>NW_027132905.1:48570000-49820000 GCF_026122565.2 Emydura macquarii macquarii
GAAGAGGAGCAGCCTATTAGCCTTCCTTGTTTGTGTGTGTCCTGCAGAGCCCCGGGACTGGCCTGTGCGGCCGGGCACCACCAGCCTGAGCCTGCCTGTCCCGGAGTGAGGAGCAACCTCAGGCTGCTGCTGCCTGCCTGACCCGCTTGTCTGTCTGTCCAGCACTGTGTCCCGACCTGACCTGTCCGTCTGTCTTGTGCCCCAGGCCATGTCCTGTCCAGCCTGACCATCCGTCTTGCACTGTGCACTGACCTCACCTGTCTGTCCTGTTCCCCTGGCCCTCCTGTCTGGCCTGCACTGTGCTCCAGCCTGACCCGTCTGTCCTGCATCGACCTGACTTGTCTGTCTGTCCTGTGCCCCAGCCCGTGTCCTGTCTAGCCTGACCCTCCTGTCTGTCTGTCCTGCCCTGTGCCCTGATCTCACTTGTCTGTCTTGTGCCCCGACTCTGTCTGTCCTGCACTGTGCACCGAGTCCATCTGTCCTGTGCCTCAGCCCATGTCCTGCCCAGCCTGCCCCATCTGTCTGTCTGTCCTGCACCGACCTGACCTGTCTGTCTGTCCTGTGCCCCAGGCTGTGTCCCGTTCAGCCTGACCCTCCTGTCTGTCTGTCCTGCATTGCACCAGCCTGACCTGTCTGTCTGTCTGTCCTGCATTGCACCAGCCTGACCCGTCTGTCTGGGCCGTGCCCCAGCCCGTGTCCCGCCGGCTAGCCTGGCCCGCCCGCCTGTCGGTCTGTCTGTCTGCGCCGCAGCCTGACCCGCCGTCAGTCAGTGCGGGTGGGCGGGGCCGGCTAATCAGCTGGGCCGAGCCCAGTTCCCCGCCGCCCCTGCCGCAGCAGAGCCTCGGCCGCGCCGCGCCGCGCTCATCCGCCGGGAGCATGGCCACCGACGAGCTGGCCAACAAGCTGAGCCGCCGGCTGCAGATCGAGGAGGAGGGCGGCGGCGGCGGCGGGCCCGAGGGGCAGAACGGGGAGGCCGGCGAGCCGGAGGCCGAGGTCCCGGAGCCCCCGGGCGGCGGCGGCGGCGCGGACGGGGAGCTGAGCGCCAAGCTGCAGCGGCGCACGGAGCTGAACGCGGGCGGCGGGGAGCTGTCGCCGGGCGGCGGCCGCAAAGTCTTCAGCCCCTACGCCGAGTTCCGCGAGTTCTCCCGCCGCCAGATCCGCGACATGGAGCGGCTCTTCCGCCAGTGAGTGCACGGCGCTGCGCGGCGCGGCGGGAGCGGGGCGCAGGGAGCGGGGCGGGCACCAGTCGCTCCCCCCCCGGCCGTCGGTGCTGGGGGCCGGCCGGGGGACAGTGACCCCCCCGCAGCCGCAGGGAGAGGGGGGACCCCGCGCCGGTCCCGGGGGGGGGAGAAGGGGAGCCCCCCCCCCGGTGCACGGAAGGACATGGAGCCACGTGCAGACACTGGGGTGTCGGCTGGGGGGAGATGATGGGGATTCCCCCCCCAGATACCCGTTCCCCTGGTCTATCGTGCTCCTGCTGTTCCGCCTCTGGCTGTGGGAATCCAGCCCCCTTCTCCTGGCGGAGCATCCCTGAGGAATCCCCCTCCCCCCGCAAATAAAAAAGGTCTACCAGCCCGAGCTGGATTAGAGAGGCCGGGCTTCTGATGTCAAGCAGGGTGTGTGCAGCCTGCCTGTCTGATAACAGAGGGGGAAGACATCTGTACACACTCCTCTCCCCTCTCCTTTCAAGTGAGGCTGGCCAAAGTCTAGGGGGAAGCCGCCAGCCAGCTGCAGAAGAAGTTGAGTCTGCCCCAGAAGGACTAGTGGTGAGAGTGATTTGCATTTCTGCTGCAAGCCCAGTTACCTTCTGCTGGTTTTGTAATAGTTAAAGCTTAGGAAATCTTGTTCCCTTTTTTTTTTGGTCTCTGTGTGTGTGTTACAAGTTCCGCTTCCACAATTTGAGATGACTTGCTCTCATTTTGGATTTAAAAAAAAAAAAAAAAAAGTCCTTCCCTCTCTTCCCAACAAACCAGGCAGTGCGTGTTGGGCTTTGTAGCCATTGCTCTTCGTAGGTTGGATTATAAAGCCAATTTTTAGAAAAACCTGACAGGGCAATACATTTCAGACATCAGAGCAACGCTTCCTGCTGTATTAATTTCTGCTGTATTCCTCTTTTTTGTTGGTTGGTCTCCATTCAGTCCCCCCTGAGGCTCACGCTCTGACAATTACTGTACTAGCTTGCTTCAAATAAGTTATCGCTAGTGGCAAACTGTCAGAGAATAAACCTTAGAACTGGAGAAATTTCTTGTGGAAACTGAAAAGAAAAGTAACTTTTGATCTTCTGGAAACAGAAGAATTCTGCAGGCTGCAGGTTAAGTTACAAGCTGCAACATTAATAAGTGAAATAGTCTGGATCTCCTCTATAAAAATCGGCTTCTACATAGCTTGATGTTCAAACGTTACCATCTCAGTGTAACACTTCATATTCCAGGAATACAGCTCACATTAATGGACTATGTGGCCAGCACCAAATGCTTCAAAGCAAAGTGGAAAAATCCCATAGGGCGCCTGGTCAGCTGTGTAATGCTATGAGGGCCTAATCCTGCACCAGTGATGGGAGTTTTACTATTTGCTTCAACAGGGGTACGCACAGGGCTGAAAGAGGTGCTAAGGATGCCCCTCTGGGTATGTTGCTACCATCAATATTTATTGTCATTTATTTCTCTTTAAATCCTGATCTTTCCTGCTCAGCTATTTTAAACTAGCGTCCAGCTGAAACATGATATATGTTGTTAGCCATTTATTTAAACAATGTTTAGCTAAATCAGTCTAGTAACAAATATTTAGAGTGTGTGTTAATAAGAGAGGCTACACTAAAAAAAAAGAAGGATGTTCAGGCCATTGGTTCATAAGCTCTTAATTGAGCTCCACACAAGGATAAGTGGGTGAATTTTAATGGCCTGTGATGTACAGAAGGTCAGACTAGATGAACTAATGGTCCCTTCTGGCCTTAAACTCTGACACTGTGGTTTAAAATAAATGAAGTGATGGAAGTAAGGGAGGTGCTATTGGAAAAAACACATTTCCTCATCTGTTACAAAATCTAAAATTCTACTTAGATACACTTTGGTTTAATAAATTACTTTTTGCTACGTACGTTTAGTTTATATTTCTCTGCTTGGACATTACAAATAGACTAGTTCTGCTTTTGATTACAGGAAGTTTCTAGTTAATTTCACTTCCCGGTACTCTGCATTGGCACAGTTCTACTGCATTGTTTTGGAATGTTTGTTTGGGGTTTGTTAATCTGTTTCCTCTGGAATTTAACATTTAACTCAGCAAATTGCCACTTGCTCAGAACCAAATGAGATTTCAATCTCTTGTCCAGTAGCTGTGCTGACCTGTAGGAGTAGCAGAGACTGCCAAGCCCAGTAGAGATAATGCATTTGAAATCTCAGTGTGGATGGCATAACTGTGTGTGTGTGTAATGTTTTCACCAAACCTAAGGGACACTGGTTCCAGCCCCTCACTTCCTAAATCAGTTTAGGGCATTTCTATAGATGTCCAGAGGGGAAAGCAACAAGTACAACACCTTGTAAAATGAAAAGGATGCAGAAGTAATGCTCTGCCCATGAATATCCCTCTATTAAGTTCTGCTTTTCCCCTAACTTTTAAAGAAAAATAAAGTTAGCCTTAAATTATTTCTCCTTACAAGACATCAGAACCACCTAAGTAAAGAGTAAAGTCAGCCCACCTCTAAACCTGTGCTAGCTTGTTCCTGCTTTAGAATTTTTACTTCTCTTCCTTCAATGCTGTTTTTTCTAGTTCTGCTTTTCTCCTGGGTTTGTGCTTGCAGGCTGTTCCTCTTCTACCCCACTGGCTTTCTTTTGAGTTGGGTTTTTTGTTTTTTTTGTTTTTTTGGTTCTGCATTTATTAGCTGCTGCTCAAAAAGCCAAGTTGCTATCAACATACTTAAATTTAGTTCTGTAAATTTCAGATACCTTTAATCTTAATATGAAATGATCTAGCTGCTTTTTGCAGTCTTTTGGGCGGTGTTTCTCTCTGCTACAGCAATTAAGTCTGTAAGGAGACCATAGAACCAGAGAGGCTTAGAAAGACACAGGAAATACAGTCATCTGTTTCTATAGTAGAGGTCAATCACACATTTAGTCATCTGTCTTCCCTGAAACAGTTGTGGTAGATATCTAATCAGTACTTGTTTGCCTACAATATAATATTTAATGTCAGATAAAATGCCTTCAGATGTTGTTGAATTCTGTTCCGTGCTCTCTTCCTGAAAGGAGTTGGCAGATTGAGTGAGAGAAACTCTCCATCCACTCCTATCCAGAACCTCTGATCGCTGCTGTGTTACTTCCAAAAGTCTGTAATTTTGGAATCTGCCAGATTCCATCTACACAGGCTTTACATCAGACTGGTCAAAATCATGCTTGACTGGCGCCAACAGATATGCTGGTGTGGATGAGGTTAAATAATGACAAAGACATGCTGTCTCTAGCTAGGGGCTTGGTTTTAACATAGTTTGTCCTTGTCCTCTCTGCTTGGCCAAATCTTTATTAGATCTGTTGGTGCCAAACTGGTAAAGGTGGTTGTTTTTAAATTATGAAGGGTCCCTGGGACAGTCCTGTTCAATGAGGCGAAGAACTGGAGAAGACTAAGTAACACAAGCAGAAGAGTTCACTAGCAAAAAATTCTGACGCAAAAATGGTCTTACACTATTTCTTTTGAGGTTGCTAAAAACGGGGTCATTTACCACTTAGCCAGAGATTAGGAGCACAATTAAAGCCTGTCTCCAGGAGAGGTAATCCCCCTTCCCAAGTTAGGAAGCAGTGGGAATTTGCAACACTGCAGTAATTCATCCACAGGGTGTATTTAATATTATCCAGACAGGCTTTGTTGAAATGGTGCACTGAATTGACCCCACTGAGTTGGGGAAGAGGAGGTACTGAGTTACATCCAGGGGGGCAGGATTTTTTGCAAGAGAGCTGGTACCAGCCCTGGCATGCAAGGAGTGAGTCATGCTAGCTAAAGTTGCTCTATCACCCAGGCTAACACGCTGAAGTTAAAATGGAGCCGTAGAATAATTTAAGGAAGGGAAAAATAGGGGAATGTGTATAATTCAGAGTGGGACCTTCAAGGTAGCCAGTGTAGCAGCAGCTGAACTGGAGCTGCGTTTGTTGCGGTTTGGAGAGAACCCAGTCTAGAGAGAAACTGGGGGTTTTTTTTGTTTGTTTTGGTTTCTCCCCTTCCCCCTGACCCCCTGCAAGCTGGCTTTCTCATCAGCTACATGTTCAACCCAACGTATCCATGCCTCCATGAGAACATCCTTTCTTCTGATATTGTAGGAAGGTCCACAGAGCATATGGAGGCAGAGGTTGGAGAACCATTGCAGCTACCAAAGCAAATTGCACCCGGAGTTGCAGGCCCAGTTATAGACGCTGGAGTGTGAAGAGTCTCACTGCCTAGCTAGGATTACAGTGACTGATTGCTGCAGAGCCTAAACAAAACTTCGCCCTACCCCTCTGCCTCCCAGGGAAGAGAGTCTTGCTTGCAGTGATTAACAATGTGGGACTGTCTGTGGACTTCCCTGCTGGAAGAAAGGAAATGATCAGGTGGGCATAGGCACGATTTCCGGGTCTCCCGTGCCTTGCTGAAGATGGTGAAGTGCCGGGCCTCCTGCAGCTGAACAGCATGGAGGAGTCCCATTGCCACGGAGCTATGAGGGTCATGGGGACTCTGGCTGGCCAATTTCCCTGCTGGGTTCTTAACTCTAGGATCAGAGTCAGCAGCTGAGGGGGCCCCAGCAAACAGTTGCTGAGGCAAGCTTCCCCTTGGTGCCCTAGGGCACTCCCCTCCAACTGATCCTAATTACCCTGGTTTGGCAGGGAGGGGAGGCTGAGGCTGACTCCTCCCAGTAAAGCCAGGGTCTGGCCTGGTCTGGCATGGCATGGCTTGGCTCGAGTTCTTGGAGGAGCAATGCCTAGAGATAGACACCTTCTGTCTGGGGATCTCTTCGCTGTGTCCACCCTCTCCAACACACGGGTTACTGCACCATCTCAAAGATCCCAGCCATTCTCTAGTTCCTAATTCTCTAGGGGCCTGCGTAAAGGAATTCTGAACAGAGGAATCAAGTCGTTCTGTGCAGTTCCTTGCAGAGGAGAAGCCCGATGCTCCGCTGCAGCTGCTGGAAAAAGCGCAACTGGAGATCTATCCCCAGGTCTGTGACGCACGGGTCTGCTTTCACTCCAGGGCAGCCAGAGAGGCTGGAGACACGCGACTGGGATCTTCGGGCCTCCCTGTGCAGGGGAGAGAGCGTTCTGTGCACGAGTGGTGACGTCTTGAATCACGCTAAGTTGTCCATAAGGAGTAAAATGAAGACACTGCTGTCGGGACAGCCCCACGCGTGCCTCTTTTCTGCTCAGCGGCTTAAACGTTGTCCCCAGGCAGCTGGGGCTGGTTGAATGTTCTGCCAGCAAGATACGTAGCAGGAGGCCGTCTGGAATGTTGGCCCGCTGTCACTTGCTCATAGTACTAGCTCCCGATAAAGGTGTAAATGACTAAGCCTTAGTTTGAGTTGCAAGGTAGCTTGCTCAACTTTGGCTAGCAGCCTGGGCGTCCCGTGTCGCTAACGGCTCCCTGCTGGCAGCCTGGGCTCAGAAGCAGGTTTCTGCATACAGAGGATCGCACCAGGCGCAGCTGAGACTACCCAGTCCTAAATTCCTAAGAACAATGATGAGAATTGCCTGTAGCATTTTCCGATCTCACTTTCAGGACCGGGAATGGCCCTGATCCAAGGCCTTTGCTCTATTAATCCCTGGGCCCGTGCCAAAAAGGCTCCGCTAGTCTGAGGGACCATGCATTGGTTTGAGATGCTTCCCGACACACCACATCTAATGGAGACTGTTGTGTATCCCTGGGAAGCAGGGATCTCCCTCTTTCCAGTGCTGTGCAACGCTTGTTTCCAACCCTGGCAAATGGAAAGATTAAACTCTTTCCCCACCTGCACCATCTGATTTGTTTTCCGGCTTCATTTCTGTAGATAATACTTTGACCTGCTAGTTCTAGAAACCTACCACTTTGTGCCATTTTGAAGCAAGCAGGACTGGTTAGCCAGGAATTCCTGAGTTCTGATCTCCACTTTCTGACCACTGGCTTCTTATCTATAAACCTGTAAGAATATCTGCCTGTCCTATCAGGGGTGTTGGGAGGATGTCTGCAAAGTGCTTTGAAGATGAGAAATACTAAGTAACTAAGAGAACGGCTGACGGGGAACTGTCAAGCAGTGCTGGGAAACCTGTGCTCGGTGCAGCGATCATCGTCCTGTTTTGCATCCAAATCAAACCTATAAATCGTCCTTCTGAACAGTTCAGCTCAAGGAGATTGTTACTGGGAGCAAATCCGACACCAGGTGTGGAGTGAATTGTGCCTGGGGTGTGTACCTCTTTAGGGAAGTCAGTTAACTTCAGCAGGTGTCTTCTAGGGGCAGAACACATCAGAGTCTTTGAACTCACTAGCTGTGCCTTGTGTAAACAATTGACAAGTATGTATATAACTTGAATCCGCTTTACTAGATAGTCTGCCAGATTACCCATACAGAGCTACTCTGTGCCTTAGAGCACAGACATACGCTAAGGTATAGACGCATGTATTAGCGGGAGCCCTTTACCCTGGCACCACATTCCAGTGTCTTGACATTGCAGCAGAAAGAAGAAGGTAAATCAGAAGGTTTAGGTCATTTATTCCACTCCATTACCATTGGCAGAGACATCAATCTGTGTTCAGTTCTGGTGCCTAGTGCATTTATGTAATAATTATATTGCCAGTGGTCTGCCTAGATTGTAGTCTGTGAGGTTCATCCAGGTTTAAGTCTTCAGTCCCAAACAGTAAAGGTAGATCAAATGTCTTACTTAGATTTTAAACTTCCTTTCAGAGTTTATAATGATGCAACAACTGACATGGATGTGTGTTCCTCCTTCCTTAATAGGTATATGCAGCTACATTAATGCAGACGCTGTCTTGTTGCACACACCAGTCCTAAATTTAATCTGCCTCTGAATTATTGAATGGGTCAAGAGTTGTCACTTTACCTTAGCTCTCCTACATATATGCCAAGCCATGCAAGCACTGAACCCCCTACAGCACATGCGCACGTTTTACAATGTAGGACCTACGCAGAGAATTGTAGGATGTCTTCGGGTACTGATGAAGCAAATTAAATCCACTCAGCTCAAAGAATGTTTACAACTGATATACGCCTTGAAAAGTAGTGTGGTTTTGGTTGATGGGGGATTATCAAGACAGAAGTCTCAAACCCATCTTCCATGCTTGGTAGCTGTGTCAAGATTTACCAGGAAAAGCTCTTCTTGTAGTTCAACAAATTCTTTAGCTTATGTAAGTGGTGCACACTTCGCTGGGGAGAAAAGCATCTGGAGTATTTCTTTCAGAACGAGCTCAAAGTATCATTCTAAGAGCATCCACTCCCCCTCAGGGAGCCTTTTAGCGGAGTTGTTAATGCGTAGCGCAGATGCAACCTAAGTCACCAGAGCGGAGAGCTAATGCAGCTCTTGGATGTGTCCTGGAGGGCCGGGATGCCATTGCAAGTCATCTCATTTAAGTCGAAAGTAAAACTAGATGCTATAAGAAGACACTCTCGGGTGTCTTTAGTGGTCTCATGCCTGCCTCTGGTGGTTTCTGAAACACACCCAAAGCCCTCCTGAGTAAGCCACCAAACCACGGCCTGTCTCATCTTAATGCTGTGTTGTAAACGTTCAGCACCAACATGTTCTGCGATGGGACTCTTGGGGCGTGTTCAAGATGAACTTTGACTTTTATTGTAATGGGATATTGACGTCCTTGTGGGGACTCCTGGATGCAGGGTTTCTGCCCTTGGACCGCAAGCAATACTGGTACCAAGAACTCTGCAGCCACAGAGGTCTTACAGCGTGAAGGGGGCCTGCAAGTGAACCAAACAAGTGATTATTCCTCAAATTGCTGAGCTCCCGTGACCACTGGCAGTAAAGTGCTTGTTGGCTCTCTTAAGAAAGTGTCACAGCGTGGGTCTCTTTACTCACTCCTCAGTTTCTGAGAATGCCTAACCACAGACGGAACTAAGAGAGGAGGCTGAGGCTGTTTTGAGGTCCATTGGTACATGCCTCGTGGTGAGTTTCAATACTAGATGCTTCAAGCCACGTCCTGGCTAACTGCATTCTGGCTACTATTTTTAAATACATGTTGATTCGTTCACTGGGAGACTTTAGAGGAACCAGATCTTCATCTAAAACCTCACAGTATTATCAGCCTCTAGGGAGGGGTGTGGCTTCCTCAAGCCATTTCTTTAACACATCAGGGAGGTTTTATACCGCTCAACAGGAAGATCATCTGCATGAAGAGGGGGTGGAGAGGATTTCCTAGAATGTGTAGACTCTTCATTGCTTCCCCCTCTGCCGCCTCCTGTTCCTGAAGCTAATTTCATACCTGACTCTGCTGTCTCCTCTTCAGAGTGGGAAGCAAAATTCCTGCTCCTGAGAGTACTCAACCGGGAGCGGAACAGCCACGCTCCATAAAGATGTATATAACCGGTGGATGCCACCAGCTGGAGATCAGCCAGACTACCTCTTACAGATGGGCTCTGCCAGTCTGATATTCACAGCTCAGCTGCCAGGCGTGGAGGCACGTGCCATGCCTCTCTTCCCCCGAGCAACGTCAGAGTTACTGCTTGATACAGATGGTACTGAGACTGCGAAAGGGTTGCTGTTCCATCTATTGAGCTACATCTGTTCAGCTTAACGAAGAGAAGGTTAAGGGGTGACTTGATCCCAGTCGATAAATTGCAACATGGGGAACAAATACTGAATAATGGGCTCTCAATTCTAGCACAATCCAGTGGCTGGAAGTTGAAGCTAGACATATTCAGGCTGGAGTTAAGACGTACATTTTTAATGGGACGAGTAACCAAACGTGAGAACCATTCACCAAGAAAGGTGGTGGATTCTCCATCACTGGCCACTTTCATATCCAGATTAGATGTTTTCTAAAAGCTCTGCTCTAGGAATTATTTTGAGGACATTCTATGGCCTGTGTTATACGGGAGGTCAGACTAGGTGATCACAGTGGTCCTGTCAGGCCTTGGAATCTCTGCTGAAGGAGGTGATGGAACGTTACCCTAACTTCCGTTCACTTTCCAGGGCTGCCCCGAGTCTAATCAGACTGCCTCCTGTAGTGAGTTCTGGTTTTCTTTACGCACACTGTGCAATGTTTTGAACAGGAAGTAGAAGAAATATTTTAATGGAGCAAAAAAAAAACCCCAATACCCTTGTAACTTCCTCGTTCATTTGCTTTGTCCTCGTCTGTTTGAAAGACCTGACGCTCTGTAAAATCAGTATTGCGTGTCCAAATGCCACCAGTGTGCTTGCGTCCCGCCTTGCCCCATGCAGGTTAGCATGTCCCCGGACTCTTTCTACGCCCACACGGGCTGGTCTTTGTCCTTAGCACAGCGTTATTTGTGGACATTTGTGATAAGCTCCAGCTATTGCCTGGATCGGAGGCTGGGATGCAAACAAACTCGCCCACTAAGTACAGTAAAGGAGGTGAGCGATACTGTAACTCTTACTCGGTGACAGCCTGTGTACTGCATGGAGCTAGTCCATTAGAGACAAAGGGAGAGCTGTTATTTTAAGCACTCATCATGGACTGCGAACTTCCTGTCATAGTATTCCGCTGGTCGGCTGTTGTACAGTGGGGAAATTGGACCATTTGGCAGTAGAGACGCTGCCTAAGCTGGATCTGAATGTCAATAACTGTAGCCGCTTTTACAGTGTGTGTGTTGTGTTGCTGGAGAGGGAGTTGAAAGCGAGAATGAGGACAATCTTCAGGCGACTGCATTCACTTGGCGTGTAATTCAATCCCCTGCGAGGGGCTCAAGGCAGAGTCCTTCAATTCACTCTCTGCCAGCTGAAATGAAGCTTTGTGGAGTTGCATTTCTTTTTTGATTGGTAACTGGCCATTCCAGAGGAGCTGCAGTGAGGCATCGGGGGTGCCTGTATAATACAGAGGGTCAGTACTATCTCTGCGCATCACTTGTGCAGGTCTCCTGTACAGAGGTGGATTTCGCTCTGGGTACGTTCTACATCCTGACACTTTGCTGCGTGGCCCTGTAAGGGAAGGGGGGGTGTAAATTTCACCCATCGTGTGATCATATCTCCCTCTTGTGGCTGCTGCCCACGGAGGATGTCAGCTTGCTAAGGACTCACGGCGAAGACTTTAGCTAAGCTAACATTTAGCTCAACTTGGAAAGACCTGGCCATTTGACGCTGAGGTCCATTGATTCCATGGCATTTGATGAATCCATGGTCTAGAGAGAGGGTCCAGCTGGACTTGCAAAGGCAGCGCTGATGGGGAGAGAGAAGACAGGGTCTTTCAGAAGAGTGCTGATAACATCGAGGAAAATACATAGGATTTGAAATAGCTACTTCTGCCGGGAAGCAGGCCTCTGTATTGATTGTTTCTGTCTTTTAGGTATGACGCAGGGAGGGATGGCTTCATTGACCTGATGGAATTGAAGCTAATGATGGAAAAACTAGGAGCACCGCAAACGCACCTTGGGCTGAAAAACATGATCAAAGAAGTAGATGAAGACTTTGACAGCAAGCTTAGCTTCCGGGAGGTAAGGCCCTATCTAATGAGCAGCGTCCGGGTGAGTGTTCAGGACAGTACATCCATCCTGGTTTGCGTGCCCAATCCACTGACAGCACCTGCTCCTCTCCGGGGATGCTGATACTGAGATGTTTCTCCTCTCTGCCAGGGCAGGCCAACTGCTCCTTCACTCACTCCACAGTGATCTTTGTACCGTCAGTTACAGTGTATAGCTAATCATGCTGCAGGTTGCTCATAGCCCTCCACCACTGAGTATCTGTGCTGTGCGCATTCAGCAAGATCGGCAATTGCCCTAGAACGTAGCTGATTAAAAGCACCTCTGATGTTGTGAAGGCCGAGACTATAACGGGGTTCAAAAAAGAATTAGGTAAGTTCATGGGGGACAGGTCCATCAGTGGCTATGAGCCAGGATAGGAGGGATTGCTGTTTGCTGGAAGCTGGGAATGGCTGACGGGATGGATCACTTGATGATTACCTGTTCTTTCCATTCCCTCTGAAGCACCTGGGATTGGCCACTGTCAGAAGACAGGATACTGGGCTAGATGAAATATTGGTCTGACCCAGCCTGGCCATTATGTGTCCACAGGAACTTAGTACCATGGTGATGGGTGTCTTAGAAATGCTTGAGAGGGCTAGATCTGGGTAAGCTTGGAGTCGGGCTGGGATGAGTCAGTTTCCAGATCCACCAGCCCGTTTCTTCCAGGCAAATTCAACACACACCCTGTATAAATGTCTATAGCTGCTGTGCCCTGGGCAGAAACTGCCCCTTCCCCCTGTGCACTACCATCCTCATTTCAGACCCCTTCTCCACATGCCTGTCCAATGTCCTGCCCCCAATCTCTGCTCTGGAGCTTGTCTGCGATAATCTAAGACACAGTTCAAACTGCTCTCCCCAGAATGCCTCCCCCTGTCGATGCCCCACCCCTGGTAGGATAGCGTTGTCTATTGGATTGTAAGCTCCTACAGGCATTAATATATTCTTCCGGCTGTAAAGCACTGTGCACTCTGCATGAATAAGTGGTAAGTCTGAGGTGTTTCGGTTTGCTGCATTATCTCTAGGTCTCTTCAGCACTGAGCATTACCCCGGCTGTAGGACACTCGTGGCCACACAGCCCCTTGCATTTAAAAGTCTTCCTTCTCTGCAGAAGATTTCCAGCAGCTGCACGGAGGCCCTGGGATGGAAGGCGCTATCTCGGGATAGCATCGCTCGAAACATGCTTCCTGTGGGAGACAGGATGCTTGCCTCCTTAAACAGCAGCAGTGCAAAAGCGCTCTGCTCTTGGAGCTTCTTAAAGGAGCCTCTGCAGAGCAAATGAGACCCCCTTCCAAACAGAGAAGCAAGACGGTATTGCATTACTTTGCCTTGCTGCTAACGGGGTTACATCTTCCTGTCCTATGCACGGTCCAGGCAACTCCTGTGCCATCCTTGTCTGTAAGGCACGTGGCTGCCTGGCATTCATGCTTGCTTGCTCTTTGCAATTCTATCTGCACTTGCCCTTAAAATACTAATGAGCAGATGTGCCGTAGAAGCGTGATGCAACTCAGTATCCCTGACAAGATGAATATTCATGCTGTTTGGTCCGATAGTAGCTGCCATAATTTTCAGTGTCTAACCCGTCTGCTTCCTGCCTTTCCTGGTTACACTGCAATCTCCTTACTTGCTCTGGTGTGCTTGATACAGCTGATCCTGAACATTTTGTATCAGGCCAAGTCCAGTGGGCAAGACGCTGGACCAAGACTGAGGTAGACCTGGCTTCTCCTAACTCTGCCGCTGCCAGCTTGTGACACCTTGGGAGAGTCACTTCAGCTTTTCGGTGCCTCTCTTTCCCCTTCTCCTCTTTGGCTGTGGAGACGGTGTAAGTTCTTCAAGGCAGAGACTGTCCTAAACGTGCGCACAGCACCTAGCACGATGGGGCCCTGATCTTGGTCAGTAATAAATAACACAGAGGGGAGCACGTCTTAATTCTCAGAGGTCCGTTAAGCCCTCCAACTAAGCTAAACTTACTCCGAGTTTGTGTCTCTTCCCTCTGACAGTTTCTTCTGATTTTCCGCAAAGCTGCGGCCGGCGAATTGCAGGAAGACAGCGGGCTGCACGCCTTAGCGCGGCTCTCGGAGATCGACGTCTCCACGGAGGGCGTGAAAGGAGCCAAAAGCTTTTTCGAGGCCAAAGTAAGGAAAAAATGAAACTTGAAATAACTGTAGTGGGGCGTGGGAGTGATACACGATGTCAGGGGGGTAGAACATGAGGGTTCGTTCTATGATCACACGCTAATGGGTGAGCAGGTAAGTTGTGTGCCAGGGCTGGTAGATGGTCCTGATCCTGGTGCACAGCTGTTCAGACGTCCTATCTAACCAGTCTGCTTCGCACTAAGTTATAGGAAGTCACTCTGGAGCCAGACCCACCCCGCTGCTGTGCGGGTTTTCTGTGTGCACCGGAGGGTTGAGCATGGCTCGCAGCCTACAAAGCTGCTGCCTGTGGCATCCTGCTCGTCCTGGTTCGTTTCAGCACATGCTGCTGATCGGCACGTGCTGAGATCGGGTTGTGATTTGTAGATGAGTCGCGTGCAAACTGCTGGCTAGAAGTCTCGCTGTGCGGGCCTGATCCCGGACCCCCGGAAGTCAGGGGAAAGGCTGCCTTAGACGTCACTGGGCTTTGGCTCACGCTCTTCATGAGAAATCGTGCTGCTAAAGGCCTCGCGGGGCTGGCTCTTCTGATTCCTTTGCCAAATGCGATTTGAACTTCCAGGTCCAAGCTATTAACGACACCAGCCGCTTCGAAGAGGAGATCAAAGCCGAGCAGGAGGAGAAGAAAAAGCAGGCGGAGGAGATGAAACAGAGGAAAGCCGCCTTTAAAGAACTGCAGTCCAACTTCAAGCAGTGATCCAGGGGGCAGCGCTGGAAAGGACTTCCACAGCAGCGCGTGCGAAGGAGGCACTGAGCAAACTGCTGGCTGGGAAATGTCCGGAATGATTTGTGTAAGTGGTGATGGTTGAATGGACCAATTTATAAAGAACGTTGGTTGTTTTTTTTTTGTCTGTGAATCCAGAGTTGTTGGGCCACCTTCAGGCGCAGGCTGCTACCGGTTCTGTTTATCATACTGTTTTCTTGCACTATAAATATTGCAAGTGAAGACTTGGCAATCAGGTCCCCACATTCCCATGGGTCTGTTAGATGTTCTGTGGTCATGTGTGTCTGCAAATTGGTGGGGAGGGGGGGCATAATTCTGCTTTTAAAAAAAACAAAACAAAAGACTTGACAGGTGCTCTGAACTCGTGTGTGTTCTCTAGCTGTGAACCCTTTTGTAAACCAAACCGTATGAGAAGCACTGTGGTTGTGTCCCGGGCCCTGAATGTGCCGGACTCTGGACTAGCATCTCCTGCTTGTGCAGAAATGCCTTCTGCAGCTGTTTTAGTGTGCATGGTCTTCTGGAAACACGCTACACTTAATGCTTTAAATCAGTCCCTTTAAAGGCCCGTAGCTGAAACCGTTCCAAAAATAATCTGTGGGAAATACCAAATTAAGACAGCATTGGCTAATCAACTGAGCGTGGGATGAGGAGGTGGGAACGCTGAATTTTCATCCTGCCTCTGGCACTGATTCACTGTGTGGCCTTGGGTGAGTTACGTTAAACTGTCTTTTTGCCCATGCAAGACCACCTCCCTTCTCCAGGGGGTGGGACAAGAAGATGGATTTTTATCAGGGCCTGCCTCATTTAAAGTGCTAAGCACCACAGACGGATCCTACATGCTTATACACACTAAGGGCTCAATCTTACAATTTGCACCGTTCCCTGAGCTGCCTATGTTGGCAGTGGGATTCGCTCAGCACCTTGCAGACTTGAGACCCGAGTGCTGTGTTATGAAGCTCTGCGTTCCCTCTTGATAAACGCTGTGTATCGAGGTGTTAGGGAAAAGGACGCAGCCTGGTCCTGGAAGATGCAGCTAGCATTGGACAGTCCTGTGTTCGTAACATCAGTTGGTTCATGGACACTGTTCCCTGTGCTGAACTGTGACATCAGAAAGAGCAATGGTGGGAGAACGAAGGCAGGGGATGTCTCCGTATCAGGCCCAAACATTTTGGTAACCTGCAAAAAATGAGGGGAAACCCACAGGCATCCTGGTGAAACTTGCTGAATACAGCTACGGCTCTTTAACAACCAATAAACATTCAGGCTGGAAAAACACCTCTCTGAAAAGTGCTTTTATATGTCTCTTGCATGCACTGTGATTCTTTTAATAATAATAAAAGAAAGGGACAAACCCTAATCACCCTTGTTCAGTCTTTTTCCGGTTTTGTAACAAAAACATAAACATAGCTATGTCTCTAACTGTATTTATAAGGAGTTCAACTGGAATACATAGAAACCTCCATTGCAGAAAGTGGTGTTTGTAATGAAAACCAATAGAATTATTTTAAGTCTGTCTGTAAGCATGGAAATCCCTAACGAACCCTTCATGTCTTCGTTCGGATGAGAAAGTGGAATGTGATAACAGAAGACTTGACATTTCAGTGTTGATGTTTACTGCAAAAGACGTTTTAAAAATCTATGCCGCTGTTATGCAAAATTCAGAGTTTTCCTCTTCATCATGAAAAAATGAATTGCTCGATTGCTTTTAGCCTAACCCTTTATTTTGGTAAAAGAGTGAAGAAGAAGAAACCCATTGGTGGATTTAGAGGCTTTATTATTTTTCATATGGTGATCTGTGGAAAGATTATATTACTTCCATCCATTCTTCTACTGCTTTTCTTTCGCAAATGTTTATACAGATGAATTTAAAATTTGTTGCTTTTTTTTTTTTTCCTCCAAAAGCTACTTCCATTCAGTGGTCTGATTATTTTTTTTAACTAAAATAAAATATTATATTTCTTATTCAGGTGTGCGGCTGATGCCTGGTGACTTTCAAATGCAGAGGGATGATTTATTTATTGTTTTATTATTATTCTCTGTCTGTGGCAGTAAGTCTGTCTAGTCTCTGGCGGGCTGTAATATTTTTGGTCTTATTTCGGTTGTTGGGTTTAGCAGTCAAGTGCTGGCTGGTGGTGGTGGGCTGTGACAGACCGGCAGGCAGATGCTCTGGTGATCCCTTCCGGCTTAAACTCTGCCTCTGTGCAGCAGTTGCTTGTTTAAACCCGTCGCACCAGCCCTGCTGTTTAAGTGCAAAGCCGCCCCTTCCCCTTGTGCTGGGCACGGCCCGCTCCGGTAGGTGTTTTAGGGGCCTCTGAGCACTCCTCCCAGCTCAGGCCGTGCAAGCGAGGCAGGTAAGTTTCACACCTGGTTTGTGAATCCCCTGGTACGTAGGCCTGAGTTCGGCGTCGAGCTTAAGTGGCTGTGTGCATGCCCAGCGGCAGAAATGTTGGTGTCTAGGGGATTTTACCGGTGGAAACTCAGGTGTCTCCAGAGCAGTGGTTTTGTGAATGGCAGTGAAGCCTGCATGTTGGATTTAGGTGTCTAAAGCGGCAGGTAAGCACCTAAGACCCACTTGTGAATCCAGCCTTATGTGGCTTCCCTGCTGCGCTTACGAGAAGTTTAGACCCATTCAGTGTCATGAGGGTTCCAGTGTCACTCCCAGCATAGGGTTGCCACTGTTAATAGTTGGCTCATAGGATTACAGAGCTTTGTTGCAAGTGAACAACTGTGTGGCCCCCAAGCCAGGCACTCTCCCTGGGCTCTATTTGAAATTGAGCATAACACTGCGGTGGCAAAGACCAACCTACTTTTCCCCCTGTTGCTGACAATAAACATCACTCGAAAACACATGTCTGCTCCCTACCCCTGACACTGGAAACATTACAGAAGGTGCACATGCAATATCCTACAGCCAGCCCCTGTGTTAGCAATACATAAATCCCTGCAAAAATAGCCTGACTGTTTCATTGGGAACTAAATCACGCTGCCACCTAGCGTGTAGAATTGCAATAGGCAATTTTGTTCACTAGGGTTTTACCTGGTTCTGCCTAAACTAATGATTCCCAAGATTTTTCAGAGTATCAACCAAGTCTCACACCCCTGGACACCTCTTCTCCCATATCTTCTTCCATATCACCAGCTGCTCTCTGCGGAGCGGTTTGGGAACCACTGATTGATTGAAAATCTCCTGTGCTGATATAGTAGAAAACGTCTCTCTCTCATGGCTACGATTCCGTGCTTGCCCTTAGAAACTGACCAAGGGGGATTCTTGCCAACGAAGAGCTTTTCCATTGGGTCATTTTTAAACTCTGGATTTAGGTTCCCAAATAAAGGGATTCTTAACACTTAGTCACTCATCCTCCTACTAGTGACTCATGGATTCAGGGTGGAGGCGGTTGACCTGGGGGAGCCCTAGATGAAATTTTCATCACCCCAAACCCTCCTTTCATACCTGCAGCCCCCATTACGCAAAATCTCCATGTGGCTCTGGATTTGTCCTGGGTAGTTCAATCACAGCAACCATCATTTTCCTGGCAACGAGCTCTGAGGGAATGGGGTGAAGCAAATGGTGCAAGCATCTGTGTTGAGAAATGTTTTCTAAAACTTAATGAAATGAGCAAGTTGCCCATGAAAATCCCTTGCTGCTGCCCCTCCCTGCAGATAAGATAATCAAACAGGTCCCTTCTCACCTTCAAGTTTGAGTCAGAGATTTTGCAGAGAGGCCTAAGGGAAATTAGTCACCCAGCTCCAGCTGAAAAGCAAGGAGTATTTGGTACTTGACTCCCTTGGAAAGAGAGATGGAAAAGAAAGGTGGGATAAAAGCAGAAGGGGAAAAAAAAACACCACCACAGAGAAATAATGGGGTAGGGAAATAGAAGGGTGAGAGGTTGAGCAAAGGAAAGAGCTGGGGAGAGAAGGGAGTAGGGAGCCCACAGCAAGGGGAAACGAGGGCCATTAGCATGAGATAAAGGGAGATACATGAGCAGGTGGAGATACAAAGTGCTCTGCAGGATTGATCCAAGACAGGGCCATTGAGCAGAGACAAATGGGGGGGGGGGTGAGGCTGGCTAGAACCATGCTAGGTTTTCTTGTGCTGTTGATGGTTATTTTGACTATCTGGTCCTGCCATTGTCCCCTCACCCTCCTGATACCATGCAGCCAGCGCTGGTGGAATCTGTAGGATGCCCTGATGCTCAAAAGCCGCCAGCAAGTCCCATGTTCAGCAGGTCGCCTAAGCCAGCAGGGGCAGTGATATGTACCTGCCACCAATCCCAGCTGCAGTGCCACCAATCCCTGGCTAGACAGGCTGCAAAAATAATGGTGGCTGACCCCCCCTCCCCCCCGCCCCTCACCCCCCATTGCTCAGATTGCCATTATAAGTAGCTGTGCAATTTCCGTCCCTGCAGTACAGAGCCCCATGAAGACCACGTTTCTTACCTGGCAACTATTGGTAAGGCCAGAAGGGGCCATTACGCTCGCCTGATCGGACCGCCTGCCTAAGGCAGGCCAAATGACCTGCCCCACTAGTTTCTGCACTGAGCCCCTAACGTCTGTTGGCGCTAGAGCACGTCTATATGGTAAGGGCTCCAAAGCCATTTCACACCAGGCGTCAAGTACAGCCCTGGATTCTACAATGCACCCTGCGGACGGCTGGAATGAGAGACCCCCTAGGAAAGGAAACACCATGGCTTTTAAGGCTGCAAGGTGTTCTTTGGGGTGGTCCTGCCCATGGTGTTAGCATAGCGCCCTGCTATTGAAGAGGCTCATGGTTTTATGCATGTAACTATGAGTTTGAATTCACAGCATCTGGGCCAAGTTGGCTATTTGCCAGCAGTGGGGGCGCTGGGGGAGCTGAGCAGCTGGTCACACGGTTTCCGTGACGTGGCTGAAAATGGGCCCCTGAAGATCTGCGTATTTGTCTTTCTGTGCAGCACCTGTCAGCAAACATTCTCGCTCTCAGGCGCCTTCCAGCCAGAAGCTAAGCTAATGCTCCGCTGTCTGGGGGAGCTTGGCTGAATTCACTAAGCTGGGTAAAAGGACTGGAGCATCTTAGAGCTGAGCTCTCTGCAAGGGGCAGGCAATGGCTTCCCCTTGGGACGCAACCATTACAAGGACCAAATCACCTGCACCAACACAGCCTCTGGCCAGCGCCTGTCACCATAGGGTTAATACGCGACTGCGGATGAGCAAACGCGTTGCACTAAACTAGAACTGGCCGTAGTCATTCACAGCTTGACACTACCTCACTGGTCTTTGGAAAACTTGCTTAAAGTTCCCACCTACCCCCATTACTTCCTGTTTCTAGGCTGCAGGGACATTGGAAATCCCCAGACCATAATAATAGCCATACTGGGTCAGCCCAATGGGCCATCAAGCCCCGTAGCCCATTGAAACCAATGGGAGTTAGGCATCTAAATATTTTTGAGGCTCCTACAGGCATAGGCAGCAGCTGAGTGGAGATCTTGTGAATGCCAGTGGCACCTAAAATGCTTTCCCCAGAAGCCGGAACATCAGCTTTACTTTTTGAAATAACCAGAAGGTTTCACCGTAATCCAATTACCAAAAGCTATTGTCCTGCAGATTCACCCTAAGCGGCACTTGTGGGAGCAGTTCTGAGAACATGCCTTGCAAAGACAGCCGTGTTTAAATGTTACGTAAGACCTTAAGAGGACTAGTACCCCCTGCTCTTGGAACTCGTGCGAGAACATCCTCTCTAAGCTGTTAGAAGGCGAGGCAAAATGATACTGCTTCTCTAGCAAGGGGCCGGGTTTTGCTACCTTTATTAACATTGCCCACAACCTTATGCCACTGTAGTCCCATTGAAGCCAAGGGCCTGCTTGTGCAGTAAATTGCTACAGTGTGAGAGCCGTGGAAGGCCTGAAGATATTACTAAGGTTATCACTGGAGTGTTTAAGTGCTGAAGCTCAGCTCCTCAAAAGTGTTTAGGCACCAAATTCCCATGGGAGTTAGGTGTCTAAAGACCTTTGCCCGATACGGCTTGACCCCGCTTAGGAGTCAAAACTAGGTTCCGTAGATACATACACATCTTACCAGGGCTCCACTGTCTTACGGTAGCAATGGGCGGCCCAGTAATCATCATAAAAACCAAGCCTCCCACTTGAGAAGAAAAAGTCTCAGAAATGAGAAAATGCTTCAATATAACAATGATACCTTGTTTGTGCTCTAACATCTTCCATCTGAGGCTTCAGGAAGCTTTAGAAACATTAATTTAAGCCTAACCTGCTATTGTTGTGGTATGGAAATCTTAACCCCAGCTCGAGATGAAAAAACTGCAGCATTAGCCAATTAAATATGGTACAAACCTTCTGTATGGAGACTTGAGAGAGAGCAGTATTACCTTTTCTTTACTGACACTGTATAGATCACTTCTGCATAGATCAAATTAAAGCATCACCCGGTTCATTGTACCTAACCTATCATGGGTACGCCTAAAAGCAAAGCGGTACAAATATGACACGTATAAATCCCCAACGCGGGACAGAAATGGTTTAGAATGGGCTAAAGAGTTATGGGACCAAGCAATGGTAGGTAAGCAAGAAGAAGGTCTGGTGTCGTGAGATCAATTACTCTGTGGAAAACGCTCTCCAGGGAGGCAATGGCCATTGCCTGAAATATTTAAAACTAGTCGGAACAAAGCCCTGGTGTTCACACTCTACAGGGAACAAACCTGCATTAGCCCAGGACAAGGGGGTAGTTGATTTACTCCAGTAGTTCTTTACCCATGGCTAACTTCCTGGATCTTGTGACATGCTCTCAAAGGTCCCTCCCCTTCCCTGGCCATCACAGATTAGAAACCGAAGAGCCTTGGCGGCAACCAGCTATGGGCAGGGAGTTACCGAGAGTTATCTGCAGACGTGTACAATGGTTAACTTCTGAAGGTTTGGAAACACTCCACACATGTTCCTTTCTCAAGAGAACAGCAACCCAAAGCCAGGCCAGCGGGATGGAGAAACCTTGAACAGGCCGAGATAGAGCATGTGTGCGCCAAAACCTTGCCCGGTTGCTGTTTTAAACAACGCTCAGAGAGATGGTGCAAGCAGCCTCGGTTCCAGACACCCCGGGTCTGTGTGTCTCCCAGCAGGTGGATCCGTCTGCTGGATGGTACAGCGGCGGTGCCTACAGAAATGGTGCTGGGGGCGGTAGGAACAGCAGGGTGTCACAGTGGCATCTGCCCCCAGACTCATCTCTGCACCATCTAGGCAGCGATAACGGAGCTTCTGTCTGGCTGCTGGGGGTCCCCTCGCCACTACACCTACTTTACTGCTACTGAAAGCTTCAGTGAGGCCCCCTTGCTGGCTTCACTGCCCAATGACGGCATCGTGCCTTTGGCAGGCTGGGGGAGGGCAGCCAGGGTCAGCTCTGCTGTAAGGGACCTGGGAGGCTCACGCATAGTCAGAGACCTGCAGGAAATGGGCCCATGCTGCTGGATCTGTGACCTACACATGTTTGGAAGAAACCCACGCCCCCTCATCCCGGTCCACTCCCTCACTGCACCTCCTCTACACCCCAAACCCTGGATCTTTGCAGGAATCTTGCCACATTGTTCTGGGCATGTGTTGCGTCTGCAATGGGCTGGGGGCATTCTTGGAATACAGCCCATGCCCTCAGCTGTAGTTATGGTTCTATGATGGACTGGGCCCGTACGGTCTCGCCCTCACTGGGCAGAACATTAGGCTGCAGCAAGCTAGAATAACCCACTGGGTTAGCCAATAAACGTTTCCTCACTTCAACAGCTGCGAGATGGACTCAATAATGTGAGGCTACAGGTAAGTTTCAAAAGCAGCTGAATTACTTAGAGGCCTCAGTCTTATGTTCAAAAGTGACGTAGGCCTGCAAGAGCTTACCGGTCGGTGAAAGTTAATGGGCCTTGGGTTCCTAAATCACATGGGTGCTTTTGAAAAGCTTTCCCTGCATCCTGACCATGGCTCCTGCCACTGCCAAAGCCTTTTAGAATTTAAGGTGAGGTTCAGCTACAAAATGTTATGCTTAGGGCCCCTTCTGGTCCGCATCAGAAGTGGAAGCGGTGTTTTCTGCAGCGTGACAATTCTTCCACATGCCTGCTTTAGCCAGTGATGAAGACACCACTATAAAAGGTGTGCACAGATTCCTGGAGAACTCACACATATCAGCGATTCCCTCCTGTAGCAACTTATTATGGGTGTTTTTAAATGTGTAACTAATTCTCCTGATTAATTTGGAGGCTTTGATCTCAGCCACCCACAGGTTTCCAGCAGGGATCTGCCAGAAAGGCTATTAATATATTCCATCACACACGCATAGCAGTCAGTCAGGCTATGTGATTGTACAGAGAAGCTTATTACCAGCAAGGATAACGTAGTATCTCGACTTGAATGGCTGCCTCTGCTTTTTAAATGACTATGTATCGTCCTGCTGGGGCCCATTGTGAGGTTTGTAAAGAGGCAGCTGTGCCCAGGGGCCCCCTCCCCAAACTACAGCAGGCTCCAAAGCAACAGGCTAGCAGGGCGGGCGCCTGCATTTTAAGCAGTCCAGTGGCAGCAGCAAAGGACGGAGGGATGCTGCCAAGCGGCTCCTCACTAATGATCATGTGTGAAGCTCCCAAGGGTTACAGCATCCCACTTAAAATTATGCCCTAGCGTCATCACTGCTTAGTGCTGCACAATACATGGAGGAAGAGAGAGTTCCTGCCCCCATGAGATGGGGATGAGCAAACAGGCCCGTAGAGTTGGCCAGGAGATGGTGGAAGCCAGGCACCAGAGGAGCAAAGAGAATGAAAGGGACAGAAGCCAAAGCAGGGGAGGGTGGTTGAGTGCAAGTCTGAAAGGAGGCACGTGAGAGGAAGTAAGTGAAGGTGGAGCAGTCTGTAGGGCCAAATGGGAAGTGGAGCCGACTGGGCTAGGGATGACGGGCACATACTTGACAGCTGAAGGAAAGGAGATAGATGACACAGCAAGAAGGGCGAAAGGGTCACGGTTAGAAGATGACAGTCAGCGTGGCATCTCAATAGCCAAGCCCCAGACAAAGGCGAAGAGGACGTTGGACAGGGTTTAGTGTGAAAGTGAACGCTCTTGCCAGGCTGTGCCATTTTTCTCCGTGAAACAACTGAAAGCCTGGGGAGGGAGGGTGGCTGGAAGTTGTAGGTGCAAGAGTCTATCAGGGAGAAGTAGAGCCACCTGGCAAGGCAGACAGACACGATTTAGCGTGGAGGAAGCCTGCATGATGCTCAGATTTCCTCCAGCGGCGCTGAGTGATAGAGGAAAGCGTTGGCTCAGTGTTCTCACACTTAGCCAGCACCTGGCATCGAAGCAGGTGCCAGAATACTTCTCATGGCCTCACCAACACATCCTACCAGCTACCTTCAATCACATCACCCGCCACAGAGCGTGGGCCTGCTGTGATGGACCATGCCACATGTTCAGGACATTCACATCAACACAATGCCGGTGAGCGTGAAGAAGAATGCTGTATCCATGTGTAACTTTGCAGGTGATGAAGATGGGATTTTGGAGTTAGCGTCCCAGCTTTGGTGCCTAGATACTCACGGTGACTAGTAAATATCATAGGCTAGATAGATACTAAGTTAGATACTTGCTAAAAGTACCATGAGATCTTTAATGATCGCAGGTGACCAGGTGCTCAGTTCTACCATGAACCATCTAGATAACAGCCTGAAGAAGGCCCCTCCAGTAAGGATAACAGATGGATCACAAGAGGCATCCAATCACCAGCTCTGAGACATCTCAGCTCCCTTGGATACGACACATCCCTGAGGGGGTGACTCAACTCTTCATCTTAATAAGGAAGAGGAATTGCGCTCTGTGCAGTTTATTCCGCATGCGACTGGCAAGTGAGACCCTCACACTCAGTTCCTGCATGGTCTGCCAGGTATGAAGGTCTCACGGTTCTGATATCGTTGGGCTAAACAATCCCGTCTTCCCACTGTTGTGCAATGTTCTTCCTGCCTCCTGAACCTCCGTGGTGGCTGCATTTCAGGGCTAGGATTTCGATTCTCTCTACAGCGATGTAAATCCCTCTAGGTCACCCATTTTAAAGGAAAGATGTTTCTATTTCCTCCAAACCACCCAGTGCAGCGTGTTTGCTCAACGATAGTGTGCCAAGGTTAGGAACAAATGTTTATCTCACTGTGTATTGGTTCTATGCTGCAGCCAATCTCCATTCTTGGCTTCGGGTCAAACTGATCTGACCCTATAAGTATTCAGTGGTCCCCTTCGCTGAGCCTAGACCGTCACCATGTTCGGGTTTGTGTTCCTCACCCTGCTGCTGGGCTATGGTAAGTTTTTTATGTTGCAGCTCTGTTCTCTTTGGCTGGGAAGGGGGAGGGATGGTCCGGACTGAATCTGGAGCTGCCAAGTGACAGCTTGGGGACTGACGTCCCCTCGCTCACCACAGCTGGAGCATGGGCAGCTGCAGAGCAAGCGTCCTGCTGGTGTGCTGCAACTCTGCTCCACCGGACTCCTTCCACATGTGAGATGGGAATTCAGTGTCCATGGCCCAGTTAGATCTTGGCATCTCTACAGAGACTCCAGACAAGGTGACCTGTTCAGCCCCACTGCAATATGGACACCTGTCCCTGAGAATGTCACAGCTGGGCTTGAGAATGTACCAAATTTGGGTCAGTCACCTTGGGGGTATTTCCTCGGTGCCATTTATTGTCCGTGCCCACAGCATGTTGACTGCAGGTTTACCATACACAGGGTTTTGTCTCTTCCCTCCTGTTTCTTTGGCATGTTGCATCATATCCTTTAGTGAGCATCTCTTCTGCTGCTGGCCCACTCAGCTTGATGGAGAATTTGCACTCAATACAATTACACTAGAGGACAGGGATGGGGGCAGGAGGCAATAAAGTGCACAAGAAAATCCCCCATCCCCAAGTGAACTTGGTACTCCTCAAGCTGAGCAGGTTAGCAGACAGGGGCAGAGGATCAGGCCATCAGTCTGAGGTTATGGTACTTTTTAAATGCTCATCTCTCTTCCCTGCTGCATTTCCCAGCCTCCAGCTGCGGCGTCCCTGCCTACCCACCTAATGTCGCCCGGGTGGTCGGAGGGGAAGATGCCAGTCCCCACAGCTGGCCCTGGCAGGTAAAGAAGCAGCATTATTGGTGCACAGATCGGGCTTTATTTTTTAACCACTGGGTAAAATCCAGGCTAACGTCCTCATGATTTTGGTGAATTCCAGATTTCCCTCCAGTATGACAAAAATGGCGTCTGGGCTCACACGTGTGGCGGGACCCTTATTGCGACCAACTGGGTCCTCACCGCGGCCCACTGCATCAGGTAAACAAATAGCTCTGGTGGGCAAAGGAGAGCAGACAAGCCACGCGCACAAGCTAGGAGCTGACGTCTTTTGCTAAGGGAACAGGCCCAGAGCTTTTGAGACAGGGCCAGGAAGTCCAGTGGTTAGTGCAGAAAAGCAACCAGGAGAGACAAGGGGAGGGGAACAAGAATGAGAGTATGCAGCTCATGCTAGGAGCACGGGGGTCTTTGTCTTCATCTAGTGGCTGATCCACACTGAGGCTAATTGCTGTCCTTAGGTTTCACTGGTGGCCTTGACACAGCCAGGAGCCTGGTGCAAGGCGTAGAAGGTAAGCTGGGAATTTGGAGGAAATCAGGAGCGGTGTAAGTTTAACCACGTTTTCTCCTGCTGTTTGTTCCTATAGCAACAGCAGAACATACCGAGTGTTTCTGGGGAAACAAAACCTGGAGGTAGAAGAACCTGGCTCTGTGGCTGCCGCCGTGGAGAAGATCATTGTCCATGAGAAGTGGAACTCCTTCTTGATCATGTAAATCTACTGATTTCTAAGGCACCAGAGGGAGGGGGAGGGAGGGGCATTCCAGTCTCTCTTTCAGCTGTTCTGCTGTCAAGGTTTAGATGGAATTAGCCAGTTCTGGCTTTATTTCTCTGATTGCCCCCCGAAGCCACTTTGAGTATAATATGCCTCTGAAAACTGCAGCAAGGAAATCTGCTATTCATATGGGCCCAGCTTTGCTGAAGGCTGCGTAGAGAGAATTATTTTCTTATGGCACCAATCCTCATTCGCCCACCACCACCCCAAACACACTGCTGGCCTGGCCCGGCTTCAACCTGGCATCACGGGGCATATTTCCTTTGGCAATCTGAGGCGTGGGAGGGGGAGTTCTCTGGTTGCTCTGCCGGACGTCATTTGGTGTGGTATTCCTAGCGAAGGATTGCTTTTGTAAGGGAATGTTATGGTTAAAATGAAATCAATTCACTCAAATTAAGAAGACAGGCTGGGGTAAGGCAGAACCACCCCGGTGGTTATTTTATGACTACGTTGGAGGGCTAGGTATTTTTTGACGTGCTCAGCCATTACGCTTCGTTTATTCTCATAACTCAGGTTAAATGTATTTGCAAACTAAGCCATGTATTTAACATGTGCAAAAAAGTAGTTGGGAAAATTCTCAACAAGGCCCAAGTGACTTAGGCACCTATGTCTCATTGAAAGTCAAAGGGACACAGGCTTTACGAACCCAGGTCATCTTCTGAAAATGGGCCGTAGACCTTTTGGCGAATCCTGCTCTTTATACAGTATATTAATATTGCATCTTTATTTATGCTGTGAATAGTTTTAATACCATGTTTTGAAATTTGGAACCTGCTCTAATACGGCTGAAAGACCCCAGTCCTGCAGCCTTCCCACAGGCAAACATTGCTGCAGGGAGACAGATCAGAGGCTGTCTCACTCCTCAGCAGTACCCTGTTCCCTAATCTTCCCCTCCTGATCTGATTTGGGTTTCAGCAATGATATTGCCCTGATCAAACTGGCTGAGCATGTGCAACTGAGCGAGACGATCCAGCCGGCCTGCCTGCCCCCAAATGGTGCCATCCTGGCTCAGGACTTCCCGTGCTACATCACCGGATGGGGACGCCTCTGGAGTGAGTACATCACTGTGATGGGGTGTTTGCACCACACTGGCACTTAAGGGGTTAAAAGCAGCCCCTGGGAGGCAGCCAATAGGGGAGAGGCTGGGAGGAACAGCCAATCGAAGGCCAGCAGGTCCATATAAAAGAAGCTGGGGTGGGGGGAGGCATTACTGGAGATAGTGTTGCTGCTTGGAGGGGATGGTAGTAGGCTCTGAGGATAGTGCTAGGGCTGGGAGATGTGGCCTGGGGAGACAGCAGCAGGGAAAGAAGTTTGAGGCGCAGCATCAGGCTGTGATTCACAGGGTCCCTGGGCCAGGACCTGGAGTAGTGGGCAGGCCTGGGTCCCTCTCCCTACTAGCTAGTGGGGAAAAGGTGGAATAAGTGACTCCGGGCACCAATGAAGAAGGGGTGGGATTGAGAAACTGCATTGGCCCCTGGGAAAGTGGCTGGATTCTTGAGTAGCCAAACCTCTCCCAGAAAGGTGTGCGGGGGAGACACGGATTGTGGCTTGGCCGGAGGGCCGAGTCCCAGAGAAGACACTGTGGGTCCTAACAGCAGTGGGAAGGGCCACAAGTGAACTGGAAGGAAGAGTGAGGGTGTGCAGACCGGGGATGTGGGCATCTGCTCGAAGCCAATCCCCAGACAACCCACAGGAGGCGCCAGTCAAGTGATGAGTGATGCGGATCTGTCCCAAACACCTTCTCCGGCAGCTGTGGTGTCCTACTCCTAGGGCGTGCACCAGTACCGAGAGACTTCCGTCTTTGCTGAGAGTTACTCCAGGCTCTCTGGTTTAACAGTGACCCTCCTCTGAAAGCTTCCCATTTCACTGCTCCCATTTCAGCACGCCACGGCCATTGGTCCCTCTCACAAGGCTAAGATTTGGAACACTGTAAAACGCTAGCATGAGCATTGTCTGGTAAAAAGGAGGTCCAAGCCTGGTGAACGGGTGTAGGTGACCAGAAAAGATTAGGAACCATTGTGCTAGAGGAAATAAGACACAACGCCTCCAGGCTGACTGAGCTCCAGAACTATAAACCCATGAATGGCTGATCTTGGACTTCTCTTGGAACCAGATCAGATCTCAGACTCCCAAGGAGAGCTAATAAATCAGAGGTTAGTGATGGCAGAGAGAGGAAGAGAGTTACTAGTTTATCTGCTCGACAATGCAGGATTGATTGTTCCCTACGGTACGTTTCTAATCCTTTGCCCAGTCTAGTCTTCTGATCAACATCTTAAATTTACCTTTACTCAATTTCTTCCCGTAACAGTTTTACTCACCCTCAGTGATTCTTCTGCTTCCTTTGCTATTTGCACCCTTCATGTATCGGTATCTTGTGTGATCACTGATAGCCGGTCAATCTGATGTTTCCATTCTCTGGCATGACCTCATGGGTGCAGAAGCTGGTTCCTGACTTTGCTTTGTGTAAAATGCTCCTGATGGTTCTTTTTTTTTTTTTTCCTTCTCTTTTTTTGACCCACTCTTTTTACCAGCCAACGGCCCCATCTCGGATGACCTCCAGCAGGCACTGCTGCCCGTGGTGGACCATGCCACTTGCACTAAGTGGGACTGGTGGGGCTCCCAGGTCAAGGAAACCATGGTCTGTGCCGGAGGAGATGGCGTTGTTTCTGGATGCAATGTAAGTCCTCCCAGCCCTGTAATCCTGCACCCTCTGTCATCACCTCCCAAGGAAGGTGAGCAAATCCTGTTGGCAGGATCTGGGGTGTGTGTTGATGGGTTCATGGCGGCATGTCAGTGGCTCTTATTAATTAAAGAACCCATAGCACTTTTCATAAGATCCCGGTGTCTCTTCTTCTAACTGCTGAGCAGCAAGAACTAATCTGACTGTTTGCCACACTGGAGTGGCGGCATTTCACTGGTGATTGATGTACGCTGTTGAGAAAGGATTTGGGATCCAAAGCGGAACATGAATGTAAAAGATTTATCCACGTCATAGTTGGGCAGAAGGTCCATCCTCTGAACTGAAGAAGCTGTTGCAGGTTAGAAAAACATGGTGGTATCCTATGTACAACACTCGGTCACGTCCTGACTTTTTGAACAGTGAGCACAGAACAGCGTGAAGGCCATTGTGGATTGTCCCCAAGGATTTGAAGAGGTCCAGGACACTAGACATGAATAAAAGTCACAAATGTTCTCTGTATCCTCCCAAAGTCTAATACTAACAAAAATCAGCCAAGCCATATCCCGGAGCCAGAAGGACTGTTACGATGATAAACCTTCCTGTTTTCTGTTGTGTCAGGGGGATTCCGGAGGCCCGTTGAATTGCCAGGGCGCTGATGCTTGGGAAGTACATGGCATTGTGAGCTTCGGATCGGGTCTTGGCTGCAATGCTAAGAAGAAGCCAACGGTCTTCACCCGGGTGTCCGCCTACATCGACTGGATAAATGAGGTATGTATTGACCCGTCAAAGCAAAGCTCTGGGTGTTTAACTAGATGTCTGCATGCTCACGTGAAATGCCTGTCTAGTTTTTATTTAAGTACCTAAAACCAGTTTACCCATCTCAGACCTGCCATCTCTATGTCCTTTTCAGTCAGTTTGAGATGACTAAATCAAATGCATAGGCCTGTACCAAGCCCCCAAATCTGAATCCCCGCAAACTCTGGGGAAGTTTGGTTCAGGATCACATCTGCAGAGTCTTGGCCCATCTTTGGTGCCAGCCCTACACAGCAAATGTTTTTGCTGCTGTCATACAAAAATGGTGTTCTTGTGTCCAGTGTCCAAAACGGGAGCCTAACGTTAGGCTCCTAAGTCATTATTTGGGGGTTGCAGGAAGTAGCCTGAGCACCAAGAAGCTTCCATTGGCTTCAGCAGGATTTCAGTGAGAGTCACTAGGTCATCAGGTCCTCCTGGCCTAGAAATATTATACAATGCTGTGAATGCCAATAGAAGAGCAGGCAACCTCGAGAGACTTGATTCAGTTGCCCCATGCAGAAGCACTGGGGGCTTGCCTCGGATGTGGATATCATCTTCTAAAGTAACGGTCACCTGTTAGGACCCTATTTGTAAAGAAATCTGCCAGTTTTATGACTAGCTTGTTGCATGTATATAAATCTTATTGGATGCCCAGGACCTTGGGCCCATCTTTTTCAGCTTGCAACAGAATACCTTACCCTCCTCCAGTAAGAGAGAGCTATTGATGCTTCAGAAAGAGTGGATTTGTAAATAAGAACTTCTTTTACCAGGAACCTTTTAGTCTGATTTAGTGTGAAAGCGTGATTCATTTTTTAAATGATTAACACTGCTTCTTTTCTTTCCTCTGCCACCAGAAAATAAGTCTCTACTGAAGAGTCCTGCTCATTTCATTGTTTGTAAATCCCAGGAAACCCTAATAAATGTTCTCATCACAACTTTCCTTGGTCCAGAGGCTGCCTGAAATGGGTCAGACACATGGGTACTTGTTAGGAGCTGCAGGCCAGATCTGCAGCCACAGTACATACACACAGGGCCATTGACTTCAGTGAGGTTACACTGATTGACACCAGTTGACGCTTTGGCCCAGCTTTTTACTTTCCCAGGGATTCTTACACGGGGGAAAAAATACCTGAGCATCAGCTATGGAATCACGGTGTGAATATCAATAGACAGGAGCTGAAAGCAGCTGGTTGTCCTTACTACTGCTATTTATATGTACTGCAGCAGCACCCAGAATCCCCACTGCTATTCCACCAGGCACTGTCCCAATGCATAACAGAGACATGGTCTGTATCTCACACGGCCAGTTCGTAAAGGATGGGAGATCCCAGGCAGAGTTAAAAACAAGGGGTATCAGCTCAGCTGAGAACCGGTTGTAGATACAAACAGCTGTGGTGAAAGTCGTGGGCTTTGATTTCTCATGCTGACACATTAACTTAGCCAATGGCTGTGTCTTGCCAGTGTCGCATCCCTCATCAGCAATCCCACAAACCCACGTCAGTTGCATAGAACCAGGCTGGGCTCTGTGTGGAGTGTAAGGATGAAGTATCCCCCGTCTTATGGTCAATAACTTCAGGCTCGGTTTGAACAAGTAAAAGTCAGTTCCCTCTGCAGCAGAGGGAAGCATGTCTGCCCATACATTTACTGTCCTGTGCTTGCAAAACCACCCAGCACACGCCTGTGGCCTCATTTCCCTGCAAACACCCAAAGGAAGATTTTTTGCTGTGCACAGGCAGCAAAGCAAAGGTGAGGAAGGTGCTGACCCTAACTGGACTCACTCTCTAGCTGATCCCTTTAAGGAGAGGTTTGATGCCCCGTATTCTCTTATAGACCATGCCGTAGAGCTGTCTGAGGGAGCACAGGACTAAAATGACAAATTATCAGCTCCGTTCACACCACAAAGGCTGAGCTGGGGGTGAGGATGGGGATGGTATGGATGCATTCACCTCCCTTCCTGCCCCCTCCCCCCGAGATTTCCTGGGAAACCCACTTAACTTTGTTTGTCCCAAAAGTTCATTCTTGTCTGACACAGGGTTTCAAACAGTTCTTTGAGGCTCAGAACACAGCCCAGGGTTGACACAGGTCACCCGGCCCCGCTAGAGACGTTGTGTACAATTCCCAATAGCACATAAACTTCGCATTTTTAATGAACCCCAGCGCTACTTGCACTTAACTCAGTCAGGTTTTTCAAGGATGATGCAGGATGTTGCTCTCTCTGTTGCACAGCTCTCTTGCACAGGGGGGTGGCCAGGGGATTAATGCAGTCCCAGCTATACCAGATCCAACCTTCCCTGACCTGCTCCTCCAAAAACACCTGTGCATTGAGGGAGGGGAGCATTGAGCTGCAGAATCTGCCTGTGGGCTCCTGAAATCCTGCCCCACCTTCCCGGGGGCAGCAGACTGGTACCTGTTCAGCTGCAATCAGGGCTCTCTACACCTTTTATTTGTTTAAGGGTGAGGGGTAGAGAAAAGATTCGGCTCTTACTCTGTACGGCATCTCATAAGGGTGCACAGGCTTGCAAGGAGCTGGGAGCTGGGCATGGCTGAGTTCTAATCCAGGCCCTGTTTCCTCATATGAGCCACCTCGCCGTTCTCCTCTTGGCGAAATGGGGATAACACTTCCCTACCTCCCAGGGTGCAGGGGGGGGGGGTGGCTGGGCAGCACTTTGAGGATGAAAGTCACCTTGCTGTGCAATTGCTAAGACAGTCCAAGAGGCTTTGGAGAGCTAGAGCAGAGGGCCCCGCAAATGAAGGGCACCACCCAATACATGTTCTCCAAACAGCACCTCCTGGTGACTTTTAAGTGCACTGTGTGACCTCCATTGGCAAAGTGCAATATTGTAAAATATTCACACTCGCAGACCCCCGCCTCCATCCCCCGCTCGCTCTGTATAAGTGGATTGGCCTTAAGTGTCCATGACACTGGGGAATTGAGCACCCTGGTTAACAACCACCCAATCCCTGTTGCACACACAGAGTGTGTTGCCACCAACCCCCTACCTGTGTGCTGGGGCTTCCCAGAGCACGCGCGTTAACAGCTCCATCCCCTGCAGTGAGTTTTACTCTGTGTTCAAATGTTCCTCTGCTGCGGATTGATAGTGAAAGCAAGCTCATCCCTGGGTGCAGGTCAGAGCTCTGACATCAAGGCAAGAAACGAACAACAACTTCTACAGAACCAAAGGTCTTGGGGAAGTAGGCCAGGTCGTATTCTAGAAGTGGGACTGAGTTTAAGGGTAATGGGAGTTGAAATCACACGCGGGGGTAGCAGACAGGAGTAACCAGACAATCTAATGCAGCGAGTTTCTTTACGTAAGCCAGATTGGAACCCTAAACTTATTGATGTCCCCCAAGAGAGGAGGGTTGTTCAGCTGATGATAGCACTGGTGTGGGGATCAGAGAGGCAGGGTCTATTCCCTGCTCCACCACGCCCGACTTCCTTGGGCAAGTCACATAGCTGCTCTGTGCCCGGGCTGGCACTTCACACGAGGATAATACATTCCAGAGTGCGAGGTGCTCCGCTACTACGGTGACAGGTGGCGACGGGTAGAGAGAGAGATTCCCCCCCAAGAACCAATCAGTTAATGGGCAGTTTCTAAATGCAAACGATAGTAAGAACGACACAGGCCATATCTAGCACCAGCAGCATGCTACGCATGGCACTGGCAGTCACAGAGGAGCCCAAAGGATTTACGTGCTTGTTACCACCCTCAAGAACCACATCCTCCAATGCAATAGACACACGTAAATGATGGGGAAAACCAAAGCGTGAATGGTAGGCACTAGCTCCATTCAATAGCCGAAACAGGCGTTACCTAGGAAATGTTTTGGAGGTGGAGTCTGTAGGGAAAAGCAGCTGCTGGTTTGACAGGTTCCTGGAAGCAGCAGCCCGCTGCCCACATCCATCATTTCACAATGACCTTTTCAATACAGTCCCGATTGTCTTACGTGTATAAAGCAGCAGCCATTTCCCGCTGACGTTAACGCAGCCAGGCAGAGAAGAGGTTTACAGCACCAGTGGCTGCAGCTCTAAGGCCATGATGGCGGCTCAATGATCTGTGCTGCTAATTCATTAAAAAGGAAAAGAAAAAAAAAAAACCTCACCAGAAGATGAAATGGAAGAACTCTTACAGCTGCAACCAGCTCCAAAACCCACCAACCTTCTTCCGCGGCCTAACGCAGCCGCCAGGTTATTAGTGGGACAGAAAAATAACCCTTGCCGGCACTGCTAGACGCTGTGAAAAAAAGCCCATTGTCCACTCACTGAGCATGATGTAAATCTGGTGGCGTCAGTAGGTTGCACAGGTGTAAAGCTAGTGTGAGAGGCGAATCAGGCCGAATGCAGCCACACCATTTCCTATAGCGCTCTCTTGCGAGAGCAGGTCTGTTGTGTTCGAGATGTGGCTGGCAGCAGGGGTCAGGAATTAGCTAATGCGCCTTTCAGCTACCGTGCCCAGTTTCAATCCAGCCCAGTGGGCTAATGCTGCTGCCAGTAAATACGTTTTTATTGTATGAAATGTTTCTGGGGGGGGGGCAAGGAACAACGATGAGGTGCGGGTCCTGCCCTTTACAAACACAGCGACTGGGCTGCTCAGAGAGAAAAGAGGACGCTTGGGTCAAGCGAAAGGAACAACAGGGTTTGCTTTTCAGGACCTGCACAGACTGCACAACCAGCCATGGTCAAAGGAAAGTTGACAAACTCCATGATTTGGAGGAGACGCCAAGAGCTGTAGGAGGGTGATCGTGGAAACCCTTAGGACTCTGATCTAAGCCCAAAGAACGCTCCAGAGGAAACTGAGGCAGGGAAACATGTGCAGGTGTGTTCATTAGTAGGTCTGGCTAGTTTTTGTGCTGCCTGAAGTAAAGAACAATTGGTTTAGCATCCTCTTTTGCAAAGCTTGGGTGGGTGTGCTTCATCTGGAAAGCATAAACCCGAGTGCTCACAAGGGTTGGCGACGTAGGGCAAGGTGGGCTTGAGCAGCTGGGGTGTCTTTGCGGGCTCAGTTCTGGTCCTGGGGGCCTAGGGCAGCTGGTCCATGAGGGCCTGTTTCCATGATGGGGTAACAGACGGACAGCCTGTGCCAAGAGGCCGGGCCAGAGAGGCCAAAAGAAAGAGACAGTGCTGGAGCCTACCCAGACCAAGGAAAGCCTAAACCTCACATGTCCCCATTGCCTGGTGAGTTTCCAGCCGTGGGAGCTTTGCCAGGGCTGTGAAAAAGTTATTACATAAAGTTTCTGGATTTCCCAATTACTGTGGGGCTGGAGGAGAAGGTGGTGGTTGGGAATTGTCTTTTGGTCTTTATATTTTTTGGCGTGGGGGTTGTAATTTTTTATCCCAAGGGCCCACAGTTCTACCCATCTCAGCCCCTGAGAGAAGGCAACTTAGGCAAGGGGCTAATAATATTCGGTTGCCAGTCCCTTCGATGCGGTCCCTTACCGCGCTTCTGCCCCTTTTGCCACATGTCCTTCCTAACCCATGACCGGCCCCCATCCCCCCCTTACCTAACAGCCAAACCCAGTCCCTGGCAGCTTTGTCTGAGCCTTCCATTGCAGCACCAGAGGCTCCTGGAGGATCTTGTGGACTAATTTCTGGGGTGAGATTTACACCCCCAAATTCAGGTAACTTTCCCCTCCCAATCACATATTTGCAAGCAGGACTCAAGGTAGTGGGAGCGCAAACAGCTGCAACAAACAAAATCCAGTTTATCTAGCACTCCCGCACAAGGCGCAGATGAAACCTGCATTTCAAGGTCCAGCTTTTTTTAGCATTTGCACTCTCAGGAAAACGTCCCAGGGTTGCAAAACCTTCCCACTGGTGACTGAGCCACACGCCCTCCAAGGCTGTAGCGCCCAGAGATAAGCGCTACAGGCATATAAGAGGGCTCAGCAAAGGGGCTGCTCCTGACACAGCTACACGGCACCATGATCAGTCTCTTGTTTGTCACGCTGACGCTGGCCACCGGGGGTATGTATCCCGCCTTTACGTAGGTTTTAAGAACTGCAGATTTCTAGCTTGATCCTGTGGTCCTGACGCCAATCAGCAGCCTGGTGGTGCTCAGATATCAGAGTGAGGGACACAGTGTAAGGGCCAGACTAGAATACAGGATGCTAGATGACTTAGAAAAATCTATAGCAACAGGAAAGGCTCCAGATCGGTTCCTTGACACTACAGAAGAACAGTTCAACCAGGTGTTGCGCAAAGATCAGCTCAGTTTTGCTTGATATGTTCTTACATCTAACGTGGATCCCATCTTGTGTCCCTTGCAGCCCTCAGCTGTGGGGTTCCTGCCTACGAGCCTGTCTTGGCCAGAGTGGTTGGAGGGGAAGATGCAAGACCTTACAGCTGGCCCTGGCAGGTTGGTGATTCCCTGGTTTCCTTAGCCCATTCCCGGCTGTCTTGGGCCACGTTGCATTCCCATTATGTTTGGCCTTGCTTTGCTCAGCCTACACACAAGTCAATGGCCTTTCCCTGTTTGTCTGTCTGTTCTGCGATAACTTTTGAACACCGCAGCCGCTCAATTCCAAACTTCCAGAGAAAGGTCTGGGCCTCAGTGGTCAGAGCCCTACAGAGTTTAGTGACAATCGGAAAACAGGAAGGCAGAAAAACGAAGGACACCTGGAGCTCTCTGCATCTGGTTAGCAGATTCAGAAGCTTTAACCTGATCTATAATAATAGACATAGATCAAAGAGCCGGTTGATGGCAGCCATTAACCCCTTCCAGTGTAACAAGACACCCCAGATCTCATCATCCCAACGGAGCAGAAGATTTTGACCCCCTGAAGGATTTCTCTCCCACGTGGAAAGAAAAGAAATAATTTAACAAATTATACAACTATACAACTAAACCCAGTGAAATATTAAAACAAAAAACCAAACACCCCCCCCCCCCTCTTCCCACCCCCCCCAAAAAACAAACCCACCTACAGGAATCTATTGCTAAATAGAGTAACAAAGAGGTGTTCCATGAATACACTTCGTCTGTCACAAACACACCCCTCTGTGTGGACCATGCTTACCCAATAGCTTTGGGAAAGCAACACTGAAATGAAACGTTGGAAAAAAGCCTTTTCACGGGAGCATGCTCTTGAGCCAGGTTTCTGGGGTACTCAGATTTTTCACCTTCCCAACAGAAGGAGCGGTCAATCAGTGAGTAGCCTTCTTGCCGTATCGTTCCTAGGTCTCCCTGCAATACAGTTCCAGTAGTGGCTGGTATCACACGTGTGGTGGAACCCTGATTGCAGCCAACTGGGTCATGACAGCTGCTCATTGCATCAGGTAGGTTAGCTGCAGAAGTCTGGCCAAGCGTTTCTTTTAAGTCAACGTGCAGAAAGCCGCACATGCTCTGTGGTGGAGAGCAAGCCAAAGTACCACCCAAAAAGATTCTCAGGTCTAGACTCCTGTCTCTGGAAGTGGCCCATACCTGGTGATTCACTGGATGGGGAAAAATTCCTTCCTCTTTCCCCAGGGCCCCTATATGGGGGGAAAGGGTACACTTTACCGGGGCCCAGAGAGCCTGGGGGCCCAGTGAGCCTGGGGGGGGGGCAGCCTAGGCTGCAACCCCCATTACCACGAGGAAAGCATTTTTCATAGCTCATGAGATTGCACGTGAGGGATTGTGGTATGTGTGTGGGAGGGGGCCCGTGTTACAAGTTTGTCCTGGGCCCGAAAAAGTTATGTTGGGCCCTGTCTTCCCCTGCTTGTGCGATGCCCTGAACCTCACTTTTGCATGTATCACTGTCAATACTGGTTATTAAATTATCCAGACCTTTTTGAAATCAGCTGTGCTCTCTCTACAAGCGCATGTAGCAGGGAGTTCCATAGGTTCACCAGCTCACCCTCTTGCATGACGAAACATTTGCTTTGGTTTTAAACTCACCAGCCATCAGGTTCAGCACGCGAGCTTCTTGTTCTCAGATTATGGGAGAGTGTAAAAATGAGGGGGGGTGATCAGCTTTGACTTCATCACCTTAAATGCCTCAATCAAGGCCAGCTCCCCTACCCAGCAGCTCAGCGCAGGACTGTTTCCTGTACAAACATGCACTGGGGCTGATTACTACCACCCCAGTCACGGAAAGCATCATCCGAGCAGATACGGGCTCTACAGGGTTGGCTATGTGCCAGGGTGCACAAGACTGTTACACACACGTAAGTACCAGTGAAGAGGCTTTTGTAATAAATGTTGTCACACTACCAACGAGGCCTTCTGAATTGCTCAGGTGTGCCAGGAAATGGCAGCCTCATATTCTGAAGCCCAGGTGGGGCCCAAGTCTAGCAGGAATCTTGGCAGGAGCCAGAGGACCATATGGAGGTGCAGCCTCCAGTGACTATAGGTTCCAGCACGCAATGCTCCATCCCACATCAACAAACAGCTGTTAATATAGACCATTGCATGCTGGTGCCTGCAGTGTTCAGAGGGTTCCCACGGGAGACCCCTGGGCTGCATTTGACAGCCCTTCCCAAAAATGCGTGTGACTGTGCAGCAAGCCAGGAGCGATGCAGCTGAGCAGCTCTCTCCGTTCCTTTTCCTCCCCAGTTCTTCTCGGACCTATCGAGTGGTGCTTGGCAAATACAACCTCAAGGCTACTGAACCAGGATCGCTTGCCGTCAGTCCACAGAGAATCATTGTCCATGAAGGCTGGAACCCAAGCCGTGTCGCCAACGGGTAAGTGGATGGTAGCTAGTTCTGTGAAGTATTAAAGGCAAGGCCCCAAACCATACCCTCTGGGTCCAAGCACCCGTGGACTGTGGGCAGCTCCAAATCTGGAGCCAGTTCTTACAGCACAGGCTCGGACTGATGTGTCCAAAATACAGGGAGACTGGCTGTGGGGCATGGTGATGCAGCAGATAACCCTTTCCCCAGTTCAAACCCTTTGCACGTGATGGAGGCTGGCGTGCCTGGCTCAGCGATCAGCTGGCCATCACCCCCAAAGGAATAGATGCCAGTCCACGGAACCACTTCCCCGTGAAGTGATGCCTTCAGCATTCACTATCTCAGAAACTTTCCGACACATTAACCTGAGATGCTGACCGCTTGGGGCTCTTAAAGAATCCACTGCAGTTTTCATAAGAGTGCAGGTGAATTAACCCCAAGTCCTAGTCAAATTCCAGCTAATGCAACTGAATTCAATTCAGTTGTTCCAAACTGCTGCGTAGCATAGCTATTCACGGCTTAACAGCCGCCACCCAAGTGTCTCCTGCATCTTAGCAGTGGGTGAAGAGAGTGGTTGAGCAGTCAGGTGTGTGGAGATGTTCAATTAACGTATGTAAAGTCCTTTGAAATCCTCAGATGAAAGGTGCTATTAAAAGTACAAAGTATTATTAGCAACTTGGGATTCCTCTTGTTGAGTACACCTCAGTGTACAGATCAGCCAAGCAGATTGCTCTGGGTTACCAGTCAACAGGGCCTGATCTAATGATAATGATTCCTAGAAGGCCTGAAGGCTCAGGAAGGCTTGAAAAACTACTGACATGCAGCCCCCTCTGGAGAGGAAAGGCGCAGCTCACTGCCCCACTGTGAGGGCGATCGGATGGGAAGGGTTCTGGCAATAAACTAGAACAGAAAGACCTCACAAGCCTCAAGCCAGGATAGTCCTGGTGCTCCAGCAAGGCCTGGGGCATTAAGGCATGCATCTGGGTAGGAGGATGGGCAGAGGAGGAGGGGGTATGCCCATGGAGCCCTTTTAGCCACAGGGGAGTGTCTAAGCCAGAGTGAAAGGTCTCACTCCCCGGGCCCCCACAGAACCCCTGCCCCCAGCTTGAGGAGGGAGCCGCTCGCTGAGGGGCCGTTTCCTGGCAATTGTTGAATAGAAGAATGGGCAGCACGGGCAGGATGGCCACAGGGGGCAGAACGGAAACCAGGGCTTTAAACCAGGGCACCTCGAAGAGCCTGAAGCTCCAGGAGCCTCTCCCTGTGTTCTTCAGACGCTCTCGCAGGCTGTGTTTATGCTTCATGGAGCCCTAAAGTTTGACAGAGACAGGCCAAGCCTCTCAAACCAAGCCCTGTGTTGGCCAAGGAGCGGGAAATGCTGGGGCCTGGATTTCCATACTGCTTCTGGGGCACAGGGAAGGACAAATCAAGGCGCCCCAACAGTGCCTATGGGCCTCAGTGAATGCGTTTGGGTGTGGTATGGGCAGCACTAAGGGGTGGGAAGCCTGGGCCATGGCCTGAGGCCATTCCTTCCCTCCTCCTCCCCGAAAAGGCAGGGCCCCTCTGTCGGCCAGGCACAGCGCTCCGTAAACGCGACCTATTAACGGGGCTACGTTTTCTTCCATTCTCCCTCCCCCACCCCACCTTGCACACCACGTGAACACAGCAACGACATCGCTTTGATCAAACTCTCCGAGAGCGTCGCCCAGAGCAGTCAAATCCAGCCGGCCTGCCTCCCCCCTGCAAACAGGCTCCTGGCCTCTGGGGTCGTCTGCTACGTAACAGGATGGGGCAGGCTGCAGAGTAAGTATGAATACGATTTAATGGTAACACTAAGTCCTTCTGTATTGCCATCTCCTTGGGGACTGACTAGAATAAGGTGATTTTTCCAGTACCCTGTAAGCCTACATTCAAAGAGATTTGATCACGCTCTTGCTTCGCTGCTGCAGCAGAGATGGGACGGGCGGTCTTTGCACACTGGGGCCGACCCCAGTTGAAGCCTGGAGATGCAAGTGCAATCAAAGTCAGAGTGGCCTGAAGGCTGCTGGGGCTGTTAGTGCTAATAGAAGAGTTGAAAAGCCACTTTCAAGCAATTAATTTTGGTTGTGGAGAGCCAGCCTAGAAAAGGGACGTCTGAGAACAAGTACAATGCAGGTAACTGCTCCCCCGGCCACCTCCTGCTTCAATCCTGACCTGGAGGCATCACCTAGAGAAGTGAAAGCATACAGCAGCGATCCTGGTCTATCCATGCCTTGGCCTGTTTGCTGACGGTACCACTAGGCGGGCTGTTGCTATGTGAACATTAAACTGCTAGGCCACCAGTTGATTTCTCATGGGAGATTGACAAAGAGCCATTTTTAAAATGGAGGAGGATTATCCATCTAGTTCAGACACATTTCTGACAGAGAGATGCACTCAGGATTGGATTCTGCAACCCCTCTGTGCTTGGAATCCCTGTTGACCCTTGTACTTGGCATAGCCCCAGACCTGGGCTTGTGTTATTTTGCCGTTTCTCGGCTGCCAGGAGCTAATGCTATTCCCTTGTTTCTGTTCCCTTCCAGCAAATGGTGCTCTCCCAGATAAACTGCAGCAAGGGCCTTTGGTCATCGTGGATTACGCCACCTGTTCGCAGCCTAGCTGGTGGGGTAGCACAGTGAAAACCACCATGGTCTGTGCCGGCGGTGATGGGGTGATCTCCAGTTGCAACGTGAGTCTGGAGAAGTCGGCAGTTACAGGCGTGGTTTTAGAGAGTCCTGCTTCATGGAAAGGGACTCTGAAGAGGGGGCAGGGTACTAGGATCTACCGATTCTAGATGGGTTTTGAAACCCCTTTGTAGAGGTTGATAGCAATTAACATGTTGAAGGATGATGTAGTAAACACATTTTTATACCCTCGCATACAAAAAGGACCCACCCCAAACCCCTGCATCCAAACACCCCCTGCATTTTGGATCTGAACATGGGACCTGGGAGACATCTCCTAAGACTGAACTTATGTTCATTTCATCCCCACTCCTGGCTTTCTACCATTTCCCATCTCCAGTTATATGAGACCTCACTTCTCCTCTGACTTCTCTCACATACCATAGAAAGACATGGATATTCTTCCAAACTGATGTTCCATAACTGTGCCTCTCCATCATTGCAGGGGGATTCTGGCGGCCCATTGAACTGCAAAGCTGCCAACGGCAGTTGGGAAGTGCATGGCGTAGTCAGTTTCGGCTCTGCTCTAGGCTGTAATTATTACCGCAAGCCCTCCGTCTTCACTCGGGTCTCCGCTTTCAACGACTGGATCGCTAAGGTAAGGATCTAGTGTCTGCTACTGAGCAAGAACAGAAATTCTGCTCTGTAAACTTCTAAATGTTTGTTCAGGGGCAAAGCAAAACAAAACACTCCCCACACAGTTCCAGGGTTTGGCTATATGGGGAAACTGACCATCAGTAACTTCCCATATGGACACTTTTACCTTGGAATAGCGAGTGCACTTGAAATTCACACCCTAGCTTATTCCAGAGTAACTTCACTGCGTAGACAAACCCTAACGCAACAAACGAGAATGTTGTCTTGTTTCTAGGGAACTAGCTCCTGCAGCAAAGATGCTTTATTTCTAACTAAAGTTCAGATGTTTTGGAATAAATTTGTCACACTTAATATTAAGGATAGATTTATAATGTTTTAATAAATGTTAATTGATGTCCAACCACGTACTTATCTACCACCATCTATTACTCTGATAATCAGAAACTAACACTGTTCAGGGCTGTAATATTCTTATCAATTATTTTTTAACTATAAATGTACCCTTAACAAAAAGGGTGACTCGGAAGACTAATCAGTTGTCTTAAATACTTAGGAAAAGAGAGGGCTGTAGAACTGGTTTATGTGTTTAAAGGGACAATTTGTAGCATTTGGATGCCTGACCCTGTTTATAGATTTCCTTAGTCTGCTGGCCTGATCTTTTCCCCCTCCTTGTTTTACACTTTCTGCAGGTTATGGCAAACTACTAAGCTGAAGAGCCCTGGTAACAGACTAAGGCTGTGCTGGGGGCAGGGAAGCTATTTTGCTGCTTGAAATAAAGTCATAATCGTGAAATTCTACGCAGAGGAGGTGCTGAAGGAATCCGTGTATAATAAATAACCAACATTTGTTTGCAACATAAATGTGTAGTCTGTGCTTTGGAGAAAGGTGGGGTTTAGGAGGGAAGCATATGACGCTGGTACAAGAAGTTATGCAATGGAGCATTTTCTTCCATTAGATCAAACCCACCTTGAATTGAAGGGCACATGAAGCATGAAACAAGAATGAGGAGAGGTGGCTCACACAGCCATCTCCTTCCCCAGTGGTTGATACACATAAGGTGTGTTGTCCTCCTCCCAACTCCCTTCAACACCCTACATTCCTGTACTAAGCTCCAGCTGCCAACTCTCCCTTTGCCTCACAGCTGAGCATGGTGGAGTTATAAGAACTATAAATCCCAAGAACCTGGCAATCCTCTTGCTGGCAATCCAAACGGCACAACGCAGATCTCCCGGCCATTCTCCTATTCAATGATTCACTCGTTTGTGTTATGCCCAAAGGTAAGAAGTGACCCTGTAGTGGCTGCTGGCTGAAGTGCATACCATAGAGCAGGGAGCCACCTGTAAGTCACTTTGAAATATCAGGGAGACTTCTAAAGATGGTTTGTAATTTCTGATGATACATGTTGATCCTTTTAAGGTGAATGCAGCCCATGGTGCTTACCTCTTCCAAGCAGCCCATAAATCTCATGCCAACATGAGTTCCATGTGTCCCTGTAGAGGGGAAAATGAAGCCAGTGTCCATTTTTCTATCACTGTAAATTTACACCCCTGGAAAGAGTTAGTGAAAGGACATAAATTCACCCTCTCCACCTTGAGCTTTCAGAGCCAGGAGCAACCCAATAGAAACAGCCTGGAAGGGTTGTGGACCACCTATAACCCACTGCCCTTAGTCAAATGATCCTAACAAAGAAGCTCTGCTGCTCCAGAAAGGAGCAAAACAAACGCCAGACCACGGATCAATTCAGTCCCGCACACATGAGCAAGAGTCAGGAAGAGCTATGGCCTGTGGAACACTCTGACTCAAAGCTAGCTAGCTACGGGGAACTGCAGCGGTGCAAAGGACGGGGTCAAAGGACAATAAATGCTCCCAGGAGCAGTAGCTTACATGGAGAGCACATTCCAGCACAGTGAGGGAATGTGCAGTCGAGAACCGCAGTGCCCCAGATTCTCCCCTTTCTTGCACAGAATATCTCATTTATCCTTGTCCAGTGGGAACACGTTGCCTAGCTGCAGCTCCCTTTGACACCTGAGAGCTCCCCCCAGCACCATTTTCCACAGAGAAGTCTTCTGCTTCTCTCTTCTGGGGGAGCATTAACAGTGCAGGTGTCAGAGGCATATAGTATTTCTACAGTAAAGCCAATCAGAATTCTAGATAAGACCAACATCCAATGAGTCAGCAGCAGGGGGAAATAATTTAGCTGGTGTCTTAAAACAGCATGATTTTATGTAAATAGAGACTCAGCCATTAAACATCACAGACTAGCTGCAGCTGGTCTAAGCTACTCTGGTGTTCCTGGCAAGTCTGGACAATGGTGACTGTGATAATTCATTAGTTATTAAAGAGACAGCAAAATATTTTTGGCGAAAATCTTCATGCTTTTATTCCACCGGACACTGGGGGAAGCCCAGCAGTAGCTAAGAGAGACGTCAAAGGCCAACAGGCTAGCTGGAGAAGAAACGAGAATAAAAAGAGCAAGACAAACTGTATATAAAGAGTGGGGTATTTAATACAAAAGGGCACCAGATGCTGTGAAACTATTCCCCACCCTAAAACACTGATTCGTTTGATTCAGGTGCATTTTTGATTCAACAAGCGTAAACACAAATGTAATTACAAAGTGCCAACACTGCAGTCACACCTCCTGGTAGATGGCACCATAATCACAGCTAGAGTAGGGCCTGAAAAGGCCATAGACACAGCCCTCTGGATAGCAGAAATACAGAGTCCAAGGTTGCAACCGCCAAACGAAGAGCAGTCCTTGTTGTCTGTCTGAAATCAGGAAGTTGCTAATCCCAGTCTGAGCAGGCAGGAAGTGAGACGTCTATTTCACAGTAATGACAGAGTGAACACATTAAGTTTCCAAGGATAAATGAATCCATGAAAAGATGAAGGCAAAGAGGCGCATTGGTTCAGAGCAGTAATGGCCTCCACAGAATCTCTTCGAGCCTCTTGGCAACTATCCAGGTGTATGGCGGAGACCTCACAGGCAGAGCTTTATTTGGCCATGAAGAAGAATTGTTTACGGAGGAAGTTAAAGCAGCCTGGCATCTGCTTGTACCTTCCTTTAGCAGACACAGCATGAGCCACCTGGGAAAGAGAAAAACCAAGGAGTTGGCTAGTTTGTTGGTTGAGAGTGTTGTAGCACAGCCTTTCCCAGCGCTAGAGACGCAGTTAAAGATCAGGACAGTGAATAGAGCTGTATATGTTAGGGAAGGGGGAGGAGAGGTACTGGGTAGGATTAACATTTATAAAGCAAGGGGTTTTTGCTGGCAGAATTAAGACAACTCTGAAGAAGTGCAGGGCACGATAAAGAATCCCAGAGCAGATCTTGTGTAAAACCTGTGCACTGGCTTCACCAAAGAGCCCATGAGTAAGTCTTTCCTTCGAAAACACTTGAGTGCCACTCCACCGCCCCCATGCGCCTCCTCAAATGCTAATCTCTGAAGGCTGCCTGAGAGCAGTCATGCCTGTACCCTGCTCCCCCACTGCCCAGCCCACACATGCAGTTCTTTCTATGAATCAGAAATAACCTTTCCTTTGCTCACAAGAGATTAGTCATTTCCTTTGTGCGGACACTTTCCTGCAGTTTCTTTCAAAACAGAAAGGTCTTTATGCCATTGGTAGGCAGAGAATGCCCTAGTTAAGGTTACATAGATGCCTGCATTATAATAATCCTCCTTCCCTTCTTGTATTTGCTAAGATTCCCCATCACCTCCCCAAACACACTCCGCTTGGACTGAACGATTTCGAAGCATGCACTTTCCAGACTGACTGCTATTTGCCAATTGAGAATTAGAGGGCCTGAGCACAAGTTCATTGAAATCAATGGGAGTTGTGCCACTGACTTCAACTGGTGCAGAATTAGATCCAGGAGGTCGTGAGAACAATGATCCTTTCCTGTTTCGAAGACAAAATAGGATGCTTCTTTACACATTGGTTACTCAAAAAACAGCTGAAATTTGCCTACTCTTGCCCAGTCTTGGAAGGACAAAACAATCACCTCCCCTCACCTACCTGAGTTGCAGGTGTATGCACAGTACACAATTTCTGGTAAGTGAATGATTATGATTATTGTTGGGTACTACGGGGCAAAAACCTTGGTGCATTTGATAGTGACCCCAATGGGCTTCTGTACTATTTCACTGCAGTGTATGAGGGCTGCAGCAATGGAAGGAATGCCCTTAAAAGATTGTTTGATAGGTTAGTATTTTATTTCTAATTATTGCTATTATTATTTCTAAAACACTGTACCCATCATTCACAATATGGGAGAGTTATTTCTGAGAACTGCTGCATTCCCGAAATTAGTATATACTCCAACTTACTGTTCATTAACATACATTTACATTTCATGCACATAATTAAGATGCAATTACATCAATCACAAGTCAAGATGAAAAAGTAACATTCACACATGCCTCTGGTAGTTATCCAGACTGCCTGTTGTTCCAGGAGACAAATCAAAACCACCACAGCAGCAGAGAGAGTAAAGCCAAAAAGTGAAGATGAAGAACTCTAAACATCACAAATGCAACCATGTCTTCCTTGCTATTATCCCTCCAAGCAGGAAATTGTATCAACACACTTACCACTGTGCCTGCTGCTGTTTGCTCAGTTTGGCTTTTTTGTGACAGGATGGACAGACGGTACTTTGCTCTGAGGCAGGGTGAGGGCAGGCCATTAGGCAAAGATTAAGGCACAGGTAGTCAATTATTTTTTGTCAATGTCCAGATTTCTTGGTCAAGGTCTGGACTCCAGAGAAATATTTTTCACATTGCAAATGCTCCTCTGAATTCATCTGAAGCCCCAAGCCCTGACGTGCCCCTGGTTTAGGGAAAAGCTGTTGGCGGTCTGGATTTGGACCGCCGGCCGCCTATGGACTCTTCCTGGATTAAGGCCTGTATTTTCAAAAGTGACTTGTGATTTTCAGTGCGACAGCTGAAAGGGGCCAGTTTCTCAGAGGACAGGTGCTCGGCTCCTTCTGAAAATCAGGCCGCTTCAGGCCATCTCTTGTTGGCCCCCGCCCAAAAGTGAAGCACCCCAAAATCACTAGTCACTATTGAAAACTGAGGCCTAAGTGCCTAACACCTGACTAAATGCAGAGACAAATGCCTACGTTCCACAAGAGTCAGAAAAAGGAACATTTACCCTCAGTAGCATGTTTGGCAGGTCTTCAGTGTGAGCATATTGTTCAAGTACGCTGTCCAGCGTTTCGACGTACCATGAGCCATTCTGTGTATCCCTCCAAGAGACAAAACCTTCAGAGAACACAGGGAAAGTAAGGAACTCATTCCCTACAAGCAGTCCTTTGTTTCCTTCCTCACTCCGTAAGGAGATGCACTTGGGGGAATCCCCCCTATGGAGAACTTCCAAACCCAGCACTGGAACACCCCTGCCCTTTGTGAGGGAGTGTGGCCAGTGCTACAGATTCACTGGCTGACCTGAAGCAAATCAAAACCTTTCTGTGCCTCAGTTTCTTCCATCTGTAAAATAGGGATAAAAATTGTTTGCCTCATGCAGATGAGGGGCTCAATTAATGTTGGCAAAGGTCTTTGAGATTTTCAGATGATAAATGCAGAGTCACCAAAGAATAGGTCCTTTACGGCTTTAAAAGAGGGAAAGTAAGAATACATCATAATTCCTCTCTCTCTTATATTGCACTTCTCATTCATAGATCTGAAAGCATTTTAACAAAGGGGATCAATATCATTATCCCTATTTTACAGATGGGGAAACTGAGGCAGGGGGTGGGAAAGTGACTTGTCCAAGGTCTCCCACAAGATCAATGGCGGAGCCAGGAACAGAACCCAAGTCTCCTGAACCCCAGGCCAGTACTCTATCCACTGCCTCCCTGCTAGGCCAGTGCTTTACTTCTGTTGTCTCACCTGGAAAAGTTGAATAGGACACCAAGATGTCACTGGCTGTGGGTAAGCTGGCGACCGCATCTGGCTCATCCAGGTTACGGGGGTGGATCTGAAAGGGCGTCGCATCCGACTCTACAGAGCCTCCATGAGGCTGGCTTACAGGTGAATCAGAATCCACCTCAAATCCTCGGTCTTTCTGCTCTGCAAGAAGCAACCAGAAAACCCTTCTCTGCCACATACATAAGTAATAAGCAATGGTTCCCTCTACCCCATTAGCAAGCACGGTCCTTCAACTAAAAGAGCCTTTTGTTTCATCTTCTGCTACAGTGGCTGACTCGGAGCCACCTGCAATTCACTCAAGCACAGAGACTATCCATGCCCAACCAACTTCTTTGAGCCAAAGGCAGAGAACTGAAACAATCAACAGAGCCAGAGTCCATCCAGGAGCTGCCCCAGTTTACTTCCTTCCGCCCAAAGCTTCTTACAATCAGTCGAGACTGCTCCATTACAGCAGAATGCACCTCCAGCTGTGAAGTGACTTCTAATAGCTCAGTGTTCAGAAACCTCACTCTCTCTGGCCAAACAGTGCATGGTCTAAGCCGTAAGATTACGGGGCAGACAGCAGGCAAAGGCAGCCTGAGAAAAGGGAATATGAACAGCAAAAGAAAGAAATGACATAGAACTATTCTACCCTAACGGCCAATGCAGGAGCAAGTCAGGCAATTGTTTCTCCTCCTGAAGGAGCCTCTAAGGCAAAGGACCAGCAGAGCTAAAGCCAATAGTCACCTCCACCACAGGCTTGAATAAAGAAGAGTTTGGGTTTTCCTCTCAAGCTTGGGCTGTGGGTCCCATTGAGGAAGTTCACAATCTTTTCGACTGGAATGGGCTTTCCATCCGTGCCGTAAATGCCTCCAGGAAACTGAATATGGCTGGTCTGAAAGAGCAAAATCCATTGGCTGTTAACACAAAGGCAATGGCTCAACCCAAGAGAGTCACAACAATCCCCTAGGATAAACAACCTCCATTTTAAAAGTCTTTCCTTGTATACGGATGCCGGGCTGAACCTGGTACTTACGAGGATTTGGGATGTGAGTTCAGGAGAAAGAAAACTCATAAGTTATTTTAAGGAGTCTACATTCCAGAACCCATGCTCCTGATCTTCCCATAGTCCCCCACTTTCCCCCAAAAACCTGGGATCTGTCAGCTTTCATTTCCACACTGCCCCATAGGCTAATCTGAATGTTTTCTGAACAGCCACCCTACATTTTCTTCTTTCTGTGATTTCACCACATTTCCTCTAGCTAGGTGCGGTTGTAATACAGGTATTCATTATTACTAATCACACACACACTCAAGGGTCCACAGAAGTTTCCCTGGCTGATGTAGAATTATTCCATACAAAACATTGTTTAGCACTAGGCTCCCTGCACTGTTTCATCCACAATCAGCTTTGTCCCAGGAAGGTCATTAGGGGCACAGGGTGCTCAGGAAGGTGAAACAGAAGCAGGGTCAGGTGAAGGTAGGACAGAGCTTGTGTTTTATTTAGCTTATGTCACCTGCATGAGAAAACAGCTCACCACAACATTTTACAGCCATAAAGCAACCACCAGGCTTACCACCAGGGGAGGGCCCCCCGTCATACATGGTGACCGGGCAGCCACCACCATCCCGTCTACTTAGATCAGCACTGCAGTTACAACATCCATTCTCTTGGCAACCGCACCTCCATACCATGATGCCTAGAAGGGAGAGGCCCCACTGGCCTATGTCCATGGGTTGAGATCAGGACAGGAGTGAGAAGAAACCAGTCCCCACTCCGATGCCCAGGGAACACATTTTTCAGGAGCATGCTTCTCCCCCAAGCATGGGGAGATGTGCACGAGAGTGCAGATCCTCCTACCTGACAGCCGTGCGAGAGGATCACCACCAGGCAGCAGTCCAAAGCGCTGTGGTCCTGCCTAGCCAGGCGCTGCAATTCCCCGACAATTTCCTACACACATTTGCAAAAGTCAGCATTCGATGGTCTCATTTTTCAGTTGCCAGTTTAGCAACTTTTACCTTTAGTCCTACCCCTGATCAATCCCATGTCAGGGTCATGCTGCTGAAAGGGTCGGACTGAGCTCCCCAGAGATTGATGCACACAGGAGCACAGGCCAGCTTCCCTGTACTGCTCAACACTGATCTGGGGACACTGCTTCTGTGGAGGGGAGCAGGCCTATCGCTTGCTCCATGACCCAGTCAATCCTTGCCCTCTCTTTTACCAACAGGGCTGTTAAAATCAGTGCCAAGCATGGTGACAATTTTGTTACATTGACATGAGTCCACTGGGAGACCCACCATATTTTCTTCACAGTTATGTGCCTTTAACATTGGAGTACATATTGTCAGCCTCCATCAACACTTTTAGAGTGTGTCCACACTGCAAGCGAAGGTGTGATTATACCCATGCCAGCTTTAATCCAGCTAGCACGGGTCACAGTAGCAGTCTAGATGTGGCAGCATGGACGTCAGTGAGGGCTAGACACCCACGAATTGACGCAGGCTCTCTGACAGGCTTGTACTCAGGCACTTAATTGTAATTCAGACGTAGCAGCACAGGCTGTTACCTGCACTAGTGACACTGAAGCTAGCGCAGGTATGCCTACTCATGCTATAACCAAATCTCCCCTAGCAGCGTAGCCTCTTAATCCCTCAGCTCTCGCCAGATGCTTCCACTTCTACCTGAGCTTTGAGATCGCGTCGGATCAGGACTTCAAAGTGCAGTGCCTTGAAGCGCTTCTCCAGTTTCTCACAGTCTATGTTGGAGCCCTCTCGAGAAGACAGGTCACACTCTTTGATGAAATTGACGTTGTTGATGATGAGGCAGTATCCACATGGGTCAGCTTTCAGAACATAAACCTGGCACACACACCCACAGGGGAGCAGTCAGCAGACAGATTAAATCAAACCTCCTTTCATTCAGACTGTCCGCCGGCTAACCCTGTGGGATGCAACTCAGAACCAAAAATGCAGCCTTTCATTAGGTTCATTTTATTGCTTCTGTGAATTCATTGTATTGTTTGCCCAGGATTAGGGATGGATAATGGGATCCATGGCTCCCTATCAGAGTCAATACAAGCCCCTGGTATAACGTAGCGCAGCCTGCTAGAAGTGGAATGAGTTTCAACAGAAGGTGGGCTTCTTCCTACACACGGCAGCCCAGCTGACAGACAGTAAGGAACAGGAAGATTAAACTGTCTTTGAACAAGTGTCAGTGTGACAGATATCAAACCTCCAGCTACGTAGAACTTTCAACCTGCATAAGCCCAGCTATAGCAGAAAGGTGCCAAAGGGATAAATTACAGAAATCCCCCACTCCCCCAGCTTTACTTTATTCATGCAAACAGTCCCACTGAAGTCAACTGGACCAGCAGAATCATGGTCTTGACTGAAATGGATACAGGGCCAAACTAACTTCCTTTGACTTCCTTCGACTTCCTTCAGGGCTGAATTTGTTCTCCACTTTCCTAACAGGCGTGTCTGTATTCCTGATATAGCTTAAACTGTACCTGTCATGCTGCACGAATGTGTGCAGTACATTTTAGTTATTGGGGTTTTTTTATTAGTATATTTCACAGTATAATTACAAAACCAAAATACCCACTCTCCAAATACTTGGTGTGCTGTGCTAGGTAATTAGTAGTTGTCTAGATGGTAATTGCTTAGGGAAAAATATTTGGCTGTATTTTATGGGTCATATTTATGTTGTATTTAATGTAATTAAAAGAGCGAATGTGGCGTGACAATTGTTCTTACATGAACTGAGCTGGCCCAATCAAAGCAGCAGGACTCGGATGCTGGATCTGACACCTGGACATCAAAGCCACATTTGCCGGTAATGATTTAAATTATCTTTTAAACAACACAGAAGAATCTGATTCAAATAAACCATAAATAAGCTCATTGCAAGTTACTGGGTCTGCAGGCAAAAATTTTCAATGGCACCTAAATCCCATTAACTTTGGCACAAAGGGCCAGATTTAGGCCTGCTTGATACTTAAAAGTTTTGCCAGCATAGCTCTGTTGGTTGGGGTGGTGGGAGAATAATCACTGACCAATAACTGACATAGCTGCACCAGTAAAAGCCCTAGTGCAGATGCAGTTATACCAGCCAAAAGTCCTTTTGCTGCTATATCTTATTTTGTTAGAGGAACTGGTATAAACTATACCGGCAAAAAAGCTCTTTTGCCTATTATGCCAGCAAATGCTTTCTAACATAGACAGAACCTTACAAAGGTATTTAGGCATTTAAAGATGATGACAGGGGCCTAGTGAGATAGGCACCTAATTCCCATAGAATTTCAAAGGAACTTAGGCACCTCACCTACATAGATGCTTTTGAAAATTATGGTAGGCACCCGTCTTCATCTTTAGGCACCTAAATACCTTTGTAATTCTGAGTCTTAAGAGCCTCTGACTTTTGAAAATGGGATGCAAAGTGAGTAAGACTGGGGGAGAAAAAGGAGGTGCGTCAGGAAGAATTAAAAATAATGTACGTAAAAACAGGACACTAACCATATCCGAGTTCCTCTTGGTGTCTGCAGCAGAACCTACAACACATGATGAGAGAGAAGTGACATACACTCTGCCACCCACCTCACATTTGTTAAATGTTGGCCCCTGCTTAATGGGATTAATATTAATGTCAATATTTCCAATGCTTTGATCCATTTCTTAACGTGTTCCGTCACACCTGAACTCCTCCTCACCCTCTGCCACACACAGGAAAGAAACGTTTCACTATCTGATTGCTCCTTTACATGCATAACTGGACTGCAGATGTTGAGAGAGAAGTTCTGGAGATTAATTTATCATGGCTTTGGACTTTGTTTGTCAAAGAGTATTGACCACAAAGTCATGAATTTGGACACTACTTGTCATAACGGAATTGGATGGGAAATAAATCTCATAGGCTTACCATCTAAAATACCTTCTCTCCTCTCCTAAGCAGCAGGCTAGCCTGCCCTATAAAAGTCATTGGAACAATCTGTGTTACAACCCAAAATAGTTTTACTTTTGACAGCATGTAGCTGTTCAGGTTGATTACATTCCATCTTAAATCAACAATTCCATGGCACTAGTATTCTAGTGGCTGCATCTCTCCCATTAATCAGACCTTCGACAGATGGATCCGTCATGACAGAGCCTTTATTTTCAATCTGATTTTAGTCTCAGTATTTTCTTCTCTGGGTGCTTTTTAATGGCTGGGAGGTTCCCAGACACTAGCCAGAAATGTGCATGAACACTATGGATTTGATACAAGTAATGATGCACAGAGATACCCGCTTCACAGAGGGAAACAGCTACAGGTGGCTGCTAGTCACTGCACACAGGGGGAAAAATCCATCATTACTCAGGAAAGATGCCTGGACTAGCAGGGAATGGGAGCAACGTGTAGGCAGCATGATCAGCCCAGCCTGGGGCCAAAGGTTGCAGGGAGAGGTAAGAGCAGGGCAGAGGGAGTGTCTCCAGCAGAGTTACAGAGCAGCACTGACACACTCCAGAGGGTGCTACATCCAGAAGGATTCGCACAACATGTAGGCCACACTGATGATCCCAAAGGAAGATGGGCTGAAGGGACCTCCAGGAGATATGGGCAGAGAGGACAAGGAATGAAGGACAGAGAGGATTTAGGCCAGGAATTGGCTAGCGGAGACTGCTTACCCTGAGTCGCTGCACTGGGAAGAGCTGACTCTTGGCATCTCTCAGTCACCGCTTGGACTGGGGCAGGCAAATATCCAGAAGCCTTCTCATCTGTAAAGGTATGAGACATCTGGGCTTTGCGACGTTTGCAAGCGATAAAAGCATTTGAAGCAGAGAGCAGGCCTCTCTCAGGAGGATCCAGTTGGAGCACTGCTGATTGCCGGTAACTGAGCCTCTCACCCTGCTGCGTGGAGCTGGGACAGCAGTTGTACTTTCCCCCTGTAAGCCTTTGATTAGCACCGTGTGCTCTGAGGCTAGTACCGGACTCATCAGTGAGAGGGACAGGATTTGTGAGCACACAGCAAAATGTGTTCTCGCCAACACATGGAGGGCTCCTGCCCCTTCCTGGCTTGTCCTCTTACAACCTCCCCCTGACACCCCACCCAAATCATTAAAGCCTCTTAAAAAGGCCAAGCCCTTCATAAAAAAGACTTTTCTCTACTCTGCCCCTGCTTACATCCCATACTAAATTCTCACACCTTCATGTCCTCTGTCCTACGTGATCCGTGCATCTCCCGTTCCCAATCCCAATTTTGCATCTTCTTTCCTGCCACCCCTTCTTCTCAGATGACATCCCAAGACTCCTCTCTCTCTCCTGCTTCAGACGCTTTGCCTTTCTTAAGGCCTTACTGTGTTGATGTCCTCAGTGCCAAATGTCTTTGCAACATTTCTGCTGTTGTCCTGCGTATCAAACTTGTCTGAGTGAGAGCAGATACTCTTCAGGGAAGCTTTTGATGAAACTATTTGTAACACTTTTAGAACTCTCTATAAAACGCCTGGTCTACACTAGAAAATTAGGTTGACATAAGTACATCACTCAGGGGTGTGAAAAATCCACACCCCCTGAGCAGCGTAATTGAGCTGACCTAAGTCCACACATAGACTGCGCTAGAATTGATTACATAACTTTTCTGTCAACCTAGCTAGGTGGATTACCTATGCTGAAGGGAGAATCCCTCCCCTCAACACAGGCGGTGTCTACAATAAAGCATTACGGCAGCGCAGCTGTGCCACTGTAGTGTTTTAAGTGCAGACAAATCCTTAGGAATAAGTACGTACGTATGTACGTACGTACGTACGAACGAACGAACGAACGAAAGAAAGAAACTGGACAAATCCAATGTTGTTAATGAAACTAGCTATCCAAGAAATATTAATAAATATATATCCAAGTGCAAAACAGCATAGCTAGACAAGTTACACATCAAATGCAAACAAAATATACTTTATAGTCCCTTCTACCCAAGAATCTCAGCACACTTTAGCTTTGCAGTAATTAAACCTCAGGACTCCTTTGACAGGTAGGTAGGTTTTACCCCCATTTTATAGATGGGGGAATTGTGAGATTAATGATTTGACCAAAGACACACAGCAAGTAAGAGACAAAGCAAGGAATGGAATCCAGCTCTCCTGATGCATAATCCCTTCTCTGATCACTAGATCGCACTCTCTTGCCAACAGAAAAGAGAAATGTTTGTGGCCTCAGAGATCAGATTTGAGAAACTGCGGAGCTTACCTGCAAGAACAGCAGTTCTAAGGTTATTAGCAGCACTAGGATATTGCTGCCAATTAAGTTTTCATGGTATTGGATAGCACTACAGTATATTTTCCCAGTAGCTGTGTGCCGTAATCTATACAATCAATGATTCTGGAAGACATCTGGGCTATCAGATTTCACAAGCTATTAGCCAGCCTCCTGTACCTCCCCAGCAACAGGTTTTACAACTGCTGTATCCAATTTTGCCATTTATTATGAAAATAGCACCACCGCTGATACTTACACGTCTCACCCTTTCCACCCCGTAAACCAATTTCAACTGGTTTTATATCAACCGGATGCAACTGTGGGACTTTGTATCCTTCACTCAGCAAATCGGCAAGGTCATTCTGTCCAGTTTCTCGCAAGCTTGAGAGAAATGCAGGAAAAGCTTGTGTTCCTCGGGTCTGAAGATCTGTAACCAACTGTCTGGCTTGGTCTCTTCGAGTACCTGCTCTCTATAGCAGAGCAAAACCAAGACAGGAAACATTAGCATCCAGTGGGCAAGGCAGTCCAGCATTTCTAAACAGCATGGTGCTGAGTATGCGGGGGGCCAGGGGACATTCCAGATGTAAACAGAACATAAATTGATCAGGTGTTGCCTTTTTAGCCAGGCAGCTCCAGGGCCTATTACTGCTCAGTCTTCCCAAACAGCAGAAGATCGGCGCAGAAACTGAGGCACAGAGGAGCTGCCCTAGGTCAGACAGCATGTTAGTGGCAATGAGGTATAAAGCCCAGGTCACCTGATCCACAGTCCTCCACCTCAATCACTAGACAACACTGTCTCCCACATGATAGGACAGATTCTACTGTATCATAACTTTTTTTGGTTTCGGTTTTGTTACAAATTAACACCCAGCCTTCATCCATGGTCAGGATTATGCCACTTTAATTTCAATGTTGTCCTTCCAGCTCACAGTCATAAAGCTTAAATTTCACAGCAGCTCTGTGACCTTGGCTCCCAATAACCCAGAAAGGATTAATTAGAAATCCAAGAAACTACCTAGAGCTTTTGTCACTTGCTGTAAGAGTTCAGATGTTTACAGCCTGCCAGATGGTCTGTGGCTGCAGCTCAGTGCCCTGACAATAGGGTCTTGCCACTGCTGGGTGAATTTCAGGAAACAGAAATTCACCAGCAAGCCTACAGTAAGGGGGGAGTGCAAACCCCAGGTGTGATAGTGGGGGCTGGGTGTGCGTTGTCTTCTGCACTGCGATCTCTAGCCATGGGGCTGAAGATGCAATTAACCCAGGGCATGGAGAAGCAGGGCAAGGGGTGCTGAGCAGGGAGGAAAAGGTGGGGAGCAGGGTGGGTGGCGATGGCCAGGGCAGGGCGGCGGGTGGGGGGGCCAGGGTGCAGCGGGGCCGGACAGACGCTCCCCAGGTGCAGGCCCGGGCCGGGCCGGGCCGGGCCGGGCCGGGACTGGGCAGAGAAGGGACGTACCTGGATCTCCTCGATCATGTCCTGGGTGAAGACGCCCTTGTCCAGCAGCAGGTCCCAGAGCGGAGCCACCTGCAGCTCCCGCACCAGGCGCAGGCGGCTCCTCTGCAGCAGCAGCCGCTGAGCCTCCTCCATCCAGCCCGGGGACCCACCCTGGGTCCCCTCCCGGCCCCGGGGAGCCGCAGGCAGGAGACGACTGGCGAGATGCTCCGCCTGTTTCCGGGAACCGCCTGGCCCGGCCCCTTCGGAGGGGCCTAGGAGGATCCCGGAAGCCTCTGCTCGCATAGGGACTATAGGAGCCTCACCCTCTGCTTCCACTCCCTCTAGGGCCCTGCCTGATCCCTAAGGGGCGTGTAACCCCCTGCCCTGCCCTGCCCTGCGGAGCGGATCCCCAAAGGACCGACCCGGGTCCTTCCTTCCTTCCCCTTCTACCCCAGCTCCGTCTGCAGGATCATTCCCCTTCGCCACGCCCTCCCTTCCTCCCTGGACCCGTCCGGCTGCAGGGCCCACCCCAAACGAATCGACCTTCTCCGCGGGGTTTTGGAAGCCCCCGTCGCACCTTGCTATGGTATCCTCCTGCCTCCCCCTCGCTATATGTCAGTACCGGTTGTGTGTGTCCCTCCCCCGGACCCGGACCCGGACCGCCTAACAAGGCCTACAGACGACAGCATCCTCACAGGGTGCTAGCCCAGGCCGACCCCTCACATGACGTGACAGACTGGGCCAGGTCGCTGTGGCAACGGGGCCTGACCCCTTGATGACATCTCGTCCTGACGCAGCATCACGGAGACCCCGTGACAAGACTTCAGAGCAATGGGGACGGGGCCTGACGCCATGACAGACGCCGTCACGTGGTGCTGTGACGACATGGGCCAATGCCTCCTCATGACGTCACGTCATCTGAGGCCTCGAGCTGAGACTGAAGTGGTTCCGGGGCTCAGCGCATCCCCCCCCCGTGCTTATTCGCTTGTATCCCGTCATGCTCCGCAGGACGGTACTCGCTAGCCTGCGGAGCGCCGCGCTTCTCTATGATCCGTGACCGGATGGAACAGGGAGCGGAAGTGACGTAAAAAACGCGCCGTCTCTATGGTGACGACGATAGGCGGGGCGGGGAAGACGGAAGCGGGGTCGGGGACCGGGCGCCCGGAGCACAGGGTGTGTATCGCTCCCCTCCATCCTCAGGGGGTCCGGCCCGGGGTGGGTGCTGGCCCTTTAAGGGGCTTCGCCATGTGATCTAGGGATGACCCCTTCCCGCGGTCCCTGGTCCGGTCCGGTCCGGTCCGGGGCTCGGGCTCCGCCTGAGGCCTGGCCAGGGGCAGTGGGGGTGACAGTCGGGGCGCCCTGCTGGGCGCTGGCTTTGGGCAGTGGCCTGGTGGGAGGTGACATGGGGGAGGCTCGGGGGGGCGCTGCGGTGAGGTGGGGGCAGTGATGGGGGATGGTGGGGGCTGCGGACAGCGGGGGGGGCCCTGCCGGGGAGTAGCATTAGCAAGCACAGGGGGCTCCCCTCGCTCAGTAGCGGGGGTGCAGCGAGGCACAGGCTGCGCTGTTCCTGGGCACCTGGCTCCTTTCTCTTCCTCCCACCGCAGCCCCCCTGCCTGGGCCACCCCCCCAGGTGTCAGCAGCTGTGATTTAAAGGGCTGCTCTGTCAGATGCCACGTGCCTCCAAATTTACATGTCCTAAACATAAGATCGCATAAAACCTGAAGAATGTTGTTGTGACTTTGCGGGGTGTCTTTACTTTTAAAAGTCCAGGGCTAGTATTTCTCTCTAACAAATAATAATTAAAAAAAAAAAATCCCCTGCTAGATAGCGTCCAGAGTCCGAAGACTGTAGCTCTAAGAACCTATCGGTGAAACTGACTGCCTTGATTCCCACTGCCCAAGATGCAAACTGTGCAGAAAATAAGCAAAGAGCGTAAACAGTGAAAAACTGGGTTAAAAAAAAACAACTCCTCCATTCTCAATAATCTAAGGTGTTATAAATAATATCTGTGATTACATTTATTTACGCTATCAGTTTAAAAATCTAACCACATCTGTATGAAATTGTTTCACTGACTTTTGCAAGCAGTGCTCAAGGTAACTGTAACAGATTATTAAACATGATTTTTGGATTCTTTCATTTTATTTAATTGTGGGTTTGGCAGCATTTTATGTAGTCAGTTTCACTGTTGCCATTGTGCATTTAGTTTCAGGAGGTGATTATTTGGGCTGCTTACATGCGAACAGGAGAGAGAAACAATATTTGAGAAATAGGAAAATATGATTTTGAAAAACACAACATTGGTGGCTCAGAGGCAGATGTAGTACCTGAAAATATTCTAACTCCCTTTTTTGGAACTGACTAGATTTCAAGGTGGCATTATCCCTTCAACTAATATGGTCCCATGTAACTGTAAGCCATCAAAGTTTGTTGGTTTCTGATTACTAATCTAGGACTAGCATTTTGAAAAGTATACTGGTCCCTAAGGGTCTGTGCTAGTCCTGATAAATGACTTCAGATATTGGAATGGCAGAAACAGCTACAATGTATTGCTTTTTAATACCTGAAGTCTGGTAGCGAGCTGTTAGAAGGTGTAAAGCATAGGTCTCTTGCTCTAAAGTTCTCAAGATAGAAGCTACTAAAATGTTGAACTGCAAGAGAAGCAAAATGATAATTAGAATGATGTGATATTTCGTGACATGCAAGGGCTGGAACAGACTCTCTACCAAATCCTACCTTTTTAGTAGTACAAGACATGAATTCTCGTCCTGGTTGTTTGAAGGTAATGGGGGCCTTTGGTCTTGCAGTTCTTTTGCCACTAGTTCAGGACTAAATATAGGGGTTACTGGATTTTGCACCTGTGTAACTTGTAATCCCTAGTTTTGCGCTTCTGTTTTATGCATATGGAAACTCTCCTGTCCAGGTTGTCTAAAGGAAGAGAAATGGAACTGAAAAAGTTAAGCATCTCGTTGGTTGTGGTTCTGGTTCTGGTCTTGGTCCTGCAAATTTTGTCTGCAGTGGATTTTGACCCATACAGAATTCTTGGGGTCAGCAGGACATCTAACCAGGCTGACATTAAAAAGGCTTATAAGAAGCTCGCCCGGGAATGGTAGGTGGATCAAAACATGTTGTGTATTAAATAATTTCTGTAAGGTAGAGCCAGCTATTTTTACCAGTGCACCAAATATTTGAGAGAGAAACCATCATCTACAAAATAAAAACAAAACTGTTCAAAATTATACAATAACCATTTTTCCCTATCAAAAGTGTACTTGCTCTTACCATGAATAAAACTATTTTCTAAATAGTGAGCCACATCCATAGCTGGTGTAAATCATCTCAATCCACAATGGAACTACACTGATTTATTCCATTTGAGGAGCTGGCCCACTGTTCTCAGGTAAATGTATCTGCTGTGCAGGGAGGAACTTTTATTTTATTTTATTTTTTAAAGGAGAAGGAAAACTAAAGTGTTTCCTAATAAAGGGCCCAAATATTCAGCCTTATAATGAGAAGTACTTGCTTGCATGAGTAATCCCATTGAATTCAATGACGCTTCTTTTGTGAGTAAGTATTACTCAAGATAAAGTTTGTAGAATTGGACCTATAATGCTTAGTTTCCTTGTTCGTATGTGTATTTTAAGTAAAAGGTTGGTCATACACTATGTTCTGTATATATTAGGAGAGTTTTAATCTCACTTAATTTACTCACACAAACGGCTAGTCGACTTCAATGGAACTATTCGCAGGATGAAGGATTACTCATGTAAACTGAAGGATCTGGCCCTAAATTATAACAATTTGTGTATACTGCATATGCTGTAATGTTTGCTGATGGCTCTAACTTCCCGTTCATCTGGTACTCTGGATATCAGATTCTGCAAGGTCTGATATGAAACTCTTTCCCACCCCCCCATCTTGTACATCACAAAATATAGCATATTGAAAAAATTACCAAAGGCATAAATTTAAGAAACAAATGTCTTTTAATAACTTCTGTACTATATCTTAAGGGTTGTCATAAGAATTGCTACAGGATCACATTCACTAGTTAATTCCTCTAACTAGTTATGTGTGCTCCTCACACAGACATCCAGTGACTCAAGTGACTGACTCTATTAAATATATATATTTATAGAAAACTATTAACAGGCAGAATAGAACTGCAGATTTACCAAGTAGCTGCTCTGCCTAATATATGTAGGGCAGCAGATAGAGCATGCATCTTTCAAATTGGTAGGATTGTTGCTAAAGGAATTTACTGCTTAGTGTTAAATCTACTTTTTAGCTCCTCTTGGACTGTTTATTTATTTAAAAAAATTTGAAACCAAGGAAATGCTTTTACATACACCATTCAAATCCTATTGAAATTCTTTATGTGGTTTAGCCTGGACTGGAGGAATAAACTTTTGGCACAAATCTGCTTTAAACATCAGATGGATTAAGAAGTGAATACCAGTAAATGTCATTAATGTCTATGTATCCCACTTAATATGAATATTGAACTGAAGTTGACAGCATTTGTGGCTTGCTGTGTATCCCTGTGATAAATTGCTAATGCTTTCTAAAGAACAAAATCCATTTTTTTTTTTTGCACTGTAGGCACCCTGACAAAAACAAGGACCCAGGAGCAGAAGATAAGTTTATTCAAATTAGCAAGGCCTATGAGGTATTAAACACTGTTTGATAACTTTGTGCTTCTTTCAGGATGTATGTTAGAGCCTGGAAAGTGCTATTCATCTTTTACAAGTAGCCTTTACTATTTTCCTGTTATATCTACATGGAGCAATTTCTCAGATCTGTGTATAAAAGAGCGGGGTGGTGGAATCTTTGTCTAGGTTTTCTTCACAAAAAACAGCCCCTGGATGCTGATGTCTTTAAAAAGAATATATATCCATTTAACACTTCCCCAGTAATTGGGGGAGATGTGAATTAATTTCAATAAACCACAAACATCCCTCAACTGGAAATGTTGTGAAAGAACAAATTTAAAGTTCTGCGTTTTGATTGCTGAAAAGCATCAAACAAAGAGTAAGGGGTATCCAGTGAGTTCAGCCAAGCAGGCTGGCGCCATCTCTTCATATTTGTTATACGTATTCCAGTGACATTGTAAGTGGGTTTAATCGCTTGAGAACTTTAGTCACTTCTAAAGTAAATTAGCATTTGCAGGTCACTCATCCAAGCCTCACTGAATCAGCTACCTCAGCATGTGGCACCTAAGCCAGTGCTCTTCTGACATCCATGCTGAGCCCCCAGGAATAAAATGAATTCTCATCTCCAAGCTCAGTAGGCAGTTCATGCTTAAAGTGCTGCTTGTCTTGCTGAGCACTTCAGCTCTTCAGATTCACTTCACTGTTAAATGTTTGACTTATGAGAAAGCCATAATAGTCAGTTGGACTGTTTGTTTTAGGACTCGTTTTTATGGCCTCTTAGCGGAGAAACTGAAATGAAAAAAGAATTTGGAAGACATACAGGGTCCGAGAGCTAGGAAGCCTGAAATTAATATTTAAAAAGAATGGTTAGCTAGTGAGTAAGTTTGTACAAAATTCTCCAAATAAATGTTCCGTTTCTTTGTGTGAAATCCGTCTCACTACATGCCACATACATGGATTTGACTACAGGGACACAACTGTAAAAGACATGACAGTTCCCTTTCTTGGAGCTCAACCGGGTAGACATTCAGCAAAAGCAATTCCTCTTCCCAGTGTGTCTGCTCCTTATAGCTATTCAATTATTTTAAGAAGGGGATTTGTCATCCTTCCAGTTCCCTCTCAACATGAGCCAGGCCTTGTTTCTTTTCAACCCTTCTTAACTCTGTAATTAACAGATCCTCTCCAATGAGGAAAAGAGATCAAACTTTGATCGTTATGGAGACGTGGGTGAGAACCAGGGGTACCCTCAGCAGCAGCACCGCCAGTTTCATCACTTCCACGAAAGCTTTTACTTTGATGAATCCTTTTTCCACTTTCCATTTAATTCGGAGCGACGAGACTCCTCCGATGAGAAGTACTTGCTGCATTTTTCGCACTATGTGAATGAGATTGTGCCGGACAGTTTCAAAAAGCCCTACCTCATTAAAATAACCTCGGACTGGTGCTTCAGCTGTATCCACATTGAGCCTGTGTGGAAGGAGGTTGTTCAGGAGCTAGAGGTGCTGGGTAAGAGAAGCAAATTTTAATAATTCAAGATGCAATGTGTTTTCAGAGAGAGGCTGTTACAAAGGTTTCCATTCTAGGCTGCAGCAACTGACTTCAGCTTTTGGAGATTGTGTTGGAGTGTGAATTCAGCTATGGAGCTCCTTTGTAGTTTATCAGTGTGGTGTGAATGGCTTTCTTTCAGTTATTTTCCAGTGTAAGTGGAGGGGCATTGATCCCTTTCTTTCCAATACCAGTCCTCATCAATGAAACAAAGACAAGGGAAACTTAGGTTTAAAACATGAGAAAACATTTTAGATCCGAAGGGTTGGGTCAGTCTCCAGAGAGAGCTAGCGAAAGCCCCATCCCTGGAGATAGCTGGAACTTGATGAGACGAGGCTTTAGAAAATCTTGCCCTTGCAGAGGATGGACAGGATGCAATCTGTGGGGTCTCTTCCATCTCTAAATTCAGTCTGCTGCTGCAATGTGATTAAACCATTTCTAGGGCCTGCATCACTCTAAATACCACCAAGGATTGTTGCATGGTCAGGGGCTACTAGATTATTAAATGTTCTGACATGCAATATAAACATTGCATTGCCCATTGATCTGTCCCGGGAATGGGACTGAGATGCACTCTGGAGTCCAAAGGGCTTTGAGCCAGCCCATACATGACCAGAGTCAAGGCCACTATCATGCAGGACACAAGAAGACGAGAAAATGTGGGCATCCAAAATAAAAATCAGGGAACACTGGAAATATATACTTGGATTCCAGTTAAGTACTTCTAGTGTTTCTTGCTTAGGGTGAAAATTCCTGTCCCCTTTGTGGGTCATCTACATAACTGAAGATGGTCAATACAGGGAACATAAAATCCAAAATAAGAGTGCAGGGACAAGAAGTTGCTGCACTGTATGTTTAACATAATGGTTCTCCTTGGGATTTTAACATGTGGAATAGAGAACCTTTAGACAGAAGAGTAACAAGGAGATGATGCTATTGTTACTCCCTCTTGATAGCAGAGTAATACAACACTCCATGGAATGTGAAAAGGGGAAATACTATGTAGTGCCAGCTGAATAATTCATCCTCTCAGTGCGCGGGATGATGGCAGCCACCTTAGAGCCGATTCCAGTTAGAGGAATTTGGGTCATTCACCAGCCATGTCAAGGTGACCCTCTGTGGATTTGCCTTCCTTGTTCAGGTGTGGGAATTGGAGTCGTCCATGCTGGGTATGAGAGACGCCTAGCCCATCACCTGGGAGCACACAGCACACCATCCATTCTGGGACTCATTAATGGGAAAATATCCTTCTTCCACAATGCGGTCATTCGAGAGAACCTGCGGCAGTTTGTGGAGAGCCTTCTTCCAGGGAACCTCATAGAGAAGGTACATGATAGGCAGATCAGCGGTTCTGGATTCTGGTATGCGCTAGGCACTTGGATCTCTTTATTGTCTTTGATGCATCATCTGATGGAGTCAGTCTCTGATGTTAACTTTTTCTTTGGGCTGTCAGAAGTTTCTGAAGCTATTTGCAATAGCCTTAATAAAGGGAGAAAGGTGGTTTGGCTGAGTGAAGTTGTTACAGCTATAAGAAAAATGCTGGAGCTGGTTTTGAAGGAACCGCTACATTCATGCACAAGATGGAATTTTTCTTCATTTTCCCCTGCGTATTGTAAGATAGGTGCCAGAGTTGACAATGGGACCACCCCACTTACAATAACCCATGTCCTTCTAGGCTAAAAGAGTTCTGCACTGCTTCGTGGTAAGCATTTGATCATACACTTGGCCCACGTTAGGGCTTGTAACTAAATGGGTGCCAATTTGGCACTGCACCAGAGACAGTTACAACTATATTAAGGAATGGTGTTTGAACTCTGCTTGGAGGGTTGCCATGTCCAGGTTCCAAAATGACGCTCCAGTGTGGACATGACCTTGGAGACCATCAGGGTATGTCTCTTCCCCTCCTGCTGCCCAGTTGTGCAAACTGATAAGTACTCTTGGAAGGTTTTGGGCCTGACACGCAGCCTACTGAAATGAATAGGGTGTCATTCTGTTGCCTTCAATAGGCTTTGGATCAGGCCTTTAAATGGGAATTGAGCAGACTGAGCCCTTTTGCCAGACTGGGTTGTTTATCACTAGAGACATTTTAAAGTAAACATACGTTGTTTGACTGCTACCCAGCTCTTTTTGCTTATTCCACATCTGAAGTCATAATCCTCAGGAATGACCTACCACCAGTTAGTTGCTGTGGAAATGATTATGATGTCACTGAGAATTTATTTTATCAAGTCTGGAAAGATCAGCAAAAGCAGAAAGATCTGTTAGTTGAAAAAAAAAATCCTGGTTGTGCACAAATCTCCTTAGCAAGAAGAGCGGTGGGGGCACAATTGTCCTTTATAAAAAAGAAATCGTGACATTTTGGCAGCTTTTCAAGACCCAGTTCAAATGCAGCCATTTAACCTTATTGACCTTCGTTTTCTGCGTGTCCTGAGGTTGAAACTAACATTCTGTTTTACGTTTAAGATTACAGATAAAAATTATGTCCGATTCCTGTCGAACTGGCAGAAAGAAAATAAACCCCATGTCCTCCTATTTGATCATATGCCACTAGTGCCATTGTTATACAAGGTAATGTGTGTGTGTGAGATCTCTGGCATTTTGATAGCTTTGTAAATCCACCTGTCTTAGTAGAGAATGGAATCTCGGTGTAGGCACAGGCTGGATGGTTCTTCTAACCAGCATTACCCACCTGAACACCCAGCAATTTCATGTGTATTATTTGGAGACCGCATAGTCAGGCGACCTGCTTTTACTAATTATATTAAGTCTGAAAATGAGAATAACTTATTTCTCTTACCATAGACAGATCTCTAGTGGAAGTAAGGGTGTGGGGGGGATGTGGGCAAGGGGAGAAATCATAATTCCTTTCTCACCACAAATAGTTAATGATCTGGCCCATTTGAGCACGGTTCTCATTTGAGTTGGAGGATGATGAGCTGCTAAAGAAACATCTGGCAAGATACAGAATGTTAGATTGTAAACTAAAACTGGATCCATCCAACCTTCCTCTGTCATGCGGAAGAAGCTAACTGTAATAAGCCTAGTAAAGGGAATGGACTGACTTTGTTTATGTATCATTTGGCTGTTATGATGGTGGGTGTTATATACTAAACTGGGCTGTTGAGGCTGTGGGGAAATAGTCACTATAAGATGTATTGGGGAAGAATCAAAGCATGATCTGCATTATAAACATGACCTGGAACTCTGTTCCCCTCTAGCTTACTGCTTTTGCGTACAGAGATTATTTGTCCTTTGGATACGTGTATGTTGGACTCAGAGGGACTGAAGAGTTGTCCAGACAATATAACATCAACGTTTATACCCCCACCATGATGATCTTCAAGGAACACATCGATAAACCTGCTGACGTTATTCAGGTATCACTTCATGGCCTGGGTCTTTGTCTGTCTGGGGTTTAGGTAAAATATATAGTAACTGCTTTTCTGGCCTGTTTCTTACATTAGACCGTTGGTCACTGGAGCATTTCAGTCCAACTCTGAGTTGGATGGGAGTATAAATCTGAGTTTCAGAAGGATGTCTTAAACTCACATCAGGAAGGGAGGTAGCTCTGTAGGTTTCAGCAGACATGTGAACTAAGTTGGAGGATAACTGGGTGACAGCTGTGGTTTTCAATGAGACATAGTTTTGTAGCTAAGCTGGTGGAGGAAGGCTGTTCTTTGGGTTTCAATGCAGCAGTGATAGTACAGAAAGAAGGCAGCTCTTAACTAATACAGCTTTCTCAGAAATCCTTAGTCTTCATGGAAGAATCCTTGGCTCTGAGGAATTCCTTAGAATTCACTAGACTCTAGAGAGACTAGTCCAAGTAAATCAGAGGTTTCTCAGAGAAAGTGCGTTTATAGTGAAAGGCAGCATATTGGATATGTCTGAACCTTTGGTCTTGTGCAGGTACACCCCAGTAAATGCTGGGTAGTCAGAAGCCTTCAGTCACTGTTGTGCTTTCTGACAGTTGGGATTCTCATATTACTGGATGCTTGGATTTCTTTTTTCCCTCAGCACCAACAACTGTTTAAAGCCTCTTCTCCGGGGGCAGTCGTGAGTGGCCACACATCCACTCTCCTGAACATCTCTTCCATTGTGTAAAATGTCATGTTGACCTTCATCATGGCGACCCTTTAACACTAGAGCATTCATGTTCCTTGAGAGCTGAACATCCTTCTTGTTTAGCTGACCAATGCTGATCTTCTGTTTGCTTTGTCCTTTCTAGACACGAGAGATGAAAAAGCAGCTCATTGATGACTTCCTTTCCCAGAACAAGTTCCTTTTGGCAGCCAGACTCACCAACCAGAAACTGTTTCATGAGCTGTGTCCTGTGAAGAAGTCTCACCGTCAGCGGAAGTAAGGCTCACTGTGATGGGGGTGCCTTCTGTCCTTATGCCCTCCTACTCCCAGTGGCTGCTTACAGGCGACTTCTTGTCTAACTCTCAGTGGGGTTGCAGAAAGGGGTTCATCGGAAGAATAGAAATTGCTAGACAGGAGCAGAGCAGTGATTCATGTAATCTAGTATCCTGTCACCATCAGTAGCCAGTGCCAAATGCTTCACAGGGACATCCAAGAAGCTCTTCAGTGTCAGTGTTGGGACAACCTGCTTCCAGGGAAGTTTCCTTCTAACCTCTACTAGTTAAAGGTTAGGTCTGTATCCCTTCAGAGCTGTTGAGGGGTGGGGTGTCTCTTTATATGTAGTATTAGAACTATGGATGATGTTCTTATCCATCTAAATGTCTAATCTGCTTTTGAATCCTGCTAAGATCTTGGCCTCTGTCCTGTGGCAATGAGTCCCACAAGCCCATTGTGCATTGTGTGAAAGTGCTTCCTTTTGATCGGTTTCAAACATGCCACTTTTCAGTGCCATTGACTATCCCCTTGTTCTTGTATCCTGGAACAGAGTACCGTGCAGTAACTCTGTGGGGACGGGAAGGTGGGAAGGACTGAGATTGGAACATTGACCCATGGAGTGTGTAAGCAGATAGACACAATGATCCTCAGGGTCTGTTCTAGCTGGCGGGGTTGGGTTTGTTATTCCTTTGTGGTTCCAGGCCTGCTGTGACTCCTCCATTTCATTGTGTCGTCTAGGTACTGTGTGGTTTTACTTACTGGCGAGGGTGACAAGTTTGCTAAGGCCTATGAGTCATTTTTGGCCTTTGCTCTGGCAAACACGAAGGACACCGTGAGGTTTGTGCATATCTACAATGACCGTCAGCAAGACTTTGCCCACGCCTTGCTGATGGACGATGAGAAATATTGGGGGAAATCTGCCGTGAGTGTCACATTTTCCTTCAGCCTAATCTGTTGTTCAGTCTCTCTCATTCTCTGAGCTTTATTCCTTTTCACCCCAACCTCAAAAATGTTTCTCAGTTTGAGGGGAGAGAATATTGGTGTGGCTTCTTTGAAATACTATGGGAACATGTCATAGGCAGGATCAGACCTCCCTACTTCTAACAAATCCTCTTGTATTGCACGTTGGCCTGCTCTGCCTCAGGTCAGCCTCTGTTGAAATCCTCATCCAGACCTTCATTGTTTTGTGTATTGCAATTCCCTTCTTTTTGATCTGTCCTGATCCATGTTTTCTAGACTCCAGCCTGTGCAGAGCACCATTGCCTGCCTTCTGACATGTACAAAAGTGTAACCACATCACCTTCCAGTCTCATGAGTCCACTGGCTCTGTTCAATTCACTGTCCAGTTCAAAATTGTCCTCTGTGATCTTAAACCCCTCCATGAACTTGCTCTTGCCAGTCTTATGGATGGACCTTGTCTCTCTCTACTCCTTAACAAACCACTTCTGCTTATTTAGCACTGTCCTCTTCTGTCATTCCACTCTGTCTCTCCACTCTTAAGGTCAGAGCCTTCTCCTCTGCAGCTCCTGCTATTTGGAATGGCCTTCCTATATCTCACCACCAAATCCACTTTGTTTCATTTCACATCTCTGCTGAGAAAAGATCCTTATTTTTCCTCCTTGCCTATACTTCTCAACTTACTCTCCTTCTGACTAACTCTAATTAGTACACTGTAATGTGATGTGGAACGCAGCGTGTCTAAAAAACTTTACAAAATAAGTGTTGTGATTCCACAGAACAGGAGTTGGGGCTTAGAGAACACGTTGTTCACCTCTGTTCCTGTTGGATATTACGAAACATGCAGCTTGTGTTTTTATATTTTTATACTCAAATTCTGATGCTGTGCCCACTCTTTGACATAGGTGTTGTGAGAGATTTAACTGAAATAGCTATTTTTAATTTGGATCCTACATCTGAATTCTGATCTGACATATCTAAGCTTTCTTCCAAATTGATATCTTGTTCCCTGAAGCATGTGACATTATTGATTTGTCCAGGTGGTCATCTTGGAAAGGCTCAATAATGTAGGAAGAGTGGTCTATAGAATCTTGGAAGATGCCTGGAGGGGCAGTGAAGAGGATAACTTCATTCTTTTGGATCTCCTGAATCAGTTAAGAACAGACCCTGGTCTTCTCTCTTCAGACACTGTCCTGTTAGACTTGAATGATGAACTTGCTCCTGTAAGTATTCTCAGTTTTGTAGAGGCATAACAAACCTGTTAGCTGGTTCTAGTTAACTCTAAGACTGCATCACTATGGTCAGTGATGGGTATTGTGTCTGGATTTATGAGTATTGGAGAGACAAGTCTCCTTCACTGTGTACTCAGCAGCATCAGGGGACAGCCCCTGTGATCTGAGGTAGCTGAGCTGGTTTGGACAAGGGGTGCAGAGAGGACAGTCACGTAGTGGATTTGTTTCTTCATGGATGGTGGGGAGAGTGGCCATCTTGTCATTGACCTGTTGTATCTTTACAGGTGTTCTTTCTCCGATGGCTCTACTCCACGATAGAATATGTCTCGGACTGTTGGGATAGTGTATTTCATAACAACTGGTATGGAGTTTGATTTCAAAGATCAATATAGCTCTTATTTTGTGTATATATGTAATAGCCCCTGACTTGCCTGAGGATAAATTCAAAGGCCCATCAAGGTATAGAGGTATCTGACAGGGACAGAATGGGGATTTTGTGCTACTGAAAACATACTGCTCCTGTTGGCAGTAGTCCTGGCTTACCTGTCTTTCTGTGCTGTTTTTCATTAGCATTTAGTATTTTAAAAACATTCTTCCATTTGTTTCCCGCCTTTCATTAGGAGATCGGAACAATGAGTTCACTTCCACTAAAGCCATTCAAATAAGAGACAGACAGTTCAAGGAAAATGACATGCTATGATTTGGGGTGGAAGGGAGCTGAAAACGTGAGGCAGAGCTTGACTGTAGGAACTCTGAACTGATTGCAAACCTTCTCTCTTAGGCGGGAAATGATGCCACTTCTGTCCCTGATCTTCTCAGCCCTCTTCATTCTCTTTGGCACTGTTATTGTTCAGGCTTTCAGGTGAGTACCTACCAGACCATCAGTTGAAGCCTTACAGACCATATTTCAACATCCCAGTTCAAACTTACCCTTTTTAAAAATGCTCCTTTGCAGTGACTCGAGCGATGAGAGAGACTCTCCTCTCCCCCAGAAAGAAGAACCCACTGAACGGAGTGAAAAGAATGACATGAACTTCAGCAAAGAGAACAACAGGTTTCCCTTGCTAACTCCTTCCTGCTCTAGCCAGGCCTTCTCTGCACCTCAGCTTTCCTGCACAAGAGGCTTGGTGGGGCACAGTCTCACCACTGCTGCCTTTCCCCCGAGCTGAGGGGGCAGGTTGGGGAAGGGCAGTGGATAGGTAGGAGGGAAGTAATGAAGCTGGCTGTGAACATGGTGGTGTCACTGATAGGCAGCATGTGAGCGGCAGAGCATGGGTGAGAGCGGCGTAGCTGATATAAAGAATGCCCGGGGAATGGGCACAGCTTGCAGCTAATCAGTGAAAAGCAACACATTGGGCCCTTCAAGGTAGAGAACTGGAAAGTAGCTGTGACTGAAACCTGTCATAGAAGGGGGCCACTGCAAAGTTCTTTGAACTAGCAACAGACTAGTTGCTGTACAGCCAACCTCTTTCCATCCATCTGCCTTTCTCCACATCCTACATTTAAAAGCTATCCTTTCCCCTCCTTACAGTCACTTAGAAACCCACCTGTTTGCCCCTACACAAATGCTTTGTGGAGTGAAGAAGGAGAAGAGACAGTGGTTTGCCAAAGAGCATGGAATCTTTAATCTTTAGCAGGTCAAATGTAAACTGCTTTAATAGGTTTTGGGTAGAGGGCATAGAGTGGTCAGTTTTCAGGGGTTCTGCGCTATGCCAGATTATCCAACACATTGGTACATGAGTTTTGAGTTACTTTTCACTAGCTTACTCTTTCCTTAGAGTGAACAGGTGCATTCTCTGTCCTATGCTCCCTTTTCACTTGAGTCATGCTCTCTGCCCAGCAGGATTCCCAAAAAAGGCTTTGTTGAAGTGACTGAACTAACAGATGTTACCTATACTAGTAACCTGGTGCGCCTGAGGCCGGGTCACATGAATGTGGTTCTGATCCTTTCCAACCCTACCAAAACTACCCTACTTCAGAAATTTGCCATGGAAGTCTACACGTTCACAGGGTAGGTGCCACGTTCTTCCTTGGGCTTCTGCTATGCTCTCAATGGTCTGTATGGTGTCACGCACTGGAAGGGTTGGGGGGTGTCTTGTGATGAGGCAATGCCACGTGTGTATGCTTGCTCTCAAGAAAATCTTCAGCTTCAGTTGGGTGCTAGCACCTGTGAGAAGGCTTACATTGGTAGCTGTTTGATGGCCAACCTTAAATGGGTTGGTGGGTTCAGTCCACTTTGTAATGGATGTATGTCCTCAGCACTGCCACCAGTGCAACTGGTAAATCTCAGCAGAGATGCCAAGGACTGGCTGGGCTGCGGAGCCTGAGTTTTCCCCTCCAGGTGACACTATTGCCATTTATGCGATGCCTGTGTTTGGAAAAATACCGGGCTTCAGTTTCCAGGGTCGTCTGTCAATCAGACATCTGTTAGTATAAGTCAGTCAAAATAGTTTTTGTAAAAAAAAATATTACTTCAACCCTCCCTCAGTTTCTAACCTTGATGTTTCCTGTATGGTGTTTGGTCTGAATTGGAATACAGTCTAAGTTGGCTTCCTCTCACTTCTTCCACAGGAGCAGCTGTCTTCATTTCTCCTTCCTGAGCCTCGATAAGCATAGAGAATGGCTGGAGTATTTGTTAGAATTTGCCCAGGATGCTGCCCCGATTCCAAATCAATACGATAAACATTTCTTGGAGCGCGACTACACCGGTTACATCCTAGCTCTAAATGGCCACAAGAAATACTTCTGCCTCTTCAAGCCCCACAGATCGGGGGACGAAGGGGGAACCATGGGGTCCTGTGAAGATTATGACCCCTTACTACACACAGGAGAAGCTCGAGGAAAATCGTCCTGCAGTCCAGGATCCAAACAAGTTAAAAACAAGTTACACAAATTGTCCTTGTGGATGGAACGTCTCTTAGAAGGTTCCTTACAAAGGTTCTATATTCCATCATGGCCTGCATTAGACTGAAGGGATTTTAAAGAGATTCTAACACTACAAACTTTTTAAGATGACACCCATGGACAGTTCTTTCCAGGAATAAACAGTCGTGACAAATGGACAGTAGGTTTTAGATGAACCTCTCCTAGGTCCAGTGAGTAGAACTATCTTCCTACATCTTCGACGTAGGAGTGAAAGATGAAACGTGCTGAAGTCCTCTGTACCAAATTGTTCTTGTATTTGAATGCAGTACTATCTAAGACAAAAACCAGTCTATTTTCCTTTAATGTCATGCTCACCACGTCGCCTCTGTCCAGTTTCTTGTTTTTTCTCGGTTGAAGAAAGCCTGAGTTCTTTGCAATGGTGACTCAGTTTGGACTGAACAGAATGAACCTGTTACGTAGGTCAGGTTACCCTCTCCTTCCCAGTGCTTAGCCAGTAGTGCATGGTGTGAAACTGGGAAGACCCTACAGAATCTCCTCAGCCTCTGCAACTCTGAAAGGCTTCATACCAGGCATTCTTATTTATCAGCTTTCCCTGCGGTAAGTGGTTTAGGACTGTGGTTGGGGGTATCTCCCTTGTAGCAAACCTATAGCTGGTATTTAGACGGTGGGGGCTAGTAGGCGATCTGCATGTTTCATGCTCCTTGTGTAATAGTTCCGCGTGCAGCTTCACCAGCTAAGCCATAACCAGGGAGGGAAGGGGTTAACACAGCCGTAAATACTGTAAAGCTGTTGAGCCACTTAAATGTACATTGTTTTTCAGATGCCTTTCGCTTCTGTCGATTTTTAGACTGTCTTAGAGCCATATCTTTACCCATGTCCTCAAATTGTAGGCGTAAGCTGCTATGAGCCAATAGATATGTAAAAGAGAATTTAAATACTTGCTAGTGAATCAACTTGGACACCTTTCAAACAACGATGGTACATCTCTAGTACAATATTGACACTTCTTTGTATCAAGGAACTTAATTCTTTAATGATCGTATTTTTGAACTATGTTGCCCAAAAGTGCTGTGTCATCAGATTATCTGTTACATGTGAAACTAGTTTTGTTGTAGGCAGAAGTTTATAAGATGCTTAGTTTCAGCTTCTCTGGGTTTTTATCCTCATCTCAAAGGTCTCTGACCATATAGGTTGCCTTTTTTTTTTTTTTTTTAAACTGTTAAACATATGGTTGAGTGTAAAACTAGAATGGTTCTAGGCTGTGGAGATACTGTACTTAATTATGGCAAATGGACTCTCCACCAGCCATTTGGCTTGCCCAGGCAACTGGCTTTTTGTTAGAGTGACAAGTATTCACAAGTAAATGGTCTCTTGATGCTACCTAAATGTCAAAGTAAATTGGAAAGGTTTCTTTTCAAAGCAGGGGACTGTAATCCTGTGACACTGCTACTTCCTGTCCTCTCCGTTAATCTGCGTAGACGCAGTCACTTTGTCGGATGCTTGCTATAAATTTAATAAACTGCTCCAAAGTGACCTGGATAGGACTCTGAGACTTCCCCATGAGTAGGTCACATTATGGTACGTGACGGCCAAATTCTGAGTGAGTCATCCTCTAATTCAGATTGAGATTAACTCCTGAACAGCATTCTGAACCTTATGAAGCACTCCTACAAGCATGTGGGTTTACTTAAAAATCTCCTTACATTCCCCACTTCTCCAGCAGTCTCAGAGCAGTGGGGATAAATATTCCACTGAGTAAGCCACCCTCTGATCCAACTGAGAGCTAGGAATTTTCAAGCAACTTGATTGGCTGAACATGCCACCGAGCATTACAGCTGTGAGATAGTGACTCACTGAATGGGTGACTTGCTGTATTCTGCTTGTTTTAGAGAACAGACAGGTGCGTCAGCTAGCGACAGACCACTTGAACACTCCTTGTGCTCTTATATACAAGGGTACTGTCAGGTTAAAATATTAAAATCAGCTGACCTTACCTATGTTCTAGACCAATGGTGTGGAGTCCTACCTGCAATGTGAAACGTTTTGATTACTGAGCACGGGCTGTGAGAAGGAAGGAGAGGATTTTTCTTCTGAGGAGATCTGCAGAATTAAAATGCTGAAAAACCCATGCATTAGCCTGACACTGAACTAACCTTAAGCAGCAGACTGACTTTTCACTCTTTGTGCTGTTTGTGTTGAAGCTGGTGCTTGGGTAATGAAAATAGCCTGGTTGTTTTCTTGTGTGTGTAGACAGTTCTGCCTTTTGGGTCTTGCAGGCTCTAACATAGCGCAGTGAACCCTGGAGTTGGACACATGGCAGAAGAATCCAAATTTAAAAAGAAAATTCTTGACACTCTCAAAGCAGCAAAACAATGTCTCCAGGCTGTTACTGTCTCTTCTGCTATTCAGAAATCAGTGTCAACGTTAGGGCTTTAAACTAGGGGCCTAGTTGTGCTGTGTAGAAGAAATTCCCCTGTCCAAGGCTATATGCATTACTTAAATCCTATTTTGAGGGTTCAAGTGGTGCATAGGCCTTGTGCTTGTTCTCTACAGCAGGGTGAATCTTACCCTGTGTATAAACACCTATTGAGGTGAGTCTTGTGGAAGGAGTACTTGCAGTAGTAATACACCCTCAGTAAATAGCCAACCAGTGGTGCCACAGATTCCCATTCAGTTGCTGATAAAAGTGAACATAGAACAAAGTTACAGAAGGTCAAAGCACATCATTTGTAATAGTACGACATGATTTTTTGTTATTACATTGTACTTTTAGGGAGAAGCTACTCAACTGTTCTGAATTCAGCTCAGGATCTCCCTCTGCTGCTTGGAAATTAATGTCTCTGCTTTCCCTCCACCCTTTTCCAGGTGCTGCAAGACCATTAACCTGTGAATTTTCTGTCCTACTACCCTCACTAGTGCCCTTGATTTGCTTCATAGGAAAGAAATGCACTGGGCCATTCTCAGTTTGTGCATGATACTTTCTTGAGCTAAGAGTGAGGAAATTTTCCGTGCTAACGTACTGCTCTGCTAGAAACCTAACTAAAAGCTTTTTAAAAGTAAAACTCCTAGAAGCTGAAGCAAAACATCTTTACATCAAAGGGAAATGTAGCCTAGAGTCCAAATACTGTACCTGACCTTTTCCCTTGGGTGAGTGTGGTACACAGCAGCCTTGCAGTGATGTCTGACTCACATCGTGTATGTTCAGTAAAAGCTTGCCAGGAACTAATACAATAATGCAGCCTGGGAGATTGGATTGAAAAGCAGGTAAATATTTTGCACTTTTGATACTCTTAGATGGGGGGGGGGGGGGGGGGGAAAAAATTTATTTGGCAAATGTATTTTTTTTATTTTTGTTTTTGTATTTGTGAACAGGCACTGATAATGTCATTTTGTTTTAAGATTATTACAGATTCGCAACTGAAATAAACTATTTTAACGTGAGATGAGGTGGCCTTGCGTTTTAATACACAAACTGACAATGCTGTGGGGCATGCGTGAGTTAATCGCAGAAGTTCTGTGGTGGTTCACAGCTCATATTTTAGGGAGCGATTTAGCAAATGCGATTGGGCTGGTTATCTCAACTCAGGCAACAGGGCTGCTTACCCAAGGACAACTGTTTCCAAAAGCTGCCCTGAATTTTAGGAAGTGTTCCTATTGCCCTACTGAAGGATGAAAACTCTGGGCCCTAGGAAAATCATGTCTAAATGGGATTTAGAAACATCCCATCAAGGAGATCGAGAACACAGTGCCTTGCCATAAATCATCTCATAATGTAGGGGTTAGAGCTAATGCTAGTTTGGCCCACTGCATAAGGAGGCCAGAAGAACTTCTATTTCGTCTTGGTTCTTCCATGCCCATGGAAGGGAGCCAGGATTTCACATTCTGTCTGTATATTGCTCCCCTCCTATATTTATTTTTAATGGAAAAAATCTTTACTAGGCACTTCTAAAAGAACTCCCCATTTTAGAACATAGCAGCCAGTTTTTATATTCAAGTTGACATTGTTGGATCCATGTGCTGCTAGCCCTATTACTACAGCAACGTGAACATTTAGCCTGTCCCCACCAATTCCAGCATCTAGCCTAGCTGCTGCTTATAGCATACAAGGAGCTTGACATGCCTATGTCCAGTGAGGAATGGTTTTTATTCTGTACCACAATGTAACTTTTCCTCACCCCTTCTCTATCTGCAAAGAGTGAAGGAGGGTAGAAATTAAAAGCAAAACCTGATTGAGTAACAAAAACAGACTAGGTACCGTTCCCTGCACACCCACATTAAAATAATTGATCATGTCTAGTTTCTCAGATATTTTCAAATGTTCCATTCAGGCTTCTTTCTTCAGTCCTACTGTGTTGAAGTATTTGCGTGGAAAGGCTGTGAATATTAAGCTCCTCTTGGCAAAGAGATAGTGGTAGTGATTTTATTTGCCTTACAAGGGTTTAAATCATTTTCACTTGCGGGAGTGCACACAACATTTCAAACAGCAGATTTGCTCCCATGAGGGCTGTGTTACCTACGAACAAAGAAAAAACCATGACTATCCGATTGCTTCCAGTTAAAGGGTCAATCAATAAAATCATCTTGTTAGTACAGGAATAAGGAGTTATTTTCCAACTCTTCCTCCTGCACTGGTTAATTATATCAAGGCCCTTGACTCCGTGTTGGCAGAGCCCCATTCAAGTCAATGGTGTGCTCCTGCACAAACCCACTTGGAGGACTGAGACAGGAGGTTTAAAAGCTGTACACTAGTGAAAAGCTATCTGCGCTGGTAAACAACAAATGTCTTCATGCTGATGGCTTTAGTTCCACCAAACTGACCTGTCTTTAAATGGAATCTCTACCACAACCCCCAGGAAATAAATCAGAGTAATTGAAACAATAGACAAGTCCATTCGTAGTCACACAAGTTTCATTTGCTCAGCATGCTAAGGCTGTATGTACACCGCCAAAAAACAGAGCCCTAATGGACAGCCGGTGCTACTTCCCCACGGAGTGCCTCAGCGGAAAGCTGTAGTTGTTACCATTGTTCAAGGGTAGATAACAACCTCGGTCCCATCCATACTATCACTCACCATTACTACACTGCTGGAGCTACACCAGTGGTGAAATGCACGTCCAACTTTAGCCAGCACGTATGCAACCTAAGGCTCCAAGTCTGCCCCTTGATGGGTGTAGCTCACATTGAAATCAATCTAAAGGCAGAGGCTGGCCAGAAAGCGAGAGCCTCCAGTGCTCTTCTAGTCTCACAGATCTCCAGGAACCAGTTGCAGTGTTTTGTTTTGTTTTATTAAAGCAAGCACTTCTCCCCCTGCACAAGCCAGGCTGTGTCTAGGACAAAGTCACTATTAGCGGTGCAGAGCGTTCTGCTAAAAAGAGACAGCTGTGCCTTCGGCAGTACATGAGCCTAATGCAGGCATCTGGTTACAGGATGCACTTTGCCTACCACTGTTTCTACACCTAATTGGTTCAAATATTGTTTTTTCCCCCTCCTATTGCTATTCAATAGGGAGTCGCCTCTGTCAGCAAGGGCAGGACCGATGTCTCTGCAGTAACCTGGCTGCCATAGCAGTACAGAGGAAGCATTACTTAGTGGTTACAGCACAGGGCTGTGACTCTGGAAAACAGTTCTATTCACTGCTTCCACCAGCAGGTTTGGCGAGTGAGCTTGGACAAGTCCTGTTACCTCCCCCTACCTCAGTTTCTCCCATCTGAAAAGGGCGCCACAAGGAGCCTGAAAGGATCAAATCAGGTGTTTGTAAAGCAGGTTGATGTGCTTGCGCTGAAGGCGCTAGAGGACAGCAGAAGGGAATGACAGATTTACACAAACACAGCAGCTCATTCAGAAGTGCTTCTTAACTTTCAGCTGTGTAGACAGGGAGCTGAGTTCTGACTAATGCTGAGGAATCCACAGCTTGGTTATACAAGAGCTGTGGCCTCTCTTGTTCACACAGCACTGCTTGTCCCCGACAGCCTGGTGATCACACACTCTAGCATACCCTGAAATAGCTGGTGCTAGATTTCTAAGGACTACTCTGCATTTTCTTAAACATTCTCCTGCAACAAGCTGTTTGAACTGTCTGTAATACACACCCTAGGAGCAGCTGACTAGATATTTCCATCAGCCATCACTATGCTACCTAGGGATGCTCAGTCTGTCCAGGATGAAATATCTCATTTTGTTTGAACTCCAGACAGTGTTCAGTGCCCACAGCTAAACAGGACCCAATCTCCTACTGACAAACATTGGATGCAGCAGTTCTCTAAGTCTGTTTCATGCTCCCAAATATTATTTGCTTTGACTCACCAGAAGCATCATACATTGGTGCAACTTCAACAAGGTCGCATCCCACTATATTCAGTCCTTGGCAACCACGAATGATCTCCAAAGCCTATGGAAGGTAATAAAAGGCTAGTTACATGTACCCGAACTGTTAACGTTTGGAAACATTCTATGCATTTGAATAGCCAAGGTGGTGTTTTTGTTTTTAAACAGCTGAAGTGAAATCTGTGACGATACAGTCTGTACATTTCCCATCCAAGATCCCTGTTGAAACCTTGTGTTTTTGTTTGTTAGATGCTGAACAGGAGTGAGCGGACAGCAGAGGATTAGAGGTATAAATACCCCTAGACACCATCAAACGGGGTATCAGCTCAGTCTCCCTTAGCAGTGACTTTTCCTATAACAGAAGGGTAAATGTCAATCTCTAGACCTGTGGTTCCAACCTGTGGCCCTGCCTGGGTCCCTGCTGGAGCCAGAGGGAGGAAAGCACTGATCTCCCATCCCCCTGGCTGCAGAAGGGAGCCACTGTCTAGGGACCCAGGTGGAGCACACGGGGCTACAGGATGCGTGCGGTTTCCCTACTGCAGCCAGGGGGACGGGAGATCAGCAAGGAGGTCCTCGCTAAATTCCTTTCGTCTGGCTGCAGGGGTTGGGGGGCTGCTGGCAGAGATTGGTGGCCCTTCAGGGTTGTAAAAATGATATCTGTGGCCCTCGAGCCCAGAAGGTTGGGACCCACTGCTCTAGACTATAGGCAGGACACAACAGGAGTCCTCAGTGATTTTAGTTCCTGATATGCCAGGTTTTTTTCCCCTAAAGATTTCTAAATCCCATTTGGATCCTTGACCCTTACATTTCAGAGGGGCGGGAGGTGTGAGCTCTGGGACTTCCTTTAAAGGGAGCCAGGTTTCCCTGCATCCACTCTGAACATTCAAAAATAAAGTCCGAGCATCTCCTTACCTGAGCAGGTGTGAGACCAGCAATTTCAGGTGTCCCTGTGCCAGGGGCATACGCAGGGTCTAATCCATCAATATCAAAGCTGATGTAAATGGGCTTGGCTCCCATCTGCTGTCTCACCTCCCCCATCAGTGGTACCAATGACTTCATCCAACAGTCTTCAGCCAGGACGACACGGAAACCCTGTTAGAGGAAGGGGAAAAATGTTAGGCTTCCACTGCCTGAAAGACGCTGCTGGGGAAAGGAAACTGGTGAAGAGAGCAGTGATCCTGTGTAATGTTTATGCAAACAGTTCTCCCCAGTAGGAATTGCCCTCCACACCCCTCCATGTGTTGCCAATTTAGTCATTTTCCAACTCCATCTAGTTGTTTAAAACATTTTCGAGTTGGAAAAAAAAAATCCATGTAGTTGTTGGTTGGAAATCTGAATTGGAATTGAAACATTAATACACACTTTTAAAGACGACATATGATAAAATACTTGTCCTGGAAAAGCATAATAGGTTTGAAACGTATGAACAAAGCCTAGCTTCCTCACACAGCTGTGTTTGTTGTGCCAATGTCAGCGATGTTGGCTGACAATCATTTCAAATGATGATTTACAAACAACAATAAAGCATCAGGAAGTCAAAGACTGCGGTTTGCTGGGGTGTCATGATGTTTAAAAGGTGAGGCCGAGCGTTAGCGCTGAATTGCCTTGCCGCTGAAAACAGACAGCCCACCTTCACCCTTTTGGTCTCATCTCTCTGCCCGCAACCCACTGTAAATTCAGACGCCCCCTCTAATTTCAGTTCCTGGGAAAACACTGCTGCCCGGCACCCATGGAAACTGGGGTCTCTGGTGCAACGAGTCAGCGTCTTCAGCTGTTTAACCACCAGGATGGTGGTTCAAGCCGACGCTGGTCGGGAGGCGTGCCTCCACTCCGTTCCACTAACTGGCCAAAGCGAGTGTCTTTTGCGGATCATAACTGGTGCTCCCAGCCAGTCTGCGGTCTCGCATTTGCTCCCTCTTCCATTATGCACCTGCCCCCCCACCGCAGGACAGACCATGGTCTCAACCTGCCCTGGTGAGCAGGGCTTTTTCCACAGGTGAAGCTGTTCCACGCCACACACTGCTGGGTCCAGCACAGACAAGACAGCCAGGAGAGGGCAGTGGTGCATTTCCATTGCCAGCTGCTGGCAGGAGGAGGAGAGGACAGCTGATAAATTAAAAGAATGGCAGTGGGTGCTTTTTTCCTGCCCTACAGTGTCTTAATTGCAGGGATTGGACTGGGACAAGTATTAGCATCAGTTAATGAACAATATCACCAGGCACCTTTTGTCTGAGGATTTCAAAGCACTTCACACACAGTAACCAAGCCTCAGACACCCCACTCGGAGAAAAGAGGGACATATTGTTTTTCCCAGCACTGAAATCAATGGCTGTTTTGACACGGACTGCACAGGCAGGGCCCGGCGTGCCGGCAGGGACTAGAGGAGGTTTTCATACCTGGTCCCGGCAGTATTTGTAGGGATCCCTGGTGTAGGAGGAGCCTCTGATTCCTATCTGAACCACGCGTTTGCAGTCTAGGAGCCCCTCGTCCACGCAGCGGCGGAATGGCGTCCCGTGGTAGATCTTCTCCCCCAGCGCTTTATCGCCAGTGTCAGTGTGAGCATCCACATGCACCAGTCCCACAGGACCATGCCTAATGGCGACAGGGCAGGCATAAACATGGCCTGTGCACCAGCCGTGCGCTCACACGCATCTGTGTGCGGGCTTCGGTTATCACAGGTGCTTACGGTGTTTCTGACCTCACTCAATGCTTCAGCATAAAATCTAGGGTTCTTTCTCATGATAGAGATCTAAACTCCAAACAGACCAGACAATTGACTTCTCAAGATCTTTTTCCCCCACCCTGAATTCATATGGCCTAGGACCTCTCTACGGGTATCTTACCATTCAGCAGACTCAGGCAGGCAATAAGCACATGATATATCACCAATTAGCTCAAAGGCAAAGATAACCAGAGACAGAGTGGGGACACAAGATGCCAGCCAGGATCAGCACCAATGGGCTGTGGATAAGTGAGAGGAGCAAACAGGAAGATTGCCAGCATCAAGCTATTGATTGACAGATACTGCTGCAGGCTGACTCACATGACTCTCCAGCCCTGTCTGATTACATGAATCCTGGAATCCCAAATGTACGGGGAGCCATTTAAAAGATACGACAAACAGTAGGAAGCTAAGATGGCTCCATGAGGAGCTCTTTAATGACCTGAAAATTAAAAAGGAATCCTACAAAAAAGTGGAAAGACAGACAAATTGCTGCTGATGAGTACAAAAGAATAGCACAAGCATGTAGGGACAAAATCAGAAAAGCTTAGTTACAAAACGAGTTACACCTATCAAGGGACATGAAAGACAATAAGAAGAGGGTCTATTAATATATTAGTAGCAAGAGAAAGACTAAGGAAAGTGTAGGTTCTCCACTTAACAGGGAAGGAGAGCTAATAATGGAGGGCATAAAGGGTGATCTGTTTTAATGCCTGTTTTGCTTTGGTCTTCACTAAAAAAAGAAGTATTTGGTCACAATTTACAACACAATTAATATTATGAAAAGGGGGGAAGGAATGCAAGCTAAAATATGGAAAGCACAAGTTAAAGAATATTTATATCAGTTAGATGTAGTCAAGTCAGAAGGGCCTGATGAAATTCATTCCAGGGTACTTAAGCAACTAGCTGGAGCAATCTCAAAACTGTCTGAAATTATGTTTGAGAACCCATAGAGGATAGATGAGGTCCCAGAGGACTGGAGAAGGGCAAACATAGTATTGATCTTTAAAAGGGAAACAGAGAGGACTTGGGGAATTATACAGCAGTCAAGCTAACTTCACTATGTGAAAGAATCTGGAACATATTAATACGTAATACATTTCTGAGCACCTAGAAGATAATAGTGTTATAAAGAATACTCAGCAGGGATTTGTCAAGAAGAAATCATCCCAGCCCAACCAATTTCTTTCTTGGACCGGATTGCTGGTCTAGTTGATTGAGGGGTGAGCTGTCGACATGATATATCTAAATTTCAGGAAGGCTTTGCACACAGTCCCACATAACAGTCTCAGCAGCAAACTAGGGAAATGTGTCTAGATGAAATGACAAGATGGTGGGTGCAAAACTGGTTGAAGACTGAACTCCAAGAATCGTTATCAATGGTATGCTGTCAAATTGGGGGAACCTATCTGGTGGTGAGATGCAGGGCTCTGTCCGGAGTCCAGCACTATTCGACATTTTCATTAATGATTTGGATAAGGGAACAGAAAGGATGTTATAATAATTGCAGATGACACCAATCCGGGAGGGATTACCAGCACTTTGGAGAACGGTATTAGAATTCAAAACAAATTTGACAAATTGGAGAATTGGCATGAAATCAACAAGATGAAATACAATCAGGACAAGTGCAAAGTAGTACACTAGGAAGGAGAAATCAAACGCACAACTACAAAATGGGGAATGACTGGCCAGGTGGTAGTACTGATGAAAAGGATCTGGGGTGATAGTGGATCACAAACGGATTATGAGCCAACAATGTGATGCTGTGGTGAGAAAGGCTAACAACATGCTGGGGTGTATTAACACAAGTGTGGTAGTTAAGAGAAGTGAGGTAATTGCCCCACTGCACTTGGCACTGGTGTGGCTTCAGCTAGAGTACTGGGTCCAGGTTTGGACACTTTAAGAAAGACGTGGACAAATTGGAGAGAGTCCAAAGGAGAACCACCAAAACGATAAAAGGTTTAGAAAACCTGACCTGTGAGGAAAGGTTACAAAAACTGGGCATGTTTAGTGATGAGAAAAGACGACTGGTGATCAATTGTTCTCCATGTCCACTGAAGGTAGGACAAGAAGTAAAGGGCTTAATCTGCAGTGAAGGAGATTTAGGTTAGATATTGGGAAAAAGCTTTCTAACTATAGACTAGCTAAGTATTGGAGGTTTATAAGAACATGTTAGACAAACACCTGTCAGGGATGGCCTAAGTATGCTTGGTCTTGCCAGCGCAGGGAACTGGACTAGATGATCTCTCAAGGTCCCTTCCAGAACTACATTTCTATGGACCGATCAGTGAAGTGTAGACTCAAAAACTCAAGGGGGAAGTCACTTCTATCACCACAGGGTGTCAGCTTTTTAAACATGCGACATTTTCAGATTTTAAACTTACTTTTCTGCCACCGCCTGCAGGATTGGGTATGTTATTGTGTGATCTCCACCTACAACAGGACAAGGAATAGAGATCACACGATGTAATAAAAACAGGTCAGTATTGATCAAATATATTTTCCAGTCATAGCAAACATTCGTATTGCATCTCTCCTCCCACAGGAGAACTCAGAACTTTATGAAGAGAGAGATCATCCTTTAGAAGTAACAGCCTTTAGTCATCTAGTTTATTACCTGCCCTGGTGGCAGATTGTATTAAAAGGGGTGGCTTCTCTTATTAAAAGCTCTCAGAATCCAGGCAGCTGTAGTTCTCTTGCTGCAGCTGGTATTCAAGGCCAGCTTCTAAATGCCGACACCGGTATACAGATGTATATTCAGGAGTCACTTCATCCACAACTTGCAGCTGCGTCTGGGGTGTGTCACAGCTGGGATTTACCTATCCGCGGCATTGCTACGGAACAGTTGAGGAGAGGAATAACACCATACGGGAACTTGGGAAGGCAGAATGTCATTACCCAAACTGAAATCAAGTCAGGACACAGACACTGTTATCGCTTGCAAAAAGTGGCATGGCATCTTTGATGCGCACAAGCAGTCAGGAGCTCTGGTGTAAGTTTTAACTGAAAGATGGCACCTCCAGGAGCATACAGGGGAATTTGGCTCCATACGGACTCAGAGGGAAAAGCACCATCTATTGAGTCACCAGCGCCATGGGGGTTTCCTACAAGGTCTCCTTTCCATCTCTTTTCTGATTTGGGCCCAACACTGCTTAGCTGTGGGTGCGGAAGAGCTCAGCACACAAAGTGGCAGCGATCCAGTTAATAAAGAAAATCTGACAGTTCCTGGCTGTGATATCCCAGCTCTTACTCTGGTAAAAGAGGTGACATGAGATCTGGGAGCGACCGGATTTCACTAGTGGGGAGAGTGCTTCAGCAGCAATTTGACGTGAGGGATCCTAGTTCTGTGTTATGAATACGGGCATCACATAGGTTAAATCTGGACTTGGGACATTTGAGCAGACTGAAACTGGCTTGCAATTCCTCCCCTTACTGTATATAGTCACGACAGCTAAGTGAGTTTCAGATTGCAAAGTCGTGGGTGCCCTAGGGCTAAACCGTAACCGCACATGTGCACACACATTGCAATCGCTGTCTGTCATGAAACTAATGCACTGCATACGAGCTGATTCAACTGATAACCCTGAACACTTTTGTTCTCTCTCTCTCATTTCGGATCCCACTGAACAGGTTAACAAAATACATCTAAGATCATATTCGGCTCTTTAGTTTTAATTTGTGTTCAGTGGACAACAACGTAACAGCATCTTCTCTAACCTCTGCTATTCATTTTTGACACAGCATAGAAGCATCGTCTAGTCCAGACATCACGGATGGTAGGTCAGTCACATTCCCTCCTTTCACACAGGGTCCTGCGCAAAGGTTTGGTTTATTTTGCACCTTTTACGATGCTCTGTTATTTCTGATTAAATGATGCTGGCTGAAAAGGCAGTAGATGAATGTAAATACTTTGTCTCCATTAAAGGGACATTGCTGACTGGCATGTGCAAAGTACATTACAGCTAACCCATGCCAGCTACAAGAGGAGTCCAACGCTTGCCTGCAAATTACTTTTAAAACATATAAAAGGTACATGAATTTCCAAAACCCCCAATAGCTTCTATAGCAGCTCAGAACAAAACCCAACTTTTCTTCTCACTTTTGAGGAATATTCCTTTATTTCTTATTTGGACATTTCTTTTCTTTTTTTTTTTTTTAGAAAGGCAGCATTTCGAGACACAACCTGCCATCACCCCTACAGCAAACTTGCATTTTTGCTGGTTTGATTAGCTACTCACCTTCACAACCAGATGTTACGGAGAGCTGGGTGACTCATCCAGCACAAAGGCAGGAGCCGGGACTCAGGGGTTCTGCTCACAGCTCTGCCATGAGTTGGTGGCTGAGCTCCGGGCAGTCATTTAGGGTAAGTCCACCAGACCCTCTGGGTAGCCCACACTGCCCCCTGGGCTGTAATGTTCACAGCGCTATTTTTGGTAGAGTGGTATCTATCAGGTATCTATCAGGGCTGGGAGGCACACTCCCAGCTCTATCTCAAGTCAACAGGGGCTGTGAGGGCTCAACCCCACTGAAAACCGCACCCTTCACCTCTCTGCGCCCAAGTTTCCCCATCTCTAAAATTGGAAGATGTGTTTGTCGAGCGCTTTGAGATCCTGCAGTGAAAATCTCAAGGGAAGCACAAAGCAGTACATGACAGAAATATTTTCAGATACAAAGAGAGACAAATGTCTGTGAAGATGCATATGTTGATTTAAATCATTGCCAGAAAGATCTGAGGGCTCATCTGCAAAGCTTAACCAATTATAACAGTATAGTTATACTGTACCACTGTAACTCCCTGGGTGGACTCCCTTATTCTGTAACGACAGTGGCTATTTACCTTAAACCCCTTCCACAGCGACATAATCTAAACTGTGAAAAGCTCCTCATTCTGGAACAAGAGTGTCTACGGGGGGGTTGGTTATACTGGAATATCAGTTCAAATTCACACCTTAGCGTTTCACCAGGTATAACTCGCCCACATAGACATGCCGTGAATTAGGATTCTGTTATGTTCAGAGGGAGTCTGAGAGTTTGCTGCCTTAGAACACATGACTGCAAGCTGTAGGTTTGGATCCTAAATCAGAGAAACATACCGGGAAAGTAGTCATCCTGCCAATATGCTGACAGCCACTCTCTCAGCACAGGTACATCCTGGGGCATTGTTGGGGCACCTGGACGTCTGAGAAGCAATGAGATGCCACCACCAAGTAACATCAGCTACCACCATTAAGAGAGCATTTGCTGATGAGTGATGTGCTAAGCAGGGTAATATTTTGGCTCATTAATACCTCAGGGTTGTTTTTTTCTCATCCACTTGCAAAAATCGGAATGATCTAGGAAGAACCAGCAGCAGCAAAGGTCTGGGAGCAGCTGAAGGAGACTAAATTATCTCAGTGGGGAGGGTGAGAGATCAGGTCTGCTGTACTCACAGCACCCTGTTACTAAATTAGTCCATATCCATTGCAATATATGGGTCAGTGGGAGAGAGATGGCTTTACTGGATCCTGCAGGTCTGCCAGATACCCACTTAATAACCAGAGTTTTAACAGCAAAGCATGAGACTAGGCCCAGCTCCGGGCTCCTTACCCAGCGTGAGGGGAATGCATCCCGCTGCCATAATCTTCTGATAGGCTTCTCGGATTTGCCTGCAGCTGTCCTGCAGGTTGTAGAGGTTCACGTTCACGTCACCAATGTCAGCAACCATGAGGGAATGGAAAGGTGCTGCCCCAGTGCTGGGGTTATGAATTCTCACCATGCTCGACTCGGCTCGAATATGGCGAGGGCCAAACCTGGAAGGGAAAGAATCCCCCGCTTCGTTATCTGGGACACTTTGAGGTGGGAACTTGCATGGAACCAGGGGCTTCTGAACACACGGCTGGCTGGGCACAAACTCCCTCCTAGACACTTCGGAGTTGAAATTTGGGCCACATCTCACTTGAAAGTTCATTGGGGCAAAGGTTTCAGGTGGGACTGTTATATTGGGGCTATGATAGTCTAGGTCAGATGCATAATGAGCATGGCCTAACAGTTTCAACAGATGGATCATCTGTAGGTCCAGGCAGAGAGTTTACTGCAAATCTAGAATGTAGGCAAAGGTTTTCGATAGCGACTAGGATTCTGGGTGGCTAACGTGAGAAGACTTACAGGGGCCGGCTTTTCCGAAATGCTGAATGGCCCCCTTTTTAAACTCAGCTCCCTTTAAGGTGTCTCAATTAGGGCACCCTAAATGATTAGGTGTTTTTGACACTCTTTGCCAGTCACACAAGATTTACGATGAGGTCTCTGGCCACAGCCACACACAATCCATCTGTTGAAGTGCTTAGGCCATGTCCATTGCTGGAAAGCCTGACACGGGCGTCTCCCTGCAGTGTCCTGTCCCAACCAGTGGGCACTCACAGAAGCTATTAGACTTGCTGCCTCCACAGAGACGTGTACACATTAACCTGGAAGGTTAGCTGAAGTCTCCGATTTACTTCAGTAGAACAGCGCTGAGATTAGGGTGACCGGACAGCCTGGGAAGCTGAGTTTTCACACTTGCTATCTTGTCGCCCTAACTGGGATGGTTTGTAGTAAAACTAAGAATATGTTTATTAATCAAGAACCTAAATGGAAGTGATACAAGCAAGGGGAAAAGAGACAGGTATGGTTACAACAAAACAAGACCAAACCCCCCCAAAAAACACACTTTCTAGTGACTAAAGCTTAATTTTAGCAAGTTACAAACTTTGCCTAAGCAGGTTCCTCACTCACATCAAGTCCCCACAGGGGCATGCACAAGTGGGGGCAAGCAAGACGCATGGCTTCCCAGTAATTATGGACACAGAACTCCTCCAGCCTCAGGACCATGTGGTTGGGAGAGTGAGTTCCTACTGGAGCTGGGGTGGGAGGAGTGGGGAAGTAAAATCCTCCCGGGGCTGGCGGGGGCAGGGGGAGGGCACGGAACATGCTCCTCCAAAACAGGGTCACAGTTAAATTTCTGCACACGCCCCTGAATTCCCAGCAACTCCAGCCCTTTAGGTAAGAGGACATCACAGGCTCCCTGGTCCCCCGAGGGATGGATAACTAGAATATCTTTTTGCTCCACTTTATATTTTCCAAACTTCATTGTCTTTGTATCAAGAGCTAGGAAGACTTCCTGGGAGTGCAGACTCTGTCTCCGATACACTGCCGCTTGATAGCTCTGTTTACCTCATGTATAAATGAAGTTTCCTTGTCCTTTGGCTTATAGAGGTTGAGGGACATTCCTTTGCCTAAGGCAGGCTGGTTTTCAACTCTCTCCACAACACAGAATAGGAACATATTCCCAGCACGCATACATAACCCTTTATGCACCACCCATACATACATCACTCTGCTATCCAGGACCAGCATGTCACCAGTTTCCATAAAAGACCTTACTCGATGTGCTTTTATAGTACAATCATTTTGTATTTAATCAGAGGATTCAACTGCTTATTCTTCGAGGTTCAGACCCCCTCATCTCCCGCTGGGGTGCTTGGACCCGGATTGTCACAACATTACAGACCATTCTGACAGCTGGCACCTTTGTAGCTGCTCCAACGGGACTGAATGGGTACCAAGAGCAACCCGCCCTCTTGTGCTTATGCTTGGTCCCTGTAGGACGGAGCTGAGGCCGACTGGCAGGGCAATACAGGGAGACCTTGCATTCTGCCAGACCTGTCCCATGGAAGAAAAAGGGGCTCCACTCTACAGGGCTGTTAGTCCCACATCTTTCACCAGCACTGACTCCCCTGGGATTTTTTTTTTTTGGTTTACACTATAGATTTGCAGGCTTCGATATCTCCCTGCAGGGCGTGTGCCCCTGTCACTAGACAGCAAGTGCCCGTATTCCATGGGCTGTGGCTCCTATCTACTCAGATCTTAGCATCACAACAGCCCTTTACCTTGCGCCAGGACGGTTGGAGGTTCCTGTGTCAAGGGGGACCCCGACAAAAGCAGCGTCGAGTCCCTCTGGCGAAGCCTGAACGGGCAGCTTCAGCATGGAGCAGACCCCCACCGGCCTGGCCACGAATTCAGCACTGGGTGGCACATTGAAGCTTGAATCAGCGAGAAAGCGACGAGGGGCGCCCTGCCCAGAGAGCAGGCTGCTCACCTCCCCAGGATGGAAGCCAGGCAGGGAGCCAGCTCCAGCAGGGTGAGCTGTGGTCCAAACACACGGGCTAGCTCTGGGGCTGCTCAGCAAAGGCGGCCTGAACTTGGCTGCCAGGAAAGTTCCTGAGAACTTCCGAAGGCCGAGTCCCTCCTGGCAGAGCGCTCTCTGGAGCAGCTTGCTGCCACCCAAGAAGAAATGCTCCATCCTGCACTGGCTGCTTCCCCTTCCTCCCCCAGTTCTGCAGGCCCAGTCACAGCTGACTCTTCACATGCCAAGGCACGGAGTGGCTGGGATAGCAGGGACACACTCCACTCATTCCCTCCTCCTCGCCCCTCTCCCTCTGGCAGGATCAAAGTGCAGCCGCCAGCCCCACGCCTCCCTCTCCTCCTCCAGTCCAAGAGCAGAGAGGCAGCAGCTGCACAGCCCTCCCCTGCCGTACCTCCCTTAGCTCCCTCTTGCATTCTGGGAAATGAAGTCTTTTCCTACTCTGGGTTTGTCAGAGGCCATGTCAGAGACTCCCGGAGTCTGTGCAGCCATGTAGCCTGAGCAACTTGAATCTGTGCAGAATGGAGCATTATTGCAGCCACCCTTACTTTCCAGACAGGTGGCCAGGTTCCAGCTTGTAACACTTTCCCTTAAATCAAGCAGCAGGTTGCTCTGCCAGCTGCACCGCTCTATGCACTTTCACCAGCCCAGCGCTGGGGAGCCACATTGTCGCACATGAATGCTATCCGTCCAGCCACTCCATGCATGACTGAAGGGGTTGCCCGGAAGACTGAGCAGCAGTCTTTCCATTGCTTACCTCTAAAACTAACTTTGCAGCCCCACACTTTACTTCACCCAGGCAATAAATCCTCTCATTGCAGGCTGTGGAACAATTGTCACAAAAAGAGTCCAAATGTTTTCATTTTGTTCCAATGTGGAATGAAAACAAATGTCAAACCTTCAAAAAGTACGTGGAACAGAATTGTTGTCCTCCTGCTAGCTCTGATTTTGGCAGCTGGGCTGAACGAGATCAAATCAGATTGGATACCCCACCCTCACTTGAGTTTCATACCAAATAGGCTGGACTCATATGATGTCAGGAGGCTCTGGACTGTATTGACTACAGCAGCCCAAAATGCCTTGAGTCAAGATGGGTGAAAATATTAAGTGTTGCGATGTGGAGAGATTGATTAGATAAGGATGTGCTCGAGTGGTAATTTGTGGAAGCATCTGCCTTTCTGGTCTGAATTGGTGGTGTATCACAACACCTCTTGTCTCCATCTATATCAAAGCACTGGACATATCTTTACCTCCATCTCTACTAGAAATGTGTATTTAAAATCCCAAATGACCTCTCCTTTGCAATTGGAACCCTTGTCCTCTGTTTCTTTTGGTTTTCTCTTCACTGATCACATCATGTCTCACAGGTGGTCCCTGCCCTAATCATCATCTGCCGTACTGAGGGTGCACTGTAAGTAAGAACAAATGCATTTTTAAAACTTCCTACTTCAGGATGCCAGCTGACTGCATGCATCCCTTTCAAAACTAGCTATGTGCACTATGGGTTTTTCTTCACTTTCCACTGAAGCAAAAGGTCACACTGAAAAGCAGGATACTGGACAGGATGGATGAGTGCTCTGAGCTGCTTTGCAAATGCTATGTTCCTAAGTCTGCGCCCTCCTGTTGTAGCGACTGGAGCTTCTTAGAGAGGGGAGGGGTGTTCACATGTGCAAAGTGATCTGGCTTCTGACAAAACCTCTTAATCCAAATAAATGTAGATGCAGTCTCAGTTCTCCAGTTAGAGTGAAAATGAATTGGAGCTATGTCACATGTCCCAATTAACCCCTCTTCATTAAAGAGAAGCTGAGAACTCACTGCTGGCTGGATAACAATCTGGAGTTGAAAGCTATCAGAAAAGTGTCTATTTACCCCTCCCTGCAAGCTGAAACCTCAGCATCAACCAGAGATTTCAAATCAGCAGCTGTTATGCAACTACTATCAGCAGTGCCTCTCTGAGGTTGCTAGCTCTTAGATCTACAGGGCGTTACTTAGTACAGAGCAGATGTACGTGTGTGTTGGTGGAGGGATCATACCCAGGCTTATATTCAGGAATATAAGTTACCGTTTCACTATCCACATTCATCATAGGAATCATTGATAAGGTTTGTCCAGTTCCCTGGTGTTATCTGGCAGATTGTCGGAGATGCTGGCAACCCACCGCTGGGGAGCACAGCAGGGGATGTTTCAGGAAGCACCTCCTGCTCGGAACAGCAGGTCATAAGCTGTACTTTGAAGCAAAAAATACATGAAAAAAAAAGGCTAAGAGCCTCAAAAGCCAAACTGCATAAAAACTCAGACCTATCACAGCTGTAGTAACTGGCAGAGGGCATGGCTAGAACACACTATCCACATGGATAGTGTGTTGTGGAAGCAGAGCCCTGCCCTGCGACACACAGGCAGAATCCGTAGTAAGCAGCCATGGTCTACAGAACTGTGCAGTGAATTTTTCCAAGGCTCTTTCAGCCTGGGCTAAAGCCCACCCCCACCTCTCATTTACAGATAACACCTGTAGGCACTGCCATCCACAAACAATTAGACTGAACTCTACCACGTTATGGGATTGTTGCTGATGGCAAGTTGTGCTCAAAACAGCATTAATTTATCAGGGTTTTATGGTAACTGTTTTTCCAGGGCTAGGATTTACTTTGATTTTCCTGAATCTTCCCAGATTCGGGGCCTTTTGTGGACCCTTCTGAGTGGGACCATTTATGTATTGTGGTTTTATGGCACCTATGAAGATTCAAATTAGATGGCTGGTTAGGTTAGTCAGCTGATGCCCTTTCTGGTATGTTAGCTATGAAAGCGCATAGCTCAGTGGCTGCATTATAAAATGAATGATGCCAATTTCTGTAAGCAGATTTACTCCAGTGCAATACAATTCTTAATCGCCATTTCCATTATATTTTACAAGTGAATGGAGAAGACGCCTAAAATAAAACATTACAAACATTGCAAGACTACTTACGAAACCCATGCTGCTTTGGCATGATTCACTGATAGCTCTCAGTGTCTCACCGCACAGTTCTAACGAAATAACAGTATAAGCAAGTTACCAAGAACATGTTCAGAAGTTTCAGGAATACACTGGACAATCACAATGCTTGGTTTGTTTCTCAAATGATGCTGAGCTGCTCTTTGAAAAACTGGACTTACTTGTTACCCTTAATGTTGGAGTATGAGAATAATCTGAGGGCTGGACTTGAAAGAGCTGACCATGCCTATCAGATCACATTCAAACGAATATTTAGCATGCCACAGAAAAGGAAATTTGAAAGGCCAAGTTCCAATACGAATTAACCCACAAGTCACTACGGCATTAAATCCTGGTACAGTGAATAGAGCTAAAAACAGCATCAGTGGATCCATTCAGTGTCAGAGCAATCACCACTTTATTGTGCAAGCAGGAAAAAATAACTAACTTCTTCAAATACCCTCAATACACAGCTATAAAGTCGGATGACATTTTCACTAAAACAATAACCCTTAGAAGTGAAACAGAAATCAGGTACAATAAGGATTATAGCCAAGTGAAACTACCAAAAGAGCCATTAATCCCATGCCCTCTTTCATCATTCTCTCAAATATGAGGCAACTCTCTCTTAGCCGGGCACACTGAAGTAGTAGAATGTCCCTGGAAGGAATTTTAGATCTGGTTAAAAGAACTAGATCTACATAGTCTAAAAGACTAAATGACATATGACTATCTTAATGGCCCAAGCACTGACCTGCTGTGATCAGAGATGTGACTGAGTTGCTTAGTTCAGATCAAGATCTGAACCAAACTTCTCAAAAGCCTGGGGATATCTGGATTTGGCATTCCAGTTCAGCTCTTGCACAGACCTTCTAACATGGCAAGCCTGAGTTGTGAAATTCAGATTTGGATATTACAGTTGGTGTTGAGCCCCCGAAGAGATACAAATGTTTTTACAGCAAATCAATCAGAACACAGAAATCTGTTGTTCTGTATTGAGAGCTCCTATGGCATTTTATATATAATTAGATAAGTACTTTGGCTGTGCATTTCCTACCCTGCCCCCCAGCTCCTGACAGATCTCGTCACAGATAAACAGCTCAATCATGATGCCTTTGGCTGCCATTTTATAATGAAATGTATCTCTGGCTGCAGAGGAATATGATTTTAATGAGAATTATGCTGATCTGAAATTTAAGAAAACAAAGATTTCATTTTGTTCCATCAGTTCAACTTCCTTTGTTGTACATACAGAAAATCTATAAGATTAACAAAAGTGCAATTGTAATGCTTTTCTGTAAAGAGTGGCTGTGTTATACCTCCCTCAGTGCATAGATCCTTTTGTAAAGGGATTTGCTTCAAGCAGTAAATCCAAATTCTCAGATGTGAAGGAAGCTGACCAGATATCCTTCAAACACTTTCCAAATCATTCCCCAATCTCATTATAACAGTAATAATTCAATGCTTTTTTCTCTACAGGTAAGACAACTACCTTCTGTATACTAATGCTTTCTATAGGCAAACTCAACCTCTTACATTAACACGTACGCTAAGCCTGCAGATTTTTTCCTTAAAGTATTCTAGCTTCCAGAGAAACAGAAGTATTAGACAGATTCCCAAGTGCTTTTAGGAAATGCCATTTATCAACTGCAGGGCCACGCACAGAATTGGACCCTTCAGACAGAATGGTTTCTCCAAGACAGCAGTAAAAATGCTGCCTCCCAAAGATCTTCGTACTCCAGATTTGCCAAGAAGCACATCTTCATCTTAGTTTCTACCCTGCTGTTGTCCACCAGTCCATCCATCAGTAAAGTGGCAGCTGATTGGTGAAGAAGCCAGCCAACCATCCTGTCTAGTTTCAGACTCTTTGGGGCTAGAATATTTTCACCCCAGAGGCTTAAGTGAAGCACATTAGCTGCAACTCTAGCAGATAGTCTCTGAAACGAGAAGTGGAAGAAAATTGTAGCTGAACTTGCTGAATCATGTGAGAGGTGTTAGAATAGACATGCAAGGCATATATTGCTGAAATGCTCCCAAGTCTCTTCTCATCTCACAGAACTCTCCCTTCTAAATGAAAGGCTTTTTGTGGCTGTTGCTGTCAGGCTGTTATACTTGATCTCCCAATTCAGTTAAGGTCCATTACATGCCACCCTTGTACAATACAACTTCACTGTACTATGCAAAAGAGTGTCAGGTACCAAGATCCACCGACCCAAGGAGAACAGTGTGGACATCAGACACCTGAAAGTCTGAAAGCGGCTAAAAGTCGACATCTTATGTTGACAAATTTCTGTAGTGTAGAGATAGCCCTAGTCATGGTCAAGGACCCCACTGTGCTAGGCACTGTATAAACATTCTATCCCAACACTCTCAGGAAAGTGACAGCTACACAACTGACCCCTGTTAAAACCCCACTCATGACAATAGCGCAAGGTCTCTCACCTTGTTCGGATCCCGCTGAAGTAGCATCTTTACCACCTGCTTCACATCGAAGGGCATGGTATCTGGAAACTCTGGCAGCTGGTCTTCTTGGTAGCTTCTGCTTTCCAGAGAGGACCCTCCTTGGCCATAAAAAGGATTACACAGCCCAAGGATTTCATACGCTATTGCTCCAACTGCCCATGCGTCTGCTTTACTGTAGTCAATCAGGACACCTGGACCAGGTGTTGCTGTGACCACCTGCAGCAGGAGGACCATAGGAAACATACGGGAAATAGAAATATACAGCACAAGTTTGTTTGACCTTTTGATAAATCTACTTCTTTGCAACAGGTCAGCATTTCCATGGTAATCAACTTAGTTCTCACCTCCGAATAAAGCTTGCACCCAGCCTAGTATTTATAGAGATAAATTACTTGAGCAGCTGAAAAGGGTCTTCAGATAGTGGCCTTACAGAGAAACCACATGTTCCATTTCACACTGCACGAAAGCCAAAGTTATCCCTGCCCAGTATATCAGTGCCAGGCTGGGGATCCCTTACCATATGTTAAGGCTCCTGGTAGTGGGGGGAAAGGAAATACAATTAATTTCACCACCACCCAGAGGATGCAGAGGAATATGCTAGAGAAACGACTGCTAGTGTAATAATAATGCAAGAACTGCTACACAGCTGCTGTGTAAGACTCACTGTTCTGAGACCCTTGTAAAAGCTAAGCAGAATAGGGCATAAGAATGAAAATGCTGCCACATTTGGAATCTCTTACTTCTATGTATAAGACCAACCACCACCTTGTAACAGATTTTTTTTTCCCACTTTCAGCTGCTCAAGATACCAATGGGAGATTCTCCAGCACAGAGCTCTGTAACGGTGTCCTCTTGATAAATTCAACTTCAACATCAAAGACGTTTTACCACATGGTAGTGCCAATCAACCAGAGCATGAATTCTCTAAGCAATGCTATTGAAGATGGCCCTCCATGGCAGGAACTTCTGTGGGAAGATAAACTAGACAGACAATGTTGCACCCACAGCAACCTGCAGCCGCCAATATATCAACTTAGTAGGCACAGTACTAGGCAAGAATGGCTGGATAGTCCGTAATGAAGAGGCTTTCATCAAGAATGGACTAAATGGACGTGTCTGAATGGCATTCAAATGTCTCATCTTGTGTGGAAGGAGGGTATATAGGGCAAAGGGGAAGGTTTGGTGTTCACTAAATCCATTACTTTGGACCTGCTCCTGCTCCTATTTATGTTAATGGGAAAGCTCCCACTGACTTTACTGGATTCTGCACTTCCACCAGCACCACACATGTAACTACCAAATACAGCAATAATTACTGAGACTCATACACATGAGAAATTACCTCTGGCGCCATAAGAGAGCCATTGCCTCCCCGATCCACGTACCAGCTGGTGAACGGCAATCGCAAGCCAATATTTTCATCTGCCAAACAGCAACCGAAGTCTGTGATCACCAGCCAGGGAGAGCCAGCTGTAAACACCACAAGGTTACCAGTGTTACCACCCAATCGAGATGTGCAGTGTATAATACTTGGCCATATTCGATACCATACATCATGTTAGAAAACTGACTATTATTCAGCACAAGCAGTCTCATTCCTTACAGGAATCTATATTACTACAGACCATTTCTGCATCTCACAGTGGCGTAACCGTGGGTCTCCGGCGCCTGGGACCAATACTTACATTTGCACCCCCCACTAGTTGGTGGCAGCGGTGGCAGTGTCCCGTGGGGGTGGAGGGGTGTGGACCCATTTCCCGCTCTCCCCCACTCTACCCACTCCCCCGCTGTGGGTGTGGCGGGGAGTGGGAGTGGGGGAAAGTGAGAAACGGGCCTGCAGACCCTCCCCCCCACCCCGTGGCATGCTGCTGCCAATGGGGGGGGGGGGTGAGAGGGTGGAAATGTAAGCATGTGGGGGCCACCCAGAGGAGGGGGACATGACGGACTCTGCCCCGGAGCCCTGCCTTTGGCTGCCTGGCCCCTGCGCGGCCGGGATCCCTGCAGCTCCCTGCTTACATCCAGCATGGGGGTGGATGGGATGGGAGGTGGAATGTCAGGGATATCAGTGAGGGCTGGCTCCTCCTCTGAGGGCCCAGCCGGCGCCACCCCCCGGCCAGCGCCCGGGGGCATGGTCCCCCCTCGGTATGTCACTCTCTTCAGTATTACAAGTTAGAAGACTGGTTTTCCTTCACAAATGTCACATTTGACCATTTCTCTGCATAAAAAATTAGTTACCCCTACAGAGTTTTCACAGACACTTCAGCAGCCTGGCCCCCCCGCCCACACATATTTTCAGTTTCTGAGATTGCATGAAGCAAAACACTCATGTTCATTTAAACAGCTTCCATCGAACTTGGACACCCAGTGAGTGAGGTATAGCACAAATGTAAAGCACCAATGCACAGAATGGAAGCATATTCCTACATACAAAATACAGTCTAAGAAGTAGAGTTGCTGCTGACTGGAAACAGACTGGTGTGTCAGGTCTGACTGAGTCCCACTCTGACTTCAGAGAAGATACATCAGGTTAAGAATTAATCAGAGATGGAAAGAATCTTTGGTACTCTTTTTAAAAAATCTGTAGCAGATATAGAGCCAAGGAGTTGGCAAATATTTGAGCTAGTTAATGGTTACTGTCCTGATGACACGTCAAACATTGCAAAGCAGAATAATTGATTTCCAGACACTGATCTGCAGAGACTGAAGTTTTAATCATTACCAACTGCATTCAGTATAGCTTTAACAAGGCTGTAAGAAAACAAAACCTATGCTAGGACCTTTAAAAATATTCTACAGAAGCTACAGTGGGATTTTTAATTACACAGATCTAGGGGCTCGCTATTGTTTCCTGTTCATTTGAATCTCAGTCACACTGAAACAGTTCAGGTAATTAAAATTTCAGTTAAAGGGAGCGACAGCAGAACAACAAAATGTGCTTTTGGTTTTAACCATCTGTTAAATCCCTCTGGTATCACTTAATGTTTAGTGATCCGATGGTGCAATATCATTAACCTATCTGTGCTGTGGGATTTTAGAAATTGCTCACTGCTGCCTGGCAAGTGACGATGACAGAGACCATAGACCTGGAGCAAATGCATCATAAATGTTGCACTGCAGGCTAGTGCACGCCCTTCTGCTCTCTGTTTAAGCAGTCACTCAGTTAGTAATTTTTGCAACATATCTTGTTAACAGTGCTTTGTCCTTACATAGTACCTTTCATCTGATGATCTCCAAGCATTTTACCGACACTGAGCAAACACCACAACACCCCTGTGAGGCTGGGAAGCATTATCTCCATTTCCTGATGGGAAAACTGAGGCACAGAAAAGCTAAATGACTTCTCCAGATGTCACAGCAGCAGCAAGTGGTAGAACCAAGAACAGAACCTAGGAATCTTGACTCCCCTAAACAAAGGCTGTAACATCTAGGCTCACTTCCTTCCCCGTTAAACACTGTGGATGTGATTTTCAAAAGCGTCTAAGTGACTTACTAGCACAAGTCCCAACACAAGTCAAATTACTTTTGTAAACTCTCTATTCATCTCCAGCTGGATTCAGCAGGCTACATACCAGAATCAAATTCAACTAGGATATTGTCAGATTTTAAATCTCTGTGCGCTATTCCATGTCGAACAAGATGATCCACGCCTTCCAGTAACTGTAAAATCATCATGGTGCTGAGTTGGGTGTCTGGATTCCTTTCTCTCAAGTATTGGCGCAGGGTGCATGGATAACTAGACAGCATGAGAAAGACAATATTTGGTTCAGTATTCTACTGCTATAAAGCAAATATTCAGGTTCAACATTATTGGCATCTGACTGGAAATATTTCACTGTTACATTTACTAACTTCTCTCTAAAAATCCCAAACTCCTTAACCAATCCCAATCCCTCCCCCTAGGAAATAAAAACCATCTGCTTCCTTCCTTCCTGAGACTATATTTTGCTGCATGACATACCATCTGAAATCTGGACTCTCCAGCGGTGTTTTCATGCTTCTATAACTGGAAATAAAAGCATCTTCTCTAAAAGTACAGGGCTTGCAAAATGTACAAAGATTTCTTACGGATTTGATTTACAGAGGGTTCTTCTGTATCCTCTTTTGTATTTTGAAGGAAAGAGAGGGAAGTGTGTTATCACAGAACTAACAGACTTGGTGGGAAGGGATATGAGTCAGAGGAGGGAAAGTTTTCTGAAGTCAGGCTGGTCAAAGTAGCAAAAAGGTGGGGGAAATGGAGATATCCCCCTACAAAGTGTTTATAAACATGAATGATAATTTGGAGCCTAATGGTTGTGTCTCAATTGAAAAGCAACAGCTGATCAGAAAGAAAGAGAAAGCCCAGAGTTACTGCATCCCGAAAAGTCACTTTTGCTTCAACTTTGCCTTTGTGTACAGCTGAGAAGGTATCATTAGAGAACCAGAATATCTGAAAATTGGGAAAGTGTTTGATGTTTCTAAAATCAGTTAATTAAAGTAATTATTAAAAAGAGTAACTAGCCTTCATTGTTTGACAAGAGTTAAAACCTCAAGAACTGGGGTCACACAGGGATGTTTCTAAAAGCATGCTCTGATCCATGGCAATGAGCCAGACCAAGACTTTACAAGGCCCTGTGTTGCCTATCTGGCAGGAATAGAATACAGAACCTCACAGCAGAGTCACACTAGAAGTCTGAGGAATTTTAAAAGCTCATCTCTACCTACTTTTTCATCACTAAGAAGAGCGTGCGGCTGTGACCGATCCCACTGGGGTTCAGACTTAATGGGAGCACATCTGGATAGTCCACATAAGCTCCAGGTAGCAGAGGAACTGAGGATGTAAAAGCTCGGATCACCTGGATTATATTTGGATGAGGTTCCAACCTTTTCTTCCCAAAGACAGGTCTCCTGTTTCAAAAATAACGTGTGTATCACGAGACAAAGAAATTAAGACCCAACAACAATGGTAGGATGGTGAATTACAGACACTTACATTTTGGTTATTCGTAATAAAATTGTATTTTCCATTAATATAGCACCTTTCCTCCTAAAGGGTCCCAAAACAGTTTTATAAACTCACTCATTCTAAAACAAACAACGTTGGTAAGTTACCAGGAAGGCTGGAAAGTGTAGTTCAAAAGAAGATGTACCATTTAAAGTGTCTGTAAAAAATACTCAGCCATTCACAAACATGAAAAGCTCTGGATACAACAAGGTTACAAAAGGTTGCAAACAATTCTGACAATTGCTCAGCAGAAACTTTCCTAACCAAGTCTCCAATCCTGGAAACTAATCCATACAGGCGGGTTCCTGCTCTCACATGAAACCCCACAGGCGTCAGCAGGACTTCACAAAATGGTACTCCATATAGGCCATGAGTCTACTGAGGTAGACAGAGCTCCACACAGGCACTAGCATCTGCCTGCATGGCTCAGGCTTCGTGCAAATCCCCACTCCTAGTGTTATTAGTGGGCAATCCACTGCAGATCAAGGGTAGTAAATGGACTTCAGCTTTGTAGACCTGATCCACTGATCACAATTAAAACTACCGTTTGGCACTTTCCACGGAATGTATTAGATCCCCTTGCTCTAACAGCTCAAAAATATCAACCTCTACTTTCGACAAGGTGCAGTTTAATCTTACACCGTTAGAGGGCACACAAAACATTTGTTTGATCAGCTCTTAAAAAAAATAAAGGGGGGAGATTACATCGAGAAAACAGAATTTTCCACAAATTTGACTGCTCATGCCTACACTAAAAAATAAGCCCCACTGAGAATGATTAAAAACAAAATGTAACCCTTTATTTTACTCCAAAATAAACTTTAAAGTGCTAATGTTCTACGTTATTAACAGAGGGGTAGAGTTAGTGAGAGAAACCTGCACCTCTGTAAGATTCAGGAGAAAACTAGGGCTGGCTTTGAAAAAAAATGAGTTTATTATTGGAAACAGAATCAAGATCAAGGGGATACCATACCAGGAAATCTATTCTTTGAGTTACACAGTAAGTGCCCATTAAAATGAATGAGACAGACCTCTCTTTCCTCTGATCCCCTGAATACAAAATTTGGTTTGTCTGTTACACTCCTAGGCTAACTACATACCAAACAGTGTTTATTATTCATTTGTACTAGCAGCAAAGGTGTATTTGAAATTTAAAACAGATGATCTGGATTTTAGACTACATTGTTTAAACTGAAAAAAGAAAAACTTTTGTAAAAAAGTTTAAAAGGACACAAAAAAACAAAACAAAACAAAAACCCCAACAACTTTCCTGTGTTCACATCTTAGATGACAAAACTAGAAAGAATTTTAAAATTCTAATTTACTTTCCCATATTTATTTACTTTTCTCTTAGCTCAGAGTGTGAAAATAGAGTAAGTCATTTTCACTTTTGATTCCGGTCAGTTTTGAGTGAACTTCATTGATATGTTATCATTATTAAATTACTTGTACCACTGTAGAACCTAGGGATCCCAGTCACAGGCCAGGACCCCACTGTGCGAGGCACTGTACAAAGAACAAACAGACATGGTGGTATTCTCTTCTCTAAATCATTATGAACCAATGCCCCAACACAGTGTTTATGGTACTCTGTACTTCTGGAGGTACCATCATTTAGCTGAAATGTACAACAAAGGTCCTGATCACTTGTGGTCACTAATTATCCCATTCCCCCTTCACCCCCCTTATTTTTTGGCAAGTGTAGAAGAATTAGTATTCTGGCCACGGTCCAGTTCAAATGATTAAATTCTGCCCTCATTAAATCCCATGTCGTGTCAAGTGGATGCAATCTTTCTCTTAATTTCCTCAATTTAAATACTCTGTGGTATGCCTGTGTACTCTAAACCACTACCGAATTTCAGAGGTCTGATGAAAAGATTTCCACACATATTGTACAAACACAAGCACAATGAGAAAAACTTGCAAGCTACATTGGGATTTGGATGAAAGGTACCTCAAATCCTGAACGTATCAGTACTGCTTCCTCTTTTTTTGGGGGGGGGAAGGGAGAGAGGGGGAGAGGGAGGGGATTTAGAGATGACAATAGCTATTGCAGGGAAACACAGCACCCTGAACTCAGATCTTGATTGACATGTGAAAGGGGGAGTTGGTTTTCAAATTTTTTGTATCTGAAATTTATGGGCTCCACAGATTCTTTATAATATCCTGTGTTCTTAAAACATCACTTTTAAGGACCAAAAAAGCATCGTCTAATAAAACATACCTGTGGCAAGCAACAGTTCCATATTCCCCAGATAAGGCAGCACCACTTGCCGGAACAAGCTCCTGTCTCATGGTGCTGAGGATAGCTTCACTTGAAGAACCAGCCTACAACAGGAGTTACATAGCACATTGTATTTAACCTAAGCTTTAAAATCATCCACTCTAAATACCAAAACTGGAAGCAGATAACCCTGAAGCTGAAACTAGATACATTCAGGTTAGAAATCAGGGGTAATTTTTAACAGAAAGGGTGTAGTGGGCTCCTCATCATTTGAAATCTTCAAAATAAAACTGGATGTCTTTCTAAAAACATTCACTAGCTCAGCTACAAGATATGGGCTTGATTCAGGAATTACTGAGTGAAATTCTATGGCCTCTGTTACACTGGAGGTCAGACTAGATGATCATAATGGTCCCTTCTTGCTTTAAAAGTCTGTGAATACCAACTGATTTAAGGGATGGATAATTTGATAAGACTCTGTGTTCAGCTGCTTGCAACCTGGAATGGGTACAGTGAATTTTCCACAGAGAAAAAAATGATAGCTCTCTGAATCTCTAGGATAGTTGCTTTGGGATATGGCTCATCACAGACTCATTTGAGCTGGAAGAAACCTGTGAAGAGAAATCTGGTCCAGCCACCTAATTATGAGGGGCTTCCAGTAGCTTATTCAGTTATCCATCCTGTATGTAGCATTATTGGTTTTATACCTAAATTGTCCCCAGCAAATAGACATACAAGTTTCATCCTTGAATCTCTCTAAAAGCAGTGATTCCTCAAACTTCTTTAGCAGTGTGTTTTCCCACGTCCTCCTAGTTCTTAAAGTTTCTCTTAACAGTAAACAATCATTTTCTCCAGAAAATATTGTCAATGTTGTCAAGAAACAATAGACAAACCAGCAGTGGCACACAAACGTCATGCTGATGCTGACACCTACAGGAAGAATTTTTGATTAGCATTAATTACCTCACTGTGATGACTGTTCATTAACAATCTCTGTTTCCAGTGCTATATACCAACAACTTTGCTCCAATGTACTAATCATGCACAGAATAATTAGAGCTTTCAACACATCTGTGGTAAACATTTCACTCAGACTTCGCAAGTGACAAACTGGAAGATTAAAGACTAACTCCTTACCGAAATGTTCCACATCATTTTGATAGCTAATGGGAAAGCAGCTCTTTGCTGGTCTGTTTGTAAAGGTTTCTCTTCTGCAGCCTGGATAACTGAGCCATGATCCCACTGTGTATCTGGACTCTTCCCTTCTAAAGGCTTGCTGTCTTCATTTCTTTGGCAGTTGGAAGACAAAGGAATCGCTGCTTCATATACTGCCGCACTGCACCCTTTCCCAATGGGTTGCCCAATAAGGTACTCTTCTAATTTGAAGCCCTGCCAGCGGAAAGAGCTCAGTGGATCTTTCAGTGGCTTGTTCTTTCTGATAAATATAGTCTGAAAGGAAAGTAAACAAACCACTCAATTATTCAACACTTAAAAAAATACAGAACTACTTTGGTATGTTAAATGATATAATTGTACGGACTCCAGGGTGTGCATACAAGTATCTATACCAGATGGCCAGCATAGTTCTCATTTGAAAGCTTTACATCTTCTATTATGTTAAACTACAATCCACTTGGGCACTTACAGAATACAAGGTGGAACCCAATTTACAAACTTAAGGCTCCGTAACAGGACTTCCAAATCCTACACTGCATTTCCATGCTTCAGATTGGATACGTCTGGGATACAGATGTCCTATTAGGGTATCTGAGTTTGAAAACAGGTCTAAGTTCTAACAGTTCAGTCAGGGCCTTGTACTCATTTTAAAGACAATGTATTCAAACCAGCAAACAATCTATCATCAACACAAGTTTTTATTTAAGGTGCCTTTCAACCAATACTACAGACAAATAAATATGTGTGAACAAAAGAGGGGAAAAAACATTTCATCTGCAACATAAGCAAATAAAGTCTGCAGAGAAATGTCTGGCCAGTTTCTATAAAAGGGATTTGATACTGCTTCCCTGCCTCTCTGAATGAATAAAATAATGTTTATAAATAAAACCTAGTTAAGAACAATGGCAGATAGAATACCAATGCCCTAAAGCTTTCATGGCAGCTGAAAATGATGACTGGTTAGAGAGAGAAACAGTGAAGGGAAAATGTTTGGGGGTTGATGAAACAGAAAGGAGAAGAGGAAGTGGACAACAGGATCGGAAATTAGGAAAGAATTAAGAAATTGAAGAAACAAATTGTGATGAATTTTCTGTAATGCTTTTATGATACCTAGGCATACCTCAGTTTCCCTCAGAGTGTGGCATTGCTACCCAGTGCATGCAAAAGGGATAATAAAGCACCTGGAACAGTGCAAGAGACAGGTGTGACTGTGTCACCTTGCTGTCTGGGGGGAATGAATATAGTCATTAAAGAACTGGCTCAAACTGATCCAAATCAACAGAAGGCCCAGCAAGGCAAAGAGATGCCCCAAATATTCAACAATCAACACCTAACAGCAGGAAACCCTGTCAGGCAGGAGTTGGGGTTGGGAACTGAGCTGGAGAACAAGGTGTCAGGGAAAAAAGAGAGCCTGGACTGGGGAGACAAAAGGGAACAGAGGGAGAGAGCAAGAGGAGGAGTTCATCACAGCTTGGCTGCTTCATCATGGCAATGGTTTGACCAGGGTAGACTATGTGGCTTAACTTCATTTCCCTGAAGGGGCACAGTATAGGCCTTTCCCAGGAGTCTGGCTTGACTGGATTTGCTGCCAGGAGCCAGAGAGAAAGACAGGGAACATTAGTGCTGAAGGCCCAGTCTTAGAATCCATGGGCCTGCCTGTGTGGGTCCTGGGGTCCAGTACACTAATGGGGTCATTCCCAGGAGACTGGTAACAGGCTAAGGGCATAGACCAGACCCTGTGACAGAAATATACCTCAGAACGGAAAGGAATCTAACGCTCCAATCCTGCAATCAGATCTGCATGGGTACAGGAATCTATATGCATGGATGCAGCTACAGCATCGGGGCCCAAGGCCTGGTTTACATACAGTCACAATCGTTTCACTAAACCTCTGAAGTCAAACCAATTTAATTGAAGCAACTTTGTGTGTAGACGCTCTCTTATCAGTTTAACTTACAATAAATAAAATAGACTGGAAGGTATTTAAGTAGACGGGGGAGAACATGTTTAAGAAACCACGCATGGGGGGGGGGGGGGGAGGGTGTGGCAGGTGTGGCAGAGGAAAAGGAAAAAGCTATTGAGAAAGACAGAGAGAAAAGGAGAACGGTTTACAGACGTGTATTTAGAGCTGGTGAAAGGTGCCAGTCTGACAGCCCTGGAGACTGTGTGTCTCTACATACCTAGCATGGGTAGCAGCGCTGGCCTCCTACCAGCATGCCCAAACCCTAACCTGTAGGGACCCTCCCCAGTGCCGGCCTGGGAGGGCAGGGGGTGGAATCTCATTGCTAAGCCAGTCTTGGCCCCACAGCTGCCACCCTCCACTGTCCCACTTACTAGGCGTCTGTGAGAAAGGAGCTAGCCCCCCGCCCCGACACCCAACACATTCCTCCTCTGCTGCTGGTACCTGGCCAGGAGAACAGCCCCGCTGGGACCCCACCTCGCCCTGCAGATGCTCACTGGGATTTCCCATTCCGGGACCCAGCCGCGGCCCAGTGTGTGGGGCATGGGGCTGCGCCACTGGCCAGGCCCGTGTCTGTCAGCTGATGTCCCCTGCCCCCCCCTCAGGGCAGCACTCGCCCTGCAATGGGTCTGCCCCAGACACCCCCCGTCACTCTCCCTAGGACCCACGCCAGGCCCCTCTCAGGGGCCGGTGAGCTGGGATCCCCTCCCCCCACAGGGGGCAACCCCGGAGGCGGTCCCCAGCGAGGCCTCGCCGTGGCCCGGTCCCTGTCCGTGGGGCGGGCCGGGGGCCGCACCTGGATGTCGCGGCAGGCGGAGGCGGCCTGTCTCTGCTCCTCCAGCCCCTGCTCCAGCAGCCCCAGGCCCAGCCCGAAGGCCAGGCTCAGCCCCCGGCTCCCCCGCGGGCCCCGCAGCAGCAGCCGCCCCGCCAGCCCGGACACGGACACGGACACCGACTGGCGGAAGAAGCGGTAGCGGGGCGGCAGCAGCGGCGGTAGCAGCAGGCGGGCGGGCGGGCGGGCGGCGGCCGGGGCGGCCCCCAGCGCAAGAGCAGCCCCCGGCCCAGCAGCAGCCAGCGGCCCAGCGCCTGACGCAGCGCCATGGCCCCGCTCGGCCCACAGCCGCCTCAGCGCGGCCCAGCCCGGCCCTTGGTTACTGGGGGAGCCGCCCTGTGACGCGCCCGGCCCGGGGTGAGGGGAGGGGCCTCGCTGGTGTGTGTGTTTGTGTGTGTGTGTGTTGTCTGGAGCCACGCTTGTGTGTGTGTGTCTGTGTCACTGCGAGTACGACTGTGTGTGTCTGTTTGTGTCACTGCGAGTACGATTGTGTGTGTGTCCCTGGGGACAGCGGGTGTGTGTCGGTCACTGCGGGCACGGTGTGTGTGTGTGTGTGTCACTGCAGGCACGATTGTGTGTGTGTCTGTTTGTGTCACTGAAGGCACGATTGTGTGTGTGTGTGTCTCCCTGGGGACAGAGGGTGTGTGTGTGTTTGTGTCACTGTGTGTACAATTGTGTGTGTGTCCCTGGGGACAGAGGGTCTGTGTCGCTCACTGCGAGCACGGAGGGTGTGTGTGTGTGTGTGTGTGTGTCACTACAGGCACGGTTCGGTGTGTTTGTCTGCCTAAAGAAGGGGCTTGTATGTGTGTGTGTGTCACTGCGAGCACAGGGCGTGTCTTGCGTGTGTACCTGCGTGCCACTGTGAGCACAGGATACGTGTGTGTGCGTCACTGCGGGCATACCGGGGTGTGTCACTGCAGGCAGGGTTCGGTGTGTTTGTCTTTCACACTGGGGACTTAGTTTGAATTAAGGTGCCTGTAAAATCGAATTAATAAGACCACCTCTGCAAGTAACATAGCACCTAATTCAAATTTGTTCATTTGAATTAGTGTCCGTGTGAACATAATGGAGCTTAATTCGGATTAATTGCCCTCCGGAATGTATCCCATTATGCCCCATTTTCACCTCTCTGGCCGATGGCGCTGTGCTGCTCTGTGGTCACAATAGCAGGTAAAGTCCCCTCCCCTCAAGCCCCGGGAAGATTTGAATTTCCACTTCCTGTGCAGGCAGCCAGCGTGGAGAGAGGTTTGCCAGTGTTCTCAGCATGGCTACGGCAAAGCCGAAACGTGCTCCAGCATGGAGTCGACCAGAGGTCTTAGACCTCATCCAGCTGTGGGGCGAGGAGTCCGTTCTGCTTCAGCTCAGAGCCAGGAAAAGGAATCTGGACATTTATGGAAGGATATCGCAGGGCATGCTGGAGAAGGGACACCAGAGAGATGCTCAGCAGTGCAGAATCAAGATAAAGGAGCTTCGCCAGACATATCAGAAAGCCAGGGACGCGAACAGCTGCTCTGGCTCCACTCCCAAAACATTCAGATTCTATGATGAGGTGCATGCTATTCTGGGGGGCGATCCCACCACGATTCCTCCACGCAGCATCGACACCTCCACTACTTCACAACAGTCCATGAACAATGAGGAGGAGTCCATGGACGAGGAGGAGGGGGAGAAGGAACCTGTGCAAAGCAAGGAGCATGAGAGCGAGGTGTCCCTTCTCCCAGAAACTCTGGACTTATTCTTGACCCCAGAGCAGTCCACCAGCACACACGACAGCACAAATGATCCCGGGGAAAGCACATCTGGTGAGTTTTCTTTCTTAAGTTCCTGTCTGTGTGGGTTTGTGTTGCCAGCCGATTACCCCCCACCACGCGGTCTGCATTAGCTCTCTGTAAGATTTGAAATGCAAGCACAGAAATCCCCCCCCCTCCTGTCTGTGTGGGTTTTGGATGCAGGGAGGGAGGGACACACACACTCTCTCTCTCTCTCTTCCATATCTGTGAGGGTTTGGAATGCAAGCCGAGATTCTCTCCCCTTTTCTTTCTTCAGTTCCTGTCTGTGTGGGTTTGTGATGCCAGCCAATTACCCCCCACCCCACCACGTGGTCTGCATTAGCTCTCTGTAAGGGTTTGGAATGCAAGCACAAAGAGAAAGTTACTTGCTATATTTTATCAAGGCATAATTATGGAAACTGAAACATATGTATCTTCTTCAATACACAAACTAGAGGCAACATTTTATCAAGCCATCATTGTTGAAATTGATACACATATATTTCCTTCCTAACTAAAAACTGTGGCTACATTTTATGAAGGCATCATTATTTCAAACTATTACATCTGTATATTGCTCTTCTCTAATTTGGCTGTGGCTGTCTTGTTATTTTTCTTTCATTCTGCAGACACCTCGCCAGTGGCCCGACCATTAAGTAGTGCTGCGGACAGACTGTCTCAGATTAGGAAAAGGAAGAAACTAAACAAAGATGACATGTTTTTGGAGCTCATGAATGCCTCAGCAGCCGCAGAGACAGAGCAAAGAGCGATGTGGCTGACCATGTCCCAGAACATAAGACAAATGCAAGACCATGATCGCAGCACCACGCAGGAGATGCTGCGACTCCTGCGGGACCAGGCAGAGTTGCTCCGTGTTATTGTGGACAGAGTCCCAATGACGCCCTCCCCCTCCCGTGCCCCAAACAGGTCTCGGAGGAGATTGGCCAGGAGGCAGCACCTGCTCTCCTCCACCCTGGTGGAGGGGAGCAGAAAGCTGCAGCGGCCACGCTGAAGTTGGCCAGCAAGCTACCATCCTACCCCTGGACACAGTGAAGGAACCCTTCCTCCCCACCCCACCCAAGACATGACTGTTCAAAAATAAATGTTTGCATCTTTCCAAAACGTTTCTTTATTAAATAAAATCTTGTTCCTGAAGGATTTGTCGGGCACAGATCTGCAAGGGCGGTGGGGAGTGTGGCTATCATCAAAGGAAAACAACATACAGGAACCGAAATCAGGCAAGCAACATACAGGGGGGTGGGGGGTTGGTGGGTGGTTTGGGGATAATCAAAGGCAAACAACATCAGTCCTGCATCTCATTGCAGAACCTAGTTTTCAAAGCTTCCCTAATGCAAAGCGCTCCGGGGTTAGCTCTCAGCGTAGTGCTGGCAGGTGGCTGCTCATAATTGGCGGCCAGTCTTTCTGCCTCCACAGTCCATCCCTGGGGGAACTTTTCACCCTTAGCTTCACACACATTATGAAGAACACAGCAAGCAGGTATCACAGAAGGGAGGTACTTCTCATTAATGTCCAGCCTAGTGAGGAGACTGTTCCATCTACCCTTTAAATGCCCAAAAGCACATTCTATAACCATTCTGCAACTGCTTAACCTCTTATTAAAACACTCCTTGTCACTGTTAAGGTGTCCGGTGGATGGCTTCATTAGTCAAGGGAGCAATGGGTAAGCAGGATCCCCCAGGATCACTATGGGCATTTCCACACCCCCGATCTGAATTTTTTGGTTGGGAAAGAAAGTTCCTGCCTGCATCTTACAGAACAGCCCCGAGTTACGAAATACACAAGCGTCATGCACCTTCCCAGACCACCCCACACTGATGTCTGTGAAACGACCCCTGTGATCCACAAGCCCCTGCAGGACCATTGAAAAGTACCCCTTGCGGTTTATGTACTCAGTCACCAGGTGTGCTGGTGCTAAGATGGGGATGTGTGTTCCATCAATGACCGCCCCCTCCCCGCAGTTGGGGAAGCTCATCGTGGCAAACCCGTCCACTATGTCCTGCATATTTCCCAAAGTCACTAGCCTTCGTAGCAGAACTCTATTTATGGCACTGCACAGTTGGTGCACGGCTATGCACACTGTGGATTTACCGACTCCAAATTGATTCCCACCAGAGCGGTAACAGTCAGGGGTTGCCAGCTTCCAAAGACCGATGGCGACTCTCTTCTCCACCGTCATAGCTTGTCTCAAGCGAGCGTTCATGTGCTTCAGGGATGGTGCCAGCTCCGAGCACAGTTTGAGGAAAGTTGCCTTTCGCATCCTAAAGTTTTGCAGCCACTGATCATCCTACAGCTGCATAACGATGCCGTCCCACCAGTCTGTGCTTGTTTCCCTGCACCAGAACCTGCATTCCATGGACTGCAGGTGACACGTTGCAGCCTGCAGCAATCGGGAATTGTTCTGCTCAATGTCTTGTAGCAGGGCAGTCTTGGTGGCATAGATGTAGGATATGCATCACCTTATTGCTCTATTTCTCAAGTACTCCATGATAAGCTGCAATGTATTTGTAATGATTACAATTATAGTGCAGAGTATAGCTGGCTCCATCTCTCTGAAGCAATGGCAATCGCAGGGAGCAAAAAAAAACCAGCGCAAAAATCCTTTTCCTGTTTGTTGGCCGGGGGGGGGGGGAAGGGGGAAGCAGGGATGTATCGTGGGACGATAACACTCATCTCAACAGCCTCTGTGGCTAGTTGCACTGTGGGATAGCTACCCACATTGCACTGCTTTCTAATTTGAATTAAGGCTGGCCAGTGTGAACGCAAGAGACCAACTCAAACAGCATAGTGTGAACAGTCTGCTGCTATTTCTTTAAATCGGCCGCTGAAAGTCGAATTAAGCTAATTCGAATTAGCACTGCCGTGTGAACATAGCCTGAGTAAGGGAGGGGCTTGTGTGTGTGTCACTGTGAGCACAGGATATGTGTGTGTGTGCATAGTGGGTGGGTGTGTCACTGAGGGCCCAGGGTTGTGTAGGTGTGTGCATTACTGCAGATATGGGCCAGCCACCAAGTGCATGTGTATGTGTCACACTGGTTACGGGTTGTGTGTGCCAGGCATGTTGTGTGTGTCACTCTGACTACAGGTTGTGTGTTCGGCTTGAAGTGTGTGTGAGTGTCATTCTGGGTACCAGCTGGGTGCCAGGCATGGTGTGTTTGTGTTACTCTGAGTATGAGTTGCGTGTGCCAGGCATAATGCTGTATATCATTCTGGGCATGGGGTTGTGTGCTCAGCGTGGTGTGGGTGTGTGTTACTGTATGTATGGGCTGTGTACTGCATGCTGCTGTATGTTACTTTGGCATTGTGTACACTGCATGCTGCTTTGTGTTGCTCTGGTTATGAATTGTGTGTGTTGCCCTGGGTATGGAATGTGTTCTCTGCATGTTCTGTGTTGCCCTTCATGTGGATTTGTACTCTGCATGGTGTGTATTGTCCTGAGTATGGACTGTGTACGCTTCATGCTGCCATGTGTAACTCTACATGTTCTGTGTTGCCCTGGGTATAGGTTGTGTATTCTGTGTGCTGTGGTTGCACCTGGGATCACTGCTGTGTACTCAGTTGTGTGTTACACTGGGGGTAATTCTGAAGGTGTACGCTGTTATGTGCTGCTCAGTGTTGTGTGTTACATGAAGTATGATTGCATATGTAGCTTAAATGCTGTCTTATTCTGTTTTTTCTTTAAACTCCTGAGAACTAAAATCACATAGTTTTATGTGGTTCTATTCTGTAATAAAACACCAGTTTGATGGAGCACTATAATTAGTAATGAGTGACCACATTTATTCTGTTTGGACCTTGACAAGTAACATATAACTAACCCAACAGTGCTTCACGATTAGAAAATTAACCTATTTTTGTTCACTTCGGATCATTTCATTGTGTCTAATGTAGCATAGTTGTAAAATCATATTACTCTGGAGACAGAGAACTGCTGAGCTATTGTCCAGGTCTCAACACTTCATTCCTTTTCCCATTAATTCCCACAAACAGAAAAGAAATACAATCAAGAAAAATAAACCAAGGGTAAGTAAGAAGAGGACCTACACAAAGTGATAAAAGTTAAGTTACAATAAACTGAATAATCTAAATTGCCCAGTTGATTACTAATAACCTGCTTCATATGTGAACAAGATAGTCTACTTTGGATTTAGGAGACCTTTAGTTTCTCTTCTCTGTTATTTAGTTTTTCTTCTTATCTTTACAAATAACTTTGATATTACAGAATTCCTGGATTTGTATGATTTATTGATCTGTGCAAGTTTGATCAACAGTTGTGATGGGTCAAAATTAAAACTCTGTGTTAAATCCTCCATCACCTGAACTTTAGAGATTTGCATAAAATGAGATCTGGTTCAAACCAGAACTCAGGGAATCTTTGGTTTGGTTGCTCTCTAATCACTAGTAAATAAGTGTACAGCATATAACTTGAGGTAGGAAAATATGGGGAAGAAGGTGCATGTATCCCACTGTTTGAGTGATATGCTTCAGAATAATGTGAACCCCCTAGTATATTAGAATTTACATTCTGACCTTTTATGAGACTCTTAGGCCAGATTCTGGTCTCAGTTAAACTGGGATAAATCGGGAGTGATTGCATTAATGTGAGTAATAATAATATTTAGCACTATTAAAGCATTTCTCACCCAAGCATCTCAAAGCACTTTGCAAAAAAAAAAAAAAGGTTAATGTATAATTATCCAGGTGGGGAAACTGAGGCACCAAGTGATTACATGACTGGCTCATACAGTGAGTGGCAGATCTAGGTAGAGAGATCACTCATATTTGACTCTCAACCTAGTAGTGCTCTATCTGCTGGACCACAGCAACTCCCAAGCCAGATAAGTTTTGGGTTCTAGCATTAGCCACGTTCTGGGCTCTGGAGACAGAAGGCAAGGCTCTTCAAAGCTGGGGTTATGAAGTGATAACAACTCTGTCATGACTAGGTTGGCCAGAAAACAAGGATTCCATTTTGCAAAAATTTGAGGGTTTGACTATTTTCATTCCACATTGGGACAAAACAGAGACTTTTAAAAATTTTAACTTAGGTCTCCCACATCCCAGATGAGCGCCCCGACCGCTGGGCTATTGTCTATTTGAGAGTCTTGGTCTCTCTCATTTTGACCAGAAATTCCATCTTAGGCTTGAGAAACCTTCCCAACAAAACTTTTGTCCATACATTTTGTGTGAAGAGTTTTGGTTTCAATGAACTGGCATTTTCCCATGCAAAACGTTTTGTTGAAAAATTCCCAATCTGCTCTAATCATGACATCATACTTTCATGTCTGCTAAACTGAACCTGGGAACATTTGGGATTGGTAGATACATAGTGAGGCACATCTGATTCTTGCCACCCCTTCCACACACCTAGTATAAATGGAAATTATTTTCATTGGAGTTTCCTGAGGCTCATAGAAACTGAATGGCATTCACTAAAAGACAGAATTGGGAAAGTATCTGAAATAAATCTTTGTTTTGCAGACAGAAAACCTAAGATTGTTCTTTAGCGCCATTCCAGATAACATGCTCCACATGCTCTTCAGAACTTCTTCAGGTCTTCTGGTCCAAAGGACAGGGGCAGAAGCTCTTGAAGAGTCCTGACTACATAGGTCCCATCTGGCTTTGTCATGTAAATGTCCCAGTCTCTACCGAACTAGAAAAAAAGTCAGAGAACTGTCTGTGAATTCCACTTGTGCAGAACTGTGAATTTGTTCATTGCTATTTACCCAATAGCTAAAAACAGTTAAATAAACCATAAGCAAAAACAATATATTTGATTTTTTTTAAAAGTAGTACCTATCAAATTGGCTGGCCATTCTTTTATGTTTCATTGGCCTGCATGATGGTCCTGCCCTTTAACTCCAAGGTGGCTGCATTTCACTGATGGAAGAAGCAATCACCTATCTTTTTATTGTATTATTTTTATAGTGCTCAAAGGCCCCAATCCTGCAATCAAATCTGTGTCTTGTGTCCAGGTGGATCCAAATTCAGGATCGAGGCCAAAGTGTGCCCCATGCTTTACAGGTGTGCAAAAAGTCACTGCCATGAAGAGTTTACTGTCGAAGGCAATGATCATGCAAATTGTTCCTCGTGGGTTGATCCCTGCACCTATGGGGAGTCTCACTGACATCAGTAGGGTCTGCCTACACAGAACTTCAGGAGCAGAGGCTAAAACCCCATCATGCAAAGAGTCACACTCCTATAGCTAGTCTTGCATGAAGTCATTTGCAGAACATGGGTAGTGAACACCATTAAGCAAATTCAATTAAAAGGAGCATGCTGTTAACGTTTTTTTACTGCAGCAGTCACCTGGCTCATTGCCCATTAGCTTTTGCCACTGTTCTGTATGTTAATACTAAGCTATTTGGCTTGTGTTTGGTTCGTTTCACCATCTTCCTGTTTTTCCTTTATTATGCTTTTTGTGGTTGGTTTGTTTAACGCTTTTGTATTTTCCTATCATTAACCCTTCTCTTATTCACATCCCCTTTTTTTTCCCTTTTCATATCCTAAGCCTTTGCCTTTTTTTTTTGTGCCAAGACCTCCTTAACCTTCCTCCCAGCCTGAATTTCACATCTGACCATTTGTCCCACTTTAGGCTCTTCGCACATTCCTAAAACAACCTCTTCCTTGGGGCAAAGTTTGGAGGCCTTTTTATAGAGCACGTAAGTATTAAACTCTGAGCAACCTTTTAAAGCCTCTACCAGTTTCTAGATTAGAGACTTACACTTCATTTCTTGTAGATCCAAAAGTGCCATTAACCTCCAAAGAGAATTTTAGATGCACAAAGTATACAGGCTTAGGCCCTCAGGGAACTTTACCTTTGAAATAAATGCTGCTTATTCATGCAGGGAATCTGCCATCAGTTAAACATTAGCCATTAAAGAACTGTAATGCTGCAAACATTAAATGCAGCTCAGTGAGCCGTTTTAGTGCTATGCCTGTTTGCTGCATATGAAGAAAACGAGCCCTATGGAGCTCCTAAGATCCGTCTGTTTCACTAAACTTCCACAGAAAATACTGTAATGTTCTACAGTAACAGCCCTAAATGCTGCGGGCTGAATCCTGAGCAGGCTTCTGCAGCTGGGCAGGGCCCAAATGTAATGGAAATGTTGCATCCTCGCTGCATTTGCAGACTGCGGCGCAGGGAGCCTCCATGTTGAATTCTGAACCCCTCCTGCACCTCTGCATGGCCTCAGCCAGAGGCAAGGAATGGATGCTTTGGTGGCATGGCTAATAGATTTCTGCGGAGCACCAGATCCTCCGCAGGAGGGGAGCAGCAGTCTTCATCTGACCCTTCCCCTGGCATCCAGAAGCTGACTACTCTGCTTAGGAAACCCTGAAGTATATGCTGAGGCCAAGGGTTCCTTGCCTCAGGTCTGTGGTGTTTCAGAGTATATTTCCCAGAGCTTGCATTCAATCTCGGCTCTGTTTTCATGTGTCGGCCCTATAATAATACAGACACTGTAGGGTCAAATCTGGCTCTGGTGTAAGCTGCATTGGAGCTGCACCTACTTGCACCAGAGCTGAACTTTCCTTCTGCTTCTGCCCTTGAAAACACACTGGGGGCAGCACTTCAGGGATTAATACTATTGTGTCCAAACTTGGAAGCCCTTGTTTATTGATCCAAGAGTTTCCCTCTCCTCTTGTTATTCTCTACATTCAAAACCTTCCCAGCTTGGTGCTATGGGGCGGGCTGCAGGAAGTGGGACGCCCACAATCTTGCACATCTCAGAATGTTTCTTTACTCAATAAACTTCTGTGGTATGTCTCTTGACATTTCAGAGTGAGCACTGTGGGATCTAAAAGAAACAAATGTCCTCAGCAAGGCAGATGGATTGGAATTAAAGCAGTTTAGTTTCAGCTGTTGAAAAAGAAAGCAAAAGTTGTTTACCTCTCTCATTACTTGTCTGCAGGCCCCACAAGGCACAATAAAGTCTTCTTCAGAGTTGCTATCAAAGGAGAATAGGATGCAGAGGTCAGCTTAGCTCATGGCGGAAAAACTGTCTACAGGATACGTTAATGAATCAGATTAATAATAACAAAGACTAGTTAATAAATAGCACTTTGATCATTCTTTCTACCCATAAATCCCACCATGACCCAGCAAAGAAGGGTCAAGATCATTGTCCCTGTTGGACAGATCTGGAAACTGAGGAAAGGAGAAGCGAAGTGACTTGCCCAAGGTCTCCCAGGGAGGTAGCTCTGACACGGATATTGCAGCCCTATGCAATATCTTTGCGTACCAGATTGTATTCGATCTAGGAATGGTTTATGTATGATTGTGTTCTACTCCATGGGGGAGGGCTACCACAGCATCTACAGGAAATAAACACAGTGCGGGGTGACTAAGGCAAGTCACTCTCTAGAGTTTTTTTTAACATCATGGAGGAACCACCCCCGGAGTAGTTTGCACATACTGGGTTTTCCACAGATGAGCAGACAAAGAAAGGGCTTTTGGTAGAAAGGGATGAGCTTGAACTGACACTGTGCCTGCCTTCTGATCCAGCAAATATAGAGGACTGCATGTCCAAAGAGGGCTCCACCCTTGTGGAAGGGTTGGAAATACTTGGGCCTGCTAGGGCCTCATCAGACTGAGGGGTGAGGCCTAGTACGTTTGGCGTGTGTTTAAATCGTGCATGGTTTTTATGATTGTTTCTCTATGATGCTTTTACCTTAAGAATACATGTGCTTGTGCTGGCATTACACTGTTCATAGCCCTCAGAGAGACAGACAGCCGTGCACAGGTGCTGGCCTTCAGGCAGTCAGGCTTGCTGAGGATACCAGAGTGTAAAGCAAGTGGTTGGGCAGCCTTCAAATCCCCTGGTCAGAAGGGAGTGGGAGAAGCATCACTGCCCTGCGAGAGGTGACAGTGGAAGACCTGGGATCTGACTGGAAACTCTTGGGATGGAGCCGCAAAGACTGGGGGATACAGCTGCAGTTACCCTGAAAGTGTGATAGTCGGACCACTGAATCATTTTAATCTGACCTCCTGAATATCTCAGGCCATGAAATTTCACCCAATTACCCCTCTATTAAGGCCAATAACTTGTGTCTGACTAAAGAACATCTTCCAGAAAGACATCCAATCTTGATGTGAAGACATCAAGAGCTGGAGAACCCACCGCTTCCCTTCGTGGTTTGCTCCAGTGTTAAAAGTGTGTGGCTGATTTCTCATTTGGGTTTGTCTGGCTTTAACTTCCAGCCACTGGTTCCTGTTCTGCCTTTCTCTGCTAGATTGAAGAGCCCTTTAATAGCTGATATTTTCTGCTCGTGAAGATGCTCATACATTGTAATAGGTCACCTCTAAATCTTCTTTTCAATATTCTTAACAGCTCTAAGTGTCGCACTGTAAAGGATTCTCTCCAGCCCTCAAATCATTTTTGTGGCTCTTTTTTCAACATCTTCTATTAAAATGTGAACACCAGAACTGGATGCCGAGTTCCAGTGTTGGTCTCACCAACGGCGTGTACTGATATAAATTCACCTCCCGCCTGCCACTCAGTACTCCTCGGGACGGCACTGGCCCTTTGTGCCACTGCATCGCATTGGGATCTCCTGTTGAGTTGCTTGTCCACTATGCCCCTAAATCCTTTTCAGAGTCACAGCTCCAGGATACAGTCCCCCATTCTGTCGGTATGGCCTGCATTCCTTGCTCCTAGATGTGAAACTTAGCATCCGGCTGTATTAAAATACGCTGAAAGCAGCTTTCACACCACTTTGTTTAAGACATCTTTCAGTGGCTGATCGTTCACTCACACTTGCCATTCCTGGTGTTAGGATGGGTTCTGGAGACCTGCTCTGTTTTGGGGTCACTCTGCAGCCACTACTCCAGTCTGTAATCCTAGTGCCTTTTTCTACAGGGTGGGAAAAGGACCACAGGATACACACTGTGGTGGACTTCTGACTCTGTCCCACCTCCCCAAGCTCGCCATCTAACCTCCACTACACAAAGCACTCAGGGAGTCTCTAAGTAGCTGGGCTCCACACTGCATAAGGTTCAGAAATCAGATCCAGGGAACATTCCAAGCCTGGAAAAATCCACTCCAGACTTTTACTAACCAGATCTGCAATAAATCCCCGCAAATTTGTGAGTTTGGGGGTGGGGGAGGTTGATGCCACAGGCAGCAACTCTGTCCCTGGCCATGATCCTGTCTTCCCAAAGCCCACAGAGGTTTTAGTGGAAAGAGGGGATGTTGCTGTTTCTGTGCATCTTGTCCTCTTCTGCATCCATTGGCCATTCGGTGCCGGTACTTCCTCAGGTTTCATCTCTCAGTGGGTGAACCCCATAGGAAAAGTACTGGCCCACTGGTTCTGACTTTACTAGGATTCTGGCACCTGTGTATCTATCTCTGAAAGATGTAAGATCAAGAAAGGCGTGGGAATTGTTTGGGGTGGGCGGAGGGGACATAAGATGGTATCACTAGGAGTATAGGATGAAGTGAAGGTGCATTTCAAATGAATATTAGGATCTTTCTAACCACAAAGTCTATTAGGATGTGAAATACCCTCCAGAACGAGGTGTTGGAAAGTATTAAAAAAAAACTAGCCTGGACAAACCACTCTCAAGTACCTTGTAGCTAACAACCCTGCATAGGATGGACTACATAACCATAGAGGTTTTGCTCATTTCTAGTGTTGTTGATCCTTGTGTGTAGACAAGGGATTTGCCCTTTAGCAAGCACCAGATTAATATAAATATAAAAGCCTGCTCATTATCATTAGAAATATTCATGAATATTTGAAAGGAGACACTAAAACAAAGAGAGGATGCCATGTGGCTGTTAAAATTCAAATCTACAATTGCTCTCTCTTCATTATCTCTTTTCATGAATGTGGCCCCTTTGTTCTGAATAAAATTAATTCCTTGGCTCTGGTTACTGACATAGACTATTTCCAAGTAGTATAATTTGACATCTCTGCTGCTTTTAGTCCATTAGGACAAAATGTTCTCAACAACTATTCCCTTGCTCTATTATAACAAGCCAATTACTAGGAGCCTTAGATAGACACATCACAGAACAGAAACTTACAGTAAGGACCAACTAAATAGAAGCCTCCAGTTTTATATGACCTGTTTAAAAATCTCCACATGGTTTCCAGGATGGTTGCATTTGATCATCAGTTAAAGGCCCGCAACTGATTTTTCCATCTCCCTTGGGTGCTCCTGGATTGTGCAAACTGGACCCCTGTGCCAATTTGGAGTCCTGCTGAATTCTGTGAGGTCCTGCACAGATCGATTTGCAGGATCAGGGTTGCTCAAATGGTCCTACTCACTTCTGTGGGATTATTTGCATGAGCAAGGGCAGGCAGGATCCAGACCTCAGTCTTAAAAGTGGTTGCAATGTAGTTTAATGATAATCTCACAAAACAAAGTCCTCTAATTACTTTTTTCTCCCACTCTCCAAAGCTGATGCTGCAAAAATTAGGTAAAAGGAAGAGTTCATTTTGAAAGGATGACAACTGCCTCTTGCCACCACCCAGAGTGGTACGTGCCTGGGTGTTTAAAGCAAAGGAAGTAGAGAATTAAAGGAACAAAAGTGTTGCACAGTTTTCCTGTCCAAGCACATTTTGAAATGAGTCAGAGGGATATGATTCAGAGCTGTATATCTTACCTAGCAATGGCCATGGCTCTGAAATTCACGTACCCTTCCGATACGGCTTTCTGAATGGCGGTGCGTTCAGCACATACCCCCAGGGGGTAGCTGGCATTTTCGATATTGCAGCCTAAAGGAAGGACAGTCCATGTTGTTACTTTTCAAACTTGTCTGGCAATAAATACAATCTCATCTACTGATGCAGTGCCTTTCATCCTGGAGTGCACTGCAAAGTCATAGACAGGAATCACTGCATCCACCACTGGGGTGGAGCAGGCACAGCCACATTACACAGCAGTGCGAGAGGAAGTGGAGAACATGGTGTCCAGCTGAAACTGCAGGTGGGATTTAGGGAGGCAGAATGTAATTATTCACACTGGAAAACGGCCTTGTGGGCTGAACTGCCTTAGTCATGCCATTTATGCATAGCTACAAGAGCACTGTAGAGCTATATACATGTAAACACAGAGTAGGGCCCTGAAGAATATGTAGCAGAATTGTTGGGTTTTGTAGGACCAATAATAGTTTTTGTAGCACACTGCAAATGGCTTCCTTTGTACAGCTTTTACACTCGCTCTTAACACGCACTGGTATAACATAAATGAATATTACACACAAGTAATAATTAATGACGGGGGACCTTTTAAGGTTCCAGGCCAAATTCAGCATTCCTGTTAGCTGCCACAAGTCCACTGATGTCAATGGAGTTGTGCTACTTAAACCAACAGTGAATTTTGATCTTTAAATGGACATTTCACATTTCATTCAGAATACAGCCCTTCCAGCATTGGAATACGACTACCTCCACAACAAGGGGGATGGGATAAGACTGACCCAGACAGCAGAATTCCACCTGCTGAATCACCAGCACCACTTTTAACAGCACCCAGGACTGTGATAGCATGGCTGCAGGGGTAAAGTGTGGGGAAAATTTAAGAAAGAAACCAATTAAGTAATGGGAACAGCTTCCTGTCTTCATGCAATCATCAGAATCCTCCATTCAATGGCATCCGATGAATTTATGAGTGTTAGGTCATGGGCGTCCCAAAGTTAAAGTGCATTTCAGTAACTTTAGCCATTCAGCCTTTGTCTTTCTTCAGCATTTAATTGCCTCCTTGATGACTACTTTGTTATGGGGATGCGGGTGCAAGGTATTTTATACAGGTTTTGTTATTTTAAGTACTGTATGGGCCTGAGACAACAAAGCACTTAAGCACATGCCTAATTTTAAGAAAGCAAGTAAAGTTCAGTATGTGCATGTGTTTGCATGATCGCTTTAATTTTCATAAGTGATGAGCACCCGCTACTTCAGCTGAAATCAATGAGTGCTGCAGATGCTCAGCACTTCTGAAAAGTAGGCTGTAAATGCATGCTGCAGTTTGCAGATGAAAGGAAGGAAAAGATCCTAAAGGCACAATATTCAGGTTCAAGGCCAGCTTGTTTTCCCATGGGATAATTATTTGCAAATATATATATTTCCATTATTCACCTACCTCTAAACATGAACCTTTAGAAAAGTAGTTGAGGAAGGTCTGCCCCAGAACCCTGCTGGCCCCTGTCGGAAAGTGGGGTGAAGTCTCCTCTTTCCCCCCTTTTTCATTCTCTGGAGTGAGGTGAAGGTGCTGGAGTCTCCAAAGCCTTCTCTTTTTGACCCTTTCCTTCAAAAGATCCCAGTTTCTGATTGCACAGGCACCTGGCAAGAACACCTAAGGGCCATCCCCATCTAAGGCAAGATCTGGCATGTCTCCCAGCCCCATAGGATTATCTCTTTTATCACTGTGATGAAGAGATGCCTCATAATACACTATCCTAAGAGGAGACCCCCATCCTGCCCAGATGTCTCCGGACTCTGTCCAGGCACAGAGGAAAACCTAGCCCATCAGAGAAGAGCTGGCATTCTCCAGTGGGCTCTCGCAGCCCTGCCTTGTTTTGCAGCCTGAAAAGATTCCAGAGATTTGATTGTGGTCCAGGAGATCAGACGGCAGGCGCTTGTTGCTCAGCAAAGGAGAGCAGACTGGCATGGGCAGGTGGAGTGGTCTTAGGCTCAGCGTGATCTGCTCTGACTCCAGAGACATTCAGGATTGCCAACCCCAACCTTTCAAGAATCTTTATTATTCTTTTTGTTGCACTAGCACTTAGGAGACCCAGTTACAGGCCAGAACCCCACTGCGCTAAGTACCGTACAAACTCAGAACAAAAAGATGGTTCCTGCCTGAAAGCTTACACTCTATAAGACAAGAAACAGGCAGACATAGACAGATGGGGGAGTACCAGGGAACAGACAAAAATCATGAATCAGGCTTGAATGCTGATTCATGATTTTTTGGGGCTGATTCATAATTTTTTGATTCAAATCAGATTGGCTTGGAAATTGTGAGATTCTACCAACAGTAGATGTGGGGTCTTTTTATTTGCTTCCAGTGTTTTTAAGCCTCTAGGGGACACATGCTCAAAATTTTTTGTCTGCAATCACAAGGGCTAGAAACTTATTCTTTAAAACCCGAAAGCTGAGGTTCTCATGCCTTGAGGAGCTGGGGCATTTGGAAATATCATGAGATTTGTGGTAGAATCACAAGGGCTGTAATTTTCATAGCCTGGTGTCCCCAGGCGGGGAGCACAAACAAGATGGAAGCAAGGGGTGTCCCAGTTTAGTTTCTCTTGCTAGCCCAGGGCTGGAGGAGAAAGATGAGGAAGTCAGGCCCCTTTGACAGAAACTGGAACCAGTGTCGGATTATAAATTGTGACGCAGTTTGGAAAGGATGGACCAAATCCAAACCACCTTAAAACCGAGATAGGCAAGTGACACATCTTGGGGAGGCAAAGGGGGACTATAGGAAGAATATAGGACAAAGTTTCCTCCACAACATTTTTGCTTATGGTACAAACCATACATTGCTATCACACAGTCTCCTGCTTTTCAGGGAGCCCTGACTCCAGGGCCTCTACCGCTTCAGAGAGCTGAATCCCCGGGGGGGCATAGGGTACAGATCTTCATGAGCTGAGATCTTAGACAATGGGGAAGCGCTGTCCTTACTCACCAGAGAAGATCTTCCCATCACCCGTCAGTAGTGCTGCTCCCACTGGGAAGTTACTATATGGACAGTAGGCAGATTTCTTCGCTTCCTTGCAGATGTGCAACAGGAGTTGAATTTGCTCAGCTCCCACGGGGGAGGCTGAAGAACTGGCGTCATTAAGATGATTCTTCTGGGAACAGTCATACTGCACATGGGCCATTCTTACGCTCACGGGTATCTGCAGGACTTCTCCTCTTTGCAACTGCAGCAACTGAGGGGAGAAAACAGGTGTGAGCAGGAGGAAGTGCCAGTCTCAACTCCTGAAGACAAAGAGAGAGAAAGAGAAAGAGTGCATGTGTATGACAGACTGACTCAGAGTGTGTGTGTGTAAGTTTCTGTATGTGGTGGATGTGTCTCAGCAAGTGGAGGATTTGCGTGTCTTCCTCCTGAGCGTGTGTGTCACAATTCTGTTCTCTCACTCTCAATCTGTCGGTGGCTCTGTGATTTTCCTGAGTTACGTATGGAGTCTAACAGTCAGCTCACCTCTCACTGAATGTGAGTGTGCGTTCACAGGCCTGGCTGCCTTCTCCATCTCTGAGCGTGTAGGACGGGGGGGTTCATGGGCTGCTGGTGAGGCGCACGCTAAGTTGTCACCAGTATCTAGGGTGACTAGAAAGTAAGTGTGAAAAATCAGGACAGGGGGTGGGGCTAATAGGCAGCTGTATAAGAAAAAGCTCCAAATAGCAGGACTGTCCCTACAAAACCAGGACATTTCGTCACCCTACCAGTATCTCTGCACTTGTGTGCGCGCTGTCTCCAGGAGTTATGTGCAGAGCAAGTCGGCGCACCTGCTCTCTCGCTCTCTTCTGCCTCTCCTCTCTCTGCAATGCAACTGTCCTCCTCCCCCCTGGACAGTGTGTCTCCTCGCAGCATCTCTGGGGGAGCAAGCAGGGGCTGAGAATGAGCATATACCTTTGGTAGGACTCTCTGTTTAACCTGCTGGAAAATGAGCTGTCAGGGAAGGAGCCGTCCTATCCCAAAGGCAGCAACAAAGAATCAACTGGCTCCAGCTTGGCGCTGGAGCACTCTGCATTCATCCTCTCAGCGACAGGCTTCCCACACGATTGGCTAAAGCCACAGTGCCCTGGCCTCCTGCCTCTGATTGGCTCGGCATTAGCAAAAGCAGCTTCCACCCTCTGTGGTCCGAACGAGCGGTGTTCTGTTCCTGCTGATTGTCCAAGTGCCTTTCTGCTAGTGGAGAGATGTCAGCCAGCGCCACCTGCGTCTGCCCAGCACCCAGGCCCCGGCTTTTCAGTGCCCAGGCTGGGCCATTTTGCCAGGATGTAAATTGACATGGAGAGGAAATTCAGGAGGTGCAGAGGAAAATCTGCCAGGAAATACCGGGGTTACAGGCACTCAGTGACAAACCTGAGCTGATGGTGAGAGAGAGATAGGCTTGGAAGGATTAGATTTGTTATCAGTAAATGTCAGTAAACGTCCATTTCACCATAAACACACAATCCAATGGGATGTTATTTCCCTCAAGACTAATCTGAAATTTACAGCTGGGCAAAGTAAGAAAAATGCTGCTTGAGAACTTACTAAGGTTTGATTTCCAGACATTTAGTTTGCCTATTTTGACATGTTAAGTTGTGAAATTGTGTCTAACAGTTATAAAGCTTTCACTTTTTGAATCTCAATGTCCACTGTCCTTAAATAATTAATGCCTGATTCCCCCTATTATCTGACCCCCCCTCAAATTCCCACACCTGTGAAAAATTTAAATGGATAAAAATAGAAAAAAGGCTTAAAAACAATTGATACTATCCATTGAAATGATAAAATAAATAAATGAAAAATTCTGCCATGCCTAGAGAATGGGGCTCTAGATTTCCACATGCTGGATGCCCACCACTGAGGCAAGCTTTTCAAGAACAGTCAGGATTCAGCATCTGCCCATGAACTGAGCGCTTTGAAAAACGAGTCTTTTAAGGCCCAATGATCAGAAGTGCTGAGCACCCACAACTCCTGCTGAAATCAAAGGGTGATACAGCAGCTCTGACATCTAGGCCTTCCAAGTAGACTGGATAAAGCACTGGAAAATAAACTGTCTCGCGTTGGCCAACGTGGGATAGAGGAGGTGACTTACACAGTATTTAGCGTCTAAGAATGATCAGAAGTGCTGAGCACCCACAATTAGGAATCTGGCCCCCAAAGGAAAAAGTCCTTAGGAGAGAAAGATTCACAGGCGCCGCTAGCCAGATCTCGGGGCCGAGAGCCAGTCAGAATTCATCCAATGAAAACAGCTGTTTTTGTCCAAAAGCTGATCGCTACTTTGACTGCTGTGCTCAGCCAGGCATGGCTTGCAAGACGCTATAGTTAAATATTTCTGTGACCTTAAAAGACTCCCTCCCATGGACCAGATTTTGCAATAGGCCTGACCTGGGGTTCTTCTCCCTCAAATGAAAAACCCTGATAATTCAACGAGTGTATGGGAGCAGGGGGATTATGCAGCTCAGTTTCTCCCTCCTCTTACACAGAGGATGTGCATGATGAGACAGGGGCACTCCCCATGCCCCTGGAACAAGCATGGTGGCATTTGACATCCATTGTGCACTCTGTGCTGATGTAAGTGGCTAGGTAAGGTGCACAGAGGGTCAGGGGAAGGGCAATAATTTGGATTTGGCTGTTTGGGAGGCAGTGTGGGAAGGTCAGGTCATAGACCTGGGTTGAACCTCAGGCTGGGGAATTTTCTGTTTACTTTGTGGTTATAAACACTAACTCTTGAGGAAGACACCGTGCTGACTGCAGCTTTTTTCCTGCTGAATCATTCTGTCAGTTTACACCCTACGTAAGAGACAACTCTTGCTCATTAGACTGTCTTCAGCTAGGCCATCCCGGTGATTTACAGACAAAGTTGAATATCTAAATGACTAATACAAGGGCTACTGTACCGGTCGTGCTGTTCCAGCTGCTATTTATTCAAATAAAAATGTACTTCCCCTGGGCCTATTAAAGCAATGGATAGAAAGCAGACAGTTCTCCTCCTGCTTGGCACGTAGCTGGATGGTTACTTTTAATGATAGCATTTTGCACAGGATCAACCCAGGAAAGGTAAAGCTAGCTCCAAAATGCAGCTTTAACCAGTTATTGCTGTTATTAATGGTTATTTATTGGTAATGTAGTATTGCTGTTATTAATTATTAATTATTAGTTTTGTAGTACTGTCTACCAGCTCCAGCTGAGATCAGAGTCCTCTTGTGCTAGGTGCTGTGCAAACCCTCAACCCAATTTTCCCCTGAAAAAGGTTTAGATGGAAAAATTTCAAGCAGCCCTGAAAGAGACTCTCTGCTCTTAGAAATGTACCATTTAAATAGACAAGAGAGAGAAAAGCTGGGAGTGGGAGGGGAAAACCATGGAACAGAGAGTGGAAGTGACTTACTCAAGGTCACGCAGCAAGGCAGAGGTAGCGCCAGGATTAGCATACTGACTCCTCGCTTAGCGCGGTACCATGGGAAAACACCGCCTCTTCGGAGCCAGAGTCAAGGTTTTAGATGAAAAAGTATTTTCACTGAAAGTATCTGTTTTCCTAGAATAATTTTTTATTTTTCATCAGAAAATCAAAAATGTCCTGGCCAAACAACAAATCACGGGTTTTGTTTTTTTGGATTACAAGTCAACATTTTCCACGGAAAGCTTTGATGAAAACAATTTTTTTTTTTCTGTTTTGATTGAAATTCTCTGCTGAATTTTTTTCCTCCCAACCAGCTCCAATCCCTGACTGTGTTTGTGCAGCATCTAACGCAAAAGGACTCTGATCTTGGTTGCAGCCTACTGGGTGGGCCGCTGGGTAATTAAGAATTCACTTTCCATTTAAAATTCAGCTATTTTAGACGCCCAGCGCTCAGGATCATGGTATGTGGAGAGCACATAGAAAGAGACACGCAAGAGCACAGCTGCAGCAGGTGTAAAAGATGGCGAGGGAGAGCCCTTTGTTTCCACTGGTGCCTGGCATGCACACATGTCAGAGCGGTGACTGAGGGGGACAGGAAAGCAAACCCAACTGAACACCGGGATCTGTATGCAAGGGCCTTTGCACACGCGTACTCACATTGTAAGCTCTAAAACTCGTCTCTCACCAACAGAAGTTGGTCCAATGAATGGTATTACCTCACCCACCTTGTCTCTATAGAGTTCTAGGGGCTGCTTGTGCAAGGGGTTTGCTCCCTCACCACACGCTCGTCCGTGGCAGTGCAGCCCGGCGTGCGACACCACGGTCCTTTACCATGGAAATGAAGTCGGCGCTCGGAGGCTGGTGCAGGCTGGCGTAGCGGGGGCTGGGCTGGAGGAAGCTCTTGAGGAAGGCCCAGTTCCTGCAATAATTAATCAACATGGTCAAGAGCATTACGGGTAATGCAAGCGGCAGGTAAAAAGAACGGGTGTGTCAGACCAGGGCAGAGGAAGTTTCCCCACCCCTGTGAGAAAGCCCCTCTGAGGCCTGGCGTCCAGCACCAACACAATGTGTTCCTTTCAGGGGTTGAGGTAGATCAGAGGAGGAGGAGCTCTCCAGTCCTGGTTCCTGGTATCACAGGCTCAGTTCCACGCTCACAATGGTCTCGTGGTGATAGGATCCAGGCATGGGGAAGAGGATGGGCAAGAGAGGAAGGAGTTTGTATCCTCGTGAAGGACCCCAGCTAGCAGAACAAACGTACGTGTGGGCCATGGGTCCCCTAAGCTGCATGGCTGCATCCCCTGCTCGCAGGCACTATGCAAAGCCTGGTGCCTGCCCCACAGCAGAGCTGCCCTCCAGTGTGGCTGGAAAGGGGCGAAGGAGGTGCCCCAGAGCATCCCCTTTCCTTGGCTAGAGATGCAGGTGGCCCTTGCCAGCATCTCCTCCATGGACCCGTCTGTCTGACTGTGAAGTAGTTGACTAACTCTTGGAGTGTTGGAATGCCACCATTCGTACCCAAAGCATTTCAGTTAATGCGAATGGCTGGATTAATTAATTCCAGTTACTGTAGATGACACTGTGGTCCGGGTACAGCTGTGGGAGAGAAAACTTCTGGAATCTATTCCTGGCTCTGCCACTGACTCACATTGAGGTCCTGGGCAAGTCTCTCAACCTCTCTCGTCATCCATCTGTGAAATGAAGATAATAAGACAAAGTTGTATGAAAGTTAAAATTTGTAAGTGCCTTGGGGCAGGCTCTATCTTTGTTCTGTGTTTTCACAGTGCTTAGCACTATGGGATCCTGACCCAGGAGTGGGGCACTCCTAGAGGCTATCCCAATACAAAGAATAAATAACAACTTACCTACTTCACAGGCATGTTGTGTGGCTTGGATCTATGGCACAGTATTATGTCTAGGGCAGTGTTTCTCAATGACCGGTCCCCGCACCGGTGCCAGTCCCTGAGATCTCCCTGACCCAGTGTATTATTGGTAACTTGGGAACTGCTAAAGGCCCCTCCCCCTGAAGGGGAGGAGTCACTGGACCCAGGAAACAACTAAGTGCATGGGACAACTAATGAAAAAAGGAGCGGGCGTGGAGGGCACAGGTTTAAACAAAGGGAACCAGAATGGGAACCGAGCAGAGAACCTCAGTCAGCACCTTCTGCTCCCGGAAGATGTCAAGGGAGCCAGCGGACGGTGCCCAGAGGAACTCTTCCCAGATGCGTGAACGGACGGAGGAACGGGGATAGGCCCCACAGTCGCAGAGCGCCCCCCCCCAGTCAACCTCCTCTCCCTGGTCTTGTAGATGGCCACTTTGGCCAGGGCTAGGAGGAGGTTGACAAGGAGGTCCCGCGACTTTGTGGGGCAGCAAGCTGGTCCCTGATACCAAAAAGGTTGAGAAACACTGGCCTAGATTGAGGAATAAATGAGGAATGATTCTGTAGGAGCCGCAGTGAACCACTAGATGGTGCATTCCAGTAACTTTTCAGGGACTGGATTCTGGATTCTATGATTTTTGATCCAGAGATGAAAGTGATGGTAGGGAATTTGCATCTGGCATGCAGCCTGGGGCTAAGCCACGTCTAGATTTTTTAACTATCCAAGGTCTAAATGTTGGACACTTACCTATTAAAATATGCTACAGAAGGGTCTAAAGGGAGGGACACAAATTGCAGAGGAGGAAAGCTGCATTAAGGCAGGGCTATTTTCTTTAATGTATTGTTCCCTTAATCTCATATCCAAGTGTCATATGCGATGAACAAAATAAGACAGCAGAGATCAGTGTGGGAGATGGAGCTGCATGTTAAGGATTGACCCAGAATGGGGGTGATGCAGCCAGCATAAGAGAGCTCCTGTGGGTGACAGGCAGCCCTCAGTGATGACATCCAGGATCTATGGAAGTGGCGGTGGGAGCGAATGATTTGGATTTGCAGCCAGGTCCTGCTGGGGAAGGATACATGGGGGGCATGCGAAGCAATTTGCTCTTATTAGTCTTTAATTGACTTCCTTTTATCTTACTGCAGGAGCCTAATTCACTGTTAATTTAGAGGCTGTGTTTTCCAGCTGCTGGAGAATCAGGGACTATCTCACTTCCTTGATGAAACCATCTTGGTTTCCTTCTGTATTTGTGCCTTACTCCTTCCTTGGACTGCCTGGGAGAGGCTCTCTAGCCTTCCAGGCAGACCTGGGCCTGACTGAAACTCCCAGATCCCAATGCCCTCAAACTTTGCTCCCCAGTCTGATCAGAATGTGCAAGTGGTGGCTAGAGTTGTCAGAAAGGGCTGAACGAAAACCCCGGGGTCTAAGATGAAAATGCCCGGATTTTGGGGAGACTAGACACCCATTTCTGAATCCAAATGAGAATCATTGGCCCGTCTTCATTTTCAGGGTGTAACTGCATGCACTGGCATCTGTGCCCAGTCAGGGTTTATAAATTCTTCTCTATGGAAAGAGGTTGGCAAAAAGGCCATTCAATGAAAATACCACAAAGAGACACAGACCATTTCTTCCTGATCCGGCGGGTTTTTTTAAGCACTCAGGAAAGGTTGGCTTGACAGCCCTGGCGTCTGAAATCCTCCCTCCCCAGAACAATCACTGGCATGCACGGTGGCGGTACCAGCTCCTCCCACGGTGCCACTGATGTGCCTCTCCCCTTCCCTGGACGGCTCATCCTCGAGGGATGGGAGGGAAGCAGAGTCGATCCTATGGATCTGCCAATAGCGTGGTTGTCTGTAGCACCCATGTCTGCTAATCGGTCCCTCTTGGTACCGGAAGCCTTTGGGTCGGGACCGGTGGCCTTCAAGTCAGCATTTCATTTTACAAGAGGAAGGTTGAAGGAGTGAGGGCGATGAAAGGCGAGGGGGGGAGTCTGTGCTGCTGGGGATTGGTGAAACCGGCTCTTTCCCCACTGGAGGGTAGGCCAGCCCTCAGCACGGTGCATTCAGCCGCAGGGGTCTCTGCTGGGCTGCCATGTGGATACTTGCCAGTACGGAGTAGGCGGAGAGGCCAAACTTGTTTCTTAAACGGCTATCGGAGGAGGAGGACTGTCAGCCACGAGTGACCGAGGCAAGCTACGGACCAGTGGCCAAGTGGCAACAGGTTCCGTAACGGCATTAGCAACTCCCGCTTGCTGTGTAGTCCTGTTGGCCCCTGGATATTAGCGAGACAAGGCGAGGTCATATCTTTTAGTGTATCAAGCTTGTCTCTGTCACCAGCAGAAGTGGGTCCAATAAAGGGTCTGACCTCACCCACCTGGTCTCTCTAAGACCCCTCCTCTCACGGATGGGTTTCTTTCGTGACCTCCCTGGTTTCCTTACCTGCCTGAGTGCACAAAGCGGCTGAACAGAACGCACAGGAAAAACACGGGGCAGGGCGTGGGGATGCTGCCTGTATGGATCCAGGCCTGTGGCACCCAGCCCAGGAGGCAGATAACAAAGCATTGCTCTGTCCCCAGCCGGAGAGACACAACTCCCTGCCACCAGGTGACTCGGCAAACCGCCCTCAGGCTCATTGCCCTGCAGAGGGATACCTGGACACAGTACAGGCCTTGTGTACGGGTGCGATGCGGGTGAGGGCATACAAGATACTGGCTACCTCCCTCCCTGACACAAACCTGGAAAGAGGAGACAGCCCAGGTGCGCTCGCTCGTGTGGTGCGGGAGGAGGCCTGCTTGGAATACTAGGTGCACCCCGTCGTCTCTGAGCAGCTGTGTCGCTGCACAGGAAGAAGCTGTCATCGCACTGCTGGGAGGCTGCTGAAAGTTTCAGCGGCGCTAAATATTTCACAGGCCGCCTAGACATGCCTGTCTTTAGAGGGTGATTCTCTCCTTCCTTAGGACCCTGCGACTCATCTCCACGCTCCTCCCTGGGTGCCCACCTCTTCTCCCCTAACATTTCGTGGCTGTTCCTCTCCACACCTTTCTTCTCTTCAGTTCTGAACCTCGGTGGGAGACGGGGGAAGGGGTTCTGCAGTGCAGACGTAGCCATTTGTGGCCACCAAGCAAAACTGGTGCATTCCTAGCCAATGCCTTTCTTCTACAGCCGTGCCCAAATTCCCTAGGAAGGCTCTGTTCTAGGCCTGCATCCTTTCCCAGCAGCTGGGGGTATGTGTGGCGAGTTCCTGAGCCAGCAGTAGAAGCGTTCTGCACGTGCCAGATCGATGCAAGAGCCTAGGCCAACACCGGTGCCCACTGATATGCAGTTTGCAGGCAAAACAACCTGCCAGCTGTCTGCTGTGTATTTTAAAAGCATGCAGGAGACTGGGTCCTTCTGTCTGACATACTAGAATGGTGCCCTCACTGCCAGGGTGAATGTAACCCACTGGTCAGTGTATGTTACATGTCCCCTGCTGAACCTGATCCACAGAGGATTCCGTTGAGCTCTGAATGAGATAGCCTGGCTCTTTCATTCGTGCTGTCGAGACTCATGCTTTTAGCTTCGGACGTCCCCAGTTGAGATGCCAGTGTCTGCAAAGATGGAGGCTGTTGTCGCGCTGACAAAGTGAGAACGCTCTGCATGGGTAGAGAACTTTGTAGGAGACCCTCTTTGTTCTCCTCAGAGATGCCCGCACAGCTTGTCCTGCACACCCTCTTGTCCAGGGTAATGTGAAAAGCAACTCAGTCAGTGCATCCAACACAGACCGCGTCCTCCTGACTGCAAGGTACAACTAGGGATTACACCGGGGAGAATGGAATGTCTACAGAGTCAGCGCCCGGGGACTCATCTCTGGCCAGGACGGTCACTGTGAAGACTCCATCGCCTCTACTTCCCCCAAGGCCTCACTGAGTTTGCACAGAGGTGGTCCTTTGGGCCCAACTTCTGCTCAGGCCACGTGCTCTTCTCTCCCCTCCCCTGCCAATGAATGGTGAATGCACCTCCAACTGTGTTCGGTGGTTCAGACGAAGATGCCACCACAAGGACGTTTCACTGGACCTGTCCTAATCCCTCTGGCAAAGAGCCTGGGCTGGGAAATTCATGGGAACACTCTCTTGGGAGATTCCCGACAGTGCCGGATATCAGCTGGTTTGGTCCCAAGTCTTGGGTGGATTCTTCTTTGATCTGAACTGCTTCCTCCATCCCTAGTGGGAACACGAAATATTTGACAAGGGTATGTAACAGCTGCTATCTTGGCCTAAAAATCTCAGATTCCCTAGCTGAGTTGTTGTGGACTCATTTTCTATGAATCGGGTGCAGAGAGGGGACCTGTAACTCAAGCTTAGCAGTGGGTCATGCTAGGGTGACCAGATGTCCCAATTTTATAGGGACAGCCACGATATTCGGGGCTTTGTCTTGTGTAGGTACCTTTCCCCCCCATCCTGATTTTTCACCTTGCTATCTGGTCACCCTAGTCACGGCCACAGCCTGTGAGAGGAGCTACCCTGCCCAGGGAATATTTCATCTTTCTCCTAGCCAATCAATGCCAGTATGAATAATAAAAAGAAGCTGCTACATACTTGCCTCTTGTATCGATCGCCCCTGCGATAATGAGGGGCCTCTGCATAACCCAAGTTCTCCTGCTAACTGATATCCCCAAGTTTATTTATCCAAGGAGAGGATTTATTGATCGAGTGACTTAGAGATATTTTTTTTTTTAAAACGTAGAGCCATAAAAAAGCTTTTTCTAAATTAAACTGGAGCCAGAGACACAGGGCGGGGAGGGGCTGCTGGCTGCTTGTCAGGACTTCTTAGCGTTTCATTCTAGTTCGCAGTGAGGGGAATTTTAAAGCACTTGCGCTCTCAAGGTTGAATCTGATCATTTTGCTTTTTGCTTTTGATGTCTATCACCTTGGAGCTGCTAAGGTAGTAAGCTGATGTTTTCTCACAGGCTTGCCTTATAGTCCCTACTGTTTCAAAAGGATAACAAGTGCCACTGGATAGGGGCTTAGCTGTCTCGGTGATGCTTGTGGGTTTTCGCCTTCGGTTTTATCCTAGGTACCTCTGTTCCCCTCGCCTTTTTCAAGTTAAGTGTCTGCAGTTGAAAAGGCTGAGGCTACTAGTCAATCTTTTCATTAATGGTTCGGATGATGGAGTGGAGAGTATGCTTCTAAAATTTGCAGATGACACCAAACTGGGAGGGGTGGCATGCGCTTTGGAGGACAGGATTAGAATTCAAAATGAGAAATTGGAGAATGGGTCCGAAATCAACAAGATGAAATTAAATAAAGCTGAGGACAAAGTACTTCACTTAGAAAGGAATGAAAAATCAAATGAATAACTACAAAATGGGGAACAACTGGCGAAGCGGCTGTACAGCTGTAAAGGATCTGTGGGTAGAATGGATCACAAACTGAATGAGTCAACCATGTGATGCAGTTGAGAAAAAGGCTAATATCAGCGTGGGGTGTGTTAACGTATGAAAGACGCGGGTGAGATGGAGTGGAGGTGAACCCACGCCAAAATGGAGGAACTAACAGGTTCCCAAAATTCATACTGCAACCCCCACATCACACCTGACAAAACCAGGGGACCAGGTTGCTCCATACTGGGCCCACGTTCCACCTGAAAGTTTCCTGGCCCCCAGCGAGCCCTTTTGCACCTCTGGCTGCCTGAGTCCCCATAGCCTACATCATATGTAGTCATTTGCACCAGTGCAAAGTGGGGATCAAAAATTACCAGGCATGCTTGTGACATCACAAGCTGCCAGGCCATGGTGAATCCAGCCCTGAGTTTGTCCAAACTAGGCACGTTTGCCCCTGTTTCGGGCTGTGTCAAAAGCATTTGGCCCAGCACTGATTAGCAGCTTGTCCACACCCGCTCCCGCTCTGACAGCTCAGCTCGGTGGATCTCTGCTTTAGTTTGCAGTACATGAAAGGAAGCAGGAGATGGAGACCCTTCAGGAAACGCCTTCCCCTGTCTGCCAAGGGATGGTTTGTTAGAATCAGTTTCACTTCCCTGCCAAGAAACCCAAGAAGCTCCATTCAGTGTTTGTGAGCGGTAAAGGCTATGGCCCTTTCAGCTGGATGCCGAGGGGAGGAAGATGAGAACACAAGGCTAACTCTAGTCAGTCAGACACCAGTGTCCTGAAGTGCCTCCATGAATAATTGATTGTTCTCTTTAGGATTCAGGTTGTCATGGAAACTGAAAGAGGAACCAGGATATCTAGGTATGAAGAAGTTTCTTTGGGTCTCTCCCTTCAGCAGCTAAGAGCTGGAGCTACCTTTGGCAGGTGCTTATAAGATCTTACATTGACTCCGAGATGAATTATCTGGCATTGAGCCTTCCGCTGTCCCTGCAGTTATTTTCTTTGATCGGTGAGTATTCATATGCATATCTAGATTTAGCTGGCCTTTCAGGTCTGGAAATTCTAATAAGTTTTTAGATTGTTGAATGTGCGTCTGTAACAGAGATGTCTATTCTGAGTCCCTTTTACAGCTTACATATCTTCATATCCAGAAATGCACCATGGTTTCTCTCCCGCTCTAGGATGTCCCATATTTATTCCCCAGATTTCATTTTTATCTGATTCACATTCAACGTCCTTCATAGTTATTGGGGTGTTTTTTAAAACAGAACTAATAATGTTATTTGTTTAAAGCATCAGATTGCTAGGACACCTGGAAATTTACTGGTGTGTGTTATCATCTGTCTATCTATATAGATACATGAAGGGTCAATTAGATCCAGTGTGTCTTCAGTGGACCAACATTTCAGACGAAACTGGCCCACTTGCCAACATTCCATAATATTTGCATCTTGGCAAGTTCATTAAGTCTCCAGAGAAACAGACGTGGGACTGTGCGATTCCAGCATAGACCGTTTGCAGGTATTTAGAGGGAATGAGGTCTAGTAGGTAAAGCCGTGGATCAGACGTCAGGGCTCCTAGGTTATATTCCTAGCCCTGCTGTGGAATTACCATTTGTCCTTACACAATTCACTTAACCTTTCAGCCTACCCTTCTGTAAGAGAGGGATAATATTTTTAAGGGCATTGTGAGGGCTTAATTGATTATTGTAATTTGTTTGGTAATTCTCTGAAAGGAGCTGTAGAAAGTAAAAAGGAGGAAATGTGCCCAAAGTGTTTTTCATTCAGTATCTGTTTAGCAAAACTATTAAAAAGGAAGTTTGCTTTCTAAATTATACCACAATTAAGCAAAATTGTACTAGACAAAGAGGCCGCCTATGGGGAGACCTTTAGGAAGAATGATGTAACTCGACAGGGAGAGTATTTACGCAAATCAAACACACTTAGACATTCTCTGTAACACTATGAAAGCCTGTACGTTCCTACCAAAAAGGATTGCAACATCAAGAGAAACACAGGGCAATGCCTCAGTTCAGGGGATTCTTGGGAGGAATTTTGGGATGTTAGGAAAGGGCCAAAACCTCAGGCTTTTTCTGAGTCTTTACATAGGACAAACTCTTATGGACCTCAATAGGAAGTTTCCAGGGTAAGGAACAAGAGCGTGATCTTGGAATGATCTGGTGTCTTCTGAAAGCCTTCGGCTCCCATTGACTTTATTGGGAGTTGTGGGCACTCAGCACCTCCCAGAAACACTCAGCACTTTGCAATAAGGATCCCGAAGTGTAAACCAAATAGAGACCTCAGAATCTTGCCCCAAAGCACCAAAAATAATGGGTTCTCACAGCTTCCTAACTGCATATTTGCCTGCGCTCTTACATAGGTGACCAACTCGCATCCTAAATCAAAGGAGGCTTAAAATAATTATGACATTATTGTTATGTAGGCCACGTCTTGGTGTTCTTTGACAATGGGCCAAGTCACAGTGAGTAAGGACGCTGTTACCTCTTTGGAAAGAAATGAGCCATTAAACGGCAGAGTCTTGAGATCACTGGGCCAGTGTTTCCTGGTGTCCCATCTGAGATCAAAGCTTCAACAACTTCTTCAGCCTGTGCCGCTGGCACCAGGGTCACATTCTCCCAACAAAGCGGACGGGCTTCGTTGGGGTGGTCATGTCTCAGTGGGTCTCTCTGGCAGACACTGCACTGGGCTGACCGAACACAGTGATTTGGGATGATGTAGCTGAGGTTAGTCCTGCTCTGAGCAGGGGGTTGGACTAGATACCTCCTGAGGTCCCTTCCAACTCTAATCTTCTATGATTCTATGATTTGTTCATCCATCACTTTTGTACGGCGGGCACCACACTGACCTACCAGAGCACCCTGGCTTTGATGGGGGCGGCTTTTAGCTTCCAGGCTGTGTTGGTGCTGCTGCCTCGACCGAGGTCTCCTTTGCCAAGCTCATTATTGTCCGTCCCATCCAAAAGACAGTCCCAGCCGCAGTGATGCAACCGAGACCACTGGCCTGCTCAGTGTCCCCATCTGTCAGATTCATATGTTGGTCCCTGATGACCCAGCAGAGCACATTGGCAAGTGGACGATAGCTGACCCCGTGAAGCTAACGTGCCGGGAACTCTGCCAGCACAGCACACTGTTTATCGCTGTCTAAAGCCAGTGCAGTTTGCAGGTGCTTTGCACACATCGCAGGTCAAAGCCCTTACACCCTTCCCTGTTCCTAAAAGAAAACAGCAGAATAACTGCTAATTAGAGGAACAGAGCAGACTTGTTGCGAAAAACATTTCTCCGTGCCATGAGGTTCAGCATCTAACAAGATGCAAATGAATCATCTCCCCTGGAGGTGACAAGATTAGTGCTCTGGCTTTCTCCTTTTGGCACCAATCCATTGCTTATCTTGGAAGTCGACCTGGATTTGATGGATTCATCCCAGAGCCCGTTTGCTCACAAAACAAATCCAGTGAACAGCCTCTGGCTGAGAGAGAGGCGCAGGATTGGAAGAGCAGGGGTAGCGCAGGCCAGGACGGATGTGCGTTAGTACAGCTGTGCTGGAGCCGGGGCCTGGGACAGCAAGTCAGATGAGAGCTGGGGAGCGAAGGTGGGGTAGATGCCTGGGGCTGCCTGCACTAGGCCTCTGGCAGGTTAATACGATTAGCCCCTCGCTCTGGTGAGAATTAAACAGATTGATTAAACTTCTTATTAAAAATGATCAGGTTGTATGTTCATCATCGCTCTGTCGCCTCTGGAAAAACCCAGGCCTGTTGCCATGTGAATAATAGATGGATTCTCGTCTTGCTAATGGCCGTGAGAGGACGATAATGGAGCGGCAGATCAGTTAGAAACCCTCCTTTGGGATCTCTCCACCCTTGAAGCCGATGGCTAACTCCTCCTGATACTAATGGCAGTTCCATGAGCCTATAGGGAGGGAGTTGGCCCCTTGTCTGTGATTTAAAGTGCTTTTCGGGTGTGTGGCACAGCTTCTTTTGTAGTCCCATTGCTCTCCCCCGAGATGGCCCTAGCAGGGGTTCAGCTGTCACAGCAACTCACAGTGTCACCATTGAAATTCAAAGGTTGTTTGGTTTCAGAGCTCCTGTTCCCTCAAAATAAAGCCTAACCAGCAGCCTACGTGGAACGACACTTTGATCTGCCCAGCTGCATGCGGCGACGCCTGGGTCTGTGCAGATGCAGAGCGCCCCGCTGTCTCTGGGGTGAGAAGCAGCCACCGTCCACGCATGGCTTTGCCAGTTGGCGCTTGCTGACAGTCTTGCCTTTGCTCTGCAGATGGCCAGGGCAGCCTCCAGCGAATCATCGGGGGTCACATCGTGGCGCCGCATTCCTTCAAGTACCTGGTGTCCCTGAAGAGGAAGACAGGCTTTCATTTCTGCGGCGGGTCGCTGGTCAGCCGGAGCTGGGTCCTGACGGCGGCTCACTGCAAAACCGAGTAAGGAATGCCAGGAGAATCAGGCGGCCGCTTAACATCGGCTTTTAGAGCGCACAGCCAGACGTCTGGGAACCAGACAAGAGCCCAGCCTCCCCTTACCACAGAGGGCCAGCCAGGTTTGCTGGAGCATAGAGCGCTGGACTCACATCAAACCTCACAGCTCCGTGGTGTCATGTACATAGTTACAGACCTGCTTCCAGCTCCGTGTTCAAACTTGGGTGCCTACGTTCCCATTTCGGTGTCTATACCAGCATTTTGGTTCCTAAGTTTGGGTGCTCAGATTGAAAACTGGGCCCTTGATCTGGCATGTATCTATGCACAGGCCGCACAGTCTCATATGCCCACAAACCGGGGAGCTGTAAAGAGGGATGACTTTTCAAAGGCAGGACGGTTTGGTTTATGTAAGCACCCAAGAATCTGGCTTTTTCTCTTAACTATCCATGCCTCTTGGGTCTGTCCAACTAGGGCCAGAGACCTCTCCAGGCTATCTCACTAGGGCCCCAGTTCAACAAGGTATTTTAAGCAAGTGCTTAATGTCAATTCCCAGCTCAGCTCCAGACTTCCTGTATGACCCGGAGCAAGTCACAATCTACCTTCTGTCTGGGGGCCCCATTAAATCTTAAGCACATGCTTAAAGTTAAGCGTGTGTTTAAGTGCTTTGCTGAGTAGGGATGGGTTGCTGAATCAGGGCCCTAGAATTGTCAGGATTTCTTGATTATGTTGCACACTGTGGACAAGCACGTTATCATCTCTCCAGAGAAACAGCCACTGGACTGTTGAATTCTAACACAGACATTGGGAGGGAGGATTCTCTAGGGCAGGGTTTCTCAACGACCAGTCCGTGGACGGGCACCGGTCCTAGAGATCTCCCTGACAGTTTAGGAAGGCAGCAACCTGCTCCTTGGTATAAAACACTGCTCCAGCGATCAGAGCATAGGGCTGGATTCCCAGCGATCAGAGCATAGGGCTGGATTCCCAGCTCTCCCACTGACTCACTGTCATTACATCTCTCACGTCACTTCTTGGTTTACTCATCTGCAAAAAGGAAATGATCCTATTTCTTACCCACCTCACAACAGAGCTGCCCACCCACATAGTCACATGTACCTCCAAGTAGTCCTGCCTCCAGATCTACGCACTCTGCAATCACACCGCATCACACGCATACGTACCTCCATCACTTCAGTGCTGACTCCAAGTGAATGAAAACAAAGGTGCACAAGATCTCACCGGGGAAGTGCGGTGGGTGCTACAAGCCTTTTAAAATGTTTCGAGTCCTTTGCGTGACTACATTTTAAGGCAGACCTGGGCAGTGTTCTTTTTCCCCACAATGGAGCACGGGTGACCTTGCCCTCTGCTATATCCCAACAGAATCACCCAGATGATGATTGTCGCTGGGGAATATTCTCTCTCCACTTTTGAAGGCACAGAGCAGATCTTCCGGCCCTCTCGGATGGTGGTTCATCCAGACTACAGCTCCGCTTCCAAAAATGCAGATATCATGTTGATTAAGGTAACAGCCTTCCTCAGGCCATAAAAGGGAGAAGGGGGCTGTTGAAGAGGGAAGTTGTTTTGGCTGCTAACAGCAGAGTACATGGTGCTCTGATGATCACACGTTCAGCTATGAAGCATCGGGGGAGGGAAGTAAATAAAGGCAGGGCTGGTGGAAATGTGCGGGAGGTCAAGGTGAAGAGGAACAAACCACAAATGATCTCTACTAATACCAAAGACCTAGCTCTTATAGACATCCTGGATCTGTAGATCTCAAAGCACTTTTCAAAAGGAGGGAGGTATCATCACCGCCTTTTTACAGATGGGGAAACTGAGGCACATGACTTGCCCAAGGTCACTCAGCAGAGCCAGGAATAGAACCCATATCAGAGTATCAGTCCCGTTGCCCCATCCGCACTGCTTCGGATGTAAACATAGGGTCTGGTCATGAGAGGCCCTGAGCGCCTTCATCTCCCTTCTCTCAAACCTGGAAAAAAATGAACAAACTCACCAATCCCTGCCACACGTCCTCCCCCAAAGAACACTGTTGACAAAGTTACTAGCAAATGGAAATAAGGGGCTGGAATGGCCTTCCCAGCCGTACCTATTGCATTGCTACTTCAGACACTGTCCTACTCCAATGTAACGATCCCCGGGTACTAGACTGTGCCCTTACCATGGATATTTCCTTACTCTTCCTTGACACAACTAGGGCTACTGCTCCAGCTGAGGGCGGGGTCCCTGAGCTCTAAAAGAAATGCAATGTATGATAATAAAGTTAGTAACTAGTAATCAGGACACACATGGCTGTTCTTCCCAACTCCCCCCCCTGTGGGGCCTCTTGCACCAACTACCTGCAAACCAGCTGGAGAGGGGACATTTTGTCACCGGAGAGGTACTCATTCTTCTTTGGGATTGTTGTGTTCTGATGCTTTTCTACCCAGGCAGCCAATGTACCCTAGGGGAGCGCGCACAGGATTAGGACTCAGGAGAACTGGGTTCTGTTCCTGACTCTGCTGCGTGCCCCTTGGTAAGTCATGTCCTTGCTCTGTGCCTCAGTTTCCCCATCTGTAAAATGATACTCATCGCCTATGTAAAGCACTATATGAGAGATAGTTATTGATCATTGTACATTTCAGATCTCACAGGTCTCTCACTCTGGGAGTCTATCCATCTATTTACCTTAGTGAAGAGTACCAACCTCTGTGGTATCTAGGCTGCAGATCCACTTCTTGTGTTCCCTGGTCTCTGTCACTGCCTGTTCCCTACCACTCCTTGGTAAGGAATTGAGCAGGCTGAGTGGTAAAGTGTTCCTAAAGGCTATGGAGTGGCATATACACAGTATCAAGTCCAACCTACCCTCCCATCCCTGCAGAAAAACAATCTAAAAGGCTTTTGCGAAGTATCCTCACGGCTGAGCCCCAAAGACTTTCTGCTTGTGACACAGGTTTAAATGGCGCTGCACGGTAACACATACTGAATTTGCATGTACACAGATGCTGAATTTGCATGTACAGGTGCTGCGACACATTTTAGCCACCGGAGCGGAATACAATCATGCCAGCGTCTCGTTCTGTACTCCTACTCAATGACTGCATGTGCAGAAGCATTCATGTGAGTGGGCGAATGGGCACGCGTCATTATTGCATATCCACATGGCACATCCTGTGTGAGCTTTTCACTTGTGTTTTGGTTTTGGAACCAGATCTTTATAATCTGACAAAGCACTCATGGGACAATCAGGTTCAGCGTTTGCTCAGACGAGGGAGTTGAATCGGTATTAATGAATCATTTAAAGGCAGGGACAAAATGACTGAATGCGCTGTACTATAAAAACTAAGAGCTGACAAATGTAAGTCAGTCGATAGGATGAAGGGCAAAAAAGAGATCAGAGACGTCAGGGAATCCAAGTCCAGCCATTGAAAGAAATCCCACAAAATCCCCACACAGAGTACAAGCTGCAAATTCATTATATCTAGTCTTCTAGGCAAATGCTAGGCGCCCCCAGAATGATTTCTTCTGAGGTCACATAGCAGGCTTTTTCCATGCAGCAATCCCTTACTGAAAGGGCATTTGCTGTTCAAAATATTCTGTAAGCCCAAGGAGTCTATTACCCAACATAACAGGGACTAATCTAGCAGCTTCAAAAAGGAAGCTGTGAAACATCCAAGCCAGAGAAGGAAACCGAAAGGGAACTAAATGAAATTCCCAGGGAGTATTGCCTTTAACAAATTAATGTCTCAGGCTAAGCCAATATCGTTTTCACTTAAACTGCATTCATAAATTCAAACAGGTTTGCAAAGTATATTGTGTATTAATAAGAATGGATTCAAGTTTAAATAATCATTAAAGTGATGCAGTCGAAGGCTCCAGGGACTGAGTCTGCTAGACTTCCCCCAAGTGAGTACAATACAGAGCTCGAAGGGGCTTCTATTGATTAAAGCTGCAGCAGCAGCTAAGAGGTTGCTGGGAAACGGTGATGAAGTTCAGTTCTCTCCTAAGGGCTTCTTGTAGCCTGCCTCTTATTTCCCTAAAATTAAATATTTCCAAAGCACCAGGGTGAAGGTTTTCAGGTTTTCAGAGAGACTGAAAACTCAGATTGCAGACTCCTGCAGATAGCAACAGGGAGTGCGTGCAATTGAACGCAGCCCTTCGTTTGTGCTCTCGCTGGGCCGCCTGGCCCTGCTGCAGACAGCGAGTGTGTGTGTGCACAAACACATTGATAAATCAGATTGGAAGCACTAGAAATGATAGTATCATCACAATATAATAGCAAATGATACTATACTCTGTTCCTATAGTGCTCAAATAGACAGCACAGTGCTGGATGATTTGATATAGACAGAAGAAGAATTGACTCTGGAAAGGATTTAGGGTCATAGTGGACAAGCAACTCAACAGGAGTTGCCATATGACGCTGTGGCAAAAAGGGCCACTGCTGTCCTTGGATGTATAACCAGGGGAGTACTGAGCAATGAATGTACATTTGAATATGACATTAGTGAGACCAATACTGGAATATGGCGTCCAGTTCTGGTGTCCACATTTTTAAAAGGCTGTTGAAAAATTGGAGAGGGTGCACTAAAAGAATCACAAAAATTATCTGAGGGCTGAAAAAAATGCCTTACAGGGAGAAACTTTAGGGGATCAATCTGTTTAGTTTATCAGAAATGGAGAGATGGCTTGCTTACAGTATATGAGTACCTTCACGGGGAGAAAATACCAGTATTAAAATGATCTTTAATCCAGCAGAGAGAGGTACAACAAGAACCAATGGCCAGAAGCTGAAGACAGACACATTCTAATTAGAAATAAGACCCACATATTTAACACTGGGGATGATGAATCATTATGTCAAACTCCCAAGAGAAGTGATGGATTCTGCATCTTTTGATGTCTTCAGATCACAGCTGGCTGCCTTTCTGGAAGATGCGTTAGCCAAAAACAAGTGATTGGGCTCAATACAAGGGTAGCTGGGTGAAATGTAATGGCCTATGATATACAAGAGGTCATAATAGATGATCAAAAGGTTTCTAATTAAACGCTATTAATGACCTGCACCTTCACCCAGAACTCAAACCAAACTCAAACTGAACCTTTTGGATGGTTTGAAAATGTTTGGTTCTGTTCTCTTCTCTGTGCATCCCTGTTTTGCTAACAGAAACGGCCTGAACAAGCCAACAGATTGAATTTCCTCCCTTCAAGTTAAGGAGTGGAGGATACAATTTTTGCAGCCATTGCACAGCACCTTTATGGGAAGCCCTATAGAATTTACTAGAGATGAAACCAAGAGGGTCCTACAGAAATATAATAAATAGGCTCCTAAGAAATTAGTCTTAAGACCGATAGAATTTAATAGAGAATGAAATCCTTTCGATGGGTATTTTGACCCATCCGATAGAATTCTATAGCCAGAATATAATTTTCTTTTAGATCCCATAGGAGGATTCAAAGAATCTCATAGAAAAGTTCTCACTGTCTTTTACATTCTATGGGGCTTTCCATAAGAGTGAAGTCTTAGACCAAAACCAAGGAGCCAAACACCCCAGGGCTTTGAGGAAAGGACTGGAAACTAAATCCAAGTTTTGCAGCCAGGCCCCATTTCTATGATGGGCCAAACCAAAACCCTGGGTCTGGATTGGATTTTGCAGCTGATGAGGTCTTGTTGGTTCAGAGAAGGACCCACATATGATTGGAACCCAAGCTCTGAGTTGTGCGCGGTTCGTCTGTCACCGTACACGCAGCCCTGTGACCACAATCACCTATTCCTGCCTCTCTGTGTCTTCACAGTCAGTAATGACTCTCCCTTGGTGTCTCCGAACAGCTGAACCGGCCGCTGGTGCATAATGCTTTTGTTTCCATTGTACCACTTCCCCAGCAAGGAGCGGTGGTGAGGGAGGGCCGCTTCTGCCAAGTCTCTGGCTGGGGTTACACCTCTCCCATCAGCGGGAGGACTTCGGATACCCTACGCAGCGTGCGCCTTCCTATCATGTCTGCCGGGAAGTGTAACAGTACGGCCTCCTATGCCGGATACATCACCAAGAACATGATCTGTGCCGGGTTCAACACGGGGGGCAAAGACGCCTGCCAGGTACCGCTGCGCTCCTTAACTCTGCAGAGGAAGCTTCAGGTTCAAATCTCTCCTGTGGGGAGGGCGCGTCTCGCTAGCGAGCCGGCTGTAGCCGTTATGCCCAAGTGGCAGAGAACCATCCTGGATTGTTAGGCGCTCGGTGGCAGATGGGTCTTTAGACCGCCAGGGTCCCAGTAAAAAGAATCCATCCATTAAAAAGCATCTCCCCCACTCCTCCACATGTGACAGGAAACTAGTGCTTTTATAGACACACATGGAAGACACAAGCCAAGATTATCAACAATGCCGAGTGAGTATGGGGGGGGGGGGGTCCTCAAATTTCAGGTGCCCAGTACACCTTTAAAAGAGCCTGGTTTCCTGAGGGTGAGTGGCCCAACACTTTCTGGGGGCAGGGGAGAAAAAAATCAGGCTCTTCTCAGGAGACCACACTGGGCACCCAAAACCACTAGTCCTTTTTGAAAATCTTGATCACCAATACCGCAGCCAGTGGACAGCATCATGGCAGGGGATCTGGACAGAAATGATTGCACAGAGACAGCCGTCAGCTGTCCCTCGGCTCTGCCTTGTTCTCAGCTTCCCAGAGAGTTAAAGCCTTGATCACACACCTTCTAGCTGAAGATGACTCATGCCCAGAACTGAAGCACAGAGGGTGGGTGGAGAAGGCGGTTCTATTTTTATAGCAAGAAGAACAAATTTCAAGCTAGAAATGATCTAGCTTTTTTTTTCTCTTCCTGGGTAAGACAATAGCACTGCAGTACAGTGGGGCTGAAGGCGTCTCTTCCAACGTATATTACAGCTGTTGCTCCTTTTTATCATCATTTGTCTGGCAGGACCTAGTCATCGCGTTGCCATTGCGGTGTGATGTCATGTTCTTGTGTTGTGATGCCAGCTCATTGCGTGCTGATGCAGCATCACACACAGGAAGGGACAATGGGGTAGAATGTTGCAAGGGCTGGACTAAATTTCTCTGGGATTCTAGCATTGTCTCTCCCAGGCCAGGGCAGTCCCAGTTTTGATGGGTGTCTCCAGCGTCCTGTAAGAAAACTGTCCCATAGGTTGGATGGGTGTTGCCACGGGAAAGGGCCAGGTGCCATTTCCACTGAACATGACTGTCAAGGATGAATGGGAAATGTGTTAAGTTAAACTCCTGGGGTCAAATTATTTGCTGGTGTAAATAGGAAAACTCTGTGGAAGACAATGGCATTGCACCCATTTACATTAGCAGAGAATGTGGTCTCATAAGTCACCCTCCCTCCCCCCCACTCATCTCTCTATTAATTTTTGTCACTTTTCTCTGAATTCCCTCCAGGCTGCCTAAATCCTTCAGGGACTCAGGTACAGAAATAAATAGAAATTAATCTAGGACCTTGGTTCCTCATTGCCCTGGTCCTTGCACCAGTGCAAAGAGCTGTTACCATTCTGAATAGCCTTTTACGCCTACTTTGCACAGGTGAAATGCCTACCTAGGTTGTAGGGCAATGGAGAATCTGCCTCAGAGTTCTTAGTCCTCCAGTTCCTAGACAGGAAAAGTGTTTGTTACTGTGATGGAAGGGTCAGCCCAAAACCATTTTAGAAAGCCACAACCTTTATTGTGTCTGCTTCTTTTCTAGGGGGACTCTGGCGGGCCACTGGTGTGCGAGGGCCGCATATTTGGGATTGTGTCCTGGGGGAACAGCTGTGCTAATCCCAGGTACCCCGGTGTTTATACGGCAGTAGCCAACTTTCAGAAGTGGATTTACAAAACCATCTTTAGGCGTGAATAGTAGCTGCTCTGGGTCCTCTCAGTGTATTCTTTTCACTGCCCATTCCTGCTTTGAGCAAATAAACGTGTGATGAAAAAGAAACAAAAGCTTTGTGGAATGTAGCCCTCCTGGGACCTTCTTAAAATCACCCTGAAGGAGAAGGGAGGTGGCGGGTTTTAAAAAGCACTATGTATGCCTCTCAAATTCTGCATCAGGCACCCTGATTTGTTCCTTTGATGGAGACAGAATAATGCCGCAGATTTAGGAAAGAGCGAAGCCTGATCATTGTGAAAACATGTGGGGATGAAAGTTACTTAAGAACGAGAAGGAATCTTCTGAGGCAAAGGATTAATAGAACCAATTTTAACTTAATTAAATTTAACTTAATTTAACTTAATTAAAAGCCACTGAATAGATCAAACATCGAGGAGTAGGGAAAGGATACCTCTCTGAGCACATAATGTTCCTGCTATCAAAATAAGCTCAAAGTCACTTCCCTTTTAAATATTTGCAGAATGGTTTGCTGTCTTCACCAGTTGGCTATGCCCAGAATTCAGCCACGATTAATTACTAGCATTTAGCGTGGATGGCGTTATGAAGACCTGACTCAGGTACTGAATGAATACAGCTGTAGCAGGGAGGGTTTTTCCTTTGAACCTTTAAGTAAGAATATCAAACTGTGGGCCTGGTGCGAAGCCCACTGAAGTCAATGGGCATCTTTCAATGGGCTTTCAGTCAGGCCCTCGGAGATTCCAGTTCAGAAAGTTCTGCAACCACCCCAAACACACACCAGCCATCCTGGATATTTATTCCCTGATGGAGTCAATAGAGCCAGTGCTCCAGAGACAAAGCTCTCTCCCCTATACCTCAGCAGGACTCTAGGTAACTGAATACACCTCAGCAGACTAATCCGATTAAAGAGTTTTCCACCAGGGGCATAAATGTGCAGTGCATACGCCCCAGAGGGCCAAGTTGTTCCCTCTACGCCTGCCAAGACACCAAATGAGCCCTCTCATAAATCAATGAGGCCTGTGCAGGTGGACATGAGAACAGAACCTGGCCCAGAACACAATGGGCCAATGGAAACTTAGGGTTTATCTTCATTGTACAAGTAACCCAGGATTTGATCCAGATTTTGGCCCAAACCACTCTACTGTCCACACAGCAAGTCCTTTAACCTGGTTGGGAGGTTTTTTCAGCTGAGGCTAGCTGACCCAGCATCTGCCTGACCTCCGAATCTCCATCAGAACATGTGAGTTCTTGTATTTCTTGACTCTTTTATTATGCTCATTTTAATGGAGCCTCTCTCCTCAGCCTGCAGATGCTGATGTAGAATGTAGCGCCTGTCTCGTTATCTTCGCACCTGTTGTCCAATTTATCAAGGGTGTTTTTTGGATGGCTCTGAAGATGCAGAATAGTCGATAGCCAACTTAGCACCTCTGGGAGAGCTGAAAAGATATGCACTCCACGTACATGCAAAAGGTTCAGAATAGTCAGCTGGATTTTCAAGGAGGCATGCTTCCTTTGTTCCCAGAGGGTCTTTGGAACATGTTATTGCAATACCTGAAGTGAACAGAACATAGCCTGCCTTGTGGAACTGTTAGCATTACAGCTACATTAACTGTGTTATATATTCCATTTAAGATTGGGTTGAAAGGAGCTATAATAAAGGCAATTTGTAAATTGAAACTATACAGAGCCCAAAGACCAGCTTCATGCAGCACTGAAATGCAGCCACCTCTAATGTGAAACACAACAGCTGGTTAATAACACACAGCATCAAAGTCAACATTTTAATGCAAGAAACAAAGCGAACTGAAGCTATAGGGGGAATATAGGGAGGCAGAATGCGATTATCCAGGATGGAATTTGGCCAGGATATGGGAGAGAACCTAGATGAGTGAGAACCCTATGGAAACACTGAACTGGATGCAGGCTAACAACAAAGATGATCTGTTCCCAGCCTCCTCTATCTAACAGTTTTGCTGTGTTTATCATGGGACAGAGGGGAAGCTGGGCATTGTAGGATTTTCTCCCTTCATGTCTTCTCTTCCTACATCTATGAATCATGATTTCTCTGGCTAAAGTGTCTATATTCACTTGTTAAGTCAAATTCCTGTTCTTGGTTACATCGAGCACTCCTTTGACTAGTAGCTTTTGTAAGTAAACCTGCAAATCAGCAGCTGGAGCTTTCATGGACTGTAGCTTCCCCAAAACTTTCTTCTTGCTGACAAGCATGTGTTGTCACCTGGGATTTTCTCCCTCCCCTTTCTTCAAGTGTGGTGCTCAGATCTGGACATAGTACTTCAGCTGAGGCCTCACCATTGCTGAGTAGAGTGGAACAACTACCTCCTGTGTCTTATATACAACACCCTTGCTAATATACCCCAGAATGGTATTAACCTTTTCCACAACTGCTAACTCTCATTCAATTTGTGATCCACTATAACCCACCCCCCAGACCCTTTTCTGAAGTACTACCACCTAGCCAGTTTTTCCCCATTTTGTAGTTGTGCATTTAATTCTTCCTTCATTAGTTTTTGCATTTGTTTTTGTTGAATTTCATCTTGTTGATTACAGACCAATTCTCTAATTTGCCAAGATAATTTTCAATTCTAATCCTGTCCTCCAAAGGGATTGTAATCCCTCACATCTTGGTGTCATCCACAAATGTTATTCATGTAATTAATGAAAATGTTGAAAAGTACCAGACTCAGAAGAGACCCCTGCAAGATCCCAATAGATAGATCCTCCCAGCTGAACAGCAAACTATTGGTAATTATTCTCAGAGTATGATTTTTCACCCTATTATGCACTGGCCTTATAGTAATTTAATGTAGATCATATTTCCATAGTTTGCTTATGAATCAGTAGCATATACAACCCTTAACAGAGACATTAATACCACCCCCACAGAAGTAATCAGTGGTTGTGGTTTGTTTATTTTTTAGTTTTTTTTAAACACACCCACCCCAGTCATTGAACCCAGGCACCCAAACCCAATTGTGCCAGACTGCGGTTTTGGTCAGGGTGACCCCTCCTCACAGGGTCATTTGGTGTTGTTCACTGTTCATTCACTTCCCCAATAGGGATAATAAAGTTCCATCACCACCCAAACTTAAAACGTAACCGAATTTTATCAAAACGTCCCAAACTGTCACTTAACAAAAATGCAAATAAGGCTTGGTCCATTCAACCTTTTCCCCTTGCTCACCTGTAGGTGGCAACAGAGAGCTTCCTCCCTATGGAGCTTCCTCCATCTGGCATTCTCAAGCAGACCTGGACCACTAGTCTCCCTGTTCACCAACCAGTTTCAATAATGAACTCCCTTCTCTCCCCAGGAGCTGGAGTTTTACAAAAAAAAAAAACCAGACCAAACCAAAACCAAAAACCAGCACATTGAAGGGTTGGCCCCACTGTGGCTAACTTTATTCCAACTCACTGCCTTTCAGTCATTCAACTCAATGTCCTTATTTAATCCCATCCAGCACTAGGTAAACACCTCTAGATAGTCGTTTCCAACAGAGATTCCCCCAACAAGAGGCAGGAAGCCTCCACAACCGCCTTGTCTAACCCTATTCGTTTTGAACATAACCCCCTTAGTTAGGTCCCAATCCAATTCCCACTGAAGTCAGTGGGGTAGCTAAAAACTGTGTGGTTCTTCAGCTAGACGGCAGAGAAAGGGTTATGAATCTGATGCTGCCCTTCATCCTAAACTGCTTCTTTAGCTCAGACAGCAGAGACTCGCTCAAGTGGCGCAGGTTCAAACCCAACAGGGGATCTGCCAGGGGCATCATTACAAAGGGAAGTGCTGGGACTGAGCCGTTAATCAGACATTCCAGCTGAAAAAACAAACCCCTCTTAGATCACCCACTGCATTCGTGTTTGAAAAGAAGCTGACTGCAGCCCTTCCTGTCTGTGATGAGCCTAGTGGCTCATGGGGACAAGGCAAGTTAGCACAGGGGTTGCATTGTCATCCAGCCACGGCCCTGGGATACAGGCTCTAGCGCAGCGGTTCCCAAACTGTGGGTCATGACCCCAAATGAGGTCGCGCCATCAGCAGACGGGGTCGCAGGAATCCTTAGTATGCGGAGGACGCCGTTTTGCTTCACACAGCATGATGGTCATGCTGTGTGAAGAGCAAAATGGCATCCTCCATTCTGTCTGGGGTCCCGGCAGGAAATACTTCATTAAAATGGGGTTGAAATGACAAAAAAGCTTGGGAACCCCTGCTCTAGCGGGTGCTTCGATGTTGATGAGGCCACGTATTGCCTGCTGGTGACAGATCTCGCCTTGATCACCAGCATCAATTTTAGCTCCCTGTGCAGTGGCTAGGTAGAGGGTGTGTGGTATCTGGTTTCTTATGGTGCTTCCACGAACAGTTCTTCCCAGTGTGGATTGCCATAGGCAAAGCAACGGATTGTACCAGGGGGCATTCCCAGAGGGGGGAAGGTTATGTGGTTCGCCACATGCCATGGGCAAGACAGGGCTTTTTCTAGCGTTATTCCCGGGTGGAGTCCTGGTGATGGGCAGAGCTGGAGCAGTCTGTTCCTGGAACAGCAGTGAGTGTGCGGGGAGCATGGCGCCACGGCAGCAACAGAAACAATACTACATAGCCACATTCGGAGTAGCTAGAGCAGAGTCCCCGAAGAGGAGGAGGGTGTCAGCGGCAGGGGAGATCCGTTTCCTGGGAATACACTGCCTGTGTTGTCATGACGCTCTCACTGCCCTGCCCTGCTTTAGGAGGAGAAGTGGGGGTACATTGATCTGTGTCTGTTCCACATACCTCACAGAGCTCTGAGAAAGGCCCCAACTTCCCTCTCACACAAGACCCCGTCATTCGCTTCCAGCTTCGGAGGACAGGACCAGCTCTCCCCAAGTCCCCTCAGAGTACGTCTACACTTAGGTGGAACTTCCAGCTTGAGGAGACATACCCACGCCAACTCTGATCAAGTTAGCGCACTAAAAATGGAATGTATCCATGGCAACATGAGCAGTGGGAGGGGCTAGCCATGCCAAGTACATACCTAGGGTCTCAGATGGGATCGTACTCTGGGTAGCTAGCCTGTTCCACTGCTTGCACCTTCTATGTTTAGCATGCTAGGTCGAAGAGAGCTAGTGTAGTATGTCGACCCAGAGTGGAAATGACACCTTCCAGCTCTGGTGTAGACCCTGAGTCAAGAGAGGCATTGTTGAATAGTGTTACCCAAGCATCCCCAAGCCTGTGCAATCTTCTGCCCCCATGGCTCTCCTAAACCCTGCCAGCTCAGACTGTGGAGAAGTGGAACCATGAATCCAGCTTGGAGCATCCCCCAAACGGCATGGAAAGCATTGCCTTCTTGAAGCTGTCAGTCTGAACCCTCCATTTGCTGTAAAACCTTTCGAGAGGTTGGAAAATAATATTTTCTCCCTCAGTTCTTATTTTTCCAGTTGGCAAATGCTGCCCCCCCCTCCCCCTCCCCCTGTTTTTAATGATGTAAACCCCAATGTGTGACTTGGCCACGTTCACCCTCCACTCCTCTTGTGCTGTCAGCATCCAGAACTATCACACCGCCTCCTGCTTTACCATCTTGGAGCACTTTACAAACATTCAGCATCAGCCCCTTTTCCCAGTGGGATGGGGAACTGAGGCAAAAAAGGCAACGTGTCTTTCCCAAACCCACACAGGGAGCCAATGACACAGCTGGGAATAGATCCTACAAATCCTGACTCCCAACTGCATACTGTAACCACTTTACAACATTACCCCCCTCTCAGTGCTGATATCAGCATCGCTCTGGGAACAGGGATGTCGCTAGCAATCTGAAATCTGTAGAGCCATTGGATGACCCATTGCTCCCCGCTGAATACAGTACATATATGATCTCACCCACTGTAAAGCTGCATTCACATAGGGTGTGTAAATTAGCGCACCCAGCTATGCATCTGGGCACCGACTTGAGGGCCATTAACAAGCATTTGGGGTCCCAAATTGCAGAATAGGGAGATAAGAGATTTGAAATTCAGATTCACAATCTCATCACTAAAACAGGTGCAAGTAGACAGGGAAACTTCACAGCATGTTCATAAAAGAGCTGACAGAAAGCACAAGAAACACTGCCAGTTGCTCTATCTCCTATTCCTCCCAGGAAATTAAAAGCCGTCTGCTAGGTGAACACATAATTTAACAGAAGAAGATGCGCAGCCGGTGGACCTTACAACACTGTTATCTGGGACCCTTCACAGCAGAATTACATTTATTAATCTTGCTTCATCCTCATCAGCAGCATTCATCCACATTTAGTGATTCAGGGCTTTGTCTACATGGGAAAATTTCAATAGTCATATCAATGTAGTTTTATTGATATAAGCCCTGTGTGGATGCTCTTACTCCAGTCTTTTTGGTTTAGCTTAACCTCCTTCATGAGCAACAAACTAAACCAAATGTTAAATAATAATAATACTTAGCTCTTATATGGCGCTTTTCATCAGTAGACAAAGTGCTCTGTAAAGCAGGGCAATATCATTATCTCCATTTTACAGATGGGGGAAACTGAGGCACAGAGCAGGGAAGTGACTTGCCCAAGGTCACTCAGGAAGACCAGTGGTAGAGTCAGGAATAGAATCCAAATCGCCTGAGTCCCAGTCCAGTGTTCTAACCACTAGACCACATTGCCTCCCCTGTCCGAATAAGAGCGTCCACATGAGTGGATTATACTGGTATAACTATATCCAGTTTAAATTCACACCTTAACTTATACTGAAAAACTGTGTAGACGTGGCCTATATTGTGCTCCATTGGCTGTCTGAATTACCAGGTCTTTGCCATCAGTGGAAAACTAGTGTAGGGCCTGCCAATAACTGCTTTGGGACAGTGGGGAAAGGCAGGAATCAGACAAGCCAGAGAACAGTCCCAGCCAGACAGTAACAATTGCATAAACTAGGTCACAGTTTGGATAGAAACTATTTGACAATTGTTCTCCAGCGAGGAGGAAAATTCGAAGTTCCATACAGAAACTCGCTGTGTCGACGTCCTTTCAAATGATCATTTCTCTTCATTGCTGTAGTGCCTCCTCCCAGTGGGGCTGCACGGCCCTGGCTCCCTACGACGCTCAAGTATAGCAACATGACCTGGAATAGAAATGCCATCATTGTCAGTCTCCAGCCTGCAATGCCAGGTGCCCTAGGGCATTCCACTCTGCCAACATCAGCGCACTGCTCACTGCTCTGACATTAACTCAGTGAGGGGGTGCGGGACAGGAGAGGAGCAATGTTTTGCTCTGGGCACTCAACCAGGAGAAACAGGTAAGATGAGGACACTGCTTGTTTCTATGAGTCAGTACTTAACTTCTCATTGCTGTTTTATCACTGGGATACCATAAAGGGAGTTACAATGGCGCCTTGAAGAGTAAGGCAGTCGCCTTGGCCCAGGGAACCTGCAGCACAGTGATGTTCTTGCTAGTGGTGGAAGCTGCATAAAAATATCTCAGTAGCAGATCAAACAAGATGCAGCAAACACGGTGCTGTGACAGATCTCTCAGCTGCAGATCCAGGTAAACAGTGCGGTGATAGCTTACACAAACACGCTCTAATGCTGCAGAAAGGTAGGCTCAAATCCATGGACTCGCTGACGCTGGGAAGCTACTGAAGTTTAGAGCCAGGGTCCAGCTGGTTTGGGGAGGTGAAAAGGAATTCTGCAGGCTAACAAAAAAAAAAAATCACAGGATCTAATATAGATAAAGGAAATTGTCAGTCTTTCTCCCCCGCCCCCCACAATATAAAATGGCCTTTCCCCCAAAAACTGAAACATTTTTGCTGAACATTTTAATTTCATTCCAAGTTTTCCCATATTTTCATGAAAAACTAAATATGGGGGGAAATGACATTTTTGAAAAACTGAAAAAATTGTAGTTTCCAGTAAAGTTGGGTTTGAGTTTTCAAAAATAATTTCTTGGAGGAGGGGGGAGGGAGGGAGAAGGGAGAAAAAGGTAAAAAAAAACCAAAACAAACAAATAAAAAGTTTTAATGGTAAATTTGTAAAAAACCAAAAACCCTACTTATTTTTTCAACATTTCACAGGAAAAACGTTTGGCATTTTTCATCCAGCTCTGATTCTAAACCCAACTCTGCTACTGATTTTAAGGCCAGTTGCTTACATTTTTCCATCTGAGGCCTGCAAACCTTGGGGTGACTAATCGTATTGCCAGCTTCATGTCCTAGGTTCCCTGTTCAGTCCCTGTTCCTGGAATGTCAAAGGAAGGCGGAGGGGCTGAAGAATCCATTTGTCCTGCTCTGCTCTGTCCCAAAGGCCAGAGCTATACCACCACATACAAATCTGTACCACGGTTCCTCAGGGGCAGCACAGGGGCGGGGTGTATTTGAAGTCAGGATCATTATGGCTAGTTTTTCATGCGTGTGTTTCCCCAGCAGAGACGGGTGACCACAGTTTCCAGAAGTGTGACGAAGCAGTATTGCAAACCTTTGGTTGTGCTTGGAAGGCTTTTAACTACAGTCATTTAAGTGCAGTCATGCTCCCGGACTCATCTCACTGATCTTGGACCCTGGAAAGCACAGGGCAGTAGAAGTGTGTAAAGGGATGTCTTGCCAGGGCAGAGGCTGCATCAGAAGGAGCACGGCAACACGTAGAGCGTGTGTTAAAAGATGCTCACAGAGCACGCAGGCTAACTGGGGACAAATATTCTGCTCATCACTCCAGCAGCGGGGAAAAACATCACAAAGTCCCAGTGGTAACTGGAGCATTACAAGGGCCCAGCTACATAATTAACATGTGTTATTTCTCTCTTCCACACCAAGAAGCTGGTAACATGGGAAATTAATTCATTTCTTCTGCTTAAACTGCCCAAAGGCAAAATCCAGAGAGAACATGTGAACTCTCAAAACTCTGGCATTTCCCAGGCTGCCAGCCAAATGAATGCTTAAAAGAGATGATTTAATCTGACCTGTCTATACTCCCCCAACCCCCGTTTTCCAAAGGAATAATTCAAAATCTCTTGTTTATTAACTGCAGAGATGATCCATTTTCAACTTATTCCAGCTGCTACCGTGGCATTGCAAGGACATTTGGCTCCTGGCTGCAGAGATAATCCTGTGGTGGTTGGGATCTGGGGGGCTGCTACCCACTTTGATGCTCTATTAGACTGCCTGGCAGAGGGAATGCCAGGTAACCCTGTAGCTCAGGAACCGTAGAGAAGGGGGCTTAATAGTGGGCAGAGTTTGGTGCCCATGACATGGATTTCTACATCGATTTCAGCAGGCTGCCCCCAAAATAATTAGCAATGCCCAAGAGCTCCTGCCCCCGACACAGTCCCAGCATGGGAGTGAAAAGCCTGCTGCAGGAAAGAGGGGTGCTGTGATATTTGCCTCTCGGGGAGCCACACTGAGATAGCTTAAAAAGGGAAAACTGCTAAGCCCTAATACTGGTGGTTTTATTTCCATAAGATATACCACGCCAGAACAGCTTCTGATCACCTCACTGCTTATTCAGAAGATACAAACACAGCTCCCTTTAAAAGCACAGCCCTTTGGCTAGCACCCAGACAGACAAATCAAATGTGATGGAGATTACTGAAAACCTTTATCCACCATCATGTGTCAAAAAAGTTCTACCGATCCCAAAGGATCAGACACATTACCAAACAGAGCAATGAATTGTTCAGAACTTACCCAAATACATGCTTAAAGCTAATGCTTATTAACTAAATGAATATTTATTTTTTAAAAAGGAAAGAGTAATGGTTAAAAGATCATTATACGTACACCGATGAAAATAAAGTTCTTAGGTCAGTTTCAAAGTAGAGTTGATAACTGAGTTGCAAGGGTCTTAATTTGCAAAGTCTCTGGAAATTACTCAAACAGCTTGGGGATCATCAGTCCTTGTTTACAGCTTCTTTGTTTGGAACCCAGTCTAGAGAAGTGAAGCAGGAAATGAAGATCAAATAATCCACGGTCAGAGTTTGTTCAAATTCTCCCAGGAGAATTAGCAGGGTGGACCAGAACAAGTTGGGATCCCAGTCTTGCGATCCAAACTTCCCCTGACAAAGGTTGGACAGATGTGAGATAAAAAGGATCAGGACCCTAGAGTCTTTTATAGATCCAGGCAGGCTTATTGATATCTTCTTGACAGCAGGTAATCCTTGGGTGCATAACAGCTAATTACTTGTGGCTTTGAAGTAACATCTCCTATTTTACATGCACACCTGTAGCTAGCTACATTAGCATAAGGCAATCAGCAATTTACAACCGTTCACAAGTATTTACTACTTAAACTTCAAAGAGAAATAATCACAATAATATTACATTCAAGTTCTAGCTAAATGTTAATATCTTTGAACTTTGACTGACCATAGTGACAGACAGGAGCTATTTGGTTACATCGATAATCACTAGCAAGATTATAGGTAATTACAGAAAATATATCTACTTTCAAACTCTTAACAATGCAAGATATCACCTTAAAGTCTTAGCTATTTACAATGAATGGCTCTATTTACCATTTTACCATCTTTAAACATGTCCTCAAAGGAGCCGTGCTACCAGGAAGAGACGGGCCAGCAGAGCAGCAGCCCTGCAGACCCCACGACCCATGGGGTTGGGAGAGGAGGTGCAGCCTTGGAACTCTGCAGACATCCCCTAGCCCCTCCCACCAGACGGGGCAGGGCTGGGGAAACACTCTGTGGGGAACATGGTAGAGTTTACTTCCCTGGCTCCCTCCCCACTCTAGGGTTTTTTCCCCACTGGAGCAGGCAATCCAGTCCTGGGAGTTTGCACAGGTTAAAACATTTTGTTTGATGGAGACGTTAGAGGACTGTATTGTATTCAGACAGACAGACACAGCTCTATAGGACTGCCGAGTGTTGAGGGAGAAGGGAACTGCCACGTGTCTCCAGTGGTTTGTGCCAGCTGCTTTGGAAGAAGTGTAAGACCATGTTTTCACGGCCAGTCTTCACTGGGGTTTTGCAGGGCGGTAACTACTGTACATTAGCTATCTTGTTATAAAATGCTGGGGGAGATAAGGCCTATGCTCACTATCCAGATTGATCTCACCTCAATACGTCACGGTAAAAACTACAGGGCCGTGACTCCCTAGGATTTCACAGTGAGATAGCTAGTGCACATTAGTTACCTTGCTGTAAAAACCCACATTTCCTGGCATGGCCTAAGAAGCCCTGCAGTGGAATTGGAAAGGCACGTGGTGGCCCTGCTGAGATTTCGATCTTGGATTACAAAATTCGGAGTGCAGAGTCTTAAGCACTACACTGTGGGATCAGCTGGTGAGCGAAGATAGTGCAGAGGCGCCTGCTTTTGGTTTCTCAGCATACATTTGGCTGTCTATGCAAAGCGATGCATCTATAGCCACATCAGATGCCCTAAGTGATGGGTGCCTTATTAATACTAATAGCTGGTGTGCTTTGGAATCGATTATGGAATTTATCATTTTGTGAGTCCACTACGAATAATAATTAGCTTGGGGTAGTGCTTCGGGGCTTCAACTAGTTGTACAAACATAATAAATGACAGGCTCTGCCCTGGAGAGTTTACAGTCTAGAAGTTAAGACTTAAAAGAGGGATAAGGAGACATAAGTAGGAAGGGAAAGCAGGGGACATGGGGAACCTCCACCATTCTCTCTTCCTGCCCCGAGCCGCTCCCCTTGCTGGGTTAATGAGATGGGGCATGATGCTATTTGGGTACCAGAGGAGCGCTGGTCTCTCTCATGCCTTGGAGATTTCATGTCCGTGCCTTTTTTTGTACTCTGATACTTGTTTGTTGCCCATTATTCACCTACCATTTCTCAGCTGGGCAAGGGGGATATTGTATTTGTTCTTTAAAAATTGCCATGAAATAAATAAAAATAATAATAGATCCTATTTGCCCCCTCCCTCAGGGTCATGTGAAGCAGATAAGATAATATCAGAGACAGGGCCCTGTTAAGCAGAGGGCTTGTCTCCAGCGCTGTCACCCTGGCACCTCTCATGGAGCAGTGCAAGGCGCAGATATGAACGATCTTCAGCGTCTCTGTGAAAAGAGGCCCTTTGTGATGCTGGCTCTGAAGTATCCAATGGCAGATGCCGAGTTCCAAGGAGCTATCATGTTGAGAGGCATGATGTCATCCCGGGGATGAGGGTCGGCCAAGCAATTCCCATCAGGCCCAGAGGCAGTTTAGATAGACAGCCCCCATCCTGAGCCTGGGATGTGTCGCTCAGGGAGCTGAGCCTCTAAATGTTCAAAAGTGACTCCGAATTTTGGGCGCCCAACTTGGGGAGTCTTAAAGGGGTGTCTTCAGAGGGCTCAGCACCAGCCTCCCCCACCCAAAGTGTCTCAAGCTGGGAACCCAAAATTGCTAGTCACGTGACAATTTAGGCTATTGCTCAAGATAAACACATTTACGGCACACGGGCGGGGGGGTGCTGCAAAGCCGGGGGGGATCTGAGATGGTTTTTGCCAAAAACTTTCAAGTCGCATTTCTTAGCCAAAGCAACGTTGAAAGAAGTACCCCGACCTCTGGCTTTAAAATAATCCTTGGGAAACCCTCGAAGACCAAGGCCCAAGGGTAATGTTTGAGCTCTCTCTCTTTTGGAAAAGATCCGTTATTGACGCCAGAAGAGGCGCTGACAGAGCAAAAAGCCAATGCCCTGCTCGATGTTTAATCAGTGTATTAATAATAAAGTTATAAAGGCACAGAACTCTGCACTCGTCCAAGACACATTCCCTCAGTCACGGCTTTGATGAATGAAGCCCCCAGGGCTATCCTGCCTCAGGCGTGGGTATGCTCAGAAAGCTAATTGGCAAGACGAGATTTCTGGCATCTCCTCTCTGCAAAGCCATTCACTGATAAGCAGTGATGGGTTCTTACTCTTCTCTGTCTGCAAGCACTTGCCCCGGAGTCTCAGCTCCAGTCATTGGTGTGAGGCTGAATAATAGTTTCACCTCCTTTGAATTGAATGAAGGAAAGGGTAGATCCGGAGGTAAGGAACGATGAATGACTTCCAGTGGTTGTTGCGCTGTTCTGCGGGACCCGATGGTTGTCCACGTTTCATCCCCACATCTGGTGTTGGGGTCAGTGTCAAAGGAGAGAGACACACAGCATTTGTCCACAGCCAAGTGATGGATTATCAGGTATCTTGTGGGGGACAGCCCTGTTAAATTCCCTCTGCATGTGCAAAATGGCCCCAGCTCTGAGCGTTATCCAGGCTGACTCTCACTTCCTTGCCCTGTGTGCTGTGTTTTGTTTGTTCTTTCCCCACTGCTAATCCCTGGACATGAAAGAGAAGGGCCGAGTCTTGAATGAGAGGCTGCAGCACCAAGCCCTCAGACACTGCAGGCTTCCCTCCTCTCTTGCTCTCCGTGCTGTCCCTCGTGGACATCCAGCCCTTTCTCCCACACAGTGCTGGTTAGCACCCAGAAGATGGGAGAGTGAGCCCCCCTCTGCTTTTAGCAGAGGAGCTGTGCTCTGGGCCCCCTTACTTTAGCCCCCACCCCACCGTGCCTGGAAGGGCCTCTCTCTGAGTCTCAGGTTAGTGCATCCAGCCAGGCGTTGCCGTACCCAAGAGGGCGGCGGTGATTCCCACGGCGGCTTTTGTGCTTGGCGGCACTTGTCTGCTCGGAGCGAGACTGAGACTGTGCCCCCTTCTGAAACGGTTTCACAACAGCTGTCAGAGGGGAATCCCTTCTGACCTGGGCCGGAAAGAGGACGGGCCTGTATGCCCCATTCCTAGGGCTGCTTGAATGCCACCTAACTGGGGCTCGGGAGCATCCAGCGTGAGTGCCCTTGAACAGCTGTTCGGGAAGGTTCTCCCGGGCCAGATGTTCATTCACGCAGCTGTTTGGGGTTATTGCTTCTAATGGCACAGATCTCTCCATGCCCATCTTCCCGTGTGTCTGAACCACACCTAGTGCAATGGGGCCCCTATCCTGGCTGTGGGAACCCCTGGGTGCTACCACACTGCACATAAATGACCATCATTTACAGGAGCGTTTACTGTGCATTAATCGCCTTTTTGTCATTCCTTCTTCTCCCGTTTATAGCTACATCCAGTCCCGGAACAGAAACAATACCACCTGGTTTATATGACCAGTCACATACCCTGAGAAAGGGATAAAATCAACAGTCCCTGCACACCCAAGAGACTCAAAATAACCCTTCCAAATAGTTCCTTGCAGCATTAGTCCGCAAATGTATATGGCTACCCAGCCCATCTGAAGGCCAATATTCACATGTAAGGGATCAATTTGTCAGATAATTAGCTCATTAGGAGTAATTTGACCAGCTCCTCCATTGTCAATCCCATGGGGAACATAGTCCCTCCTCATATAGTTTAAAAAGGCAGGGTCAAATATTCGGGCTTTGGAGAGTTGAAAATTACAGGCCAGAAGCCTAAAGGTTAAACAGGTTTTGTTTTTTTTAAAGCTAGTTTCAGAATCATTGTCGGGTACAGTCTGTGCCTGTCCTGACCTGAGCGGTGACAGCTCTAATCAGCGTAAAGTGGGACTCGCATTAGCCAGACTCAAGTGGCAGAGCAGTTTTCCTGATGAATGGTGGGACTGTTTCAGCAGCCTGGAGACAGGCTCTTGCTAGAGCAAGGCAGCCAAGTTTTCGTGGCTCTGATGGATGGGACTCAGAGGGGAGAGGAGTGGACAGCTCAGAGGATTGGGAATGAGCATCAGCGACCTGCCAGTTCAGATGCAGCCCAGGTCCGAAATGACTGAAAGTCCAAGCCCCCTGGGCACTGGTCATTTAGTGACCAGTGTGTTGGGAGTCACAGACCAGCCCCTAGAGGAAAGATGTCCATATATTACCCCGCCTCCCCGCACACAATGCATTTGGCATTAGCTTAGGAGAGATGCCAAGAACGGTATAGTCCTGGAAACTCAAATGCCCTCTGGCGCTGAGAGGATGTCACGTCGGGTCAGGGCTGAAGTACACGTACTGGGATGCAGTGCAGGGAAGCTTGCACCTGTTTTCTGTGGATAAAGTCAAACACGACAGCTGGCGTTATCCCACAGGCTTCCGTGCTGAGAGTCTGGGGAAGGGTTGGCTGCCATTTTGTTTTCAGGCATGCTGGGATCCAATCCGCCTGAGCAGCAGCAGCCACCACCCTGCTATCCACATGCCATTGCTGAGCGAACATCACCAGTGATCCCCTGAGGGCCTGATCCGCATGGCGGGCTTGGGATCACGCCCAGTGACAAAGCACGTGCTAAAGATGGACCATTATTTATGTGTTTCTCCTAGGAAAGCTCTTTGGGTGGCATATTTAGCCAGTCCCAGGACTCTGCTCCAGCCCCTCAGAGAGGCATCTCCTGATTGCTTATTTATGCATTACACTGATCCATGATTCTCACTCATTGACTGCTGGCTGACAGTTAATTATTGGGCTGCCAGCACAGCACCTCTCCCACTGGAGCTGGGGTCCAGATGGAGCTGGCTTCCCTCATTTTGCAAGTTCTGCCTCTGCCATTTCCTCTTGTTTGCATATTTTTGTATTGCTCCACTGGTCCAAGGGGATGGTTCTATGGCAAAAACAATGGCTGGTAGAAATTCTCATAGTAGCTGGCGGCGCTTCGAGTCTAGGGTGCCTGGATTAACCCATTCATGCTCCAATTTATGCACACACATGTAGCTACGATGAGATAGTCTCAGACACACAAGCATGTCTGCAAACCCACACAGGAGCACAGGCATCCTTTCTCTAGCTGCTGCCCGGCATTTATCCGACACCAATCAGTTACCCTGAATGTGGGATGTTGCACATTATATACAACTTGTATTTTATGACTTTGAGTCTGTACTTTTGGATAATTCATGCATTATACCCGGATGTAGAGAAATGCTTTCTTTAAACTCTGTATTTGATCATTTTAACATTAGCACTAATAAAAATGTTATATCTGAGCACTGTGGTACCCCAGGCAATTACCCCACAGCCCCATGCTTACACAATAAGCCGTACACTAGCAAATCAGAAGGAGGAAAAGTCAAACTCCGAGTAAAGAGTTCACTTTATCTCTGTCTTTGCGGTTCCTAGGAAATCTCTGAGGGCTTTATTTTCCATGTGCAGATCTTCACTGGGGCTGACTCCATATGCCACTGATGTTGCATCATAAACTATAACTTGGCTGGAAATTTAAGTGGTTCTTCAATGACTCGGTAATTACGCACCCAGGCAGCAGAAGCATTGATCTGCACAGCCCGGGGGGTTCTGCACTCAGGTGTCAACCTGCCAAGAAGATGGGTCTGTGAGCATTTCATTCTATCCAATCTCCTATAGTTTAAAGGGGCCAGACAATGTGTCTGCAAATGAAATTACTTGGGGTTAAACTTGACACACTGGAACCCGATTCTCTTCTTGTTTACAGCAGATTTATAATGGTGTAACTCCATTTATTTACTCCTGACTGACATGGGTAAATGAGAGGAATCAGGCCCCAAGACTGCACCTGGGAACACAAATAATGAATAATGGGCCGATTCCTGAGCCTTGAGTGCTTTGTGCATGGAGCCCAAGGTATAGAGGATGTTGGACTGTGGAGAGCTGGTGATTTCCTCTGGTGGCTGCCATCTTTTGCTCTAGTCTAGTTTAAAGATTTCATTAAAAAAAATTAATCTCTAGCTGTGGTGTCAACCAATGTAGTGTTATCTGCCTGAGTCTGCAGACCAAAATGGTGCACGTCCTGCTCGCACCAGCTTTCCGTTGCAGTCAATGGGTCTGGTAGCCCAGGAATGGTGCTATTTGCCATTGCAGAGCTGGACCCCCAAGGGCTCAGATGCAAAATGGCCAAAGCCAGACACTGTGGCCCCGGGGAGCGAGCTCAGCTCACTGGCACATCCTACGGGAAGCTGGTCCAATAGTTAGTGATCTTCACTGATACAAATGTGGGCCTTCTGTCAAACTGGAAATAAGGATTCCATCTTCGAAATTTCAAAGTGCAGTACACAGAAAAACAACATCACAGTCTCAACCTATATATCTTGCAGGTAACTAGCCATCATCACTAGTAATATAGGAAGCCCCCAGTTATCTAGGACCGAGGTGCTTGATGGACAGTCTTTCACCTTATCTCTCTGCACCTGGGGCCTGGGTGCTCATTGGTTCTCATTGATTTCATCACACAGCCCCTAAACAGCATTTGGATGATGGGCATTGAATAGAGTGAGATAAATTTGGCTCATAACAAGCCCTGTTTCCCGTGCTTTAGCTCAGGTCTGGGAGGTAGGAGACCTGGGTTCAAGTCCCCATTCTGCTGTTGATTCATTGTGTGGACTTGAGTAAATTACTAATGAACCTCAATTACAGTTTCCCCAGCTATAAAAATGGGAATAACGTTCCCAAACCCACAGTCTGTTGTAAGGACTGATTAATGTTTGCAAAGCACTTTAAACATGGAAAGGACTGTGGTATTATTATTATTTGACACACATACACAGTCTCTCTCGCTCTCTCTTTCTCTGTCAAGGCTGTCAGGAGCTGCTGATTACCACACTGAATTTATTCCAGGCCAGTTTCTGTGTTTACGTAACAGATGATGGACATAAAATGTAATGTGCAAAAGCAAGGGAGCCTGGGTTTCACAGACTCCTTACTGAGTGGGGGGTGGGGGGACTCTTCTTCTGAAAGGATGAGACGCATCGCTGTGCCTGGGCCATTAAAAATGAAATACCCTCCTCTGAGAGCTGCGCAGATCCACTGACAAGAAAATGAATGCGGTGCCTGCACAGTGCTCCTTGATGGAGCTTGCTGGCTCTCTTTGCTTCTGCTGCCCTTATGTTCAGCACCTTGCTCCTACAGGGAGATGCAAAACGGAGAGACGAAGTTCACAGGGAGGCAACAGAACCATCAGAAGAGCCTCTGAAGCGGCCAGTGTCCCAGTGCAGTGATGGTGGGAGATCAGCACCCACTGGGACACAGGATGCAAACCCGCCTGCCTCTGACATTAAGGGCTCTTGGATTTGAATCCAGAGCCTGAGACCCCAGCCCATCACTCGTGATACCCAGCTGAAGGTTACCAAGCTGCTGGCAAGGATATGGGAGAGGTCTGTATCCTTGATATTTGCCTTAGTTGTGGGTTCACAATGGATCCGTGGATCACAGACCCAGGGTTTGTCACCAGAGAGCAGCAGCCGGCAGCAATCCTCAGACCAGATGGATTCCAGACCAGGCACCAGTGTAGGCTGCAGCCCAGGCCTTAGGAGCAACAAATGATAGTGGAGCATCCACATGGCCTGTGAAGTGCATGAGAGACGGAGCAGAATCAGCCCTGCTTGCCTTGAGGAATGACTAGCAACACGATCAGTGAGGGGAGGAAGTGAATGGTCTTGCCCTGCCTTCAGTCCATAGAAGCTGTAAGGTGGGCCCGGCCCAGCCCTGCCTGCCCCAGAGAGCATCTGATCAGGGGCAGCAGCAGAAGAGGGCTGGCCTTGCCCATTGCAAGAACCTGCTAACCAGCAGCCGCAGAGGGTTGCGCAGCTCTTCCACCTCCTGAACATCTTCCCCGCAGTTCAACAGCCCTGGCCCCGTGAGCCCCAGTCAGCTAGCCTGGGCCTGCCCTGGGTGTCTATTTGCAGTGCAGACATACCCTTAAAGACTTGGGCTGGGGGCGAATGGGGAGCGGGAAGGCGCACAGTGAGCCCGAGGCCTCGCTGATTGCATGGGAGGTTCTGGCCCAGGTTCTCCACTTGCTCTAGATGAGACAATTCTCTCCTGGCTTGAGGCCTTCCAACCCCTGGAAGCCTGGGCATTTTGAACAATCCACTTACGTTGGCGTCTGTCTACATCTTTCGCTTTAAAAATCTGGCCCCAGGGGTCGCCACCCTAGTGCGTGGACTGAAAATGGCCGTCACATGAACGCACTTAACAGTGACAGGCCCCAGTGGTGGAGTTCAGCTCCCCTACGCCCCAGGGCATTTGGCTCTAGGGTTTTGGTTCAGATCGCGACACAGATAAAAGCCAGCTGGAAAGTTTAGATTCAGATCAGGCTCTGAGATGGAAACAGCTATTTGGGTAGAACAGGATCTGCCACTCACAGGGCAGCTGCTTTATGATGACATTTCTTTAGGATAAAGGACAGGCTGGTTCTGGTGAAAAAGTCTTGGCCTTCTGAGCTGGTCATTTAGAATCAGGTCATGACAATATCGCGGCCTCTCACGCAGCAGTGTGATGCAGTCGCAGTGCAGCATTAGCCTTTATATCCATCCGCCTATTTCTAATAAAAAGTAAGGATTAACCCAAAGAGAGCTTTTAACCCAGAAAGGACGGTGAGCCAGACACTCCCTGAAGTCCACAAGGGACTCTGCTATTCCTTTTACATGGAAGCCAATCGGCTGCACTGGGGCTGGAAGACCATATAAAACCCGAATAGAGATAGAAAGATCAATAGATGCCCACTGATAGTCTCTGGGCACCAATGATGTAGTGATATAACAGAGTCATCATCATACGACCCTTGTTTCCTGCAGGATCAGTGAAGAAAGGTAGCACTTCTAGAACTTCCACACATAAAACCCACAGGCGTTAGCAGGAATTGGATAAGATTGTGAGAACTGACCCTTGCCACCATCTCCTAAGCGCCCCCCTCCCAACTTCCCTTCCTTCCACGCACCAGAGGAGTTGGAATTCAATATTTTCTGCACATCATAAGCTTGAAGGTTTCCATCAAGTGCCTAATTTTATCTTCATCTCCTGGTTAACAACGTGTTTCGTTAGCACTAAGGGAGCATCAGGGAAGGATGGATCTCAAAGGGGTTGTGCATTTTGAAAAGGTTCTGTAAATTCTCTGCAAGTGTCTCATGAGTCCCATTCTCCCCCCTCCCCACACACAGAGGGTTGCAGTCTTTAAGACAGATCTGCTCCTGGGTTGGGGTTGAACCCTCCTCACAAAGCTTGTTCACCTTATTAAAATTAACTATGATCCCACAACGTGTTCTATGGTTATCACCTTCTGTTCCACAGTTCCTGAGCTGCATTTTCAGTCAGGATAATATATGCTTAAAAACTGTATGGAGACAGTCAAACTAATGAGGCATCTGCTGTGAATCTGTGCATCCCCATACACCAACCCTGCTGCTCTCATCTTCTTCAGATACAGGAGAGCTGAAAAGGAGAGTGAAAGGGGCAGGCTATCTTGTGATGAAATCTCAGAGGGTCTTACCCTGCAGCTCCTCCTAGCAGGATCCCCCAGGTGCTAGCAAGCACTGTAGATTTCTAAGCCAGGTAGCCCATTATTGGATGCATTTTCAGTGACAAAGGCACCTCCCCCTGGAAGTGGATTGCAGCTTGTGAACCAACCACTGAAGTGGTGTTACACTTGATACATCACTGCCCCGGGTCTGATTCTGTTACATGGGCTTACCCGATGACTCCAGGTGTTGCTGGAGTCTGAAGGAGGAAGAGTTTATTGCTGAACATGAACTCTGGGCACAGAACCCATTAATCCAACTGCAGAGAACAGCTGAGGCTTTTTTTATCGGAGGCTTTTTATGTTTTATTCATTTCAAGGATTGTGTTTCTCTATTAACCCAGATTAGTAATTGCAATTCCCTGCCTTTTAAAGGGGTTTCTTGTAATATTTCAACATTAAGTGTTTATATCTTTCAATATTCCTTGTCCTGCTGGTGCTATACAATTCACATTACTTCTAGAGTGCAATCATCATGTGTAGAGAAAACAAAATCCCTTATAATTCCTCTAATTTAGTGCACATAGTCCATACATTTTTGATTATATCCAATACCTTTCATTCTACGTCCTTCAGCACTTACTATATGAATCAGAGGTATTATCCACATATACAGAGACAGCATATTTGATTCATAAGGCAGACAAATGTACAGTTTCTAATTTGGGGTGAAAACATGTGAACTGGTCTTCTTTGGAGAATCAGGAAACTTAACGCATGTAATACAGCAAGTTATTCCTAACTGGTTTAAGCTTTCCCATCCATCTCTGCAACTCAATTCACCCACGGGATTCAATGGGTCACTCTGCAGAGGAAAACAGGGTGTTTGTTACTCTGTCAACCTTTTGGGGGTTCCCTTCTCATTGCACGTGCAGACACACATATGATCCTTATGTAAATTACGAGATTCTTGTCTAAGCGACTAACAATCATTTTATTTAGATATCTCCATTTTTGTTCCTGAGGGAGTAAAAACTTCAAGTCTATCTTATCTGGGATTCCTTAGACAGAGTGTCTCACACCGTGTGAATGGCTGGTTTCTTTGGTTTTTAGGTGGAGTGTAGAACAAGGCAGGCCCTGTTTTGGGATAAACAGAGGTGGGCCACGGCCATCTAGATTGTCATGTGATAAATCAGCTTTTCTGATCAAGGAGGAATAAAAGTTATGGACAATAATCATGTCTTATTTGACATCTATATATCTTACAGGTGGCAGCATGGTCTAGTGGCTGGGGCACTGGCAGGGAAGCCAGAAGACAAGGCTTCTAATCTTGATTCTGCTGGGTTGACTTTGGGCATGTTGTTTCCTGCCTCGGTTCCCCTCCCATCCTTTGTCTGTTTACATTCTTCTAAACTCATCCATGGCAGGGGCTGTCTCTCAGTAAATGCTTGTGCAATGCCCAGCACGATGGGGCCTTGAACGTGACAGGGGCATCTGGGAGCTCTTCCTGTTCATTATTTGTATTAGAGTAAATTCTTTGGCAAGGTCTCGTAGTTAATTGACATGACGTTGCTTCGGACGGGGAGGTTTGCTACTGTTACCAGCAGAACAAGTCACCCCTTTACGATCTTCACCTCACCAAGTGCCCAAGAAGCTCTACCCTCCTTCTGATGGTTTTCAGCATCTCTTGGTGTGTAGAAATTAACTCAGGAGAACTGTATGCTGCACAGAGCTCTGCATAGAGTGACGGAGGCTAGAGGTGGACTGGAAAGCCCCACAAGTCCTTCCATCACCTTCCAAAGGCTGAAGCTGGATTGCTCCCTACCACCTGTTTGCTTGAGCTTTCTTTGTCCTAGCTGCTTTTGAACGTCTCAGTCAATAGGTCTGTCACCGCTTCCCGTGGGACACGACTCACAATCTAAGATCCTGAACGCCAGTAGCTCCCTGCAGATAGACCCTGCAGTGCGTGCAGTGAACACTGCTGAAGGTGGGCTCCTCAACTTCCCATCTTACTGTCCCGACCCGGCTTCTCTTGGCAGCTGGCCTAAACGCTTCTCTTCTGAGTTCAGCCCCAGCTGCTGGTCAGATACCTTGTTCCACTCTAAATAATTAGCACTGACATACTTCGGCCATCAGTAGGTCTAGTCACCCACCGCTTGCTGCTCAGGCAATCTCTGCACACTTTGCTCCTTTAGCCTTTCCTCAGGAGTGAACCAGTGCAGTTCATCACTTGTGCTGCTCTTCTCTGATTCTCTGCAGTTCCCCACCCCCCTTTCCATTGCACCACGTGCTGCTATGCAGCTTCCCTTGTAGCTCTTCCAACACAGCTCCGACCTTCACGTCCCGCCTCTCTGCTGCTCCCGCGCTATGCCCCCCTTCCCTCACATAACACTGCCCTGTATTTCTAGGGTGCTAGCCTCATGGTGCCAAATCACCTTCCTCTGCCCGCTCCCATCCTGGGCATCTCCTGTGAATGCTCACAACCTACGACAAATGGTGGTTTTGCAGCTGGGGAAAACATGCCGTGTTTTCTAGACAGAGACTGTCAAACTCATTTCACTTGTGACAGAAGTCCCAGCGATGAAAGGCCAGGGAGCCGCCCAACTCACAGAACCAAGCAACGGGAAGCTGTGGTTTCACTAACCACTGGGTGCCAACGCTAGTTCTGATTGTCCCCTTCGTCCTGCAATCAATCTATTTACAACGGAGAGGAAGGTCCATGACAGCACCAACCCTCTGCTGGATGGAGAGAACGAAAGGTCTGTCTACGCTGCAGTTAAAATCCCATGGCTGGCCCATGCCAGCTGACTCGGGCTCATGGGGCTCGGGCTAACAGGCTGTTTAATTGCAGTGTAGACTTCAGGCTCAGGCTAGATCCCGGATTCTAAGACCCTGTGAGGCGGGACGGTCCCAGAGCTTGGGCTGCAGCTCCAGCCTGGATATTTATACAGCAGTTAAACAGACCTTTAGCCCCACCCCCCGTCGGCTGGCTCAGGCCAGCTGCAGGTGTCTAATTGCAGTGTAAGGCTCCCGGTTCCTTATGCCTGCTGCAGAACTGGCCAAGGCTCCTGTGGAAGATTGTCACCTGGGGCTCCAGCAACCCCTACCCGCATATAGCAGCCAGCCAGCAGACTGTCCCATGGAGAGAATAAGGGGAAAATCCCCAGAGAACCTGCCAGCCAACACCCGTGTAGAAGGTGCCTGTCCTGCAGCCCTCAGGGGAAGGACAAGGTAATGTAGCAACTGCATTTCACTGCAACGGTGCATACTGGGGCTGCACATGCTTCAGAGCTTTTGTAGGCTCGCTGCACACGTGAGGCACTCCTGGCATCCTGTCATTCCCCCCACAAGCTCGCTGTGCGCCCCCCTGCCATCCCTTTACCCCTTCATTTCAATGCAGCTTCCTCAATAGCCATCCTGCCAGCAGCTCTGTGTGATCCCCCATTCTTAACCCCCATGCCCTCCATTTCCCCTTCCCTCCCATGGCAAGGGCTCTATGTTCCCTCCTGTTCCCACCTTTCTTCCTTACCAACCTCCCCCCGACCAGGATTTCTATGTGCCACCCATTGCCCCCTCCTCAATATCATTCTCCCCATGCCAGGGGCTGTGTGCAAGCCCCCGTTCTCCTCTTGCCCTCCCTACATTTCTCCCCCTCCCCCCCCCATTATTATTTAACTGGAAGGAATGATAAGCGATTCAGGATATCAACATATTAAACTCTGTTGGGAGGATGGGCTGAGATGAGATTGGTGTATCCTTATGCTGGAGGGTATTAATGGGAGCTGTCAACCAGTTATTTTATCCACAGACCAATGCAGAGGTGCTTGAAGCTCTGGTTGTACTAAACAGATGGCAGGGGCTCCATGTCTCCCCTACTTTCCCCTAGAGGTCAATAGGAGTCTGGGCCACTGATGCCTAGAACATTTCCTGAAATCCTGGAATTGACTGGATGTGCCATTGAAAAGTTATCACTTTACAGACAGACAAACCACAGAAATGCTATCAAGCTTGCTAACTTGGACAGTCTTCCTCGATTTGACTGACACACACAAAGTGATTGATTGGCAGTCGACATTAAGCCATGATCAAATTAAACAGCAAAATGTCAAGGATAAAAACAATTTATTCCCATGCAGCTTGTGGGAGGGAGCTCAAAAGCAGCAAACAGGAGGCAGAAAAGCAGAAACCAGAGGGGAAAAAACCCCCACACTTCCTAAATAATGTAGGATCTATAAATAAACCATCTAACAAACACCAGTTTTTGGGGAGATTTTAAATCTGCTGAAAGAGACCCTGCCAATATAAAAGTCAAGCAATTAAATAAAGATTCCTTAGCTCTGGCACCAATAATATCACAGAGAATGAAAACGTGGAGTTTTGTGTTCAGATACCACAGAGATAATTGTGTTATACATAACTAGACACACAAATAGATCGGTTGATTGAATTTTTATAATCTTTGGTAATGTACTTTTCACCATTTATGATGTCTGTTTAATTCTTGCATTTTGCTCAGGTCTGACAGTAGAACTAGATGGTCAGTTTCATAATGGTGTGTAGTCAGTTTCACTTTCCAGTGTTCAGGCACTACCAAAAAGGTTCACAACCTTTAAGAAGAAGGTTGAAGTCACCCTTTCAACCCCCCAAGACATTTTTATTAGGTTTAATAACTCCACCCACCGCCAAAAGTAAATACACAATAAAACCCCACTACATTCTGGCTTAAGTTGGTAGACACTACAATGCCCCTTTAAATGTCTTTACACTGCAAATAGGATAAAGCGCATTCCAAACCAGAGCCCTTGCATTAAAAAAGAGGAACTTTTGAAACAAAGCCATTTTTTAAATTATTTTGGTCGATTTCCTTTTATCCTAGTGTTCTAGAGCCGCATTGCATTCTTGCTGGTGTCATAGCATATGCTGTTGGAAATGAAAGCAGGAGACTGTACTTGCCTGGGTATTATCTGTAGTGCAGGTGTGAATGAGAAGTGTGACAACAGTGTGTGTGTGCAAATGTGCCATGTCTGCACGCAGTGCATTTGCATGTAAATGGTGTGCTTGTGTGTATACACATGGTGTGTTCGGCTATGTATGTAACATAGGTCTGGGGGGGAAGCAGAAAAGGAGGACAAGCTGCATGCTGGTACCTTATTTACCTTGCAATAGTCCCCTGCAACTTTTCTGGATTTCATACCCCAGGAAATTGGATTTCACATGGGGAAGTGCAATTTGAAGGACTTTCATCTGGAAACATACAGTACCCCCAGCACCTCAGCCAGTGTTTGAATACTCCAGGCTCACGCAGGAAAGGAAAAACAGGAACAAAGGCCTTGTCCTTTACAGATTTTGAGGCTTAGGGTGACCATCAAGTGTCCAGCTACTGGTTTTAACGACAATGATTTGCATTTTGCTAAAATGGGGTCCCCCACCCCCCAAAAAAAAAAAAACCCCATCTGTGAGAACGTGCTCTCTGCTCGGCAATATTCACAAGAAAAGGAAAACATCGAAGGATCTCAGGGAACTTACCAAGAAGAACAGGAGCAGCAGTGCCTGATTGTACAACAGCTTTCTTAAGGCTGCAGCTGCTTTGCTTTGCCACATTTAAAGGAGCAGTCCCCAGAAAAGCACGCTGGGACTAAGAGGGCAGGAAAACTGGTCTCAGATAGACCCAAAGGGACCAGGAAGTCACCGTGAAAAGTGCTTGTGAGGAGGGGGCGTTTCTATGTTGTACATTTCCCTGCTATACTATGAATGAGCCCCTTATATGGGGATGAGTCCATCCTTTCCAGGCCCTTCTGTTGGTCACTTTCTCAGTCCCTTCAGCACTTGCTGCTACAAGAAGGGAGGGAGGAGCCCAACAAATGACTCCTGCCTGTGTTAATGTCCCACGACTGTACCTCTAGAGCACTGTGCATGGCAGTTTTCTATTGAGAGGCTGTGTGGTCTAGTGGGTTAAGCTCGGGGTTAGCACATATTCTGTGGTGATGAACGCAATGCAAATGCCCAGATGATGGATAACCAGGGACTTGAGTCCCAACCCTGCCAATGATTCACTCTAGGGTCTTGGGCAAGTCACCTAGTATTTCTGTTTTCCCCAAGTATAAAGGGGGATAATAATCCTTAGCTCATAGGCTGTGAAACTGAGTTCATTCATACCTGGATAATGCTTTGAAAGCCTTGGATAGGAGATGCTATGAAAAAGGCAAAGTATCATGGGGAAAATCTGTGGCTATTTAGGACACTGAGATTGTCTTTGTGCTGCACAATGAGGTGGTTCAGAACCTCATGGCCACAATGTGGCTAGCCACTCAGATGCCTCCGCTCTTGGAGAATCCCCGCTTCCTGTCAGTGGTACAGGGGCCAGACACACACGTGCAGGGTTCTGATTCCATTCAGAGGGCCATGGCACACATGCATTCACTCCGGCTGGTATAATTAGTTACAGTGTTGTTATTTATTACTTGTTTCCTTTGATTATTAATTCAGATGAACTACCCACTCCTGCTTCTGTCCTGTGGTGCCAGTCAGCACAAAGCCTGAGCATCACTTACATGGAACTTATGTCGTGCTAGCCCTGTGCAGAGGGCTGAGTTTCTCACCCTTCACGCTTCCTGTATAACATCAGATCAAGAAAGGATGCGGAATGACACAGTAGCCCCACCACTGGGAAGAGGGTGAGGGGGAAGACAGGTGGAACATAGGAAGGAAAATCGACACCAGAGGCTGTCCAGCACCGTCCTGTTCAGAGGGCTCCCCCTTCAATCCCACCGGGGAGTCAAATTCATCATCCCCTCTTTGAAAGGTCACCAGGCTTCCCATTAAGAGAGCAGAAAAGAGCTGAGCTGGGCGCAAGTGGGAGCAATTAACGTTGTTCTGGCCCAGGGCTCATCCTGCTGCCAGGAGTGTCAGGGGGGATTGAGGCCGGCAGAGAGAGGGGAAGGGAGTGGGAGATGTCGCTGAAGAATGCTTTTTATCCAGGACTCCTCCAGGGCTGCAGCCCCAGTCCCAAGCAGCGCTGAGCAACCCTGCTGGCTTGGTGTGAGACATGTCAGAGTCATTACTCATTGCCTGTAAGGGGGCTGCCTCTCACCACCTCCTTCGCCTTCCCTTCGCCTGATCTGATTTGAAGGGACAGCTGAAGGCCCGGGCTGGCTGCGCTGAGCATGCTGGGAAGGAGCACGGGTCCCCACGCCTGTCTGCACCATGGCCCAGATCTCTCACTGGTAATTGCCCCTCGGCTGTGGAGGGCTGCTGGGCAATGTTGCTTAAAGAAGCAGCGAGACGGGTGCCTTTTGCATGCCACTGGGAAGACAGCAAGTGTTTTCCGGTGACCAGTTCTGCCTTGGCCATCAGGCCTTTCCTTCCTGCAGTCCCGGTTCCTTGAGCGGGGGTGAGGAGTGCTTAACGCCTACTGAGGTGCTTAGCAAAGACCCAGGAGTCCCTTTTTCCCAGGCTTTGGTCTTGTTAAAAGGCTGCTGTTCCCAGTGTGGTGTTTCAAAGGGGTTGTTAGGGGGATTATGTCTCAGGCTCTGACTCCGGAGTGAGGCGATGCATTTGAGCTGTCATCAGGACGATGGGATGAAAAAGAGCTGAAACCCAATTAGCATAAAAAAAACCTGCCAAACTCAGCCTGCAGCTCAGAGGCTTATTTCATTATCTGATATTCCTTCTTTTGCAATCTTCTCTGAAGTTATTTCCTTTCCAAGAGACGGCGCCGGGGCTGAAATAAACACAGCCTGGTAGCAAGTCTGTATGCATAACCCATGCTAGCACAGAGTGTGTCAGGCTTCCCCCTCTAGGGGCTGGACAATTCATGGATAAAAACCTACTCCTGCTACCAGCTAATGGAGCTACTCCTTTAACTCAAGTGGTAAAAGTCTGTGCTGTTGTGCTGAAAATTCCTGGGTTCAACTCATCTGATGACCCAGATGGGACATGGGGGTTGTTATATTTGCACTGAGTTCATGTTAAGAATGAGCTCCCAAAATAGATTCTTTCATAGATTCCAGGGCCAGAAGAGACCATTGTGACCATCTAGTCTGACCGCCCGTAGAACACAGGCCAGAGATCTTCCTCAAAATATATCTCTGGGTCCGGACGCAGAGGAAGTGCTTTCAATTCTACATTCCTTTCCAGCAAATCCAATCCATCTTCCCTAGCCCAATTTGCCAGCTCAAGTGAGGTCCTTAATGCCCCAGGGTAACATCACAGAGGTACTCTGTAGGGCAAGCAACCCTCCACGGCCAGTCCATAATCTGCCACCAAGTGCAATGCACCAACCACCTTACTTGTAGAGGATGCAGAGTTCCTAGCTCCTTTCTCAGAAGTTTCATTTCTTCTCCTCTCCACTCTCACCACGAGTTCTCTTTTCTTCCTCATCAAACCACTCCCACCTGTGCTCTTCTCTCCCTTTTGAAGATAAAACAAGGTTTAATCCTAAAATGGGTGAAGATTGAATGGAGAAGGGATGATATTTTATCCAAGATACTTTCTTTCTTTCTTTCTTTCTTTCTTTCCATTCATCCCAGGCTCATGACAGTGATATCAGCTTCCTTTCCCCCTGGTACCTGAGCACCTGAGCGGTGCACCCCAGCCTATGCTGTCTGTAGAACAGTCTCCTTCCAATAACTACAGGTGCCTCGCAGAAAATAAAACGGATTGTCTGAATCCTGTTAATTATTTGTACCATAGAAGCACTTCGAGGTTCTGACTGAGATCAGAGACCCACCACCCTAGCTGCTGCATGCACACACAGCGAGAGACAGTCCACGGCCTGAAGAGCTTACAGTTTAAATGGAGGAAATCTCATTAACTCTGTTTTAGAAGGGGACCAAGGCACAGAGAAATCAGCTGACTTTCCAAAGGCCGCTCAGGGCGTCTGTGGCAGAGCTGGGACTTGAAACCAGATGGCCTGAGTCTTAGGTCAGTGCCTTGGCCACAAGGTCATGCCTCCTTTCGAGTGACTTAGCCATTTACAAAGCATCAGGTCAATTTTTGCAGTTTAACTCTGTCCAGTTACCCACAGGAATGAGTCATTGAAGAGGCTGAGGGGCATTTCCCCAGATATCATGGTGATGAGCAGGGTATAAGGAGTATGTAGATACTCGGTCTCGGTAGGAAGTGATGCCTTTGGTGGAGTGACTGGTAACAATTCTGAGAACTGACCCTGTTGACTTGGCAGCAATGGACTCCAATGAGCCGTTGCTGCAGGAATCGAGTATGAGCAAATCACAAGAAACCTGCCCAAGAGTGAACAGTGAAGTGTGCAAGCCTGCTGTTATTGTACAGACAAATGAAGACAGCAGACATGGGACTCCTGGCCCCTGAACTGGGGCTTAGATGTGTTAACACAGCACGAGGAGATTTGTGACCATTAAACACAGGCCTGCAGATTTTGAGTGTGCCCTGTGTTTTTGTTCTGCGTTTGTACAGCACCCAGCACAGAAATGCCCGACAGTGATACAAATAACAAATAAGATGGATAAAAACTAGACCCCCTGGGTCTTTGAATACATGAAACCCCACTACCTCCCAGGAACGCAGCGCAAGAGAGAGCTCCAACCCGTCAGCCCTTGAGGGGCACAAAAGGCGGGGGACTTTGTGTGTTTAAGAAAACGTGTGTGTGTGAGTGTGTGAGAGAGAGCGCTCTCCACAAGCCTGCATGAGTATGTGTACGCGAACTGGGAATCACACCCCTAGCTCACAGTGCAGATGTCGCTTAAATGTTGTCAGGCGGCTGGAGCTCTCTACTTGGTTGTGAGGGGTCTGCTGGCTCAAATCCAAGAACTGAACCCGTTCTTGCACTCATCCAGGACCAGGGAGAGCTGCCAAGCTTAAGCTGCAGTGTTGGTTTCCAGCAGGCAATTGTCTGCAGGATTCCATACTCAGCCACTCTCTCCTCGCTCACCGTCACACACACGTGCACACACATTTCACGGTTCCCAGAAACACTGAGGACCGGATTCTCATTTACACTACAGTAAAAGGACCTTAATGTAAATGAGAAGTAGGCCTCACCTCTTCTCCTTGCAAGTTCTGATAAAACCTGACTTGTTTTTGGAGTGAACAGTAAGGCAAGCCATAGTTAGAAGGTGTACTGGTGGCAAACAATATACACTGTATATACATACAGCCTCCAACACATACTGACATGATTCATGATTCTCTCTCTCATGGAGTACACTTGACACATACAAGCACACACACACATTCTGTATGTAATCCCCTCCTTCCTCACCAACAGCCATAAACAGTTCATTCAAATAATGTTCAGATTCTAATAGAAATGCACAAAAAATTATAATTGAGCCAGGATTTATAGCATTACCCGAACTGCGCTAAACTAGGCGTGGTTTAATGATCTGAGCACTGGGAGTTAGGAGTTCCTGAGTTAATCTCTGATCCTTCTGAGGCCTTGAGCAAGTCATTTCCACTGGCTCTGCCTTAGTTTCCCCATCTGTAAAACGGAGATCATGATACTTACCTACCCCATTGGTTCGTTGTGACAATAAATGATTGTAAAGTGCTTTGAAGATGGAGACCGCTGTGTACGTGATGACGATGGCCTCAGGCTTTGTGATTTGGAGTCACACCAGAAAATAATATATTGATGGTAGATAACCCAGGCTAAAATGTCCAAACCTGGGGGCCTAGATGCACATGTAGGCGTTTAACAAGTAGCCTGATTTTGTGGGTGCTTAGCACCTCTGAAAATGGGGCCACTTATTTACGTGCTTAAATATTGATTTAAGTGCCTATCTTTAAGCACTCATGACATGTTTGCCCCCAGCATTTTTGAAACCAGCACTAGGAAGCTGGTATGAGAGTCCCACAGCACTGACCCAGAGGGTACTTGGGTACACAATTGTTTCCTCACTGTGGGCTAATTCTAGGACCACAGCATTGGCTTCTGTCCCCCCCGACAGAGGAACGTGGGCTCTAGTGCTTAGACACCACAGGCCTGAGCTAAGGTTGCTATAGCAAACTTCCTTGGCATCTCTCTGCGTTTGTGAGTGCTGGAGACACACCTCACGCAGTCCTGGCAACATGGTCAAAGCAATGGACAGCCAAGAGGGTGTCTGCCTGGGAGGCCGAGGTGGGTTATAGGCATTGCAGAAGTGGTCCGGGGGAGGCTGTGAGGAAAGTGGGGTGTCCCTTTTTGGGAGCTCTGGGCCACTGCTTGTGGGTGAGTTCTGGGCCGCTGTGTGTGCATGTGCGTGTGCATGTGAGAGAGAGAGCTCTGCAGCTGGTGTGTATGTGTGTGTTAGCTCTGGGCCATGCTGTGTGTGTGTGTGTGAGAGAGAGAGAGAGCGAGTGAGCAAGCTCTGAGCTGCTCTATGTGTGTATGTGTGCGTGTCTGTGTGTGAGAGCTCTGGGCTGCTGTGTGTGTGTGTCTGTGTGTGTGTGAGCTCTGGGTTGCTGTGTGTGTCTCTGTGTGTGTGAGCTCTGGGTTGCTGTGTGTGTCTGTGTGTGTGTGAGCTCCGGGTTGCTGTGTGTGTGCGTGTGAGAGAGAGCGAGCGCGCGCTGTGGGCTGCTCTGTGAGTGTGCGTGTGAGAGAGCGCACGCGGGAGCTCCGGGCTGGTGTGTGTGCGCGTGTGTGCGCGTGTGTGCGCGCGGCTGGCGGAGGGTGCAGCCCGGCTGGGGGGAGCAGGCGCAGCAGCTCAGTCCCTGCATCCTTCCTCTCTCGGCTCTCACAGCGGGAGGAGCCGCGGGACCGGCAGCTGGGAGCCCCTCCGTGTCATCCCCAAGAGGAGGCGAGGCGGCAGCCGGGTCCCTCTGCTCCTGGAGCCGGGGCAGCGCGAGCGGCATCGGAGCATCTCCCTCCTCCAGCTGCAGTGGGGTAAGGACAGCGGGGCCGGGGAACGCGCCAGCCAGCTGCAGGCGGGGGGGGGGGGGCGAGGCTGAGAGAGGGGCATCTCCCTCCATTTGCAGTGGGGCAGGGGGAGGGGCACCCCCAGCCAGCTGCAGTGGGGGGGGGGAGCCGGGGCAATTCCAGGCGGGGCCGGGGCCATCCCAGGCAGACCAGTGGGGTGCTAGGGAGGCGGGGAACCTGCCGGCGGTGCCGGGGGGGTCGGGACCTCTGCAGGAGTGCGGGCGGGGCGGCAGAAGCAGCAGCAGGGTGGAGATCGGGGCCCCTCCAGCTGGAGAAAGCGCCCCCCCCCCTCCAGCCTCTGACCCGCGCCCCCCACCCCCCGTTTCCCCGCTTGCAGAGCCGCGATGCTGCCCTGGCGCCGGAGCAAGTTCGTGCTGGTGGAGGACGAGCGCAAAGGCAAAGGGAAGAGCCTGGGCCCGGGGCTGAGCTACACCTCGCTGCTCTGCAGCTTCGTGCGCTCTTGCCCGGACCTGCTGCCCGAGTGGCCCCTGGAGCGGCTGGGCAGCGTCTTCCGCAGCAAGCGGCAGACGGTGGAGCTGAACCCGGAGGACCCGACCTACACCGCCTGGTACCTGGGCAACGCCGTCACGCTGCAGGCCAAGGGCGAGGGCTGCACGGACGGGGCGGTGGGCAAGATCTGGGCCAAGAGCGACGGCGGGGCCAGCGGCGCCAAGATGAAGCTGACGCTGGGGCCGCAGGGGCTCCGCCTGGCCCCCGGCGAGAAGGGCGGCCGGCGGCCGGGCCACGTCTACCTGCTGCACCGCATCACCTGCTGCGTGGCCGACGGGCGGCACCCCAAGGTCTTCGCCTGGGTCTACCGGCACCAGGTGCGGAACAAGGCGGTGGTGCTGCGCTGCCACGCCGTGCTGCTCTCCAAGGCGGAGAAGGCGCGGGCCGTGGCCCGGCGGCTGGGCCAGACGGCCAGCGCCGCCTTCCACGAGTTCAAGCGGCTGCAGCGGCAGAACGACGGCCGCCGCCTCCAGCAGCAGCGGCTGGGCCCGGCCGTCCTGCCCCGGGTGCCCCTCCGCCGCCTGCTCAACGCCAAGTGCCCCTACCGGCCCCCCGCCGACCGGAGCCGCGGCGCCCGCCGGCTGAGCTCCATCCAGGAGGAGGAGGAGGAGGAGGAAGAGCAGGGACCCTCCTGCAGGGTCAGCCCCGCCAGCAGCCGCCACCCCGGCCCGGGCGGCAGCGACACCCCCGGCTCCGGCTGCAGCCACCCGCCGCCGGCCTCCAAGGCAGCCGAGCCCTGGGGCAGGGCGGAGGTGCTGACTCTAGTCGGGGAGATGAGGGTCTGCAGCCTGCGGGGCCCGCTGCCCCAGGCGGAGATCCCGCCCTGGAAGCCCTCCCGAGAGAGAGCCTGCTTGTCCTGCTAGAGCGGCGGGGCTGCTGGAGGCAGGAAGCGAGAGAGGACCGGTCTGGCTCCGGGGGGATGAGAGGGGGACAGAGTCGGTCTGGAGATGCCACCTGCTGCTTCGCCCCTGGCCGGGTTCCCATGGCGGCTGCTGTTGCAGCCAGGGAGAGCCAGATCTGTGGACAAACCAGACCACAGTCATCATCCCCTGCTGTTGGCAGAGCTCCCACACAGACCGCCTTGTGCTGACTGTACCCAGCCTGCACTGAACACTCCTTCACTGCCATCTTAGTAAAGGCACCAGCTCGGAATGGTCCCTTTCCTCTGTTCTTCTGAGTGGACACTGAAATGATCCAGACCTGCTGGTGCAGATCTCCCTTTCTGCCAACCTCCCTTCCCAGCCCCCACTCGCCAACCAGCTCAGAGAAATGACTGCACTGACTCCAATGACTGGCATTAAAGCCATGGACCGGCTCCGGCAGGTTCTGGAAGGGTTCCCTGAATGGGCAGCCGCCACAGAGTAGGCAGGGAGAAACTCTTGTGTGTATTTTGTAATTCCAGTGGTTTCAAGGAATGCCAGAGACACACACACAAACTGGAGGATTTTATATTTACATTTCAGCAGAGGGAAGGAGAAGCTGTTCCAGCTGGAGTGACTTTTACTACTTGATCTAAATTAAAATTTATATCTTTAAAAAAAAACAAAAAACAAAGCCATCTATTTACAGAGAGTTGCCCTTAAATTTCACTTCTATTACAACCTGCAATTTTTTGTACAGTTTTGTATGTGTCACATAGGACAGGTGCCTGTATGTGTCTGAAGAGGGGCTGGACTGTGGATTGGAATGGAATATACAGCACGAGGGGGCTGATTTTCGAAGGTGCTGGGCCCCCATAGCTCTCCAGAAGGGGTTGTGGATGCTCAGGAGCTCTGCAAATCAGGCCACAGTTGCATGGCTAAAGATAAGGGCCTAAATTCATATTTAGGTACCTGAACAAGCATCCTGAGGTGCTGAATAACTGTTGTCTTTCAGGGGCTTTGGAGAAGCTCAACATCTCTGAAAATCAGCCCTCTTTGATTTAGGTGGCTAAGTGTGGATTTAGGTGTTTACAAATTGGCACCCAAATTTGGAAAATTTGGCCTGGTTGCCTAGCTGTGTCTCAAGGGGACAGGCTATAGAATACCCTGGAGCCAAAGTCTTCATTTTGCTTTGGCTTCAATGGATTACATCGGGGACAAATTTGGCTCACATATGACTGACTGGGGATGAGATGCAGAGCATCACAGAGAGAGAGAAGCTTTGTTTTGACACAAAACATGGGGTGTTTTAACCCCAGGGGAAGAGGGTCAGCGGCACATGTCTCCTTTGTATGTTCACAGTGCAAAGCCCAATGGTGTGTGTGTGTGTGTGTGTATCTCACAAACACACATGCCCGCACATCAGTGGTCATAATAATAAAGTTTCTCTGCATTTTCTGCAACGATGACTGTGTTTTATCTTTTGCAACCTCCAAAACATTTCATTGCCATTGTGTCTCAACAGCAGTGATAGCTGGAACCAAAACAAGCTCATCACTGAGCGAGAGATTGGGCTGCTGTCTATCGATCTAGCTCAGAGTTTCATACTGCTGCCTCTCACTGTAGTGTCTGAGCCATTGTGTAAAATTAGTAACGGTATCAAAGTTCATAGTGGTCTTCATGGAAACTCTGGCACCTCTTCCTTTATGGGGTCTGGTCTAGGTTTTGCACCAAGAGGGCTAAATTGAGTGCCAAGCACTGATTATAAATGAGGGATATTACTGCTCTGTTGTGATGGTGATGATGATGGGGTGTGTGTGTGAAGATTTGTTTGCTAAAAGGGGGTTCTGTGGGATTATTTGTGTGTGCGTGCGCACATATGAATCTGATTGTGTCTCCCTCTGTGTGCTTATGCACGTGTATCCATATGAATGTGTGTTCATGTATCTTTTCCAAATGCATTTCATGTGTCTGTCATGTGTACATGTATGAATATAAATATATGTTTGGCTTTCAAACCAGGGAGCTGTAGCAAGATACCCAAAGCCCACACGCGGACTTCAAATGAACACTTACCACCAGTAAGTTTCCTGCTAGTGCATAAATACCTCCTCTAAGTGCCAAATGTGGGATGTGGATGTTCCATTCAGCCACTCGTTTGACAACTGAGCCCTATATTTCTGTGTGTTGTATGCAGGGTAGATTGTAGACATGAAAGCGTCTCACCCTTTTTGAGTGAAGCTCTCCGGAGATCAGTCCCTAGCAACCAATTATCAGAAAAGAGAAATTCTGGAACCGTTCTGTGCCCTAACATGGACGAACATCCCAGCGTGTATTGCAGGAGTAGGAGAAAGGGGGCAGGAATAATCAGTTTTGCAAGCAGACAGCTGCATTCCCTTTCATCTTCCCCAGGGGCTGCTATCCCCACACTCCCATGGCATTTATCCTAGCTCTTGGGAGGAAAAAACAGCTCCTGAAAAAGCAAAACCGAAGAAAAGTCGCTCCGTGCTTTTAAAAATTCTCATTCCCTAACCACAGCAACTGAAGTTCTAGAAATGATGTCAAATAAACAGCCGCTTCCAGTGGCCATGGCAACCGACATTTTTAAAATCATGAGGCAGATGCCTCCGTGGTATAACTCCACCCTCTGCGATGAGCTTCCACCAGGGAGGGACTGGTCCCATTTAAGCTAAGAAGATTGTTTTTCTCTTTCCCTTTATTCCTCTGCCTTTGAGGCATGTGGGTTTTATTAAAAGCTTAATATGCTTTTTGCTGAGTGACAGGGCTGAGAATCAGATGTTAGTCTTTGACTGGGATTCAGGCTCACATCCCTAAAACAGGCGGGAGGCCTGAAATACATTATTATTCCACGAGTGCTGATAACATATCCTCTGCTGTTGAATACACAGAAACAGACCCTTTGCTGCCTCAAAGAGCTTATAAGGCCAAAGTCCAGCCCAAAGTGTATTGGCATCCTAAGAAAGAACTTGGGGAGGGGGGGTAAACCACCAGTTAACAAAGCAGCACTCCACCCTGCTTTTGTCCTGCCCCATTGGTATTGGGAACTGGCTTGCTGGTTGGCTGGCCTCTCTGCCTGACCTAAACTTGCTGGGATGGTCAGGGCTGTATTTTTGGGGAGTTGGATGTGGAGGTGTTGGCAGATTTGGCTGCATCGCTGCATGGGGCCCACTCCATTTAGCAATCCAGAGGCCTGGCTACTGCTGCCAGACAGCACCAGACAGCTCTCCTGCATTCTCAGCATGGATTCCAGGCTGAGGCAGGGAGCCAAGGGGGGAGAGGATTGAAAGTAACAGAAGGCTAAAGAAAGAAGGCTCTGCCCAGAGCAGAATCCATGCAAATCCCCCTGCTCTCTGTGGCTGGTACCTGGTGGCTTGTAATTGAGTACGAAAGTAGTATAGTTCCCATCACCACCCAGCTCAAGACTGACAGCCCCTCCTCTGTTGTATGCCGTGATGTTGTGCAATCTCATCACAGCCTGCTGGGTGGCTGACTATCCTGTCCGTGCTTAGCCTGGTCCTGTGTGTGGTCCTGGCCTGACCAGAAGTGGAAGGTGTTTAGCTCCCAAGTAGACACAATAGGAACATGAAAGGTACATGTTTAATTTTTAACTCTTTCCTTGACACAGACACTCCCATGACATTTAGCTTAGCTCTTGGGAAGAACAAACAGCTCCTGAAAAAACAAAACCGAAGAAAAGTCGCTCCGTGCTTTTAAAAATTCACATTCCCTAACCACGGCAACTGAAGTTCTAGAAATGATGTCAAATAAACAGCCACTTCCAGTGGCCATGGCAACCGACATTTTTAAAATTATGAGGCCAATGCCTCCGTGGCATAACTCCACCCTCTGCGATGAGCTTCCACCAGGGAGGGACTGGTCCCATTTAAGATTTAGGGCCATTAACTCATCACATAGTTGTGTCTGGCAAGAGGAATCTTAACCCTTTAGAATGCTTCCGGATTTCCAGGTGGGCGACACCTGGCCAGGGGGTGCATGTCTTAGGGGCAGTGGGGGCAGGTAGAAGAAGGATTCTGGTGGCTGGGAAGTCGGTCAGGCTGCACAACAGGGGGCTAGGAGGCTCATTCTGAATTTGGAAGGGAAGTGTGGGCATTTGGTGGCAGATTAGACAGCAGATGCAGTCAGGGCACCTGCCTGGATAACTGATGGAGGATCCTGGCAGCTGGGAAGAGGGGTACCAGGGTGGAGGTCCAGGATTTTAGAAAGAGGGTTATGACAGCTGGGTAAAAGATCAAGTACCTCATTACAGGAAGGATTTGGCAGCTTGTTGCTGGGTGGGGGGAGTGGAGGAGGGGGATCATGGTGGGGTCCAGCAGCTGCAGGAACTTACAGATGAATTTTCAGACTCATCCCCAGCACCCTAAGGCTAAGATTCCTTTAAAAGTGGAAACTTTGCTAGGGCTAAAGCAGCCCTGATCACTGCACGTGGCTTAGAAATCACACTCCTGCCTGGACCACCGAGAGATTTGATCAGCTAGAGGCAAGTCAGCGCAGCAGCCTTGGCCACTATCAGTGCACTAACTCCCCGTCGTGGTCCTGGGGGGCCTGTACTGTTGGAGGAATCTCTCGAGGAGATGGTAACCTGAGGTTCAAACCAAATGAGTTCTGCAGGCACAGAGCAGCTGTGTGGCCCACATACAGCTGGGCAGAATGACATGCTGAGGGCGCTCGGCATTTCTATTAGCACTCTGATGATCAGCACAATTGTGGTCTTCACAGACGATTGCCAGCGAGAGGGAGGAGCAGTAGTGGAAGGGTTAAAGGTGTGCTGGTGGGATCCCGCTCTAGAAAGCGTTGGTCCCCACTGGTGTCTTGAGTGTGCCCGTCCAGCGGTAGAGCATGTGGACAGAATACAGCAGCTCTCAGGCTGGCTACTCCCCGCGGTTTACCACAGTCGAGGAGGGTCATTGTGCTGTGATGACAGGAATACGCTTGATTTGAGCGGAAATCCAAGCGAAGGCCCCATTTGTGAGGCTTGTCCTGTAGCAGTGCTTGGGCCCAGCCCCTGTCTCAGCTGCAGGGCCATTGCTGGCATGAGCCACGGGTCCCCTGGATGAGTGAGTAACTCCGTTCATGCCACTCTCTCTCCAGCTGGCAGGGATATGTGCAGTTTGTGTCAGCTCAGGCCCTTTCTGCCTTCTGGCTATAGAATGAGCTCACCCAGGGACACTGGCGCCTGTCTCCAGGGGGATCTGAAAGCAAAAGGGTTCAAGAGGAGCCATTCTCAGCTCTTTATAAGCTGTGTGTGAGGCTCATTCTATTGGCCAAACACAGTGAGGTCTCACACTCAACTCAGTGGCATTTCTGTCTGTCTGTCTGTAACACAATAACTTTCGAACACCACTTCTGATTCATTCCAAAATTGTAGGGAATGTTCTAGGGATCAATGGCCACCCATGGGTGACACACAGGGCCCCTTATATCTGGTTAGCAGACCCAGCTTAAACCAGGTCTGCAATTGCCCATAGTTCAGAGAACTGGTTGATGGCAGCCATTAGCATCTTCCAGTGCAACCACACACCCCCATTGTCCCAATCCAGTTTAAATACGTTGATACCCTACAGGACTTCTCTCCCAGACAGAAAGAAAAGAAATGAGGGGTGTGGGAGGGAAGGAAGCAATGCGGGGCACAGAAAGGGGGGGGCACACAGAGCCTCTGGCAAGGGGGAGAATGGAAGCTCCTGGCATGGGGGGGGGAAGGAGGAATGGGGGCACACAGAACCCTGACAGGGAATTCAGGAGAGGTGTTGTTGCAGGGAATGTGTGAAATAGAGGGGGATGGGAGGGTGGAACGCAAGAAGTGTGTGCAGTGGAACAGAGCAATGCCAGGAGCCACGGTGTCCACTCTGGATTTAAAGATTCCAAGTGACGTAAAAGCTTTTACTCACCTATTCCTCACTGTGAAAAACGTGTGCTCTATTTCCACTCCATTTAGGCCACTTTCTTCTGTGCTTCATATCCTGTCTGGGAGCTGGACGTGGGGTGTGTAATTCTGGAAGAATCCTTGCAAACTCAGCTGCAACCTTCAGCCCCAAACAGCTCAGTTGAAGATGGTGGGAGAGGAGAATGAAGATGAGGGTTCAGTATTGCATATAAATGAGTGTGCGGTAGTGGAGAGGGCATGGAATGGGAACTTAGGACTCCTGGCCAGCTTTGTGACTAACTGGGTATGAGACCCTGGATAACGCACTGAAGAACACATTTCCAAAGGCATTTAGGCACCTGAAGGTGCAGATAGAAGCCTAGGGGATTTAGGCACCTAGCCTGCTTGAGTGCTTTTGAAAATCCACTGCATCTTTTAGGTGCCTAAACACCTTTAAAAATCTGTCCCTTGGCATCTCTATACTTCATTTCCCCTCTCTTAAATAAAAGGGCTGACTGTGGCTTTTGCTCTACAGATAGTAAATATTACAAGCCGTGGTCACAGGTCAGTCCTCCTACAGTGAGAGGAAGAGCCAACAGGAACCACAGCAAGTGACTGTGCCTGATGGTGACATCTAGTGGCCAGTGACATTAGTTGTAGATGTGTATTCCCTGTGGCGGTGGTCCCCAAACTTATTACATTGTGTCCCCCCTTGTCCCTGCCTGTGCCCCCCAGGAGCTGGGGCTGGAGTTACAGCTAGGAGCATGGCCGAGAGCCAGGGGCCAAGGCTGGGGGGGTGGGGCTGGGCCTGGAAGCGGGGCTGAAAGCACAACCATGGCCGGGCTGCAGTTGAGGGCTGAGACTGGGGTCCGGAGCAAAGCCGTGGCTGGGCCAAGCGCCAGATGCTGAGCCTGTGCCTGCAGCTGGAGACAGGTCTGGGGCCGGGACGCGGCCAGGCCAGGAGCCAGGGGCCAAGGCTGGGGCAGAGCGGGGCTGGGCAGCACTCCCCCCAGTGGGGTATGGCCCAGGCCTCACTGTGCCCCCCCCCAAATGTTCCTCTGTGCTCCTCTAGGGTGGCCCAATATTGTGTATTTTGTGTCTTGCCTTACTGCGTAGGTTGCCATAGCAACAGAGCATAGCTTGTTGCCATAGCAACAGAGATAGACTATTAGGGGATAGCTCAGCCAGTCCTGGCTGGTTTCAGTGTAGTTCAATAAAGACTTTTCATCTCTCTGTGTCCCATGCTGATTTCTCTCTGAATACAAGTACCTTCCAAGGATTTAACATAACAGCCCTCCCCACAGTTTGGGGACCTCTGCTCTACGGAGATCCAAACAGATCTGCAGTACAATAACTGGTTATATTCATCCCAGGAGTTACTCAGTAGCTCAGCTACTATGGTGATGGGTGCAGTGTAAGAAGCTCATTAGCAGAGAACGGAATATTATCAAGATACATATCCCAAGGAATCTGCCCAGGCCCCATTTTCTATTTGATGGAATTAGGGAGACTGGCTAGGTTCTTACCAGCGCTCATATTCACACCCCTGAGGGACATAAGTTATGCCGACATAAGCTGTAGTGTAGACAAAGCCTAACATGACTTAGGGCTTGTACACACTAGCGTTTACTTCCGTAGAGCTTACGTCGCTCAGGGGGTGTGAATAAGCCACCCTCCTAAGTGACATAAGCCACACCGACCGACATGCCAGTGTGGACAGCACAATGTCGGCGGAGGAAGCTCTCCCGGCAAGATAGCTACTGCTGCTCTGGGAGGTGGAGTAATTATGCTGACAGGAGAGCTCTCTCCCGTTGTCGTAGACCAGAACGTCTGCGCTAGCAGCGCTACAGAGGCGCAGCTACATCAACAGAGTTGCACTGCTGTAGTGATTCTAGTGCAGACTAGGCCTTAGACATAATCCACACTTAGAATTTATATCAGCATGACTATGTCCATCAGGAATGTGAAAAAGCCACACCCCTGACGGTCATAGCTATGCCAACAAAATGGCCAATGTAGATGCAACTATGCCTACAGCAGAGGGCTTTTGTTGTCCTGGCTAACATTGTTCAGGAAGATGGTGTTCCTACACTGGCAGAAAAACTCCTCCTGTTGGCATATGCTGTGTCTACACTAGGAGGCTACGCTGGCATAGATTCTGTAGTGTAGACATGGCAGCTCCTGTCCAATACTTTTTAGCTTCAGAGCACTGAGTAAAAGATTAATTAATGCCATAATTCTCTGCTGGTGCTCAGCAAAAGAAAGGTTCAGAATGGGTTTCTATTTTTTAATTAATTTGTTTTGTAAAATCATCTGAAGTAAAATTGGAAACACCACCAGTGGCCGGGTCCCTTTTGATTCAACAGTAGCTGGTGCAAGTATGCAAGTTCCTTCTAGTGGAAAGCAATGGCTGTGAGCCTTTTGGAAACACCCCTTACCTCTCACTCTTCCCTCCTAGGATTGGCCATTCCCCCAAACATTAAATACTGAATGCAACGGAGCCATCGCATCTTAAAAAACACGTCATCCTTTTTGCCACAAGCTCTTTCAAAGTTAAAACCAGATCCGGCTTTCGCTATCAATGTGAGTGTCTCACCATCTAGTGGACAGAAAGAAAGCCACATAGAAAAGAACTTAATCAGCCTTGAAAATACTACATTTAACGGGACAAATTTTCTTCTTGATGAGCCTCTGAAACTTCTCCTATCAACTATACATATGGCACTGACAGGAACAAAGAAGAGATGCTGGTGTGATGAATGTGGTATAATTACATAGACAAGGTGAGTGAGGTTATATCTTTATTGGACCAGCTTTTTTTGATGAAAGAGACAAGCTTTCAAGACTACAAGGAGCTTTTCTTCAGATATAGTTTCATATATAATTTAAAAGATAGATGGAACTCCAAAGTGAAAGCTCTCTGTTTTAAGTGAGGGTGTCCTCCATCCCAATAATACATTTAGGCCATATATTTCAAACTTCTGTGCCTAAATCCACACATGGACACCCGTACAAGCGGCTTGATTTTCAGAGTTGCTGAGCAGCCATAACTCCAACTGACTTTAGATTCATTCCACAGGAGCTGGGGCCTAGTGCCTCAGAAAATTAAGCTATGTATTTAAGTGCTTAAATATGGATTACGTCACTGCCTAGCTATTACCTCCACGACTTCTGAAAATTTTGGCCCCAGCCCGTTGTGCAGTGCTACACTGTGTTCCACCCACTGAGGCCTCTGGCCTTCCACAGTGGGTGAAGACAGCGCTGGACATAAGGAGACCAAGCACTTGTTTAAGGCTCCAAGCAGTTCAAAGCCCCCCCCCCCCCCCAGTTTAGTATTACCCCCAAAATACCATTAATTCCATTTAACGTGAACTTTGTAACGAGTGCATTAGTATGCGTCGTGCTGTTGTATTTGTTGGTTTGTGGACACAATGCCGTTTGCATTTTTAAGGACTGTGTTAGTATGCGTTGTGCTGTTGTATTTGTTGGTTTGTGGACACAATGCCGTTTGCATTTTTAAGGACTGCGTTAGTATGCGTTGTGCTGTTGTATTTGTTGGTTTGTGGACACAATGCCGTTTGCATTTTTAAGGACTGTGTTAGTATGCGTTGTGCTGTTGTATTTGTTGGTTTGTGGACACAATGCCGTTTGCATTTTTAAGGACTGCGTTAGTATGCGTTGTGCTGTTGTATTTGTTGGTTTGTGGACACAATGCCGTTTGTATTTTTAGGGGGGGTGAATGAGGGGTAAGGGGGCCTCGAGATATTCCAGTTTAGGGCCCCACTGGGCGAGTACTGGCCCCGGGGGAAGGGCTGCCTGTTTGCAAAGCCGTGGGATCAGCGGTGCTATGTCAGTGTACAAGGCAGCGTGGCCTCGCAGACACAGCCCCGGCCTGGGCTGACGGGAGCTGGGTTCTACTCCGGGCTCTGCCACCCGCCTGCGGGGTGACCGCCCCATCCGTGCCTCAGTTTCCCCAGCTGTCAAAGGGGGCTGACGGCACCTCCCTCCTCGGTAAAGTGCTGTGAGAGCCAGGGGCGGAGAGCGACAGGGGCGGGCGGAGGCGGCGGGTCCCAGCCTGTCCCTCCATCAGCCCTCGAGCGGAGCTGGGAGGGCTCCGTCTCAGAGGAGAGGCGGCGTGGAGGACCCCACCGGCCGGGTTCCTCTCTATGGTCTTCGCGGCCAGAGTGTCGGCGCAGACGTCATCAGGCGGCGCCGGAAGGGCGGTGGCGAGCTCGCTTGGCATAGGGCCGAGTCAGGGCGGTGGAGCGGGGTGAGTCCTGGCTGGCACAGCGGGGCGGGGGGCGTCATACGGGGGCAGGCTCTGAGAGAGACTCGTCCCCTCACCCCCCCCCTGGGCTGCAGGGTCATGCCGCATGTGGTGGAGGCATTAGGAGAGGAGAGGACGCTGGGGGCGGGGTGAGGGGGGGCTAGGAAGGGTGGGGGGGCTGGGAGGGGAGTTCTGGGGGTGGGGTGAGGGGGGCTAGGAAGGGTGGGGGGCTGGGAGGGGAGTTCTGGGGGTGGGGTGAGAGGGGGGTTAGGAGGGGAGTTCTGGGGGTGGGGTGAGAGGGGGGCTAGGAAGGGTGGGGGGGCTAGGAGGGGAGTTCTGGGGTCTGAGTGGGATGGGGTGGGACGGGGGCCTGCCCACCCATCGATCACATTTGGATTTCCCAGAGGCTAACACTAGATCAACATCAAACACTGACGGTTCTCCTCACCTCATCCTCCTGCCACCATCCCTGTAAAGTAAATAGTTGACATCGACCTGCTTGTGCAGTGCACAGCTGCTGACTCTCCCGTGCTGCCAGGAGCTATCAGCTTCTGCCTCAGAGTATCCCGCCTGCCGTCGGAACTGCTTTCTGCTACCTCTCTTTCCACCCAGATTCTAGCTCAGATTGAGACCCCCTGTAAATCCTTTTCATTAAAGAGGTCTGTTCCTCCTCTCAGATGCATTGTGACATGAAAGCAGTTTGCACTGGAAAGTCTTTTAATAATCTGATCATTATTGTAACCTTTTGTTTTGTTGTTTTAAATATATACAAACTAGATCTAAATAGCAATGATGGAAAGCGGGGGGCGCCCTTCAACCGGCCAGGTTATATTACTGGCCACCGGTTCGGCTATCACGGCAATTCTGTACTCCATTTACAGGCAGAAATCTAAACTCGCTCACAGCCTCAAGGTCAGTTGTGGGATATTTTAATGTTGTTATTGAAGAGTACTAACTTTACCATTTGATGTGTAACACTGTAGCACAATAGACAATTAGAAACTCCATATAAAATAATAGATTGTTCTGATAAATAAATATTTATTTGTGTTTTTCTCTTTATTGAATCATTTCATGTCTTTATTTGGCTATAGAATATATTCTTAGTACTCCATTTGTTTGAAGATGCAGCATTTATCCTGTTCTCAGGAGTGTTACCCTTTTATATTGTTTTTTCCTGCATATTTTAAAACTGTTTCAAGGATTGTTTCACGGTAATAACATAAATTAACTAGTCTGAAAGCCATCTGGCTAAGCGTATGCTTTATTCGATTATAATGTAGACATCTGGCACATTTATCATGATAGCAAGTAATTCCCATTGGTGATTTAAGATTTCAGGGGAAGTGTTCAGTGTTTCCTACCAGATAGAACACTACAGTGGGACTCAGGTGACTTGGGTTCTCTTCCGGACTCTGCTACTGACCTGCTGAGTGATCTTGGGCAAGTCACTTCATAGAATCATAGGATTCAAAGGGACCTCGAGAGGTCTTCTAGTCCAGTCCCCTGCACCCAAGGCAGAACTAAGTATTATCTAGACCATCCCTGACACATGTTTCTCTAGCCTGCTGTTAAAAATCTCCAATGACGGAGATTCCACCACTTCCCTAGGCAATTTATTCTAGTGCTTAACCACTGTGACAGTTAGGAAATTTTTCCTAATGTCCAACCTAAACCTCTCTTGCTGCAATTTTAGCCCATTGCTTCTTGTCCTATTCCCATAGGTTTAAGAGAACAATTTTTCTCCCTCCTTGTAACAAACTTTTATGTACTTGAAAACTTATCATATCCTCTGCTCAGTCATCTCTTCTCCGGATTAAACAAACCCAGTTTTTTTAATCTTCCCTCTTAGGTCATATTTTCTAGACCTTTAATTACTTTTGTTGCTCTTCTCTGGACTTTCTCCAATTTGTCCACATGGTTCCTGAAATGTAGTGCCCAGAACTGGATACAATATTCCAGTTCAGGCCTGAGTAGAATGAAAGAATTACTCCTTGTATCTTGCTACAACACTTCTGCTAATAGGTCCCAGAATGATGATTGCTTTTTTTTTTTTTTGCAACAGTGTTACACTGTTGACATATTTAGCTTGTGATCCACTATGACCTCCCAGATCCCTCTCTGCAGTACTCCTTCCTAGGCAGTCATTTCCCATTTTGTGTGTATACAATTGATTGTTTCTTCCTGAGTGGAGTATTCTGCATTTGTTCTTCAGCTGTCTGTGCTTTAGTTTTCCCATCAATAAAATGGGGATAATGATACTGACCCCCTTTATAAAGTGCCTTGATGTCTACTGAGGAAAAACACTAGATAAGAGTAAAGTTTTCTTATTAAAATTAGGAAGGAAAAAGACAATATAGTTAAGTTTAGCAAAATTCTGTTTGTATTTTTTGATAATTTTGACAGGTAACATTAATGTTTATTTTAAAACTTTTATTTTTATTTTTATCAATTTAAATGTTCACAGTTGTGGGAAGTTATGGGGGGAGTCAGGCAATAATTATTTAATGACAGTAGCCATTGAAATTCAAAAAGTTAAAGCTTTGTAACTTAAAAAACAAATTGTCAACATCACATGTCAAAATATACAAAGTAAATATCCTTAAATCAAGCTAATAATTTCTCAAACACCATTTTTCTTACTTTGCCTATCTGTAAATTATCAATGATATTATCAATGGAAATATATTTTTGTTGATTTGTGTGTGTATGGTGAAATGATTTTGCCCACATTTACCAATAAAAATCTAAGCCTTCCAAGCCTAAATATAGAGCTTATTGTAATGCAACACTGAACTGACCCCCTGTTCCTCAAAACCCTCCTCTTCCCACATTTATCTACACAACACAATCTTCAGAAATTAGTCATAAGCAAGAAGTCTCTCTTGCATCTGTTTCATAACACATATCTAGTCTATAACTACTGTTATGTATGACTCGTTTTTTATATAGGGAGCAAAAAAAGTGAATCTAGATCAAGACTTGAAGAGCATTCTTATGGAAGCACCAGGAAAATGTGTCCCATATGCAGTTATTGAAGGTATTGTGCATAAATGCCTAGTCACTAAAGGGTTATAAATATAGCTTCCAATCTCTTCCATTTCACCTTCCCTTCTTCTAAGAAAATAACTTTTTTCTCCAGCTTCTCTCATGCTGGTCCATGTAGCTAAAGCAGAGAGGGTGGTCAAGAAAACATTGAATCATCTAACAAAACTCACAAGGATAATGAAGTTCCATTTCAAGCAGCAGGCTCAGCACATACATGTACTAAATAGTTCCTGATGTTTCCAGTGGATTCTGTCTAATCCTGAACAGTTCCTTTCTATTACAATAAAGGACCTCCATTAGAAGTCAGGCAGTCTTAGTGTGTCTGTTTCCTTGCCTAACCTATATCCACCTCCTGACCCCCTAGACCTTACTCTAGTTCTTCATCCGAGGCTGTTGCTGACAACGCAAAGCACTAATTCTGTTCTTATACTTTTAGCCTGTCTATACCATAGTCTTCCTTTGCTGCATAACTGGGTGAACTCTGGCATTACTAATTTTATATGCAGTAAAAATTATATGTATGATAAAAAATAATGGTTAACGAATATATAGCCTTTACAATTCTCAGTAAAATGGCTCTGTATCTTTCAGGTGTTGTGCAGTCTGTTAAGGAAACTCTTAATAGCCAATTTGTGGACAATTGCAAGGGAGTAGTTCAGAGGCTGACGCTACAGGAGCATAAAATGGTATGGAATCGAACAACCCATATCTGGTACGTCCCCTTCCCTTCTGGCCTTGAAAAGATGCAGACGTTTATGCTCACTCTGTTGGCTTTATGATGAAGACATTTGCCAAAGAAAGTAATTGGGTATTGAATTTGGTGAGAGAATTTGAGGGTCTTCATGGTGTGATTTCATTTGAGCATGAAGTCTACTGAATAACGCTGGAGTTTGGCACTGAGTCTGATTTTGTAGCTCAGCTTATTTGTAGGGAGAGGCACCTACAGGGCAATTTCTTCTGCCTGTAAATCAAGGTTACTTAGTAACTAGTTGGCTGGGTATTTTGTTTTCCATGAATTATGGATAGTGTTTCAAACCCAGACAAATACTGTGTTGGATTTGAATGGTCCTGTGAGTCACTCAACAGCTAAAATGGTCTAGTCAATATTTGGATGGGTTACTGATCAATTTTGAACAAAGGCTCTAGTGTGGATTATCAAACTTTTTTGTTTGTTTGTGGGCGTGCTGTCATTTCGATCGAGCCTTAAAATATAACCCACTTGGTTACTGGAGATCAAATGACACTTTTCATGAGGAGTAATGTTGTTAACCTTGGTGTCCTAGCCAAATTCCATTTATTTTGGCTCCCCAAATTCTTCCTGCTGTGAAAAATGGGTATGATGGTAAGTAGAACTGGTGTGTAATGTTGCTGTGCAGTGTTAACCAGCTGCTGCGCTCCACCTCAGAGGTGAATGTGTTTCAGTGTGGGGTGAAGTCATTCCTATACATAAAGTTTTTATAAATCCCCTAAAGTGTATAAATATTCAAGGTGCATATTATGGATACTTTTAAATAAGATTTAACATCTTCCACCCCACTTCCCACATTAGATCCTCCTTTAGGAGCTGAAACTTTTTCTCTCTCAAACCCATTTTCTCTTTCTTTTCTTTTTTCTTTTGAGGTGAGCATGGTAGGGAGTGTTGGTGGTGGTAACTGGGAAGGAGGATACCTGTAAACGCTCAATTTCTTTACAAATTGATGGAAAAGAGATGAGATTTTTGGGCCTGCCAACTTTATTCTCTTTAACAGCTAGTGCAGGGGCAATTTACACTGTTTTGTGAGTTTTTCAACACGGTCTATGCTGTACCTGTTCTTAATTCCTTGGCAATCGAGTGGTAGAAATGGCAAAGCCTTAAATTAGTGTGGATTATTGTTAGCAATGGCAACAGCAACAATCTGAGCCTCAGAGAGCATTCCTCACTGAGTCTGAATGCTGTACAATAAAATCATAAAACATTGTGAACTGAAGTGTGTAGCAAACAGTCACTTCCTTAACCTACTTTTGAATTCTATCGCACATTAGCAGTTTTGTACATCGGGAAGGATGTTCCACTCTGTAAGAGTGGGCAAAGTCATTATCAAAGTTGGGTGATTTCACATAACTAGCTTCCTCAGAATGCATGAAACTATTGGGTTCTGTATGAAGCAGAAGTGTTATTTGGGGTGGGGGGCATTCTCCCAAGAACCTTATACATTAAAATCACTGCTGAATTTATGGAGGAGCCTGCATGAAGATTTCAAGATCAGGATGCGTTGTGACCCCTATGTACCTCTTAAAATACTGGAAAATAGGGAAATACACTAATCCAGCCTAGCTAGATTAAGAGCATTGGTCAACAGCTGTAAATTGTTCACATTGAACAATGATCAAAAGCTGGCAATGTTCCTCAGATGAATTAGTTCTTAATAATAGACCTACAGTATAATGCAAATGATAAATGTAGGTAGAACATGACTCTCCAGACTCAGTACCTGGAGAAGGAATCAGAAGTAGCATTGTCAAATGAACCTGCTGAAACCGGATCATTGCTCCACTCTCTGAGCCTAAACAAAGCCTCAGTTAATTGGGTTACACTTATTAACATTGCTTGTGTGCTGTGCAGTGCTTCTTGCCATACAACTGTTTGTTGAAGTTGGAAACCCATTTGGAAGATGAGATGGAATTTGATATGTCTGAGTGTCATCTTCATGCCAGCGGAAGTGCAGTGTCTGCTTCCTTATAATGGAGCTAAGCAAAAGTGTGAGAATACAGACTCCAGGCAACGCTACTACAGAAAGAAATAGCTTTAGAATTATTTTGACCTAGAGAAACTTTTGCTAGGGCATGTGATAAATAATACCAGAGCTTTGCCCAAAAGCCAGTTGGCTCCAAACTAATGAAAAGGAGGGCATTTTCAAGAGGACTAAATGCTGCAGAAAGTTTCACTGGCCCCAGTAGTGTCAAGGTACTTGTTCCAGGGGCAATTAATGTAATATTTTGTACTTCTTTAGCACTTTTTGCCTAAGGATCTCAAAGTGCTTTGCAAACATTAATTAATTGAGCCTCACACCACTGTAGTAGGCTACTGTCAAATATGAGAGAGGAAGGAAGCTTTGTTGACTTAACTTATGTAGAGTTGGATGCAGTTTCTATTGATAAAGATTTTTTTTTTCCTAGTTGTGGATAAAATTAGTCAACTTTTAGTATAATTTATGAAGATTTTTTAATCTCAATTTATAGAAGAGTAGAGGGCTTGAAGATGGTGTGTGTACTACAAAGCAGATTAAACACGTGTTTCACTGCTAGTTTTTGATTAGGGGAAAGTGGCTTGTGGTTTTGCTTGTCACATGTTCCAGCTGATGGCAAAAGTACTATGCCTGCATTTGCTTTATTTCTCACTCACTTATCCTCCCCCAGGAATGACTATGAAAAGATCATCCACCAGAGAACCAACACGATGCCATTTGACTTGGTGCCTCACGGGGACAGCACCAGCGTCGCAGTAAGGGTGGTAAAGCCCCTGGATTCTGCAGAACTCAGCTTGGAGACAGTGTATGAAAAGTTCCATCCCTCTATTCAGTCCTTCACGGACGTGATTGGCCATTACATTAGTGGAGAACGTCCCAAAGGCATCCAAGAAACCGAAGAGATGCTGAAGGTTGGAACGACATTAACGGGAGTGGGAGAGTTGGTTCTAGACAACAACACTATCAAGCTGCAGCCCCCTAAGCAGGGGATGCAGTATTATCTGAGCAGCCTGGATTTTGACTCCTTGTTGAAGAAGCAAGAATCAAACATCAAACTCTGGAAGATCCTGACAGTCATTTTTGGCTTTGCAACCTGTGCCACACTCTTCTTCATTCTGAGGAAGCAGTACCGGCAGCATCGGGAAAAGCGGCGCCTGAAACAAATGCAAGAGGAATTCAGGCAGTCTCAGGAACGGCTAAGGCATGACATGAACACAGAGGGTGGGGAGACTGTAAAAAATGCCTGTGTCATCTGTCTGAGTAACATTAAGTCCTGTGTCTTTCTGGAGTGTGGGCACGTCTGCTCATGTGATGAGTGCTACCAGGCACTTCCAGACCCAAAGAAATGCCCTATTTGTAGGCAGGAGATTGCAAGAGTGGTTCCTTTATACAACAGCTAAACGGTTATGGCTTTGGAGTTGTTTGCAAAAATGTTTCCCCACTTAAGGGGTTTTCTCAAGTCATCCTGCTGGTCGGCCTGTCTGACAACTTGGGAAGGTGCCGTTCTTTGGGGACTAAAACTTGTTGAAAGAAGAGTGAGTGGGAGTTAGTACTTGTTATCCAAAACTCAACAGTAGAAATTTTACTGCAGAGACAGAACTGGCCTAAAGGTTATAACTTAATCCAGAACTAGTCCTTAAGGGAGTAAATCCAGCCGAGTGCATTGAGTTTCATTTAGATGGTACCCCATAGACTTTGAGCGTGGTTTATGCAATCTCCAGAAATTAACTTTGTATTCGGCTGATGAGTTAATGTCTTTGTCTATCTGCACTTCCAATTCCTTGTGTTTATTACAATCGGTAACTCCATATCTTCTGGTTTTTGTATGTTGTGTTACTGGTTTATTATAACTGGATCTGCAGTCACTGTAGATTTGATATGATCAGTGACTGAAATATCTGGACTAGAAAAAGCTTTAGCGAGACAGCCTGTAGACTGCAGGATTAAAGTGATGCTGTCACGTAGTTTTAAGACCTGAATTTAGTGTTAGGGATTTTTTAAGGGCTGTTAGAAAGCCTCGTATGAATGGAAATATTTTCCTGAAAGACTTTATATAATTAGAGAGGGCAGTTATGTTTCCATTGCCCTCTCCTTGTTCTCCTGCCACCACCAAAACATATGAGGTTATTTGTTAAATCTTTCTCTGCAGCATTGGAAATCCATATACAACTGCATCATGCTAGCACATGAAAACCAGACAGTGAAATTCACTTGTCTGGCTTCATTGTAGAGTTGGATAAAAAACGGAAGGGCATCGATGGTGAAAGCAAATTTGACTTAAATGATTAAAACTAAACAAATATTAAGGTAGCGGTAATAGTGCAGGCAAGAAATTTCCTTTCTCATGAATTTTTATTTTGACAACGTACCTTATTTTAGTAAGTGAGCTTGGCAACGGTGTACGTCATGCTAGGACCTGGAATGGAGATGACAGACTGCTAGAAATGAGAAAATGTTAATTATCTTTTGGAATCTGATTCTAAAAGTTTCTGTCTCTATCTGTGAGTTTAGAATAAACATTGCTATTTCCCACAATGAGCTGAAAACTCAGGACTTACAAAAGCAATAAGAGGACAGCACTTCCCTAGAGTCTTGTGTTATGTTGTATGTATTTCTTTTGTTTTCTGTTTGTTCTGACACACACACAAACTGGCTAAGCAGTGTCATGACAATAGACAGTGTATGGTTATAAAGCAAAATCTTGGGTGGAATTAGATTTTTTTTTTTTTTTTTTTAGTATAATATACTTTATATGCACCATTCTGCCTTCTTTCTTTCATTGACTGAACTTTCTGATTTCATGAGTGGTGGTGAACCACGAAGTGCTGGTGGGATGTAAGTCACCCTCAGTACTATTTTGCAAAATTTATGAAACAAAGGGGTGTATTGCATATTTGTGCATTGACTACCGCATAAAGCAAAGCATTGCTGATACTCCTGTGCTCCTCTTTATTTGTAACATATGTGGTATGAAATAAATGTTTGTTTGAAAAAAGAAAGTAAAAGTCTCTTTCACTTCCCAGATTTCTTATTAAATAATGGGTGTGGGGGACTATTCTTGAATGGAAATATAAAGACTTCCTGATCAAGGTGACACTAAGATCAATATTTACCTTGGAGGACATCAAATCTTCATATTCTGTAAACAGTCAGTGTGTTTTTGTACATTCAAAATATTTTGAGATATTTCTGGTGTGTTCAACTTCTGTTATAGTCATGAATTTTAAACCCCTAACAGCGTTTCCTTTGAAACTATCATTCTAAAGAGGGGATTTCACTAGGTCTAGAAAGTAAACTACTGTCTTGGAGCTCACAGCCAATAGCAATGCACTCATTCATATAACGTGAGCTGATTGGCTAACATTACTGCATCTCTCTGAGAAGGTAACTAGAAAGTTGCTAGCTCATCAGTGACAGATTCCAGCAATCATGAGCCAGGATTTTTCTCATATATAATGGGAGTAAATCTTCCAGTGGATAGAGGAGATGGGGTTGGATGGATTAGGATGACAACTCCAACGGAAGTTGATGTGTTAAAAATAAATTGGCTTAAATTTGTGTTGGAGCTGGGATGGCTTTTCAGGCCAGTCTCTCTTTTTTTTTTTAATGGGTGACTTGATGTTTTGACCATTTGTATTTTAGTAGCTGTGGTAGTTCGAGAGACCCTGATAGACACAACTGGAAAATTCTAAATAAAAAAACACTCATCGGAGTTAAGGGAAGATGTCAAGTCCCTATTTAGTGCCGACAGTACTAAGGCAGTTGTTAAACCTGTAAGGCTCAGTCGTCATTGGCCCTGTTAGTCAGTGTAACCATAGGTGAATCAGTCTCCATCGGTCTCAGTATTTCTTGTGTCACTGAAGAGTAGAGCAGTGCTGAATGTGTTGCCATCTGACTCCCAGGCTCCAAATATGCAACGCTGTAATTAAGGATCTGGCTAGGCGTTGTGCTTCCTGTATTGGAAGAAGAGCCTGAGTGAGGGTCGTATCCTTACAAATGTTGTGTAATATCAAACAACTGTATGAGGTAAATATCCTCATTTAAAGATGGGGTAATGAAGACAATGGAGAGCTGAAACTTGCCCAAAGCCTCAGAGTTCTTGGCTTCTGGTCTTGTACTTAATTCACTCAAAACACTCTGCATTTCTCATCCTACTGCTATCGGGCACTAGAAATCTGTCAAGTCCTTGCTTTTTAGGCACAAGATGTTCAAAATGGGTTGTCATCCTTTTTACTCTTCCCTCTTCTGCCCCCACACTGGCCTGTTCCTCATCCCCTGGTATGGAAAAATGGTAGATGCTCACCCCTGGTGAGTGCCGGACAAACAGCTCAAGTGACCATTGCTTAGAGAATCAGCCAAAGCAGGAGTGCTCCAAACCACTGATGGGATTTAGCAACAGGCCACTTTGTATATAACTTCACTTTAATGATTTCCCCCTTTCCATGTTGCCACATTCTCCCAACCAATGGTGATGGAAGAATGGGGATGCTCTAAAGGAACGGGGAGACAGACGTTTACTCAATTTATGCTCATATCCTAGTTGCTCATGTTTTATCCCATGCCTTGTGTAGAAGTCCTTCCTTTGGATTGTCTAGGAAGGAGCTGAAATCACCTGCTACCCCATTTCTGCATAGATGAAACACCTCTTCTTGCAACTGCCCTGATCCCTGAAATCCAGCATGTAGTTTGGACCTGAGTGGCTCTAAAAGCTGGCAGGGCAAAGGGCTTCTGACAGCCCTCTGAGTGTGTGTGTTTGTATTTTTGTATCCTAAACCCAGTACAGCATATGACAGGAAAAGAGAATAAGATGCTTTGAAAAATGCTGCACCTACCTCAGAGCCACTCCATGCCCTTATTACAAAGCTCTCAGTGACTCCTTCAGCCTTGTCATCATATCCTTACCTGTGTTAACAAGCATCTCTGTCTCTGACACACTCTGTGCCCAGCACGTCCTGTGCTCTGGCTTGTCTGCTGTGGTGCATCTGTCCTCTCTTGACTGCGGTATCAAGGAGGATTGTGAAGGTTGTTGAAGGTTGCGGGGGAGGGGATTTGGGACAATGGCTTTTTTTCCTCCCCTGTGATCACAATGTACTCTTCATATATCAGTGGAATGGTTTGGTTTAGTTGTTATGGAAATAGAATACATTACCCAGGCCTGCCTTGCAAGCTGAGCTTGCTGCCCGTTAGTGTGTTTCATTATGACATTGAATCCAGGATTTTGGGTTGAAATGGGCCAGGAGGAGCTGAACCGCACTTCATTTTGAAGTGGGTTGAGATACTGTATCAATCTTGGACGAAATCATTTTCATTTTATTGCTTCCCAGCTCCCAGATGTGCTTGTTAGTCACTTCCTGTACAGCTGTTTCATTGTTGTTTTTCTCCCTGATACACGTTGTGCTCGAATGATGGCTGCACTGTGCCCATTAAACTGACACCATTAAAGGATATTTCATGCCCAGCATGACTGGCACACTTTCTGCTGCTGTCAATGAACTTGATCAGGAGTTTCAGCCTTTTATAATCCTCGCTTGGGACTCCCTTTGCTCTGAGATATCAGAGCTGGTTTTGTTATGTTCTAAATGAAAACAACTATTTCTGACAAAACTGCCTTTGTCAGCTGCGAGAATAAATGGTGAATGATGTGCTTTGGTTTCTTTGTTAAAAGCTAGCAAAGTTAAACTGAAAGATCTTTGTGTCGTGGTGTCAACGATTATGTCAGCTCTGGGAATAATAGTAGCTGCTTTTGCAAAGTTGGGACAGAGAGCACGGAACTGTTGCCCTTTGTGGTTCTCGCTAAAACAGTGGGTAGTTAGATGTAATTGCAGGAATAGGCAGGCGAGTTTCCCCTAAGAGAACCGTTTCTTGTCTATGCTTAGGAACTTACAGTGGCAGAGCTGTGCCAATAGAGCTGTGCCGTTGTAAGAGCACTCGTGCCTCAGAGCTGCATTATGCCAATGGAAGAGAGCTCTCCTGTCGACATCATAAAACCATCTAAACGAGCAGCGGTAGCTATGCTGGCGGGAGAATGTCTCCTGCTGACATAGCACTGTACATATGAGCGCGGATGCTGGCAAAACTCATGTCGCTCTGGGGGGTGGTTTTTTCACACTCCCGAGTGACAAAAGTTTTGCCGGCATAAGTGCTAGTGCAGCCAGGGCCTTAGAGCCGAACAGCGTCTGTTTAAAAAGTAAATTCTCTGTATTGGTCTTGCAATGAAACAATGCAGGGCATGTTCATGAACCAGGATACATACCAAGCGGTAGGTGGTATGCTACACTGAAACTGCAGAGCTCTGCAGTGCCGCCACTAGTATGAACCAGGATACATACCATGAACCAGGATACATACCAAGCGGTAGGTGGTAAGCTACACTGAAACTGCAGAGCTCTGCAGTGCCGCCACTAGTATGAACCAGGATACATACCAAGCGGTAGGTGGTATGCTACGCTGAAACTGCAGAGCTCTGCAGTGCCGCCACTAGTATGGCCCAATTACTCTGCCCACTACTTCAGAGAGCAGGCCTGTACGGGTGAAAGGGGATGCCACTTGGGCCTATACTTCAACGCTTGAGACATCTAAAGGGTAGTAAGAGGCCATTGGGGACTTGCAGCTATCCTTCCCTGGATCCTCATGCCAACCAGACTGATCTTCATTGCAGTCCAGTTTCCCTGCCTGTGGCCAAGTCCAAAAACAGCTCAATCATTGCGGTGACAAGATGGATGTCACATTGAGAGGATTGTCCATAAGATCCAGGGGAAGCTGGGTTGCAAAGGGAAGAAATAACTCCTTAATCCATTATGCATAACTTTTAAAAAATAGAAATGGGAACTCAAAGTTATAATGTTGGCTTCTCTGCGCAGAGAGTCTCTTTATGGCTTGATTCACATTTAACTGAGTTATTTATTGAAGTTCATGGGGCTTTATTTGTTCTTCACAGATAGGCCAGTTGTGCTGCATTAGTCAGGACTCTCTCTGACTTAAGGACTTAGCTTTCATAGGCTTGGTCTGAAAGTACCAGTAGATCCTTGCGGTGTTAGGAATCAGGCAGTGAACCAAGACACTCCCACAGGCAGAATGAAACTGACCTTTCTGCCTCTTATGGTTTTGGATGCTATTCCTGCTGATTCATTTATCTTCTTCTTACCAAAACAAAGAAAACACTTCTGCAGCAGTGAGACTAATTGCATAATAAACTTTCAGAAGCAGTTGGACCGAAGCATGTGCCTAACTAAACCAGACACGTTTAATCTATAACAATGTTCAGAAGTTTTCAGTCTGCAGAAGTTAAAACTGCGTATTCTCCCCAGCTTTTTAGCAGTGTCTAGTTCTGTCTGTACCCTAGATGGCGCAGTAGAATCATGATGTGGCAGTAGTACATGATGCTATGACTGTCCCAGGACTGTGCTTTCTTGAAAATACTAGTTCTAGCAAAAACTGCTGCAAAACTGCAGTGCCAGTTCCAGTATCTGTTAACAGGCTGCCACTTTCTCCTAGAAATGGTGGGGTCACGCAAAGGAGGAAAGACACAGGGTGGGAGGGTGCAATAATGAAGAGCGATAGTGAAGGGGGAACTGCCACTCAAAGCTATTTCTGTTTCACCACGAGGCACTTCACTCCCACCCCTGTGATACCAATGTACCTGTCAAAGCATTTCAGATGCGGGTTTGTTTTCCACTCCCCCTGCCACCTGTTTCAGTCGAGGAATGCAGTAGAATTCATCAGAGCTGGGGAGGAGAAGGATGCTAATGAGGATTTATATAATGAATCCTGTATTTCTGAGCTTCTCGTGTCTTTGTCACATTTCCTAATCCCTCCCTGCCTCTCCCTCGCAGATTTGCTCAGAAAAAGGTGTTTCCCCTCACTTTCTGTCTTGAACTCAGTGGTGTGTGAAATGATCCCTATCCTGTGTATAGGTAGTAAAACACAATTTTAGAAGTGCTTTGAGATCCTTCATGATGAAAATTGCTATAACCATGCATGTTGTTATTAACATGGTTCCTCCTTGCTTTATGACTCTCTGTATATTATGACCATTATATTTGGTTCTAATGTGAACTATAATTTCTCTCTCCAAGAGGTTCACTCCTCCATGGGGACAAGGAAGGGGAGACAGCAGGATTTGGTATGAAACTGAGACTGCCACTCAGTGCCCACTGACCATTTTAATTAAACATCTAGGAGCCAGGGGACAAAAGATTGTTTTGTGGTTAAGTCTTTAGATTAGGATTCACGAGGCCAGCGTTCAGTTCCTGGTTCTGCTACAGACAGTGACCTTGGGTAAATTACTTAATCTCTTTATGCCTCTGTTTCCCCTCTCCACTGGAGATAGCCACACTTCCTTGTTCTGTCTTGTCTGTTTGGATTGTAAACTCTTTGGGGCTGGGACTGTATCCTACTCTGTGTGTATACTGTGTCAAGCACAATGAAGTCCTCAACTCATTTAAGGCCTCTAGGCATTACTACAATACAAACAAGTGAGCCCAAACTGGTGCTTTAATCTGTATCACAAATTCCTCTGGATCGCTGATCCCATGTTACTGACTCTTTTTACTCCCTCCCTTTCATTTATTTGCTTCTCTTTCTCTTGTGGGGAAGGTGGTTTCCTTTCTTTTTTGTCTTACATTCTCTTTGTTTTTCTTCCTAGTTACCTTTTCTAAATGTCTTAATTTTCAGCGTCTTTCTATAGCTACAGTAGTTTATCTTCTTGTAAAGCACTGTCCATGCATTTTATGTTGTCATAAAAATGATCTTCTGGGTAGCTCAAAGTGCACATCTCTTTTGAAAAGCCGCTATATGAAAACAACACGTTCTTACACAACAGATTTGCTCCTTGTTTGTATTTGAAATCAGATCAGCTGATTTTACTGTCAAAAATAAATGTTTACTCCTGTTAGCTCTGCAGAGCTAAGGAGAGGTGAGCTGGGTTCTATTCAGGCCTTCGCAGAATTATCTAGTAAGTTCCAATCAGTTAACGTGTGCCAACACGGTGTTGACGGTGGGAGCACATGGTGGGCACAGTTTGTAGACACGGAGGTTGCCCAGTGGCCATTAATGGCATACTTTGGCCTGGAGAGCCATGATTATGTGTGATGATGCTACATAAGAAAATAACCTCGTATGACTCTCGGATCCCATACTGGGTATGAAGGGATAATTGGGGCCACGGTGGGGAGAAGGAGGATAAAGAAAAAGCCCTATAAATTACTTCTAAACTTACTTTGTTATTAAAACGAGTGAGACAAACTGGTACCCCATGATATCATATTGATAGTCACTTTTCTGAGCAGAAAGGCTCTTTGAGTGGTTGGAGGATTGCTAATAAGCAGAGCAGCCTGGTCTCACTTGATTAGTCCCCTCCTTTCAGTATCTGGAGGATTCTGAACCTTTGCCAATCTAACTGCTACCCCTTTAAGTCCTTATTTGATAGAATTAATAGCAACACACCAGCAAACAGCAGAATCTGTCAAGACATCAGCTCTTAGCTGCAGCTGTCTTCAGAGACAGAATTCAGAGACAGAGCTTGATCAACTTGCTAGATGTTGAATATCTAAAGAAACAAATTGGCGCTTCTGTTGTTTTCCATGCAGTGACAGCTGTGTGAGAGTGTGTGTGTGTGTGTGTGTGTGTGTGTTTTCCCTCATGTTCTCTTTCTCCAGGATTTCAAGCTCTTAGGGAGGAGGGGAACTATATTCCACTTGCATCAACTTTACATTCTCTGCCTTCCTTTTACTGGTGGATTTTTTGTATCTTGTGGGAGGAAGCACTGAAGTCCAGTGGACTGTGTGCTGATCGGGGAATAAAGAGACTTGGGTTCTATCCCTGCTAGACTGTCCTGTGACCACGGGCAAGTCACTTTCCCTCTCTCTGCCTCTAGTTTCACCACCTGCAGGACAAGGTTCATGATACTTGCCTTCCTTTGTAAAGCATGATAGCAGAACTGATATTACCATTATGTCTCCGATATGCACGGTCATAGAGGTAACCCCCTTCTTCTCCTCCTGTTGCCCCAACTTGTCTTCCTGGTTGTCAGGCAGACTGTCCAGGGAGAAATAGAAGAATATTGCATGGGAATTCAGCACTCATGAAATGTATCCTACCCACAAAGCAGCGGCAGCCTGCACTGATGATAACAGTGACAGGAGCAAGGCAGGGGAAGCTCTGGAGCAGGGCTTTGAATGGGTATACGGCCTTGTTACCCGCCATGTTGTTCAAATGAGAGACCCATTCTAGCAAGCTGTTCATTTCCTCCTGCCGGCTTGGAATCCAGTCGATTCTCTACCTTTACTTAGGGACGCACTGTAATCTCTTAGCGAGTGGTTACTAAAACGAGTATTCCCATTGAAATCAGCAGGATTGTGCATGACGATCAGGTTCACCATCTGTCCTTGGGTGATGGGATTCCCCTCCCCAGGGCAAGTTGTTCATGGTGGAGATTTCCTTCCTCTGCCAACCCTTCCTTCAGCAGGGGATTGCCTGCCGTGGTCCAGATAGCACTTATAGGTCACTTTCTCAAATGGAATGTACCAAGTCAATGCAATATCAAGAACCTGCAGTAGTAGCAAAATAATCAGCAGCCAAGTGGTATCTGCATGTAGAAGTTGGCGGCTTTGCGGCACTCATCCAACAGCAGCTCTGCTGCATGATCTGAGCATCTCAAATGAAATAGGTATTTTATTTAGCTAACATGCTGCTGCTTCAGAATCCATCATCAAGATAATGTCTACAGAAAGCTCATCCCTGACCTGAATCAAGACGCACACTCATGCAGCAGAACAATTACAATGCAGAAGATGCTGCCTCTCTGCTTCAGCTGCTCCCCTCCCCTTTTAAAAAGGAGTCTGATCTCTCCAGCTGCTAGATGAGAAACCGCAGTCGTATAAAGCAGAGAGCAACTGATCACACAGCCAGTTGGGTACACAGTGCCAGCACAAGCGAAACCTGAACCAGCAAGCACCTCTCCCCGCTCTCTCATGTAACCCACCAAGAACGTTTCAAGGCCAGAGAAAGTTGTATACCTTATTAATAAACCAGAGTGTTCTGATATGCTTCTGTTTAACCCTTTTGCTGCTGGACCGCTCTGTGACAGGCTGTGCTGCTAACTTAAATAAGGACCTCACACAGGTCAGTGGGATGTTCAGATGTAATGGGTGTGTTTTGCAGCAATTAAGAGCATACTGGTTCGATATCCCTAGTCAGTGTGGTGGACAGGCCTTGTTTGGGATCTGGTGAGCCCACAAACACAGGTGCATTTAAGAGTTCCAGTGAAAATTTAGCCCCTAAAATCTGAGGCTACTGAGGAACCTTTTAAAAAGCCTCTCTTAATTTATCAAGTAACAACCTGGTACTTTTCATTTTCAAAGCATTCTGCCAACATGAATTATCCTTCTCTCTCTGTGGAGCCGATAGGGAAGCATTGCTAGCCCCATTTGCAGGGAGAGAGAAGCAGAGGCTGAGTGGTTAAGTGACTTGTCCAAGGCTACAAAGGGAATCGGTGGCAGAGATGTGCTTAGGTTTTAAATCCTTCTGGTTCTTGTTCCACTGGGCCTTGCTGCCTCCACAGTATAGCAGGTCTATGGTTAACAAAAGGAGAAACCCTTATTCTGGAGGGAAATTATCCAAAAGCTGTGTTCAATTAGTGCAGGCTTTTATGTCCAGCTGCTTGACCCATTATTGCCTATTATTTTCTTTGCTGTATCATTTTCCCTCTGCTGAGCAATGTACTACACAAAGCAAAGTGTCAGGATTGCTTCCCATGAAGCCTGTTTATCTGTTTTAATCAGGGACTTTGGCACCAGCGATATTTCCTTCTCCAGACCAGACTTTGCCTTTCAGGCTGCAGCCACACCATTTCTCTGTTACCTCTGTTGCCAAGTGATTTCCAGGGGAAAAAGACGCTAGCCATGCAAATATAACTGTTTAAACACATCTCCCATGCACTGGGACCGGCGAGTCTGCAGGCAAAGCCTGAAATAGGCTGATTCATTACAGAAACATCAGAAAGACCGGCTTTGCGGAGCTGGCAGCTGGCATCCCCTTGCAAGGCTGGGGAGCATTGGGAGAATCAGGTTTCCAAAGTTCTTGGGTGGCTTGGTTCTTGGAAGACACTACCGAAGAAGAGCTCTTAATTTACATTTAACACATTTTGGAGCTCTTAAACCTCTTGAGAGTGGGAAGTGCTTGTTCACCTGCTCATCTACTGCTGAAGTATTTTATGGATTACAGACAACATCTCCTTCAGATGCTGTGATTCTGCCACAGTCATTAACCATAGTGCCCTCCTCCTCCCCCTCTGACGCACTGTCACAAAACACACACCGCAGTCCCTTGGTCCAGCTTGCCAATGCATGGTGTCACCTGGGCTCCTCCTGGGCCCGGGGCCAGGGCAGGGATTTCCATTTTTTACATTGGATGCAGTAGTGGTGGAAGGTTTGAGGCTGATAGCGCTGGAGGCTGAAGTGCTGTATCTGCAGGACACGTACACTGTGGGCAACAGCGGTGCACATTCTCCTACCCTGCTCCCCTTGATGTGCCTCCCAGGCCACACCGTTAGAAGGGAGAGGGTAGTTCTGTCTCTAAACCCATTCAGTACCAGGTTGCTGGATCTCAGCCCAGACTGCCAGCAGGAATATTACTTAATGCTGAGACGCACGTGCACATCTGTCCATTAGGAACTGGCGGAGACCACCAATTCACTTCAGAGAGGCCACGGAACAGCTGTCGCGTGCTAACATTCAGTCACAGGCATCGTGAGTTGGAATCAGATCAATACCCCCAAAACGAAAGGCTCGGTAGCTCAACCTCACGAGCTGTCCAGACCCCTGATTCCTGAAATGCTTGTGAAGCACTAAACACTTCAAGAAGGCAATATGATACTAGTTGGGGATGCTACAAAGAATATTACTGATCACAAAACTTTATAGCCTGGGGCAATGGGCGTGGCACCAAGATATCCCGAGCCTTTTGCTTCTAGATCAATGGTTCGAATTCAACTCAGGAGGGACAGAAGCATTCTTCCCACCTGATGGCGGTACAGGGACCTACCTGAAGTGAGCAGGCAGCATCGGCCCAGGAAACATCCCCAAAGCACTGCAATGGACACTAAATGGGAACTTTGCTGGCAGTCTCAGCAGAGAGCCTGAGGCCTGAGTGGGCAGGCAGACTAGCCAGTGACAGGATGATTCAATCACCTTTAAGCTAGGCCCTCCACCTGTGGTTCAAGGGATGTTTGACTGGCTTCTGCTCCTGTTACCTCAATGGGACAGAAGGAGCTGAACTCCTACCCACCCTCACCCCTTCTCTCTAATCTGCCACTGCCTGTTCTCTGCATAAACAAGAAGATTTCAGTCTTCAGGGCTGTCAGTCTGGCACCTTTCGCCAGCACTAAAATTCACACCCAGCTCCAAGTACTGAATAAATCTGCACAGGATGAGGATGTAAATGAACGCTAAATAACAAGGAAATTGCTGCGGGATCAGCACGTCCCCTCCAAGCAAAGGGGGTTTGCTCAAAGAGAAGAACAGACTACAAAAATGCCGACAAGACTCAGTGGTGACTCATGAACTCCGCTAAATATGCCTTCCTGTCCCTTACAACGGCTTTCCCTGCAGCTGCAGGTTACGGCTACTGAGATGGAATGGTACACGGTTTTCCTCATCCCTCACACACCCTTGGTAGTGTTGCTTCAGCATGTATATGTGACACTGCATGAGGTTCCAGTCTCAGTCTGCTGCAGTGTGCATCATCACTATGCTTACATCTCCAAAGCAGAGGCCATTTTGTCATAATGCACTGGGTGAGGTGTTCGTATCAGATGACACTGCCATGTACTGTGCTGCAATGGCCCATCTCCCTCTGTTGCATTGGGTTACATAGATCCTGCAGCATTGCATAACCAACCTCACTCTCCCTTGGGTCACGCTGTCTTTTTAGCATCGCTTTGGGTTACAGAGGGGTCGCCATGTGTCATGGGACAGCTTTAACGTTGTACTCTTTGTGTTGCTGTGGATCACACAGCCCTGCAGTTTTGCTGCCATTCGTGTGGGTTTGAGGCACACAGAACCACAGACTTAGACTAAAAATTTCACAGCTCAGATGTCTTGTAGCATGACCCTGGTGTTGGGGTAGAGATTCTTCTGCTTCCCCTGGTTTGCTCCCCCAGTTTCAGAAGTCACATTCTCCTGGTCAAAAAAGGCTGGATGAAGCCAGGATTGCCAACTCCCCCATTCAAAAATCAGGAGTCAGGCCCCCCCCAAAATCATGAGATTGGCTTAAAATTCATGAGATGTTAAAAATATAATAAATTTGGGGTCTTTTTCTTTGCTTTCTATTTTTGAACCGTTAGAGTTCACATTTCCAAGTTCTTCTCTGCAACAGGGGCTAGAAATATTTTTTTTTAAAACAACAGCAGCTGAGATTCTGAGGCCATAGCATGACTCCAGGAGCTGAGGATTTAGGAAAAACACTAAATCTTGTGAAGTTCATGATGAAACTGGGAGTTGGCAATGGTTGGAGAGCCCTGGGTGAGGCTTTCAGAAGCCTGCTCATTTTATCTTTGCAACAGTCCCAGCTGTTTGGAGCTGGAGTAACCTGGGGACTTTGGACTGTGCCTATGTCTTGTCAAGATGGTCACCACCCAGCCTGCTGTGATCAGCAGCGTCCTGATTATAACTCCTGTGTGTACCAGAGTCCCTCTGCTACAGGGTTTAACCTAGCACCACTGGGCTCACTTGTTTGACTTCCTGCAGTAGGAAGTTACAGGGTATCAGGTTGCCAAGACACTGCCTCAGACACACAGCACCAGGGTTTTGCCACGTCACATGGGAGTCCACCAGTGTTTCTGGGAGGCATTCACACCTTATCATGTTACATCACCTCCTACATTACAGCAGGGACTGCTGGGAGCAAGTAATGGCAGAAACAGGCATGTGAGGGCGGGACAAGAGAGAGATGGTCGATATTGCAGCTGGAGCCCATAGTGCTAGTTTCACATACTGCATGCTGAGCAATGACAGGCGAGGGCTCTATGCTTCTAAAACTAAATGAAATCTTTAGGAAGAGAACTGTTCACAGGGGTTCTGCAGTGGCTGCTAGCATTCCAGCCACATGCACCCAGACTGACGGCCCCGAGACTCCTCCAAATTCTTCCCTGCTGCACCCTGTGCTTTTCCCTCCAGGCTCCATGCAGGTTGTTACCGTGTGGGCTGTGTGGAGAGCCAGGTATGTGGAGCAGTCTTCACTCTATACTCCAGTTCCGTGAGCAGGCCACATCCCTCATCCTCTGCCATCTACACCCCCTTGTGTGGTGAATGAATCCTTCCTTTCCAGCCACATGGATGACTGGTTATGGAAGCAAAGCACACATCAGGAAACAGGGTCATGTACAAACTAAAGCTGCCAACTGGAACAGGAGACTTTCCCTCCCTTAAGGCTTCGTCACAAGGAAGATGACAACGGCCTCGGCCCAAGCCTCACAAATGCTCCACCCTGCCACTCCTGCAGTGCTGCTGCTCTGAGGTGAAAGAGAATTGGGCTTTGCCATCCCTTTCCCCACTGCCTGGCCAGGGCGCTGCATAACTTTAGTCAGGGAATCAACATTCAGGCTTCTTTTTTCCCAGGAGGTGCTGCGAGAATGCACTTGATGGGGATTCCTGGAAGGGGCGGAAGAGGAAAAGGACAGCCAGAGATAGGATATACATGGGATTTTGCAGGAGGGAGCTGCTGGCTCATTGAGCAATGAGCTGGGGTGGTCTAATGAGGCTCAGATGGGCATGTACCATATAATTAGTTCCCTAGGCTTGCAAAGGGCATGGGCCTTGGGGGAGACTGGTCCCTTCCCAGCTTGACGAGCAGTCTAAATACCTGCTCAGGTTAGATTATCCAGGTCCTTTCCGTTTCTCTGATGTCAATATCCGCACTGAGCCTTTTGGCCAGGAGCTGTTGGAAATGCCCCAGCCTTCCTCCTTCGAGCCAATGAAACGCCCACCTGAGGTTGCGAACTTGCCCCTTTACTAAGGAGAAGGACCCAGGACAGATTCGGAGGGAGAAAAGCCATTGTCAGACCCTCTCTCGGAGATCACAGCGGTGAGGTGTGCGGCAGGGAAAAGATGTCCCACAAGGAATGAAGAAGAAGAAGAAGAAGAAGACTTTAAGTGAAGCAGCAGGCCCTGTCTTTTCAGCAGAGCATCTGGCAGCTCGCTGGCTCTGGCTCTCCCAGCCCGTCTATCTGGTGGGTGAAAGCACCCCTCCTCCACTCTGCTGCACGGGGAGGGCTCCAAGGAATCGAGGGAGCACAGGAACGTGCATGTGGAAACACACGGAAAGCAAGAGCACTGCAATCGGGGGGGGGAGCGGGAGGCAGAGGCAGAGGCGGGCTGTGCCCCGCTGCTGAAACAGAAGAGGCAAGCGGCTTGGGGAGAGGACGGCTGGCTTCCAAGCCCTGGAGAGCGGGGTGTCCTGTCTTCCTCCGGGGCTCGGCGGTAAGACGAAAGGAGGGGGGTCAGGAGAGGGCCCCCCCCTTTGGGCCATTAGGGGGCGGGAAGGCTTCGGCCATTGGCGGCAGGTGCCTGGGGGCGGGGGAGGACCCAGAGCCGGGCGGCCAGCGAGCCGCCGGACCCAGCCCAGCCCCGCCGCGCCCCGCCGGGAGGGAGCCGCCGCCGCGGCGCGGGGCGGAGCCTGGGGCGGGGCGAGCTCTCCCCTCCGGGGGCAGGCAGGGAGCGGCGGCGGGGCGAGCCCAGCCTGGTGCAGGAAGCTCGCCCGGCGCTCGCTGCAGCAGCAGCCGCCTGCCAGGCGCGGGGTGCTCGGCGCTGCGCGGAGCTGACGTTGCTCCTCTTGCAGGGATCCCCGTCGGCCAGCCTCTCTCTCTCTCTCTCCCTCCCTCCCTGCCGGAGCCTGCCGCCGGCTCTTCCTTCTCTCGCCCGGCCGCCGGAGGATGCGGCTGGGGCCGGGCGGCTGCTGAGTCGGTTCGCGGACGCGCCCGGTGCCGCCGCTCTGCCTTGCCCGCCTCGCCCGTCGGCTTGCCCGGCCGGGGCTCCCCCGCCAGCGGTGACCCTGTCTGCCGGCTGCGAGCGAGCCGGGGGAGGAGGAGGAGGAGGAGGAGGAAGGGAGCCCGGGGGAGCGGAGCCGCCCGGCCAGACCATGTCGGAGGTGCTGCCCTACGGCGAGGACAAGCTGGGCCGCTACGGGGAGGGCGGCGAGGTGGGGCAGATCTCCTTCACCTGCCGCCTGCAGGACACCAACCCCTTCTTCGCCGGCGGGCAGAGCAAGCGGCCCCCCAAGCTCGGGCAGATCGGCCGCAGCAAGAGAGGTGAGTCCCGGGCCGCTTCGCCACCGCCCCCCCCCCCGGCGGCTCCCCTTTCCCGGCCTGGGGGGGCTCCTGGCCCATTGCAACCCGTGAGTGGAGGATCGCCCCCCCCCGGCCGGGGATTGATCTCTGCGGGGCCCGGGGGTGTCCAGAGCCCCCCTCCTTGGTTCCATCCCCATTCCGCTCTGCATCGTCCCGGGGCGAGCCCGTCCAGCCCCGCGCTAGGATCCCTGGTTCCTGGAAGGTCCCCCCCCCCTACCCCGGTCTGCTGGGAGATGAGCGCCTGAAACAGGCGCTGCCTTGCAAACCGCGGGTGCCCTCTGGGTTCGGGGGAGCCGGGCGAGCTCCAGACCCCCCGAGCGGCCGGGCTGGCTCCCGGCGTCTCCTCCTGACCGCAGCGGGGCAAGAGAGAAGGCAGGAGCCGCGCTGCTCCCTGCGTGCCTGCCTGGCTGGCTGGAGAACAGCGCGGCGGGCTGAGGAGGGGTGGGGGGTCAGGGCTTAGGAAGGGGTCAGGATCTCCCGTGTGGGGGGAATCCTCGGGCAGGGTGGGCTGGACACGGCGGTTCCATTTCCCACTAAGTTCCTGCTGCACCCCCAGGGGTGAGCTCGATATTGTGTGTCGGGGGAGCTGGGATCAGTGCCCGGGATCGGCTCCCTTAGCAGTTTAAACGGATGGGGCTTTTTTTTTTTTTTTTAAACCCCCCACAACTCAGCGGATCCGGAGCAATTTCCCCCCACTCTTTTTTGCCATTCAGTGCAGACTCAACACCCCCCCGACAGCACTTTCAGCAGAAGGGAACACTTTCCTGTAGTTTAAAAATAAATGTCTGTGTACTTGAGCGGGGCAGGGGGCGATGCGTTTCTCCGCCGCGTGTAAATGCATCAAATCCAAGTGTGAGTCTACCTGCAGTAGATCCTGTAGGTACCGTGGGAGAGCGGGAAGGTCATTTGGTAGTTAAAGGTTTTCTTCTCCCCACATTGCATGTTGATGATGAGGACCCTAAAGAGTCCTAAGACTTATTAGAGAGGAAGAAATCCCAGGTGATCTCAATAGTCACGAATAGCTAACCCGGACAAGTGTCTCTTGCCATCTAGAGAGCTCAGAGGTCCTGCAACTCCTTTCAGAGGAATAGGTGCCATTCAGCTACAACGTAGCCCAGTAGATTTAAAAAGAACACCATCGACACTAACCCTAGTGGCCAAGTGCTTGGTGACCTTGACAACACTGGATTAAGCGTGTAATATTATCCAGTGTATTTACTTCTTTGCAATGGTATCACTTCTTCCCTTGAAATAGCAGCAGACTGCTGAATGGACACATTTCTTTTGCTTTGGAACTCGGGTTTTCCTGACTTGGCTGCTATTTACAAAAAATAAATGGTCATTTGCAATGAGCAGGTGCTGTATGTGTATGGGAATTCAGTGTTGCCTTGTAGGTTGGACAGAGAGATTCTGCAGAACCCTACATATTTCAGGGGGGCAAATTGCAATAGGAGGGGAATTCACGCAAGAGCAAGTGAAGGGGGGAGAAGGGAAGCTACAATATATTCATCATTTTGTTTTTCTGCTTTACAGTTGTCATTGAAGATGATAGAATTGATGATGTGCTGAAAAATCTTTCAGAAAAGGCACCTCCTGGGGTTTAATTCCCTCCCAGAGACACTGAATAAAGGGGGGGAAATAATTTACAATGTAATGTGTTATTGGCAAAAAAAACAAACAAAAAAAGCACTCTGAAATCCTTCATTACTAGCCTGCAATCCACAATGCACATCAGCAAATTGTATCCTAACATCAGGCTTGGAGACAGAAGAGGTTCGAGAAGGAAGAAGGTTTTAGTAATGTGCAAAATGAAACACAAATACGTAAAAAAGAGAGAGAGAGGGGAAAAAAATCCTAAACCAACCCACAAACAACAGTAATCAATCAGTGTATCAGTTGCAGCTATGTTGTTTAAATTACCAGTCTTTCTTTTTTCTATATGATGAATATTGCACAATTCTGGATCTGGGGTTTAAAGTACTTCAAACAATGCAGCAAAACACAGTGTTTTCAGACCCTGGTACCTTTTGCTGGTCATGGTTGTTCCAAATGAGCACCTTGTTTACATTATTTAATCTTGCAAAAATGATTCCGTGCACTTGGACGTAACATGCTAGTAGTTTCATTGGTTTTTTTATGTTGATATCTTGGATGTTTTAAAAAAAATTATATATAAATAATATATATATATATATTTCATTTTAGTCACATTTTAATGTATCGATGGAATATGTGAAAAAAACTTTTATAAGGAATGAACTATAGGAAGAATTATTGTTTTATTTTTTAAGCTTGTGTTACTTTGTTGCTGGGAGCAACTGCTCAAGTTAGCGCAAATGGACAAATTTTATATGTAAAACAGGAAAAAAAAATGCTCAGCTTTTTCTAACTACCATGCAATCTGTAGTGTGGGCAATCTCTGTTTTTTCCTATATTGTGACAGTTTATTCTCTTTAATAGACTGTATTTAAAAAAAAGAACAAAAAAAAAAAATCCAATGTAATCACAAGAGTGCCAAATATCTTGAGATGCCAAATGGCAGTCTGTTTTCCTTTCTTATTTAGTGCTCTTTGAGTCTATGTAAAGTAGCACTTTTGGTCTCCTTTTTGTTCTTTATAGGGCTCTCTAATGGATTTTATTGATATCTAGACATATATATATAAATAATATCTTCTGGGTTTTCTTTTACTTTTTTTTTTTTTTGCATGATATGTGCAAAAAAAAAAATGCCTCTTGTGTGAGGGAACATTTTACTGTTTTTGTTTGCAACTTTGAAAGACCAGCCCTCAAGAAGGGTTTTATTTTTTTTCTTAAATATTGTGTATGTTGCACTTTTATCCACGACACAGGGCTATTTCTGCAATGTACAATAAAAAAAAACAAAACAGTCCATTCCTGTGTCTGATCTGTATCTCTTATCTTGTTTTTGTGCCTGCAGCATGCATTTGAGATCTGTTTCAGCACAAAGGCTACATATGACGGTCTCAGAGTGAAGTGTTAGGTGGTCACTGTGGGGATGTCAAGGAAAGAAGAAATTAATGAAATGTCAAGCTAGCACATACTGGAAGTACTTTCGGTTTATACTGGAGGCTAATGGGGAAGTGGGAATCTGGAAGAGTTGTGACTGTGAGGATTGGAAACTGCTCCCATGGGGAAAGTTAAAGGGACCCTGCTGGCTTGGGTGTGTTGGTTTGCTAGTCATCGCTGATTTATTTCAACACACACACGCACACATCGCCATCTTTGTGCCAGTCTCCTCTTGGAAGGCATTACACAGCAGCAAACCCATCAGCCATTCCTGCCTGCCTGATCTATTGAAAAACAAACAAAAGCTCACTCCTGGCAAGGGGGAGGATTTACTTGAAAGACAATAAACCCCAGGATCCTTGGGCTTGCTCCCCCTGGGATGTTCATGTTGCCCTCAGCATGCCAAGTTCTCTCCCCCATCCCCGTGGCCTCTTCACTGCAGAGGAAACCTGACTGTATAACATATGCTTTAACATACCATCCCTAGCTTCCAACAGTTGCCAAGTGGGTCGAACAATAGCATGCCTGCTGCTTGAGCCTCTGATATGGAAGGTGGAGGAGAAAGGGCTGGGGGCTGGAGAAAGAGTGTGTTTGCCTGGATTATTACTAGCACGGGCCCAAAGCAGAGCCATTCACCAGCTCCCCTTCCCTGACCTTGCGGGGGACTCAGATTAAATGGCACCTGGATCCAAACTGTGCCTGATCTTGGTTTTGCAAAACCAACACAACTTCCCCTCCTCTTTGCCAGCAAGAGGCTTTGCCGGATTATTGCCAGAACTCAAAATCCACTGCTTCAGGGAGCATTGCTGGGGCGGTTGGTGAGACTCTTGAGATGTGGTGTCATAACATTGAGCACAGTGATAGGAGGGCTGGGAGTGACTCAGACAGGTAGATTAGAAGAACTCAAGATGCAACAGTCAGGGCAACTCGTTTAGTCACTTAACAATGGCGATTGCTACTAAGAAGCATAATTACAGAATAATAACAATAGCCATACAAAGGAGCATGTGGCTGGCTTGCACAGGTGAATCGAGTCATTGCTTGCACTGGTTCCTGATATGTTTGTATAGCACGTAATTCAATGGGGCCCCAGTCTGGTTGGCTACTAGGTCCTACCACTATATAAATAATAATAAAACGTGAGGATGTCTACAGATAGGTTATAATTGTAGTGGTTTATGCCTCAGGGTTAGCACCTTGAGATCTATGGAGGAAAAGCACGCTGTGACAGCTAGGTTGCATTATTAATAAGAATTAATATTCATTGGGGTGGGGAGTTGGTGTGTATAATTCCATGTTTTGAGATCCCTCCTTTCACCAGAGAACTCCTCTCCCCCTCTTCCCCCCCCCCCCCCCCCGCAAAGAAGTGAAATTTACAGAGGGTGGCATTAAGAGGATCATGATTTCCACAAGGAGAACTAAAAGATGCATCTCTCAAGCTGCTTTCTTTCAATAAGTGTGTGAGCAGTTTCTGTTGTGTGGTCTTTTTTCATTGTGGACAATACACTGATAGAGGATTATGCAGAGGGGATGGCTGTGGAACATGAACAAAGCTCCCATTCTCAAGCTGAGTAGGTTTGTCAATTGGTGGGTGAAAGGCTCTGATGGTAGGTTTTTTTAGGAGATGGCATTAAAATATTACTACAGCAGCACAAAAGCAATTGTGTCAGTGGTGAGGAGGCCGTGTCAGCTGAGTTTTGTGAACACTTCTGTGTCACAGGCATCTTTAAATAGAAAATATAAATGTAAACGTCTAAAGGGTGCACTTTGGAATCTGGAAGCATGGTAACAGGCAGGAAATTATGCCAAGTGTAGAACATATTGTCAAAATATGTTTGAGCAACAATAAATACAGAAAGGGAGGATATTAAGCTCTAAAGATGAGAGAATCTATAATCCCTCTCTTATTGATTGAGCATCAAGAGCTGCATTATTCAAACAGAATTAATTGAATACTTGCAATAAATGTAAATCTTGGTGAATTCTGGGCCCTGGGGAGGCTGACAATTTAAAAAGAAAAAAATCACCCCCACACATACACACACACGCAGCCTTGCTTCTTAAGGGAATTCTTTACAAACTCTTGTAAATTATTGACTTAAAAAAAAGAGAGACAGAAATGAAAGAAGCAGCTGCAGAGAATGAAAAGAGGGAAAGAGAGAGAGAGAGAGAGAATGACTTCTTGCTACACCCAGCAGAAGCCAGGCACAATCAGACCTAAGAATAATAGGACCCCATCCTCTACCCACTGCAAGATGTGAACTTAGACCCAATCCTGCAATGAGCTCCATGCAGGTGGCTGTCCGTGCCCATGTGACACCCATTATGGGATCAGGCTGTTCATCACACTCGCTGAGGATCAAGTACATCTGAGGATCTCAAAGTACTTGGCAAACATGAAGGGAGCAATCCTGTAAACTCTTGTTCACACTAGTAATACGCACAGATGTGAGCAATTCCATTGACTTTAATAGGTCAACATGCATCAGTAAAACTTATTCACATGTATAAGGGTGTGCAGGATTGGGCCCTAGCTTAAGCCACACAACAATCTTGGGAGTTAGGTCAGAAATATATGAAATAACATGTCATCCAGCACTGAAATGCATCCATTTCTGGGGTGCAGCACAGCTGTTGTTGAATAATTCAGACTAATAATGCACAATTGTTCATAGTGGGAAGTTAAATTAATTATTAGCCTATACATATAATTATTAGTCACAAAATATTTCTTTTAGAGCAGGGTCCACAGAATGTAGTTCTAGGGTGAAATTCTTCTGGTGGGGTCCTAAAATACAGCTGGCAGCTGCCTTTTCCTTTACATACAGCATGAAGAGAAAGCTAGTCACCTGCAGTTTGTGTTATAGCAGCCACTGAACTAAACACCAAGCCGTCTCTGTTCACCTGCCAGCAGTGACATAAATATTATGGTGGTGTGTGGATTTTTTTATGTTAAATGTGCAAATTTATATGCAAATGAGGTGCTGCCCAAGCACTGCTGGATAATTGCCAACACATCCCCTTGGTGTCGCAAAGTTTTGAGGCTTCTGCCTTATGCTTATGACCATAACAATTAATCACACCTCGAGAAGTGTATTTCACACACCACAAAAGAAGAACCACATTCATTGGCACAGCTCACATCGTTAAAAATAATAGTTATTATTGCTACTACTGATTAGTTGTAACAAGGCCAACAGCGGTGCTTGGCGTTTTGCGAACAGCAGTTGCTTTGTGTGGGGAAATGGAGTATTGACTGTGCTTGGGAAAACCAAGAATCTTAAAATCATTCTTTGGAAGAGAGGACTGATATTTGCAAGATAAACACTAGCCCTGAAGTCTGTGCAAACCTCCAGCTAGCCAAAAAGAACGCAGTGTCCGTGGCAGCCTCGGTTCTGCAAAAGGCATGATGGATGCTTTCAAAAAAATATTTTAATAAAAGCAACTTCCTGCTGAGTGGAGCTGTCATCTCAGGCTGGAGACTGTACAGTCCCTTCTCCCCTCACCCTTGGAACAGCTGCTCTCTGGTTTATAAAACCTGCCTGTTTGGGAAGAAAAAAAAAATAGAACATTGTAAAAACTATCCCAACGCCTGCTGTGCAAAATAAGGCGACGTTAATGACAGCACGTCCTTGCACAGGGGGACTTGCACCTGGCCTCGGAGTTTCTCTGGTAAAGGCCAGTGAAATCTCTCATCTGCAGTTCTGAGACTGCTGCTTTCAAATGGTGCAATTGCAGGGCAAACATAAGGTCTGAGCCTGCAGGCAAAACCTGTTTGGCCACTTGCAGAGGTCAGGTGGAAGAGGTTGTAAGTTATATGTCAGGCAGCCGGTGTGAGAGAGTTTAATGTGGCCAAATTCATCCCTAGTGCAACTGCAGTCTACATCAGAGTGAGACAGGGACACATTCGGCCTGTGGAGTTTAAGGTGGTAGGAGTCAAACACACAAAAGATTCGGTTCATCCCTAAGCTGGTGCTGAGCCCAGCACAGGGACCCATTGGGGCCTGCCCCTTCTTTATTGGGGATGGGCTCAGGGATACAAATACCTACCTCTTCTATGGCACTTTTCGTCAATAGGTCTCAAAGCTGTTCGCCCTCTGGAATATATGTAGCCTCACAACACACCTGTGACCCAGCCTGGATTAACCAACGTGTACCCAGTGCGCTTGCCCTGGGCCCCCGTCTCAGGGGGCCCCTGACCACCAGAAAAAAAGAAAAAGACTAGCGCTGCGACCCAGCCTGCAACACTTCTCTAATTCGGCCTGGCTGCCCCTCTGTCTCGCAGGAGGAGTGACCGGGCCGCACCTGTGTGGTGCTGTGACCCCACGTGCCAGGTCACAACACCACTCGGGGGGTGGGGGACAGGGCAATTTCCACAGAGCACAGGGCCCCAGAATTCTTTAACCCGGTCCTGCCTCTGAGGCAGGGCAGTGCTATTACCCCTCTCGTGCAGATGGGGAACCGAGGCATAAAGGGGCTGCCCCAGGTCACACAGGGTAGAGCAGGGAACTGAATCTAGGGCTCCCAAGCACTAATCTAGTGCCCTAACCACAGACCCATCCCTCCTCCATTGGTGGGCTGTCCTTACCTGTGCCGTAGCTGCAATGAGCTACTCTGCCACCAGATAAGAGCTGAAGTAGAGGAATGCCCTTGGCCCGGCCTCCTCTATCCCCTGACAAGCCCCTCTGCCATGTCCCCTAAAAAGCCACAGCTGGGCCTGCCGAGCAGACCTCTTGGCCAGAGCTATTCCACGGGGAGGCAAGATGGCTGCCTTGCAGTCCCTTCATACCAGTCTAGCCACAGGGCAGGGGTTCTTTCCCTCCCCCTGGAACTCAGTTTGACCTCCGTTCAGGGGAGAAACTAGAAGTCACATGGAGTCACCCACAAGCAACTGAGGGTGGTATTCGGCCCTGAGGAGGTGTGACGGTGTAAATTATACCAGACTCCCTTAGACTTTCTAGATCCACTGCCCCTCAGCATTTGGTTTCAGCATCAAAATCGGGATGTGCTGCACCAGTGTGAAAGCAGGCGCTAGACCCTGCGCTCCAGAAAGCGCCAAGGGGGTGGGGAACATGTGTCTGGCTGGAAAGAAAAAGAAAGAGGGGAGACACAGGAAGATCCAGGAGAGAAGGGCAATTGCAGAGAGATTACTGGGGACGTCTGGCAATTGTGTGAGGAGGACTTTGACCACAGGTACAGGAAGTTGCCATGGTGATTTTGAGGAGGGCACAGGTGCAAGAAGTTGCGGAGGTGATTTGGGGAAGGGCACAGGTGCTAGAGGTTGCCATGGTGATTTTGGCTGGGTCATGGATGCAGGAAGTTGCTGAGGTGATTTGGGGTGGGTAATGTGTGGAGGAAGTGGTCAGTGTAAACCTATAAGGCAAAGCTGTGTGCTAAATGTCAATGGAAGGTGTGAGTGGGCAGAAATGCTACTGAGAGTCAGAGAGGGGAAGTCACGGAGCATCTCAGAGGATGGTGATGTAGCTATAGGATGTTGTCTGGGGTAGCTGGGAAGAGGCAGTCACAGGACATAGCTAGTGAGTCTTAGGTTGACACAAAGTCAAGAAGGTGCCTGTAGGATTTGTGAGGCAGAGGCACCAGGTGTGGAAGTTGCCACTTAGAAGCCCAGGGGGTCCCAGGTGCTGCCAATGGGACATCAGCAGAGCTTAGCTATTGTAGTAAGAGGCTTCGCTAGAACCATTCCAGCGGGGATGATTCACTGACTGAGAGGCACATAGACAGCAGGCTGTTAGAAAAAATTAGGGGGCGGGAGGAGGGGAAGGATTTATAAATGTCTTTTCAGTATTTAAAAAAAAGAAAAGAAAATCAGTGAGTAATAAATTGCTGAAAATAGCTGTAGCTAGAAGAGCAGGTAAGGGGGACGCTTTGGCAAAGGTGTGAACATCAAACCAACCCATCATGGTGACTTGCTTTGTGGAATGACTGGGGAGTGAGCTAACGAGTTTGCTGTGCAGCTTCTGGAAAAGACAGAGTATGTGGGAGAGGACCATGGAAGAGCCAAAGTGCCACAGGCTGTCTAGACAGGAGGGAAGAATGTTCCTGCCAGTGAGCCCCTGGTAAGCCTAATTTCCTTCCCTAGTAAAATAATGGAGCAAATATTAAGACTGTTTAATTAAAAGCCTAAATATCCAGAGGGAGCCCGATAACCATAAGCAATAAAGCAGTAGAGGAAAGAGTTTATTAATGAGCTTTGCTGATGTTCCTGAACTGGGAGGTCTTGAAGACAGAGACGTAATACAAAGAGGCCCGGAGGCCTTAGAAATATGGGAACGGAACAACCAATTAATCTTGGGGAAGGGAGGAAATGTAAACTACTACATATGTTGGGGGGACCCTCAGAAATGCTGACCTCTTGGGAAGGAGAACATGTGTAGCAGTATGCTGGAAGAGCCAGGGGTCGGTGGGAGGTGAGCACAGGCAAAGGAGTGTGTGTGAATGGGAGTTACTGGATCAGACAATGAGCAGGGAAGAGGAGGAATGTGGTCAGCTGAAGTCTCTGGGAGGTGCAGGAGACTCCGAAAGCAGTGTCTCTTTGGGGGTGTGGAAGGGATCTAGGAGAAGTGGCCGGCAGCAGTCTCTCCTTGGTGGGGTGCATGGGGGAGGCAGTGGATTGAGTTTCTGGAGGAAGCATGATCTGCAGGGGTGTTTCTACAAGGAGGGGTGTGCCCAGGGCCTGCGGAGCTCTCACGGGGGTGGGGAGGGTGGTACAGGTTTGCAGAGAGAGGGGGTCAGTGGAAATCTCTGTAGGGCGCATACATCTGGGGGACATAACTGATGGAAGTGTCATAGGGTAGTTGTCCCAACAAATGAAGTAGGTCCAGCTCCCCTGTGCTAGAACAGCTGTTCCCATGTCCTCTCTCAAGAGGGCAGGGCAGCACCTGGGGGCTATAAAGAACCAGGGAAAATGGTAATTCACTGTTTCCTGAGTGCGAGCCAGGAGGAGGAGGAGCAGGTGAGAACTGCCAAGGCCAGGCCATGTTTCTTGGGGAGGAAGGATGAAGGCAAAGAGAGCAGCGGGGGGTTTGCTGCCTGACCTCTTTTAGCCAGATCCAAGGCTGAAGGAAGGAGGATCAGCAGCAGCTGCAGGGGGAGTTACTTGCTGAGGGCCAGAGGGGAGCAGCGGAGGGGCTAGCTACCTGCTGATGTCTCTGTGTTGGAGAGCTGGGCTCAGGTAACAGCGAGAGGGCCGGGGGAATGAGGAATGGTCCCCTGGCGAGGATCACCTGCCAGCAGAGAGGCTGTGGAGGTGCCCCCTGGAAAGAGTGGATCTGCACTCCAGCTAGGATGGCTGTCCTGGCAGAGGGATAGAGAGGAGGGACAAACAGACTGGGTGTGGCAGGAGATGCTGGAATGTGGTATGTGTCACATTGATGGCTGAGAGGTTGTGATTTTTAAGGATTACCTGCACTGGGAAGACAAATGGACTGTGTTTTGGGATTTAGGTTTTGGACTGTTTACACTATGTTCTTGTAATAAACCAGCCCCAGTGAGGGGGCAAGAGAGCATGGCATGGAGTTCTTGGGTTAGATGAGGGGGAAACTGAGGCAGGTGTGCATGTCCTGCTGTGGCCTGCTGCAGTCAGATGCTCCAGTTGCGGCTGCCCTTTGCCAGGAAGTAGCTCTCTCATGGGGATGGGGGGAGAAAAGAAATGGTGGCATGAAGGGACCACAGGAGCAGGGGGTACCTCCCTGCAAATCTGGGGAAATGGCAAGTGCCTTCTCATGCTGGAAATGTTGAAACATCTGATGCAAGCCTTTAGAGTGGTAAAGGCTGCTGCCTTGGGAATCCCTCTTGGGCGCCGTCAGGAATGGGACCCCTGTGAAAACCTGCTGCAGGGATGACGCCTGGGCCTCCGGCTGATCCCTTGTACAGTCACAAGGGCTAAAACTGCAGTCTGGCGTGAACTACGCTCCAGCGCTGTGAGCGGGTTAGGGAGAGTTTGTGATGTGCCCAGCATTTTCGGTGCCAAGCTAACTCCATGCTGCAGAAAGCTGACACAAATAGACAGGATGCAACAGCAATCAGTTGCTTCTCAAATACAGAAGCAGGAAACCAAGGTGCTGGAAAATATTGCTCATGTGGTGGCAACAAACCCTGTGTCATTGCGAGGTGCGTCTCTGTCCCACACCTGGGCACAGACAGGTTAAGGGGTCTGTTTAGCGCCTTAAAGCTAGAGGACAGGAGTGGCTTGGGAGGCTTAGTTATATAGGCTATAGAGGTGTTCTCTTGCAGGTCAATGGTGCAAACGAAAGTCAAGCTGTCAGTGTCCCAGAGTGGTAGTGTTTGGTGTCCTGGGTGACATGAGCTCTGAGTGTCAGTTTGGTTGCTGCTGGACAGTGCTTCATGTCACAAGGCCATGGCTCCCCCAGCTGGCAGTGTTCGCAGAGCCCCGGAGAACAGTTTAACTCTCTGGGGTGGCTCTTCCAGATCTGCATTGAGGAACCAATAGTCTTTTCAATCACTCTTTAGTGGACCGTTCGGCATGGTTTGCCCCATGTTGCAAGCCTGTATCGTGGTGTGGTGCAGAGGAAACTGTTTCTCAGCTGCTCCAGGTGAGCAGGGAAGGAGTGTTGTAAAATATGAAAGTAACGGATTGTGTTCTAAGGGAGCCTGCTGCAGGCGTGAACAGCCAGATTCAGATCTGGTATGAGAACCGGTGCAACTCCATTGACTTTAGTGACTCTGAATTTGTCCTCCTAACTCAGTGGTCCCCAGCCTTTTTGAGTGAAAGCCCCACTAGTTAACACTAGGTAAAACACATGTCGTCGTCCCCCCCCACCTCCTCAATGGCCACAAACACCTGTAACCCCTATTAACTCACTAAATTACATAATAATAATAAATGACTCTTACCTGAGTAAGAAGCTGAGCTTTCCCTGGCGCAGCCGCCACCGCACACCCCGCTTCTTCCCATCCTTCCTGGACTGAGAGTAATGGAGGCAGGCTCTGGTGGGTTGGCCGGGGCCGCCCCAGGCCCCCACCGGCACGGAGCTGCTTCTCTCCAGCTGAGTGCCTGGCTGGTGTGGGGCTGGGGGGGATGCTCCTCTGCTCTGACCGGTGGGGAGCTTGGGGGCGGGTTAGATGACCTCAATATTACTGAAGCCTCATGGACTCCCTGGAATCTTTGGTGCCCCCCAAGGGGGTCCCGCCCCCTCCCCCCAGGTTGGGAACCATTGCTCAAACTCTCTCATTCCAGCTGCCCTATAGGGGAAAGCACCAGTGTCTTCTGGGGAACAATCTTCCCTCTGCACTTGCATTTCTAGTCCACCTCTCTCACTTGGAAGTGGCGCTTTCGCTTGGTATCGGGTTCTGCTAATCTGGCTTCTTTTAAAGCACTCGGTTAATCTCAACTAATACTCCCCATACTGCTGCAGGGCAGGTAAATAAGCATCGTTATCCCCACCTGACAGGGAGCTGATGTAGTTTGCCCACATAACAAGGCAGTCGAAGAGCCAGGAATAGGATTCTGGCTTGCCTTCCATGCCGGTGCCTGGAGTAGTGCTGAGATGGGACAGCGGATGTCCCTGTGTCTGGTGCATGTTTCCCTGAAGGGGCAGAGACTGAACAGAAATATTTGCGGGTTTTATCTTCTGTAAAAGACCTTGAAAGGAGAAGCCCTTATTCTAGTAATATCAGCTGGGGCTAGTCCCACCTCATGGCTCAAGAACGGGGAGGGGAGGGGGGGTTTCATTGCAAGAAGCTGGTTTTGTTGTTGGGGAAACTCTTTGTAGTAATCTCTCATGAGCCCTGGTAAAGCAGGCTGGTGTGATTAACGTAGCCTTATCTCAGTGGAGGTGGCTCCTGTGAGCAGATCTGGGTTAAGAAGGTTCTTTCTATTCCTTCTCTCCTGTAGCTCACCTCTCCCTCCTCCGGGATTTCTCCACAGTTCATGCTTTGACAGTGTGAAACCTGGGGTTAAACAGAGTTCAGATCAGTATTTCCAGCCACTCAGTTGCTAATGTAAACAGAACAAACTACAGTGCCATCCATCCAGAGATTTCACATCCAGTTCGTCATCCCTGGGGTAAGCACAGTGAGGTCCAGGGAGTTACCCCAGCGATGAATTTGGCCCATCCTGTTTATCACTTAGTCTCTGCAAGTAGCAGGAAAATGGCAGAGCATCTGCCAGGGTCACATGATGCCATGTGCCCCTCATGACCCCTCTCATTTCCCTGCCTGGCATGACATGGTGCGCAGGGAATGGCACTTGCCCAGGTTGGGGTAGTCTCAGGGAGCTGGCAAGAGCTGACACTCAGTATTGTGTTTTGATTTCTTCTGTCTAATGACATCCATGACTCCAGGTCTCTTGCAATGACCATCTCTTTCATCAGGACTTTGCCCTCTGTGTACTCCTGATTAACCAATGTGCAATGGGTTAATACAGTTTGGAGGTACCTATGCTAATGTCAACAAAAGAGCATGTGCTTTAGAAAGAGCAGTCTGTCTGTTTCTCTGTGACACCTACTGGTGAGGTCAAGTGGATTATTAGCTACCTCCCACAGGCTGCAGTCAGTGTCCCATGTTAATGGAATACACAGTCGTCGTATTCCTAGATTTAAGGCCAGAAGGGACCATTATGATCATCTAGTCTGAGATCCTGCATAACCCAGGCCAAAACGTTTCACCCAGTAATTCCAGCACCACCTTCGTACCTTACGGATGAGCTAGACCAGTGGTTCCCAACCCATGGCCCGCGGGGGGGCTTTCAAAACGGCCCACGCTCCCCTCCCGCTGGCTGCAGAAAGGAGCTGCTGCCTAAGGACCCAGGCGGAGCGCTTTGCTGCGGGGCTGAAAGACAGTGCAGGATCCTCCAAGGGGAGGGATCAGTGCTCTCCTCCCCTTGGCTGTAGCAGGGAGCATGGCAAAGAGCTCTGCCTGGGACCCTAGGCGCTGGGTTCCCTGCTGCAGCTGGCTGGACTGGAGATCAGCGCTCCCCTCCCCCTGCTCCAGCAGGCAGCAAAGCACCCTGCCTGGTCCCTGCTGGAGCCGGAGGGAGGGGAGCACTGATCTCCTGTCCTCCTGGCTGCAGAAGGGAGCCACTGGACCCAGGTGGAGCACAGGGTTCCCTGCTGAACTCCTTCCTCCTCGCTCAACTCCTTCCCTCTGGCTGTAGTGGGGGGAAGGAGGCAGGGAGGCTGCTGGCAGAGACTGGTGGCCCTTCAGGGTGTTAAAAATCATATTTGTGGCCCTCGAGCCAAAAAGGTTGGGAATCACTGAGCTAGAGTGTATTTTTTCAGAAGACTTAGAGCAGTGCACGCCAGGGCTTCTCACTGCTTCTGACCTCAGTGAGTTTTTTAACTGGGTTTCTGCCACGTCACAGAACTTCCTGGCAACACACCAATGCCATGGTGGGGCATCCTGAGCATTGGTCTTTCACATCTAAACCCGTTATGGCCATAAGGTGGAGGACTGAGACCTGATACTGGAGGGGGTTATGGGATTGTGTCCCGTAGTGGCTAGTACCAGCAATTGTAGCAACCTGCTACTTGTGTGTGAAAGCTTTATCTTCTAATTCAAAGAGCTGGAGACCTGGTGTCTTTGTTAGAGTGCCTGAGTTCAGTTCCCAGGTGTACATAGCTACTGTGCATTGCCTTAAACTAAGAGAAGAGGTAAAGGGCAGCAAGCAATAACAGATTGGTTGCTGTCTCTTTAACAATGAGCCAATTCAGTTCCCTGCAGGTTGGACAGAGGAGGAGACAGTGTAAGGAAGGCAGCAGGGGGGAGAAGTCAGGGAGGTAATGTTAATAGGCAGCTGAGCGTGGGCTCAAGCTGCTGAATTTGAGTCTTCAAACAAAAACCTGTGTCCAAACCACCTAGAGACTGATTTCCATGCCTAGTTTCCAAGAAACCTGTATGAGAAGAACAGTGTGAAGGAGAGAAAATGAGTGAAAGGGAGAGAGACTCTGAAAATACAAAGATGAGATTCCAGAGAGACTGTGAAATTAGAGGGAGACCTGCCGGGGGACAGTCAGAGGGCCTGTCTGAGCAGCTGGATGCTTCCTACTGTACGATACACCAAAAATACGTTCATAGGACGTGAGCAAGATGGCAAAGCCAAGCACTCAAAAGTTAGGAAGTACCAGAATTAAGCTTTCTTGTGCAGCCTTAGTTCAGCTTGAGGCAGACACCTGGAGTGGATAATTTCAGCCCAAGTGGCTAATGTTTGGTGAAGTTATAAGCATCTGAAAACAGGGACTTGAAACCAAGTGTGGGGCACTCTTAATAGTCAGCATGACCAGCTCTGCCTGTGGTACAACTACTTCGCAATGTTAGTCGTGGACTCCAGGCAGCTGAGAACAGATGGCCCTTGTGCAGCACCTTTTGGCTGAGTATCTTCTCCATGCCACTTAGTTAGACCTTTCAGTCTCCAGTAAGTATCACCCTCTCGCTATACCTCCATTTTCCCATCTGTAAAATGGGGGAGATGCCTTGCTCAAGGCCACAGGGTGAGCCAATAGTAGTGGCAAAGTTAGGAACAAAACCCACGCTTCCTGACGCTGTCTCGTGCTGTAACCACTAGGCCTCATTCTCTTCCACACTAGTTTCTCTGTTGCTACACCTTGCAATGCAGATTAGAGTATTCCCCTTGAGAAAGGAAACTGCAAGCTGCCTCTTAAAGGCCTGCAGGGATCCCACTAATACAATACAATAAAACCAACTGTGGTTTTATCCTGTTATCCCATCTGTTGGCAGCCTGGCCTCATTATTGCTTATTGCCTCTGAAATGCATCAGCGTTTCTTTGCTGAATATTATTCATATGTTAAGGCAAAGTCAATCTACATAGGAGGTGACACGGGGAAGGTTACATGAAGGAGTGATTCTTATTTTGATTAGATTTCATTTCTCAGCTACAGCTAGCCTGGTGTAAATTGCATGCCTTTCCATGCCGGAGCCTCCAGGGAGAGTCTTGCAGGGAATCTTTAAGTTTAATTGTGACTGAGTTTTCTTAGGGACTGTCATTACAGCAGCAGACAGATCCTGATTTTCTTCCCACTGTGTGCTGATGTATTGCATATTGCCATGGGCCCCCTGCCCTTTTGGGTTCCCTAGGTGGTCTTTCCCCTCTGGAACATAGGAGTCAGAGGGTATCCTGTTGTAGTCATCCGTGCTCATTTATTTACAGTGCATGTCTACAATCCCCACGCTTGCAAATCCCAAAGCTTTGTGGCATCTCAACCTCTCTGCCCAGGAGGCAAACTGAGTAGCAGGGCTCCTACCCTCCTCCCTGGCTTCTCCCTAGTTGACTTACATATCCTCCCCAGCTAGGGAGACAGCTCTTCTCTCTTGCCTCCTTAGTCAAGGTTCTAGCTCGCTCTGATTAGAGCATTCAGCTATTGCTTACTCCTCTTTGCAGTCTGTGACCCGTCTGGCCCGCTTTGCCACAACCCAGTCAGCTGGGCCGGGGTGGCAGAGGCCCTGAGGGGCTTGTCACCCTCTGCTCTGCCACATGGTATAATTCAGGAATTGCTCGGTGGCACTACACTGGTGTGAGTTAGAGGAGAAGCAGGTCCAAAAGATGATAAATGGGTGGTGTTAACACATCCCAAGGCATGAGAGAACATGCTATTGGTGTATTCAGGGGGAGAATATGCTCCTGTTGGAAAAGGTGATAGGTGCACCACAGAACCAAAGTGATGATGGGGTGAATAGGTGCAAGAGTACATGAGGCCTGCAACCAAATTGAGGGGGAGCATCTGATTTCCCCACACACATCCCTCCCTGGGGGAAGAGAAGGCTTAAGTGCAATGCTTAAAGTGTGTGATTGGGGGTGGTGGTGTCACAGACCCAGCAAAAAATCCCTAAACAACGGAGTCAGGTCGCTGAGGAGTGCACTTGAAGCACTATTTACCAAAGCTGCTGATCTCGGATTATTTATGATCGAGCCCTTTAAGCATTGCTCAAGTGCTGGGTTTGACTGTCCCACCCAAGTCCACTAGCCATGGGTGGAGTGTGGCTGGTATCCAATGGTGGGGTAGCCTGGACGGATTGCTTGGGCGTCGGGGGGAGGAATGGGGGGAAGGAAAGAGTTTAATGACTGGACCCAAACTTTTCCTCGGGCAGGGCGCTCTGAGCGGCAATGTGTGGAGGGGTTAGAGCAAAGGACTGGGTGTGAGGACTTGCTCTGGGACCTTGGGCCTGTGTCTTGGTTTCCCTGTCAGTGAACAGAGAGAACACTGGCCTGCCTCACCGAGGCGTGTACAAAGCGGAGCGGATTGGTTGTGAGAGGTTTCAGGATCCTGCACGACAGGCACGGCCAGCGTTCAAAGCATGTAGATGTTAGTAAGAAATCCAACGTGAACCCAACCAGTGTTTTGCGGCTCCTGAGGTTAACTTGAAATAAACAAAAAAACAATTTTCTCTCTGTGCACTTTAGCACTTCCTGCCTCTGGGAAGCAGCTGAAGCCACAGCTCCAAAAAAGCAAGGGGAAGCTTTGTTCTTGTATAACCCCAGGAGGCTGAATATGTGGAGAAGGGTATGAATCTTGGCGGTGGTGGGGGAGGAGGAGGGGTAGGGGGAGACGAGCCTTTAGAGGGTCTCCCATCACTAAAAGATGAGTCTGAGTTGCAGACTTGGGTTCAGCATCTATTAGCTGTATTACCGCAGCGCTTAGAGACTCCACTTGAGATTAGGGTCCCGTCGTGCTAGGTGCTGTACACGCACATAAGACCTTGACATAAGCACTGATGGTCACCGTGCTTGGTGTGGGTCACAGCTGAGAGGGCCAATCTGTCAGACTGTCAAACTGGGCAGACATTCACGTGCTGGTGGTATAGTTAGAATTAGATTTAACCAAACCAGCAACAAATGTGTGCCCCTTGGTCAATATATTATCTTAACACAGAGCCGCAGACAGTCCCCTTAGACACTCCAGCCTATATTACCACCCAGACAAACTGGACTTCTGTGATGAAAGGTTATTGAAACAAAAAAGCACATGTTCGGTCCGTCCAGCCCCAGGGGGCCAGTCACTTACCAGGTCAATGGATGCTCAGGACCTTGCACCAAAGACCACGTTGTAGCCAATCCTTTAGTAAATTGACTAAAGATTTATTAACTAAGAAAAGCATTATTAAAAGGTGAAGGCAAATAAAATACATTACAGTTGGATCAAAGTATGTAGTCCAAAACGGTCGCAGAGATGTTAAATCTGCTAGCATTCTAGAAGTCTCTCTGGGTTGCCCAAAAAGTTTTGGGGACCTCAGTCTTTGTTAGAAATCTCCCCTGTCAGAATTCAGCCCAGAGATGGGGCAGGAAAGAGGTGGCCAGGGACTTTTGTTCCCCCTTTTTATATCTTGACCCTTTTTCCTGGAAAAATCCACAGTTGTTTAATTCACACATTTGCAGACAAGGCGTCTCCACAGCCCACAAAGCAAATTTTTTCTTTCAACTCCTCCGGCTGATCTGAGTTCTGGTTGAAGACAGGCATGGTATCTTATTACCCAGGGCCTGAAGTTCCCTATAAAGGCACGATAGGCCCATGGTCTCATCCATCTCTAAGACTGCTGGAAGAACTGACTCTTAGCAAAGATACCAACAATGTTCCTTGAGCAAATCTAGTTTGGGTCCAAAGACTAGTGATCTCAGCCATGTTTAGGGTGCAGCTGGCATTACCGCCACACAAGCTGGCATGAGCTTGACTCAGAACAGGACTAGCCGCCATTCTTACACTGGGGCCTGATCCCGCTTTCATCAAAATCTGTTTAGTTTTGCCGTTAACTTTAACTGGAGCAGGAGTGGAGCCCAAAAAGTGGGCAAAAGAGTTCAAATTATACAACTACTAAAAGTGTCTTTCGTACAAACTGTGCATCTTAAAGTGCTTCAGAGACCTAAATAAATAATGGCGTAACAGAGCATGGTGTTCTAGTTGGCTCAGTTACACAGATAAATAAAACACCCATAGAGTGGGATAATGTATAATAGCTGAGAGTGAAATTAAGATGTGCAGGCCAGGGAGAAAGGAGATGGTTTCAGATGAGATTTGAAAGGAGATGAAGAGCTGATGCTCCCTGAACTGTGCATAAAGATTGCATGATACTCTGAAAGGTACTTAAGGATTAAACTGAACACTTGGTAGGAGTTTGTTACATGTAACATTTAACAGCTGTCCAACAGCAGTCAATTTGATGCTCCTGGCCCATACTATCCCATCTTGTGAAAGAACCCACGAGAGAAGGCTAGCTCCACCAGGACCCCTTCACACAGGGTGAGCAGATACCAAGTGTGAAAAATCAGGATGGGGGTAGAGGGAAATAGGCACCTATATAAGAAAAAGCCCTGAATATCAGGATTGTCCCTATAAAATCAAGACATCTGGTCACCCTACTTTCACAGAGCTGCTTTCCTCTGCCACTGCTGCTTGAGCAAGAATGGAGCCATTGAGGGAGAGAGCCACGATGCTTTTTGGAGCATAAAAACTTCAAACGTGGCTGTGTAAAAATGTAGGCCCCTGAATAAGTGGCCTAACTTTCACTGAGGTGCTGAACTAACCACAGCACCCATTGAAGTCCAGGAGAGCCTTGTCTGAGTGAATAAAGCCAGCAGGATTTGGCCAGATGCGCTTGAATTTGAAGGATGTGGAGCCCTTCTGAAAGGGGCTGAGAGGAGAAATTGCTCAGCACCTCTTGGAAATGCACAGTGCCTCCCAGGATTGGGCCCCAACTATATGACACTCTTTAGCTTTCCTTTTTTCTTCCCAATTTTAACCTTCACTCTTTTTTTTTTAAAGGGACCACCTATCCCAAATTAAAAACCATTGAAGTGACTTAAGTCAGGAGAAAGGAGACAATTATTAATAATAATAAAAAAAGTCAGGAAACCAAGTTCCAAGATTCTCACCGTAACATTGACCGTGTTGTGCACGTCATACTTTCTACTAATTTTTTTCCCCTTTTCTTAAAATCAGTATTTAATTGCTGTTTAGGGCATTAAATTCATGTCCTGTGTATAAACAGGATGTAGAGCTGTTAGCATAATTTGTACAGGGCAGACTTTTCACGCTAAGCTACTAAACTTAGACTCTTAAATCCATAGGCAATGGGCGGGCACCGAAATAAATAGGCTGATTCTCTTTCTTCCCTAGGTGATGAGCACTTGCAAACCCACTGAAATCAATGTGACTTGTAGGTACTCAGCACCTCTGACAAACCAGGCTACTTATTTAGGTGCCCAAGCCTGGATTGAGAAGCCTTGGAGAAGAACTTGGAGGCTGCCTTACAAAGGCTGGAAGAGTATGGCCTACGAGTCTGCAAAGATAAATGTGAATTCTTCCAGCCCTCTGTTGAATATTTGGGACATATCATAGATGCTACTGGCCTTCGTAAGGCTCCTGCAAAAATCAAGGCTATTGTGGACGCTTGACTTCCTCAAAACGTAAGCCAACTTCGCTCTTTTTTTAGGGCTATTGAACTATTATGGAAAGTTTATTCCAGTTTGCAATACTACTAAAACCGCTACATGAACTCCTTGTCCAGGTCAGTCTGGAAGTGGCCTGAAGCCTGTGATGTTGCATTTAGCAAGGCTAAATGCGCATTGGTAAATTCAGAGGTTCTGACGCATTTTTATCTGTCCTTACCTCTGCAGTTGGCCTGCGATGCCTCCCCTTATGGAGTGGGAGTGGTCGTGTCACATATTATGCCCTTTGGGAGGGGAGAGACCAACTGATTTTTGCCTCACACACTTTAAGCAAAGCAGAAACTAACGATGCCCAAATCAAACATGAAGCACTGGGAAGCATTTTCAGAATTTGGAAATTTCACCAGTACCTGTTTGGATGGAAGTTCACACTTCTCTCCGACCATCAACTTATAACATCAATTTTTGGACCATGCACAGGAAATCCACAACTGGCTGCTAGTCGTGTACAACGATGGGTATTGTTGCTTTCCGCACACACTAGATCAAATATAGGAAATCCACTCTGCACTGCAATTCAGATGGTCTCTCAAGGGTGCCTTTACCAGTTAGATATTAAGATATTGGCCAGAAAGAAATCTACTTTGAACAGGTAGAGAACACACCCATCAGTGCTACTCAAGTAAATAAGGCAACTCGCATTGACCCAGTACTGTTCCAAGTTATGGACCTAGTGATGCATGGAACATCTCTACAGGACTCTCAGGTCTCACCCGACCTTCTTCCTTACATGTCCAGGAGGATAGAGTTATTGATCCATTCTGGTTGCTTGTTGTGGGAGATGCATGTCATTATTCCACTACTACTGAGATCACAGGTGTTAGAAAAGCTACATTCAGGTCACAGTGGAATAGTGGGCATGAAAGAAATTGCATGAAGCTACTTTTTGGTGGCCTGGCCTGGACAGTGCCATTGAAGAGAAGGCAAGAGCTTGCGCTTCATGTCTGAGTGTGAGGAACGTGCCTCTGGTGGCACCCCTACACTCATAGGACTGGCCTGAAAACCTGTGGAAGTGTCTTCACATTGATTTTGCTGGCCCATTTGAAGGAAGCATGTTCCTGGTTGTTGTAGACGCCCACTCTAAATGGCCAGAAGTCTCTGTAAAGCCGTCCACTACTGCTGAAAGTACTATCCAGAAACTGCCTGAAAGCTTTAGTCATTTCGGTCTGCCAAAACAACTTGTGTGCGACAACAGACCTCAGTTCGTCTCTCAGGAGTTTGAAAATTTTATGAAAGCAAATGGGATACATCACATCACTTCAGCACCGTATCCTCCATCCACCAGTGGATGAGCTGAAAGGTTTGTGCAGACCATGAAACCAGCTTTAAGATCTGCAAGGGAACATTCGTCATTCAAAAATGTCTGGACACCTTCTTACTATCCTACAGAAACACATCTCATGCTTCAACCAAAGCATCCCTGGCCTTTCTAATGATGGGATGACAGCTGCGCACTTTCTTTGATCTGCTGAAACCCGCCAAAGAACGACAAGGTGTGCAACGTCAACAGCAAAACCAAGTCCTCAGACGTGCACACAGAGCATAAGACCAAATCTTTAGTCCTGGACAGCCTGTCCTAGCTCAGAACGATGCTTCTGGAGCTAAATGGGTCCCTGCTACAATCATCATCCAAACAGGATCTGTTTCCTATGTTGTCCAGACTGCAGATGATCTCACCTGGTGGCGGCATGTCGATCAGTTGTTGCCAGGTCATACATGTCCCAAGGACACCTCTCTAGTTGAACTGCCTGACCTTACCATTACAGAGGAGATCGAGTCAAGAGTCGCCCGTTCCTAACTCCCCTTCTCCGTCCACCTCTATAGCAGGTACAGCTCCCTCCCCTGTTCAAGTAGATGCAACATCCTCGCCTGTTTGAGCTACGAGTCCTGAAGCCATTGTTAGACCCCCACCAATAACACTTTCTGATGCAAGAACACCAGAAGTCCACCATAATCCACCTAGAGAGAGAAGACCGCCTCAATGGCTGGATCTTTAGCTAGGGCAAACCCACGTTATGGGCCAGAATAATCCCCGGGGTTTAGCCGGAAATGAGTCAGTCTACCCTCATTCCCTAGTTTAGTGATTGTTCTGTTAAATGGGCATTTTCATTAAGGTGGGAGGAATATGTTGTGTATTTTGTAACTGGTCTTCTTGCCTAGGTTGCCGTGGCAACAGATCTTGGCTTGTTGCCATAGCAATAGAGTTAGACTATTAGGGGATAGCTCAGCCAGTCCCGGCTGGTTTTAGTGTTCAATAAAGATGCTCCTTGTGTTGCATCTCTCTGTGATCCTGTGCTGATTTCTCTCTAAAAACAAGTACTTTCCAAAGATTTAACATAACACAGATCCCACACCCAAAATGCCTGCAGGGGCCTCTAAGCTCTGAGGATTCATAGACTGGGAATGCAAAACCTACCTACCTCTGTCTCCTATGGACCACTTTAGAGAATGATGGGGCCCATCAGAGAACTGCTGGTAAGTCTTGCTGCATCAGACTGGCTCATTCCCGTCCGTGCGAGGCTGGTATTATCCCCACTTTATAGATGAGGGAGAAGTGTGAGGCCTGGTGGAGTGAAACAACTTGCCCAGGGTCACATAGCATGTTGGTGGCAGAGCCAAGAATCCTGACTTCCAGTCTTAGGCTGTGTCTACCAGGCTTTTTTTTTTTTTTTTTTTTTTTTTTTTTTTTTTTTTTTTTTTTTGGTGTGGTGGATGAACCCAGGTTCATGAGATTTACTTCTCATGACCTGAACCAGGAATCGAAGGGAGAAGAAGGATATTCTGAATAAGAAATCAGGATGGTGAGTAAAAGATGGCACTTGCTGGAAAGCTTGTTCCATGGCTGAGACAGTGAATTATTATGTATACTCCTGCAGTGTCCAACAGCCCCAGTCAAGGCCCCATTGAGCTTGGCACTGTACAAACACCAGGGCAGACGCTACCCACCTTGAGGAGCTCACCTCAACCCATTCAGGCCTTGTGGGACAAGAATGGGGGTGAGGAAGGGTGAATAAAATCCATCTCAGGCTCCTGAGGCACCAGCAAGCTGCCCTTCCTGTACGTTCTGGGCAACCTCTGGCAGTCTTGGGGGTGTGGGGGCATGGAGTGTGAGACATGAAACAAGATGCCTGGCTTCCTCTGGGGAGTGCAGGGAAGATAATCCAGCCGCTGCTTGTCGATAGCCCATTGTCTCCTAAACGGCCTTCTGTAAGAGCCCATGGAGTCAGGCAATTAGATGCATGCGATATCTCTGCTCCGGTTACACGGTGGTAAAGCAGCCTGTGGAAAATACCCTCCTGGAGAGACAGCAGGGGTTCAGGCACTGTCAGGAGCATCTCCAGGGCCATGTTTCCATGGTAACTGCATCCACAAAACTGATGGGGGTTTTGATATTTTTGTGGCCGGCCGGGGAAAGGGGGTTGGGATTCTGAGGGTTCTGTTCATGGTGCATTCTCCTGAGCAGGTAAGAGAGAATCAAGGTCCCCTTAAAGGGAGGCAGTGAGCCACAGACGATTGAATGTTCCTCTGGGTCTCCCAGGCATTGCGTATCTGTCATACTCCAGGAGCTGCAGGGATCGTATAGCACCAAGCAGGCTGACCTGAACAAATAATTACCCAGTGGAAGATGAATGGCACAACTGGGCTGGGGTTTTTCATCCTATGTGACGATGAATTCTGGTGTTACTGAAATAACAATCCTGCAGCCTGCAATCCTCTGAGTACTGAACTGGTGCAGCATGAGGAGGGGAAACGTTCACTGGGCCAGGAGTGAGAGAGTAGTCTGGTCTCACTCAGTCTGTAGTCTCTCGGCTGAGACCGCCAGCCACTGCCAGCCATCGTGCCGGTTTGCACCAAGGCTGAGGGGACTCAATGTTCATAGTCACACGATAAACACGAGCACCGGTTCAGCTTTCCCACAACCAGCCTCTGGAATCAGCCTACCCCCCCCCGCCCCCCCGCCCCTGAGCAATGCTAATCAGGGGAACCCAGCTCTGCTAGGGAACCCCCCCCCCCATCACCCCTAAACCATCACAAAGGCTGGGCCACCTTCCAGCTTGTCCCATGCAATGCAGGATTGTTCGCAGCAAGACACTTGCAGTGCAGGTCTAACAGCCCTAACTGGTGCTTTCTACCCTCCCTATGGGTGAGTTTCCTGAGAGTCTGCCTAACTCCTCCCTTTCTTCAATGTCCTCCAATTGCCACTAGTGAGATTCCTCCACCACCCTAATTATCACCTCACTCCACAAGCCCCTGTGCACAGGGGTCTGTTCATGCACTGCAACGGCTCCTAACGGTGATAAGTGGGCAAGGGATCATAGTGATTTGGGTATGAGCCCCTAAGCAAATATGTATTCAAACCGTCGGTGGCCACGTCTGCTCCCCTCTTACACAGGACCCCTCCGCCTTCACTTCCATCCATGCTGGCGAAGGGAGAAGCCACACAGATGACAACATGGACTCTGTGTGGTTCCAGAGGAAGCTAATGAGGATTAGTGCTGCGTCAGTCAAATTGCCCACTGTTCTTGAGTGCGGCTGGCTTTTCCAAAGGAAGCGTGGATTCACTGCCTCAACATGCTGGGCTGTGCACACGTCTCACAACACGTCTGCGTTGTGACTGATCAATTCTGTGCTCTCTCTGACATGTTCTGCAGGCTGTCTAAAACTCAATTACTCTTGTAGGGCCCGACTGGCTGGAGGTGTAAAATTCAGAGAGGCTAGCTATGAACAGCTTCTGGGTAAATCTCAAAAGTGTCAGAGGTTCCAAGAAAATGCTTACTGTGACCACATCTGTGCCTTACTCGCTTCTGTTGGACTCAAGAAATGGGGACAAAAGAGCTGTTCTTGTGCTATTTCTACTCTTCTCCTTCTAGTAGGAATGCAAAGGCGAGCATCTGTCCTTCCAAGCCATGAACCAAAGCTCAGGTCATTTGCTTCTTACTTTGTCCTTTTCACCAAACTACTTTTAAGTACAAGTAAGATTGGAATGGTTACTTTAAAAAAAAATCTATTGATTAAATAAAGCATCTTTGGTGTTAGGTTGCTCTGAGCTGTAACAAACACTCTATCCTGGAAAAGATTCTGAAATGCACCAGACTGCCATGCTGAGTGTCATTCAGGGCCGTGTCGGGGATAAGTCAGGCTAGCTCATGTGATCTGAGGGGTGGGTTAACTCCAGTTATCCAGAAACTGGACATTTAGTGTCATCCAGAGTCACTGCTGGATATCATTAGCTGGACTACCACCCAGGGGCACTCTTTGGAGTGGACAGTTGGTGGTGTCTAGGTGTTATGAGAAATAACAGAGATACCTTTCAGTACTCCAGAAGCCTCACTGAAGTGGCATGAACAGTCAGAAAGGCCTGGGACTCTTGCCTGATGCGAGGAAGGAAAAGCAGAACCGTTGCCTGTTTTTTTTGTTGTTTTTTTAAACTCTTGTAATGGAGAATCCTCTGTATATATTGACTGTACCGGGATCATCTGCCTCTGCTGGTCCAGTTCACTGACTCCATTTGTAAATAAACAGGGGCTAGAAACTTCCATTGCAATCACTTCTGAACCAAATGCTCTTACTGATAGCAAAAAGAGGAGGAGGGACCTTTTGGGGGTTTATTTTAGATGGAAAAAAGCCCCTGGGGCTGGTCTGAGCCATAACAACTTCTGAAGATTTCTAGGGCTGACTCTGATCAGGCTTGCTGGTTTGGAATCTCTTGAATTCTAGACATCTTTGTACTGTGTGAACTCAAATGCAATTATTCCACTTAGCATCCTCTGCTGCAAATAATTGATCACTGATCAAAACAGCCAGTAATTTAACAAGGCCTTGGGTATTTGAGAGAAGAATCATCTGGCCCAGAGATCCATACTAAGCAACTGGCAATCATTAGAGAGACTGAACATCAGTGGGTGGTATGATACTATGAGAAAGCTCACTGGCTTGGAAAAACTTGCATTCTGTTTAAAAGGATGGGTTAAGGACTTGATTCTGGTCTTGCACTGGTTTAAAGAGGCAGTAATCATGCTGAAGTCAATGGAGCTATGCCAGTTTTACACCCATGTCTCTAAGATCAAAGTCTGGCCCTGGAATGTTCTGCTGAAATCCTCAAGATTGATTAGGTCCTTAATCAGGTGTGTGTATCCAACAACCTTTTATGTAATAAATTATTCCTTCATTGTCTTTTTCCTGATTGCTCCTGATTATATTTGCTGGATACCGGAATAGTCCTATCCTCTCTCTGTTCTTTCCTTACCTCCCTTAATGTATGCAAAATATGTAAAACCGAATGCCATGATTGGATGTCACGGGCAGTGTAATTTATCATGACATAACTAGTCTTAATTCTTACCCTTCACACCCTTTCCCAGCTGTAGAAGCACTTCATTATTCAACAGCAGCATAAGGAGCTGCCAAGCAATCGGGGCATGATTAGTTCATCATCCTTTGTAAAACCAATAGGACAGGAATCACCCCAAATGGGGCAGTGTGCTTACTGTCAGTGGCTGTGTTTGGGACAGTCACTGTAGCAAAAGGGATTCCTTCGCAACATTTGGGTCTCCAAATGGCATCACTCTTTGATGGTGCATCATCCTCATGATAGTTGTAGTATTTGGGGATCGTTTTGTATTCCTCCCGCCTCTGCCTGTCTGGTTCCACCTGGCTGTTCATAACAAGAGCTTCACAGCTCCCCACCCAGACTGTTTGGTAGGCTCAGCCCTCGAAGGCACAGTCCCCAATACCACAGTAGTGGCAGGGCAGCTGGAAGAGACGCGACAACAAACCCTGCCCGAAGTCCCTGAGTCTGCCGTTTGTGACTGTTGCTGAAGGCTCTGTATGCTGCCTGATCTGAGCATTGCACGTAAGGTGGCACCAGTGCATTGGGACAGCGTACAGGGATGCAGGACAAGTCAGCAATATTTTCTCCCAAAGCCGTGCATTCTGGAACTGATGGGCGGATCGGAAGGGGCCCCGGAAGTTTAACACTGGATGACTGGGGCAGGAGTACGCTAATCCAACCTATGAGACTAGAGTCTGGGGTGCTTTGGACCTCTTGGTTTGAATGTATATTTTGCTGTGTATAAATATAGGGTCAAGATTATTGACTTCTATTTTTTTTTCCTATTAAGCTGACTGCAGAATGAGTGAAACAGCCCAGACCACTGGGCTCTGCATTCTGGGCTAAAGCAAAAACCACATCGTACAAACACTTTGTGAAATCCCTAATAACTGGGGGCACAATTTAGTTCATTTAGCTGACTATGAATTTTTTGACAGCTGCAGGACCCTTCCCCAGTTGGTGAAAGGAGAAGAATTCTTCCCCTATCTCCCCCTCCTGCAGCTGGAAGGGTCACGGGTATCTCTCCACTTCTGATTGCTGGGAGGGAAAGATATGGCCTTGGCTACTTCTGTCACATCTGGGATGGAATAGTGGGTTTGTCCAGCAGTGATCTGTGTGCTCTGCATTCTCCATGCTGCCTAGTGAGTGCTGGGCAGCCTAGGGACTCCTCCTGAGATCTGCCCTTCCTTGACTGTTCATTAGAACTGGGCAAGGGGCGTGGAGTGGAGCTAGATGTGTAGGTACTGATAGACACTGGTGAGAGAGTTGTGTGACTTGATATACACGGAGTCTGACGACAACTGCTTTAGTCTCTAAGAGCAAAACTCCTACCAAACAAAAAGCCGCCACAGGTCTGGTTTAAAACACAGGACTTTTGCCCCCCATCTCCGTCCTGCAATAGGTGAATAACTTATGTCACATCCATTAAACTGCTCTCACACCTGCTATGAGCAGGCAAGGGGAACAGCCACCTGTCTGTAGAAAACTCTACAGTCTCTGTGTGTTTGCTGTGAACCCGCTGAGGATGAAGGGTTAAGCAGGCAGCTGAAAATGATCGTGGCCCAGCTACTGTACACCAGTAATGCTACGGTTCTATTAGTCAGATCTGACTGGATGGTTATGTCAGGACTAATGTGGCCCAGTTCTTGTGCCATTGATGTAATGCTGTCCTGGAGGGATGGGCCAGACCCTAAACTACTGATCTGGATCTGGCTTTCTCACGGACTGTGTAATGATCCAGACACAAACCCTGGCTCCAAACAAGACTGAACTCTGGTGAAAGTCGGGATCTGAAATCTGTCATACCAGGACTATGATAGCGCAGTTGTCTCAGTATGATTAGGATGTCCTAATAAAACGTGCTCCCGACAGGTATGGTACAAGAGGATGACCTTGGTACAAGTGGCATGACACAGATGACACATGGGTGACCTATCCTGGGGGATATTTCTGGTCCGGGTTATGTCACTGATGTAAGGATTTAGCTGGTATGTCATGACTGCCATGTCACACTAGTTCAGTCTCATGACAAGAATATCATAGCCAGGATTACTTTACCTGCTAAAACAAAGTCCTGGGGGTGATATTTTTCTCCATCTGTTTCTCTCTCTCTCTGAAGTGCTGCATGTAGTCCACATAGCAGCACGTGATGCTGGGGTTGCTATGGTAACTTACAAATGCGCTTGTGTTTGAATACCAGTGTAACAAGTCCGGTGAAGCCACCTAAGTTATGTCCCTGTAACTTGCGGAGTGGTCCAGTAATTCAGAACCTTCTATTCCCTTGCTAGACCAGTATCTGGCTGTTGACTCTGATAAAACTGAGACCGGAGCAGAATGGGGGTAATTTAGCTGATAACTTGGGGAATCGCTACTTTGGTAATACACACTGCAAAGCATTTCCTTACAGCAATGTGTTGGGGTGGAAAAGTGCTCGTGTGTGTGTGTGCGTGCACGTGCAATGTATAAATGCACAGCGAGGGCTATTGGAAATGTTACCAGTGCATGAAGCAGTGGGTCCAGGCTGAACCTCCTTTTTAACTGAGCTACTCTCCACAAGGGTCTCCTCCATACAGCTGTCTCACTCCACCCAGTCTGGCACATGGGAAAATCTCTAAAGTTACTGCGAGCTACAGATTAAAGTACTGATCAGATCATATGCACACTTTGGCAGCAATTGTACATGGTTACAGGCAAGGGAAATGCCCTGAACACCACCTCTTCCTGACAGGCTGCATCTCTGCCTGTTGAGATCAGGCCGGGAGTCAGACCTGCTTCCCTGCAGAATGTCTTCAGATGAGGCAGGAACGAACAGTGAAACACCCCTTGGGCTTCAGCTGCTGTTCAATATTTAGTAAAACCAGTGGATTTTTTTTTATACTAGCATGAACATTCCTTAAGTCGGTACAGATTTGTAAATTCCACTGCACATTGGTGCATCACTGCCTGTAGCTTAGCTCTTGCAGATTCTCAGAGCTCACAGCATAGCAACCAGGTATAAAAATATAAACTTTCCCCTACAGCTAGGAACACACAGCAACAGACAATCAGGGCACCAGACAGGGCAGAGCCTTTCATCCTCGAGGGCGCAGTGCCTAGGATCCAAGCCAGCTTCATACTGGAGAGAGATCTGGTAGCCTATGAGAAAAGAGCTTGTGGCCTTAGTGGGCAGACGGGCATATCTACAAACTAGACCCCTCTCCCTCCATCATTGGCACTCATTGGCCCTCTTCTTGACAGTCTCCACAGAGAGGCGGTGTCTGAACAGGTCATGAAGCATTAACTCTCCTCTCACCACTACAGGTAACCCCGTCCAGCCAGGGCAGGAGAAGCACCCCGTGTCGTCTCAGCCTAGCATTGATCTCACGTGGGTGGTTGATAATCTGTGTCAATTATGACCAGGCTGAAACGGGTGCCTCTAGGACAATGCATAAAGCCTCAGGAATGCCTAGTTCCATGCTAAAAGCCTTCCTCGTCCTCCTGTTTCTCTTTGGTATGTTGAACTGATGAGCCATTAGTTCCTTTCTGCTCAGCCTGGGCATTCAACACGCCAGGGCATAGGATTTGCCATTCTGTCCCCGGCCAGGATCTTTCTCCTTCTCTTGTTCACTGGTGGTCTGCCTGGCCGCCATCCTCCACTGCAGAGGTGACTGAACTTTGGGGCGGTGGGGGGTATGATGTACTCTGGGCCCACCCCCTTTTAAAGGGAGAGAAGACCGAGCGAAAGTGGCTTGGGTGCATGGAACTGCAGCTAAGTGCAGCAGATCTTGGGGGTAGAATCCATGGGCCCAAGGTTTTCATGCAGCTGGCCGGCTGTCCACTACTGCCGCACAGGCCAAGGAAGGAGCAGGTGCCACACACTGCTCTGGTGACCCACGTATGCTCCTTGGATTCACGCTGTTCATGGACACAACGCCCATGCTCTTTCTGTGGGGAATGACCCCGAATTTCCCTCCTCCTGTGTTCCCTTGCAGATACCAGCCATCTCATTCTCACCCACCTCCCGCATGGCACTGCTGAATCCCTACATGGAATGTGTCTGCTGATCTGCAGAGCAAACCTTCAGCACCTCCACAGATCTAGGGAGCTCTCCAGTTTGGCTCTGGGAAAGAGGCCAGTGTGTGTAAAGCATGTTGGGATGTGCTAGGAAATATGTTAAAATATTGCCCCACGTTCCTTGTGCAGTCAAGGAGCTCCTTAGATGGGCCTGTGTCTGAGATGGCCCCTGAGGGCAGGATGCATTGTGATCTGCTTTGCCTGGAAGGTAGCTGCCGTGGGTACAGCAGATTCCTCTCCAGCTCCCCCTCCCTTTGCCGTGCGCCGTGCATACAGCACGGTGCCTGCTTGATCAGCAGTTGTGGAATTAGCCGTTTGAATAACCCACATAAAAATTAGGTCAGTGTGTTGTGTTGAGACAGGAAGGCTAATCTTTGCTGGGACCGCACACGTTCATATCCCCCGGGCTCCAGGAATTCAGGCAAAACCAGAGCAAAGATAAACAGGTTAATTATTTAGAACTTGGATTCCAAGATTCCTCTCTGCCGAGCACTTGAATGTAGCACACTCTGAAATAAATATTCATTTCCCACTAAACTAGGACATGTTCAACTAGGCCAGCATTTTACTGCAAAATGATTTATTTATAATACGGAGAAGAAAGGAGGTAGTAACTTTATGAGAACAGTCTCTGGTCTGCTAGTTGGAAAAGCAAGAGGCGTTGTTGAGTGGGAGCTGGATGGCTTGGAGGTTGGTTATCTGTCTTATGGTTTTATACTATTACTTATCACGAATAGCTGAGAATTATCCATGTCAAATCAACAGTAATGGCACAGTCGCTAGTGGGCTTTAGAGCTTTTCTCCACTAGGAGATGACCAGTTCAGATCCAGGGATGGAAATTTGTGCCCAGAGCTGTTTAGTATCCTATGTGACGTGAGTTTGAGGGTCTTGATTTAATTCCTCAGTGGTTAGGCATCCCTCAGAATCATGAGATTACCTTAAAAATAGACTTTGAAAAATAATACATTCTGGATCTTGCCCTCTGGTGCTGAAGCCTTTAGGAGTTGTATTTTCCATCTTTTCTCCACAACCACAAGGGCTAGAAATGTATCATTTTAATGAAAGCTGAGATTCTCTCAATCCCAGGAGTTGGGGCTTCCAGGAACCCCAAATATTGTGAGACTCGTGATAAAGTCTCAAGAATTGGCCACACCGTTGGCTTGTGAATCTTTCCGATTTGGTTTGAGGACTTGCACCTTGGTTTGCATTTCTTCTCCAGGAAATCCCGTTCAGTACCGTGGGTTGAAAAATTTCCAATGGACAGTTTTCTATTGGAAAATGCGGTTTCATTGAAATCAAAACACTTAACAATGTTTTTAGTCTGAACGAAAACATTAGAAAGTTGGAATTTCCTGTGGAATGGAAACTCTGTTTTCTGACCATTTCTACTGTTCCGTTTTACTTACTTATATATATTGGCATTGTCGGTTGTATATAGACACTGGTGAAGGGATCCACTGAGTCCAGCGGAAACTTGTATCTTACTTCATTACTTGTCTCTAAGTGAGATTGTAATACTCAGATTTGAGATCAGGGCTCCATTGTGATAGTACAGTACCCAACCCATATTAAAAAGACAGACCCTATCCAAACAGTCTAGGAAGCAGGTGGACAAAACAAATAGTGGCGGGAAGGCAAGGAAGAATGGAGGATGAGATACCAGTAAAATTAAGTATATCAGTAGCCAAAAGCATTTTGTAAGCATCACAGCAGAGATGTTTTAAAAAGGGATATGAAGGTAGATTCATTTGTATAGTTGCCCTCGTATTTTAAACCTACACCTAAGCTTCCTGCAAATGCCCCAGAGACATTGAATAAAAAAGAAACGTGCTGTTCCCCTCTTGAACGCAAAGTGGAATCTGCAAATAGCAAACTCCGATTCAGTTTTGGGTCTATACATAGTGGAGTAATGCAGAATGACTTCCACGCGTTGCAATGTGTGCACTTCAGCTGTGGAAAGAAAAGAGAAACTGCAGTCAGACCTTCCTCTCATGGAGTCCCCTTTTCCCGCCTGAGTCTCTCTGGAATGGTCGGTCGGTCAGTCACAGGATATACTGGTCACCAGGGCAAATGAGCCACCATGCACAATGCAAATGGCCTGATTCTGCTTCAATGAAAGACCATGGCAAAACTCTCATTGATTTCAAAGGGGGCAGGACTGGGCTCTAGCATAAATGCTATTTGCACTGTTTTTTTCCCTAGAGGGGCTGCTTCATTATCTGAAGAGCAAAGTGCTTTCAGCTACCCCGTGGATCTATTGACCATCCTCTGAGCAGTACGTGAGTGTGTGATTACATGGCAGGAAAGCTAGTTATAGGGACACAGTTAACTTGGAAATAAGTGTCTGAAAATGTACCTACTCTTATTAGTAACAACTAAGGCCCTACCTATTCTGGTATGTGCTTTTTTTTTTTTTTGGTAGTGTTTTTGCACCACTGTAGCCACAGAGAGATAAACACCCAAAATAACAACATGTAAAACAAAAAGGAATTTACATACAAAGTCTTGAGTTAAGATTTTTTTTTAAAAGGAGGCTCTATTGGGGAAAAAGAGAGCTTACACACGAGTCAATCTGAAAAATATTCAGATTGACAGTGTCCCATTAAAACATTTCTGTTACAGTTGTACAGATAACATGAATATATTTTTACTGCAATCAGTCTAAAAGCCTTGATGGTCGTCCAAACTGTGCACTAACTGCTTGGGCTGATTTCCTGAAAATTTGATTTGTAGTAATTAACCCAAGATACGGTATGTGTGAAATTAATGTGAAACATTCCATATTCTATATTATATCGCTGTCTCTTTGGACAGATCTGTGAAAATATATAAAAGGAAGCATTTCAAAGGGCTTCTTTTAAAAAACAAACCTGGAATTGTATGTTTGTTCATTCTTTTCCCTTTACTTCTTTATGCTGTAAAGGTGAGTACAGCCTGACAGATGAGTGGTGAGTGGTTTTGCTTTCTTATGTTTATCATGATTTTTTTTACCCTCTTGAAATATCGGGAATACCAATTCTGGTTTTACTGAAAGATTTGTGGTGAGTGTCCTTGGAGGACACACATTATTAGCTCTCACCTTACTTGAGGTGAGGGGAAGGTAGATGAATATTTAACGATGGCTTCCTTTCTCCAAAATGTTAAGTAGATGTTAACAGAAAGCAAAGTTTTAAGCAGACTGACTGACTAAATGTACCCCCCGTCAACACACACACACTCATCTCACTTCTAAACTTTCTCTTTGTTGTTAAGATGCTGTTATTTCCCTTGTTCTTCTACAGTCTTCCAGGCTAGACAGGACCTAAATGTCTCATGTAAAAAAACAGATCTAACCGCCCCTGCCTTTTCCTTACACATAGTAAAGGAAGGCACAGGACAGGCAGCCTTTAGAACCGCTGGAGATCACCGCATTTCTGATGTTTTCATTTAAATATTAATTTGCTAACTCTTCCACTCCCATTTCACAGATGGAGAAACAGAGGTTAAGTGATTTGTCTCAGGCCACAGTGGGAAGTAAGTGGTCGAGCCAAGATTAGAACTCAAGAGTCTACAGATTCCAGTCCCTTACTCAGCCTAGGTAACTGTGCCTATTAAAGGTGAAGGTTATTATAAAAAGACACAGATTGTGGTCTCTCACACTCAATACTGGCCACTGTCCCCCTTTTCCCATTCAGCCTCACTGCTGCTATCTCTTCCAGACTGAAGTTCACTCTCTTCCCTTCTTCCATAGGCTAGGGAAATGGGAGAGGTGCAGTAGGGCTGATCTGCACGAGGCCAACGTATCAGGAAACCTAGTCCTTATCTTGAGTCCAGTCCCTGTTGTTTTAAACTTCTCAAAGGGCGGTCATCACATTATTGGGACTGGGAGGGGATATTGGGTTCAGGGGTGAATGGCGAAAGATGTTTGGAGCCGTGGCGAGAGATCAGAAGTGACATGTGAAAGAGACTTTGAGGAATAGAAAGAAACCACCAGTGATGGGGGAAGAATACTGGAAGCAATAGACAGCGATCAGAGGCAAATAGGGAGAAAATACTGGAAGCCGAGGAGATCAGTGGAGACGGATACTGGGAGAAATGGGGAGAGATTAGGAGGAAGGAACAATGCTGAGAGACTGAAGAGGGTAAAATGGTTGTTGCCATGGAGTAAGATTGGGAGTGATGAGGGCTGAAGAAAGGACGTGGTTAAGGATCCTGGACAATTGGGAAAACTGGCTTCTGTGAGCAGGACACAGCATGGTTTATTAAGACAGTTCTCTCCAGCAGGTTTTCATATATTTGTTTCCTCTGGGTGGGATTTCCTTTGTGATGATTGGTAAATGCAGGCTGCTGAGTGTGCTAATAGTGTGCTAATAGTGTGCTGATGCGGGTTGAATGATAATGTCCTGGTACTGATAAATACTGTGAAACAAGACAAAAGCTTTTAGTGCAATGGAATTCTCTCTCTGTTACAATAGGACACGTTCACATTAAGGAATATTTTGGTTTGAAAACTAGTCAGATAGGGATCACTCATGAAGGACAGTGGCAAATTTGTATGGGCTCATGGGAGTCCAGCAGAGTCTCTGTGAAGCTCAGACTTAGTTTAAGACTCGCATACAGTAATATTCCCCCAAACGAAAAATAGGTTACAATGAAAAGGCTGCAACTAACACCCCTGACAGCAACATCCACTCGTGTTGCATGATGATGGAGTAGAGTGTCCTGCCCCAAAATTTTGAAATACCAGGTGGAATTTCCCATATTTTAGAGGAGTTCAGACCAAGATTTAGGCAAAACAAAACGGGAAGCCTGAGGAACTATAATATTACCAAATGACCTCTCAAGGGCAACTTCCATCTTATTTAAACACCAGCTATGTGTCAAAACCTTAAGCCCCAAACTAACACATAGGACTCAGACATTTGGACTCCATGCCCCCCAGTTCTTCTCTTTACCAGTCTGCTTACCTGTTTCTGCCCCCAGATGACTGAAGGAACATTATATCCCTCTACATTTATCCCTGCCCGGTGATCTGCCCCGCTACCTTCTTCCCTCTTGTATTATCTTGCTTGTTCCTGCTTGCTCTCCTCTCTCTCTGCTTTCAATGCCCAGCACTCTGCTAACCTCCTTCCATCTCATGGTTCTGTTTATAGTTCTTCCTCTTCTCTTTATCACTCTTGGTCTTTTTCCTAGCACCCACATTCTGCATTCTTCCTCCCACCTGCTCCCAAGACTGTTGATTTTTTTTCTGCCCCCCCTCCCCGACTCAACATTTTTCTCTCTTGCTCTCTCTTCTCTTAGGGCTTCTGTGTCTTTCTGGTTCTCTCTCTCCCTTTGTTTCCAAGTTCTCTGCCCACCCCTCTCAAGGCCATTCACTGCCCACAGTCCATCTCTCTACACACCTTTAGTCCCCTCAAGCCTGTTTCTTTGTCCCTCAGTCCCATCCATACCTGGTCCTGATTCATTCTTCCTTGCCCCTCAAATCAATTTTGTGCCCGCAATGTCACCTTTTTTCCAAATTCATTCTCTGCACACAACAACTTCTGCCTATATCCTCTGCCTGCCTCTACCTTCAGCTGCAGCTTCTTTGCCCCCCCCCCCCCCCCCCCAGTTCATTTCTCTACTCCAGCACAGATCTCTGTACAGGTCCATTTTCCCTTCCAGCCATCCAGCACCCCTTGCACTAGCCCCAACACCATCCTTGTCCCACACCTTTAGCCAATCCTCTGTACCTTCTTTCTGCCCCCTTCCCCATGCCTCCCCCACCTCCCGGACCAGATCTCTCTCCAGGTTCATCCCATTGCTCCTCTTCCCTCTCCTTCCCCCTGCCTGCTCACTGCTCAAGGTCATCTCTTTGATTACTCAGCACAATAACAGCATGAAAAAGAGGGCTGAGCGTGACAGTGACAAAAGAAAAGGGTCCCAGGCTTTTAAGGCTATTGGTCCATGCTAAGATCACTCCATTGGGCCTAATGCAGACCTTTGTAGCAGGTAGAGTTTACATGCTGAACTCCTGTTGACTTCAGCGAGGACAGATGCAGGATTGGGCCCATTCTATGCAAGTTTAGCCTAGGCAGAGCCACCTGTATTGGGAATGCAGCGATAATCTTGGCTCTGAACAGCCTGATACTGGCTGTGTCTCCCAGAGACCCTCTTTCCCACCAAACTTCTCACAGTCACTACCATTGCTGCAACAGGCATTTTTTACCCACCGTGTGGTCTAGCCCTGCTCGGAGCAGGATTAGTTGACATGGCGATTAAAACACCAGGACCTCATCTGCACTGAGTTCTTTATTAATCAAGTCCTGTATCAGCCTCTCCATTGTCTTGCCCAGGGTCAGTGTCAGGTGGACAGGCCTATAGCTACTTGGGTCTAACTGTTTATTCTTTTTAAAAACTGGCACACCATTAGCTTTCTTCCAGTCTTCTAGAACTTCCTGAGTGCTCCAAGGTGTATTGAAAATCAATGTTAACAGTCCAATGAGCACCTCGGCCAGTTCTTTTGAAAGTCTTGGATGCAAGTTATCTGGACCAGCTGATTTTAAAATGTCTAACTTTAGTAGCTGCTGTTTAACATCATTCAGAGATACTAGCGGAAAGGAGTTTTATCACCATATGATGAGACTGTTATCTGTTTTTCCTCAAATACATACCAGAAATATTTATTGAACACCTCTACGTTATTATTGATAATTCTACCATTTCCATCTAGTAATGGACCAATATCACTGTCAGGATTCTTTTTGTTCCTAATATATTTTAAAAGTTCCTCATGGTCCTTAACTCTGATGACCATAGACTTCTACTGATGGTCCTTTGCGTCTCTTACCAATTTTCTTCAATTCCTAACTTCTGATTTATATTCATTACGATCAACATCCCCTTTTTTCCATTTGTTATATATTATTTTTTTACAGTTGCCTTCACTTCCCCTCTAAACCAAGTTATTTTTATTTTAACCAGCACAATCTTCTTCCTTTATTATGGGATTGAGGCTTTATGAGCACCTAGTAAGGTGTTCTTAAATGATTGCCAGTTACCATTCACTTTTTTCTGATTAAATTCTTCCTCCCAGGAGATTTGGCTCATAATTGTTTTCAGTTTTGTAAGACTGGCCCTTTTGACGTGCCAAATGTATGTATCACTGGTCTGGACTTTATCCTTCTTGCACATTATAAATATGATTAAGTCACAATTACTTGTACCTAAGCAAACATTCATTTTTAGTTCTGTAATCAGTTTCTTTTGATCTGTTAGGACAAGGTATAATATAGAATTTCCCCGGGTTTCTGCAGCACTTTTTGTGTTAGGAAATTGTCATCTACTGTACAATGTTTAGAAATTCCAAGGATGTTTTAATACTGGCAACATTTGACTTCCAGCATGTGTCACTCAAATGTAAGTCCCCTCCATGATCACATAGTTATTTGCCCACTACACATTATAGATAGGTGCACCCGGAGCTGGTTATCATCGTCCCTAGTGTCATTTGTAGCAGACTCCAACCAATACCCTGTCTTTTGCTTTATCTGTTAGGACATTGATCCAGAAGCATTCAAGATCATTTTTGTCTGAATTATCACCCTTTTCTGAGTCACTGATGCCATTTTTGACAGACTGCCCCCTCCCCCGCCCCCTTTTTTTGCTCACTCGATCCTTCCTAAATAGGTTATAACCATTGATTTTAACATTCCAATTGTGCGAATCATCCCATCAGGCTTCAGTTATATGCGCTAGATTGAATTTATGTACATAAATGAGCAATTTCAGTTCCTCTTGTTTATAACCCAGGCTCCCAGCACTTGTGTGTAGGCAATTAAAAAATATTGTCTCTGCATGTCCTTTGCTTCTTGATTTTTGTGCTAACTGAGTGCTCACATCTTCCCTATTTTTATTCTCCCCTTTTGCTATTAGTTTAACCCCCTCCTGACTACTCCAGCCACCAAGGCCCCAAGGAGATTGGTTTCCTCCCTCTGCTCAGTGTTACTGAGGTCATCCTGGGGTCCTATGTATCTTTCTTTGTGTTCTAAATGGATTGAAACAAACTCCGGATCTTAAGCACTCTTATATTAGGGTCGGGTTAGAAATATAAACCTAGAAAGGCATCTCTATCCCATGGCATTTTTTGCAGGTGTGTCAACCCTTGTATCCTGGCCTACCTCCAGTGTGGGTAATTATAACCTGCCTTCCTTAATTGTGTGCCTACATGCTCTGCTGATAGGTGCTCTCTAAACGCCCACAACGGGTAGAAAAAATTCTTTGTTGCGTGAGTTGTATACAGTATTTGTATTTCAGATAAAATAAGATCTCTTCCACAAAACATCACCCGCATTTAGAGCCAAGTGCTCACTGAAGCCTTTATTACCAGATACATTCTGATCATTTTATTGATTGATTTTTACTGTTTGCCTTTACACAACTGCATTTTGTCAGAGATGGGCAGTCATGAAATGCCACAAGGAAAACTTTTCATATTAGGGATCCCAGTTCTGGTCCCAGCTGGAAATACAAATTAGAACCAGAAGGGTGGAATCTGAGCAAAGTTAGTTCAATGTTTCTGGCTGAATGTACAGATCAGGCAAGAATCCAAAGTGCCAGACCTCTCATGAGACAGCCTTAATCTCTTGAGACTCCCTCCCTGGTTTGGCAGGAGCCTTGGATAGTTCAGTGAAGCACCTGGATTATAGAGTGACTAGTGGAATCAAAGCTGAACCCTATAACTAGGCACAGACATGGTCTAATTTGGTCAAGCCAGCAGTTGCGAGACGTGAAAATCCCCTGTCCTGAGTCACTTACAGGGTTCATCTACACCACTAAATTGAACGCACTAGTTGAAGCTGAATTCACACATGTACGTCTACCTGAGCTGGGAATGACTCCTCCCAGCTGTGCATGGACGTGCCATAGAATCTTCTGTCCAGCCCCCAGCTCCAACTTTACCAAGCAGCGACGGGTAAGGGGGAGTTTTGAGCTCCCACTGAAATGCCATCTGCCTTTGACAGCGCTGGAGTCATCAACACGTAACTTCTCTGAAACATGTCGGGGGAGGCGCAGTCAGTCAGCACGGACTGGACATGCTGCGTTCGCCGGTCAGTGGCGGACGAACGGAGGAAAGGCTTGGATTCAGCTGGTAGGCAGGGTTACAGTGACCTCGCGCCTGTTTCATGCTGTCACTTTATTCTCCAGAATCTAAGTTTTCATTAACCCCTGCCCCCCCACCACGTCTCTAGCTGTAGCGATGCTGAGAGCACCTTCAGAGCATCCTGCCTGCCTGCTGCTCCTGCGGATGGGAGCGAGAGCTCTGAGAGGTGTGAGCTGTCCCTTTCACGTCACGAGGGGCTAACACAGATACAGCGATGACGATGGGGACGTTTCCACTATGAACTATTTCACTGCGTGGGCTGGGCACGGTGCTGCCAAGTCTCCACACTCCCAAATCGAGGAGCCAAATCCAAGGAGCCTAGCAGAGCCCAAGGGGGCATCTGAAGCACCCAAAAGGGGAGCCAATCTCAGGAATCCCGGTGGGGCGTATCAGCCTCACTCAGGGGAAGCCAAGCCCAAGGAGCCTAAGCAGCATGTGCACGGTCTACGGTAAGTGACCTCTCCTGTGGGCGGAGCTTATTTTGTGGGTGGAGTTTGCAAGAGAACCACTACCTTCCTTTTTACAGTCTGATTCCTGAAGAGTCCGTGGTGAACCCAGGCCAAATTGATCCTCATTATAATTCCCCTGACTACAGAGGAAATATACTGGTAATGCATTTGGCCCTCCAAAGCTCACCAACACATGTTACTGCTACCATTAAACAAGAAACCAAAATTGTCTGTCTGCATTGTGCTGTGGACTTTCTCCCCATCTCCTCCCAAAGGCGGGTGGTGGGTTCTGCGGCAGGATTTGCTGCAGCCAGGCTTTCTTGATAACCAGAATTGAATAAATCTGAAGGGTCCGAATGGAGATGCAGAGAGCATGACCCTTTCCCTGTACCCTCCATCCTCTCCCCCATCCCCCCCGACTCCAGAATTGAGCCGCATGTTTGAGGCCCTCTCTTTTCCAACATCTTTGCACTGGGCCGGAGCCTTCCCCCTCCTTTTCTTGGCTCTTTATTCTACAGCCACTAGAGGCCACTGAGGTTCTGTGATCTCAGCTTGATTTATTTTTACAGGACACTTATTTTCTGCACTCTAACCAGTACTGGTTGTTGCTGTCAGCAGCTGGATCTCTGCCCATGTTTGTTCCGGCTGCTTGGAGGAACAGGATTTAGTACTTGGTACATTTGAAATGTTTCATAGCAAGGTGCTGCATGGATCTGCAATTCTGGGGTCTCCTGCTGTTCATCAGTCTTCTCCTTTTTTTAATGAGTTGAGAAAAACAGACCAGAGAGAGCTGCCAACCGGCCTGGGCTGTCATGTTTGTAAGAAGTTTCCAAATGCCCCTTCTCCCCAGCAGCATGGCCCATGAACAGAGCCCACATCACTGCCCTGGTACAGCGGGGAGCTGTAGATGTTGGAGGACTGATGGTGAGACTGAGTATTACCATCTACAGGTGCATCAGTCATGCACATCTGCCAAGTGATTGCAGCATTGGCTATTGTTTTAAGACAGGATACTGGGCTAGTTGGACCTGACCCAGTATGACCATTCTTAAGTTCTGTCTTCCTCCCTCCTGTCTCTCTCTGTGCACCCATAACAATGACAGCCCCAGTACCCTTAAGCTGGATGTGTCCCAGGCTTGGAAGCATGTCCCTGGCCAGAGAAGGCCTGTTTCCTCTGTGTGTGTCTGCTGGCTAGAGTCTGATTGCAAGAGAGGCTCTGGAGAATCAGGCCTAAGTGAATCATCAGAGCAGACCTCGCTTGCTGCTGGTTGAGCATTGTTGATGGAAGAGGAGACTGTACAAAATCTGTCTTCTAGGGACGCTTCTCATATGCAGTAGATCATTCTCCCCTGACCAAAAACTCTGTGCTAACTTCTTCTAAGTGAAAGTTGTTATGAAACCAACTCGTGTGGGGGCGGAGGAGAGGGGGAGAGTTTACAGTTTAAAAAAAAATATCAACTGTCTAAAAGACTGGAAACTTGCAATTCAGGTTCAGACACAAACCATTACTCTGCCCCCATCTCCCTGCCAACTAGCTGCCTCATGGGGATGCAAGCATGCTACCAGTAGGAGAGCAGACCCTTGTTAAATAGCCTCGCATTGCTGGCTGGCTAGAGAGGATTGTCTAATGTTTTCTCTGGGGATTTTCCTCTTTGTCACCCCTCTCCTTTCTCAAGGGAACTCAGTGAATTCTGGCACAAAGGGGGCTGTAAATTGCATCTTTCTGGATCCCAGGGAGGCTTCACCCCAAATGAGAGTAGGTATAACAGCAGCTTCCCTCCCAGTGTTTATGCTGGGAAAGCAGTTGTAGATAGCAACTGGGGTCACATCCCTTCCCACAAGATACCTCCCCTTTTTGCCCTGTTCCCAACCATCTCCCCCAGTACAAGAGAGGCTGTGGGTACCGCTTGGTGGCACAGCCTATTCACCTGGACAAGTTTCCTTCCTCGGAAGCCTTCCCAGCATGGCTGATGTTGTGAGAGGCTTACACCAGGATTTGTCCCCCGGTGTCCGTTGGCCCCAGTTGTGCTCTCTGAGGCATGTAGCTAACAGGCTGGGAGTATGTCGGGTGACTGCGTGGTTGTTGAGTTTGGAGGGTGCTGCCTCTCTCTCACATTTGGCTCTTGAAAAGCTCTTGGCCACGCGTTGGCGTTTGGGGAAGAGAGTGTGTGAACGCTGCCCGGCTCACGGGAAAGCAGTGGCTGGAGGTGAGTGATCTCCGCCCAGGGAGGGCACGGGGTGCCAGGTGCAGACTTTTAGATCAGAGCTGCAGGAGGAAGTGGAGGGACGGGTCAAGTCCTGCTGTCTATTGATACCAGTGTCTCACGCAGTTATCCTCGGACCGTGGTGGCAGGGCCCCCACATGGGGGTGGGGGGAAAAGGGTACACTTTACCGGGGCCCGGAGGCCCTGGGGGGCCTGCCCCAGGCTGTAACCCCCATGGGTGTGTGTGTGGGAGGAGGACCCGTGTTACAAGTTCGTCCTGGGCCCAAAAAAATTATGCTTGGGCCCTGCCTGGCGGTGGGTGGAAGAAAAAACGGCATGAAATCCTGGCCCCATTGCAGGCAGGGGGAGGTTAGCTCTGAAAGTGCTAGCTCATTCCCTGCGCCTGTGGCCTCTCTGTCTGTGGCGGGTTGGCAGTGATGAGCTGGGAGATAATAAGCGCCTGTGGGCTTGATTTCAGTGAGAGCAGGGACTGCAGGAGTAAGTCTAGTAAAACCCAGGTGCCTCCCCTGGATTCAGGGCAGCCCCTCTGTGTGCCTAGAATGCAGAAGCGGGCATGTTGCACATGGGTTGGGCACGCCTCTGCGAACTGGGGGTGGATCCAGACTCAAGGGAAGCAGTGAGGGGAAAGCCAAGGGGATAGAGGAGGGAGGGGAGAGACTTTTGAGCTGCTTCTTCTGATCCCCACAGACGTCTCGGAGGGCTCTTAGATTCAAGGCAGCTGCACGCACACTGTAATGAGAACTCAGCACTGCAGGGCTTCTGCAGTGTTCTTTGGTGTGTGTGTGATCTGTGGCTGTTGAGGGAGCCAGGTGTAAGGGTTTTCTAGTTGTTCTCTTTCTCTCTCACCTGCACACGCACACATGCGCGCAGTCCCAAGTGCTACTTACAGAGCGTTGCCAGTGAGAAATCAGAGCTGATTTTAAAACCAGGTAGCCCTCCCTTGGGGCTTCCACTTTAACTGGAGGCTGGGGCTCCATAGGGACCCTCCAGGAGGCTGCCCAGGAGATATGCCAAATCATGGCGCTTGCAAAGCCGCCCCCCGCTCAGGCCAGCCTTACCCGTGTCCGGAGCTGGTTTGGCTCCGCCTCGTTCAGAGCGATCTGGAATGAGAAGCTCTGCAGAGCAGGGACGTGAGGCTTGGTCTCCCATATCCCAACCAGTGCCCTGGCCCACCATATTCACCCCTCTTCCCACGTCAAGAAGTGCATGTTTCAGTCCCAAAATGGACATGCTGAAACAATTCACTTTTTATGAACGTTCAAAAAGCTTTACATTTTGGCCCAGTGAAGAATAAAAACAAATTTTGAAATGGACATGTCCTCCTGTCAATTCTACTTGCTTCCTCCCTTTATTTCTTGATCCCCTCTGCATTTCCCGTCTCTGGTTAAGACTAATGGCATAGGTGCCAGACTGCTCTCAGAGAGCCCATTCTCCCGGTATTTCACGGGAAGCAGGCAGTATTAAAAATAGTAAAAGAGAGGCTGTTTCAATAATTTGTCCAGCCCACGTATCTAACCAGTGTGAACACTTACTAGTGGGTGTAGGGCTACGAAGTGAAAATGCTCCCAGTGACTGCAGTGGTACGCTGCACTCGGCTATAAATGTTGGCGGGTTTGGAGTCCAGTTTTGCGGACACACACAGGGTGAGCAGTTGAGATGAATACTCGGAGTTTGGAGTGCTTATGCAAACTCTAAAATTTCTGAAGCTTATCTGTTACAAATCAATTTATGTTGCTGCTTCAGAGAATGCATTTTCTTTTTTCCTTGAGTTTCATAACTCCCAGAATAGAACACACAAAAACTTTTGGATTTAAGAGTCATTTGATACAAATCATGCAAATGTTGCGCAAGACTTGATATGTTGTAAACGGTCATTAAAATGACAATAGGCCTGGGACAAAGTAAAGATAAGGGGAACATGGGTAGTAATAACAATTATAAAATCAAGACATTCCATAAATTAAAAAGCTTCAGCGGGAGGGAGTAATATTACATGAAGAAACTCTGCTTAAATACACATATGTGTACATTTCTCACTGCTTTGTGAAAGGCCCAGAAAATCATGGATATATCTTGGTTTTACTTTGTGCTGCTGCATATCCCTGGAATGTTGGATTCCAATCAACCCAGAGAGTCCAAGAGAAATGCAGCTGCAATCCCAGAATGTTGCATAATTTCTACAGAAAATCGTAACTTGGCCCCAGCCCCCAGTCTATTAAAAGCTCCATTCTCAGGCTTGTGTGAGGTCTGTCCTTGAGCCCAGTGAAAAGTCTCATTAAACTTTGCAAACTTTTGGAAGAACCTTGTTTTGTCTCAGTTTTGGGTATGTGAGGAAACCTGAAGCCAGATGAGTTCCTCCATTTCTTGCATGTGCTAAACGTTGTTACGACATTCCAGGGTGCAATCCAGACCAGTGAGAGGCTGTGTCACCCCTGCCCTCCAACCTGGGGTGTCTCACCATGCTTTGCTGCTGTAGCTCCCACCTGGGCCGCATACAAACAACCTGCCGGCATTCAGGGAACACCTTGAGGGTCTATGTACAGCTGCAGCCTGCCAGCCGTGTGTCAGTCACACTTTCACTTCCACCAGCCTGGATTACCACTTGCAGGGTGAACCCAACACACACCCAGGCCTAGGTCTTCCTCCCAAAACATGTATTCTGCACAGTCTAGCCCTCTCCTGGATAGTCCAGATAGATTAGGTCCATTTTCCCCCCTAAGGGATCAATACACAACAGTTTGCTACCCTAAATGGAGTTACCCACACAATTCACAACACCGGATTAGTTTTAATTAAAGATTAAAATAAGTTCATTTACCTACAAAGAGAGAGGTTTGATGTGAGTTCAAATAGAAGGCATTATAGGGAGAAATGGTACAAGAGGAATAAAGATAAAACACTTCCTAGTATTAAACTTAACAAATTAGATGTGGCCTAAAGTGAAGTACCTTAACCCATGCTTCCAGTAACATGGCTGACCAAACTCTCAGGCCAGGATCTGCTCCTAAAGTCCAACAGCTGTGTCTTTTCTCATCTCAGGTGAAAAGGAGAGAGATGAGTAGGGAGAGAGAATTTGGGGTGTTTTTGCCCTCATTTTTATAGTTTAGTCACCCTTTGAAATGCCTTTTCCTGGGTGTTACCCCTAAATAAAGTTCATTCCTGCTGTGGGGCTGGAGTCAAGGAGTCTGGTGGTGGAAGTGGTTCCAGCTGTTGCTTGCAAAGATGTGGAGCTGTTTGTTTCTGCCCCCTTCCTTGCCAAAGCATGGCCATTTGATAAGTGATTGCTCATCAGCTTTGATGACACCTGGCTAGAGGCATCAACCTGTCCTTTGTCTTTGAGAAACAAGTTTATCCACTCCCCAGACTTGTCTGGTAAACACACTTCAGTCTTGGTTTCAGCTTCTGCTAATAACTTTACATATAATGTTTTACATACCTTTCATCATGATACTATTGATCAGCAAGTTATTAGTTTTCACATGATACCTTACAAGGCGTATTATGTACACAGATTATTACAATGGTGTGTAGGGTGTGATAACAGAGGCACATTCTGTCACAATTGTACATGGCTCTAGTTGTGATCCACAACAGGATCCCCAGTGGTTGTTCTCTGGGGTTGAGAATTGTGAACCAGGTCCCATGCCCTGTTTTGAGGGTTTTGGCTGAAGTTTGTTCAGACGCCTATTTCCTGGTCCTCCTACTTTTCCAGAAGTGTCTCATCTAAACCATTACACCAATAATTGTTCTATTTCTGAAGCAGCATTGGACTTGCTACTTCCTCTGTAGCATGATGCAAAGAATTCTGTGGCATATCTGAAGGAATCAAGTTGTGAGTGGCTGAATGTAGTGGGGTCATAGCATTAAAGAGGTTGAGTACCTCTCCTCTGAGACCCACGATAATGTAAAAGACTCTAGCCTACAGGTCTCTCGAGGAATGTAGTTTCTTGTGTCCCTGCTTTAAATTATATTTCCCAAAGGATTTCGTTTACCATTTCAAGTCTTTATAGAAAATGAATCCAATTCCACTTGTTTACAGTCTGGGTCATGGGAAATGATGTAGATGTCTCTGGAGAAAAGTGATATTACTCAGCAAGGCAAGAGGGAGTGTGTGAGAGAATATCTTTTATTGGACCAACTTCTGTTGGTGAGAGAGACAATCTTTCCAGTCACAGAGAGCTCTGCGCAAGCCTGTCTCTCTGACCAACAGAAGCTGGGCCAATAAAAGATATTCCCTTACACGCCTTGTCTCTCTAATTTCCTGGGACTGACACAGCTACATCTAGATGGCACGGGCAAGGCAACTGAGGAAACTAACTTCTCAAACCAAGGAGCCCTAAAGCCAGTGGGGGGTTATGGTCCTTGACAATACAGAACAAAGCCCATTAAGAAATCTTCTGACTTTCTTTAGAGCCACGTAGGCAGTGATCGTCCCCATGTGCAGATTCCCTTACCATCATAGTTGTAAGTCACAAATTGGTTCCAATAATTTAAGAAGCAAGACAAATCTTTTGCAGAAAACTTCAGTGACGTCTTTCTGCAGACCGTAAAACTCTCTAGATGAGGGGGTATTGGCTAGATCTGCAGTGGTCTGCTGGGATATGCTCTCTTGTACTGATCCTGGATGCCGGAGGGTGCTGCTGGGGGAAAGGATCAGTATATGGTGCTGCCGGAACTCTTGAGATTGAAGAATTTTCTTACTTATCAGGACAACTGCTAGAGAAGTTTGACGGTCCTGAAATCATTTGTACCTTGTCACATCAACTTTTTCTGCCCTGACAAGTTACAGAGACAAATCACACCAACAAATCACACTTCTGACAAAGCCCGTTACAAAGTATGGGTTAATTTTTTATTTTATGACTTATTTTTAATCTTTAATGTGTTCTGCACCCTTGTTTTGTTAGAGCCTTCCCGCAAGGCAGAAAATGACTACCTGGATATACAGGGGAATCAGTGAAACTGACTATACACAAAGTTCTTGTCACATGCAAAAAATACTCAGCGGAGCATGGAAACAAAAGTCTTTACCAAATTCTTTTAGTGGTAGAGATTTTGGGTGCTACATCTAACTATAGTAAACCCCCAAATTTCAGGCAGATGTAATTCTTTACGAGATGATGATGTCCCTCTAAAGCCTGCATGTCACCTAAATTGTTAATTTTTTGGAAAAATATTAAATATGGAAAGCTTAAATAAACACTCATTTTCTCCTCAGCTGTGATTCCATCTCGCAATAAAGTCTGAATGGCCATTTGAATCCCATGCTTCTGCCACTTTCATCTAAAATGGTTCCTACACCCACATTCAAAATGAGTTACAAAAGCTCCATGAAGTTAATTGAATATCTTCACCACTTAACTTCACTGAGCAGCTGTAGCTCCTCTTATTACTGCTGACTTAAGCAGTTGCATGTTATTGGAAATTGCCTGTTAGTGCTATTGTAGATAGAGTTGCAAGTTCAGTTTAGCTGCACGTATGGGCAGTAGCATCTTGGAGAAATGCTTGTTAGTTGTGGTGCAACTCTTTTTGGAAGATGTGTGAATGAGTAAGATTTGTTCACGGCCTCAGTCACTCTGACTGGAATAATTGTTCACCTGTAGACCTACTGCCTATAGGATATACCCATGCAAGCACACATTACAACAGCAGCAGCGTGGACCTCAAACAGCACAAATTAGATGGCACCCTCTGTTAAATCAGGCCATTCTAATCACCATATTGCTTTTTTCCTCTTTTTAATTGCTTTGTGATTTTTAGCAGCCTGCATTCTTGAAAATTTCTAGAGCTGAAATGTATTTCTTCATAGGATTTGATTTTTAAGACCTTTTACCATTTTAATCTGAAGAAGACTATGAAAATCAGGTCTGAATTGAGAGATGTAAGAGAAGAGAGATGTAATCAGAATAGTGATTTCTTCCCCACCTCACCTGCTCCTCCTTCTCAGGGAAAGTACCTAAACCACCAGGACTAGACAAGATGCCTAGTTTTCTATTAGTGAATAATATTAGTTGCTATCCTTAATCCCGATGAGGGATCAGACCTTTCAAGATGATCACTGATCCAACAGACAAGGCAAAACAGGTCAATTTACCGGTCAAATCAATGTGGTCTCAGCATCTCAAGCAGGCAGGGTCATCCCAGCCCTGATCCTTACCATGGAATCAGTTTTGGCACCAGAAACAGTCAGCTGGTCCTTCATTGAGTAAGTCATAAAAATACAAGTGGGAAGATTAGAGGAGACAGCTTCTATTTATATATAAATACCTTAGTAATCAGCAGCGATGGGAAGGGAAAATACAAAAGAAATATGTGCCTGTTTAATGAGATTTTTGTAAAATATTATACAATACGTTTCATTTGTATATATTGTCTGAGTCACAAGACCATGCAGAAAACAGAGGTTTCCAGGTGACAGCTGAAGAGAGAATTTACAGGATGGGGGAACTCTATCTTGAGAAGCAGTGACTGAAAAAGATTTGAGGGTTGTGGATGAATATGAACTCCCAAGGTGACTCTGTGGCCAACAGAGCTAATGTGGTCCTGAAATGCATAAACAGGGGAATCTCGAGTAGGAATACAGGGATTATTTTACTGCTGTTTGTGTCACTGGTGCGACCCTGCTGAATACTGTTTGCAGTTCGGGTGCCCACAGTTTGAGAAGGATATTGATAAATTGGAAAGGGATCAGAGAAGAGCCAGGAGAATGATTAAAGGATTAGAAAACATGCCCTACAGTGATAGACGGAGCTCTTTGAGTCTATTTCACTTAACAAAGAGAAGGTTAAGAGGTGACTAGAGAACAAATATTTAATAATGGGCTCTTCAGTCTAGCAGAGAAAGGTATAACAATTCAATGGCTGGAAGTTGAAGGTAGACAAATTCAGCCTGGACATAAGGTGTAAATTTTTGACAGTGATGGTAATTAACTAATGGAACAATTTACCAAGGGTTTTGGTGAATTCTTCATCACTGACAACTTTTAAATCAGTTGGATGTGTTTCTAAAAGATCTGCTCTAGGAATTATTGTGGGGAAGTTCTCTGACCTGTGTTATACAAGAGGTTAGAGTAGATTATTACAATGGTCCCTTCTGGCTTTCGAATCTATGAATGTGACTCGTGTTAGAAAGAGAGAGAGAGATTTCCAGACAGCAGGAGAAGCATAAATGAGAAATGCACCCATCCTGGTGTATCATAGGGAGGAACAGAGAGAAAGCCAAGATTCCAGGTGATCCTGCAGAACTCACATCCCTGAATAGCCCTATTGACTCCAGTGGCATTAATTGCATGAGCGAGACTGCTCCTGTGACTGAGGGTTTGCAGAATGGAGACACAAGACTGGAGCAGGAAAGTGGTGTGTGTAATAACATGCCCAGTCATTGAAGGCCTTTAAAGGAGTCTACACTGAGTGCAGCAGAAGCCGTTTGAAGGCTACCAAGAGGACAGATTGGCATGAGACTGAAGTGACCCATGTGCAGCTCCTCCTGGCCTGTGGTTCCAGTGTCCAGTTGGACCTGTGTAAGGAAGCATGGATGCTGCAGGGAGCGAACAGCACTTGCAAACAGCCTTCTCCTGCCAGATGTTGTACACTTGGACCGCTGAAGTCCATGGGATTGGCAGATGTGCAGCACCTCCCTGGCTCCAGCCGAAAAGCCTCAAAAGGCAGCAGGCTCTGGGGAGAATGCCATTTGTCTGACCCGTCCATCCTTACCCTTGTCTAGTCTCCTCATGCGATGTGCTAATTTGAATGCCTAGATACCAAGGAGGTGGTTGCTATAGCAACAGTAACTATGCACTGAATCTGCTGGTGGAATTTACCCTGAGCTGTGTGACATTTTAGTAAGTCAAAAATTGCAATTAGCACCCAAGAGCCTAATCCAAAGAGAGACCTGCCAAATGGATCTGGCTGTGTGGATTAACTTCTCCTGTTTTCCATCTCTTCTCCACACCTATGCCTCACCCCATCAGGATAGTGACTTCAACTTATGCCAATAGAAACAGGGGGATTATCTAATGCGACTGATTTTTCAGCCAAGCTCCCCGTTGACTTTAATGGAGATTTCTGCTTTAAAACAAAATCAGTGCACAGTGTGAACCCAGGTCTCCCAGACTTCCTGTTCTATTGGGACGGGTTGATCAGCCTCTGATGATTACACGCCCAGGCAGTCATTTTATTGTTGTCACTCTTTTCTTTGACACCATTTATCTACCAAGAATAACTTTCACTCGTGTCACTGGGTGCTGTAAATATTACGGTGAGCACCAGTGTCTGGCCCCAGCCCCATGGCCGCACTCAGTTTCCAGTGTCCTGCAACCATCAGTTCTACGCTCCTACATTCTCAAAGCCCCATCCTTCCGCTCCCTGCTAACCACTGCAGCCCCCATCCAGCAATCCCATCTGCTCCCAGGCTCCGCACCATTCTCCATCGGTGCCATGCTCCTCCCAGATTCAGCGGACCATCTATTAGCCACGCCCCCATCCGTTGCTGCTCCCAGTGCTCATCGCTCTCTGCATCAATTCTAAGCATTTCACAGTTTGTATGTGCCCCAGGAAGTGGAGTGGGCCATTCTTCCAGGGCTTTGGTGGCTCAAGGTACCTTGGTGTGTGGGGATCCCTTTAGCAAATTCCCCTAAAAAACTGTCTTTCCATTTTCTTGTAAAAATACATACATAAAAGCACTACCGAAGCTCCTTTCAAAGGTGGGGAGAATGCTGTGGATCCTGACTTCCATTTGTGTTCAGGATTAATCAGTGCAGTGTTCAGTGAAACCAGGGGCTACAGCACGTGTATGTGGTTTTTTTTTTTTTCAAAAGGCCTAATTCTTCTTACAAACATGTTCCTTTCTGGTAAAATGGGAAAGGATTTTGTGAGGTTTCACTCACCCAGCAGCTTTGCTCTGCATGTCTTAATCTTCGTACAGCTCATCTCCAGCGGTCTATTAGTTTAACACTCACCAGGGAATTGTGCCCAGAGTTTTAGCTGTTTAAGCACCTTCTTTTTCTGCTAATTGGTCTTTTCGGATCTCGAGTCTAATTACTTAACAGCAGCTCAGTGAGAGAAAATCCTTCGGCACCCACGGAGGGCTTGCCTCTTGGCATCTCAGCTCTCAATAGCCGGGCAGAGAGCGAGCGTGGGGGCTGCCATTGCCGTGTCTCTGTCCAGGGAAGCAGAAGGTCGCAACCCTCTACTCCCCCGAGCCTTTGTTCACACCTGACAACCTATATGTTCATTTTGGGGGTTGGGGTGTTGAATTTCCCTCTTTTAAAATGTTTTAAGGTGACTGTATTCCTGGTGCTGTGCTGGCCGCCCTGCTGGCTGCTCCATCCCCCTCTCTTCAAGGTTTGCAGTGCCAACCGCCACGGCTGTATCTGAACACCTTCCATATTTGATTGGCAATAACAAAACGCCTAGTGCACCTCCGGACTCTCTGATACATCTCCTGCTTTGCGTTCGAGAAAGTGTCGCTGTCTAGTCTTTAGCTACAGCATGGGCAGAGGCCAGGCAAATGTAACCGAAGGGTGTGTGTGTGTTGCGTCTTCTCCCTCCCCGCCTTCTAAGGCTGAGTCTATAACAGTCTCTGAGCTAAAACTCTGCCCTACCCAACTAAACCACAGACACTCGTGCTTTAAGGGCCCCAGATTAATCTGTGGTCTTGGCCACAATGGCAGCTGACACACAATTTCAAGTGACGCCTATTCATATTCTTCACACCTGCCATGGGGGGGGGGGGGGAGAGAGAGAGAGGGTAGCTCTGTCTCGCTGGCCAGACGTCCAGTGTCTGAGGATGAATTGCTGTCCGTGGTCCCTACAAAAAGTACCATCCAGAGGAGTAATTCTGTGTGGTGGCTTTTATGATGGTGTTCTTTGTCCAGTAGGAAACTGGACAAAAACCACCTAAGAAATAAATATGGACCCCTCTGCAGCCAACCTCTACGAATGATTTTTGGTCACTACTTTGCTGGGCTGGGTTTCAACAGCCCCCCAGACCTGTTTCTCACTACCAGTCTCCTGAGCAATGCTATCACTTGGTCCATGGCAGCACCAAAGCAGTGGTGTAGTGCAGGGAGCGTGCACCCCTATTTATGGAGCTGACAACTGCCACCTGGGGTCAGCAATATTGGAAAGTGTCGTCAGCCTCCTGCAAAAATCTGCCTAGGCTAGGAGAGGTGCAGGGAAGGCTGCCAAAATCTTCTCTAGCACCGAGGGGTCAGAGGGTCATGATGCTGCAAGGATTTTACATGACCTAATCCGTGTGAGCTCTTGCTAACGTCAGGTTCCCACTGGGCTGGCCTCAGCCTTTCCCTCACACCGGTCGCTCGAATCCACTGAGAATGCCAAAGGGCTGCTCCTGTTGTTTCCCTTCTCGTAGTCAGATGCTGCAGGGCAGCAGGAGATGCAATGAGTTCATTGAGCCATTCTATGTGCATTGCTTGAATCTCCTGGGAAACTCCTATTTACATGCACCAGCTGAAAGAATGCCAATGGAGAGAGACTGAGATGGTGCCTTTTGCTTAAGGCACTCGGCACGCCTTACAAGGTATTGCCCCACTCACCACTCTAGCCCTGAGCATGAAAGTGGCAATTGTTTCACAGGGCCCGGCACAGCCTGCTGTTCAGCACACCTGGAAATAATATTGTGATCCTGCTGAAACCACTGACGAATTGTAGCTAGGCAGCGTGTGACTACCCCATTGGTGCTTAGCCGGAACCCTGGTCCTAACATCCCAGCTCTTGGGAAAAGTGGTGCAGGGGATCCTTAATGAGTACAAGCTCCCAGGCCCTGAATTTAAATGTTATCCAAAGGGTGGTGTCTCTGGCAGCTCCCTCCCGCAAAGCCAGAACAGAAGGTTAGGGCTGAGAGTCACCAGATCACTGCCTAAATGTTTCCCAGCCCTAAAATGAACAGGTCTGAATCCACTTAGCTTATGAAAACTGAGCAGATCGCAGCAGGAGACTCTGTCTGCAGCCTACACCAATATCACAGTGGCAAGCCAAAAGTCAGACACCCCCAGAATAAGAAACAAGAAGAAGAAGAAGAACAAACATCACAGGACTTGTGATAAGAGGGGATGAGCTGGCAGAGCAGCTTGTAAAAGCTCCGGGAGAGGAAAGCTTGTGGGTGTAAGGTCTGAGTGAGGATTTAGCCTTTCAGCCCGAAGTGGGAAAGGTCAGTGGCCTCAAGTGTCCATCCTCCAGCTAGCCCCACATCTCCAAACTGTTCACACTTACATAATTCCCATGACTCCCAAAGGGACTTTGTAAGGAAATGAAGGCACAGCATCCCTCATGCCTGCCTGGGGCACATATGGTGGAGCAAATAGTGGTGCCTTGAGAAGACTGCTGATGGAAGAAGCAGTGCAGGGCTGTATGGTATCTCGGTACACATCCCATCTTTCCCAGAGATGGTGCTTTGGCAGCTGGAGGCTGAGGGGCAAATTCAACCCTGACGTCAGTGGAGTTGCACCCACTTGTCCTAGGGTTGAGTTTGGCTCTGCCTCTTTCCTCCCCAGTTTCATTAGTTAACCTAGTTATTTTCATTCACCATTGCACGGCAGCCCATGAGTTCATCCCGACATCCAGCCCCTTGTCTCCCTGAGCTGGAGTGTAGTCCAGTGGCCAGAAATTGGTTCCAAGAAGCTACTCTCCCTAACTGCTGGGAGATCAGTGGGAAGCAGACCAGGATCCCAAGCCAAGTGATTCCCTGTTCAGGATCTCCCAAGTGTTACTCATCTAAGTCAGGTTTGCATATAGCGGCTACAACTGCCTCTGTGATCTTTTATCTACAGCCTCCTCTCTTAGTCTGCACTGAGACCTTTGTAGAGGAATGTGCAATTAATCTTCGTTTTGTCTAACATGGCAAGTGACTGATTTTCTCAGTAATGGTGACAGTGTCTTTTCTTTACCTGAAGTGATTTGGAAGGAAATTGTTTGCAGGGTACATCAAATGGCTGCAGGGTGGCCCTTGTATTTTTAACTCCAGTCGTCTTAGCTTAGAAGCTGCCAATTCCAAGTGTGATAAAATATTTTCCTTTTAAGTAGAGAGCTGGATGTTTTGTCCAAGCAGAGATTTGAATCAGAAGCAATTGTATGAATCTCCTCCCTTATAGTGTATGCATCGCTATGGCCTCTGAGAACAGTAGCAGAACCTGAACAGGACGGAGCCAGGAGTTGTGCAGCGAACTATGTAATGGGGCTTCTAAACAGATTGAGTGTGTCATAGATCCAGGCGCTGTTGGGTTGTGCATGCCAGCTGAGCCAGGGACACTACAGGCATCGCTTAGTTATGCCAACTCTGCCAATGGAGAAGTGTCTCCATTGTGCACACATACCTATTTTACTTCTCCCACCATCCATATGCTACACATATAAAATGGGCCATGGATGCTAGAAACTTCAGAGACATAAGCAATTTAGATTTGAGGCTTCTGGGCTATCTAACACCTTTCCCTGCTCTCAGGATTCTGGCATCCTTCCTCTTGGGAATAGACCACAGAACTAACAAGTGACGGGTAACCTTCTGTTCCCATTCCCAGGAGAACTGCAGCCATGTTGTTTCAGGCACTGGCATATGAATCACAAAGATTAGGAGAGAAAAATAAAGGGAATGTCAAAATGAATGAACGCTGTCATAGCTCACACCAGCTTCTGCTGCCACACAGTCCCAAGGCATAGCTGGCATCTTTCTTCCTTCCTCAAGACAGTAAGCCAAATTCCGCCCTCCGTTCCACGTGTGCTATGACATCCCACTGCAGTCCAGGGGATGCAGTGGCTGTACGTGAGGGCACAGTTTATCCCACTGTTCTCAATGTGAACAATGACTGTCTGGTGGGAGAACTGATTTTTCCCATGAGTAGCAAGACCATCTTCCCCAGAAAAAAACCATATACAATAGCTACATCTGAACACTGTGCCAACCCCCCCCCCCCCCCCCCCACCCCACAGAGGAGAGCTACATGTACACGCATATATGAAACTTGAGCTCAGCTTCTAACTCTACACGCCCGGACAAATGTAACCAGGCCAGGCTGGTGAAGGGCAAAAGTCTGTTGGCAAAACTGACCCCCAAGAGAGAGAGTCTTTAAGAGGCGGCAGTGTGTGTGGGGTACCGCCCCTGCTCTGAGCAGCTTTGCCGGCCCGAGGACAAGATGCACTGGGAGCCTTGGAGGAAATGGACTCTGTTAGCCCAACACCCAGCTGGTTGGAAATGAACCTGATCGCTGGGGCCCTTCTTCACCGAAACCAACTGGATCTGGGACTCAACAGCGTATGCCCAGGCTCAGACCTCTTGTCTGATGGTCTTCTTAGGGGAGGAGGGGGAGGGGCACTGCTGCCCTAGACCCCGAAACCAGTGTCTGAGCTCTCCTGAGGTCATTTCCACCTGCTCCCTCAGAGCTTCACCTGTGCTACAGGCCCTCTGGGCTTCTAGAATCGTACCTGGGGGGTCAGGAGGTCTTCTAGTTTAACTCCTTCTGGGCAGGGGACAGCAAGGCGCACAGGCATAGCAAAGGGGTTTCTTAACCACAGTGATTTGACTCGTAAAAGCATGTGACAGTTGCAGATCTCTCTGAAGACAAGGGAAGTCCTGAGCTGCCCCTTCCCCTCCCCGGAGCTGAGATCACCTCTTCTGCAAGTCTGAGGCAGGGCAGAGCCCTTCCTGCGCTCTCTCTCTCCTGCAAGACCTCCTGAGTGCTGAGGGTCGGCACAGCTGCTCTTAAAAGTAGAATCTGTCTCTTTGCCATGCACGCCAGTGGGGTGCTCCAGTCCCCTCCTCCCCCTCGTGCATGCCCCCTCCGCAGGCTGCTGTGTAGAAAACCCCTTGTTCTAGGGAGGTGGGCCAGTCGGTGAGTCCTTCAAAGTCAAGGGCTTGAGCCTGGAGCTGAGAGGTTTTCTCAGTACTAGTCCTTCGGTGAGGTGTCAGGCCCCTGTTCCAGAGAGTGCCCTGCCCCGGGTACAATGCACGCCACGTGCTGCCCTCCGGCAAGATTACACGGGGGTTCAACACATGCAAAACGGAGTTCCTGGCCTAATACAGACAGGTCCCCCTCTGTCATGGGGTGCAGAGAGCAGCTGGCTGGAGTGAGCTGGGTGGTTGGGGGCTTTGTGGAAGAAGTGGGCCAATAGGTGGGGTCGAAGAGGGCATGGGCCTGGCAGACTGGGAGGGGGAGGTCATTTAGTGCAGAAGAGGTGGCATGGGAGAAGCTGAGAGGGGAAGGAGGATACGTGGTGGGGGCATCTAGGCTGGCATCATTGCTACAGGGACGAAGGGGCGGGGAGGAGCAAGCCGAGACGCACAGGAGGACAGGGCTGGTTGACAGCAGCAAGAACAATCCCTACTGCAGCTGATTCCAAGCAGAGTAACCACTTGGGGTGCCGGAGCTGCACACACCCACCCCCTACATGAGGGCGCACAGCACGCCCACGAAAACAGATGCTTGCTAATGCACAGCGCACAGTGCCTCTGGATGTCTCCAGCGCTGGAACTACTAATTAAAAGGGAGGGGAGGATTCCTCCCCAGCGGGAAGGTAGCAGTGGGGGCTCCTAGCCAAAAGAACATCCCCATCTCTTAGATTAAATCCCAGCCCAGGAGTCTCCCTTATTAACCGGAGACGTTGCGCCCAGCTTTGTGAATGCTAGAGTAATGCAAAACGCATGAGCGAGCATTTCCACATCCCACACCCTCCTCTACGTAATTAAAAGTCATTAACAATGATCTGTGCTCGGGACTATCCCCCCCCCAGGGTTCCATTACTGAAGGGAAACAGACACTTAGTGCTGGTTGGTTACAGACTGTTCACCAGCCGCCAAGTCACCAGCCTTACTCAGCCCCTCCAGGGACACCGAGGGGGGGTTGGTTTTAACCCCATCTTTTCTGAAACCCGGGGGCTGAGCGCCTGCTCTGGAGTGCGCTCTGCGGGGCTGGTTTCAGGTGAAACCAGGGGATAGTATTTTCTTCAGACGTGGTCCATTCTTAAGCCCCCCGTCTAACAGCAAGGAGTGCCTCAGTCCCCCCAGCTGTTCTGCCTCGTTTCACTTCCTTTCCCTGCGAGGGGGGGGTGACTTATGCAGGAACCGGCTTACAAGTGTGACCTGCCTAGCATTCCGAAGGGGCATAGACGTCTCTGAGACTCGAGTTGCCAAGGAAACGCCTCATCCCTCCTTTGTCCTTGCCACCTGCTCCCTACCCTCCACTTCCTTCCCTCTCAGGACCCAAATGCACCTTCTCCTACAGTCCCAGCCCTGCCCTGACTCCCTATGGGAGATAAGCTGCCCTTGTCTCTGGCTGGCTGGACAGCACTTTGCTCCATTCCAGCCTATTCTTTTTCCCAGAAACACGTATGAGCTCTAGGGCAGGAAGTCCCCAATCCTGGCCTCCTCTGCCTCTCTCAACCTCTTGTCCTAAAGGAGGAGGGAAAAGGAAAGGTTCCCTGCAGTGGGTAGGTGAGGTGGGACTAAGGCCTGACCAATTCTGATGGTCAACGGCCCTTTCCTCTTCATGGCAGACTTCCCTCTGGAGTGCCTTTCTGCATAGCCCAAGAAACGATTTGCTAGCATCCAAAGGGCTGTTTACAATCCTCTGCTGATTGTGTTCTACCTCTTGACCTCCGTGCTGTTATAGGATGCCCACATAGCCACAGAAGCACAAACCACTCACCTCCAGCTGTGGCTGGCCAGGAGCCTGCATTCCCCTCTATCCGAAACAGACCTGGCCACCTTGATCCACCTAGTCATAGCCTTTGGAGTTGGTTACTGCAACACATTATAGCTAGCGAAGCTCCAGCTGGTACAAAATGCACCAGTCTGGCTACTAACCATTAGCTCAGTGCACCCGTCTGCAGTGGTTCCCTGTGGAATGCAGAGTTGAGTTCAAGGTCGCTGTCCTGGTAGTCAAAGCCCGCCCTGGGATTGGCCTGGCTAGCTGAGATAGCACCTCACCTTTCATGAGCATGATCTCCTGCCGTTACCCAGGGTTCTGCCACCCCAAAGCGCTGGTAACTTTACTCTGTGCGAGGTGGTGTCAGGATATAAACCAAAGGGAGACACGACCATCCAGTCAACAGCTGGACTGGTAAAACAGTGTAATACAAGAGCGCTCTGACTTTGAAGCTATAGTTTTACTTAGGCTCATGCACTTACACACGTCCGTAAAAGTTTAGTAAAACACCCCAACCCTCCACCTGCAATAACTACCGAAGTCTGGGGTGGCTTTCGAGTGGAAACAGCGACGGCGCTCCAACTGACTTGATTTTGCAGCTGTCGTTGGAGGATCCCGAAGCCGTGTCCAAGAAGAGTCCAAGCCTCTCTCCCGCCCCCAGTTATCCTTGTTAGTAGACAATAACACGTGAAGAAAATAAACTTGTTGGGCCCACAGCTTCAAGCTAGACCTAAGGTCGCCAGAGTCCTAATTAACTAGATGCATTCCTACAGAATCTGCATATCTTAAGGTCTGGACAAACATCTCCCAGATGGCATGCATAAATAAACTTGCTGCTTTCCTCCGAAAAGACAGATCTCAGCACGTCCTCCAGAGACTTCATCAGGGAGGGGCGCAGAATCAGGCAAAGGTTGAGCAAGTTCCTGTGATCACCCAAACCCCTTCCCCTCCTGGCTTCGTCATGCCAACGCTGCACAGGCCTGCAGAAAGGCCTACCAAGTTCAGCGACAAATATGATCATCAATATTACACTATTAAGGCCCTTTTACTGGCCTATCAAAATCTCCCCGTACACCTCATCAGCTGCTTTCCACCGGGACAGTGGAACTGTCGTCCCATGGAGGATGGTCCATGAGTGCAGGAGAGAGACCTTCCACGGGAGGTGTATCTAGGCTGTGGAACTGACCGTGAGAAGACCTGTAGATGAGCTCTTTGTAATCTCAAGAGATTGTCTGTCTCACCAACAGATGCCGGTCCAAGAAAAGATATGGCCTCATCCTCCTTGTCTCTCTAATCGCCTGGAACCAACACGGCTACATCAACACTGCATGAGAGGAATACACAGAGGCCTGGCTGCGTTCATGACTAGATGCAAAACAATCTCACACAGTATTTCTCACTCTGTCTTTCACATACACCTGCAGCTCTCATAATACTATTCAAGCATTACAACTGGTTTCCTTGCCTGGAGGAAGAGACTTTATTGGATTCTTTTAACAGCTCAGATCATATGTGCTGAAACTAGGGATGCAGCGGGGGAGGGGGGGACTGCCACCCCCTCCTGGCTTGAAGAGATTTCCATCATATACAGGGTTTACAGTTTGGTTCAATGGGTCTCAGCCCTCCCACTATACAAATTGTTCCAGCCCCACTGGCTCAGATCCTACAGGGATGGGAGATAATATAAGAACCATATGTGATCGATCTGCCCAGAGCATCCTATTAAAGATGAAGAGATGATTAAAAAGACCTGATTCTCATTTACACTAAGATCCCTTTACACTCTCTCACACCCACTTTAAGAGCAGAGCAGTGCAAGGGGATCTTAATGTAAATGAGAAGCAAGCCCCAAATTCTTACATTTTTGCAGCCCCACAATGTGCATGTTACAGCAATTTAGGGCTAAATTTTGCTCTCATTTACTCTGGTGCCTCCCCACTGAGATCACTGGGCTTCCATCAGTGTCACTGAGGACAGAATTTGACCCTTGATTCTGTGTGGACTCTCTCACAGGATGAATGCTTTTTTTCATTGACACCCTATGCAATCCTATTGACCTTCTTGGGTATAAATCCATGCAGAATTTGGCCTGGATTGATTGATTTAGAATCAAGCCCACTTAATATTTAACATACTTCCCCCACCCCATGCACACACTTTACACACCATGTCTGTGTTTGCCACCAATTTTCTGAAACCCGGATTCCTGGTGGATGTTCTCCAGATTGAAAACACGGACCCTGGTACTTTTTACATTACAGTGTGTTGCGTCAGCAAGGTCACTGAGAAAAGCGGGACTTTGGGAGGGAGGAGATTGGAGGAGAAAGCAGCCATAAAGCATTAGACATTTATTACCGTTGTAATTCCTAACTCAGCAGATGGTGAGCTGGCGGAGCAAGGGAAGCAACCACACATTAGACCTGTGCGTGGGGATTTGCAGTCACAGCAGTGGATCTTTGACTGGTCTGAAGCCTGCCCTGAACACGAAGGCCTCTCTGTTTTCCTTGCAGGCCCAGCACACATAAATGCACAGATAGTATCTATTGCCCTAAAGTGAGCCTGCAGTCCCAGCAGTGCTTTCAGCTTAATTGGAAACCATTGCTGAATGGGCCTCTGCATGGCTAATAGAAACTCTCTGTGTTCCCTTGCTTGTTGTTCTGTTTATTTCTGTCTATGTGTTTGGCAGGAGTCCACTTGCAGTGGATAGTGGGGCTGCACATCAGAGTCCTGGACACGTGGAATATGTAACCTGAATAGGCTCCATGCTTTGTTGGCATTCCTTCCTAGCGTATACCTACAATCTGCCCCACCTGCTGGGGACTGGAGTTCCCTCTAGACCCGGAAGCCTAGGTGTACATGGGATACCCATGTAGACAGTAGTCACTGGCAACCCAGTATTGACACACAAAGCGGCTGGTGTGGCAAAGCTGTGCTGCTGGCAGAGAAATGTAGAGAGAACTCACCTTAGGTCTAAAGTAGGACATCTTGACAGTGCCCGTCCACTTGCCTGTATAAAGATCACCAGCAAGGGACTGGGGGAAGAGAGGGCAAGGAATGCTCTCCCTTCAGGACCAGTTGGGAAAATCTAGCCACCCAGCAGACTTTTCCTTTCCTCTTGCACCGGGGACAGGGAAAAGTCACTGCCCCCAGTTCCAGTCATGGTAACGTACTCCAGTACCCTATGGTACTCAACTCATTCTTACACACTCCAGGACTCTACAATACCTGTTCAAGTCATTGCAGTTGCTAATGGAGTGACGGCTGCAGGGTTTGCTCACTGCAGAATACCGCAGTATGTTTTTTTTCCAGCAATAGCTGACACTAAACTCTCCTCATGGCTCTCTGAGGGTGCCAGATGGTTTCTGCCTCTATTAACTCATAACCAGAACATTACCAGACACGTGTGCTGGGCCTGGAGGGCAATTAGACCTCCAAGCTCGCTTGCCAAGAGCCTGCGCAATGGTAATGACCCTATTTCCATGTATTTTCAACGAGAGGGATATATTTCTCCATGCCACCTGAGTCCCCTCGCCATGTACCACCACTAGCAGGTTATGTAATCTGTAGGAGGGTTACATAACAATGCAGCAGCAGAACCAGCAAATTGTTGCCAGGGTGTGGGAGGCACGCCGACTGCCACCCACCTGGGATGCTAATACCACAAAAGAGAAGCAGATGGGCGCACTCTGCCACACTGTGGGTGCACTGTCGGTCCAACAGCGATTCCTTCTTTGGGATGGTTCTGTCAGGGAGACACTCAAGCTGCAGCCTGCAGGTTTGAAAGCTGCTTTACTCCCGGGGGCCAGTCTAGTTCACATTAAGTGACTGGGATCATTTCTCCTGATTTTCTGTTGTTTTTTTCTGATGCATCATGGTTTAGTGTTCGAGCAGGAGACTAAAAATCAAGACTCCTGGGTTCTCCTGCAGACTCTGCCACTGATTCGTTGTGTGACGTTGGCCAGGTCACTTCCCATCTTTTTGCCTCCGTTTCCCCATACGTAAAATGAGAGCAATGATACTGACCCTCCTTTGTAAGGTGCTTGGTGATCTCTGGATGAAAGTGTTTGCTATTATGTCAAATGGTTATTATGGCTGCCCTTTCCTAAGGAGTTGTGAGAGGTAACCCACAATCTTTGCAAAATGTAGCTGTCTAGTCAGGTTACTTTCCATCTGTATTAGCACTGGAATTTAAACTGCTAACATTACCGTCCATCAAACTGGCCACTTGAAAGAAAAACAAGTGGCATAGATCACAATATTAATCTAGTCCTCACAGAGCATTTGGGCCAGTTCAGCTCTCGCTTACACAGAGGCAGCCCGCCCCCTGTCAATAAGAGCAGGATTTTGCCCTGTGTGACTTTAGAACAGGAGGAAATGTGCGGGGCGTTTGGAAACTCTGTCCTATTTTAGTCTGTATGAGGAAAGAAAACATCAGAGCCAACATTTTCAGTTTTGGGTACCTCCATTTTTAGGTGCCCAATTTGACACACGTCAGGCCTCTTTTTCAGAGGTGCTGTGGAATATCTGCAGCTCCGATTAAAGTCAAGGAGCCACTCATGGCCTCTAAAAAAAGCAGGCCCAAAGTATCTCAAGTTGGGTAATCAACATCAGAGGCCATTTTTGAGCATTTGGCTGTAGATTGTGAACATTATTTCCTGGAAGCTTCTTTTCCTCCATAAAAACATTTGAAACAAACATAATCACGAATTGCATTTCTCGCTGGATGGTTCTGGGGTTTTTAATTATATGCTTAGCCATCCTGGAGCTTTTCTGAGATTTCATTCCAGGCCATTAAATAAACCAGGACAAGAGAAAACTTCCCTCCTCCCCTGGGTCCAAGTCAGCACTAAACCCACTGACTTAGAGTTTCTGGGGCTGGAAGGTGGCAGGCTGCTAATCCCTGTTGTCTTTTGAAGCCAAATTCTGCCCTCAGTCACAAACGCCTTTGAAACCAATGGGCCAGTTCCTCAGCATATCGCCACCGCAGTCAGTGGAATTATGCTGATTTACACCAGTTACAGAGCTGACCCACAGGTGTAACCAAGGGCCAAATTTGGCCTGGTTAGTTTAGTCACAAAGTCGATTCACTGCACTAATCAAGTGAGCTGAAAAAGGTGCTAACGCTTGTCGTCACCAGCAGGCACTGGTTCACAGCTTTCAACTCTGTCATCCTGATGGCCCCTTTCTGGGTCTGGATGGCAAAAAAATCCTCATCCGCTTCTGAAGTCTGGCGAGGGACTGTGTAACTGAAGTAAGAGCGGAGAGCAAGGTGCTGCCCTCTCTAAGGGACACAGACCCCCAGGCCTGGCCACCTGTCATTAAAAACCCTTACGCCCTTTTGACACCCATCGGGGTGTTTAATTCTCGCATCCTGGCCATGCGCTGACTCGGGTAATTACATTCTGCAGCCCTGACTTCGCTTTGCAGCTCCAAGTGGGTAGAGTAGATATTATTCACTCCTCGGCCTCTTGGCTGTTCAGCTGTTTCTGCTTTCCACCTCAGAGGCGCCTGCTGTGTGAAATGTGTGTGAAATGATTCTTGGGTGTGCGTCGCAGTCATCCGGCTGCCAAGGAAAGTTCAGCACACAGGATCAGGCCCATCGTTCCTAATGGGCTTTGGGACGGAGGGTTCCGTATAAAGGTAAGACTGTGAATTAGTATTTGATTATTAGCAATAAGAACAGGCATCTCACTCCCCTTATTTCCTAGCTGGACTAATAGCTGGCAGCAAAGCTCCCCGTTATTCGTTCACCGTGTAGCACCGCTTGGGGAAAAGCTCATGAGGACAGAGGAGGGAAGAAATGAGACAGCGCCTTCCACTCGGAATTGAGATCATTAGCAGTTTGGATCAATACCCTGTGAGCACAGAGTGGGAGGCGGAGGCGGTACCGCCACACCTTATTATGCCAAAACATTGCCAGGCGCATTACAGAAGACGTGTGACAGGTAGAGTTTGCAGTCCCCCAGCAAAGGACGTCAGCGGTTTTAGATTCTGTTTAAAGAGAGATGAAGAGGCAGAGGCCTTGATCTTCAGAGGTATTTAAGCTCCTAACTTGTCATCTTGTGTTCAGGAGAGAAGATGGCGGCTCAGTGACCACCTCGTGCAGCACATTTAGGGCCACACGATAAAAGCTGACAAGCATCATTTGATCTTCAAGGACAAGGGGTGAGTGGACGAGACGGCGAGTTCCCAACAGACTGGCCATTCATCTGAACGCAGCATGAGGATAAGCCAAGCACATATGGAGGAGGATCATATTTACAGTCGTGCCATGCACGTTGATTAGCATCAGACAGCTTCCCTGGGATAGCCCAGACCTGAAGGGATACTTGGAAATGCATTTGTTTTGGGTCAAATGGGTAAAAGGGATTGTTCACCCCACCACTCGCACTGACTGCAGCCTTGTTCTTCTTTTAGAAATATTCTTCCAAAGGCACCAAAGTCTGTCCTGGCTGCACCAGAGATTCCAGTAACTCGGCCATATTTCCAGCATCACCTAACGAAAAATACAGGATTCTGAGTCAGCTCTCACTCTTAAACTGCAGAGTCGCAGTGCCCAGGTCAGCCAGTGCGACACGCTCAGTTAGGTCAGTGCAGAGCTTTTCATTTCAACCTGTTGGCTGGATGCATTGCGCAAATAGAAAATAAAAGTACTGCCTGGTGCCATGCTCCGCGGTGGATTCCACTGCACTCCTCCCTGCTGCGAGGGTGGACTGGCCAGACTGGACTCACTCCTTGCCGTATCAGAACTAGAAATATCTGAATTTCTCTGCTCCCTCTCTTGCCTAGCTCCTAACAGGGAGGTTTAATGCCTGGAGCAGGGGACAAGGTGCCTGGTGTCCTGGGTTCTTGTTCTCATCTTGCCAATGACCCATAGTGTCACCTTGGGCCAGAGACTTCAGTCAATGTTTTCAAAATTGGCCTCTGATTTTGGGTGTCCAATCTGAGGCACCCTGGGCCTGATTTTTCCAGAAGTCAGTGGTTGCAATCCAGTGTCTCAAGTCAGGCATTCCAAATCAGAGGCCATGTTAACCACTCTGTGCCTCAGTTTCCCCTCTGTAATGCGGGCTGGTGACACTGACCTGCCTTTGCAGCATACCTTGGCTCCCTTGATGAAAGGCTCTCTGGGAGTGCAAAGTATTCTGATTAAACATCATCATTTTGCTCTATGAACAGGTGCAGACAGCCCAAAGATTCCATCTGTTTATGCCTCCTTGATGTTTTATTTCTAGCTTTTTATTCAGTGCGCCCTTCCTCCCTCCTCACCGCCTTTCATCCTTGTCCCCCAGGTGGCCTGCAGCCAATTTGGCGCTGAACCCGTCACTATGGAAACCAGCAAGGATTATGAAGCTGCCATAGATCTAATCACACTCACACGAAGACTTTAAGGAACGATTCACTTTCTGGATTTCGTTAACCTGTGTTACAGTGACAATGCTTTAAACGGCCCGACAAAAACTGGGAATTAATGTAACGAACAGAATCAACGAAGGCTAACCCCTGTGCTGGGTTACACCCCCGCAGCCTCGTTAGCCTCAGTGGAGTTGAGTGGGTATAACAAGGGCAGGCTTTGGCAAACAGGAATGCGAAATGGCAACATCCAGCCAATCTCCGGGGGCACAGCAGTATTGCTCCCTATGGTGGCTAGGGAGCAGCATGTCTAGTTCAGTTTTCACTAACCCAAGTGATGGGGCTTTTCACCGCGTCCCCTGGGAACCTATTTCACTTTCTAACAGGTCTCATAGTGAGAAAATTCACCCTGCTTTTCAGCTGCAGCCTCCCTTCTCTCAGTTCCAACCCAGCTATTCCCAACTGGTTTCCTCCCTGTGTTCTCTCCGGGCCTGACCTAACGAGCCCGGCCACTTTTGAATGCAGAAGGTTGGCTGCTTTAATACCATTTAATACCAGCCACCCATTATTCCAGGAAGTCGGGCAGTGCTTTGTGAATCCCAAACCTTCCTCTCTTCACCTCCAGTGCATCGTTCTTCTCATTCCCAGTTGAGTGAAGGAAGGGCCCAGGGAAGGTCGTCTGCACTGACCTCTCTCATTATCTTTCCCAGGTTTGATGTTGTTCTTGATTCCACCAACTCTACCATCACTCATGTTCTTTGTTCCCAGGTGAACAGCAATAAATCCTTCCAGACCGAATAATAAAATAAAAATAATAATAAATAAATAAAATAATACTTTGCAGTCACCTAGGGCGTTTCATCCAAGGATCGCAGAGGTGGGCAATCGTTACTATCCTCATTTTACAGCTGAAGAGACAGACCAAACATGAGCAACATTTTCAAAAGTGGCCACTAATTTTGGGGCGGGCTTTGTTTTCCGCTCCTTCCACAGAAGTCAAAGGCATCAGTGGGTGCCCGGCACCGCTGAACATCAGACACAGGGTGTCCCAAGTGGGGCACCCAAAAACTGAGCTGGACAAAGATTACCGCGGTTTGCTCAGTCTCAGAGATTTTCAACTAAATAAACCCCCACCAAAGTGCCCAGCCCAGCCCATTCACTGTCTTTAGCTTTTCATTTCACTAGCCCATTCTTTCCAATGCACAACTGAAGCTTCCACCAGAAGTTAACAAAATAAAGTAACAATCATGCAGAAAAACTTATTAACTTGGGGGGGGCGGGGGAAGGATGTATTAACCTTTACCAACAGCTGACAACAACGTGGCCAATATTAGCAGAATCCCCTGCCTCAGTTAATCTGCCTGCGGATGTCCATGTCTTGGATAGTCCTGATAAATTCTGGCCATTTCAGAAAATCCATTCTCCCACCTCCAGCCTGTCTATGTGAGGAAGAGAGGGTCATTTCTCCTTTAATTAATAAATGTCCCATAAACCGGTTGTTGGGTTTAATTCCTAGCAGTTGACTCATCCCGCTGCTGCCTGTTTTAGGGATTCCTTTTCTAGAACATAAAAGTTTGGCTTCCATGGAGCTTTGTTGTGAAACATACAAGTCATCTGAGGACACATGCTACTGCTGGGTCCTGTCTTGCATCTCTCCATTGAGATTGAGATTGAGAGAGAGAGAAGAGATGTTCACAGAACAAAGGAAGGGGAAATAAAAGAAATACCAGAGGAAAGGCAGAGATGCCTTCCTCTGCACTTGCTTAAAGTGTTATTGACCCCTTAAGAGATGTTGTTATTCATGCTTTTATATTTACCCTGAGATAATACACTGTGAAACATACAAGGTCAGCGCCGCAGTTTCTTCCCCTACAGGCTTTTGTAGAAATAAAATTATGCAAAGATCAATACAGGCTCATTTCCAGTATTTGCTGGCCACAGAGGGAGAGAAGCAAAGGAGCATTTGTGGACAAATAAACTTCAAATGCATTTAGCGCCCAGGTCTGAACTCAGAACTCAAGCGCTCTCACTGCGTCTAACGGTTCGGGGACAAACTTGCTGGCTTCAGTATCTTTTTTTGTTGTTGTTGGAAGAATGGGGGTGGGGTGCAGTAGTGGTTTGCCATTGTTGGATCTTCCTTTTCTGACTGTTCTCAATACTGCTGGCTGCAGATACCTCAGCAGGCTAGAGGAGAACATCCTGCTGAAGATAAAGAAGGATGATTTGATGGATAGGGAGCTGGCCTGCCTTGTGGGAGGCCTGGGTTTTATTCTTTGTGTGGCCACAGACATCCAGTGTGACCTCAGACAAGTCATTGAGGCCCAGTCCACACGGGTGTTTAGGCTCGTAACTTCCATTGATTTCCGTGGAGCTCAGAAGTCTAAATACCTGGCCCGAGCCTCTTCTTTTCCCCTCTGTAAAGTGGGAATAACACATTTGCCTACCTCAGCGCGGTGTTGTGAGAGTGAAATGTTAAAGAGGCACTCAGACACCAGGGAATAGGGGCCACATACGTACCCAAGGTGTCCAGATAAAGGTTTGTAGCATAGCTCAACCAGGTGCTGCCATCCTGGTATAAAATATCAGGGCTGGGGCTGCAAACCATCTGAAGAATATGGTTGCATCAAGCCAGCAAGTATCACTCCGCTCTGATTAGATCTCCAAGACAGCAAAAGCCTTAAGGCCTGCTTGTGCCGGGCCTGGCTGCATTCCATTCCATGAGATGTTCGGCATGTGAGAAGCTTTGCCAGTGTGTATGGAAAAAGCCAGGCCCCTGGGTCAGGGGTAGAGGGTTGGACCCAGCCCACACAGGACCGAGCCATTTGTCATTACTCTCCAGTCATGAGCAGGTGCTAAGAAGCTACCTAACCCAGTGCCATCTCGTCTGTGTGTGTACGCAAGAGGAAGGGTCCAGGAGTCTGTCTCTTCTGTGCAGGGATCAACTTCAGTTGGTCTCCTGAACCCAGGGACTGCCCTTTGCTAGCGACCCCTGGGATACAAGCTGCCCCACTTCCGGAGCTACCTTGCCCCCGCCCCCCAGCTCTGCACAAACCAGCACAGCTACAGCGGGGGTGGCACGCTGCACCCTCTGCAGGGGTTATGTAGTGGGAGCTCTTTCCTAGTGCAGCAGGAGGAAGAGGTTCTGGGGGCACCATGCCATCCCCACAGCATGCCTGCGCTGTCCGCCTCGGCCTGTCATCTTTGCCCCCAGCCGGCTTTCTTCTGCTGACTCCTTTAGATCGAACAGATGATTTCACTGCAGGGCAGTGAAGCTCAGATCATCTTTTCCCAGCCCAAAATGTCACCTTTAATAGCTGGGGCACTCCCTCCTTCTGAAGAGAAAAGGAGCTGGCTTCAGGAAGTAGTTGGGGGTTGGGCAGACAGAGGGAGGGGGCAGTCTGCTGCCACACATTTAAAATGACAGCAGGCTCAAAGGTGATTGACTAGGAACTTCACCATGCACTTTAATGCGTGTGTGATGTGTTGTTTTTTTTTAAATAACCGCTTCCTGAGAGCAGCGGGATGTGCGTCTCTGGAAGGGTCCCGGTGGGTGCTGGAACTCCCCTCTTAATGCCCTGGCTGCAGATCAGTGGGCACTTGGGGTGAAAGAGTCTCATCTTTCTCTCAAGAGACCTCTCCTCCTGATGCCCAAGGAACCCAAGGGAGCTGTGGCAACCTGCACCCCCCAGGATGACTTAACCTAGCAGGGAAAGGAGGAGCAAAGGCGATAATGGGGGTGTCCTGGAAAATTCCTCCACCACCCTCACCTCCCACATCACAGCAGGATTTGCTGCGATGAAATCTAGCTGCCCAGTAACACCATTACTGTGAAGTGAGAGCTGAGACCACAGAGCAAATAGTGTGTGGCTGGGGGGGGGGAAGGTGCATGGGTGGGTATGGGCAGGTGTGGGGCAGGTGTTTGTTGTGCTACTACATAGTTTCTACAGTTCCTCAGCCACAGAACACTGCACAACCCCATCTCCTTTCATCTCGAGCTCTCCTCCTAGTGCCATGTCCAGGAGCCCCCTGATGACAGGAGGATTCCTGGCTTGCTCTGTTCAACCACAGCCTGCCATGCAGCTGGGCACATGGCTGAGGGGAAGGGCAGGGAGCCACAAGACAGGTATAATGAGGCTGGGGGGCCAGAGGATTCACTGAGCAGACAGGGCTGATTAGCCCCAATGTTAATTAGCGGTTTAGATCAGAGCCTGCCATGGTAGCAGGTTAGGAGGAAGTGCAGGTTATTAAGGTCGTAGATCCATCCAGCTGCTTTGAGATCATTTATGGGCTCCCCTTGGCAGCAGCTGTTGGAAGCCACGAATAAATGAGGAAACACTCTGTCTAAATGATCAAAAGGAGAAAGGGGAAAAAAAAACCCCACCATTCAAACATATCAAAATACAATTTATTTTAAATCAAACATATCCGTATTACAAACAAATCAGCCCTCCAAGACAGCCCTTCATTGAAAGGAAGGGCTGATTATACCTCCTTCCTTCTCCTGCTTATTCTTGTTTTGCAAACGTGAGCGGAATGGCAAGCTGTCTGGTGCCTGAAATCTCAGAAATGTTCTGTTCTAGCAAAGGTTGGGAGCGTATGCAAAACAAACTCTTTCTCGCTGGGTGAGTCACTGCGGAAAGGATCCGTAGCTTCCCTCACTCTGCATTCACAGCCTGCTCCAGGGCCATTTCTACACCATGGATCCTCACCCGAGAGGCACTTCTATAGCTAAAATCCCCGCCCAAGAAGCCCTCCCTCAAGTGCATATTTTGCTGTGTTGGGGCGCTAAGCAGTTACAACACAATTTGGTCTTGGGTAGATCCCAACCAGGTGAGAACCTTGCTGTAGACATGTCTGTCCCCGCAGACGAGACCAAATGTGCTGTAACATGATGCCCCAACACAGTGGCACTTGTGCTCTAGTCTGGTGTTGGCTAAAGGCGGGCAGGTAGCTTTGTAAAAGTTTTCATGGAGCTGCTTATTACACCCTGAAGAAGATCCATGCCTGGTGCACCCAGACAGCTGGGAAACGTGCAGAGGATTTTTTCCAAGTGACCAGAGTATCCACTAGTAGTAAAATAATAGGGAACCTCATCGGATTTAGATTCTGAAAGAAAGGACCTCAGGAAATATATGAGATTCCTTTGGGAGATCATGAAGGATTTCCAACCCCAGTGAGAACAGAATGGCGCTAACACGATGTTTGCAAGCCATCATTCTGAACAGTCTGCTAGTGCTCCATATCTCTATCTCCCTCCCACTGTCTGCCTGCCTTCTCTATTTACACCATAAGCTCTGCAGAGCAGGGACCATCTCTTACTACGTGTTCGTGCAGCACCTAGCACAGGGTCCCCATCTCAGTTGGAATCTTTCGTCACTCCTGTAATACAAAAAATAATTAATGATGCGTCTAGTGGTCTAAACAGAGCATCTTGAAGTCCCGGGAACTATCAGGTTCGAATCCTGGGTCTGACACTACCTCCTCTGTAAGGCCATGGGCAAACTACTTAACCTGTCAGTGTCTGGCTTCTACAGTCATTCACACCAGCTGAAGATCTGGCACTGTATGTGACAGAGGCAAAGCCACATTAACAAATGACTTTCCCGAGCAGGTGCAGGCGACAGGATCTGCTTTCCATGCAGCTCACACCCTCAAGGTTCTGAGTCACTTCAGGAGACTTCGTGTATTTGTTTTTAGTTTTACGAGGTTAGAGCAGAAATGAAAAACACAAAGCAGGATGGGGGGGGGGGGGGGAGGGAGACACACAGCCCCCTCCAGCTAACAGAGATCACCAGGGTGAGTCAGAGGCAGCAGCAGATTCTAAATCCAAACCTGGATCAGAACTAGTTCTGCATATGGTGCCATGACTAATCTCACATTATTTTCAGGTGTTAAATCATGTGGCCCAGATTTGTTTGTTTGTTTATTTCTTATCTGCCCAGATTTCTGTGGGCAGTAGCTATGGCAACAGGAATAAGGTGAAACTCATGCACATAGGAAGCATTCACTGGGAATGCATCCCTGCTACTTAGCGGGATGGGATTGCTGCGCGCATGTTCCTGGTGGAAGAACCTCAAAGGATTTGTGGCTCAGTTCAGAGAAGCACTCAGCAGCTCAGAGCCCCAGCCAAAGTTTACTGGAAATAGTCACATCTCTTCTTACTTCCTACCTGGGGCTGGAAGCCTCATGGCAATGAGTCTGCTTACAAGATTTCTGGGCTTTTTGCTTCTGGCTGGACCAGAAATACAATGCTCAGAACTTGTCCTGTGGTATTTAGGCCTTTCTGCTTTTGGTCCTGGGAAGAAGCAGGAGATAGCCCACAAAGGAAAAGCAGCAGGGGAGATGATGAATCGAACTTTTTCAAACCCCAGAACCTTCTGGGAGTGAAATATTGAATTCTCATCACCTAGCCTGAGCTGAAAACATCTACCCAAGGTCATCCAGTACGCTGCACCTTCCACACCCCCCCTGCCAAATGATCTGTCACACAGCAGCCAGCCCCTTGCAGGGAACAGATGCACCCCGTTTAACCAATTAAGGGTGGGTGGGGCAGCAACTTGGCCTATAAAGAACCCAGTTCTCAGTGAGGGGAAACAGAAGGGGAGGGGAGGAGAGTTTAGTGTGGTAGTGAAAAATTCCCCCAGGGAGGTGGCAACTATTGTGCAAAAGAAGCATTTCTAGGGAGAAAGCCTTGAGGTGGTGCTCAGTTAAAAGAGCAAGGGAGGCAGAACCCGGCAAGAGGCCCTGAAGCAGGAGGGAGAGAGTCAAAGGGCGAAACCCCCCTGGCAGCTGTAGCCCAGGCTGTGCTGAGAAACTGTTTGTTGGTTTTGCCTCTGTTTGGCAAATAAAGCCCTAGAAAGAGAGGCAGGCTGTGGCCATGTGTCCTGGGGGGGCGGGCTGGGGACAAGCCCTGGCCTCTTGTGGTCCTTTCTCCCATTGCTATTCAAGAACATGGGCCAGTGAGCTAGTAATGTGCAGTGGGGGGAAAAGTCAAAAGAAGTCTAGGTTCCCCCCCCTAGGAGGCTGCATTTTAGTGGTGGCTGATGTTTACTATCTATATTGTGCATCTCGTTTGCAAAAGTGTGCAAAGTTCTTGTAGGGACCCTTTGAAAGAGCAATATAAATGTCAGCTTGTACTAGTTATAATTACGATGTTGCTTCAGGAGGAGAGAGAGACACACACACAACCACAGACAGAAGGAGAAGAAAGGGTGGAGTACTTGGGCCGTACCAATGTTGGAGTGCTGCAGCATCACTGGTTTCACACACGGCCTTGGGATGGAACCTCCCACCTGCCATAGGTGAATCCAGTAGCGATCAGCTGTATCTGCAGTATTTCCGCTGCGGAGCTGGAGTCTCTGAGCTTGCTCCAGGCCTCTTTTTCTTTTAATTTCTCTCCCTTTCTCTGTCTCTCCCTGTGTAAGTCTGTGCCAGAAAGCCAGCTGCCAGAAGGAGGGCTGAGCCAGGTGAACTGAGCTGCCCTCTGAAGACTCAGATTTAATTAAGATGTGGAGGCAATTTCACTGGAGAAAGGGGAAAAAAACCAAAAACTTCTTATTAAAAAACTTTTCAAGTCACAGGAGAGGAGAGGCCTTGAGAACAAATAAACTTAACAGGTGATTGTGTGCACACATGAACACACACACACACACACACACGCTACTAGCTCTGCCTATTATCTGTCTCTCTGCATTATTGCAATATATGAAAGGGCAGAAAGGATTCCTATAGAGAAAATAAAATCTCTCAAGCCGGCATTTTGCGAGCCAACCTTTAGCCCAGTGAAATGTTCGACTCTGTCATTAAAACTGTCCATTTGTCACCTGTAATGTCAGTTAGCAGGATACTGAACTTCCCCAGGTAACTAATTCCCTTGTGTATCCAGCTCGCGGGGTTCCAAACGTAGCCACTCTGCGGGATGGGGATATTGAGCCTCAACAACCTTAACCGTGGCCCTACTGCTTCTGACATCCCTTTGTTTTGGATCCTGTCCCCAGCGGATCACTGATGGGGAGAATCGACAGGTAGCATGAGCCAGTCAGAGGCATCACTCAGGGGCATTAGTAGCATATGCAAAGTAGGAGTGGGTGTAATATTCCCAGATAACGTAACCGCTGCACTAAACTAATTCAGCCCCTCTCCCCAGCCCCTGAAGTCTGTTGATAGACGTATTTTGCCACTGTTAATGGCATCATTACTGGCACCGAGGTGACGGAAGGAGGCGGAGTAGGAACTGCTAACAGAATAATGAGCATGGTTTGGGGTGGTTTTTTTCTTCTTGGGAACCAGAGGCAGTTTAATTATAATCATGGCTCAATGCCACACAAAAGCCCCAGTGAGCAATTCAGAGCCACCAGTGCAGGGCAGGTTGATGAAGCTGAGGGGTGAGACTGGGGGAAAGCACTGGGCAGCAAGATGCTCCTTCTCCCTCTCTGGGCTTATTTCATTCTGGCTCCCTTCCCTTCTCGCTGGTGAAATGCTGACCCCACTGAGGTCACTGGCAACACTTCCATTTTAGCTAAGATTTCACCACTGTCCTTTTCATCTTGCGCCTTCCCTCTCCGTATCTGCCGGTTTCTCCTTTTGTACTCCAGCTCTCTGCACAGGAGCCCAGACCAGCTCTATGAACCTCTTAAAAGCAATGTCACACTTGCCCTGATAAGCAGAGTTTGAAACCAGTGGTACCGCCTGGTAGCTTAGTTCACACCCAGGGTGTGTCTGCACTGCAATCAGCGGTGTGACTGCAGCACTCAGAGACATACCGGAGCTAGCTTCGATCTGGCTAGTTCCAGTAACAATAGCAGTGAAACCACGGCGGCACGGGCTAGCCACTCAGGTACAAAGGCAGCAAAAATGCAGTAATTCCTTTCCTAGTATCGCCCCTGCATACAGGTAATGACATTACTTGCCCCTGGGATGTGGTAGGATCATTAATGGAAGTGGGGTGGGTGGTCCACAAGAGGCATGTTAATAGGCAATCTCGCTATTAAAATGGGACCTGCTGGAAAAGTTTGAGAACCCCGCTGTGTAGAAGACACCCAGGATGTGGGACGCTCCTTGTTTCTGAGCCATTCATTGTTTGATAGGAAGCTGTTTGGGCTGCTGAAAGTCTCTCTCGTTTCTTCATATTTCAGAGCACACAGTGATCGCCAGTCATCAAAAGCCAGCGAACAAAGTGGCACTGATGAAAAGCCGAGAGCGTGGGAGGGGGAGCAAGGCTTGTAAAACAAGCATGCAAGGTATTTTGCTTGAGTGGCCCTGGGATCCAGGCTTCTGAGGCACATCCTCTGGAAGCAGCCGCGTGTGCTGTTCCCCGTGAGGCTCTGTCGGATCTGGCCCCGTCACTGAAGTGATGGCAAGGAAATTGCAAAAGCCTTCCCAAAGGGGCCAATTAGAAATGAAAAACCTCACTTCAGACATCCTGGCATCGTTTTTTATCATGTTCCCTCTTCTGTGTTACTAGAGCATGCTGTTGTTTTGAACATAAATAGGCACATCCAGGTTCAGCCTCACGACAGTCTAGTCTTTCATGCCTGGGCCAGACTCAGTTAGCTGCATCCCTGAATATGGGATCCCAGATCCAAGCATCTCATTTTGCAAAAACAAAATCCAGCTCAGGAGATTTTGGAAAGCAGATCCTCCCTTGATTTTGACCTTCTCTAGCTTAGCTGTCTCTAAAAGCCCATCTGGTGTATTTTGGGAATATGTTCTTAGTTTCTGCTTCTCCTCCTACCTCAACAAAACGTCCCAGAAAACCAGAGCTGAGTGATCACTAAGAGAAACCTGGATTGGTGAATACTGTTGAGACTAAAAGTGCCAAGCTCTGTGCAGCGTGATCCGTGGGGTTGCATTATTCGTTTTTCTGCTGCTTTCTAACAGCCCGCGGGTATTGCTGAAACATTCACAAATCGCCAAAGTCTCGTGAAGTTGAGTTCAAATTCTTATGGGTCTGAAAATGCACACTAGGCAGTGTCTAAATTGCATTCACCATTGACTAGTCATCACTCTTCAGTGTAAGAACTGTGTCATCCAATAAGAGGGCAGAGTCAACACCACATGACTTAGGTAACACACCACAAGTAGTGGATCGATGAAGTAAACGTTTTGCAAATGGCCAATAGGCTGGAGATTGTTTATCCAAACTGTCCAGGGAATGAGCTCTTTTAGTCCTGGACTGTATTTTACTCTGTCCAGTGCCTAGCATGAAGGAGTCCGTAATGTGAGTGGGGCCTATTGCTTCTACTGGAATACAACTACAATAATAACAATAATACATTCACAGACAAATCGGATTGAGTCACAAACAGAAAGGGGGCCTAATGTCACAAGGAATATTATTCCCAATGCTAATTCCCTCCAGGACTTCTCTTCTGCATGAAGATGCTGTATGTCTTATGAACATATTCAAAGCCCTCTCCTTCCCAGCATCTTACTTTCTAAGAGCAGGCTTGTCGCCTTCATTTTTTGCTCTATGGTTAGGAATCACATACCCCTGAAACTTGTCTTTTCCCTAGTTGCCTGTATTCTAATGACCAGCACCTGTCTGCTGCAGGCATGGAGTTGGTGGCTTTGGGTTTCTGTGATCAGTCCCTGAATCGTTTCTTGGTCATGGTGTTGCCTTTCTTTATCTCTTTCCATTATTCTTTGTTCAATCCTGTAGGTCCTTTGTCAGCCCCTGCTTCCAGGCTATCCATGGGACCTCTGGTCTTTTCCTCTCTCTTTTCTTTTTCTGGTCTTTTCAGAACCAGACACGCCAAAGGACCATGAAAGAAGCGGTTCTCGTGAGCTCAGTTTTGCTGCATCAGTTTTGGTTAGCTCAGATATGAGTACACAACTTCTTGGTGTTTCTCTGATGGCACCTGAACTTCTCAGGAGTTCACCCACCACCTGCCCACTCCAAAAATTCAGTCAAGCCCTTAGGGGGCTTGGTTCCCATGCTGACTAGTAGCCCTCTGCCAGACATTGGAACTGGAGGTAGGATTGTGACCCACATTCCTGGGAGCTCCCTACATCAAAGCCCTGAGACAAGATGGTACAGGACACAATGGTAAGCTCTGCTGCCCATGCTCACGCTGCACGGATAATCAAACAGCACTAACTGATCTCCCAAAGTCCTGGCCCACCATCCACTAGGCTCAGAGTAAAAGCTGGGATCTTCACTTAGAGTGAGAGAGCTGGTGCATATCAATGTCTTTGATAAATTGACGGGCGAATGTAAATGAGCTTGCAGGGTGCAGTGTACAGGGGATGCATCTGGGACTGGGGGTGTTTGCTGGGAGTCCATCCCATGAGTGGCTGGCCAGACGCGCTCCTTCACAAGATCAGGGACTGAGTACTCGCAGGAGACTGGGCGTGGGCTGACCCAGGACTGGGTGGTTCACACAGCAAAGCGGGGTAAATCAGGGCTCAAGAGTGAGGAATTGGGGTGACACGGCTACACACCAGCCCAGATTGCAGGGGAGGAACAACACAGACAGAACTAGGAGTAATGGTCTCAAGTTGCAGTGGGGGAGGTCTAAGTTGGATATTAGAAAAAAAAAAATTTACGAGGAGGGTGGTGAAGCACTGGAATGGGTTACCTATAGAGGTGGTGGAGTCTCCATCCTTATAGGGTTTTAAGGCCTGGCTTGACAAAGCCCTGGCTGGGATGATTTAGTTGGGGTTGGTCCTGCTTTGAGCAGGGGGTTGGACTAGATGATCTCCTGAGGTCCCTGCCAACCTTCATCTTCTATGAGTCTATGACTACTTGTGAAATCCCTGTGTGTGGCCCATCTTGGAAGGCACTGCATCGGAAACCTGGGCTTCCCCATGCTGCCTTTCCCCCGGGGATGCCTGAGATGGGGAAACCATTCTGTGCTTTTAACACACACAGCAGCTGCTGGTGCCATCCTCCAGCCCCTCCCTAGCACAAGCTGGCTCTTTTTTGGGGCATCCAATGTAGCGTCCTGACAGCAAGCGCAGTGCCTGTGATTCAGGCAGACAGTGCGGGTTTAATTATTCTAATTTCCTTTGTCTCTTCCCCACTGCACCATTTGCAGGGCAGGGATGAAAAGCCTGCAGTGTGGTAATTGCTATTGCAGACACATCCCACTAAAACTCAGGGGAGAAACCTTTGCAGAAAATCTCTAGCGTTAAATATTCTGCCAAGAATAATGAGACTAGTAACTAGGACAGAGAAAGACCAGACACGGCTCACGGGGCCCAGTATGCTGCTCTTAAAGCACAGAGAACACAGCAACAATATTTTTCTGCCCACCGAAGCTGATAAAATGCATCTCCTGCCTCTGCATTACACTGCCTAGGATTCATTCCTCTTCCCTGTGTAAATCTGCAGGCCACCCACCCCCCAGCTCTTCATGGGTTTAACTCCTTTCCCTTCTCCTCTTAACCCTGCATGAGCTGGGGTGAACTCCTCCCAGTCAACCCCCTTCCTACCTGGATCAAGTACATTTCCATCTAACCCGTTCCCGCCGTAATCCCTGCATGAAACAGTGAATGTTTCCCCTTAGCCCAATGGACTGGGGGGGGAACCTTCCCCCCCACCAGTTCAGCTGTCTCCATGTCTTTAAGTGAAGCTGGGAACAGTCTGGGTGCTTGACGTACAGATCTGAGCTGTGGGGTGAGCAATGACCATGCCCTGGCTTCCTCTAGACACAGAGAGAACACATGCCTAGTCTCGTCTCGGTTGCACCAGTACAACTCAATTTCACTGCAAAATCTGGCTCGTTCCACTGAAAATAAACCAGATCCTTTGTGCAAACCTCAGAGCTCTCACTGACCAGCTCATCCCCTGGTCCCTCAGCGTTTGACAATCCAGGAGCTATGCAGAGACCTTGAGATACTGGAGAGCCGGTGAAATCAGCGTTTGGCTCAGGTCCATTTACAGACGAAAGAGAGAAGGAATGGACTTGACGCAAAGTCTCCATAACAGATCTGGTCGGAACTTGGAATTCCCCTTTTCTGGGAAATTCTGCTATTTCCGATTTTTTTCTGTTCCAGTTCCAGGCTCTCCAACTCCAAGGGCACTGGAGCCCCAGGCTTCCTGGGACCTAAGCAGCCTGGAAATCCCAAGACTCCTGGCCCTGTGGCAGCCCCCCACACGGTCTGCTGAGGAAAATTTCGATCTTGCAGAAAGTGCATTTCCTGTCTGAAAAGCATTCTGATGGAAAATTCCCAACCAGCTCTTCTCCCACAGGCCTGACCCAAGGAGAGCAGCAATCCAGAGAGCACGGGAGGGGGGTGAAGGTTTTTCAGAGCTCAGCAGTTTGTTTTTCTCTCTTTAGAGATCACAAACTCAGCTTTGTGATCTCCCACAGCAGGTCTTGGGGTCTGGGAAGCTAACGAATTCCATCCCGGCTGGCAGAATTCTGCTCATGGACCAGGCTCCTTTAAGGTGTCTCAGATTGGTAATAAAGCTACTAGTGACTTGGCCAGATTTTATCAGATCAGATTGCTTCCCAGTAGCAAATGTTGCGATACCATTTTCAAGAGGTTAGGCACCAAATAAGGGACCCGCTTTAAAACACCAGACAGGTAGACACCCTATCCTACAGCAGTACTCAGACCCACCCCCTCGTATGATTATTATCCAGTTCCCAGAGCGAAGGACAGGCTGCGTGGTAATTACTTCTAGGTTTCTTAAGTGTCATTACCAAATGAGCTAAAGGCACCTGTCACTTTTGTGCTAGTTGCAAGGTGCCTCCTGCACTCTACAAAACACTACAGAGACAGATCTTCAGCTAGCGTAAATCGGTGCAGCTTCCTTGGCTCTGGTAGTGGTGCACAGCTTTACTCCAGCTGAGACTCTGGCCCCCCTGTGGTCCTGTTCCCATCAACATTCAGCTTTACAAGGACACATTTAAAACATTTCTTCCTACGAAATGATGCTGAAAGAGAGACTGGTTGAAGCTTAAATCTTTTAAAGAAAAGCTGACGTTTTTGGGCAAGCACAAAAATGTGTCTTGTGGAAATCCACTTACACCAAGAGGATGTTCCTATCTCAGGCCTTACTTGTGTGCATGTCTGTCTGTCTGTCCCACTGCCCCCTGCTGGATGGAATCAGAACTGCTCAACTGTGTGTCATCAGCCCTATACTGACAGTTGATGGCGATACTCCTTGAGTATCCTCCTTGAGCTCACATGGTAACAGTCCAAGTTTGTGAAGTGGAGGATCTGGTTCTATCCTACCAGTTGCAGTGAAATGCTGAGTGGCCGCAATGTGCAGCTTAGTAAGGAGGGCTGAGCAAACAGGACAAGTCTTTCCCTACTGATATTTTTTTGGCACAGATCTGCCTGGTCCACTCTTTTGCTCGACATACCTACATTGCTCAGGGGGTGTGAAAAATCCGCCCCCGAACACCATAGTTAAGCCAACCTAACCTCCACTTTAGATGCAGCAAGATCAACCGAAGAAATCCTTTCATTGACCTAGCTACCACCGCTGAGGGTGGTGTTTTAACTACGTTGATGGAAAACCTCCTTCCAGCCCTGCAGCAAGGGATGCTCCAGTGGTACAGTGCTATCGCTGCAGGGCTGTAGCTGTGCGCGTTGCATCTGTCGTGTAGGCACGACCTTAGTCTCACTGAGATACAGTGCGATTTAGTCCCCGAAGAGCCGAAATCACTGTTGAAAATGGGATTTAGGGGCATATTCTCCAAAGGTATTTAGGCACTTAGTGGGATTTTTCAAAAGTCTAAATGCCTCTGAGCATCTGGCTCCTAAGTCACTCGGGCTACATCTACACAGTATTTTGGAACCTTCCAGCCTGGGTCAACAGACTCAGGCTAGAAAGGCCTGTAGGCCAAACAGCCATTGAGTGGGAACATTGGATGATGACTACGGTCCTGAGACAGATTGCAAGTGAGAGGTGAAAGGCGCCATAACGTGGGATCGGTCCACTGCCATCCAGTCCCCTCTCACGTCAGCTGCAGCCCACCCCCCAGGATTCCCTCCTTGGCTGTATCCTGAATGTTTAGTTCCTTCCTCAGAGAAATCCAGGTTGGTTTGTTTTGCTTTAATCTCAATGGTTTGTTGGCCTCCAAAGAAATTGCACAGCATAAGCATCCAGAAAACCAGTCTGAACCTTATCGTCTCTGCTGGGCTGATCCTGCGTGGTGCTGAGAGCTCTCCTTCCTCACTGATTTCAGTGGGATCACGCCCCCTTCCCTCCCCCATGCAAAGAACGTCTCTCTCTCCGCGCAGACAACAGATGGTAATATTTATTTACACAACTTGAAGGGGATTATTTAGTAAGATATGCCTGACAATTGGATCCAAACTAATTTCTTTTAATAAAGGCACTTGTGGTCCCCGTGGCAACTGCACTGTAGTTTCCATGTTAATGTTATTTCTCATCTGAAAACAAATTAACCACCCGAAAATCCCCTCTGGCGCGGGAAGAATAGAGATGGAGCAAGCCCCTCGCACGCAGCTGTCCAGTATCACGGACTCCAAAAAGGCCACAGCCAGCCAGCTCACTCGTCCCCTTACTGGGAGACACGCATCCCCCACACACTGTCGCATCAAGCCGCCTTCTTCCTTTAGACGGCCTGATCACAGAACGGTAGCTGCAGGAAAAGGTTTAATTGGCCGGACTCCGGTAGCAGATGAATGCGGCTGAGATTGGTTTTTGAGGATGAAAGGAAGGCAGGGAGCTGGGGAGAGAGAAGGATGGAGTTTGCAATCTGTCTGCAGTGATACCAAAGACAGGGAGCGCAGCAGAGTTGCAATGCATGGCAGCGCGACCTGTGAGGGGATGAATAGCCCCAGAGAGTCCCTTTGCCATCACCGGGGGCCAGTGGGGCTCGGTACCTGGCACTCTGCTGTGGGGGGGGGGTCCCTTTATTGCATGCCATTGTGATAACCTGCACCCTACATTCCCCTCCTCCATGGGAGAGGGAATCCCCACCAAAGAGCCAATGGGTGGGGCAGTCTCAGCACAGCGCAGAGGGGGCTGGGGCCACGGCCTCCCAGATGCTCGCTGGACTCACGGGGAGACCCTGCAACTCTCTGCCCAAGCAGAGAATGCCCTGCTCTTGATTTCACCATACCTCCCAGTCTCCTGGAGCTGCCTGGCTCCTTCCTATAACCAGCACAGGGGGCTGGGCTGGAGTCTGGTGAGTTACTCGGTTATCAGGCATGAAGGTCAAGTATTTAATCAGCTGGCAGAACAAAGTGCTGCCTAGTGGTTAGAGCAGTAGATCCAGGCCAATTTCCATCTCAGCTAGTGACTTAGTGAGTAATGCCAGGCAAGCTTTTCTGTGCCTCAGTTTCTCTGTAAAGCACTTGTCCTCTCTAAGGCCAAGACATTATTACCATTATGGGTTCATCCCCTCCAGCACTGCTGCCCTGACAGCAGGTGTGCCCCCATGAGAGCAGCCCTCCTGCTTTTGCTCATCCCACCCTGCTCACCACTCTGAGGCTCGGCACCAACCAGAGGAGCCCTTTGCTGTGCTCTGCCTCCCACAGGAGAACTGGTGCCGGTGAGTCAGCAGCCCCCAGCGCCAGCGCCAGGCGTCGGTGCTTCTCCGGCGCTGAGAATACCCGGCCGTCTCCAAAGGCAGAATGACGAGGCCACATCCGGAGCTAGACGAGTAGCTGCAGGAAGGGCCGGCTAACGAGCTGCCAGCAAAGGAACCGGGCTGCCAGGGATGGGCGGAAGGGAGTGAAGGGGAGGGATGCAGCAGTTCCCATGGGCCAAACCAAAGAGCTAAGCAGGGAGAAAGGCCAGGGGGGGAAATTCCTCCCCCAGCCTCAGGAACTCCCCCCCCCTTGCAGCGGCCCCAGGAGCCCTGGGACACGTAGGTGCAGTGCAGGGGAATTTATGCATGCGGGGGGAGCCACCCTTCCCATCAGTGCAGTGTGCCAGGATCTCCCTCCTTCACGGCGCAGGCTGGTCCTGGTGCTGAATTAATACGTGATGAACCCGCAGCAAAGCGTCTCCGTGCGTGGTTCCCTGCAGCTCCTTCAGCAGGACAACGGCCCTCGGTCACCTCAGGGCGGCCCACTCACCCCCTCAGCGTGGGCTCTGTTAAACACGCCGCAGGAACCCCACCCCTGCCTGACACCATCTCTGCTGAGTTGCTGAAAGATGAATGGGATCCCGGGAGCCCTGATGTGTGGCTTCGTGTAACGGAGCAGCCTGCTCCTTTACGGGCCAGGAGGCTTGGGCCAGCCAGCTCTGTTCGGTTAGCCCCATCAGCGCCAGACTCAGCTGCCTCCAGCCTGAAGATGCGGGACGAGTGGGGGGGCCGGTGTCAGCGTGGTGAACAGCAGGGCCTCACATAAAGGCGTGAGGGAGCACAGTTAGGCGCGGAAGCTGTGGCAGAGGCTGTAGTGAGCCAGGCCAGGCTCTGGTAGGAGGCCGAGGTGCGGGTAGGAGCTTGGAAGAAGTCGAAGGGCGCTCGCAGAGCAGACGATAGCTGCTTGTTGTTGGGTCCCTGAACTGGAACCTCATGTGATGGAAGCACCTGGGTTCCCTGCCCAGGCGTTGAGATGCTGGTACAAAGCCCCTGAGGAGGGGCGAAGGGTAGGTGAAAGCCCTGAGAGGAAGCATGTAAGGCCCATGGGTCCAGAGTGGCGGGCAGAAGGTTGGATGTCAGGACTGGGACTGGGATTAATTGGCCCTTTGTTACCCCAGCAGGGGACAGAACTTGCCCAGTGCCCTGGCTGGGCCACGCATGACGCAGACCACGGCAGAAGGAGATCGTCTGAGGTGCTAGAGTGGGAGAAACCCGGCTGGGCTGTATCCAGGAGTGAGGGGGGTGCTCTGGGGGTGAGTACCCTCCCCCTCCATTACACAGCCCCTTGGCAAAGAGAGCCTCCACCTTGCTCAGAGTATAGCCTCCCTCCACTGGTCCTGAGCTGCCCAGCACCTCTGGTCCCATCAAACCCCCCCTCACCATCTCAGCCTGCAGGGACACCGGTGTCCTGATACTACACCCTCCAGGGGGTTATTGTGGGGGGAACCTGCCAGGAGACGTCCTTCCTGTCACATGCGTATCTGAGCCTCCCACCATCTCTGGGTCCGGGTCCGGGTCGCAGCCTCCCTGCTGCCCCATTCATTCACTGGTCCCTGCTCTTTGTAAGTGGACAGTCCCCTCCCCGACCGGAGGGAAGGTGCAAAGCAGCCAGCACAATCTGCCCTGCTCCACGCTCTAAAAGCCACTCAGGCCACCTGACGGAGGAGCAGATCTTGGCCTGCTGCGTGTCAGAGGTTCCTGAATAAAGGCAGGAAGGGGAGAGCAGGATTTGTCTGAGGGCTGAGGCTCCCCCAGCCCCTCTGGCTATCAGCCTGTCAGAAAGGCTGGTCTTGTTCCACTGGCCATGGCCCCAGTTCACCATTTCCCTGTGCTCCTTCGGTGCCAGCTGGGTGTATGGCGGCTGGTGCAGGTGAACCCTATGGCCCGGTGCACAGCACCCTCTACCAGCACCACCCTCACTGGGAGCCTTGCGGGAGTCCAGGCAGAGCGGCTGTGGGCTGGGGGGGAGGGGATTGTGGCATGGTGAGGGCAGGGGTGCATGCTGGTGATCATTCATCCCCGCAGCGCCCTAGCGGGGTCCCTGGAGCAGCTGTACCCTGCACCAGCCCTGAAGAGCAGAGGCACACTCTGCTTCCCTCTGTCCCTGCGCTGGGGGCTGCGCCAGCACAGGCCTGACTCCGGCTGAGGCTTCTCTCTGACATCAGGGGGGTCACTCTGGGGTTGCTAAGAGCAGAGTGTGGTCCCCACCCAACGAGGTCTCCTGCCCTTGCTCAGTGGCAAGCGGCAGTCCCTGGGAGCGGCTCACCTGCCCTCGCTCTGCCTGTGCAGATTCTCTGGTTCCTGACACAGAGCTGGCTGGGCCCCCTGGCTCTCAAACGATTCCCAGTCCAAGGAGGAAGAACCACAAGAAGGAAAGTCGGGTCTGGCTGAGCTCCACCCCCACCTTGTACGCCCGGCTAAGCCCCACGAGTCTGGCTGCTCCTCCAGATCCCCTGCGGCTGCAGATTTCATCAGAAAGCGTGCCCCCATCAACTCGCTTGGCCTAGAGCGCTCAGGCTTTGGTACCAGTTCTAAACAGACAGAGCCAGTTCTGATGTTATCCAAATTGATTGTCTCATCCCTGCCTCAAAGCCCCTATAACTCGCCTCTATTCCCCACAGCAGCGTATACACAAATCACCCCGACAGCAACCACCATGACCAGCTAGAGCAAAGCAATGTGAAGCCATGTGAGAGAGGGGTGTGTGTGTATACACATACACACACCCTACATAAACACACACAGCTGCCTCTTATCAACCAATTAGTGTTAACTGGTTTTTACACCTGCTGCTACCTTGCACTCTTAACCCGGACCCAATTAACTGCAGCTGGCCTGTGGGCGCCTTCCCCCAGAGAGCAAATGCTCCCTGCTGCTAGTACACAGCAGGCTTTGCTCATCTCTCCACCCAGGGCTTTAGGTCACCTCCCTGCTTCCCCCCAGCCAGCTCCCCTCCCCAGTCCAAGGCCTCCGCCCCTGCAGCCTGTCTCACACGCTGTCTGCTGCCTCCCCATCTGCTCATCAGTCCCGGAGTTTTCCAGCCTTCCCTTTAACACTCCCTCTTGCCAGGGAACAGGTTCTCCTCTGCTCCAGCCTCAGCTGTTTCAGCTCTCTCTGGGCTCATGTTAACAGGTTCCCATCATTCCTTTCCGGGCCTGAATCTTGTAGTGACTTCTCTGCAGGCTCTGAGCACCCTCTCCATCACACGTAGCACCCTTGTCTATCCCAGCGGCCTTCCCTGCCGGTGTTGTTCCTGGCACTCCTATCTCTGCCCCCAAGCCTCTGGCAGCAAGTGTTCACCGTGTTTGTTTTTGTAGGGACGGGGATGGGTGGCCTGGCTGGGGTAAAAGGAGACCCGCCCAGAGCTGAGGTTTGCTGGAAGCAAAGTCAAATGTGGGTTTGTAAAATGGAAGAGCCAGAACATAGCTTAGTTCTGGTCCATGGGCCCCAGCAGAGGATCTGGCTCCACCTACTTTCAGTGACCGCTTGCAGAGCTGATTTTTGCAGCCTCTCAGATCAGGGGCTTAGACGAGTGTCTGTGCACCATCGGTTGCATTGCCATCGCTTGGTTCATGGCCCTGGGCATGACAGGAATGGTGGGAGAAGCCAGGTCCCTCCCCTCTGACTTTTTTCTGAGGGGCAGAAAGATGCTAAGCTCCCTGGGCTGTGTGGGAAACTGTCTCGGGGCCGGGACTAGTGAGAATTGGGGTAGAAATCCGGTGTCAGCTGAACTCAGGGATTTAGACGGGGGGTGGGATTTGGAAGCAGGTTTGAATCCTCTTGATAATGCAGCTCTCCTGATCAGCACTGTTCCAGGGAACCGGCAGCTCAGAAAAGATCAGGTGTAGCCTTGTCCCAGCTGCAAATTGGCACACATCAAAGACGGCTCTGGGAGAGGAGAGGGGAGGAGAAGAGAACAGCCCCTCTTTGCTGAGTAGCCGCTCGTTATATCCGAGGCTTCCGAGGGCCACTTGAAAAAAAATTGCCACTCTTTCCCGGTGACTCCTGTCACCCTAGAGATAAACAGCTTAGCATTAGTCCCGGCTGATGATCACTGCACCTGAGACTAGCGGCCGAGCACCCCCTGGCGGTGACTCGTCTGAGGATGGAGAGCATAGGCTGGGCGGGTCCTTTTCTCACACAGCCCCCAGCCCCAGCCGTTTGCCCAGCAGCTCTGTGATCACAGCTATGACCAGGCTAGAGCCTGGCCCTGTGTCGTGGGCCCATCGCTGGCTGTTATTCCCCTCAGTGCACCTGTTGTGTGGGCCAATTGTTGGCTCACAGCTCCTGAGGGGGAGAGAGGAAATCAGCAACACAATTCAGACGGGCACTAAACAAAGTCGTTCCTTAAAAGGGATCATTCCTCCCTGCTCCAGTCCCCCTCCCCCAGGCAGTGCTGCTGGCACCATGCCCCTCTCACTCCGGTCAGAGAGGCTGAAAGAGAAGCGGTCTCCCAAGCTCCCAGGGGAAGTGGCGGTTAAGAGTGGAGTGGTGCAGGAGAAGCGTGCGCTGCAGGGGGCTGACGCCCCCCGAGATGAAGGAAGTCATGTTACCTCAGTGGGCCAGGGCATTACCGAGCATGTCTCCGAGGTGTATTGCAACTGGGAGTGTCAAAAATCAGATGAGGTTCATGATGCCTGATAGGCAGGTGCGGCAGATCTGTAAATCCCAGTGCCCGTTGCCTGACGTGCCAATGCGTGGCTCAGACAGATGGGCAGGCAGGCTCCCTGCTGATGATGACACTCAGCCTGATTGTCCTCCCAGCGGTCCTGGTGTAAATCAGCAGTAATGGCACTGAAGTCGGTGGAGTGAGTGAGAGGGGAATCAGGCCCATTGACCGGCTTGGAGAAAGTCACTGGAAAATAAGAGTCAGAAAACTTCGTTCCTACATAGTGACTTGAGTTTTCAAAGCACTTTGCAAACATTAACAGGCACCATAGAGATGGATGCTTTATAAATACCTATAATAATTATCAGGCTAAGACGGAAGGTGTAGGCTGAAGGCAGATCTCCAGTGCACTTGAAAAACTGACACATAAAACTTTGCTGTGTAGTTCTAGGCGTCATACTGCTGGTGAATCTCTAGTCTATAGAGGTTCAAAGGTTCACATTGCATCCATTCCCCAAAGTTCAGGGGCTGAACTGTGCTCCGGTTAGAACTCCAGTCCTCTGGGGCTTGCAAACTGGCCCAGGGACTCTTCAGTGGGTGCTAAGCACCTCTGCAAATCAGCTCACCATTTTTCATTAGGTGCCTGTGGATTTAGGAGCTTAGCCATCCACCCTTGGGTCAGAAAATGTTCGTCTCAGTTGATAATGCTTGGGATGAAAGGTCCTATGCTCGGGTATTAGTTCATAGAGTGAGGAGCACGGGAGGGGAACTACAGCTTCCCCTCCCGGACCTGATGTAAATCCACTCAGTGGATTCTCTGATTGGTGCTTTCAGCCATTAGCAGAGAGCAGCAGGAGATGCTGGAGGAGGCGGAAGATCCATTTACGCCTGCTGCGGGGAGGCCCAGGTGAACCTGAACTTTGAAAGGAGAGGGGAGCATTGCAAATGACAAGTGAAATACTACTCAGACCTGTTGGGCTCCAAGCTGAGGGAGGTGGAAAGCAGCCTCAGGAGCCCAAACAGGAGAGAACGGGCTGGTCTGCAGCTCACTGCAGAGCCTTGGCAAATGACACTGGAGTAAGTGAAACACTGTAGTAAGTGAAAGTGGCCTGCTAAGAGGGCCAGGCATTCAGCAGAGTCCAAAACTACCCTGCTCCACGGTCCCGTCTCTTCTGAAACACTTCAGTCACAGGCCTCCTCTGACCCAACAGGGAAGGTGACCCACGTTTATTGGGTCCCACTGGCTCTGCCTGCTGAGTCTGGGTCTCCTGGCCCCAAATAGCCATGGCGGGAATAGGCAGCATGGGAGAGGGAATCCCACAGGGTCCTGACGCTGCTCGGTTGGCCCATGACGGGAGAGCGCCCAGCACGCCAGCGGCTTTGCTTTCAAACTAAACGTTTGTTGTTTCTGGGTCAAAGCGCCTGAGCGTGCGGTAGAAGGGCACAGTCTATCCCGGTGTATCCTGGTTACGCAAATTCATTCATTTGGGGCCAGAGCTGACGTCACTTGGACTCAACAGGAGTCGTTCCAGTGATCTCAGCAGGCTCCGGCTTGGGCCCTTTGTGACCCCCTAGCACTCAAGTGCCATTGACATTAAGTTGAGCAGGTGCTTGAGGGCTTTGGTGAGCGGCCGGTGAGCTCAAAGGAAACCCACCATTCTCGTACCGCAATCGCGTCCCTTTCAGCTAAGGAGGGAGAGGGGCCAGGTGCCGCAGCTGCTCCTCTGAGCGTGAATCCCTGACATGGGCTGACTGCGCATTCCCCGAGCCCGGCTGGCAATGAGGAAGTGTTGACCTGGAGCCGGCAATGTCTGATTCCACTTTTCAGTGTGGGTTGTGTTGTGAGAAAAAGCACCCCAGGAAATGGTGAAAGACATGAAAATGTTCATTTCCTTTGCAAATTCATTTTTCACACACACACACACACACCCCACACACACACACTTTCAGTGCCAAACATCCAAGGAACTCTAAGTGAGAGGCTCTGGGCCCAGGATGGGCTCCCGTGGAAGGGTGGAGAAATCAGAGCAGAACAAAGCACTCAGGAAGGCACAGGGCTGGTCAAGCAAACCTTGATTTACTGGGATAACAATGCTTCTGTAACAGAGAAGGCAACTGCCACGAGGAACCAGCTGACAGGCCTGCACTGTCTCACCCAGAGACAGTTCCAGCGCTGCGGAATTACAGACCCCAATGAGATTACACCAGTAACAAAGGAACTGCCGCAGGAACAACAGGCCGGAAGCAGAAACACTGTATTCCCTCTTTTCCCCCACCCCCCGACATGAAAAATCAAAGCTCACCGAACGAGGCAATGGCATTATATATTGGGAAAGTGAGTGCAAGGCAACAGGGCTTCGATGAGCAGGACAATGTCACAGGACCACAGTCACATTGTACGCTAGAGTGTGAGGTCACGTCCGTAGGCACTTGAGGATCCGGCGGACAATCGCCAGCCATGTCACTTGAACCACAGCAGACTGCATAAAGCCACCTGGTTAATTTGACAACTAAATTACACCACACACTTCACCAGCAGCAATACAGCTACAGAGAACTCTGACTTGAGCACAGGTGTGGGTTCAACGCATCCCTGGCAACAAGGACTGAATCCAAGAGACGAAGACGACAGAGTGGTTGGAGAACTGCCACTTTGTCTTACAACATGTGAGGCAGTATTTGCTAGTGGTTCGAGCAGGGGAGCTGGGAGTCAGGCCTCCCTAGTCCTTTTCCTGGCTCTGCCACAGGCTTTTCAGGTGACCTTAGGCAAGTCAGTTAACCTCTGTGCCTCAGTTTCCCCACCTGTAAAATGGAGATCATAATAGTTACCCCCCCTTGCAGGGGACTGTGAGGCTGAGTTAGTGTTTGTGAAATGTTCTGGTGCCTTGGCATTGCTTAAATGTGAAGTATTTCTAATATGATGCTGTATTTCAGCATGGTCATGGGTCTTTACACTGGATAAAAGGATTAGCAACGTGGGAAGTACAAATCAGCCAGCCAGGTGTAAGCCAGGGTTCAGGTAAAAGATACAGGGAAAGCACTAATTATGACTCATACCACTTAACCCCCTGTCATCCAGAAAGAGATCATCCAAGAGTATCTTTTGCTGCTGGACAAACATCAGAGTAGAGGGAGTTGGCTTATCTATGGAGCTGGGCTTTGGTGCCGCAGGAGAGAACATGACATATTCTGCGATAAGGTGCTGACCTGCAGCACTGGCCAGACGCTGAGGATGAGAGTCATGCCTTTAACTACGTCACCTTTTTACTAACGGCCAAATAGATAGCAGGATCTTAGTGATCGTGAAATGAGGTCACCCTCTGGTGGCCAGCCTGGGCAACCTACAGCCAAACCGTGGGGCTATGCTATGGGACTTCATAACAGCAGTGAGGGAGTAAGTGGTGCAGGGTTTAAACATTCACCTGAGCGTCCAGAAGTACTACCCTTAATATACCCAACGTGTGCAGTCAACAGCTAGGGCCGAGCATAACCTGTCCATGCTAAAGCTGTTGTATTGGTACCTGGCTAGGAAGGTTTGATACCAAAACTGGACATTAGACTGCAGCATTGTGAGCCTTTTGCCGTAAGGAGAATGTTCAAATGTTTGCAAGTCTTTTCAAGTCACCAGAACTGAGTCTTAAAGCTGTAGAAAGCTGCATGAGGGCAGTGCCTCAAATCTCCATGGATTCAGTATCCTTTTTGGAGAACTGATCGGAACCAGCTTGGTTAACAGTCAATCAGAGGAGGTGAGCTCTGGGTCAAGTCCGTCTTAGACCAATGGCAAATCTAATCCCTGGCTTTGCTAATATCTTTGTAGTGACAGCCCAAAAAGTGTGTGTGGTGAGTGGGGGCTTGGAAAAAAGGCAAAAGAAAGAGGTAGGTTTTGCTGTGAGGTTTTGTTTTGTTTTTTAACTAATTACCCCTCCAAAAAATAATATCTTATCTGAAGGTCCCCTTTCTTTGGGGTTAATGACATCTGAATGATAGCATCCGCATTAAAAATTGCTCTGAGAACTGACCAGAGCAGTGGGAGTGCCGGCTGTTTGCTTCTCCTCTCCTTTTCTCCTTAATTAACATAATGTTAATTGGGGGGGCCAAAGGTCTCAGACATGATGCATAGTTCCCAGAACTGCTGTGGGGCAAAGCCGAGACATACTGACCATGCTACAGGGTGGCTGGTCAAGGCTGTTCCTGTGTTCCCATACACTGTCGCTGTTACATGGCATGCTACAGAAAGTGCATGCTTCGTTGTTTTGTTCTGAACAGTCCAGGTCCGTGAGATCATGCACCATCCATGTCACTGTGTCTCAGCTTGAACTCTCCAGATTCTTCCTAGGCTGTAGCATACACACTCCATGCTATTCCCGATGCAATAGGATACATCATCCATGTTACTCTTTACTTTTAGAGAGGCTTGCATTCTCTTTGGAGGTTCTGAATGCGATGCCCCAGGCCGTATTTTTGTGTCAAGGGGGTTATGGTGTCTGGCAAGGTTACTCCTCCAGGGTCTGTACACTCTGTGGAGTTCTTGGGCTGTGTTTACAGGAGGAATTAGAATGTGACTCATGTATTATGTACCTGCTAAGTCTCTAACTGCAAAGCTGTTTTAAATGATTATGAAAAGTCCATAACCTGGAAGCATCTAAAGTGCTCTGAGTGCATAGAAATAAGCTCCTATCAACTAATAAGGTGAGTGCATAACTGGTTGGAAAAGCGTTCTCAGACTGTAGTGATCCATGCTTCACAGTCAAGCTGAAAGTGCGAATCAAGTGGGGATCAGTTCTGGGTCCGGTTCTGTTCAACATCTTCATCAATGATTTAGATAATGGCACAGAGAGCACACTTATAAAGTTTGCAGACAATACCAAGCTGGGAGGGGTTGCAAGTGCTTTGGAGGACAGGAATAAAATTCAAAATCATCTGAACAAACTGGAGAAATATTCTGAAGTAAATAGGATGAAATTCAAAAAGGACAAATGCAAAGTACTCCACTTGGGAAGAAACAATCAGTTGCACACGTACACAATGGGAAATGACTGCCTAGGAAGGAGTACTGCAGAAAGGGATCTGGGGGTCAGAGTGGATCACAAGCTAAATATGAGTCAACAGTGTCACACTGTTGCAAAAAAAGCAAACGTCATTCTGGGATGCATTAGCAGGAGTGTTGTAAGCAAAACACAAGAAGTAATTCTTCCACTCTACTCCGCACTATTTAGGCCTCAACTGGAGTATTGTGTCCAGTTCTGGGTGCCACATTTCAGGAACGATGTGGACAAATTGGAGAAAGTCCAGAGAAGAGCAACAAAAATAATTAAAGGTCTAGAAAACATGACCTCTGAGGGAAGATTTTAAAAACAGGGTTTGTTTAGCCTGGAGAAGAGATGACTGAGCAGGGGATATGATAATAGTTTTCAAGTACATAAAAGTTTGTTACAAGGAGGAGGGAGAAAAATTGTTCTCCTTAACCTCTGAGGCTAGGGCAAGAAGCAATGGGCTTAAGTTGCAGCAAGAGCAGTTTAAATTGGACATTAGGAAAAACTTCCTAACTAACTGCCACGGTAGTTAATCACTGGAATAAATTGCCTAGCGAGGTTGTGGAATCTCCATCATCAGAGATTTTTAAGAGCAGGTTAGACAAACACGTGTCAGGGATGGTCTAGATAATACTTAGTCCTGGATGAGTGCAGGGGACTGGAAGGGACCTCCAGAGGTCTTCTAGTCCAGTCCTATGATTCAATGATTATTATACACTGCAGCATTGTGGACAGAGATGTCATGACACCACCTGTGCATCAGGTTTATGCATCTCCTAACTGCACACCTCAGGCCTTTGCATTTCACATGTGCACAGCCCCTGAGGCTGTAGCACTCTGGGCCACCAGGCTGGGCTTCACTTCCCCACTAGCTTCACTAGATCTGCTAAGAGCGCCAGGTGTTCCCCCGTGGGACAAAGGAGACACTGTGCATTGATTTATGCTCCTGGTATTTACAAAGCTGGGCCTTGGGGCTGGCTAAGGGGAATAGGGGCATGAGGTGGGAGGACAGGATGGTACAAAAACACTTCACCAATCCAGTGCATCTGGTCACGCCACCTACCAAAAGATGCTCATGCTCACATTACAGGGCCTGCAGCTGGGCCCTTGCACTGGTTTTGCAGCACACTGTCACCACGTCACAGAGCCAGAACAGAGCTAAGTAACAGCTACAGATCTAGCTAAGCTTCAGTTCGCAGCCTTTCAGGATATAATACTTGAGACAGGAGGAGCAGCTGACTTGCCGGGAAGGGAGTGTGACACTCCCAAGCACTCCGACTTCATGAAGAAGTAACATCTCCCAAAGACACAGGGTGTCTGCTTTAACATCTGGATTGGTGTCCCTCTGATCACGTGTGGGACTCCAGCAGGTTCAGAGACTCATTTGAAACAGAACCAAGAAAGACCCTGGAGCGGTTTGGAACTGGAACACATTTCCATCGCCCGAGTGGGCAAGACATATTTGTCCTGGGTTTGAAAACATCAGGGAGGAAGCATTTTTGTAACCTGCTCTAGTGACAAAAGCAATTCTGACCCCCTGCAACCTGTTCTCACTAGAGCTGATCAGAAACCAACAGCTTTCTTGCAAAAAATGCCCACTGAGTATTTTTGGGTTGAAAAGTGTCAGTTTTCCATGGGAAATTTCAAATGAAAGGTTTGCTTTCAAAAGGGAGTGGGGGAAAGACCCATTTTTCATGCTTTCTGCTTTCTAATTATTTCCAGCTGCAAAACAAACAAACAAAAATCATGAAAAATGGGTTCTTCCTCATTTTCTCACACGCTTTTTACCTCTTCTGCCACCTTCCAATGGAAAAAAGGGGCAAAGGGGAGAGGGGGAACTGAAATTGGTCAGTTTCCTGAGCCCAAAAACAAAACAAAATTTTATGCTGAAAAGAAATAAATTATTTTTAGAATTTTCCTGTGAGAAAAAAATCAACCAAATTCATTGAAATCAACATTTTCCCTCAACTTCAACTAAAGCAGGTTTTCCAGCGGAAAATGTTTTGACTGAAGAATTTCAACCAGTTCCATTTCTCACTCATCAACCTCAAAGCTTTAGCTTTCTTTTGCCCAATGACACATCTTTCAAGACACCCAACTCTCTGGAGCCAGGGAGCAGCTAACGGCTGTGGCCAGCTACAGAGAAGTGAAACAGGTGCTTCAGTTCTATTGACTTCAGTGGGACCTAAGCACATGCTCAAGCATTGTCCTGAATAAAGATGTTTTCCTGAACTGCAGCCTAAAGTTTGGACACAGGAAATGCCCTGATATTAAAGCATCACCCGCTTCACTGCATGGCAATTAGGATGCAGTCACCATCTGTCCCCACCAATCAGACAGCCACAGTTAGTGGTGCATTTATTAGGACAAGCAAGTTGCTCTGAGTGGTTTGTCACATTCTGCTCTTGGATACGTGTCCCCAAAATCCCATTGACTTCAGTAGGCTGGGCCCCCAGGCAGAATCCAGACCTTAATTTTCAATCTATTCTGAGTTAAGGAGGTTGCGATGTATTTAATTTAATTAATATGGTTTTGACAATTGTCAGCTGACGTGGGTTAGTGGCATTAGCAAGAGATCATGGGAACGGTTCTGGTGACTGCTGAGAGCTGGAGTTGCAGGATTAAAGTTGCCTTCCACTATGAATAACTGATTTGGAACGGTTGCTGCTGAGTAATTACACTCAGAAAAGGGTCTGTCAATACAATTTGCTGTCACTTGTCACTTCGTATTAAGAAGAATGGATCCAGGTACCCACTGATTCTGCCTGTCATATGCAGTGCGAGGGTATGGCAGTCAAGTCAAAATACAGCAGTGCGAGGATGGAAACAAATTCTGCAGTGAGTCTAGAGAGAGGATGAGAGAATCCAAGCTGTTCAAAAGACACACAGTCAAGAGGCAAATGTGGGCAGTGCTTAGCTTTGGTACAATGAAACATCACGCATCAAATCTGCACCGGGCACAAGAAAGTGGCACTCAACTCTCTGCATGGGAAGGGGGGAAAAGGCAGCCAGACCAATGGCAAAAGAGCTCCAGCAAACCCCTGATCAATAAGCACGGCTAGCAAAAGTCTCAACGGGGCAGCAGAATGTTTCACATTGAGGCCGGAAAATCAAAGGGTAAGAACACGAGCTTCAAAGCCACTGGGTAAAGTGGTATGGGCTTGGAAATGTAGATACAACGCAGGCCCATTAGCCAGACCTTTTGGTTCAGATCAAATGTCGCATCAGGAGGCTCTCCTTGTAGGGGGAATGCACTCAGTGCATTGAAGGGGCTGAAAAGCTTTAACTGCTCTAATCAGGGTGCACTCTATCAGCTCTGCTACATGGGGTCTAAAAGTGCCCTGGGAATGGATTTGCTTCAACCCACCTCCTGCATTCTTCCAGCTGCTTGCTGGCTGTGCAATCTGTCCCCAGACTACCCCTGCTCTGCATGCAAAAGATTCTAGGGCACATTGTCAGCCGCGAGCCGGCCAAGAAGGTGGTCCTGGAACCAAGGCCAGGATATCCAAAGAAGCCGAAGGGAGTTATGCACCCAGTGGGGATTATAATAGGATTTGGATGTTTAGATCCTATGAGCTCCTTTGAAAATCCCAGTCCAAATCCACAGCTGGTGATAAGTGTAGAGAATGAGTGATCTGGAGGGATCTGGCTATTCACTCCATTGTTTTCCCCAGCCCAGCAGTAGTAACTACAGTTTTGCTGTTCCATCTGAAGCTGCTTGGCTAGTTGACCGCAGTCTGGATTTCCAATAACCTTGACCTATGAGGCAAAACGGCTGCTTGGACACAAATCCTGAGACAAGAGACACATGTTAATCTGCACGAAAACGCACTCGAGCTGGAGACTGGGCAGCGATGAATCACAGCTGGAAACGCCCTGTGTCAAGAGAAGAACGCAGGATTGATGGTGGCTGGGTGAAAAGTGAGTGGCTGGACCGGACGGCGGCGCACGAAGGGTGGATGACTGAGTGATGATTTGGGGGTTCTCATTCTGGGACTGGTGCTGTGGATCAGATGAAACCCAGATTGAAGGGAAGGCTGCCCGGTGCCAGGTGTAAGTGGAGATGCTATTCCTAGTCACAGAACTGTAGAATGCTTTTGCTTAGATATTGGCCTTACTAACATCCTGCTGCAGTGAGTGCCACAGGTGAATTATACCCTGCTTACACAACAACAACAACAACTGTTTAGTGCTGGGCTCTGAATGATCTTGGTCATTTTCTGACCAGCAGAAAGGCTTGTTCTGTAGTGGGGGAGCTCAGCTGTTAGACCGTGTTTCTTTAAGGGCCACTCCCTGTATCCCAGGTGTTTTCTTAGATGACTGCCTGACCCCCCCTTTCCCAGGCCCCCTTCCTACACGTTGTTTGGGTTGTAGCACAACAAGTTGAACTCGAGGTTCTCATCCCAGTGCCTGAGCAAAACGAACAGCTGTCGGGCTGCGGCCTTGACGGTCCCCAGGCTGCGGCCCTCTGGGAACTCCTGCTCGGTCAGCCACAGGCTGGCCTTGGCAGCCACCAACTCCCACTCGATGAAGTAGCAGGCGGAGCTGTGCTCCAGCCAGGCCAGGGCCACGGCTGTGGCCCAGAGCATCCCCTCGGGCTCGGCCCACTGATGCAACTCGATGTCAAAGAGCAGGGACTGCAACTCGGAGCTGTCCGACTCGGAGCCTCTGCCACTGTCGCTCTGCAGCTCCCGAGGGGACTGGGTCCTCTCCGGGGAGGAGAAGCGGCGGATGGTGATGGCCGGGGGTGAGAGTTCATTCTCCGCTTTCAGGGCCTTGGACAGGCTTTCAATGGCACTGCCAGAGAAGTGGCGAGGCCGGCCCGTGTCCTCCAGACCCTCGCTGTATCCGTTCAGCACGGCCCCAGCAGTGAAGTCTCTGTCTGAGACGTTCTCTCCGTGAACGTCATTCGGTGCCAGCAGCTGCCGGCTGTAGCCAGGGCTCTTGGGTTCCCGAGGCGTGTCTGACTTCTTAGCACTGCAGGAGCTGGCGGAGGGGCTGAGAGCCAGCCGGTGGCAGGTGAACGGAGACGTCCACTTCAGCTTCTCCATGGGAATGTTGATTGCATGGCAGAAGGCTGGGTTCAGCAGGAAGGCCCCGCAGGCCAACTGCAGAGACACCTGTGGAGAGGGATAACAACGCTGACGGAAGGCCCTGGAGAACAACCTGCTCTGTAGGCCCAGCCAGGGCTTTGACTCATAGACTCTAAGGTCAGATGGGACCAATACGAACATCTAGTTTGACCTCCTGCAAAACCCAGGCCACAGAACCTCACCCCCCCGCCCCCCGACTCCTGTGATAGACTCTGACCTAAGATGGAGTTATTGAAATCCTCAGATAATGAATTAAAGACTTCAAAGTTCAGAGAATCCACCAGCAATGCTGCAGAGGAAGGCAAAAAACCCCTAGGGCCTCTACCAATTTGCCCTGGGGGAATATGGCAATCAGCTAAACCCTGAGCATGTGGACAAGATTCACCAGCCAGACACCCAGAAAGAATTCTCTGTAGTAACTCAGAACCCACCTCTTCTAACATCCCTTCACAGGCCATCATACCATCCCCTCCATAAACTTGTAACGCTCAGTCTTGAAAGCCAGCTAGGTTTCTTGCCCCCACTGCTCCCCTTGAAAGGCTCTTCCAGAACTTCACTCCTCTGATAGTTAGAAACCTCCATCTAATTTCAAGTCTAAACTTCCTGATGGCCAGTTTACAGCCATTCGTTCTTGTGTCCACATTGGTCCTGAACTTAAATAACTCCTCTCTCTCTCCCTGGTATTTATCCCTCTGATGTATTTATACAGAGCAATCATATCTCCCCTCAGCCTTCTTTTGGTTAAGCTAAACAAGACAAGCTCTTTGAGTCTCCTCTCATAAAGCAGGTTTTCCATTCCTCGGATCATCCTAGTCGCCCTTCTCTGCCCCTGTTCCAGTTTGAATTCATCTTTCTTAAATATGGGAGACCAGAACTGCACACAGTATTCCAGATGAGGTCTCACCAGTGCCTTATATAACAGTACTAACACCTCCCTATCTCTACTGGAAATACCTTGCCTGATGCATCCTAGGACCGCATTAGCTTTTTTCATGGCCACATCACATTGGCGGCTCACAGTCTTCCTGTGATCAACCAATACGCCCAGGTCCTTCTCTTCCTCTGTCACTTCCAACTGATGCGTCCCCAGCTTATAGCAAAAGTTCTTGTTATTAGTCCCTAAGTGCATAACTTTGCATTTTCCACTATTAAATTTCATCCGATTTCTATTACTCCAGTTTACAAGGTCATCCAGATCTTCCTGTATGATATCCCGATCCTTCTCTGTATTGGCAATACCTCCCAACCTTGTGTCATCCGCAAACGTTATTAGCACACTCCCACTTTTTGTGCCAAAGTCAGTAATAAAAAGGTTAAATAAGATTGGTCCAAAGACCGATCCCTGAAGAACTCCACTAGTAACCTCTCTCCAGCCTGACAGTTCAGCTTTTAGTACGATCCATGTAGTCTCCCCTTTAACCAGTTCCTTATCCACCTTCCAATTTTCATATTAATCCCCATCTTTTCCAATTTAACTAATAATTCCCCATGTGGAACCATATCAAATGCCTGACTGAAATCTAGGTAAATTAGATCCACTGCATTCCCTTTGTCTAAAAAATCCGTTATCGTCTCAAAAAAGGAGATCAGGTTGGTCTGGCACGATCTACCTTTCGTAAAGCCATATTGTATTTTATCCCAATTACCGTTAAACCTCCATGTCCGTAACTACTTTCTCTTGAGTCTAATATGCCAGAGGAGAGACAAGATTGAGCAAATGCTTTAAGAGCCCCTGCCACCTCCCGTCATCCCAGTTCTCTGGTGCTAGCAGTGACAGCCTGAGGTCTGGTTTGGTTGCTTACCAGGGGCAGGTAGTCAATGTTTTCATTGCTGCTCTCGGAGCTGGGCTCATTCACCCGACTTGGGGATTTACTCATGAAACCTTTGGCTGCTCGAGTCAGCAGCCTCGTTTTATTAAGCGTCAATCTGCGTCGAGACACACACAACAAAGCAGTCATTTACATACCTGCCTCTCGGACCCATTGCCTCCCACTAACCAATCCCCTCTCCGCCTTCCCGGTCCCTGAAACATGGCTCCCTACGCTCAGTCATGCAGTAATGCTGCTGTCAGAGAAACGTGGGCTTGGCTGGGCTGCTAAACATCAATTCAACTGGCTTCCCAGACAATGGACACTGCCCATCTCAGCCCTCCCCCTCCCCTTTTTCTTCTGCATTAACCTGCCACACTGGCCTTGCCTCTCCGATTGGAAATTCTTCCCACTACTACCTTGTGCCAGTAGGAATGCAAATTCCATCTGGGACCATCTCCCATTAGACTCTCCAACAGATCAGACTGGGAGGGGACATTCTGAGGCCCTTATTTGCGTGCGACCCAGACGCTAATGCTTCAGCTGATCAAAAACACGTGAACCCTGAGCCCTTTCTTGTCACTTTCCGTATGAGCCATTTGTGACTCGGGGACTCAGAGAGGGGTTTCCAAGGACTGGAGTCAGAGAGGTAGCCAGAAGAGGAGTTTGTAGGAGGTGGGGAAGAGAGGGGCCATTTTGCCTTGATACCTCATTTCTTGAAGTCACTAGAAATGGGAAAAGTTTAGAAGGATTTTTTTTCAAAAATGCCTAAGTGACTGAGGAGCCTAAGTCCTGCCGAATTTCAGGAGGCCTAGACTTGCACAGTTTCTCCATCCCTGATGATATGGAGCTGCACCTACCCTCCCTGGATGGCTCAGGGCATGGTAGTAGACTAGACGGCCTTTCACGTCTAGGTTGCTGGCTCAAAGCCAACCTCGCTAGACAGCAACTGCAAAACATCACCATCTTTTGGGCGCTCAGTGGTCAACGTGACATGAAGTCGGGGATCTTTCTGCTTGCCAGTGGGGAGGCGTCCACGTCTCACTTGACACTAGTCACACCTCTCAGCAGAGAGACCCAGAACGGAATGGGCCACTGACCGAGCCTGGACCCTCTGACCCCCTGGGGTGGCCCTTCCAAGTCAGAGTTGGGGAGCCCTGGTGGGGCAGTCTGAAAAAGCTTGTGCTGCTGCTGCCATGATGCACCTGTTTCTAGACTAGAACCTACATGGGCCAAATTCTCCTCTCAGTTACACCACTGATTTGAACAGGCTGCGTCAGTGCAACAGCGAGACTCTGGCCCAGTATTTCCAGTCCTTTTACAAGCACCATGTTTACATGATACATGTAAAATAAAGAATAAAAAAGAGACGGTTTGGTTGGCTGTTTGCTCATCATCAGGCTCAACTTGTTGGCTGATTGTCGCTAAACCTGGCTCACAAGTTATCTGCCTGGACAAGTAAACCAGCCAACAAGAGTAGCAAGAATGGGCTGCAGGGCATTTTGGTCAGTGAAATTCCTTTTACCAAACCCCCTTTTGGAGTGTTATCAGTTTCCCATCTGCCTGACACGGACAGACAAGCAGCTGACAGGCTTTCCCTCCTGTCACTCCCTTTTGCCAAACCCAGAGCCAGGCAAAAACACTGAGCAGTGGAATACTCTCGGTCATGGGGCCGGGAAGTCTCGCTGGGTCGGGGAATGCTCTGCTGCCCCTTACCTGGCAGCAAAAAGGGTATCGATGGACTTCTGGGAGTGAGCAGAGGAAGCGGATGGGCTCTGCAGCGGAGCTGGGGAGAAATACAGAACCAAGGTTGAAATGAGGAAACTTCTGACATCAAGGGAGAGTTAATCCGAGAGTTAATCAGGAGCATGGGCTGGAGGCTGGGCTCCTGGATTCTATTCCTGGCTTTGATATTAAGCTGCTTTGTGATCTTGGACATGTTACTTCATCACTCTCTGCCTCCGTTTCCCCATCTGTCTAATGGAGATGAAGATACCTATCCACTGAGTCATTTTCTCAGTCGCAGACCTGCCAAGACCTGACTTCAGAAGTCTGAGCTCTCTCTGTAACAGCTGGCCCAGTGCAGAAAGATGCTGCCCGGCCATCGGATGTGACCAGCTGTTGCAGGAGAAGCACAGAACCCTGAACTCAGATCCTGGCAGGTTTAAAAAAAAATCTTTTCAGCTCAACCTGAAACCTCAGTCGGATGAAGTGGTGCCACTGCGATCCTGAGAAATCATGTGAATGTCTGCCCTAACCTTCTGGGAAACTGTAGCAACCCCAGGCAGAGGAGGCAGGCATACTGCAGGGCGATAGGCTGTTCTCATCTGCGTCTGCAACAGCAGAAGCACAATGGCCACATCACCCTTCTCCACCTTGGCACCACAACAACCTATGCCAGCACCACCCTCCTCCTCCTGGTTACCATGGCTGTGTGAGCACCTGAGGCTATTTAGCCTTTAAAAAGGGGGCTCCCAAAGGGTCAGGCATTGCTGTGTCCCTGTGCAAAACTGAACCCATCCATCAGGCTCTCCTGACGTTCATTCTAGTCTACTCTAATTCAGAAAAGGAATGTGGCCTAAAACCTGGAGCAGAGCAAAATAGGAGTCATTCCTACTCCCATCTCTGCCACTGAGTCACTACTTGACCTTGGGCAAGTCATAAACATCAATTTCCTCTTCTGTAAAATGGGGGCAATCACATTTTCCAGACTGCTGGGCAGATTAATGTTTGGAAACTGCTCGGGAATCCCGGAATGGAAGGTGATATAGGAATGCATATTCCAGGATGATCCGTATTTTATTCATTCCAGGAAAAAAATCTAGAATTTATAAACCTCAAACTCTGAAATAAACCCCATAGGTTGTGAGAAATGTGATTTATCTGAGCACATAAAAAGATGGGAAGCAAATCACAGCCTCATTAGACATGTTATTGGTTGCACCTGTTTGTCTGGCTTTTTAAATTTCCTTTAATGGTATTTTTCTTTCTTTTAACCAGCATTTTCCTTCTCTCTCTCTCTCTTGCTCTCAGTCATGGGAAAACTTTCAGTGTCTCAGAAATGTTTAGTTTCGAAGCCATTGTGTTCATCCTCCCAAAGCAACCCATAACTCCCCTGTGCCGCCAGGGAACCAGGAATACACACAGGGACAGTGCTAACGATCAAGTGCTGATAACTGAGCTTTTCAGGTCAAATTGGCCTTGAAAAACTGAGTAGCGCAGCAAGAAGCTCTCATGCCAACTGGATTGTTTAGCAAGTCTAACAATGTGAGCGGTGCCAAGATCTAATCTTTAGGGAGTGCTGGAGGCGTGGAGCTGAATCCAGAGAAAACAAGAACTAGGATGACAGATTTCTGAAGCCTTTAAGGAGGGGCCAAAATCTGGTCAAGCTGCACCTCTGAGTGCTGGGTGTGGGCTGAAGAATCCAGTATCAGGGCACTGGGCAGGTGGATGGGCTGGGCTCAGTGACAGTCATTATGGAAGAGTCTTTCATTGATAAGACGTGGGGACGTGGGCTAGAAAATGTGACAACCCAATTTTAAAGACCACCAGCCTCAAACTGTGGAACTCACTGCCACAGGAAATTGTGGAACCAAATACTGCAGTAACATGCAACAAGGATTAAAACAGGTGCTTAACTGTAAGATTCCAAATAGCATCTGTGGGTCACTCTGGCTAGGGCAGAAGTTACCAGAGATAACCATCCTGACAGTTCAGAGAATAAATAGATCTTTATCAGGGGACAGGGAGAATCCATCTCCTCCTCAGTGCACAATTTGGTGTGTTGTGGAGAGGTTATACCTTCCTCTGGACCATCTGGTACTGCCCAGGGCCATAGAGAGGATACGGGATCAGATGGACCATTGGTCTGTTCCATCTTGGCAGAGCCCATGTTCCTATGTATAAATGTGTAAACCAGTGGAGTGTCAATGACTTGAACTATGTTCTCCATTGACTTCAATAAAGCTAAGCCTATTTCCACAGTTAAGGATCCAGCTCATTGTTTGAATTTATTGTTATATTTAAACACGTATAAGAGGAGCTGGCAAATGGCCACTCTTCCCTTCCAGGGACTGAGCACAGAAACGCCTGCATTGTAATATCACCATGTCTCGATGTATAGCTAGTTCAAAACACAAGTGTGCAATTCCCTAGACAAGCGCTCTGCAGAGACCTAACTCAGCTGATTCTAGATCTATTTGGAGAGAGAAAATGTGCTTTCCAGCACAGTTACTTTCTACACGATCATGAATTCCAGTTCCCTCCTTGTCCCTGAACGAGAAGATCATTTTAATTCAGCAGCAGTCACGACAACATGAGACAAAATCCAGCCTGACTTCTCTTCATTAGCCAAAGATTTACAGACAGCCAAGTGTCTGAAGTCCCCATGTCTCTAATTACAGCAGGCCCAGCCCCTCATGTCACCTGTGTTGTGGCTGCTAGTTAACCTCAGCGCATCTGGAAGAGTTACTTCTCGTGATCTGAGAGTTTCAGAATCAATTATTTTCTAGATGCCCCATTTCAGGAGATGGATTCCAGCCGGAAGCATGCCTGTCCAGACCACACGCCTAGCGCCTCATCAGACCTTTCCTGTGATAGGAGCTGGGCATATTCCTTTCCAAAGAGCTGTCACCTTGGCCATAGAAGAGAGAGAGACAACTCTATGGCAGGCTGGAGTATAGCCTAGATGGACTGCCTTCATCTACCCTGGAGCCAGGCAGGACATTGTAACTCATGGTTAGTGGCTGTTGGCCTAATTCTGCTAGGATTACAGATTCCTGGGGGTGAAATCCTGGCCCAGCTGCAGTAAATGGCAGAACTCCCACTGGCTTCACTAGGGTCAGGATTTCACCTGGAAAATGCTGTCATTGCTTCCAGGAGTGACACTCCCTGCTGCTGATGGAGGATTGAAGGATAGCCTTACAAAATGAAGCCTGTTCCACAAATACAGTCGTAACAAGGGCCCCCGTTGAGGCTCTGTCTGCGTATGTTCTGAGAAAGATGAAAGGAAGTTTTCCTTTGTCCTGTGGGGAGCAGGCTGCCGCCCTGATTCATGACTAGCTTTCCGGGCAGGTTACCAACCATGGTATAACAGATGGAGAGAATATATGGGCAGCAAGAGACAGCTCTGAGATCATCACAGACCCAAACCTTCACCAGAATCCTGCAGCTAACTTTTTTTTAACGACTCATAAATGACTGGACAGTTTCCCCAGAGATATCTCATTTTCATGGCCACCTCTGCACTTTGCAAACCTGGCAGGACCAGAATCCGAGGGGCCCGAATAACACAATCTAAGCTCATTCGTATTACATTTCTGGCCCACCCAGAAGCACAAATTACAGTGATTGCTGTTAAGTGCTCAGAGGGCTTGGTTCTGATCTCATGCCCATTTTATACTGCTGTGATGCTACTGGCTTCACTAGTTACTCCTGATTTAAACCAGAATAAGCAAGAGGGGAATCAGGCTCCCGCACTCATCATACCATGTTACTGCCCTTCAAGAAAGATGCATCCGTTCTAAAGAAAAGGCCAGAAGAAGAAAACTGACCAGAGGCAAAAAATAGAGAGAGTTAATAGTACGTGTCAATGCGCATCCTAGGCAAGATCATGGCCATGGATTCTAAACTACTGAGGTCAACGATTACAGCGCCGAGCCCCGGAAAGGGCTGCAATCTTACTCATGCTGTAAAATCCATCGTCTGCTCCGTCCTGGCCACAGGTCGACTGGGTGCGTCCGAGTCCAGGGGAGAAGACTCGATGCCTTCTGCTTCCTGAACCTGAGCTCCGCTGGCCACCTTGTTTGGATGCTGCCCCTTGAGATGAACAAAAGGAATTCTCAGCATTAAAGTTCCCAGTGGACACACACAGGGGCGATAAAGTAAACTGGGTGAACTCAGTCAATCCCCGGCCTCCTTCGCCCCGGGACTGACGGCTGGCCAATGACCTCCTTCCTCACCAGCAGCTAGCTTCTGTGGCACTCACTCTATGGCTAAGAGCCTGGCGCCCTCGCCACTCCCCTAACTGGCCACAGGCACTCAAGAGAAGTAGCTTCTTCACACTTCTACCCACCATCCAAGCACATCTCCATTCCCGCTGCAATGACCCCTTTGTCGTAGGCTATGGACCTTCAGAAGAGCCCAGGCTAAGAGACCCCTTCACCTCCAGGCCCCAACTGGCTGTGGTCAGTCAGGACAGCATGGCAGAGGGAAAAGCCCCCGGCTTCCAAGTTGGGCAGACACACCCTTGGTCTGCAGTGCCGGACTCGGTTATGCAATGCAAAACGAACTGATGGAGAGCCCAGCCATGGCCCACGTCTAAGAACCTCTGAGACCAGGATATATGAGCACCATGGAGAACTGCTCTGAAGGAGTGGCTGGAGATCCTGGGCCCAGCTGCCCTAAACCTCACCGAAGAGAATGGATTTGTCGTCATCACCTACATCAGCAGGTCTGATTTTTCCCTGGCCAAGCTCTGGGGTGCTCTCTGAACCAGGTTTCCCACCTGACACTCCCAGGATGGCCCCTCATACTCCTGTGGAATGGGGCTCAGGGGCTTAGCCGGGAGTGTGGGATGGGCACCAGCCTAGTAACAGCACTATGCTGGAATGTCCTGTTACCTGCATTGGCATATTCGACCCCAGTCGGCAGGTAGCCATTGGTGCTCAGGTCCACCGGGACAAACACCGTGTACTTGCTGATGACATTGCAGGCCCTGCTGGTTTGGACAGCGTTTACGTGGTACCGCCTGCCGGAACCTGTTGGGCGAGAGATGTCAGATGCCGATTCATGAGCTTCGCGGGCTCAGTCCCTCTCCCAGGGCCACCTACACTCATCGACCTCCTCCCTGGCCCACTCAGCGGCGAGGCCCAGAACTGAACTGATCATGGGGAGTGGCAGATCCCTTTGCCCAGAGAGGTGGTCTCTCTGGGGCTGGATCCAGGCACAGTGGTGGGGGGGGGCGGGCAGCATTGGGAAACTGTGGTGGCTGCTGCAAGCTGAAATCCTAGTCTGTGGCTGACTGGAAAGTGCCATTTTCCAGGGCCAGACGCTGCATACTCCAGGGCTGTCAGTCCAGCTCCTCAGTGCTGAACTCACACCAAAAGAAATAAAGTCCAATATTACAGCCCAGAGAGAAGCACTAAACAGGCACTAAACCAGTTTGGAGCTTCCTCCCAGACGGGGCAGAGCTGAGAACAGGGGAAGTGGCATAGGGAAAGGAGGGGACAGATTGCTTTGGTGTGAGGGGCTGTCCACTAGATTCACTTAAGATGCTCATTCTCTCTCCCTCCACTGGTTTAGTGACCTAGAAAGCCCTGCTCAATGCGTGTCCCCAAAGACCCCATCACAGCTTTTATTCAAGAAGCGGGGCATGCGAGGGCAGGCTGCCTGGGAGAGCTGAGTCAGCTGCAGGGAGAGATCCCCAGCCCAGGAGATTTAGCTAATTCAGAGACGTGTCCAAACTGCTCCACTAGGAGCGATAATCAGGGATAGATTTCCTGGTAGAGTCTAAACTTCTGGATACTTATCTGAACGGAACCGTTTAATGTTACAATCAAAGCCAGGCCCTGTGAATTGCGACTACATGGCGGAGGGGGCTGAACAGCAGGTGTTGTGCAAGGGTTCTCGAAAGGCCTAAAAGCGTTTGCTTTGGGCTCACGACTCAGTGACTAACCCTCTAAAAATATAACTAGCAGCCCTATGCGGCAAGCAGGGGAGTGTGGGAGAAGGCGAGGGGGAGAGGAGAAGGAGGGTGCTAACATGCAGCAGGGATATTTAATGAGAGATTAGGTGAGCTGGAGAAAAGCCGAGAGGGCGTGAGGCCAGTCTTGGGGGACTCTCCTCAGAGCATCACATGATGCAGCGTCAACATGTGGCCATGGTGCATCTGAACCATGTGACCGTGTGTTAACGTGTGATAACACTGAGGGCCGGAACCCCAACTTCAGTATATTGTCACGGTATAACTGAGGCTACTGCAGCTACAGTGATGTCTGCCGGCCTTCCATTCTCACCAAGGCTAGCAAGGATGCCGGCATTACCGTGTTCGATTTCACATTCCTTCTCGGCCAGCTGCTCGAAATCCCGGACGATGGACTTGGCCGCCAGGTGATGGAAGGTTTCGTTCCACAAATCCCCTTCGCTGCTCTCACGGCTCTCTCGGTCTCGGAACAGGGGCCGGATGTCAAAGGCGATTTCCCACTGCACAGGCTCATTGCTCCTTAGCCCCTTCACCACCACCTTGCAGAAGGCCCCGGGGGAGCTCAGGCACCCCCTGGTGGAGCTGAGAGCAAGGCCTTGGGGATCCCACTCTGACGATGTCTCTGTTTCAAAGGCAAAGGAAGGATGCTGGGCAGATTCTGCAGGCAAGCAACAGGCACATCATGAATTAGCATCACAGTGAAGGGCAGGCCTTAGAATAGGCGGCCTCCCATCCTCTCCTGTCACTGGCCTGCCAAGGAGCTTCCCAAATAAGGGCCACTTCGACAACATCCCAGATTTAGCTGCTAGACCCAGGACTGACTGTCAGGGGGAGGAGATGGCTCTCCCAGAAACTACATATCCCAGCATGCAATAGTCATCTTCCTACAAGCGACCTGTAGTCTCTGCAGACTGCACAAGAGAAGAGCAGCTGAGGAGTGCTGTGTACAGCATCGTGGGCTGCCGCAGGCATGGGACCACCCTTTGGCCCCCATGGTGCACACTGACACCTCCCCTCCCCCCAACACATCTCCTTAGATTTCGCCTGCTCTTCCTCTGCCCAGAACCCATTCCTTGAGGATTGCCACATGCCCCAAACGCAGTCGTAGGCTGGGTCGTTCATGGGGGAGCACAGGGAAGCATTGACCGCTTTGCAATGCGTGCCGGGATCTGTGGTGATGCAGAAAGGGGCCAGAACATTGCCCAGGGTGCTTTGATGCTCATCTGGTGCTTTAAAATAAGCTGCTGTTCAGGGAGAACAAATGCAAAAGGCTTGACAGACCCTTAATGGGAACAGTGACACGTCTTTCATCAAACCCCCTGGTGTTAGGGTTGCCAATTTTGGTTGGACGTATTCCTGGAGGTTTCATCACATGCTGCAATCGTTCATTAAAGATTGATCTTTAATTCCTGGAGACTCCAGGGCAATCCTGGAGGGTTGGCCATCCTACCCTGGCAATCGCTAACTGCCAACGCACGCACCGCCCTGGGAATCCGCTCCATCCCTGTTATACAGGCCATGCCACGGAAGGCCTCCCCCGCTGCCTCCCAGGATCATCACCTTTCTCCGGCCAGCTCTTTGGAACACACAAAATGCTGGGTTCCCAAAGACAGGGCTGCAAAGGGACGTGTGGGCCAGCTTCACAGCTGGCGTACATTGGCACAGCTCCGTCAATGGAGTCACGCTGATTTATCACAGCTGAGGAGCTGGTCCAGCGAGTGAAGCAAAGTTTTGGCCCCCTGATGGGGGTGTTTACCCCATACAGGCTGTGAAGGGGTTATTATGATCTTGAGAGGCCAATTAACCAGGGTGGAGGTGCCAGGAAGCTGAGCCAGGCCTAATTAGGGATAAAGCCAAGCTGAGGGGGGTTTTTTTTGTTGTGTTTTTGTTTTCCCCGATAAAGAGTTGGGGCCTGGGAGAGCCCAGCTGGAGAGAGCCCCAGAGGAAAGGAGATGGGGAGTTCCCTTTCTCTGGGAAGCAGCCTGAAAGAAGGAGGAAACAGAGCAGAGCAGATGTACTTGTGGGGAGGAGGAGGCCAACTGAGCGCAGCCAGGCTGACGGTTTGTTTTGTTTACATTTCTGCTGGACTCTGTAAAGTGGGTGGGTAGAACCCTCTTTGGACTGGAGTAGGCCAAAAGAAAGGAGATGGGGGAGGCTGAGGCAAAAAGTGCTGCAATTCCACACCCCGTCAGGAGGTGGGGGGGGGGGCGTGTTGGGGCAGCAACTTTGCCACAGGCCTCTTTGGGATTTGACGGATGTTTCCTAATTTATCTCTAAAGGCGCCAAGGTGCTACGGTGAGAGGTGCCCAGGCAGATGGGTTAGATTGCTAGGCTGGCTGTGCTCCAGAGGTGGAGCGCTCTTTATGCTGACCTGCTGGATGTCACTTACCCTGATCCCCAGGGCTCCGGCTGTCCGAGGAGGATCTCTGGACTGAGCTGGTCTCCGGCTGACCCAGGCACTTGCCTGGAACCGTTTGCTGGAGACCATCCGGTGGCTGGGAAGCGTCCACGTCGTGACAAAAGGACATGCAGCTCTGGTGCAGCAGAGATGGCCTCCTGGCGCCGGTGCCTCGGATGCGGGTGGTGGTGAGATAGGAGCCGGCTGTGAAAGGCTGCGAACAGGAGAAGGTCAGAGTGGGATAGACGGGCATGGGCAGTGTCAGCAGTGCACAATGGATGGGGGTCTTGCTAGGAAATGCCCGGGCACAGCACCTGTGAGGGGGCGTGTATGGGGATAGACAGCTGGGAAGAAGAGGTTTGCGTAGGGAATGGAGGAATCAATAAGAAGGAGAGATTCTCCCACCCACCCACCTGTGTTTGACCCACTCGCTTCCTGACCCAACTATCTTATTGGCTTGGCAGACATGCAGAACACTGAGTGTGAAACGGCCTCTGTTTACTGAACACAGGCAACCCCTCCCTTCACCCCCCCCCAAAGTTCCCCTGACAAGCAACTGGGATTTATTTCTCAATACATGCCTCAGATGCATCCCCCTTGGGGCTGGAATGAGCCTTCAAGAGCAGTGGTTCTTAACCAGGAGTCTGTGTACCCCTGGGGTATGCAGAGGTCATCCAGGGGGTGCATCAACTCGTCTAGATATTTGCCTAGCGTTACAACAGGCTACATAAAAAGCACTAGCGAAGCCAAAATTATGAAACTAACATTTCATACAGATAATGCTATGAAAACGAAAGCTACGAGACTAACATTTCATACAGACAATGACTTGTTTATACTGCTCTATAGATTACACACAGAAATGTAAGTACAGTATTTCTATTCTAACTGACTTGTTTTATAATTACATGATAAAAACGAGAAAGTGAGCCATTTTCAGTCCTAGCGTGCCATGGCACTTCTGTGTTTTTATGCCTGATTTTGTAAGCACGAAGTCTTTAAGTGAGGTGAAGCTTGGGCTACAAATCAGACTCCTGAAAGGGGTACTGTCGTCTGGAAAGGCTGAGAGCCCCTGCTTGAGAGAATCCAGCTCCCAGGATGATCCTTCCCCTGATGAGTGGAAAAATAAACGTGTTCCTCAATCCAGCTCTTTTAATTACTTCACATGGAAACTAAGAGAAGGCTGAAATAGGCCCAGCTACTTAGTTACCAAGGGAAAACTGGGCAGCATTCCTCCTTCTTAAAATAGTCCCGTAGGGGTGGGCAGAGAGGCAGAGAAACAGATCCCTGTGTCAGAGACTCTGCTGAGCCTGAAGGCTCGTCTACACTTGAAATGCTAAAGCAGCACAGCTGTGCCCCTTCAGTGTGGACTCCACCTATGCAGACGGGATGGGTTCTCCTCTCAGCATAGGTACTCCACCTCCCTGAGGGGCAGTAGCTACGTCACCAGAAGAATTCTTCTATCAACCTAGCGCCGTCTACACAGAGTGTTCGGTCGGCTTCACCACACCACTCAGGGGGATGAATTTTTCACTCCTCTGAGTGACCTAGGTAAGCTGACTTAATTTTCTAGAGCAGAGCAGGCCTTAGACGGCAGCATTCAGACCTCTCTTCAGCATCTCTAAGGCTGGTCTTTGGACAGACACTCTGTCCACGGGAGCAGGAGAAGCACAGAAATCCTGTTCAGTTTCCATAACCCATTCAACCTTTGGCTTCGCTTCTTAAACTGCCAACAAGGACATGGGGGAGCGAGGGCAGATATGGATTTTGGATGATGGGCCTGTCTCCTGTGGATTGGATGCAGACCACCACGCTCATTCCCAGCACTCCACCCGCTTCTCGATTGGCCAGACCCTGCTCTGTCTTGGTCGGATGGATGGAATTCCCTTTTCCACCCCACTGGGCCTCTGAAGTCCTTGCCCACGGCTTGGTTCTTTCACATAAACATCCCTCTTGTACTGCCCCAGACCTCGAAGGAGGAGGATGATGGCTCATTGATTTGTCTAAACCTTGCCAACCCCATGCAGGGATCTTGTGAAGGTTAGAGGGACCCTCACTGCCCCTTGGTCTCCGCTGAGTTTGGCTTCTCCTGATCCCTGGAAATGCCCCTAAGGTGGGTAAAGCCTAAGTCAGGAGGCATCTTAGGTGGGCTCAATGGAAAGTCTCTCTATGGAAGCACCGCCAGCACTTTTCCATTTAAAATCCGCTCTTTCCCCTCCTGAGTCTTTCTCCGTGGCGATCAGGGAAGTGCCTGGGAGTCTAAACCATCCGTGCTGACGCGCTGACCTTTCCTTTCCAATTGTGGCATGGGTGTGGGGGGGAGAAGAACTCTTCATTCCCGTCTCTGAAAATGTCAAGCCGCCCCCTGCCAATCCAATCCTCAGCCCTGGGGGCCCCTGGGAGCCCTCACAGTGTGAGAGATGCCGCAAAACAAGGCAGCAATTAAAACCGAACCAAGCACATGTCTAACCACTTGCTGCATTCCCTCCTGTCATCTTCTACACATCGTAATCCCACCTGATGCACAGAGATCGGGGCTTTGCTGGCCCAAATCGGGCAGACACCAGATGGGTCAAAGACACAGATACTTCTCCAGCCCTGCAGTACACAGGGAATAAAGCATCGACCCCAGCATGTCTGTAATGAACCATCCTTTAGGAACGCCTGGGCTGAGTGATGTTCCATAGACTTGCACCTACGATTTCCCCCTACCACTGAGGCTGTGGTGTTTAAGGAGAGAATAATTCCTGTTCCCTCCACTCTCTTATTCTCTCTCTTTCCTTAGCCCTCACCACCCTCCATCTCCCCCTTTTCCCTTCCCTCAGCCACCCTTCCCCCCCCATCCCCCACTGCCAATCTCCGTAACCTGTGGCAGATAAGAAACATATCAAAGACCTTGGATACCCTGTTCTGGGTTGCCATGGGAATGGGGATGCAGCAGCAGCTGCTGCTGTTCTGGTCTGCCCAGGCTTGTTGCAGACACTGATTTCGAAGGAGAGCATCTCAATAATGTCAAACACCGGAGTGAGCCATCCCAGCCCTTTCCACCCCGAGAGCTGAACTTCGCCATGCTGCTGTCAGGTTCAGAGGGGACTGGACACTTCCGATTCACCGCTGACCAGGAAAAGCACCCTCCAGCGAGGTAGCTGTCAGCTCACCTCACCTTTTTATTTCCATCTAGAATGACCTCAGGAGGGAGGCGAGCGGCCTTCTTGTGGACCCTTCGCACACAGAACTCCCAGTATCTCCCTGGCCTGTTCTTTTAAAAAGTGACTATCCCTGAAGCACAGATCTTTTTGCTTATCCATATAGCAGGGACAGCGTGGGTGGCCCAACTTGCTGGCGCACATTAGAGCATTTTGGAGGTTGCTCTAGTTTGCACCAGGGGCTGAATTGGTCTCCAGCGGCCTCTGGGATGGCCACCTGTGTCCCCCATGGGTGAAGTTCAGGCCCACCTGGATTTCTGACCCAAAGGCGTTCCACCAAGGGATGAATTGGGCCCATGGTTCTTAAGGTGTGGGAGTGATCAGAATTACTGGGACGTTGATGCAAACCCATCCTGGGGAGACTGTAGCCCTTTGTGTCTATGTAGAAAGAAAAAAGCTGTGAATTACAGCAAAAATCTCTCTGGAAACTTGCTTGTTACAGACTTTCCTCTCTGGCTCCTTCTGTACTCTGCCTTGCATGGCTTTGGACCCGTCATTATTTTAACAGGGATTCTGCACCAAGATTAACTTTGTGTTCTACTGGTACACGGGCACTGCTACAGATCTGAAGGGTTTATATCCTGTGGCCAAACTCCAGGGAAATATGAACCCAAGAAGAATTAAAAGGTCTAATTGGGATCAAACAAACAACAAAATAAAACTAAGGCCCCTCGGTGAAGGAGACAGCTGAGCTGCCGACAAAACACAGGAGCCCAGGCTATGAAAATAAATGATGGAGCTGCCATGCGCCCTAGCTGGAAATACGGACAGGATCTTTCTACCTGCTGGGCTTTATTTCTGGCTGCCAAGTTCTTTCTTCTTTGCCCCACGTTGCAGCACCAAACGCGCGTGAACTCATGTTGGGCGAGTACGGCCCGGAGCTGAGCCCCTAGAACGTGTGAGCTCTGCCAGCTGCTGCAAGACTGCCTCTGCCGTAGTCACCTGTGTGGCTTTTCGGTAAAGGCTCCAGATCTGCTCTGATGGCGCCTAAGCTGGGCGGGAGAGCCCTGTGTGACCATAGCTGTCGGGAGAGGAGGCATGGGGGGTGGCATGCTGAAGAGCATTCTACACACCAAAGGTTGCACTGGGGGCTGGGAGCAATGTTGGACGCCCTCACTCTGCGGTGGTTGTAGGAAAGGAAAGAGTTAAAAGCTGGACAAGTGGTCAGGCCTAAGTTACAGGGAACGGGGTCATTGCACGGGCAAACCTTGTTTCTGCTAATCGGTATGAATTCTAGTTAGAGCCTGTTCTCTCTCTTCTTTTCCTCCCTTCCTGGCCGGCTGCGCAGGGGATGAGACTATCGCCACTCCTGCACGGGGCCTTTGGCGGGAAGGAAGCATTATCTCCCTTCCCCCCAGCATGCCTTTACTTCAAAGAAGGGTAGGGTAAAATTAATAGGTTTTGTGGTGACGTGCCTGCCCTCTGTGGGGTAATCCTGTAAATAACAAACGGGGGCGGGTATAATTGTATTCATCATGTAGTTGTTAATATTCATTTTATAGGTGTCAAGGTAACCAAATAAGGGTCTATGGGAGTGGCTGGAAATGTATGCATTTACAGACTGTTATGGGTAAAAGAATTGTAAAGTAACCCCCCTGTTGCTCACTCACGGCGGCGAGGTGGAATGAGCAGGCAATAAAGGGTTCCGCCTCCCCAATCCGCCCCAGGGACAACCTGCTTGGTTATTTCTAACAGTGGTGTCATGCAGGGGACGGGTGGGAGGAGGAGACAGTGAAGCTGCTGCATTGGAAAGGCAGGAGAGCACCCTGCAGTGCAGCCCCTGGGGTCTGAAAGCGACACTGAATTCTCCACTGTGGGTCAGCTGTTCAGAAGAGCCCAGGGCCAGATGGGGCTGGATTTTCAGAAGAGCTCTGCTCCTTGCAGCTGCCATGGAACCCTGACCGCTAGGTTTTCAGAAGCGCTCAGCACCCGCCATGCACCAAGCAGGCTGAGATCGTTCAAACATCGGGCAACTGGCTCCCAGCCTGAATGCGAGCTGAGGGCGTTTGAAACTTGGCGCTATGTGGCCACAGTACAGTGAGGACAGAGTGTCCAGGGGAAAGGAGATGGCCCTGAGCTTTCCCCACTGAGTACGTGGGGTGAGAAGGATAGGAAAAGCTCATACCCTACAGCTTCTGGGCTGGAGACTGGGGCTAGGAAGTAACTCCTGAATCTCCAGGCTCCAGTGCCAGGAAATGGCACCTGGTGTAGAAGATACACCCCGTGTTGTAACGGGACCCTGGGACAGTGACGCTGCCACGTGCTCCTGAACGAGCCCGTCCGAGTTAGAAAGCCAGGCCCAGGCTGCGCTGGCACGAGAGGGGCAGCAGAGCAAGGATACCTTGGTGAGGTCCCGGCTGGCGTATCCCACTGTCGAGGCCTGGCATTGGCCCTTACCTGGAAATCCGCTAGCCAAGGCTGCGGCTCTGGGCTGAGCTGGCACAGATCCTGTATGTGGGCTTTGCGAAGGGGGTTCTTCCCCAGGGCTGCGCTCGGATCGCTGGCCGTGGGGACCCTCTTGAAAGGCTCGTGGTCGGCGATCTGATTGGCGCTGTACACCCTCCGCCGCAAGGAGGATTTAGGGTCCAGCCCTGTGAAAAGGAAGAGTTGGTTAGCGACACCAGCCAATGCCAGTCCCTTGTCTCAGGCAACAGAGAGCAGGAGCCCCCTTCTTCTGTAAGGCAGAGAGCCCAGCCAGATCGCTCTCCCCCGGGTCCAAAGAGAATTGCCCCTGGCTCTGCTAAGAAGATGAACCTTGAATGTGAGGGATGTAAACCAGGGAGGGGAAAGGACAATGGAGATATTTGTGTTTCAGAGCCCCAAGGGAAAAGAATCCTCCACACAGCTCATGTGGGGGTGCCCCAGGCCTTGACGGGACCAAGTTTAGGAATCTAGTCCATGATTGGACTTACACTGATAGAGCAACTTTCATCCTGAAGGATCCCTGTTGCATTCTGAGATCCCTGCGCCCAGGACTGAAATGTGGCCCTTCCCGAGAGGGAACCCGGCCGTGACATGCAAAACACCATTGTAATTTGACCGGGGCGACCAGATTAACACCCTTACCCCTGAGAAAAGGAGTGTCCTCGCGGACAGGACCTTGGCTTTACATCTCCCACAGACTCATCTCACCTAACTGTCGAGTGGGACTTTAATGGCGGTTAAGTGAAGTGACGATCTTGCAAGTATGAGACCGTCTAGCCGGAGAGCTGCACGTCATTCTCCCCATTCTGCTGATGGGGAACGTGAGGCGTGGAGAGGCAAAGTGACTGGCACATGGTCCCATGCAGAGTCCGTGGCAGATCCAGGAATAGAGAACCAAAGGGTCCTGGTTCCCAGTTCCCTAATCCAGCCCCTCTTCCTCCCTTTGTGGAAGAAACATGACCTGTGATGTCCCCAGAGGAATACACTAATCTGGCTGCCTAGTAGTGGGACGGGGTCAGTCAGACCTTACACCTGGAATTGGAACTTATCCTGAACCGAACCTTTCAGAGGATCACCAAGAGCCCAGGAACCCTTTTGGTGCAGACGGTTTTGGCTCCTAGCGAGAGCGTAAACATTGCAAGAATAATCCTGGGCCAAAGCCCAGAATGTGCTGCAAATCTCAGGGGAAGCCTATTCCCAATGGGGTCCCAGTTCGATTCCCAGACATGTTTGGATAAAACATCCACGCTAAATGGATTCTCTGAGTCTTGGGGGATTTCTTGCCGCTTCTCCAGAGACCCCTGTCAGTTTGCAGAGATACAACTGACGGGATGTTATCGGAAAGCAACAAACCAGTTGCTAGAGGCAATGATCAGGAAGAGGAGTGAGTGACACTATCAGGACAAGAAGACACTGACCAGTATCTGGGTCAGACTCTCTCCCTGGTTCTTCGCCAACCACCAGGAGATCAGGGGTCTGCTCTGACGGGAACGCCCCCTCGCAGTCCTTGGGGTAGCTCCAGCTGTCGGAACCAGCTCCCTCTTCCTGGGAGTGAAAGAAAACGGAACTGCCTGACTCCTGGGAATGCATCATGCTGTAGCGCCGCCTCTTGTCCTGCGGGAGAAAGGAAAAGAGAGGAATTGGACTGGAATGCTGCATCCGCTCCCGCCTGCTGGGTCTGGAAAGGGCAGGAGGTGCATGGAACTGGCAGTCTCAGCAACCTGTACGTTCTCCCCAGGCCCTTTTATAAAAAACCTTGTTAGCCCAGTGTCTAGTGCCTCATTGACCCATGCCCTGTCTCGCCTCCCTGCAACCAGTCTGTGGCTACAAAGATAGGAACTGCTGCTGATCGAGCGCCCTCTGCCACACACATCCAGTCACTCTGCGACTCATATCTGAGAGAGGAGAGTCTGCACTCCAGAGAGGAATAATAGAGTACGTGACGGGCTTCCCCACCACACCCGCATACATGCATGCACACACCCACACCCATTGCACACTCACACATGCACACGTATTCACACACACAATGCGCACGCACGCGCAAAGAAATTCACAAACAAACGTGCAAATGCAGATGCGCGTGCACACTGTCCGCGTGGCTGGGAAATGTTGTGGCAGAGGGTTACTTACAGATCTGGGGTTGGAGATGTACAGGGACGTGTCACAGACTATGCCGTACCCTACCAGCCGGTCACCAGGGAAAAGGCAGCTGGCACTGACTGGGGAGATCAAGACCTCAGTGGTTTCAGGAAAGACCCACTCCACGGTTACATCACTCAGGACGGGTGCCATAGCTTTCTTCAGAGACTTGATCATCTGGCAGGACAGAGCACAAAACACATGGGGACTGGCAAACAGCAGGGGGGAGGGTGTAGTGAACGGGTGGGGTGAGCATGGGCGTGCATGGATGCTTGAGTGTGTCAGCATGCACCGAGGGGGGAGTATGTCGGAGCATGAACATGCCAGGGTGTGTGAGTGTGTTGCACAGTGAAGATAGACATACCTGCCCACCTGGATTTCAGAGTAACCTAGTGACCTTCCCCAGAGCCCATCACAATGTGATGGCTTGATGTTAGCTGACAGAACAGGTTGAGCACACAAGGAGAGGCCAATGGCCCAGCTGCTTTTGTCTCGTGCCTGCATCTTATGCATGCTGCTTCAGGGGAAAGTGGCAAGAATCCTCCCTTTAAACATCTGGCCGATTGGGCAGACTAATTTTGGCAGGAAAAACATCCCCTCCTGCCCCGTGGGGGGATGAGATGCCAGAGCAGAGTGTGAGGGCTCTGTGATCCCCTGGAACTCACCTGCTACCTGCCTGTGTTACTCTGACACCTGTCTCCAGCATTCCAAACCCCTTGGCAGGGCGTGCAGGTGGATCATGCTACCACGCTACTAGTCTGGTCCATGAAAGCAACTTGGAGCATCCCTGAGGCTTCTCCAAGTCATGCCACCTACCAACAGCCCTCTACACTCCAGCCAAGCTCCCTTTTGCCCAGCCAAGTCCCTACACCAGGGGCAACGAAACCAACACTGGGTGAATTTCAGAAAATCCTCAGTGTGAAATTCAGCAGAAGCCTGGGCTGCAGGATAATGCTCTGGTACCTTGGATGGCAGGTGGATCCCTGCTCTGCATAGGCACAAATCATACACACACACACACACTGTGGAGTGTGCTCTAGCGCCGCACCGTCCCTTCCCAATCTTCCCAACCTTGAGACACGCTTGCCTTTCCATACAGCTCTCCATGGGGCTTTCCAAACAATCCTCCAGTGAAGGCTCCACGAGATCCCTGCGCGCTGAATCAATGCAACTCCATATTGTCAAGGCTTTCCAAGGACAGAGAACCCTTCTCCCACGCACACGCAGAGATCAAGGGTAGCAACATCACTGGGCCAGCTGGTGTCAGTTGGCATTGCTCTGTGTAAATCAATGTAGCCCCCCTGCCTTCTATTGAGTTACGCCAATTTACACCAGCCGGTGCCAATAGCAGGCCAATAGCATTGTCTGTATTGTAGGCAATCTATCGAGAAGCACTCCATCCATTGCCGCTTTGCCAGTAGGGACTGTTTTCCAGGGTGCAGAGAGAAGTTGAAAAGAGAGTCATATATGGAGCATTTTAAACACTCTCTATGGTTCAACGTCCATAGTGCAGGATCTGTAAGACACACCAGGACGTGTTTGATGGGGCCATTAATTGATGCCTCAGATCCCACATAACAAGCCAGGCCTGTATTGATGGCCCCATAAAAACAGCCTTCTCTGTCTTTGAGTTTAATTTATACCACAGACGCTTGGGCTTTTCTGCCTCTGTAAGCGCTTCACGTGTTGTAGGGGGAGCAGGATCGGGCCCTTTACGTAAAACAGGCATTACAGCGGGTGTTTCTGGTCCCAGGGCTAGGCTGGACTAGCCGTGAGTGTGTCAGGTTAACACGCACAGAAGGGTGGATCTGGGCCTTAAGCAGAAGGCAGTGAATCCTACAGTCCCGAGGACTGTTGCTGAGGAGAGCTGAGTGTTCTGTGCCAGAGAGGCCAGGTGGGAAAACGCATAAGGCTGCATAAGGTATGTCTACACTGCATCATGGCGCGTGGCTGCAGCTCATCTAGACATACCAGAGCTAGCTTTAATCTAGCTAGCTCTGGCACCAGAGCGAGGGAAGCTGCAGCAGCACAGGCTCCAGCATGCGCTATCCGCCCAAGCTAACTCGGGTGTGTTTAGCCAAGCAGCAACCCTCTCCTTCCCCCCGCACCCCCCGCCCGCCCCATGATTTCAGTGTAGACAAATCCCTAGAGAATGAGAATGAAAGCAGAGGAGAGGAGGCTGACAAAGGAGCCGTAACACCCATTTGGAGTGTAAATGGTGTAGGAGACAGACGGGCGCAGGCCTTCAAACATGCTGCCAGTGGGCTAGGAATGTAACCAGGAGGTGGGAAAAGTGAGGACAGTGACTAATGAACTTTGCGGTGCAACTCTATGGAGTGAAAGTTACAGACGCAGGGAGCATGGGAGCCCGACAGCAAAACCTCTGACTGCTGCCCAGCCTGTGTTAAAGTCAGTGTAACCAGCAAAACTATTGTGCAGTGATTCCACTTCCTTATCCCCCGGGAACCTGCAGATGGCTGGGCTGAGCAAAACGGGGGAGTTTGACTTCATAGCTAATTAGCTGCCGTGATGCCAAGTCCTCTGTTTTGGTCTGTGTCTACTACCACCGCTAAGTTTGCAGCCAGGAACCCTGTCGGGCCTCACGCTTCCGTTCCTCCCTGCACACAAGCTCTTTCTCGCCAATGAGCCTGACATGAAGACGCTTTTTCATCCAGCTCTGCTCGCCCACACTCTGCGCAGACGTTGGTGAGCCAATGCCAGAGCAGGGAATTGTGCCAAGAGCAGCTTGTGCCCACCGCCTGCCTCCCTAAATGAGCTGAGAGGATCATTAAAATGTGACAAATCTGTTCCCCGGGGAAACTGACATGTTGTTGTTTGAATCCAGAGAGATCTCTAGGAATCTCAGTTCAGGAGAATGAAGGTAGGGTGGGGAGACTAGGTCCAATGGCTCCGTGCTGGTGTGTCAAGATCGTCCTGATCCTGCTCCCCGCAAGCCATGTTTGCGGGATGGTAACTGGGGCCGCAGTCTAAGTCGGGGCCTGAGAAACATCACTGCAATGCTGTGCTGGTCACGATGGTTCCCTGCTTCTGGGAGCCTGTCTGGGCCTGCAAAATTCACACCTGGCTTGCTGCCCCTGCACTGGGGCTGGGGGGGCCAATCAGGCTTTGCATCTGCAGTGTGTTCTGTGAGTGCAAAAATCACGGTACAAAATAGCAGACGGGGCCTCTGTCCTTTAGGGAATGTCCCCTTGGTTCAATGTGAGCCCAGGGTGTTGCAGTGTTGCCACGCTATGGTGTGCTGATGGACTGCAACATGGCGACACACAGGTTTGTCCTGTTGGTTACACCTAAGAAAGAGGCAATTCTGAATCCCCCCTAGGATTTATCTGCCCAGCCGGAACCTCTCAGACAGAAAGCAGGGCCTGGCACTGCTGGTCTCATACAATGCTGGAGATGCCCTCATCAGCACAGGGCAGCTCTCCTTTGGTGTATCCTAACAACCCACTGTGGTGTAAAACTCCAGTGCTAAACCTGGAGCCTTTTCTCCTTCACATTCAAATTCTAAAATCCTGCTAAAAAGGATCCACCCCTTGGTATGAATGAAAACCCCTCGCACCTTTCCTCTCCGTGATCTGCCCTGGCCAAAGATAAAGAAAGAGGGTGGGGTGGGTAGGGCTGGATTGGAAGGTGCCTGGCTAGCTGGGGAAGGGGAACAAATCTCTGGTCTCACCAGTGGGAGCTTTGCCTCCGGCTTTCCTCTGGAGACGTGAGGCACCAAGGAAGAGATGAGCCCATGTCCTGCTACAAACCACCTCCTCACGTTGTGTCAGTGGATCGGGCCGGTGACTCCCTGGCCTCTGAGGTCGCACCCTCCTCCTGTTTGTTATTTATTTGTGTCGTGGTAGCGCCCAGGAGCCTTATTCCTGGACCCGGAACCCCCCATGCTAGGTACCGAACAAACAGAGGACAAAAAGATGGGCCCTTCCCCAAGAGCTTGTCATTGACTAATGATTCATCTTTAGGCCTCCAACACTTCACAAAGAAGGTCAGTGTCATTAGCCCCAACGCTAACGACAACAGGCGAATCTAGACAAAGCAGGGCGCAAAGGGAACCAGGAGCCAATCCCGGTCAGCGTGACGGGCACGGGCGCTAGCACGCCTGTCGCCCGTGTGCTTCGCCCGTCAGCCCCTCCTCCTTTCCGCCGGCGCATCATTAGGGAAGTGCCCAGCGTATATTCTGCTCTCCCGGGGTGAAAAGCACCCGGCGTTAGTCTCAGTTCCTGGCCCCACTGGCTGCCAGCCGGCTGGCACAAAGCGCTTCAGTGCTCCCCTGCCGTCACCCACCTGCTCAGCTGCAGGTCTGTCAAATAACCCACCCGCCTTTGTGCCTAGTTTTTATGCCAGACCCAGCCCAGACCCTCTACGTGAAGGATCTTGATGGGGCGGCTGGTCCCTGGCCCCAGCCCAGCTCTGCTGGGGTGCTTCGGGGCAGCTATCCAGACCGACTTCACGCTTTGCCACACCCCCACGAGTAAAAGCCGGACGTGGGAACAGGGAAGGGATCCTGTGTAGCATTACTTTAGGCTGCAATCTCTCGCCCTCCGCCAGGAACTCCGCGCTCCCCTTGGACACAGCCGCCAGCCCGTGCACCAGCCTCCGGCAGGCGCTCTGTCCGATGCCAAAGCTGTAGCACCTGGGAAAGGATGGAGATGCAGGATACAGGTCAGGGGAGAGGGGTCTGGAATTGGGGGCGGCCAGATCAATCCCCCACCCTCCAGCTAATGCTGGGCAATGTCCTAGCCTGACTTTCAAAGGCAGTGACCAGCCCCAGCTCCCCTTGACTTCAGCGGGAGCTGCGGGAGCTCAGGCCCCCTGAAATCAGCCTCCAGCCAGGTGCCTCAGCGTGCATCTGGCCGGCCAGGTTTGAAATGTTTCACCTCAGCTGCTCAGCCCTGGCCCAAGGGGGTGAAATGCTAGACAGGGAAGCCACCTCTTCCTTCTCCCAATAAGCAGCCTCTGGTTGGTGGCCCCCAAAGGGACGAGGGCTTGCTGGGCATCTGGGATGGGACACCCCCCCCCCCCAATCTACCTCCTCTTGCTGGCTTTAGCCGCAGCTCGCTCCCTCTCTGAATGCAAACAGCTGCTGTGGTGCCGGCTCTGCTGTTTTCCCAGCTGAGTCCTGCGGTCAGTACCGGTGATTAGCTCTGCCCGGGATTAAAATAAACTTTCTCAAGGAAAGAGCAGTCAAGGGGCCAGGGCTGCTTTTGTGACCTCCCCAGCACTTCTGCCAAAGTGACTTTTTCTGTGTGTGCACGTCTGCTTCTGGCTGAAGCCTGCGATCAACAGCTGGCATCAACTACACAGGAAAAACCATGGGTGCGAGCAAGGCCCTCTGCATCAGGGGCTTGGGCATGGATGGTCACAGGCCTGGCTGGCTAGTGAAGAGCAGGGAATCACTGGTCTCACTTCTGCTCCCACTGATGTCCATGGGAACTTTGCCACTGAGCACATGGAAATGACCAGCTGTGATGAGAGAGGGATGGAGGGAGGGACAGAAATCAAGTGCTCAGCACCTTTCAGGATGACTGTGAAATGTAAAGTGGAGGCCCGCTGCTGGCATTGCACGCTGCAAGTCCCCTGCATGCTGGTTTTTTGCCCATATGCCAGGGACTCCCAGCGGTATCCATACCTGGTGGAGAAGGATTGGTTCCGCACCAGCTCAATGACCTTCCCGGTGTTGCTAACAGCGCCATCGGTCAGCAGGAAGAGCAGGCGTGGCTGGCCCCTGTGGATGGGCTGCCGGATGATCCACTTTAAAGGGGATAAGATGTTGGTGCCGCCCATATCTGCCCGGATCTTCTTGATGCTCTCACACGCAATAGCCAGACTCTCCTTCAGAGGAAGCAGAAGATCCCCACAAGCTAGAGTCATTCTGGTAAATCTGGTGACTGATGCTGAGCACCGAGATGCCACTTTACATCTGCGGATGCCAAAGCACTTTACAAGATCACTCCACCCCCATTTTAACAGCTGAGGGAAACGGGGGCCCAGAGAGACGGGACTTGCTGCGGGTCAGACAGCGAGTCAGTGGGAGAGGCGGGAACACAACCCGCATCTTCTCAACCGCAGGTCACCTGCTCTAACCTCCAAGGCTCTGTAAAAGGCATGCACCCCATGCGTCAGAAGCTATTCTCTGCAAGTGAAATTAGACCCGCACAGGGGGCAGCACAAGGCATATGCGACATAGAAATCCCACTTAAGCTTGATTTTTAGGGTTGAAATGGGGCTGGTGCCTGGGCAGTGTGTTGCCCCTCTGCAAGGGAGTCATTTCACTCTGGGTATCAGGGCACTTGTCATTGGCTAGACCATTGTGGGCATGTCCTTACACAGTGAGCTCCATAGGGCAGGGTCTCTCCTTCAGTGTTTGGAAAGAGCCTAGCACGTAGCAGGTGCTTGTGTAAACAACAAGAATAATAGCAATCGAGGTAATTGACTGGTGCATACTGACAGCAGTACATGGGCGTGCGCAGGCCCAGCGGTGAAAGTCCTGCACTAAGTGTGTGCGGGTGAATGCAAGAAAAGTGGAAGTCAGTGCATGGGAGCTTTGGTGGTAGCAGGGTGCGTCTAGGGCCGTGCAAGATACACACAGGACTTCATCTGCATTTTTGTGTTGCCTGCTATCCATTACCTGTGGATCACACACCGTAAAAAACACTCTGCCCTAGTGTTGTTCAGCCCAAAGCTATGGATTTGTCTTAGATGAGGGTGGCATCAGGAGGTAACACAGACTCATGCCCGTTAAGTTATAGGCATGAATGACTGGCTCATACAGTAGCCTTTTTATGGAAAGGTTAGAGCCAATTTTTCAGTGTCTGATGCTGTATGGCGTGCAACCCCCTCCCTGCCAGACGCTGGGCTGCAAGAGGACATGTGGTGCTCTTCAGGTAAACAGCTGGCAGGGGAGCGTGGCAATGGCTCAGTGGCATAAAGGCATGGCACCTGCTGGAGAAGGGGGATGGGTCGATGAAGTCGGCAGCATCAGCCCTTTCCTCCTCTTAAGGAGGTTTCTGATCGTTCTGGCCTTCTCACATGCTACAGCGCATTAGCTCATTCAGGAACAGCCTGGGGTGCTGCCATCAGCATCGCCAGTGTAGAGAGAATCCAGGAAAGGTGGGTTCCTAAAAGCCACGTGATGGAAACTCAGACCCTCCAAACACAGGCCACCATCTTGGCCACAAAGAAAGGGCGTCAGGTGTCTCAGCACTTCTGTCCCCTCAGAATAAGTCCCCGGGATTCATGTAAGCGGCCACTATACCCGGTGTGGATGGATCTGGGAGATTAGCACCCCTGCGTGAGTCCGTGTGAGCCTGGCAGGCAGAGTGAAGGAACCTGGACTTCAGAACAAGACCGAAGGTTGTGGCTAGTGGTGGGTGCAGCTGTTTCACACAGCAGGGCAGAGCCTGCAGTGAGCGAGCTACACAACCAGGCTCCCTGAAGAGATGGTGCTGGGCCAGGGCGTGGCTGGCACCGCCAGCAGCGTGTTGCCTGATACCATCCTGCAAAGGCAGCATGCGCCACCCTCTTCTGTGAGTGCCAGTGAGTTCAGAAATGCCTTCACCCACCTCACAGTAAGTTTGACTGGAAGGAAACAGGGTCTTAAAGGTCGACCCAAATCCAATGATGTTGAAGAGGCATGCCGGTGCCAGGCTCTTGAGTATGACCAGCAGGGCGTCCTGTGAGCATGGAAGAAAGAATAAGTGAACACATGTCAGGAAGCCTGATATCTGATTGGCGGCCTAAGCTTTATCATCAGCAGCCTTACCCCCCTGGCCGTCCTTCTACATTTGAACGTCACCACTGCCCTGAATTTGGCCGCATGCAATTAAATAACACAACAGAATGACACCGCTTGTTCCCTAGAATCCCAGAAATGAAAGGCTGGAAGAGACCTTGTGTGGTCAAGTCCAGCCGGACCAAGTAAGCCTAGACCCTCCCTGACAGGAGTTTGTCCAACCTGTTCCTATAAACCTCCAGTGATGGGATTCCCCATCCTCCCTTGGAAGCCTATTCCAGAGCTTCACGACCCTTGGAGTTAGAAAGCTTTTCCTAATTGCTAACCTAAATCTCCCTTGCTGCAGATTAAGCCCGTTACTTTTTCCTCCTACCTTCAGTGGACACGGAGAACAATTGATCACCAACCTCTTTATAACAGCCCTGAACATATGTGAAAACTGTTATCAGGTCCCACCTCCGTCTTCTGTTCTCATGCCGAGATTTTTTAACCTTTCCTCAGAGGTCAGGTTTTTTAAACTGTTTATCATTTTTGTTGCTCTCTTCTGGGGTCTCTTTTAATTTGTCCACATCTTTCCTGAAGTGTGGCACCCAGAACTGGACACAGTACTCCCGCTGAGGCCTCACCGGTGCCGAGCAGAGGGGGGGCAATTACCTCCCGTGTCTGACATACAGCACTTCTGCTAACACACCCCAGAATGATATTAGCCTGGTTTGCAACTGCATCACCTTGTTGGCTCATTCAATTTGCGATCCACTATAACCCCCAGATCTTTTTCAGCAGTACTGCCACCTAGCCAGTTATTTCCCATTTTGCAGTCATGTATTTGATTTTTCCTTCCTAAGTGAAGCACTTTGTCCAATTTCATTTTGTTGATTTCAGACCATTTCTCTAATTTGCCAAGGTCATTTTAAATTCTAATTCTATTTCCAAAGTGCTTGTCTCCCAACTTAGTGTTATCCTCAAATTTTATAACCGTTCTTTCCACTCCATTATTCAAGTCATTCATGAAAATCTTGCATCGTACCAGACCCAGGACTGACCCCTGTGGGACCTCACTAGATAAGCCTTCCCAGTTTGACAGTGACCCATTGATAACTACGCTTTGAGTATAGTCTTTCAGCCAGATGCGCACCCACTTTATAGTAATTTCATCTAGACCACATTTCTCTAGTTTGCATTACATGATTCACACATTAAGAAAACACTGAGTGCTATTCTCTTCCCCAAAAGCTCCTCAATAGGACAGAGCTGGGTAGTACGCATCCCCAAATGTAAAATTTTGGGGGATGGGTTTAATAAAAAAAGCTTTATAGAACTTTAATAGAATTGTTTTTATGAACTTAAAAAAAAATCAATGTAAACAATTTTGGATAGAACTCTTCTTTATGTTTGCAACCAAACAATGCAGCTGTGTGTAGTGTGTGAGGAACTGTCTAGTGTGTTTTCTTGCTCAAACTGAGCAGAGTGCAAAAATTAAACAAAACAGTATAAATATTGAAAAAATCCATTTGATTTTTGGATTTTTTTTTGCTTTCTTTCGGTTTGAATGATGCAAGATGTGAATATCAACACAGGTAAAGATGCTTGATTTTTCAATGAATGCTTTTTAGCCTGAAAATTTCTCTTTAACTTTCTATTCTGAAGTGGTTCTTTTTATCAGAGAACAGAATTGTAATTGATCTCACATCATCCATGGTGGGAATGGAATACTCCAGGATGAAAGCAGCTGCTTATCAAATGGGAGACAGTAGAGATGGATTTCCTGAGCTTACAGAAACAGCATAAACAGTCAGAGTTGTGAAGAAGAGAATGGTTAAAAGCCAAGTGCAGGTCAATGATTTGTGCTGTTCTTGAGTGGCTTAGTGTTGTGTGTTTATATGCCGAAGAGATCAGACATTTTTCAGTTTGCCTTGGGCAGCAGAAACCCGAGATCCAGCCCTAAGAAAATAGCTTCCATGGTCAAAGGTAATGGGAAAGCCTCCTCTCTTTCGCATTGGCAGAGGCATGGACTAGATGACCTCAAGGGCCAGGACATTAAAAACAAACCACATCCAAATGAAGGGAAGTTTTAGATGATCAGACTGTAACTGCTCAACTGCAATTTGCCCCCAGCACCAGAGTTAAACACTTCAGCTCTTCGGGCTTGATCCAAAACCCAATGGAGTCCATGGAAAAACTCCACGAGGCTTTGGATCAGATCCTTAAAGTCTCATGAGAACTTTATTGACCACAAGTTGACAGCACCACTCTAGCTTCATGGCCACCTCCAATTCACTCATACAAACAGTGCCTCACAGCCGCAAAGCATCCAGGTCTGGAACTCAGATCTGACATCAGTGGGGGCCGGGGCCCTGTACTGTTACACACGGAAAGCAAACCCTGGCTCATAACTGTCTGAAACCAGTCATGTGACAAGTCAGTAAGTTTGTATTGGAAATTCTCTAAGAGGTAAACAATACTGAGATTCCTGCGTACATGTGTGCATTTTGACTGGCTGCAGACGAGTTAGGGAAAGCTGTTATTCACTTCCAAGTGAGTGAGAGAACATATATTCAAATTGCTGCTTCCTGAAAGGTTCAATGGAGGTTTTTTCCCCCCCCCCCCCCCCCCCCAGGATCTTGAATTTGATCTTTTTTAGAAGTAGTTTTCAAAAATAGATGTCCAGATATTTCTAATGAAGCCATTCAAAATGTGTGTTACAAATACTGGCTTCATGTTTCATTTATTGCTCCTTGAGGTAAATATTGATTTCAGTTCTTCTGCACTCAATATTTATCTCACGGATCAATAAACCTAGATGTTTACCTCAAGAGACGTCAATATCTGCTTATTATTCTATTTTTGCCAATGCATATGCGTTGACACCGTCACACTGCTCTGTATACAGTGGTTTTGAAATGCGGGTAGCTGCATTAGACCAGGAGCACCCGAATGAAACCAGCAGCAGGAAATTAAAAGCATTGAATTTTCCCCTTTAACATTTTAGTCTGGGCTTCCCTTCTTTCCCAAACTGAATCCCACACACCCCTTTTGATTCCACACACACACAGCACAGGCACCCAGTTATTCCCTATCTATTCATTTCAATCTACAGATAGCACTGCCTTCATATTGCACAGCTCCACTTCCGCTTTCTAACGCCTTCAAGTTCATTCTGTGCAATGTATAGTCCAAGCTGATGACAACGCAAATGTTATTCAATCAAGTTCAAGCCACCCAAAATACATTAAAAGCAGCAACTGCATTAACACATTTGCAAATGAGAGAAGCCAGGAGAAAACAAGAGACTGTTTTTCTCAAGATACATTGCACTGAAAGGTGGACTCTCCTTTTCTTTAGAAATAGAAGGGGTAGGGTGGGCTAGCAAATTCCCTTCTTCCATTCAGGATTGCCACACGAGTGAAGATCTTCAAGGGCATTTCATACCATGCTAGTTAAATTGCCAGCCAGAACCCAAAGCCTTCATGAGCAGTCCCATTTCAGTACCAGAGACAGTTCCCAGTGTGCTGCCAGGATGAATTGCACCCCCAGAAAGCCACTCTTGTAGGCTAGGATTTTCAAAGGAGTTTAAGGGAGTTAGGCACATAAATCCAGAATGCCTAATTCCCTTGGATTCCTTTAAAAATCCAAGCTATAAAGACTAATGGGTTAAATTCAGCATTGATGTAACTGGTGTGGTAGGGTTACACATGGAGCACTGTATGTCAGAAAATAGGTGCAAGTGATGAAATATTGTAAGTTTGCAGTCAGTGGGTTTGTAACATGAGTGTAATTTACACAGCTTCCTGCAGCAGCCTGCAATCGTTTTTGTTGTCTCACATGCACATAATGACCAGGTTTGACGTGGCTTAGCTTGTGAGAATTAATGAACCCACAGCTCGAGGTTATATATTAAATAACATTGCACAACACCGATCTCGTTTATAGCAGATCTCATCCATAGATCTCACCATGCTATGCAAAGGTGGGCACAGATTATTTTAGTTACTAAATAACAATAAACTTTCACATTTATATAGGACAGTGGATCTCAAGGTTAAGGACCTGTATTAGGCCTCAGGAGATATGGGTGTATCCTTGGGCGAATCACTTAATCTCTCTGTGTTTCAGTTCCCCATCTGTAAAATGGGGATAATAATCCTTCCTTCCTCCCACCCTTTGTCTGTCCTGTCTATTTAGATTGTGAGCTCTTTGTGTATGTACCGCACCTGACACAATGGAGCCCTGAATTCAAATGGAGATTCTAGATGCTAGTGTCAAAAATAAAATAAATTATAACTAGATATTAATTAATTTTGCCTAAAACACTGGAAGTAGATATTATCCCCTTTTGCAGGTGGATAAACTGAGGCGCAGGTAGATAAGTGACTTACCCACGTCCACTCAGTGAATCAGTAGCTGAGCTGGGAATAAAATCTAGGTATTCTGGCTCCCATCCCTGTATTCTGACCACTAGAAACTACTCCTCTGAGTCAGAAACACACACAGTGTGGAACAGAAGTTCCTAATGACTATCAGGCTGGGGAAGAGCAGTGTTTCCTTGCACATCGGTGAAGTAATCTTTCATCTCTGAGATGTCAGAGCTGCTAATGTCGCCCTTGGGCGACACCATCCAAGGGAACAGTAACTCACACCGAGACTTGCAGTCAGCTCTGTTTCCTAGGAGGCCTGTGGGTCTCACACTTGCAAGGGCGGGAGACGTGCTAGTGCCTGGCAGAACGGGACTGCTTGCTTTTTAAAGAATGACGAAGGGGATTTGGAATGTGGTGATGCATGTCTATTTCTTTTCCATTCACACGTGCCCACGTGCACCCACAAACACGCATGAACACACAAACACGCATGTTCACGCACATGCCCACGCACATGCGTACATAAGATTTAGTGGCCCATGGGCTCCTGCTCTCTGCAGGTGGCCCGTACAAACCAGCCCTTCCAGACCTCTGCCAACCGCCAGCACACAGCAGGCAGAGCTCTCACTCTCCGCGGCTGGGGACTGTCCTAATCCTGTTCCCATGGAAACAAGAGTCAGCTTGGCAATGGTGAGATTTGGAAAATGCAGGGCTCCTGCTGGTGGGCCTCAGGTGCAAGTCCCAGAGGCAGAGGCTATGCCCACCAGGGGATGCACCAGTGCCCAGGACCGAGCTCCTGCAGGGATAGGGATTGCCATCCACCCAGCTCAGCCCCAGACATGGGGGGCACTGTGGGAGGAAAGGGTGCGGTCAGGACACCTGGATTAGCTAGTGCAGTGGATCTCCCAGGTGTTCTCTGCCAGCTAGGCACCCACCTGCAATTTAAAGCTGTTTTCCTGGCAGAAACTCTAGAGGAAGGGTGGCTTTGCAAAACCCATCTGCCCTCGCCGGGAACAGGGGATGTAGCAGCCCCTACTGGCTCAGGAAAATGTAATCTGCTGGGGTGAACTGAGCCCAGAGAGTCCAGAAGGAAATCTACTCAGGGCTGCCTCTCCCAAAACTGCAGCTGCTCGCTGAGACCTGCCAGGGCCAGCTGGCAAACGCTGGACTCAGACCTGGCCTCTGAAGTGCATTAGGCATGGACAAGAATAATTAAATGCTGACCAGAGTGATTTCCCCTTCGATGGGTGTAGGGGGTTCTAGGAGGGAAATCTGGCTCTGTCCTGGCCTGTACAGTTATACCAGACAGTGGTACACAGCCAGACTCTTTACACCCTTTTCAGGGTATGTTTACACTGCAGCCGGAGCAGGTGAATTGCAGCGTGTGCAGACATACCGGTGCTCACTGTACTCGAGCTAGCTTGCTAAAGATAGAAGCCCGGGCTTCAGCATGGGCTGCACAAAGTACCTGAACCCCCAGCTCCTCACACCTCTGCCCCGCCAGGTCTCTACTCGCTCGTACAGCTGGCGCCGAAGCCTGCAGTGCAGCAGCATCACTTCTACGGTTCGCAAGCTAACAAGAGCACACCTAGCACGGGTTTGTCTACACAAACTGCCATGCACACCCCTGCCAACCGAGTAGATCTCCCCGAAGCTGCTGGGAGAAGCTGGCATTGAATCCAGCCCAAAGGAAGAATATTTGCCAGTCGCACCCAAGCCACCTGTCTTACTGCCTGTCCTCTATTATTTCACTCCTGAGGGGGTGGCATTTTTGCTACATCTCTAAGCCCCTGATTCAGCAAAGCACTTAATGGGACCCCCCAAGAACTAAATAGTCATCTTGGCTATCACGGGGCCCAATCCTGTGAGCCATATTCATATAATAAGCCCCAATGAACTCACTGGGCCTACTCACGTGAGTAAGGTTTTCAGGACTGAGCCCATAGGGACTGATCCAAAGCTCATCAAAGACAAAGGAAAGACTCCCATTGACTTCCATGGGCTTTGGTCAAAGCCAGTTACCTATGGAGTGACCAGGGCCAACCACTTCCTGCAGTGTCTTGAGTTTCTTTGCGGGTCTTCCATCAAAATCCTGACCTGTCCCAACCCTCTGTTTAGGCTGTGAAACCTGACCAGACCGAGGGAGAATGGCTTAAGGAAACACTACACGCAAACCAGTGAGACACTGAAAATAAAACTGCTTTTGCTTTGTTCCCTCCATAGAAGGAACATCCCATGACACCCAGAAAGCCCAGAGAGATGGGCAAAGATGGTTCATCGGCATTTAAAGACACCCTTTTGCTCTCTAATATTTAACCAGAGTTTAATGCTCTGCCAGTTCCCCGGCAGTTGTGTTTTACCCCTTGCGGTACCTTGACGAGGCTGATGTTCATGCCGCTCATGCTCCCACTGCGGTCTATGAGAAATATAAACTCCCCCTGGGTTTTCCTGAGGTCTGGCTGGACGGTTCTCAGGTCAGGGCAGAAATTCAGCATGATCACAGGGTGGTGAGGGATGTCCTTGTTCAGACGTTTCCTGATGATTTCCGTCTGCAACAAGCAAGAAAGGAACTCAGGAGGGAGAGCACCAGGGCTGTCGACTCTCATGCTTCAAGCGTATAAACTGCTCACTGGCTAGCAAGGGTTGGGAAGTCATTTTGCCCCCCACCCTCTTATAATGTCACATTGTTTAACTTTCCTCCGAAGCATCCGGCAGTGGCCTAGGTCAGAAAACAGATTAAATGGGCCATTGGTAATTGCTATCTAGCTTTATACGGACTGTACTAACACCCTTGGATCTGAGGACCTCACCAGGGGAGCCTGGCTTCAGCCAAGAGCTGGAGACAGCTAGCTGCCTGGATGAGTCCCCTGTGGATGGGATGACCAGTCCTAGGAAAACTGAATAAAAGGAACTGGCTGCATGAAGACGTGCCCTGAGTAGGAGGGTGGGACCTGCTGAAGGTTCCTCAGATTATGTTTTTGGGTTCATTGCATTCATAGGATTAGACAGGACCCCAAGGGCCATCTGGTCTAACCCCTGCCAAGATGCAGGATTTGTTGTGTCTAAACCATCCATGACAGATTCATTTTGTCTTTGGACTTTACTACCCTGAATGGGGGACTCACGTGGGCCTTAGCCAGAGAACTAAAGCACCACTGCACCGGACCCATGAGAAGTGACAATCAACTGTCAGAGGCTCCGTGGCAGGGGGAATAGTGCCCCATTGGGCCGCCACAAAAGCAGATCCTGTAACACTTTTCTTCCGGGCACCCGTGTGACATAGGCAAGCATTACCCCCGTTCTGCAGATGGGGAGATCAGGCATGAGGGAGGGTAAGTGACTTGCCCAAGGTAAGTAAGAAGCCTATGGCTGAGCAGGGAATTGAACCAAGATGCCCTGAGTCTAAATCCAGTGCCCTATGCACTCGACTGTTCTGTGGGGAGGGTGCCAGGAGGCACTCAAGGACACTGAGGGACTGTTGACACTGCCCAGGGCTAGTGGCACTCGAGACAGCAGATGCTGGGTTTGAGAACCCGGGCTTGAGTATCTACACTGAGTGCCAACCCCTGTACGCGGCTCCAGTTGTATCCCAGACTTCTTAGCGCCCTGCCAAAAGGTGGCCACTCTAGCCCTTTGTTTGTGGTGCACCATGGGAAAACTTGACTGTCCACGCTGCACGTTACCGGAAGTTTGAACCGCCCTCCAACACATCCTGCTGAGTCGTCCTTTTGGTCTGCGCGCTCCCAGACCAAGCGACACGGCAGAAGGGTCATTTCAAGCACGTCTCTTGCTTGGGCTATTGCTACTGTTTCAGGAGGTGGGCAGAGCCTCCCGGAGATGCTGCTGGGCAGTTCAGTGGTGTTTTCTGACCCATGGAAGGCACCTGACCCAGCTAATGACAGAGCCGGAGGGGGAGGATGCAGACACAGCAGATCCAAACTGGCTGATGCTGTTCATGATACTTGGTACAGCCACTGATGCCCCTTACATAGACTGGCCCTTCTGGAGCAGGGCCACAAGCACAGACAGATGGACACAGACATCATTGTGCAGGCCTGGGATAACCAGCAGTGGATCCTGAACGTTCACATGAAGAAAGCTATATTTCTGCAGCTTTGTGAGCAGATTCCCCTGACCCTCCAGTGCAAAGACACTGGTTGGAGGGTGGCTATGCTGGGCCGAAGTGGGTTGCTATAACCATCTGGAAGTTCACTACCCAACACTGCTACAGGTCCATTGTCAACCAGTTTGCTATTGAGAAGTCGACAGTGGGTCAAATGATGGCAGAGGTTTCTGAGGTAATCCGGCGTGTGGTTTACCCCCAAGAAGGCCGGCATAGAAGATATCCCTGAAGTAAATGCTGGCTTTGAGAGAATGCGGTTTCCAAACTGCACCAGAGCCATTGATGGGACTCATGTGCCCAAACTTTGCCCTCCTCAAGGAACACAAGTAATACACCACAAAAGTACTACTCCACTGGTATGCAGGCCCACATGGACCACAGAGGGAGCTATTCATGAATGTCAGTGTTGCCGGCACTGGAAAAGTTCATGGTGCCAGGGTTTGGGGTTTTTTTTTTTTGCCAATTGGTAGTCTACATTCATGGACACACTGAGACATCATTCCCACCACATGACATTGTCATAGATGGAGTCACTGTCCCCACTGTTATTCTGGAGGATCCCGCGTTCCCCCTTTCGCCTTGGCTTTTGAAACCATGCCCTGATCTCAGGATCCCTGGCAAAAGAAGGTTTAATTCCACTCTCAGCAGGTGTAGAATGGTCGTGGAATGCATTAGGCAGATTGAAATCCCGCTGGAGATGTCTACAGACCCATTTGAATTCCAGTGTCATCAACGCTGCCTGCATCACTTTATCTTGCTGCGCTCTTCGCAGTCTTTGTAACGTCCGAGGTGAGCCATTTCCCCCTGAATGGGCCGATGACAGTGAGGGGCTGCTGAACCAGTACACTCAGTGCCGGCTGCTGGCTCCCATCGACTCCCACGCTGGCTTCTGGGGCTAGCAGGTGCCCTCTCAGCTGACCAAGTCATCATGCACCGCCAGTGGCTTTGGTGCTCGATGCAGTCCCCAGCACATGATCAGACTCATCATAAAACAGGCACGATGTCAGCAAAGTGCCAGAGGCACAGTGGTGGCAGGTCCCTGGTTTTCAGATACTCAGGCTTAAGCCACTTAATCCATACCCTGCACTGGTCACTGGTCTGGTAAATTTCCAGCACTGCCAGCTTCTTCCCTATTTGTAGGTATGCATAGTCACTCCTGATGCTCTTACTCAAATCAGTCGTTTTGCTGGCCTCGCCCCAGAGACTAACCAAAACTGGGCTGTGCTCCCGGGTCCAGGTGCAGCACCTTTTGTGCAGGATTTCTTCTGGTCGGTATCCATTGCAAATGCCGAAGGTTCTCCCAAGGTGTGTTTGCAGTTCAGAAGTCAGAATAAAATGGAAGGGTTAAATGCTGAGCTGCTGTACTAGAAGAAGGGTGGGAGGCTTCCATTTCCCTGGAGTCGACTGGCAATTCGTGGGAGAGAGAGGACAAAAGGACGCCGCCCATAGAATGGTAGGATACTTTTGGTGGATTCCAGGAACCCCACACCTGGAGAGGTGTTGCGTCTACACTGCAAAACAATAGGGATTGAACCTGGGATCCCCCCACCTTCACATCAGCTAGGACCCTCCACCCTTCTAGGGTCGTAGGACCTTGGGTCTGAGCCTGAGTCCAAGAGATTTGTGTGTAGACAGAAGGGCTAGAGCTTGAGCCTGAGTCAGAGCCCAGGCTTATGTTGCAGTGCAGGAAAACCCTCAGCCTGAGCTGCTCTGCCTTAGCTGGGGAAGGTATTTCATCTATCCTCTATCTTCCCCCCACTCCCTTCACCATCCTCCAATTACAATAAACTCCTCGGATCACGTCAGCTTCCAGCTGATTCCAGAGCACAGTTGTCTTCATAATCCTGCCGGCTAATGAGCATCCAAACCATTTGCATGACAAAATGAAGAAGGGAAATTAATTACCAACTGCGGCTGAAGTATCCATGTTAATTCGTTTAAGTGAAGAGGTGCTCCATGTCACGCTCTCAGCAGCGGCAATTCTCGCCTGTAATCTACCCAGGACACTGGACTCAGTGCCTCCTCCGTTAGGGACTAAGCCATGCGTACAGAGGATGGAGAGTTCTGTGTAGCCAGATCTTTGCCTTGGCGCCATTCATATTTAGCTGCCTTATTCCCAGTGTGATCACTCCTCCATTCCCTCTAGGCGTGCAGGTGGGATTCATATTGGAAAATGGCTCTGGAGTCAGACACCCACTGGATAATTTGACAGGTTAAAGACACAAAATAATCAGGCAGGCATCTGAGCAGCAGCGTGGGAGGTTCGTATCCTTCCACCTGCTGCACTCAGAATGGATTTACAGGCGATGCCTGCAGTGTATTAGAGATGAGGCTCTAATCATTGCATCTCATCACAAAGGAAAGGTAAGACCTACAAGAAAATTGTCAACACGTCTTACATGTAATGAACAATCATAACAACAACACAGAACAGTGTCATAATAAGGCACAGGACGTGTGAGGGAGACCGTTGACAACAGCATGAGAGCAGAAGCTAGGATTCCTGGGTTCCACTGCCAGCGCTGATAGCCTCTCGCTGTGGGACCGTGGGCTGCTGGTCAACTCCTTTTTCTTCTCACCTTTTTCTCAGCGCTGGGGTCCTTCTTCATCCCTTTAATGAAGTCATTTCTCCCCTTCAGGTGTTGCTCATACTCTGTAGGGGTCATGTCACCCTCTTCCATCAAGACATGAGGCATATGAGGCTCTGGAAGTTCAGAAGGGCAAGCAGAGAACAGCTTTAGACTTCTGCTTGCAAGAGATACAGAGCCACAGTACTGGGAGGCTGCAGCATTAATGGCTGGCACCCGGGGCCCGTGGGACAGCAGTGGGCACATCCTAGTAGGTCCATTTACCGCACGCAAGGGGCATTTACCTCAAAAGTGCAAAGACAGAGCTAACGCCCCATGCTTCCCAGACAATGGAACGGGACGGATCCCCGGGAAGGGGGCGAACGGCCGACAGAAAGCAAAGGCCACCTACCGCTCGGATGGATTAATATTTCCACCGGTCGGTCAAAAGTGTGTTTGTTGGCCAGCGTGATCACGATGCTCTTTGCGGAGCGGGCAGAGGGGTCGGCGTCTGCTCGGATCTCGTGGGTTGGACTTTCAACGCCTGCACGGGAAAGAGGGAGGCGATGCTGGCGTGAGGTGGGAGGAGAAGCTGTTCGGGAAGCTGGGATTCTGAGGGAGCTGGGTTTCAGAGGGCCAGAGGGGGAAAGCAAAGAGAGTTGGAGGGGGGAACAGGGGGACCTGGTGTAAAGGCACCAGGAGGATTGAGTAAGGGTCTGTGCATGCTAACGTGCCTGGTCTCCTGGCTACCCCCAGGTGCCCAATGCTGCTACCTGACGTGTCATTTGCAGAAGGGCAGCCCCAGGAAGACATAGCAATCAGTGCAGGGAGGAACACGGCACCACCAGCTCATCGGTGCTCCAGCTGGCTTCATGGCAGGGTTAACACGCTGAACCTGACATCATGTGGGTAGTTGTTATCCGTGTTTAGAGGTGGTTGTGAGCAGGCTGAGCTTCCAGGGGCAGCCCTGGCATTCTCACCTGCGAGTAAACATGGCCCGCGTATCTCCAGGTGGAAGCTGAACTCGTACTCAGTGGGGTTGGTTGCTTCGCTCTCCAGCAGCCTGGCCAGACAGAACTTGTTAGCGTGATCCGGGCTCCCAGCTCCGCAGGCATGTCTATCTCTGCTGAGGAGATGACACCAAGTCAAAGCTGCAGATCCTGGACCTGCCCCACGCCCTGCACTGCAAACACACCCCAGCCGCAGAGGGCAAAGCAACTGGCAACTTTCCTGGCTCCCGCGGCAGCTCTGACCCACCAACCCGAGCATCTCTTCTCCACAGCTCACCAGAAGAGCTCATCATCCCAGCCCCTGGGACTCATCCCCAGCAGCATGGTGGGTGAGCAGGGGCTGGCCCGTGGGGCACAGAGTAAGAGAGCAAGACAGATCAACAGATGAGGAGGGAAATAAACGACGGGAAAGGAGAGATTGACAGGGAGCTGGCTAAAGAGTGGCAGCTGTGCCAGGGAGTGGCACTAGGGAGCAGCTGGGGCAGAAAAGGGGAGCTGAGGACGTGCCAGTCAACCAGTCCGTTGCAAGGGAGACTGCTAATAAGAAATGGTGGGGGCCACTGATCTAGGGAAAATGGGTTTTCATAGAAACGTCCCAATGGCTCATGGTCTGACCATCAACTCCTAATAATTTCGGAGGAATTCAGGCCCAACCATACATTCATTCAGCCCCCTGCAGTTATAGCTATGAGGGGCGGGGGCTACTCCAGAGAAGGCTGCTGGAGGGAAGAGGACATTTCTATAGCCCTCTTCACCATAGCATCTGGGCCACGCCTCAAAATCAAAGCCACTTGGAGCCTTTTGCTCCCCCTTACGCTCGGAGCTGGTATCCAGAGAGGCTGGTGCTTTCCACGCTGCTCTGGGGCACCTTGGGCACGCACACCGCTGGGAGAAGGACCCTCACGGCACCACTCGGGAGAGTCTGCAGCTCCGAGGAGGTGCTGATGAAGACAGACACGCTTTCCAGCGCAGGGATCACACCCAGGTTGGCCACGAAAACGATTCTCTCCAAATCCTCATCCAGCACGATCCTTCCTGCACAGAGAGAAGGTCACGCCAGAGAGATGCTCTGGGTGGCTGCCAGAGAGAATGCTCCTCTCCGAAGCCATGTCACGGTCCAGGTCTCCCTCCTCCTGCACCAGCCCCTGGCATTTGTTAATCAAATACTAGACAACCCACAGCATCCCAGCATCATCAGGTGCATTCGAAGGGCTTCCACAGACTTTCTGCTCTGGGCTAAGATAGGGGAAGGAGATCTGCCGTATCTCCCCATCATGACTCAGAAAGGGCCTGATCCAAAGCCCACTGAAGTTAATGAGTCTTTCTCGACTCCTACGTTGGAGCTTTGAGCACTAGAGCAGCCTTTAAAAATAACGGGCGTCACCCTGATTTTCCGATCTTTTGCTGCAGGTGGCAGATGGCCTGCAATGGCTTTTCCAGTCCCCGAAGTGACCAGCCCTCTTCTGTTCGGCACAAGTGCTCCTGACACCATGTCGCGAGCACGCATAACCGACAGCCTCTCTGCAATTCCTCTTCCCCCGACCGCCCCTCCCCTAGCCCATTAAAATCACCAGGGCCTCCTTACCGCCTCCATCCTGGGCTCGTCCACTGGGGACACTGCAGCAGTCGAAATAACAGTCATCTAGTTTGGCTTTGTCTTTGATCTGCACTGTCACAGCCCGCCTGGAAACAACAGCTTCGAACCCCACGACGGTGGTGTACTCGTCCAGTGGGTAGACAAAGAGACCTGCCAAAGGGAAGGCTCTTAGAACAGCGGCCCTGTGACTCCCCACCCGCCCAGGAAGAGAGCTCCCTCTCTGAACAGCTGTGCATAGTCCATGGCTCCAGCGATCCAAGCCTACACACCGCCTAAGTCAAGGTACCTATGCCCCATAAGTACACCCTTAAGGATATGGCCCAGGGCTACCTTTCCTCCAGGAATCTAGAGGGTTAAGATATGCACAGAAATGTCGGGCTTCTCGTACTAACTCAGATTTGATATCCTGCCAATGGCCCTGATTCAACTAGGTACTTCCACAGGGCCTGACTTTAAGCACATGAGTAGCCCCGTTGGCTTCCATGGTTCCTCTGGTGCTCAATGTTAGGCACGTGCGTCAGGACCAGGCCTATAGCAATTGCCGACACTTGATGCTTCAGAGAAAGTTGAATCCTGGGGGTTATGTAGCCACCCGGCTAATAATGCGGCATGGCCCATAAGGCAAGGGGGTTCTTCCTGTGCACCTTAGCTGATCTAATCTCCCCCCTGGAGCCTGAGATTGGATTAGTTTATCACTCGCTCAGTGTGCAAAGGAGCAAATATTATCTACGGACATAAAAACATCCAGGGCATTTCCTGCCCCTCACACCCATTGGAACCCTTACCCTCCTACCCATTACCCACCCTCACACCCACATTGGAAACTTGGCCAGCCTGTGCACCCAGGCAGTCGCCGGTTCCACGAGTCACACTGAATCTGGGTGTCTGAATGTCTCCAGGAATTCTGAATGCCTTCCGGTGCTTGCAAATTAGACGCAGGGGTGCCCTGGAAAACTGATCTCAGAGGGGCAGGTTTAGCATCGACGCAGACGCAGCTAGAAGTGATTGGTCCACGTTGTAGTCACTGAATAGACAGACCAGCCTAGCCCATATCAGCATGTAAGTGCATGTACAGTGTCTGCCCATCCACTGCAGGCCGAGAACGATCCAGCCACCCATGCACTTACAGGGATCTCATCATAGTTTCTAAGCTCCTTCAGTTTCTCTTTAGGTCTGGGTAATACCCCATGCCTGCCGGGAACTGTCTGAGCCCCACCCGTGCTGCCTGCGCACCAGGGAGCTGCAACTTACCTTCAAAGGGATGGTTCTCCGGGTTGCCGTAGGTCAGGGAGGCGGTCATCCCGAAGGCATAGCCGCTGACGCAAGAGGTGACCTCGGAGGCTGTGAGGGGGAGGGGGGAGCTGCTTGTCCGGTTAATGAGTCCTGGCATTCTGCTTATGGTCCCCGGAGTAGCTGGGTGTCACGGCCTGCAGCAGACTGGGGAGAGGTGGGGGGGGGGGGGTGTGAGAACCTTGAACACGTTCTGACGGCTGGAACCCCGAAACACACCCGGCACCTCTGCAGCCTTGGGGACAATTATCAGAGCTACAGCTTGGACGTGGCAAATCGCCCCAGGTCCTTGGAGGCAGTAGCTGTCATAGGCCTCCCACTCTCCGCAGTGCCTGCAGTCTCAAGGGCTCCTCAGGTACCTGAGTGTCCCAGAAGACAGAGTGCAGGGCAGCCTTCGCCTTCCCCAGCAGGGCCTTCCTCCTGGGACCTGCAGGGAGTTCATAGCAGAAGGTGGAACTGCAAAGGCCTCAGGGCTGAAGACAGGAATCCAGGCAGCAAACACAACTGGCTCCTAATCTCCTTCTGCTGAGCCTCCCTCTCTTCCTTTTGCACCGGGAGGGAGGGCCACAGCGGCGCAAAGTGGGAGGGGTGCTAGTGAAATGTATCCCACGGGGCCCTTCAGTCCTAAGCTGCACCCCTAAAGTTGTCTTTGCTAACGGGACAGAAGGGCTTGTAGGGAGAACTGCGGGTAGACCATGGCCCTTGATTTGGCACTGATGCCTCAGCCCCGTGCATGCTGATATTTCAGGGGCAGGATTCAACTTCCTGCCAACAGCTGTGCCCCCCTTTATAGCTTCATATTGTGCATATTGTTCCCCTCCTTCTGGTTTTCATTTTCTTTAACATATAAAGTTTCTATGTGATAACAAAATACAGTCATGACAGTTTTTGCAAGAAAGACAGAAATGTCTGGCGATGGACAGAGAGATGATATTCTTTTTGGCCTATGATATCTTTGCCCATTACCGAACACCACCACAATGTTAATTCATTCACTTTTTTTTCTGCATTTCAGGGCAAGTGCAAGGACTCCTTTTCCCCGTTCCCCCAGCTGAAGCGTGCCCTGTCTCCACATCACTCCTGGAAAGTATGACTCATTTCATTGCCTCTAATGCGTCTGTTAATTACATTTTCCTTCCTTCCTCACTGCCAACCTTACCTCTGTTCTAGCCCATCTTCTCCCCACGTCTGTCAGCCTGACTGGCAGAGGAATTCAGACAAGGATCTTGCGAGTAGCTTTCAGTCCATAACTCCCTCTGTCTCTCAGGAATTCCCAGGGATAGCTGCAGCCTGGCCACTCCGTTGCTGGCTCGGAATGCTTTACGCAATGCTCTGTGTGAGCAAGGGGGAGCCAGCAGCGGCAGTGGAAGACATCAATTTACCTCTTATTTCCTGGCCAACTCTGCGTTATTAAATGCACCTACAGATGCAAGTAGGGTGGCATGGTGTGTGAGGGGGGTCATCACAGCCTGAAATATTTTCAGAGGGGGTCCCAGCAAAAGAAAGTTTGAGAAGGCCAGGCCAACAGTATCTTCTGTGACTGCTTAACCCAGGCCAGGACATAAGGGACCCTGTGTGGTGAGGTGATAGGAGGCAGCACAGGCTGTGTCAGTGAGTCAAACAGAGCTACAGGGGAAATTTGCTTTGTAGGAGCCTTGCCTCTCATCCTTCCAAAGGGCCAGACAGAGGACATGAGACGATGACAAGTGCTGGGGCTTAGAAGAGGATGAGATCATTTACATTAGCTGCATCAATCACCTCTTCTGGGGCCGTGGTTTGCTGATTCACAGTCCCTGAGAGAGCAAGTGACTCTCACTCCTGGGGAGTCTGTGGCTAAGCTGAGCTCCTGCATTCCAGAGCCTTAATCCCAGGCCTTCCTCCCGAAGAGCAGGGAGAAGGAGATGGGAAGTAGGGGTCCTCCCAGCTCCACCTGCTTTCCCCCCATCCCCTCCCTGCACACCTGTTGCTGAGAGATGAAAGGGCAACCTTGTCTGTTCCTAAGCATGAAAAGGCTTCCAGGCTGCTTCTCTTTTCCACCCCCCCCCCCCTTTCCCGGTGGCGGGGAGGGCTGGTGAATCCCACTAGCTCTGAGATTTTTAAAACCCCCGCAGCAGACATGATTCTTCCTGCCTGCAGCAGCTCCGCTCCCCACCCCACGCAGTCACTTCTGGGGCTGAGTGCTAACTAAGTGCTCCTACTGATCAGTGCCATCGACAAGGACTCAACGACTCTCCGCACAATAGAGAAGGACGTCTCATCCCTCAGGGCCACGCAAAACACTCCTGAGCTCGTTCAGAGTCAAGTGGGCATCTCATAAACGGAGTCACACCATCGCTTCCCACGAGTCATTCCCAAACGGTGTCTGTTTCATTAGGCGCCCAGGGCTTCCCATTCCTCCTCCCAGCCCTCCCTCTCCCAGGTCAGAGCAGTAGCTACAAGGAGCTTTGGTCTTCCAGGGGACGCACCCTCTTCGCGGCTGTTACCAGAACTGAAATGTGAACAAGTTTTACACACCGGGGCCCACGTGGCTTGGAATGTGGGGAAGTTTTTCCCAGGCAGCACAATGTACCCTTGTAGTGAAGCAAAAAGTGACTAGCTTTCAGCATCATCACAGCCGCCCCCTCATGCACTTGCAATACCAGAGGCTCATGCCCACAACGTGGGCCCCCTTTATGCAGGCCCAGCCTGGGAGCTAGGGAACCAGAGAGAACCGCCAGGGGTGTCTGAGTCCAGCAGCCTCACTAAAGACTCCCCTGTCTATTCATGTCACCCAAGTCCTGCCTCTCCCGAGAGGGATGCTCCAGCAGCTGTAACTGTGGCTGCAATTTTGCACCCGGGTGTGAATTGGGAGTTACCGTTTGGAGAGCGACAGGCACCAGTACTCAGATTTACCTGTCACTTAGCCAGCCTGCATTTCTTCCACCCCTCCAATGAGCCCAATAGTTTCTCACTCCCAGCCAAATCCCTCCTGTCATCACATCCCTTTTCCCCTGTCCTGGTTTGTCACTTTGAGAATCTGGTCACTGTCAGGAAACTGAAACCAAGGGGAGGGGTGTGGGGAAAGCTGGGTGCAATGAGAAGGTTACAAAGAGGGAGGAGAGAGTCAGGGTCTACTGGAAGAAGCAAGGAGATGGAGCTCCAGAGAAGATGGGACTTGCTTTGGGCAGCTACTCAAACCATGCCTTGTAGAACATTGTGATTCCTCCATCCCCTGCTGTATACCGGTCTGTCTCTATCCACTGCCTACAGGAAGGCATTGGCATGCCAGGGCTGCAGATTTTTCCCCTCCTGTCCATTACAGCACTGTCTAGAAACCCCCCTTTGTGCTAGGTGCTGCATAAACTCATGGTGAGAGACAGTCCCTCCCCCAAAGAGTTCACAGTCTAAACAGACTAGAGAGAGGGAAAGTGACTCAATGCAGGTCTCTTGACTCAGGTCAGGTCTGCACTACAGACCTGTATTGGAGTAACTACATCGCTCAGGGGTGTGAAATCTCCATACCCCGAGAGATATCATAGAATCATAGAATATTAGAGTTGGAAGGGACCTCAGGAGGTCATCTAATCCAACCCCCTGCTCAGAGCAGGACTAACCTCAGCTAAATCATCCCAGCCAGGGCTTTGTCAAGCCGCAGCTTAAAAACCTCTAAGGATGGAGATTCCACCACCTCCCTAGGTAACCCATTCCAGTGCTTCACCACCCTCCTAGTGAACAACCTTTTCCTAATATCCAACCTAGACCTCCCCCACTGCAACTTGAGACCATTGCTCCTTGTTCTACAATCTGCCACCACCGAGAACAGCCTAGCCCCATCCTCCCTGGAACCCCCTTTCAGGTAGTTAAAGGCTGCTATCAAATCCCCCCTCATTCTTCTCTTCTGCAGACGAAACAAGCCCTCAGTCTCTCCTCATAAGTCTTGTGCTCCAGCCCCCTCATCATTTTTGTTGCCCTCCGCTGGACTCTCTCCAACTTGTCCACATCCTTTTTGTAGTGGGGGGCCAAAAACTGGACACAATACTCCAAATGCGGCCTCACCAATGCCGAATAGAGGGGAATAATCACTTCCCTTGATCTGCTGGCAATGCTCCTACTAATGCAGCCCAATATGCTATTAGCCTTCTTGGCAACCAGGGCATGCTGCTGACTCATATCCAGCTTCTTATCCACTGTTACCCCCAGGTCCTTTTCTGCAGAACTGCTGCCTAGCCTGTCAGTCCCCAGGCTGTAGCTGTGCATGGGATTCTTCTGTCCTAAGTGGAGGACTCTGCACTTGTCCTTGTTGAACCCCATCAGATTTCTTTTGGCCTAATCCTCCAATTTGTCTAGGTCACTCTGTACCCTATCCCTACCTTCCAGGGTATCTACCACTCCCCCGAGCTTAGTGTCATCTGAAAACTCGCTGAGGGTGTAATCCACCCCATCCTCCAGATTATTAATGAAGATGTTGAACAAAACCGGCCCCAGCACCGACCCCTGGGGCACTCTACTTGTGACCGGCTACCAGCTAGACATGGAGCCATTGATCACTACTCGTTGAGCCCGATGATCTAGGCAGTTCTCTATCCATTTTATAGTCCATTCATCCAACCCATACTTCTTTAACTTGCTGATAAGAATACTGTGGGAGACTGTATCAAAAGCTTTGCTAAAGTCAAGACATAACATGTCCATTGCTTTCCCCATATCCACAGAGCCAGTCACTTCTTCATAGAGGGCAATCAGGTTGGTCAGGCATGTTGACTGTTCCTGATCAGCTTCCTCTTTTCCAAGTGCCTTAAAATGGATTCCTTGAGGACCTGCCCCATGATTTTTCCAGGGATTGAGGTGAAGCTGACCGGTCTGTAGTTCCCTGGATCCTCCTCCTTCCCTTTCTTGAAGATGGGCACTAGATTTGCCTTTTTCCAATCATCAGGGACCTTCCCCAATTGCCACGAGCTTTCAAAGATAATAGCTCTGCAATCACCTCGGCCAACTCCCTCAGCACCCTCGGGTGCACTGCATCTGGCCCCATGGACTTGTGTCTGTCCAATCTTTCTAAATAGTCCTGGACCTGTTCCTTCAGCACTGGGGGATGTTCGCCTCCTCCCCATTCTTTGTGCCGTCCAGTGCAGTAGTCTGGGAGCTGACCTATAAACTGACCTAACCCCCTGTGTAGACAGCACTATGTCAACAGGAGGGCTTCTCCTGTCAACATAGCGAGCTAACGCCTCCCAGGGAGGTGGAGTAACTACGCAGACAGGAAAAGCTCTCCTACGGGTATAGCAGCGTCTTCACTGAAACACGTCAGCGGCACAGCTGCACAACTGTAGTGCTGTATGTGAAGACAGGGCCTCACAGTCTAATGCACTATCCACTAGGCCACGCTGCCTCTGTAACCAGTCTGGGGTGGAACTGGTTGTTATCGGCCTCAGCTCAAGCTGCTTTCTTCTGTGAGGAGCACCTCATCAGACCTGCATCAGGGCTCTAGCAGCCAAACGGGCGGCACCAACTCTGCAACATAACGAAGGAATCGCTCTTTTCCCTGCTTCACCTTCAAAAGCCCTTAATGCAGCAAACAGAAAATGCCACGAGCTGCTCTGGAAGGCACTGCGTGGCTGCTCACATCCGAATGGAACGACTGGATGCTGCAGATCATGTCAAGTGCGCGCCATCAAGTGTCTGCACCGGAAAAGGGGGGGAGGGAGAACGGGAGGACTGAAAGAAAATGAATTTGTATGAAGGAAAATGACGGAAAGAATGGTTCTACTCTTCTCTGAGTCCTCAGTCAGACAGCACTGCCAGGGATTCTGTAGTGACTTGGTCAGCAGCAGAGGATAAGAAACTCTGCTCTCTGCTAGGAACGCTGCCTACCCTGTTTCCCATTGTGCTCTCAATTTTGCACTCTACTTTCTGTGCTCCTCTGCTTTGCAATTTGCTGTCTGAGCCCTGCAATTGGTACTTTCTGGTCTTGTCTATACTACAGAACTGGGTTGTTGCGTTAGCTAACCTTTCCCCAGAGAGCAAAAGGCCGTCCTTTTCTACCAAACAACACTGACGTGGTTTGTGTCCCTGCTGTGACTCTCGGTGACCTTGCCTACTCCCTTTTACTGTGCTCCCCTGATTATACATCCTCCAGGAGCTAGAGTCATTTATGCACTCAGCAGGGACAGGAAGGTGCACCTGGAACGCAACATAGAGCTGGGCAAAAATGTTTGGATGAAACTTTTTTTTCCCGAAAAATGCAGATTTGGGCCAGCTGCAAAATGTTGTGAATTTGTGTCAAATTCACTGAAATGTTTCAGGCAAAACAAAAGGAAAAGAAACCTCCATAAGAATTTAAACATCCTGTTTTGATTTTCTAAGCAAAATTTTTAAATTTGCGATATCTTTTTGTCTTGAAACTTACTTTTAATTTTAGGTAAATTTAAATGTTAAAAAAAAAAAGATCAAAAACATCCCAAATGTTGCATTTGACCCAAAACAATTTTCTTTTTTAGTTTGCCAAAAACATTTTTTTCAATTTTTCGGTACAGCCAGCGAACTAACTGAAAGATCAGTTATTGGCACAGCTGTAACTGAAAGGAAGGTACGGATGTTTGTTCTGCAATGAATGTCCATTGATTAAAGCAGCGATCATCGTATCTACCTGCTACATTTTGCATAACAGAAAGAAAAGGGGAAATCAGAGTGAAGATGACAGTGGCTGTACCTGAAGCTGCTCCACGTTGCATACATCAGCCATACTCCATGAATGTGCTTTCAAACTGATGGTGAGGAACTGCCCGTGGCAGTGATGTGAATATTCACTTGTAGTTTGTCAGTCAACCCTTGGAAGCAGGAATGATGAGTGGGTGCCTTTTCCTGTATTGCTAATGATCTGATCCTCTGTATACATAATGGTGAGGGAGTTTTCTGGAGGAGTGAATGATTGCGGCTTTTCATGTGGTGGGGTGATATTCTGGGTGGTTTTATGATGGATTGATGTTTCTCAGGTGGAGAAGTTTTATGGGAGTGTGAATTGATGCATATTGATATTGAAGAATGGCAGCTGTGACCTGCAAAGCGCAGAGCCTTGTTTTAAAGAATAAACTTTATTACACGCCAACAAGCTTGAAAGTAGCATTTTACGCCCACTTTGCACAGCTGCAAGAACCTTATCCAGAGCTCACTGCAGTCCGTCAGTCGCTTTATTGACTGCAGTTTCCCTGGGCATTGTTATACAGCCCCTTTATCCTCTCCTGGCACTGTTTGCTGCTCCTGGTGATGTACATCTCTGCCAGTTGCTTGCCCACTCAATTATATACTAAGGTATTGAATATGACTGAGTTCAACTGGCTCTAGATCTCCTTCTCTTCCTGCATAGACACCAGGGGCTAAATGTCAGCCTTCAGCCAGCTGGGCGCATGCTGGTGAGACGGCATCCCCTGAGACATGCCGATGATACAACCCAGCCAGGTTGCAGAAGCAGATGATGTCGATTGTGGTGAAAATAGCATGCAACTGAGCGCCATGGTGCACGCAGCACTGTGCATGCAGGTAGGTGGCCCCCCTCACAATGGAGCATAGAAAGCAGGCCTGCCAGACCCCCTAAGCAATGCCTTGTGGGACAACGAGAGGATTATCTGCATGGCTGACCCATGACACCAGCCAGCGCTATCCACGCTGCTGGTGGAGAGTGGCATTTTGGCAGACCACCCAGTGGCTGGCCTTACTCGAAGGAAGGCTAAACTACACTGTGCTTGGCCCTTTGGAGTATGGCCATTGGGTGTATTTCAGGCATGCTAGGAGGATCGTACGGGGACTGGCTTGCCAAAGTTCTCAGGTGTCAGCAAGCTCTGCCTGCACTCTGAGTGCTGCACGCTCCAGCTGTTGCTCTGTCCAGCCCATGCTTCCAGTGGGATGGGCTCGAGTTAACCGCAGCCACCTGCAGCTCAGTTGTCCAGGCCTGGGGGAGTTTCGCACCCCAGGGATTTCACTGGGAGATCTGGGGTTGTTCTCGGACACAATGGACAAGCTCTGAATAACTGCAGAGTGAAACCACTGAGTTTTGTGTGGCTTCCCATAAGAATCACGAGCTCGGGGAGAAGGTTCAGGTCTGCATGAAACTCAGGCCAGGTTTGAACCCGATGAATCTGGCCCAAACACCGGGCTTGTCATTGAACCCTTTTGACTTTCAGGCTTCTGAACAAAAGTTTTCTCCTCCTGTATCTACAGTGTCCCCCTCTGGGGCCCATATTTCGGTCCTAAAACCCTTCCTCATTCTTTCCCTGCTCCATTATTTTGATTCTTTGGCTTGGCTGGACACATCGCTGTCCCGCTGCCCTTGAAACCCTTATAGTGATTCCATTCATGGCTTTCATTGCCCTGAGCTCAAGGTGTCTCAAGGCAGTCTGGTTTCAGTTCTGTCCATCCATACCTCCCAGCCTCCATGGCATCCAAGTAGGAAGCTACCCAGAGTCTCTAGCATGTCTTGTAACAGGAGGATTCACAGCCTGATGGGGCAGAGAAAGCTGAGCTGCGCTGGGGGTTGTAACTCCATCCAGAACGCTCAGCTTTGGAACTGCAGTGTTAATAATCAACTGATAACTTGAATATTTGCAACGGAGCTAGCATTTAAAGTGATCCCCCTTCTGCTAGTCTGAGCTCCAGATGATGGGATGGGATGGGACATTTAGACCCTAAATCAATCCCCTTTCCAAAATGCAGCCTGCTGCCTTTAGCATTTCCTCACTGCTGCCACCAGCCTTTAGCATCATGATGAGGCAAAGATGGAAAAGACCTTTTAGGACAAGGGCCTTGTCTGCTTTTTCCAGCACTTAGCACAATGCAGCCTGATTTTGACTGACTCCTCAGCGCTACCGTAATATAAATAATAATAAGGTCAAAGAGTCTGAAAAGCAGCCTCTTGGCTTCTACTAAGGGGCGGATCTGAAATTAAATTGCTTCTGTGCATGATCTAAGCCAGACTATGCCTGGCTGGCCCCTGTCATTAGTCACACCTCTGTGATTTTCTTGAATCCACCCATACGATAGCAGCATTCCACCACTGAGCTCTGAGAACTGGAGTACTGCTCTCACGTTAGCTATTTCATCAGCACCCCCTGGTTGGAATTATTTCCCAGTAACTATTAAATAAAGAAGGATCATGTGCCGCATCATTGAAATGCAGCCATTTCTTGGGTGGAACCCAGAAACTATTTAACAGCACATAAGAATGCTATGCAACAGTTTAGGGCTATAAGTGAAGAACAGTGCATCCAATTAAAACTACAAGGGAAATTTTAGCCATGTGGAATGTAATTACCTGCCAGGAATAGGCCAAGATACCAAGGTTATCGCATCTACTGTTGCAAAAAATGCATTGGGATATTTAATGACCACAAGCTCTCAGTTATAAACCTAGTCAGAAAACTGAGCCCCACAACAGCACAGCACCTCCCTACTGCCAGACTGGGGCACTGAATCAATACTGGCTCAGGGGACCAATTGCACCATAGGGGTTTCCTTGGAGGTCTCCCGTCCAGATGCTGGCCAGGCGTAACCCTGAGATGTGATGAGATCATATCTCCAGATCTTATCCACATTCAAGCTGTTCTGATGAAGAGCCAGGCTTTTTTCTGCTGGGTAAATATTCCTTCAGCTTCATTCATGTCAATCAACACTGACATCCAGTGGCTTGTCAGGATGATTACACTCGGGCATTTCCTATAGTGATCTCTGAGCAGATCTCCCCGGTTCTGTTGTCTAAACTAAACATAGAATGGACCCGGTGCATTATGACCATTCGTTGTTACTGTGTGTCAAAGTGAATTCGGTGGCTGTGCCCATGGGATGGAATGGGAAAATGAAGCCCCATTCATCTGCAGAACCAGTCAAACCTGGGCAATAATTGCCATCATGACAATGCACCTAATCCTCTTTTGGAAAGCTCATTCCTGGGGCTGAGAAAGAAACTCCGTCTCCAAGGCCCACTCCGACCTTGGGTGTAGCACTGAGGCTGTCAGCAAGGGTGTCAAATGGTGCCTGTGCTCTATAGCACAGTAAGTTCCCGTTGGCCATTCTCCGTGTCAGAATTCAGAGTGAAGCACTGTCACGTCTTGCCAGACACCCAGTGAAAAGTGGAGCTGGGAGACACACCCAAGCTGGCTCCGATCCCGCCAGCACACTAAAAATAGCAGGGCAGCCACATACCAGGAGATTGCCCTAGAGACAGCGCGCTTCTCCTGCCCCCTGGGCAGCCTCTGCTACACCGCAATTGTTAGCGCACGAGCTCGATCAGTGCTATCTTATATCTACCCTAGCCGGAAATTATGTCTCCAGCTCCAGTGTGGACCTGCCCTTCGAGCAGGCCTACAACGCAAGTGAAGATGTGATTGCAGCATGGGTAGGGACACCCACCCTAGCTTTAATCTCGCTAGCATGGGTAATAGCAGTGTACAAGTGGCGGCCCGGCCTTCCGCACAGGCCAGACACCAGCGTACATCTGGGTGAGTTTCAGTGCTTTATTTGTGCCAGGGCTCGCTAGGGCTGAGTCCCGGCACCTCTGGCCGCTTGCCACATCATTTATGAAAGTAAAAAAATTGCTTGAGCCCCTGCACCCCTTTCATTACAAATTCAGCACTGGCGAGTTTGTATTGGTATTGTTAGCCCCTGCTGCCATGCCTACACTACTCTCATGAGCCATGCTAGCTGGATTAGAGCAAGCGCAGGCATGCCTGTTTGTGCTATGATCTCACCTGCACTTGCAGTGTAGACGTATACTTACACTCACCTTGTAGCTCCAGTTGGATACGGTATCCTTCACTCCCTGTCTTTCTGGCCAGGTGCTGTTAAAAACAGCTGCTGCGTTTCATCCCGTCCTCCCCCAGGGGTGGCTGCATTCCAGTGGTGGGTCTGGATACACTGAGGTGCTACCAAAATACTAACAAAGGGCTCCCTTCCAAGTTTGCTGGGTCGGTTGGTGATCCATGTCCCCTTGGATGGTGGCTGGGGACGGTTCCCTGATTGCTCCCCTGCCTGAGCTGGGGTGTAGATCTCCACTGGCCTAGGTAAGAGGTCAGGAGGTGAACATGCTCCAGCCTCCTTCCCGGCACTTGACTCTTCAGACTCCAGGCTGGGGTGGGCCAGGCAGGCCTAATGGGCAGAACAGCAGGCTGCAGCAGCTGCAGACCTCCCCTCCAGTGCCATGGCAGCCTGGCCGCCTTTTCTTGCCTGCCTTGATGGAAGGGGCAGTGCCAGGACTCTGAGCTTTGTCTCTATGCGCTCCCAGCCCTGATGATCACGGGGGAAGAGGCACTAGAAGCCGTGGATTATTTCACCCTAGATCTGTCTCAGGGGTTGACCCCAGGCCCTGCTTCACCCTGGAAAGTGGTGCACGCCGTGGGCATCCTCATTGGTGCCGGGTCTGTGTCCCACAGCAGTACCCCTAGGACTAATCCAGCAGACAGGGGTCCTGCCTAGTTTCAGTCTCTCTCTTCCCGGGCAGCCACCCCACTCCAGCCCTACACCCTGCTGGAAGGTTGCTCTGGGCCAGGCCAGTGAACCACCCCTGCCTCTCACAGGCCTTAGCCCACACCTGTGTGCCCCCAAAGTGCTGGAGCCCGCAGGAGGGGTCCGGCCTTCACAGCCAGCCCTGCCCCCGGCGGCCTGAGGCCGCAGGCAGGAAGGTGAGTCTTCGCAAGCCAGTTTTCAGGAGCGATCTGATCCGTAGCCTCCGCAGGGCCCCCCCCCCGCCCTCGGATCCCGACCCTGCCCGGACCTAGCGCCGGGGATGCTGGGCTGCTGCCGCCCGCTGCTCGGCCCCCACCCCAGCTGCGCTCCCATCCCACCCACCGACCCGCCACGGCCCGGCCTTCGTCCCCGTCCTGCGGGGCCAGCCTCGGGCCCCCCGGTCCGCTGCGGCAGGGCCCGATCCTGCGGCTGCCGTGCCGCCATCTCCTCGGGGGTGCAAGCGGAAAGTGCCGGGCCTCGACCTGCCCCTTGCACCATCGCTCAGCGCCAGGGACGGCGTCCGGCGCTGCATGGGCCGCTCGCCCCCCCCCCCCACATCAGCGGCCCGCAGGCGGGGGGAGGGGGGGAGGATTCCCGAGGGAGGCCGGAGCCAGTCCAGCCCCCCCACCCCCCGATCCGCCGGCAGTGTGGGTCGGGGGGGCTGCACTGGATGCTGCCCCCCCCTCCCCGCCCCAGGCTTCGCGCTGGAGGCTCCCCGCGCTGGGCAGGGGAGGCGGTGGCGCTTGTGCCGAGGTGCGGGACGGGGGGGGCCAGGGAGATGCACGACCCCAGCCCAGCAACCGGGGGAGAAGAAGGTGAGGGGAGCGGGGTGCTTTTCCTGGCCCCCCCCCTGCGCGGCTGGGCACCCCGCTCCGGGCCGGGCTGCTCCGGGCACGGCGGGGCTGGGCGCACGTCCGCGGGGAGAGCGAGCGGCAGGTGACACGCGTGGCTCTGGCTCCTGCGCGCAGGGGATTTTCAACCGCCGGGGCTGCGCGCTGCTGCTGCTGCGCCCCGGCACCGCGCAGCGGCCGGGCACTGCGCCCACGCGTCCCTCCCAGCCCGGCGGAGCGGCGAGCGAGCTCCGGGACCCGGGGGCGGAGGCGGCTGAAAGCTGGAGCCGGCTCCTTTCTTCCTTACCTTGGCGGGGGGGGAAAGGCCGGGACCAACTTCACCCGCGCCCGCCGGCTCCGGCCATGGTCCGAGCCCGGCGGCCGGTGCTAGCTTCAGCCTCCTCCGGTCTCTGCGGGGGAGACAGAGGCAGAGCGAGCTGGCCAGGCAGACAGGCGGGGGGAGCTCTGCACTAGAAGGAACCTCCGCAACCTGTGGCATTCAGCTAGCCCAGCGAGCCCCCCTTGCCCCCCCCATGTGCATCCTTCCAGCTCCCCCCCCCCCCGCCGCTCCCCGGGGGGGTCCTGGCTCGATTGCTACCTCCTCACCCAACCCATGAGCCGGGGCGTCCTTACCTAGCAACCTGCAGCCACATGTGTCCGTCCCTCTGCCGCTCTGCCGCTCCCCTCCCGGTCCCGGGAGCCGTCTGTGATCCTGCGAAGGCTTCTGCTTCCCACAGCGGGGACCTAGCCCCGCCGGCAGCCCGCCGATTAACACACACTTTTCCAGCGCTGTTTGGGTGACCATCGTGAAGTGGTGCCATTTGTTTTGTCAGAGATGTAACCATGACAATCACCCCATACACACACACACACACACCGCTGTCTCCCTCCCCTCCCTTCCCCCCTTGACTTCAGGACATGGAACAGGTGTGCATAATTCCTCTCTGCTTTGTTTGGGAGCATTTAGCTCAACAGCTGCTGGGGACAAGGAGATGAGGCTCATCTGCGTGTCAGAAATGGCCCTTCTCTCCCTACGGCATTCACACATCTGTGTAGACAGAGGTGATCTGACCCACAGAGCTCATGGATTTGTGGTTCTCTAATGTACCTCCTTTGACCGTAGCATCTGGAAAGATAAGATAAGCTATACGGCAGGCTGATTGAGAGGGTAATAGTAGAAAAATATTGTCCTTGAGATAGCAAAGTTACCAAGAGACTGTATTACAAGTGCAGCGCCCCAACTAGAATCACAGATCAAGGTAACGTCTCTCCTAAGGGGAAGGTTTTTCATAGCAATCGCTCAGAAAAAAAATTCCTGTATTACATTTCTCTACTGTTCTTCCCACACCCTGATCCATGTCCTTATCAAATCAAAGTGTTTTAAATCCTCCAAAACAGGATGTGTCAGCCATTACTGGCCTCCTCTGAGACTGTCTTGAGACCAGGAAATTTGGCAAAAATAGATCTCACCATCACTCCCTGCTTCCTTCTGAAAACCCACACCGTCCTATCTGTGTTATTGCTCTCCTGGAGTCTGCTCAGTCGTCTGCTGCAGCGGCTGGCCACCCTTTCCTTTCCAGACATGTCCCAGAATGCTTTGGTTGGATGCAGTGGCTATGGAGGCACGTCAGCCGTCAAAGCAGAGGCCTGTGGGAAACACTCAAGATCCAAGGTGTCCACTCCATAAGCAGAAATTATTATTTCTAGTCCCGTAGTACCTAGAGGCCCCAGGCCCGAGGTGGAACTGTAGTATAAATAAAAGAGTATGGAAGTTGAAAGGAAGTTTAGTATCACTGACGATGTTACCTCAGCATCGCTGTGTTTTCTTCTGGACTAAAGATTCTCAAATACAGCAGAGATCTGTGGAAGGGCTGATTTTTCTCTCTTAATACCTGTGTAAACCAGAAGTACTTCCTCTAAAGTCAGAGGGAAAAAAACAGCATAAGGGCCTGATCCGAAGCCTGCCAGCATCAACGGGAGTTGTTCCTCTGACTCCAGTGGGCTTCAGATCATGCCCTAAATGAGCCCTGAGTCAAACCTAGATTCTCCAGTCTGCCTGTGGTTTCATGGGCCTCTTTCCACCTATGGCTGGAGTTACTCTGAATGGAGTAGGAACAAACGGCCTGGAAGATGCTTTTCTTCAGAACTTTCAAATTTAAATGGCTGCTGCTCACACTGTAATGAAAACATGGATTTTCCTGATAAAATTGACCCATTTACCTCTCATGGCATGCAACAATCCTTGCAAATAAAAACGCTCTGCCACGTACTGGCCATTTGACTGAGTGGGCCCCTCCGGGATAGATTCTTCATCCAGGATCTTCGACCATGGTGTTCTCTGTGCAAGACCATCTCTCTGGGGCAATGTTATTGTCTCTGTTTCTCTCTGTTTTTCACTACTCCTTGTGTCTCCTCGATTCTTCCCCTCTGCTTCCACGTGTGCCTCTGTGCCTGTATCATAAGAAGACAGGAATTGCCATAATGGATCACACCAGTGCTCTGTCTAACCCAATATCCGGGCTCTGACAGTGGCCAGAACAATATGATTCTGAGGAAAATGCAACAAATGTTGTAGTCAGCAGTTTATAGAATAAACTGCCCTTAGAGGATGTTTTCTTCCTAGCTCCCATTGGGTAGAAGCTGGCTTGTGCCCTGAAGGATGACAGTTGATGTCTCTTATTAGATAAATAAGTAATCTCCTAGAGATAGCCCAAGTCATATGTTCCAAATGCTTGCTAAATATTTGCTTACTAAGTCTTTTGGCTCAAACAGAGAAACTAACATATGTCAGAAGAAAAATCACTGGGATCCATACCAACAAAGCTGGCACCCAGACCAGATTTATTTATAAAACAGACTGGGATTTATTGTGGGGGGCTCCCTCCTTCTATTGCTGGGATGTTTTTGTTTCTGTCCTCCTTCTTCTGTCACCAGCAGACCATTGCACGTTAGCGTGTGCTGGTGTCAGACGATGGAGAGGGTACGTTTCCAATGCCTGCTGCTGAACCTCCGTATACATGAAATCCAGCTGGTAAAAGCATTTGATTCGCATACCTGGAATAGGTTAAACAAATGATTTTAAGGTGTAACAAACATTTCATAAGGAAGGATAATAATCAGTCGTGATACTTAGCACTCTGTACTTTAATGTCCTTATTTTCAGAAGCACTGAGCATCCGTAGCTCCCATGGACTTAATTGAAGCTTATTATTACTGTTGTTTATTTCTACTGCCTAAGAACAGGAATAACGCCTAGTAACCCCAATCAAGGAGAAAGGACCCCTCGTGCTAGGCACTGTACAAACAAACAACAAATAAGACAGCTCTGTCCTGGAGAGTTTACACTCTCAATATCAGTGAGGTCACAACAGGTGGCCAAATGAAGTAGAGATGGATTGGGAGGGTGAGGTAACACTACAATGGACAGAGTTCGGCGTAAGAGCAGAAGTCTTAAGGGAGACAGTGTGGCCTAGTGGATAGAGCACAGTATTGGACTCAGGAGACCTGACCCTCTATTCCTGGATCAGCCATTGGCCTGTTGGCTGACCTTGGATAAGTCACAGCATTGTGCCGTGCCTCGGTTTCCCCACCTGTGAAATGGGCATGATACTGACCTCCTTTGTAAAGCTCTTTGAGATCTACTGACGTAAAGCTCTATATAAGAACTAGGGATTAATATTAATTCACCCTTTGCCTGCCCTGTGCAGTTGTGAGTGTTCAACAGCTCTGAAAATCAAGCCCTGACTCTCCCCCTGGGCAGAAAGCATTGCCAGCCCCATTTTACAGACCAGGGGATCTCAAGAACACAGAATGAGTCAGTGGCAAGCCAGAATCAGAATGCAGACTTTCCTGGCTTCCTGCCCAGTGTTCATTTAATTAGATCATGCTTCACTGTTACATGTATAGGTCCTTAATGTTTGTATATTCCAAACACAATCGGTGTCAGATCGCTGGGTGGTTTGGGTATTAAAAAAAAAATTCCTGGCTCTTGCTGGATAAACAATCTGTTCTGATCAACAGTATTTCTGAGCTGTATGTAATGTAGTTTTTCTAGTCCCAGAATGCTGTGAAAAATCACCATCTACAAGAGGCAGCGGTGGTAGCAAATTGGTAACCTTCGCTTCCCTTCTCCCCCGTTCCATTTTATATGGATAAGGATCACAGGTGATTAAAATTAAATCAGTGCATATAGATACAGCCAAAAAATGGGCCAGAGTAGCTGACAGGAATAGGAATAGTCTATAGAGTTTTTCCCCTCTAGCTCGCTGGTTCATATATATCCTGAAGTTAGCAAGGGATGGGATTTATTTATTAGTTATATGACAGTAGAGTAGAGAGGTCCTCACCAGGATCAGGCCCCCATCGTGGTAGGCACTGCACAATCTTTGCCCCAATTGTCCTTGTGAAATAAGTTCTCAGTTCATTTTCTAGCAGACATGGTAGCACAATTGTTGACACTCTCTGCAGAGAGACTAACGACTGAGTGTACCGTGGAGAATGACCTATCTTCTCCCCCTTAGAGATAGTCCATTGGTGAAGCTGTGTTCTGTGCATTGTTGTTGCTAACGGTGTGCTTGTTCTATGCATAAAGACCCTGATTCAGTAAGGTATTTAAGTATTGAAGTCAGTGGTTTGGTATTAGTTGTGGATATTTACAGTGGCATATACTTTAAGCACCTGGCTGATTCAGGGCCAGAGATGGGTGTCAGGGCTTTCACAAACATAAAATCACAGTAAAAGAAAATTCGAAACCAGAAAAAGGGAGAGGCCGTTTTTATAAAACTATGTGCAAACCCAACTGAACTAGAGTTAAAACGTAGTCACCTCTGGGACTCAGGGTAAGCTCCCTGCAGCAGTGATTCTCTTGAGCCCCTCGTTGTGGGCCTGAGTGGTGCATCCCTGTGCAAAGAGCCAGCCCCTATTAATCTCCATGTAGAGGGCTTACATGGGATTTAATTGCCGTGTAAGACCTCTGGGTGAATTTAACCTTGCATCCTGTATTTGGAGGCCTTACAGACCCCCCTCAGTGCAATGAGCCATATTACCAATTTTTTCATTTCCACAATACCCAGACCTCCACAATCAGCTGCAAACCTGACTTTGCCCAGAGGAAGGCATATCACCACAAGGAATAGCAGCAGCAGGCTGTATCAGAGAGTATGTCTGCACTGTAAGTGAAGGCGGGCTTGTTCCATAGCTAGGTATACCCATGCTAGCTTTACTCTAGCTAGCATGGGTAACAGCAATAGTATAGATTTGTCAACATGGGTCAGCACAGGCTATCCACACAAGTACTTATCCAGAGTCCCTAGAGAACTCCTACTTAGGGGGTGGCCTCAGCTGAACCCATGTCACCACAGCTACACCGCTACTGATACCTCTGCTGGCTTGATTAAAGCTAACACATGTACGCCTACCTCTGCTACAATCACACCTTCACTTGCAGTGTTGACATACCCAGCAGAGAGCTTTTGGCCATTCAGAAAAGTTTCACTAACTTTTTTTCCCTGTATATATATAATTATTTTTACTGTGCACTTGCACGCACTGCTGCACTTGTAAATTTCAGGCAGGAGCGAAGTTGCAGAAGCACTGGGGAAAGGTTATTGTCCAGGGATTGCCAGCACAATCAGAATAGGATGTGCCAGCAGTCTCAAGGGCACTGGCTCTCTTGTGAAATGCAGCCCAGTCTGGCAGATCAAAGCTGTGACAGGTCATCAGTTAACTACTGCCATGTCAAGGCGCCCCAGAGTCTGTAACTGTGAATTTTTCCTTCATGCTGCTCTTTTGTGAAGAGATGTTATTTGGGCATTCAAAGGCTGATCAATATTTCCAACAATTACATAACATTTTGAGATGACAGGAGAGAACACAGACCAAAAGCTGTCTAGGGCATTTAGATATACAATTCCTGTTGAAATCAATAGGGGTCATGCATCTAAATACCCTGCAGAACTTTGAAAATCTCAAACAGTAGCTACAGCTAATGCAGAGTATGGTGGACCAGGGCTCCTGGGGTCTGGCCCCAGCTCTGCCACCAACACCAAATGACCTCAGGTAAGTCACTTCATTTCTCATGCCTCAATTTCCACACCTGTCAAATGAGGATAACAGCTTTTACCTACCTTATGGAGAGATGTGAGTCATAGTGATTGAATATTTGAATAGAAGGTGCTATTAATATATCCCAAGCACCTTTTATGTTTATTTTCTAAGACTCTGCCCTTCACCTTTAAAGCAACACTGAAAGGTCTAGGCAGGAGATGGATCAGGATTAATATGCAAATGAAAGAGGAGAAAATACAATGTGAGATGAGATTTTGCATATGAAAGGCAGAGGAGGTTGCAAAGGGTCTGAGCCATTTCCATGTAATACCGGAAGCCTTTTGATTACAAAGGTAATATCTCACCTGTGATTTCCTACCTTTCTAATGTTTCCTTTCTTCTGCTTTTTTATTTTTAATTTATTACTATTATTATTTTTCGTCTCTCCTTTGATTGTTTGCTCATTTACCCTGTAAACTGTTTGGTTCCAATTGAAAATCTCCTTGTGCTCCGCTGTTTAGCACCCTCTCAGGCATTGCAATGTGTTGCCATGGAAAGGGCCATGATGTCACATCTACAAATAAATTTGAAAGCCCCCCAAGTTCACTTGTGCAACTGGGCAGAGATTCAGAAGCCCGGGAGACACAGGGGGTGGTTTGCTTAAAAAAAGAAACTTAATTAGGTAAGGGAGAGTGGGTTAGAATATAATACATTCAGTAGTCACAGGACTGTCCTCATTCCAGGTGGCAAATATTTGCCTTGCAGAGAGCGACTGGGAGAATAATTTACAGAGCTAGGGAGAGCGACTCTCAAACAGACAGAGAAGGGGAAAGTGACAAATGGAGGGAGTGAAAGGAAAGCTGAAATGTAAAAGAGTAGGGACCTGATCTGATTCGGATAAGTGCCGAATGCCATCAATGCCTATAGACTTCAATGGGCATTGCCCAAGCACAGCACCTCTCAGGATTAGGCACTATTGAGGTGTTCCTACTACCTCATTACAATGAAGGGAGAATAAGCCATCTGGCTTGGATGGTTTAGACACAATAAATCCTGCACCTTGGCAGGGGGGTAGAGTCCTGCGGTCCTCTTCTAACCCAATGATTCTATGAAAGAAATCTATATACTAAGATGGGTGAACTAGAGTCCTTGGCATTAAATGAGGATATTGATGTAAGAGGCATCATGGAAACTTGGTGGAAGGAGGATAACCAATGGGATGCGGTAGTATCAGGATACAAAATATATAGGAATGACAGTGTAGATCGCACTGGTAGGAGAATGGTGCTATATGTGAAAGAAAGCATGGAGTCAAATAAAATACAAATCTTAAATGAATCAGACTGTACCATAGAATATGGATAGAAATTACAGGCTTGAACGATAAGAATATAGCAATAGGACTATACTACCAACCAGCTGACCAGGATGGTGACAGGATTGTGAAATGCTCAGGGAGATTACAGAAGCTACAGTGGCAGAAAACGCAAGATTAATAACGGGAGGCATCATTTTGACAGGGTATATGTCACCTCAGGAACAAAGGCAGAGATAAAATTTCTAGACATATTAATGACTGCTTCTTGAAGCAGGTTGCCCTGGAATCCACATGGAGAGATGCAATTCTTGATGTAGCTCTAAATGGAATACAACATCTGGTCCAAGAGGTGAATATCGCTGAACCACTCAGTAATAACAACCATAATGTAATTAAATTTAACATCCTTGTAGAGGGAAAAATTCAAAAGAACCCACCACAGTAGCATTTAACTTCAAAAAGGGGAACTACACAAAAGTGAGGATGCTAGTTAAACAGAAATTAAAAGGAATGGTCACAAGGGTGAAATGCTTGCAAACTGCACAGAGACTATTTAAAAACACCATAACAGAGCTTCAAACAAAATGTATACCCCAAAGAAAAAAAATAAGACCAAAACAGTGCCACCATGGCTAAACAGCAGATAAATGATGGCTGTTAGAAGCAAAAAGGCAACCTTTAAAAGTTGGAAGTTAAATCCTACTGAGGAAAATAGAAAGGAGCATAAATGCTGGCAAGTCAAGTGTAAAAGTATAACAAGGCAGGCCAAGAAAGAATTTGAAAAGCAACTAGCTAAGGACACAAAAAGTAACAGCAAAAAAGCTTCTAAGGACATCAGAAGCTGGAAGACTGCCAAAAGGTCAGTGGGCCACTAGACCATAGAGGTGCTAAAGGAGCACGAAAGGAAGGCCAGACTGTTGTGGAGAAGCTAAATGAATTCTTTGCATCAGTCTTCACTGCAGAAGATATGGGGGAGATCCTATGCACGAGCCATTCTTTTTAGGTGACAAATCTGAGGAACTGCCCAGATTGATTTGTCAATAGTGAAGGTTTAGGAACAAATTGATAAATAAAACAGTAATAAGCCACCAGGATCAGATGATATTCACCCAACCATTCTAAAGGAACTCAAATATGAAATAGTAGAACTGCTAACTGTGGTATGTAACCTATTGTGTAAATCAGCCTCTGTACCAGATGACTGGAGAGTAGCTAATGTAATGCCTATTTTTTAAAAATGCTCCAAAGGTGATTCTGGCAATTACAGGCAGGTATGCCTAACTGCACTATCAGTCAAATTGGTTGAAAAGAACAGAATTATCAGACACATAGATGAACATGATATTTGCGGAAGAACCAACACAGTGTTTAGTACCCAGCACCAAGATGTATTTTATATGGATGGATTAGGAGCAACTAACATTTATCCTAATACACGGAGCAAACACATTACAATCCTTCTCTGCATTGCAATATTAAGGGACAGAGATGCCAAGGAGTTAGATGCAAGGGGATTTCAGAGTATGCAAAGCAGTTTTTCTTACAATGCATTCTAAATGTGGCCACACTCAGTGTTAGACATATTTCTTGCAGGGATGAATTTCAGAGGTGACTCTGTTTCCAAAAATTAGTTGCCTCTGGCTTGCTTGAACTTTCCCCTTGGTACAGAAAAGCGAAGCAGTATAGATGAATGCAAATGGATAGTTAGATCAGAAAGAGAGAGGCACCAAGGGAAAAAGGCTAATGAAGGTAACAGGGGATGGGTGACCCCAGTCCACAGTGAGGAAATTCATCAATATGCTTGACTCAAAGCAAAACCAAGGATGTTGATGTGCCTCATTTGCAAACAGTTCATCCCGGAAAGAAACGTTTCAAGAAAACTGGAAAAGCTGGACCCACCAGACAAGACTTCAAATAAGTCACCTGATGAGGTTGAGACTATGGCTACACTAGAGAGCTTACAGTGGTGCAGCTGCACTGATGCAGCTGTGCCCCTGTGAGCTCTCTAGTGTAGCCGCTCTAAGCTGATGTGAGAGAACTCTCTCCTCACCTTAATTAATCCACCCCCAACAAGTGACAGTAGCTATGTCGAAGGGAGAAACTCTCCCGCAGACATAGCGCTATCCAAACCAGTGCATAGGTCAATGTAATTTACGTCGCTCGGGGGTAGCTTATTCACACCCCTGAGCGATATAAGATATACCAACATAAGTGGTAGTGTAGACATAGTCTAACCCATCAACAGAGCACACAGGTAGTGCAGGCCGAAATTCAGAGAGCCCTCTGCATTTACAAAGCAGAAGGAGGCACATCACCCCCAAACCACAAAAGCCTCAGTGGGTCACATACTTTCCCTGAGGCATTTCCCTCATGCTTCTATTAATTCCCCTTTTCCACTAGACATTGGGAATAAAGTTCACCCCAGCACAGAGAACCAGCACAAGCTTCTACACCCTGCCTTCGTCCTACCATTACAGACTTAAGAGGGACACGGAACCATGCACAGTCCTTCGGCATTGCTGTAATTTTCGCCCTGGGGTAACAGCAACAGGGTAGAGCAAAAAGACTTTCTCTTCCCATCCTCTTACAGTGCGCTGCACCTCACTCTTGCATCTGATTGGCTGAGCTGCCTGGTTATCTTCAACAGCAGCCAGTTAGCGTCTTCCCAGCCCATGGATGAGCTTGAAGGTTCCAAAAGCTGCCAGTTGGAAGTTCCCAACAGTCACCCTGGATGGCTGAGTGGCAGCCCCGTTTGGCCCCAGTCGTGGACTGGTACGCAAGATACCACGAGGGCATGATTGTCTCACCACTCCTTACAAGGCAGGTAAGTACCTCTCCATCTCCAAGGCCTCAATAACCAGGGATCTTCCACTCCCTAGGTGAAATTCACCTCTCTGCAGAGAACCTTGCCCAAAGCCATGCACCACTTAGAGCTCTCTGCTCAGGGGTGAATTTCAGCTTCACTGCACGGATGGTCAACAATAAAAGAACTGTAATCTCACATTACAGATGTTCAACCCCTCTTCTGCATCCTCTGTGGGACTGTGCCTTTGTCATTCAATTTTAAAAGCCTTATGTAGAGTTTGGGAGGGCTGGAAGCGTCTGATACACTGTGTCTTTTCATATATCCCTACAATGTCCTCTTCTCTTTTAGGTGCTCAGATACTATGGAGATGAGCATTTTATAAACTCAGATATACCATTCTAACACGCTTACAACAGCAGTATTTACATGCTGTAAACACAGCTGAGGGCCCTGAGCACAAGGGTAGCTCACTAAAGAATTGGGGTTGAAGGTAATGCTAGCATTGTGCATTTTGGGACAGCAATTTGGACAGCAATTTGGGCACTCTCCAACCTGTGATTTACTATAGGATTGTTGTGTTTTATGGGTGTGGGGGGTTTGTTTGGGTTTTTGTTTGCTTGTTTGTTAGTTTGTTTTTTGTTTTGTTTTTTGGTAGTTTTCTATATCCTCTTTTTTCTTTCCCTGTACCTTGATCTACTTCCTGGCAATGTTAGGATCTCAATCACAAACCTCAAGATACTTGCTATTTTTCTTAAAGCCCCAGCTCCTGGAGTCAAATAATCAAAAAATTTCAGTTTTAATTAAAAATGTATGCTTCTAGCCTCCATGGTTGCAGAGAAAAGATTGAAAATGTGAGCCCTAAACGTTCAAAAACCAGCAGGTAAATAAAAAGACCCTAAAGCTATTAAAACCCAGACCTTTTATTTTTAAAATCTCATTATTTTTAAGTCAATCTCATGATTTTTAGTAGCCTAACCCATGATTTCTGAATGCCTCAGGGTGACAGTACTGACCTGGGTAGGCAACAGTGTAATAATAAAACCTGGATTCAACAACCACACAGAACTCAATGAGCTAACATGGGTCAAGCAAAACAAAAGTGGAAACTTTGAGTCACATAAAACAGCTGTGCCTGGTGAATATGAAGGTCTCTAGTGCATGGTTCACTACGAAGCTTCACGCATTTTTGGATAATTCTTTTCGGTCATCTTTTGTTTCTTGTATGTGTCGGTTGTTTCTCATTTCCCCGACCCCTCCTAAATTTGTTCCTTTACGGACATTTAGTGAGCACACAGCTAGTAATTGTCAACTGGTTGTAGTTGTTTTAAGTGATACCAAAAGCTTTGGTTTGTATGATTTTATTTTTAGATTCCATGTTTTAATTGGTCATTATTTATTTAATGGTGCAGTTCTCCAGATGTCTCAGCTCTAGGGCTGGGGTGTTACAGGGTGAATTTATTATATACAATCATTATTTTTAGTTTATTTTTGTTAAGGCACTGGTGGCTAAAATTAAAGGTTAAGATTAATATAAAAGCAGCTGGAAGCATAAAATCAATGGTTGATATCTTAAGGACAGTGAATACAATTTAAAGGAAACAGGCCTTGTTCAATGTGGATGTGTTGTCCATTGAGACAGATCCATCTTTCCTATTGAAAGAGGATGGCTAAGGTACCCTCACTGGACCCTCACTGCTAGGTCACGGTTCAAATCCAGCCGGTTACACACCAAAAGCTAGTGGAGGGCAAGTTTTCGGAAGCCAACATGAAATGAGCCTGCTAGGTCTCAGTCCAGCTCCTGATTGCCAGCCCTCACCACGAATCCACTAGCACAGTTAGCCGGCTTGGCGGAGAGGGCCATCCCAGCGCACAGAGCCTCCATGGACAGCACCCACACCCCATAAAAGTGGGGAAGAGATGGGGGGGGAGGAAGGAGGAAAGAACAAGAAGAGGGAAGAGGGGGAGAGAGGCAAGGGGAGGAGGGAGGGGCTGGGGGAGGTGAGTGGGGGGAGGGGTTGGAGAGGGGAGACTGAGGACGGAGAAGAGGGTTGGGGGAGAGACAGCGAGGGTTGAGGGAGGGGAGTTGGGGGGAAGAAGGGTTTGGGGGAGGAGATGGGGAGGGGAGGGGAGGAGAGGTCTAGGTTACAGAGAAAACTGTGAGGGGCGCTGCGCAGGAGGCTGAGGGCGGGGGAGCAAGGGGAGAACGAGCGGCCCTGGGGGGGCTGCCCCGCTGCTGACGGAAGCACGGTCCCCCTAGTCCCCGACTCCCACGCCCTGCCCGGGGCGGTGTCGGCGGGACTCCGGGAACCGAGCGCTGCCGGAACTGAAATGCCGCGGCCTGAGTTCCCCGCCGGCCGGGTACAAAAGTGACCCTCCCCCCCCTCCCCTACCCTCTCTCCTTCCCTCCGCGGCGCCATTGAGGCCGAGCTGCCGCCCTCGCGCCGCATCATGGCCACCGACTCCTGGGCCCTGGCGGTGGATGAGCAGGAGGCGGCCGCTAAGTCGGTGAGGCCGGGGGGCTGTCTGCGCCGGGCGGGCGTGGGGGGGGCCCAAGGCCCTGCGGGGGGGGGGCAGATGGCGGGGAGCCCGGCTGTGTTGACCGGGGGGGGGGGCGGAGCGGAGCAGGCCCCCCCACGGCAGCGGCTCCAGGCCCCCGCAGAGCAGCGAGGAGCCTGCCTTGCACAGCCCGGGAGAGGGACGGGGTGGGGGGGTCTGGCCTGGCCTTGATTTGATCAATCTCTGCCCCGGCCCGGGCCTGCCCCCTGTGCCTGGCTCAGCCGGGCGGGGGCTGGGAACCCGCCCGGAGGCTCCATGACCGGGGCTTTCAACCTTTTTTTCCCATTGGCGGATGCTTACCCAAATTTCGCCTGGAGGTGCGGCCCCCTTTGGAGATCTTAGTCCGCGGAGAAGCGAAAGGGTCTCCGCGCTGCACTCGGGCCCTGAGGCCCACCGAGGCTCAGTTCTGCGCTGCTGTTGGCTGGCTTGTGTCCGGGCCTTTGGCACAGTAAACTCCTGTCTACACTACACATTGCAACTGCGTTCAAGTCCCTTGAAATGGCGGTCTCTTGTTTAGGTAGGGTCCTAAATAGGAGCCCTACAAAATCAAGTATTACCTTTTCAATCTGGGTCAGCAGGCTGGGCGGGCGAGTGTGTTAATGAACTTATTTCCTCGCTACTGGACTGGAGTCTTGAGATTCAAGCCTAGCTCTGCTCTCACAAGAAAATTAATCTTCAGTATTGTGAAGACGCAAAGTGGTATAACTATAAAGTGATGTTGGCTTCCCAGTTTACGTTTCCACACCACCACATAAACAGTGAACAAATGGCAGCTTCTGTTTGCCATGTCCGTGGTTAGAATTTGCAGTTTTGTGGTAGCCCAGTTGGTCCCAGGATATGAGTGAGACCGAGTGAGTGAGGAAATACCTTTTATTGGACCAACTTCTCTTGGTGGAAGGTAGAATAGCAGTGATTTGGCAGATCCTGCTCAAGTTATATTAGGTCGCCATTGCAAAGTTCTACCTAGCCCTTCATATTAGGGTGAATACTTAAGTTTTTATTATCACCATTAAAGATGGGCGGGCAGGCAGGCTTTCATGAGTTTTACATGAATGTGTTAGCTGCTAGAAAAGCTTCTGCACTGCTTTACTGTTTATGAGAGAGTCCTTTATAAATGCTAAATAAATAGAAACTTAAAATATTTCAGAGGCTTATTTAAGCTGAGGCCATTTGATCTGTGGACGAACTCTGGCTTTTATTAGTCTGCTACTCAGTTACTAGTTTGAATTAACATGAGCAGATGCCTGTGATGTGATACTCTCCTCAATTTGCCTGTCCCAAGAGGGGGCAAAAGAGAGATGATTGACATGACTGAAGTTCTCTATCTTGCAAACAAGCCACATGAATATATCCATTGTGCTGGTATATTAAGATTCAAAGAACACCACACTGGCTATTGCTGTTATGTCTGTATCCAGGGAGTGTATTTCTTTGGTGTCTGAGGCAGAGTGGAGACAGCAAATCAAATGTATTTAGGTGTGTGTAGAAACATGAAGCACATGTTGATACATTATCCTGGGACTATAAGAAACACCAATTATTTGTCCTTGGGGTTAGTTATTTATTGAATCCAAACACACCATGAGTTCATACACTTACTTGCAGATAATTCCATTGTTGTGTTTACCTACTTATCAACATATGTCATTCAGTAAATCTCCAGTGGATCATCAGAGTTGCATGATTCACCATTTCTTCACTTTTAACATCTGTGTCACAACCAGAATCCTGTTAACTGAGCACAGCTTTGTGGATGTCCATTAGTTAGCATTCCTACTTAATCTACCAGAGTGCTGAGCACACTGACTCTGCAATACTCTCAGCCGCTATAGGCCAGAAAACAAGCAACAGAGAATCAAACCCAAGTTTCCATGTCAGTGTCCAACTCTTTTGCTAGGCCATCAGAATTGCAATTCTGAATTTGACATGTTCCTTTTGTTGCTCCTGTGATACAATTGGGTCTCTTCAAGCACATACTTTGCAACACATTAACCAGCTGTGTCTAAAGAAAGTTGCTTTAGTTCTAGTGAATACAAACTTTTTTGTGACAAGGCATGAAGATTTGAACTCTTCAAAATGTTATTCTTCTAGAAACTTACAAAGTATCATTCTTTGGGGAGATGGCTGTTCTCCAAACAAAAGGTAGAAGAGTATTGAACACTCTGCACCTTGAAGTGTACTCCAATCTTTCCCCCACAGTGTTCTCTATTCCTGATAAAATAAACAGACCTTCAGCAACAGGAGATGGTGGCCTCTAATTTGTAATACAAAGTTAACCATTTTCTGTCAGTAGATCTGTGCCTGTTCTGAGCTCAAATTACTATCTTGGAGCCCAATTTCAGATGAGTGATGCAGTAACAGAAAACAGCAATATCTTAAGGTTTTGGTGACTCTTTGGCTCTTACTCAAAAATCCAGCGTAGCAGTTCTCATGCAGTTGTTTGTCCTTGTACTGGATGTTCTGTAAGCCTCTGCTTCTACTAATTTAAGGACAGATTGCTTCAATTCCTACGACGTTTGGAGTTTAAAAATTTTACCATAGCCCATGTTACATTTTTATTGATAGTCTGGCATTGCCATCCTAGAGGAAGGTTCCACTGAGGGCTTTCTTGACCAAATGAAGGGTTCCTGAGTGTAACTACTGCAGCTTCCTTATTTTTCCACATTTACAGTTGAGTAATTTGCACCTGAAGGAGGAGAAAAAGAAGCCAGACTCCAATGGTGAGTTTATAGCAACTAATGCTGAGTGACAAAAGAATATTATTTCATGGGCGTTTGGTCTGGACTTTATAGCTTTTGACAAGTGGGAAATCCAGTTTAGCACTCACCTTCCAGAAGGTGGGAAGCATAAGGCTAAGGAACTAAACAGTGCTATCCTTAATTAAATGTCTGGTTTGAGTGTTTTGGGGGTTTTTGTCGTTAGCTTTTTAAACTGTTTTCACTGTTCACTGCTGTTTAGTATTAAAGTGGTTCGGGGATTACTATAGTTACAAGAACTGATAGATTCAGGTTGCTATTAAACCCAAATGTTATGGCATGTTTGACTGACTGGGAGCAAACTATACTGCAAGCATTATCATGTTATGACCTGGCTTAGTCTTTCCTGTATAGATGGAGTAAAACTGTTCCTATTACTGAATTGGTTTACAGTTTTATTTTTTACCTAGCAGTAACAGTAAAATTGCCTGTGTAGATGAGCCTGAGATATGTGAGCTTGTTTGGTCCCATTCCATTTTGAGATTGCCCAAGTTACCACTGTCTGTCCAAATGTAGGTACTGTTGTCAAGACAGATGACAATGCAGAGAAGACTGAAGATGAGGAAAAAGGTAAGCACGGCCGAGACAGTGGGAAAGCAGTTCATTTGAAAGTGTTTAAAGCTAGTCACCTTCATTTCAGAAGATGGATGGAAGGGTCCTCTGTACAAGTGCTGTGAAAATACACTACTCCATATTGACTGAGGAGATTGCTTATATGGGGATGGGGGAGAGAGAAATAAGGTGATAGCTGTATCTGTCTGCAGTGGTGGGGTACAGATATAGTCTGTTTGTTAATGCTATCTGAATTGCCTTCACACCCAGTGCTGCTTAGCCTTCGGGGGCTCTGGCACACATGGCTTTATTCTTATTAAACAAACTGTTCATAGTCAGTCAGCAAGTGGGTGGGTGGGTAGCTCCTTTGTGGAGATCAACTTAACTTGTCCAAAGCAGGTTTATCATATGGGGAAATTCAAAGACGCAATGGCTGTGCTGAACAAAGGCAGAGATACTAAACTTGGCACTGGGCACTCACAACCCCGAGGGCACGTCATTGGTGTTAAAACCCTTACTAGGAGAGTACCTGTCCACACTTCAGACTCACCAAAGCAACATTTAAGGTGATCTATTCTACTGCACCACCTGTCAGTTAGAGGTTTCACTCTCCAGGTAGAGAGATCTTAGAAAAGCAGAATTTTTTGCTAAGGTGGTCTTTAGCCTGTGGCATCTCTCTCCATGGGCCTCTGCATTAGCCTCTCTCTCCCGCGTGTAAAGACATACCTCTAAAAATAGTATAGGCAGTAGTATTTCCTGTTTAACCATGGTTAGCCACTGTGCAGAATCCCCTCTTTTAATAATGCAGCTTAGGTTTTGTGTTTGTTTTAATTAGTCTTTATAATGTCTCTTAATTGTGCAATATCATAGTGGGAGTGACAGTTATAACAGAGTAACTGTCATAGCCCAGCATAAACGTCTTAGCTGAGTGGCTGGTTCTTTCAGCATCCTGCTCTTCTGTAAATATAAACAAACCTTTGTTTTTTGCCTGCTTCCCCACAGAGGACAGAGCTGCACAGTCCTTGTTGAACAAGCTGATTCGCAGTAACCTGGTGGACACAACAAACCAAGTGGAGGTGCTGCAGAGGGATCCCACATCACCTCTCTACTCTGTGAAGTCTTTTGAGGAGCTACGACTGTAAGTGCCTGTTCTTCTGCTAATTATTGTCTCTTGCAGTGATCCAGAATTCTTCCTATTGATGCTGAATATCTTGGAAGATTTAGGATATTTACACGTGTTAGGTACCCAGAGAAGTGTCACAGCAACAAAAGCCATAACTCCAGTCAATCAGCCAAGTTCTCCTTGCCACAATAAACTGTCTACATCAAAGATGACCGACTATTCTGAAAAGTTCTAGTCTTCTGGAGACTAAATTTCTAGGCATTACCTATAGGCACAGCCAGGAGATTGTCAGGGAAATGTCAGTTTTCCAACACTGAGTGTTACACTTGTTGCTGTGTATTGTGTGGTCACTCATGTATCCCTTCCTGTCTCTACAATGACAGAAACCACTAGACTTGGGCAGAAATGAGCTCAGGAAAGATTTGTAGCTGTCTCCGGCAACAAGAAGAAGCCAAACAGAGATTTGGATTCTGTATTTCTGTGGGTGGCCATGTTCCTGGGACTTATTTTAAACTCCAACTAAGTATGTACAATGGTCTATTCAACACTTTCCTACCAGATTCCTGACCCCTGCTGTTGAAAATGGATTGTTTAACTCTTGTCCCAAGCACTAATGGTACAAAGTATTTGAAAACTGACCTAATTTGTATGTATTGTAATAAGACTGGATATTGCAAAGGTGTCTCCCATGATCAGCAAGTCTCTAAGATGAGATTGAAGCTGCGTGACTCTACAGCACCCCATCTGCATTTTGTCAGCAGTTTCAAAATGAGCGATGTGGTATCCTCCATCACAGTTGTTTCAGGAGGTTCTGGGAAATTAAAGAGGAAAATTCCAAGGCTGAAGGGGGCAGAGAGAACCTTAAGTTCCTTCCTGCTAAACCAGTGTGCCAAGGAAGTTTCTTTAGAGAATATACATACAGAAATCCCAGTCTGGGAAAAGAGGGGCAGGGAACAGAGTCAAGACAGTGTTATCAGCTTTCAGCTGCAGCTGGTCTGACTTTTTTGTAGATTACCTATAAAAATGACTCTCAGACACTTCCCTCTTCCACTCCATTTAAATATATCTTTACTAGTATTGAATAGACTCCTTCATGAAGGCTTTGTGGAGGAAAGACCTCAATTTGTGAAGACTGCAGCAGAATGAGCCAGAAACTTAAATTATATTTAAGCTTAGATATTGAAGAAATACACCCAAAATTGTGGAAAGCCTAAACTTAGAAGATCCATGAAATCTTTCCCTGCCCATAGAAACTTCATGTTGTGAGATAAATCTTGTCTCAATGTAGGATTTTTGGAAGCTTGTTCTTCTAAACTGATTTTTTTAAAGAAATCAGTTATAGTGTTTTAAATAAATGTTTTGTAGTATTTACAACCCAAACATTACCACATTGCATTAGTGCATGGTAAGCTGAAAATGAAACTGACTAGGAATGAAAATGAAACTTACTATGCAAAGTTTTGTTATCTTTGCTCAGAGATGCAAAAAGTAAATGGCATATGTAGTAATTAATTAAGATTTTTTTTAAAAATCACTTAATCTAAGATGTTTATGAAATAGGTAAGGATTTTGTAGGCTCACATTCCTTTGATATTCAAACAATTGCCTTTTTAAATAAGTCACGGTTCACAAATGGACAAGCTTCGTAACTAAGAATCCTTATCCCCTTACCCGTGCTTGGGATGGCTTTCTTTTGCTCTCCAAGGCTCTTGTAAGAGGACTCAAAAAAGGTTTTGGAATTCTGCAACTCTGGAATAAAAGGGTAAATTTACCATCAAGCAGCTGTAGCTGGAAATTTCCCCTCTGACAGACTCCAAAATGGGAGATGTCTCCATTTAGAACCATTCATATGGAATAAAATGATCCCAACGGTCCCTAAGGAAGAACTGTCTCAACTTTACCAGGAATCTGGAATAATCATTTAAATGTCTAATGCCTGCTCTTGGCCACTATTTCATTAGCACTCCTCTCTGACAGCAGTCTGCTTTGCAGCTCTTGATTTGGTTGCTCATTAGAACCTAATCAGGTTCCTAATTAAGTGTTTAGCTTGGAGATCAATGGAAAAAGCCTTCAGAGGAGAAATGACTCTAGACTTTGGGTTTGTTTTGCAATGTACTATTGGGCCAACATAGTTGTATCTAGTATGGTTTTTATTCCATTGTGAACAGGGCAGATTTACTTGAACAAATAATACTTGATCATTATTGATTTAGCTGCTTTTAAGTGGCCTACTTCAGGAGATAATGCATGAGCAGGAGCAGACACGTCAAATTCCAGCTGCTGAAGCAGTAGCAGGTCTTGCTCTGTCGATGGCCTGTTGGAGGTTTTCAGCCTGGGAAGGAGTATCCCTTGTATCTGAGAACTGCATAGTTTCCATTTCAGATAACGTCATGTTTAGTTATTAAATAATTAAATTAGCATATGTATGAATTTGCATAGTTTAAACAAGCAACAGGGAAAAATTGCGTGTCTTACAGGTCTTTTGTGCCTGAAATGGGCTTATTTTCAGCAGCTACTTCATCTTTTGCTTTAACCTTCATGCCAACTCATTGCAAATATTGGTCTCAGTGTTCACAATCTAATGGTTTGGAAAGCTTTTTATCCCACATTAAGTCTTATACAAACTTGTATGAGTTGCAGAATTGAAGGGTTTGTTGTCTTAGATTGCTACAGTAGAGCTTGCATTAAACAGCGTATGCTGAACTGATGGGGGCAGGGTGGGAAAGGATACCTAGATGAACTCCATGATTGATCTGGTCACTAACAGTAAATTGCAAAGCAAAAACATTTTGGATAAAGGTCTCCATCATTCCCCCCTCCCCCCCAATTGTTCCTTTCACAAATGGAGGGATGATCAGACCAGGCATTCCTTATAATGTCTGTATTAAAAATCAACCAGAACGCTTCTTGAAAACTGAAGCATTGTTGGAGTATGTGCATCAAAAGGAGAAGTAAAGAGCTCAAACTTATTTATTACAGTTCACCTTTAAGATCCCTTGCAAAGATCCAAATGCCCATGCAGAGCACAAGAGGAAACGAACCCATTCTTCCTCTACCAGTAACATCAGTTCCAAAACAATAGGCTCTGATACCTTTACTGTTCTTCCTGCCTCCACCTTCCCATTAAATACCTGCCCCAGTTGTTCATGGAGCTCTTTGTGCACCAGCTGAAGATAGTTGCATTTGGTGTATAATGATAAACTTTTAAAAGTGTGCTAGGGAGTTCTACTGCTGAGGTTCTGTTCTTAATTGTATTGATCATCATGTTTTTGTCACTCTTTTGGAAATGGAAAGGAACCCCCTTCTCCTCCCAAACAGACTTTTCACCTTGAAACATTACAGCTTCGCATTTCTAAGCTACTGCTTTGTAGCTGAATGACTACGAATAGGCTCCTTAGATCATAGAGCTTGCCTGGCTGACTTTTGAAAGATGAGAATTGGTCTAACAATCAAAGAAAGTTAATGATGGGAGCACTCAGACTAATTGAGTCTTAGTTCTGCAACTGGTTGTTGTATCCTTGGCAACTGTTCCAGAGATTTGGGCTTTGGAGATCCTTGCTTTTGAACTAACACAAGGTTGCATTTTCAAAGGGCTTTTGTTTGAGCTGTATACTGCAAGTAATACATGCTTCTTAAAAAGGATATTGAATTGAATAGATGCCGGAAGGTGTGGGGAGGAAAACTGCTCTTTGCTTTTTGGAAAGTGCTACTAAATAACATTAACAGCTACAAGAAGCAGTTAAACAGGTCATCAGCTAAGATTTTACAAGTACAAATATCTTAACTTTGATTTTAGATTGCCCTTGAGTTTCCTTAAATCCACAGATGTCTATTGTGGCTTGAAAGCTTTCTTTAACAAATATAGATGCCTTGTTAGCGGCAGCAGCTAGTAACTTTGGCATTTGAGGGCTATAGGTGTCACCACTGCACTTAAAATTGAGTGCCATCGTATAGCTGTGTACAAATCAGAAGCCTGAATGAACCAAGCTACCAAAATTTACCTCGTCCTCATAGCAGTCAGTATTTACTCTCGTTCTTACAGGCTGAACATCAAAAATACAAAATCTTGGAAGTGACTTTTGCAAAACTTTAATAGGACATTGCCCTTGCAGTCACATCAAACTTCCTCCTTCCTGTTCTGTTACCATGTTTTGGACTAACGTCCCACATCCGAGTCTTGCCGGGCTGATAACTGTGGTGTTGAGTAGGCTGACAGGGCTTCACTGAGACCTAGGAATTGCCATACTGGATTGACTCCGTAGTCTGTCTACTCCAGTATGTAGACCAGGAGTGCCTGCACAGCTACTTTAGAGGAAGGTGCCAGAAACCTTCTAATGGACAGCTGTGTAATAACTTGTGTGACTGAAATGGAGTTGCTATGTAATTTATGAACACTGTGAGACCTGGTCAGTGAGGAGAAGTTATTGTATGTTGGGTATAAGACTTCCTGTGTGAATGCACTGATCTAGCATAACGGGGGTAGGAGAAGAACACACGTGAAGGCAACACAGTGCCAACCCAAGTGTTTGGTCACACGTTACTTGTCTTGGGAGCCAATCACACGACAGTGGCATACTTCCAGGCACCAGACCAAAGTGACACAGCTGTTTTGCCAGACTGGGAACTAGAGCTTAAAAGGACAGTAAACAGTTAAACTATTCCCAGGAGAGGAAGGGGCAGCGGCATTTGTCGGGTGCTATTCCTGTTGAGAACAAACTGGTCCTGCAGGAATGCTTGAAAGCCCAGGGCCTTCCCTGGCTCCCAGGGAATGGTAAGCCTTAAAGGAGAAGAAGCAAACTGTAATCCGGTTTGTTTTTAAGATGTTTTCCATGAATACTTTTGTTTTAAATCGATCATACTTTGCTGTACAGAGGCTGTTTGATCAGTCATTGCACTGTCAGTGCTCCCAGAGGGAATGGAAAACTGCAGGTACTGAACATAAGTCGGACCTGTTGGGTTATTACAGTTGATACACAGGGGACTACCGCCCAGGCCTGGGCTGAGAGCAGGAGAATTGTGTGATTACATCTCAGGAAATGTGACTGCTGAGACCTGAGATGGGTGCACTTGAAGAGACCAGGAGGGGTCAAAGGTGCAGTTAGCCCAGGAACTGTGACGGCCTGCTCATAGGGGGAGTTTCTTCCCATCTCCATCAGTTAGTGTATGTCTACTCTGTTTGTTTAAAAAAAAAAAAAACCAAAAAACCTGCAGCAGCGAGTCTCGGAGCCCAGCACAGTTGGCTCTGGCTTAGTTACACAATGGAGTTAAAAATAGCAGTGTAGACATTTGAGTTTGGGCTGGAGCCTGGGTTCTGAGACCTCCCTCCCCGCCCCCAGCTGGGTTTCAGAGCCTGGGCTCCAGCCTGAGCCTGAATATCTACACTGCTGTTTTTAGCCCTGTCGCACAAGTCCTGCAAGATGTCCGTTGACCCAGGCTCTGAGATTTGCTGCCATGGTCTTTTTTTGCAATGCAGACGTACCTGTAGTGGCTGGCTCAAGCCCCAAATCATGAAGGTTTATATCCTTTATAAAATGTTTTCATCCGATATAACAAACACTGGATATTCTCATTCATGTTCATAGTTAATCCATTGAGGTCTTGGTCTCAAGGATACCTTGTGACAGCGTTCTGCATGTTCATTGTGTTGTAAAAAACAGTGTATTTTATTAGTGGGTTAAATTTCTTGTCCTTTTTATTGACTTTTTCCTTGGTCTTGTACTGAGAGAGGGTCAATAAAAGCCTCAGACTTACCTTCTCTAACCCATTCATTATCTTATATATCTCAGGTCCCCTCTAACCGTAATATCCCAGTCTCTTTATTCTCTCCTCATAAAGAAATTTCTTCAGTCCTCCACTCCTTTTTTGTCCTGGTCTCCGAACACTCCCTATTCCTGCGCTCTTTGGCACGGGGTGACCAGAACTGAACACAGTGTTCCAGATATGGGGGCCCTATTGTTTTATTGCAAGGCATGATCACACTTTTAGTATTGTTTTCTGTCCTGTTCTTTGTACATCCTGACACATTATTTGCTTCTCTTGATCGCTGCTATACACTGAGCAGAGATTTTAATTGACCTGTCCACATTGATGCTTAGAGCTCTTTCTTGAGTGGTTAGTTAATTTAGAACCCAGAAGTGTGTATTGGTAGCTCAAATGACTCTTTTTCCAGTGCTTAAGATTCCTTAAGGTAAAAAATAGGGTCGTCTCATATCTTATTGCCTAAGTAAATATTGGGTTCACACAAGTTAATCTAAATGATCCTTCGATAGGCTACTAAATTGTATTTTGCTATTAAGGTAACCAGTTTATTCCTTGGTATAACGAGGGCACATAGGCTTGAAATAGTGTCTCTTCCCTTCCTAATCTGTTCAGATGCTAATGTTTGATCAGGTGTTTCTGTTCAGATCAGAGGATTGCTATGCAGAGTTTCATAAGTACAAAGCTTTGCTGTGGATGGGAAAATACAGTAGAACCCCATTTGTCTGACCCTCCCTTAACGCTCTCTGCATTTATCAAACAGCCAGCATTCCAGGCCAGAAGCGGGCGATCTCTCCTGTGGTCATTAGATGGCGCTGCTGCATTACATTTGCCCATTCTCTGGTTGATCCATAATCTGGCCCTGGTCCCGATTAGACCAGATAACCAGGTTTCTGCTGTATTTTCTTTTTTAGGGTGTGCAGAATCTAATAGTGATTGGGTCACAGATGGACCACTTGCTCTCTGTTAGCAGTGTGGAAGAGAAATGACTTGCCACAGTAGTTTTCTGTTGGTAAATGTATTAATAGAGGCATCGCTCCAGGCCTATTGGCTGTTAGGATTTGCTTTCCAGGATTCTGCCCTATGCCTGCAATCAGAAAATCCCCCATTGACTTTGCTGCCTGGTTCTAGTCTTGCTTTTTACTAATTCAGAATCACTGTACTCTTTCTTTTTCTAGGAAACCCCAGCTCCTGCAGGGTGTCTATGCCATGGGGTTCAACCGACCGTCAAAAATACAGGAGAATGCTCTGCCCATGATGCTTGCTGAACCGTATGTATCCATGCTTTCCACTTCCCCTGGGAAACGGGGAAGGTGGGAGAGCCTTATGTACTATTACTGTTAAACTGTAAACACTCTGGGGAGGGGAAGGCCTACTTGAAGTGGTGTTGAGACACACAGCCAGCAGTGTGGGCTATGCTCTTTCCATGGCACTGTGCTGCTGAAATTCTTTAGGATGTTGACTGGCTACCCAGCCAACTTCCATAGGTCCCCCATAAGCACCTTTTCCTGGCACTCCATATTCAGCCACATTGGAAGACCGTGCCGTTCCTCCTGGCAGCAGTAAATCTGATCCTCTTGTCAGTGTCGGGGAGACTTAATAAGGCAGTTATACAAGGGCCCTGCATAACTTCTGGACAGGTCAGAGCAGTCAAAATGTTGTGGATCATGTCAGCCTTGCTTCTCAGTGCCTTTAGATGAAGAGCATGGAGTAGTGAAGCTAACACTAGGGGGGGATGAGCAATATGGAAAACTATTGCAGCATCAGAGCAGCCTCCCTACAAATCCCCATAGTACATAGAAGCTGCTTGTGCTAAGATGGATGCGCCCTGCAGAAAATTCACTCATGTCCTCCTCCTTATGTAATCCTGCCCTTATGAAACTAGATGGTGACTTCAGTTTGGATGTGGCCAAGATGCAGGGCCAAATGAATCCAGAATGTGTTAAAATCCCTTATGTGACTGTCATTCAGTTAATTTAAGCTGTGTTGCCAAATCCCACAACTGTGTATCTCATATTAGCTGGTCATACACTGGAGTATGTTTAAACTTGTGCCAAAGTGTTTAAAATGTCCCCTTATGTGTTGATCCAGCCCACAGAACCTGATTGCACAGTCTCAGTCTGGTACTGGTAAGACAGCTGCCTTCGTCTTGGCCATGCTCAGTCGAGTTGAACCCGTGAACAAGTATCCACAGGTAGAGGCTTCTGGAATAATGGTTGTGCTGGTTTCCAGTTGTAATGCAGTGCCATCTAGTGGAGAGAGGCGGCATTCCTTTGAAAATACACTGGTAGCAGCTGCATTGCTTCAACTTCCCAGTGTGCTGTGGTCTCTGAGCATGGGGGAGCAGAGGCAGCAGAGTTGAAAACACTGATTTTTTTTTGTGCAGAGGTACTGGGTTCTCCCAGCTCCCCTGGCCAGCCCTATTCCCGTCATCCCTTCTTTTATCCCCCTCTGTCTTTCGATAGCCTATAAGGAGCAAAATCAGGGTAGAGCGAGCAGCTGTGTTGGGACGAGGAACGTGGTGGGGTGAGAGTGTGGGGTGTTGGGGCAGGAGTGGGACTTGGGCTGGAAGGGAGAGGATCTGTACTGACAAATCACCTGTGGCTGAGGAGTCCTGAGAAGTGGAGAGAAGATGGGGTGTTGAACGGTTTGTTTCTTGCCTCATTCAGTTTGCACTGATACCCAGTCCAGCACCTTAACACAAAGATAACAGGGCTTTTTGCACGGGAGTTAGGCAGAGTGGACAAGCTAGCTGATGTTTCTAACTGCCACTCAGAAGCAATGTGGAGTAGAGTTCTGTCCTACTGGGAAGGGCAATAGCACGGGACTCACGTTGTTCTGCAAAAATGGACGCAGCAGTTTATCAAGGCAAGAGTTTCCTTGCTAAGGATGCTGTGCTCTGTTCACATAAAGCTATGTTCATTAGAAATGTCCCTTATAAAAACGTATCTGTCTCTGTTAAGGCACTTGTTTGACCATATTGGCATAGTATCTGAGCACGTAAGCTCTTAGCAAGGTGTTCTGTTTACATGCTTATGTGGGCATACAAAACATACAAACGATACAAAACTAAGTGGTACATGACACTAAGCGTCCAAATTAATTTCCTTTAATTGGAAGAGTTACTAAAAACACTGTTCCGCTGATGAGTGTTAATGAAATTGATCAATAACGGTAAGTGTTTTATCCTCAAATATTGGACATCTTCATGGCTGATGATGTGAGGGATATTCCCAAACTTGAGCCATTCCTTTTAGGTGACAAATCTGAGGAACTGTCCCAGATTGAGATGTCATTAAAGGAGATTTTGGAACAAATTGATAAATTAAACAGTGATAAATCACCAGGACCAGATGGTAGTCAACCAAGAGTTCTGAAGGAACTCAAATGTGAAATTGCAGAGCTACTAACTGTGGTATGTAACCTATCATTTAAATCCGCTTCTGTACCAGATGACTGGAGGATCGCTAATGTGATGCCAATTTTTTTAAAACACTTCAGAGACGATCCGGCAATTACAGGCCAGTAAACCTAACTTCAGTAGCAGGCAAATTGGCTGAAACTATAATAAAGAACAGAATTATCAGACACAGATGAACACAATTAGGGAAGAGTCAACATTGTTTTTGTAAAGGGAAATCACGCTTCACCAATCCACTAGAATTCCTTGGGTGTGGGGGCATCGACAAGCATGTGGACAAGGGTGATCCAGTGGATGTAGCATACTTAGATTTTCAGAAAGCCTTGACAAGGTCCTTTACCAAAGGCTCTTAAGCAAAGTTCGCTGTCATGGGATAACAGGGAAGGTCCTCTCCTAGATCAGTAAGTGGTTAAAAGATAGGAAACAAAGGATAGGAATAAATGGTCAGTTTTCAGAATGGAGAGAGGTAAATAGTGGTGTCCCCCAAGGGTCTGTACAGGGGCCAGTACTGTTCAACATATTCATAAATGATCTGGAAAAAGGGATAAAAAGTGATGTGGCAAAATTTGCAGATGATACAAAACTACTCAAGATAGGTAAGTCCAAAACTGACTACAAAGAGTTACAAAGAGATCTCACAAAACTGAGTGACTGGACAACAAAATGGTAGATGAAATTCAGAGTTGATAAATGCAAAGTAATGCACATTGGAAAACATAATCCCAACTATGCATATAAAATGATATAGCTGTTACCACTCAAGACTGTGATCTTGGAGTTGTTATGGATAGTTCTCTGAAAATATCCACTCAATGTGCAATGGCAGTCTAATAATGTTTGGAATCATTAGAAAAGGGATAGATAATGAGACAGAAAACATCATATTACCTATATTTAAATCCATAGTGCACCCAAATCTTGAATGCTACATGCAGATCTGGTTGCCCCATCTCAAAAAAGATATATTGGAGTTGGGAAAGGTACAGAAAAAGGGAACAAAAATGATTAGTGGCATGGAACAGTTTCCATATGAGGAGAGATTAATAAGACTGGGACTTCAGTTTGGAAAAGAGACAACTTAGGTTGGGATATGATAAAGGTCTATGAAATCATGAGTGGTGTGGAGAAAGTAAATAAGGAAGTGTTATTTACTCCTTCTCATAACAGAAGAACTAGGGCTCACCAAATAAAATTAATAGGCAGCAGGTTTAAAATGAACAAAAGGAAGTATTTATTCTCACAATTTGCAAGAGGATGTTGTGAAGGCCAAGATTATAACAGGGTTCAAAAAAGAACTAGATGAATTCCTGGAAGATAGGCCCATCAGTGGCTATTAGCCAGGGTGGGCAGGGATGCAAAACCATGCTCTGAAGTGTCCCTAGCCTCTATTTGCCAGAAGCTGGGAATGGGTGACGGAATGGATCACTTGATGATTACCTGTTCAGTTCATTCCCTCTGAAGCACTTAACATTGGACACTGTTGGAAGACAGGCTACTGGGCTAGATGGACCATTGGTCTGACCCAGTATGGCCGTTCTTATCTATATGTACAGAAGTGAAGTTTCACAACTAAATGTATTTCACAGGAAAGGACGACGATCTAATATACTCTTACCTGCTTTCCTTCCAGTGTTTGTGCCTTTCTCCAACATATGAGCTGGCACTTCAAACAGGAAAAGTAATTGAACAGATGGGAAAGTTTCATCCGGAGCTTAAACTTGCATATGCTGTCCGAGGCAATAAATGTGAGTGTGAGGGGAAATGCATTTCCCTCTTTTAGATTTGAACCGGGAGACTTACCCCTTCTTTCTAGTGAGGTGTAGTTATTGAAATTCAATGTATTCTTTTCTTTTAAAATTTGCAAATGATCACACTGGATCTGACATCAGATACTCTTAGCACACTTGGCCTGGAATCAAATTCTGTCAGGTCTGAGTGCTGCACAGAACATGAGCTGGTATAATGGGAGTTCCTCTTGGAAGCCCTAACCTGGGCATGAAATCAGGGATGGGCAGTTCATGCTCTGGGTTTCTTACTTGAGCTTCTTCCTCCGTCTCCTCAATTGCAAAAATCAGTTATTTTCTATCTGTTCAATGTAAGTGGCTGATGAGGAGCTTTATTCGGGGCTAATCTGTTTTGTCCAAGTGGATCTTTCATATTGTGGGTTGCTGGTGCAGTCTGTCTAGCAGATAATTACAGATACTGTTTGTTTCAGGTATAAGCGCTCTATGAACTGCTAAATTAATTAAGTTGGGGAGAAGTGGTGAACTTTGTGTGCTTCATAAGGAATTAGCTTCCTGGCAAATTAACTCCCTTACTAAGAGCTTGGTAACACTGGGCTGTTACCAGCAATGTTAGGTGCTGCAAAACTGCCCTAAACAGGATGTAATGACATCTATTGCTCTGGTACTAATGGGATGCTGCTATTCCAAAACAAAAAAAAGTCAGTCACCAAAGTAGGGGAAGAACTCAGAACAAGAGAGTAGGGTGGGAAGTAAAATGCACAATGTTACAGGTTGTATCTTCTCATGGAAAAGTGTAGACGGGGCACTGTGCTCACAGATCTCATTAAAGCCTTTCTTTCTGTCTAACAGTGGAGAGAGGTCAGAAGATCTCTGAGCAGATTGTAATTGGCACTCCTGGCACCGTCCTGGACTGGTGCTCCAAACTGAAATTCATAGACCCCAAGAAGATTAAAGTGTTTGTCCTGGATGAGGCTGATGTGATGATAGCAACCCAGGGCCATCAAGATCAGAGCATCCGCATTCAGAGGTAAGGAGCATCCCCATGCTACCACCTGGGCTGTCTGAGAAAAAGGAAGGATTCTAGTTCCCCTCCACTACAACCAGTTGGTTTTTATTATTGGCCTGTTTAATGTCCCATTACCTCTTCATGGTTGCAGGAAGGGCTCTCTTCCAAATGGCAAGATAAGATTATTTGCTGGTGACTTAACCACTAAGGCCCCAGGCTATCATAGAAATACACTTAATTCTGATCCAGTAAGTTCATAAAGCTAGAATTTCACTGAAGACCAACATTTAAGTATTTCAAGGAATGAGAATAGCCCTCCCCATCCCGAGGAGGATTTGTTGCGTAAAATGTCCAAATTTATCTAGGTGTCACTGGCAAATTGAGTTGGGTTGTGATCAGATATTCATAGGCTACTGTTTAGAGAGCCTAATGGACTTAAAATGGCTCATTCCAAAGACTTGTAAGTGACTGAGTCTTGCTTTGCTTTTGGGCTTATTCTACCACAGAGGTTTCAGTGGATTGATGGTTTCTAATGGGGAAACCCTAACTTGTTTGCCTTGCCTTACAGAATGCTCCCCAGAGATTGCCAGATGCTCCTATTTTCTGCCACCTTTGAAGATTCTGTATGGAAATTTGCCCAAAAAGTTGTTCCCGATCCCAATATCATCAAACTGAAGCGAGAGGAGGAGACACTGGACACCATTAAGCAGTACTATGTTCTATGTAATAATCGAGATGAGAAGTTCCAGGCTCTCTGTAATATCTATGGAGCCATCACCATCGCCCAGGCCATGATCTTCTGTCATGTGAGTCATTCGAGACAATGAGTGACTATTGCCATGCTCTGAATAGAAGGAAGCTGTAGTTAAAACAGCCCCATTCTGAAATAGTGTCTGCAAATGCCAAAAATCCTAGTGGCACAGGCTCCCTGAAACATGATCGAGGGCATGATCATTCTTTGTTAGGAGCACAGATAGGGAACAAGACATTCCTCATCTTGTCTTGGAAATGGAAAAATGCTGGGGTGTGGCTGGAAGAATCTGCTGCCTTGGCCTGTCTCTAACACGAATTGTCTTGCTGGTCCAATCTCTGCTGAGGCTAGAACCCTACTAGCAACAGCTATTTACAAATAATGGGTCCTGGTTTAGTTTTGCTGACGCCTGTGGACAGGGGTTTTCTTAAAATTGTGATGGCCAAACCGTGCCCCTGGTGAATCATGGCAGCCATGCTGGAGCCATCTAGCACCAGCTGGTCTGAAATGTGCTTGTTGCTTGTTTGGTTCCAGCCATTGTGTAGATATGTCCCTCACTTCTATTTTTAAAGCTGTTTCCCCAAAACAAAAGCCATTGGGACGTGGTAAATCAGTAAAATACATCTCAAAACAAAGTATACAACAAAATGATAAAAATAAAAGCGCAGAGGCTTTCATGGGGTGGAGAAATACCTCTTGTAGATAAGAGGTCTGCCACTGGCGTGTGACCCTGCTGTACCTCAGTTTCTCTCTGTAAAATGTGATGATAGACCACAACATGCCTGTGATGTAACAGTGAAGCACTGAGATTCTTGTATGGAAGTTGCTGTAATTGCACATTTTAATGACGAGGCCCATGGTGATCACACTAGCAAACAATGTAGCTCTAGGAAGGAAGAATATTGGTACGTTCAGGGACGTGTTCTGTATCCAAGTATCCAGTAGAGCAAAGATTCGCTTTCCTGCAGTCTTAAAATATGATGTTTGACCCAGTCAGGGCTTTAAAAATTAACTGGTATCTTGATTTTTCAACTCTTCAGCAGAGATTCTCACTGGGATGTGTTCAACTTGAAATCTAGCCAATTTCCAAAAGCGAGTAGTTAGTGGTACCACATACTACACTTGTCCCAGGCCTCTTGGTGCAAGGCATATGAATAGAATAGGTTTCCAATTTTTTTTTTTAAAGTCTTTGCCTTGTTGCAGAGAGACCCAGAGGAGCTGACTATACACAGAAAATGATGAAACTGACTACAGTAAAGTGCTGTCAAATATAAAAGGAAATAGAAAAAGTCTCTCTAAGCTTTATCATAACGTTAGGTTTCCAAACAGAAATGGGAATGTTTTTTGTTCATTGTACCTTTTAACCTATGATGCCAGAATCCTGGAACAAGCAGAGTTAGAGCCCTGAAAGTTCCCTTCTATTTGAAGTTCAAAAACTGCCTTCCCAGAAGGATCTTAATTGCTCTTGCTTTACATTTCAGACTCGTAAAACGGCTGGCTGGCTGGCAGCAGAACTGTCAAAAGAAGGTCACCAGGTGGCATTGCTGAGTGGTGAGATGATGGTGGAGCAAAGGGCTGCGGTGATCGAGCGTTTCAGAGAGGGCAAAGAGAAAGTGCTGGTGACCACAAACGTCTGTGCCAGAGGTAGAATACAATGTTACTGCATCTTGGGGAAGGGAAATGGATAGTTGTATTTGAGACGAAACTCTGCCATCCGTGATGGATGTACAAAGTATTGCTGTACCTCTGCTAGAGTTGTACGAAGAGTACGTAACAAAGCCATTCCAAGAGAGCCTGACAGACGTGCTCTCCCCCAAAACTTCTGGATTGTCCTTAACCCAACCCACACACACCATGTCAGTCTTTCCTGGAACGACATAACGTAGGATTTCCTTAAAGGTGACCTGAGCAAGGTGAAGAATCTGCCCTTCCACCAGAGTCTCATTTCTTTCTGTCCTTTGGGCATGTTGTGGCATCCCATGGCTGCACCCTACTCTGCCTTGTGGTGTGCGCAAACAAATGCATGCCCTGAATTTTCTCAACAGCAGCTTCATTTTCGCTAGAGGTCAGTAAAAGGAATAAACTCCAGTAACCGTCTGTGCTGCAACTTACAGCTAAAAGGGGTATTCTGGACACTGCTGAATACGTAAAGAAAATAAGCTGAATGGCTCTCCTAGCCCGGCTGTTGAGATGCAGGAGGGGCAATTTACTATATTTTATTACAATTTAATAGTCTTTCTAGGCACCCATAAACATCAGTAGGTAGTTCTAGTATGAAAGTGTTAGGTAACGCACAGGTGTTTCAGTTTAAGTGTATTATCCATTCTCCATTTGATAGGAGTCTCACTGTGATATCTTAAAGGCTCCTTCGTATGCTCTGGAAAATGTACATTTACAGGAATCATTAGAAATTTTGCTGAGCGTTCTCCTGTTCACTCTTGACATCATTGCAGAGTTCATCATGGCAGGTGACTTAACTTGCCATGAAAGTTGGAGGCAGTAATAGAACAGCTCTGTTAGTTTCAACACCTTTCAGAGCACCAAGTAAACCCTAGATTCTGGGATCAAAACACTGAAACAAACCTGGACTAAAGCGGCTCTTGCTTAAAATGGGCTAAAGGGAGAGTTGTAATATTGCCAATGCTTTCTTCCCACAGGGATTGATGTAGAGCAGGTCTCTGTTGTTATCAACTTTGATCTTCCTGTGGATAAAGATGGCAACCCAGATAATGAGACTTATCTGCATCGGATTGGGCGTACAGGTCGTTTTGGCAAGCGAGGACTGGCTGTTAACATGGTAGACAGCAAGCACAGCATGAATATTCTCAACAGAATTCAGGAACATTTCAGTAAGTCTCCTAAGCTTCATTTCTCTTGTGCGGTTATAGTCAGACGTTACTTCTGTAAAATTTTGAGCAACTGTGTATCAGACAGCTCTGACTCTAATTCAGATTTCCCAGGCTGCTGTGGTTTTGTTCTTTGATTAGACTTGGAATGTATACAGCAAAGCAAAACTCTGTTTATCAAGGGTACAACTGCACTTTCTGTAGCACTTCATTTAAAAAAAATAACATTGAGAAAACTAGAGGAATTGCCAATTATTTGTAGACGTTCAAATAGGCAGAACTTCTGATGTAATTGGCTTTAACGAGCGGTTATGGTAGCCTATTTTGATATATCTGGATAACTCTACATCTGTCACAAGACAGTGAACTTCTGAATTGATGCATGACAGAAGCGCCTGGGAGATCTTGCTTGTGTCCTGCTATGTCAGTCCAGTCGTAGATCCACAGGTGTGGTTTACGCCCCAGCCTGGAACCGGTCCCTTGGAAGTGACCACTTTAGTGGGCCGAGTCCCAGGAAATCACACAGTTCCCCAGGGGGAGGCCAGTGGCCTGTAAAGCCTTTGGGCACCAGTTAGCCCTGTCTCTCTCTGGCTCCCTGCAGTGAATCCAGCCGAGCCAGATTCCTGCAGGAGGTTTGTACTGTGTCCCTTCAGGGCACAATACTCACTATTCACTGTGACCCCAGGCAGCTTTTCCAAAGCAAGGTAACAATTCCTTAGTCACCTGGCATACAGAATCTGAAAGTCCTTGAGTCAGCATAGAGAGGCAAAGATTAAGGTAGAGTTCAGAATGGCCAGCGTGGGGCCAGGGCTCCCTTGCGTCATGCTGCTGTGGTGTGCTCTCCCTATCTCTGTCACTCCTGTCCTTAGCCCCAGGTGTGTCTGTCTCTCCAAAGGCCGGCTCTTAACCCACCCCCTGATGCTTTTTTTCTTCAGCTGGGACCTTTGCTCAGCTTCCTTGCTGAGGGGTGGGGAAAGAACTCCTTCCTCTGTTGGTTGCTGGGTGCGAACGTCTTGGCTGTTGGGGTTCCCATTGTCTTTCTGGATCCTCCACTGATTTGGATCCGTTTCAGCCCATCCTTTAAGGGACCCAGGCTTTATACCATCCCAGACAGTTGTGACGCAACACCTCATGTCCCCTGCTTTGCCCCAAGAGCAGCTCTTTAACCCTTTACACTACACGCATAGCAATGCAAAGCACAGAGGGAAACTGAGGCATGCATCTTACCAAAATTCCCATTTTGTCACACTACATTGTTGAGACTTGATTTATAAAACTTAATTCCATTGTGTTTGTCATGGATTGGGATAGATTCATCATGTGACAAGAACAAAAATGGGATATAACACGGAGTGGTAACAAACCGCAGGAATATCGATGCAGTAAAGTGGACTTTGCTTCATCTTCTGGTCTCTTATTGTGTAAAGTGCACTAGTTCCGATTCCCTTCTAATCTTCTCTTCCAGACAAAAAGATAGAAAAACTGGATACTGACGACTTGGATGAAATTGAGAAAATAGCCAACTGAAACGCAGCTGCTGGAACTGATGTACGCCCTCCTGTGGTAGCTCTCCCACTACAATTGGCTCAGCGTTCAGATTGGCACATCTTTTGGCCAGTCATGAAAAGGACTCTTAAGATATGAATACACAGAAATTACCTCACTTTAAAAATTGCAGTTGGACTTTAAATTGTACAGCTCTGGGGAAGAAGAGGAAATGTTTACAGAAGCTTTTAACATTTCTTAGTTTAGCCTTAAAATGGGAAAATGTTTTAAAGTCTAATAAATAGACTTGCCAAAAAGTGGCCCATACGTAATTATCTAAAAGGAATAAACAAATGCTTTATCACTGTTAATTGGGATATAGTGCTTTGTAACATACATGATCAGTAAAACAAAACTCAACAGCCAAATATATGGACATTGACTTAAAAAAAAAACAAGGCAGGTGGTTTTGGATAAAATCTAAACTTACATGAAATAGGATTTCTTTTTCTGGTGCTGCCTTGTGCTCTTAAAGGTTCATTTCTGACTTCCTGATGGATTTGCCCTGCTTTTCCTTAAGTAGATTGTCCAGAAGATCTCTTCACTAGCTCATATTCTCAGACAGTGGTGCTGTGTTGCTTTTGCTGGGCAGTATTTTGTTTTTAGTTTGTTTTTTAGAATGGGAAAATGCATAATCCCATTATTCATACTATTCATAAAGTCGTGCAGTGGTTTAAACTGTTAATGAACTATTATAGAAGTCCATATGATGCATTTAACCTTGCCAAACCAAATCTTGGTTCATGCGGGTGGGTGGGAAGGGAGGGATCAACGGTGTAAAGGGGACTGTATTAATCAATTTCCCAAATAAATTCACCTCTACAAATGTTAGTGTCTCTTGGCAGGAGAGTGAGGGTTATAGTTACCTTTAGGCAGGTGGTGCCAGTTTTAAAATGCTGCTGTCGTCTGGGCAGTTCCACATGAAGTCTCATATGAAGCTGTTGGACTGTACCAATCAATAATGGAAACAGAAATATTTATCTGGTGAAAAATCATCATAGCTTGTATTGACCAAAAATACCTTTAAATAGAACACCAAATTTGCCTGTTACAGCATGTTTCGGTACCACAGTCTTGAGTTAAATTGCTCAGCCAAAATATTGATGGGAAGCACTCCACTTTCATTGTGCTTGTATCGCAAAGCAGACAGGTCATCAGTCCCTACAAACCTTGCCCCCAAGGTGACCCTTGCCAGTGAAGGTTTTATTTAGAACTTCTATGTTTGGGCTTTTTGTTCCGTTGGGACCACTTACTGTGCACAAATGGAAGTTTGTGGGTTTTTGTTTCCCCCCGATTCCAGGAGAAGTAGGCTCCTAAACATTAACTTTGTGGTGCACAGTTCTTTTGGGAAAAGTGGACATGCGTGAGCAGCCATCAGACTGCTGCTCAGTACAGGAATCATTTCAAAACAAATGTATAAATTGTAAATTTAACTATAAATTTTCTTTGCAATTTTGGCCATCATATTCTGTTCAAAGACAGGAACGTGGATCCTTTTACCAAGTAAAAAAGGCTCATTTAAAATGTACCTAAAATTTTAGGAAATTGTGCACCCTTTTATCAATTTGTATAAAGTCTTTAGTGAAAAAACTGTTAAAATTAAACTTTTTGTATTCCGGGGTGTATCTATTTTTATTCTGTTGGAAACCTATTTAAAGTGGCAGGTGAGTGAATGCTTGCGTGTAGAGTGGAAGACTTTTCAATCACCTACTTTAATAGTACAGCTGAATGACCTTGTGACAGCAGTGCATTGGGTTGAACTGTCATGAACGCTGCTGCTGGTCCTGTATGCTGTTTCTAATGTACTTTTAATTGGAATAAAGAACACCTACTGAACTGTGCTTTGGTTAGTCTATTATTCTGGCATCCCTGTTTCTTATCAAATGTCTTGTGTCAGGGACTCGATAGCGATGGAGTTCTGACAGTGCTTCCTATTGGAATGCTCCCAGGGGAAACATGAGATTAGTGTAACTGAGTGGCTGCATTTCTCCGATGCTTTTAGTGTCAAGTTATGGCAGCATCCCACCAGCCATTTATCATTAAATATTGGATAATGAATGAGATCAGATTAATTTTATTCTTCCCTATTGCCTCTTTGATGCCACAATTTTTCCTAGCAAATACCTTAGTGGTTACTAAGACCAAAGGATAAAACTTGAATGACTTAGGTGCTAAATTTAAATCGCACCTACCTCTTTGTTCTTGGGGAGCCACTCAAAATAACTGCTGCTAGATCTTTCCTGTCCACCCTCTTCTCATCACTTATTTTATCCACTGGTTGCCCTTTATCAGCTTTCAGTTCTATCCTGTCCTGCCCTTCAACTTAATCCCCCCTGCCTACGTGGTCTTTACCACTGCAATATGTAGTCCTATGTATTAAGTGGAATTCCAAAGCCATGTCACAACCTGCCTACATTCCAGGTCAACAACTCTTTCCTGTTCTAGCTGCTGGAGCACAGAGACAAAAATCAGGCTAAGCATTTGCTGGACTGCTTCAGTGTAGTAGATGCATGAGAAGAATTGTAGAAGCCTAACTTGTTTCTCTAGAAAGACACGTTATTATTCTTGCCCAGACATTCTATAAGTGTTGTAAAAGACTAACTGAACATGCTGTTAAAAATATGAGGAAATGTGTCAAAGTCAATAGCCAAGCTGCACCCAGGAAATCTTTATTAGTCTTAGCATCACACTTAAAACATTTCAATTTGTTTAAATGTAACATCACACACATTTCAAACAGTAAATTGACAGCACTTGACCCAGTATTTGTTTTATAGCTTGTCTGATTTCCCACCACTTCCCTTAAACTATTCCTGCTGCATGTCATGTGACTAGCTGATTGGGAGGGTGGGGGGGGTGCAGAGGCTGTACCACTGCAGCAGTAGATACTGAAACAATGCCTGCAACAACTTAGTTTCCAGTGAAGTTACTTTTTTTTTTTTTCATTGCAAAGCTCTTCAGGACACTATCCCAACAGCTGTAATTGACAATAGGTTATTCTCTTTATCCTTGCCACAATGTGACTTGCAGGTGCATTAAAGTGGAAAAGGTTTGAAAACCATCTGGACTCCCTGTAGAGGAAGAAGCAATGACTGCAGTAACATCTTACGGAGATTTGGTAACATTTCACAACTCTATTTAAAAAGGGGTAGGAAGTCACCAGTTAATAGCATAGATTTATTCAAAAAGGACTGAACGCACTTCACTTTTGTGGAAGTGGTTTGCATTTGTTCGTATTAGTGGGCTCTTATATTCTGCAGTGGACTGCCAACAACCCTACGCTCAGTTCCACGACTCGAACCAGCCATCTCTCACAGGCACCACTACGTTCAGAGCAGAAGAATAAGCTGAATTCTTCCATGTAAAAAATTGATCATATAGTTAACTCATTCTTTCTCCCCACTGCTCCTGGCAATTTTCATAGTGAAACATTCTTTCTATTATGTTCCCAAAGAGGTTTCTAATGAGGATTACAACTAGGTTCTGATACTCAGATTTGTACCCCTGAAGACAACTGGAAATGTGTCTAGCTTAGCATAGTCCTCGTATCTAAATGTTGCTATTGAAACCAATAGTCTCGAGTGTGTCCACTTGCAGTATCATGTAGTGCTAGTATTTCAGCGTGTGTCTTGTTCTACTGGGCTTAATTGCTGGCCCATGAATATTTGCTTTTAACTGAAATTCAGCATATGTGATCACAGTAAAGAGCAAATATTCTCCCACCCTTCTTTACAAAAGGTAGGTTTGGCCATTACACTGCGGCAAACACTGAATTTGTTTCACCTATAGTACTCAAAAGTAGCCTATTTATTTGGCAAGCTGTCCAGTCAGGTAGCCTAATCCATTCTTCTATTATACTGGGTGTTTCAACTCAGCTACTGCACGTGGACAGTAAGGTTTTCCACTAAAAAATGTGTGGCTTTTTAGCACATGCACAGTAGCTGCATTAATACAAAAACACAAGACCAAGTCATTCTACTCTAACAGGTTGATTTGCTGAACTATAGAAAATAAATAGCTCCAGAAGAGCTATTATAGGTTGAGATACAGCCTATTAGGTAAACAACAGCCCCAGCAGAACTCTACTTGTATGTATGTAGACAAGACTCTAAAGCAGCAGTTGATTGCTCAGGCTAATGCATTTCAATTTAAAACAATGTTAAATTGCAGTAGCAGTTAGCAAACAGCAATGAAATTCAAAGTTCCAGCAGACAATCAACCCTTAACTATGGATTTCCTGATTTACAGGTGTGCAAAAGATTATTATGCACTAGATGAAAAAAAGAAAGCTAATGAGAGTAAAAAAAAAATCCTGTTTGTATCCAATATTGTCAGAGGAGTCAGCCCTTAACCATGACTTTCCTTTTATAAGAAAACAAAGCAGGCATACACTTGAGGCACTGAGGTTATACGGGAATAGTTTGGTTCTTGAATGTACTTTACCCTTGTCCTTGTACTATTAATATATTACAGCAATGTATTTACTCTCAAACTCAGTTTGAGTTAGTGCTTTGAAACCCTTTTTCTGTGTATTGACCGTTGTAGCTTTTCTTGAACCTAATAAGCTACTTTATTATGAAGATCATTAATATAGCTGTAAGGAATCAAAACAGAGAAGGGAGGAATAAAAAGTGATGCTGCTTGTATCTTCCCAGCTATGTGTATTATTCTGGCTCAGACTCCATTCTGGGAAGTGGTACTTTCCTGGAGCAAGAACAGAGAAGATGACAGGCCTCCCACCACCAGAAGGGAGGGTATCAGAAATGTGGGTCTTCCCAGAAGAATAGAAACTGTTTTAAAAACCATTTAGAAATACTAGGAAGCCCAGGAGCTGGTGCCCCCTCTTAAAGTGAATTGTGATTGTACACATGGAAAAAATAGATACTCTTAATGTGGTGTGTACATACACTTTAAAATAATTAAGAAGTATTTCAGCACACTCCATTTATATACAAGCCTACTTCAAGGGAAGCACTTGGAAGATAGCAGGACTAAGAACTAGACCACTGAAACAGCTCAGGCTGGTTCAGTTCTTAGAACACCCATCAAAGGGAAGTCCATGGCATCCAATGGAGTTACATGCAAAGGGGTGACAGAAGTTGCGTAAGAATCATTGTACATTTAGAGATCTCCATCTTGCTCTTCCTGTAGGATACACAACACTGACTTGTGTGGGATTCCACACTCTTGCAGGGACTTTGTAAGGTCAGGAAAGCTCCTCCTCGGCACTTCCATCGTTTCAACGCTACAACGTTTGTATTTGGTTGTGTTCTTTTGTTCTGCCACAGCAAGGACTGTTTGAAGGCTGTCTGTAGGCCTGAAGTGATGTTCAAATCTTTGACCAGAAGGAGACCTAACAGCAAGCAGCAATCTTGGCTCTTTCTTCAGTGGCTCCTCCAAGTTGAAAACAGACGATGAAGAGCTTTCTTCTCTTGTTTTCCTTAACGGTTTCTTCTCAGAAGTGGGAAGCTGGACTTTTGAGCATTCCCCTCTAGCCCCTTCATTCTCTGTCATTATACCAGTGGATTTGCCCTCTCTGGAAAGAGCTTTGAATGGTTGCTCCTCCTCCTGTCGACTACTCATTTGCAGTTTGTTGGTCTGTTCGATCACCGTTTCCACAGCACTCTTCCCCAAGCCCTTCCTGCTGATGGACGGAAGCACTCTGTACTTATTTAGGGAAGAGGAGGTCCTCGAGGGCACCTGCTGGAGGAGCTCTGGGATTTCATCAGGAGACACCTGACCTGCCTGGAAGGATGGTTTGGTAGATGATGCTGCTCTTTGACTGCTTGCTGCTTCATAGGGAGCTGCTGGCTGAGGGGAGGATGGCACTCTATAAGAATAGGCCTCCACACTATGGGAGTAGTTCAAACTTGACCTTGTACGTCCCTTGGCAGATTTCGGCCGGGTGACATGCATATTGATGGTGTTTGACCGCCAGATGAAAGCTTCTGCAGTGCCCAAAGTGGTGTTGCATTCAGATGGTGCTATGTTCAGAGGTGCTGCTGTGGCCATTGCTTCTCAAGATACCTGAGGAAGGGGTTGCAGAGGGAAGAAAAAAGTGACAGGAGTCAGTCAAAAATCCTGTACAGCATTATACTTCACTAGAGTTTTTATGCTACACTGTGTTTTACATAGTAGGGAATCTTGACATATGTTGATTCACTGTGTAGGGAGATTACAGAACAGCACTGTTGCTCCGTCAAATGCCAAGGTAGTGGCATGTATTCCCAGGTACTGGCTTTGTAACAGATTAAGGTTCTTTGATGTAGGGAACAGCCCTTATGTCTGTAAAACACCATGTGCACCTGTAGTGTTGTAGGAACAAAAAAAAGTTCCTTTCCCCTGGAAGGATCCCAAAGCAACATACTCACAACATAATGCAGCCATATCTGGGCTGAAAGGCTGTGGTCTGCTGAACAACAACAGGGGAAAGGAAATGCTGATAAAGGATACCAGGGCAGTGAAAAGTACCATGGGATTTTTAATAATAGAGCAGAGCAGATAAAACCTTGGTTTTTTTTTTTCAGGTGTCATCAGGAATGTCCCCAGGCAGTACGGTACTCCATTCATCAACAGAAGGATAAATGGGTGAGTCAGTCCTGCTGGGATCAGAATCATGACTCTTGGGGAATTCAAATATTAAAACCAGATAACAAAAGAAAGGTTTAAAATCTGTTCACATGGCATATCCTGTATATTAATGGTTGCACAGCACTGTGAGCATGTCCAGTGCTACGTGTTCTTACTGCTCTTCAAGGATTAAAAGTAGGGGAAGCATTCATTTTAAGAGATGGAGTGGGGTGTTTATTATTTGTCTTGCCAGCTGGGTTGGGGCCCTCTAGTCTAGTGCTAGACACCATGCACTAAGAGACAGTAACTGCACCAAACAGCTCATTATCTAAACAGACAAGGCACACTAAGGGTGGGTGAGAGGAAATATTATCCTTACCAAGATCATAGCAGTCTGTAGTAAAGCCAGGAACTGAACCAGAGCTCTTGCATTCCAGAGCAGTGTTTTATCCACAGGCATTCCTCTCCAAGGATATGTCTACACTGTAGCTTTTAGCCCATGCTCTCAAACCCCCATACCATCCACACACAAAACCATCAAGTGTGTGCTTATTTTGCACTTTGAACCCATGCTTGCTTGCACGGCTGGGGTTATGGGTCATAGCCCAAGTAGTGCTTTAGCTCAGACTCGAACTTGCCCATTTTGCAGTGAGGATGCAGACAAAGTCACTTGTGTAGTCCTCAATGTCCTTCCCATAATTTCCCTTCTCTTCTCTCCCAAGGACAGGCAAGTTCTCCCGCAATTGACTAAACTGACTGGGAAAGGATCCTAGAGCATCCCAGCACAAAGAATCATGGGTTCTGCCCCAGACACACGAGTGAGTACAGATACAGTGGGTAGGGCTTTGCTGTGGGAATGCTCACATCCAAGCTAGGCTAACCTGTGTGCTCCGACCCTAACCCAGGATAACTGCAGTGTAGCCAATTGTGCACTTGTCAGTTTTGTACAAAAGATTTAGTGATAGACATGTAAACCTTTTTTATTCTGATATTAGACACTTATTGAACATGACACGTTTATGTAGTACTGATTAAGTTCCCAGGGTGGACTTTTAGGTAAGGCTGATCGCACTTTGGCTTTTAAAAAATTTAGAAGTCTCTTCTTTAAGTCCTCTGAGTGAATATGGCTGATTCAATACACTGAAACCTGTTGTAAGGGGCTACTCAAAAGTCCCAAAGCTCATCTCCTTAATGGGTATTACTATATATGTCTTCTAATAAAGATAGAGCAGAATTCTATTCAGTGGCTCTGATCCTCAGCTGCAATGCGGCCACTTTGCTCCAACAATTCAAAGCAACCTTAGAACCACAGGTGGCCACAGCTGGATCACCCCTGAATAGGAGGATCCTCCAGTGGCTTAGAGTCAGGATAATGATGCCTACATCACCACCTCCCTGTGGTTGGTGAAGGTGGCTTGGCCAGAGGAAAAGGGGCAAGTTTTCACTATGACCTGGTAATCTCTGCCATAATGGCACCTGGAGACCATTGTCACATACTGGCTACCCCAAAACCTTGGGAATGATCAGTCTTTAGCAATGGCAGGTTTCTTTGGATTTACACCCCTCTGCAGTGAAAGCTGCCCCCTGATATCTAACCCACCTTCATAATCCAATGCCTCTTCTCAAGTGCATAACCGTCTGTTACTCCAAGGGGGATGCCAACATTCATGTTCCACCGTATTCATCAAATTAACAAGAGTTGGAAAACCAGATGCTCATGGGCCTTTTGCCAGTGATGCGTTATTTAACACCTTGTTTCTCCGCCTTCCTCTCGTCTCAGTGAAATGGAAATGATCAGTAAATTAAACAATGTCTAGCAAAGACAAAGTACAGTCTCAATGTACAGGTGTGCCTTGGCATGCTTTCAAAATTGAGCTGTTCTAAGGTACAATCGATCGCTCAGCCACATGAATAAGTGATTTGTTTACTTCGAACACAATAAACGTATAGCAAAACTGACTGACAGTAACAACCCGAACACGAAATCTAAGTCACCGGTAATAGTTTCGTAGGAGCATATTAAAAGGGCAGGAGTGTTATTTGATTTAGAATACCTTCAAATTAACTCCAAGGCAGCAAAATCAATATGAAGCACTAAAAGCCATGGTCTTACACTCCTTTAAAGAAGGATTCCTAAACATGGCAAATCAGAGTTACCAACTGCCTAGAAATATACTGACAGTGAGCAAAATTATGAATAATCCCCCAAGAAGTTCTCTGTTTGCATCTTCTGAGTGCTGGACAGCATGATTTCATTTTAAAATAAATATTTAGCATTTAAAATTGTCACAACAGTCATTAAATAAGACACATTTTAAACCTGAGCTTCTCAGTCAGATGCTCATATTAATAGATCTGTGCACTGTATTAATAAGATTTTAAGCAGCTGGAGACCCAAGATAGTAGTTACAACTTTCCCGAAGGGCATAGAAAATGGAGAGTACAGGGAGTTCTTTTGAACAAATGAGTATAATTACCAAGCAAACAATCCAATATTCATTTGACTTAATCTTTCTTGCCTTTGTGCAATTGTTGTGGCATCTAAAACTTAGTCTAGGGGAGCCCTAATTTGGTGTCACTGAGGGCAGCATTGGCAACTAGCCAGTAGCCCCAGGGCTACATGCATTTCCTAAATGTTTACACAGTTGGTTAAATTAACAATAAATGCACAAACCCCCTTGACTGGTGAACAGAAGCTGTATTGTCATTTGAGGGTACTAGTACTCAAACCTGCAGCTGATCTGCTTTGTCCTCATGCTGCAGTTAGAGGGCCAGGCTGCCCACCCCAAAGAATGCACTTTGGGTGCGGTACTAAGGCCTATGTTTTCAAAAGTGGCCACTGATTTTGAGGCCTTCGGGTTTTGGGTGCCTAACTTCAGTCCCGTTGGCTCTGATTTTTCAGCCAAGCTGGGCTCCCATCGGGAGCTGCTCAGCACCTCTGAAAATCCATTTTTAAAAATAACAACCCCCTAGCTCTTATCTAGCATCTTCCATCCAAAGCAAAGCACTCAATCAGTGAGGACACAAAGGGGGGGGGGGGAAACTGAGGCACAGAGAGGGGAAGTGACTTGCCCAAGGTTACCCAGCAGGCCAGCGGCAGAGCTGAGAAGTGCTCTCCCGACTCCCCGTCCGGCGCTCTACCCACTAGGCCACACTGCCTCCCGTAGGATCTCACCTTGGGTGCCCAGAACTGGGGGCTACTTTTGGAGCCGTCCCCTGCCTGCCTGCCTGCCCGCCCGTCACCCGCGCTGCACCCGGGGAGGGGGGCGGGGGACAGCGGGAGCTGGGGCTTTGCTGGTGGGAAGGGCCAGGGGCTCTGGCCTGAGGCTCTCCCCCCGCGCCCCAGCGAGCCAGGCCGGGGGCGGAGAGCAGGACGGGGCGGGCAGGATCCCAGCGGGGTGACTCGGGCGGCGGGGGGAGCCCCGGGGGCATGGAGGGCAGCTCAAGAGGGAAGGTCCCGGCGGGGGCAGGCCCAGAGTCCCTGAGCAGGCCCCGCCGGCGCACCCTGACCCCGCCGCTCACCTGCGCGCCGCTCCATCCGACGGCCCTCTCCCAGTCCGGCTGGTAAACAGCCCTGCGTTGCCACGGCAACCAGCCCCGCCCGTCACCCACTTCCGGCAGTGACCGGAACAAAGCAGACCCCCCCCCCCCGGCCTCCCGCACCAACGAGAGCAAAGGGAAGGCTGGCTAGAGCGTCCCCCCACCTAGCCCGTTGACTCCTGAAGGGTGGCTGCTGCTAAGGTTTCCCCCCTCCCCCGCAGGCCCGGCCTCTCTGGGGCTTTGCTGCGGAGGGTTCCCTGCCAGGGCCACCCACCGCTCTGGAGTCGCCGGGGTTTAGCCAGCGGGAGGGCCCTTCCCGCGCTCCGCATCACCATGGTAACGCAGGGGCGCCCGGGGGCTGGTGGCGTAGCCCCGAAGGCTCTGCCCCCACCCCCCCCTCCACGGCTGCCCCCTGGGCCAGGTTTAATCAGCGTCGGCCTTTCTTGAGGGAGCCGCCCCGGGAAATCCCTACGGGTGGCTGGCGTACCTCAGAGGTGGCAGCCTTCTGCCTGCTGGCAGGGTTTGCCCCGCGCCGTGCACTTGGTGTGAACATCCCGGAGTCGGTCTGTAAAACCCGCGGGGCCCGGGCCCTGCGTGTGTGGAAAGCACCTAGCGTCCGCTGAGCGCTGTCCCGTGGCAGTTTTTCCTCCCCCATGAGCAAGATTGTAGGTGGGTGGGTCTGAGAAGGAGGAATTGAAGCCAAGTGGTCTTGGGGGATCTGTTGCCTGCTCTGAGGGAGGCAGGAGGGGTTTGGCCGGATTAAAGTTGGGGGGGGGGGTACGTAACCTGGTTTTGATCCATTCTGCTGGAGACCCTGATGCCAGACCATATAAATCAGTGCTTAACAGGCAGATCTCACACTGTGCAAGCGGGAGTGAAATTATTTGGGGCCACGAGACAGATCTACTTTGCTAGGCTGCGTCATGCCAGAATGATGGGTGCACTGCATCGCCGCTCAGGGATGCTGTTCATGCATCTTCGCCAGGTTGCGTTTTGATGTGTGGTTTGTTCTGGGGGTGCCCGCCTGATTGTCGGCTTTGGGAGAGCAGCAGGATTGTCTTTCAGAAGCAGCTACTTTTGAAAATATGCAGTGCAAAGAAGAAGAACACATCACTTTAAAAAAAAAAAAAAAAAAGATTTTTCTGCTCTGCAACAGGTTTCTGGTTAAAGTTCACAGACTTGCACAATGGCCCGAGTTGAGAATGTAGTGCCAGCTATGCAGAGGGTAAAAAGGTCTGAAAAATCAATCATGAAAAAGGAAGGGGGAGACCAGAGAAGCCTAGAGGAAAAAGAACTAAAAAAGGAATCTGTTTCTAAAGGAGATAGGTAGAGAAATCCAGGAAATCAGATGGAGGAGGACAGACAAACCTGGAACACACACATCTGAATCTATATCAGAGTTATTGTCCCTGCTTCTCCATTGCCTTGTCATTATTGACACCTAGGGAAAAGGGCTTGTGAGATGCTTCTGAATCAGGATGGAAGCATTTTACACTCAGCTTGTACAGATGAAAGTAACTCTTGATACAAGTTGCCAGGCAGTGGGGAATTGGGACCACTAACAAAGCTTTGGAGAGAACTAGAGCGGAGGTAAATGCAGCACATCTTCTCTTGAGTAACAGCTTTAAACACAAGAGGCCAGGAACTGCATGTATGAAAGGCCTGGGGCAGGCAGGAAGTGGAGGAGAAATATCTTTACATGGGATGTAAGTTATGTATGCAATAAACTAGCAAAGGCAGCAGTGGGCTTTAGGTAGGAATTTATTAAAAAAGGAGCAAGACAAATGTTGCTTAGTAAAGTGACACCGTACATGGTGTCAACTCTATATGTCAGACAGCTACCTAGATTAGATTAGATCAGAATGTCTGCCTTCCATCTGCAAATAGTACTATGTCATGCTAATAAGCCACTAGGTGTCAGATTTGCTCCACACTTCTCGATTTCAATTAGCGGAACCTGTTGCTGCCTTGTACAAAGCTGTAGGTGTTTTCCATTCACAGTTCCAGGCAATTCACTGTGTGATATGCCTGTGGTAAGAGAGGAACAGTTACAAGTTCCTAGGTCACGAGGGCAGAATCTAGCAGGGATTGGAGCTGCTTCTAACTGGGATGCCTCTCTGGCCCTCTGAATGTCCATCATAAGGTACATTTGGGGCTGCTGAGATAAGGGGACACCAATATTCCCTAGGTCTGAACTCTCAGTGGGAACATTTATCAACTTGTAGGTGGAAGGCCAGTGCTGATCACAAAATTGTACCTTAACAAAGATAACAATGGCAATATCGGAAAAGTCTCTAAAGATCGTTGTCTGTCTGTCTCTTCTAGGCAATGACCAGACCCAGTGCAGGAGAGATGCCTATTTGTGCAACAGGATCACAGCCTTGTGCTTTCAGATAATCCTGGCTACTTAACAGTAAGTCCTACCAGTTCTGTTCAAACAGATAGTGCAAAGGAAGCAAAGCTCTTAAGCAGGGCTGCCCCTCCCTTGCGGTTTGCAGTTGTTGATTGTCTGTCTGTGCTCATTTTTACAGGAGAAATCAAACAAAAAATGCCTGAGGCAGAACCCTGAGCAGGATTCCCTTTGGATTCATACACTCAGCTGTGGCCTAAAGCCTTCCTTTGGGGACCATGTATAAATATTTGGAGGGCAAGGGCAGCACATGCATTAGTGTGAGATGACCATAGGTGTCTGTACAAGGATGATCACCTTTTTAACAATCTTTTAGACCCCCCCCCAGCCTCCTTGAGAGGTGCCAGCTTTTGCTTTAACTCTTTCTGGCTTTTCTGTAGCATCTTGGCTTCATGTCACAATAAAAATAGTGAAATAAATTGCACTGGAAAGGATCTGCAGTATTTCCAGGGATCTTTGTCAATGGTCAAATACAACAGTCTCCTCTCCCTCTATATAATGAGTAATAAAGTGGAGTAGAAGTTCTTCAGTCAGTGAACTAATCATACCCTGAGTCTCTGTGGCTCAGCCCCTTCTCTTTTCCAGACTCCAGACCAAAAGACTGAGAAGAGTATGGTCAACAGTGAGGGGATAATGCAGAAGGCCAGACACAAGAATTGGAGCCCTCAGGATGCGGCGGGGGGGAGGCTCATTTACTCTACAAAAAGTAGTTATAAGGCTGATGCCGCCATCTTGGGTGGAACTCAGCAGCTATTTAAAAAGGCACAGCAATATTGCACGACGGTTCAGGGTAGAAGACTTTATTTTAAACTTCATGGGGGTTTTTAGATAGGCCATATCTATCTTCCCAATGGGAATTTGGATAGGACACTGCCAGCAGGCACTTCCACACTTAGTCATCCTGCCAGGAGGTACAGAAATGGACATGGACACGCAGTCAAACTCCACGCTGGCACTGATGGATGGTAAGGAAACATATACTGATCATCTAAAAGCGAACCTGGAGCACAAATCATTACAATCACCTCGCCTTATAATACAGTGGTATTGAGTAGCCACTGAATAATGCGACAGCCTCTTCCACTTCAGCACAGCTGTTTTAAGTCTACCAAGTCCCTCTATCTGTGCACTTACATCGCCCCCACCACTGTAATATCTGAGTATCTCACAATCTTTAATATATTTATCCTGACAACATCCCTGTCTGATTATCCCTATTTTACAAATGGGAGCTAAGACACAGAAAGTCGAAGAGCCAGATTTTTAAAGGTAGTAAGGCACCTAACTCCCACTGAAATCAATGGGCGTTAGGCACCTAAATACCTATCTCTAAGTGACTTGTCCAAGGTCACACAGGAGGTCTGTGGCAAAGCAGGGAATTGAATCCAGGGCGTGAGTTAGGATCCTAGCCCCTGGATAGACTAACCTTCCTCTCCTCCAGCACAGATCCCTTGCTTTAGATACCAGTCCCTCCGTTTCCGAAAACTCAAGTTATAAAACAGGCAGGTCCCACAATCCCACTGCTTACAGGCTATTCTTTGCAGAGCTAGGCAGCAGGACGGCACAGTCGCTGCTACTGAGCATGCTCCATTTGCCATTAGGGTTAGGCAGTCAAAGCATTATGAAATGCAGCACTGCTCGTACATATTGGCTATGCTGCGATCCACACATACAATGGCCTGTGGTTAGTTGGATATGCTTATAACTGTTCAAAAGTTACAAGCTATTTAACTCTTACAAGAAAGCAGAGTGTGATGAGCGTAAGGAAAGTGTTATCAGTTACATTAATCATGGTTGTGATAGGCACCAACCAAGAACGGGTCCACAAACTTCCGCTGATTTTCATTGACATGAGGTAGACATAGATACAGGATAGATGTGATGGGGCATATGCCCCACACTGGCCAATGAAGAGTTAACAAGAAGTCTGAGGGCCCAGCTAGCCCATTCAGTGGCACCTGGAAGAGAATCAGCTAATTAAGGGTTAGACCCAGCTGGGGAGAGCAAGACTGGGTGGGACTATAAAGGAAGGCCTGCAGGGAGAGACCTGTAGTAGGGAGCTTATACTCTGTGGCAGGCCCTGAAAGAGATGTGGGGGTGGTCTAGGCAGCTGCTGGAGAAGTTAGTCACCTGGAGAAAGTTTCTTAGCAGAGACCTAGACAAGCTGCATGGAGAGAGAAAACTGCAGGGAGGGGGCTGGTGAGTCTGGCTCCATGATGGATACCTGCAAGCAGATGAAGGGGGGAAGCAGTTCAGGGAACCAGTGAGGGTTTGTAAGAAATAGACCTTAGTTGCTTCTTGGAAGAATCCTGGGTAGGAACCCAGAGGAAAGGGTTCTACCACCACCACCTGCAGTAGGAGTGGCAGGAGGTTAGTATAAACAGCCAATCATGCAAGGCAGAGAAAATCCATTAAAAACTGGAGAATATGTTTTCAGTGTTTGTGGGTCCCTGAGTGAACTGCTTTCTGCAGCTGTTCCGCTGGTTTGTGTAGTCATCTGAAACTCAACACTAAAATCTTTATTCTATACCACCAGTATCTTATGATAACAGGATAAGGTCAAAATCCACCTACCATTCTAGCCTCTCCCTACCCCACTTAGCAGTTGCTCAGAACTTCCTCAAATATATTACTTTAGGATTGAAATTTTCCATGCTTGAACTCTCGCTGGTGGTGAATTTCTGAACCTCCTTTGAGAGCCTGATATTTTCCATGCTTGCTCTCAACTGAGTAGTCAACTTCAAACATCCATTCAGCCTTTTTGAGTTCTGCATGTGTCTACAAATAATAACAATGTTTGTAGAGCACATAGCACAAAGGGGATGTAAACTGGTGTAGGTGCTAATGCAACATAGGGTTAGCCTGTAATTTAGGCTACAGGTCTGTTCAAGGTAGTATGGAGGAGTAAATGCTGATTTACAGCTGTTGAGGATCTGGCCCACAGTTTAAACTTGGCTTGGTGGTGTGTGTGTCTGTCTCCCTTTTCGAGAGCCCAAAAGGGAAAGAGGTTACAGCACCAGCAGAGTTAGTCCTGGACGTACTTCCCCCCGCCCCCCACAGGGTTTAATTAGGTGAATGGTGATGACTGTGCAGCTCACTAATCTATCCTGCCTGAGTAACTTCATGTTCATAGCTACAGGGTACTTAAAAGCCAGCAGCTTCTAGTGCCTTAGCTGTCCCCAGGGAAAAGATTGCCTCACTCAGTAGTTTCATGGTCTCTTTGAGGGGTTGAGGAAGGGGATAGAGTACTTTGGAAAGAGGAAACATTTGTGCTTTGCAATCTGTTGTGAAGTTAGATAGCAAGTAAAACTTTATTTAGCAACTGGGGGTAGATCCTTTACAGAAGAAGTTGAAGTAATAACGGTATCCTTTGTTATAGTTGCTGGCTTCCTTTCTGAAACAGAGGACTGCTGTCCGGTCGCATTCACAAGCTGGCTTTGCACACGTGGAGTTCTTTGAATTCCCTGCGGGAACAAAAACGTTTCTCTCTACAACCCTGGTGCAGTAACTGACAGAAAGGAACTCACTCGGAGGCCAGCAGCTTATACCTCCCCTGACCTTTAGTGCTCCAGATGCATGGATGAACGAGGCAGCCCTGTCACTGTAACACTGCTGAGAATATCGCGACACTGCTATTGGCATAGCAGCAGCTGGTGACACTGCGTCCAAGGGTGCCATCAGCACTGGATCTGCTGCTCTATTGCCAGCTTAGGCGCCTTTCCAAATCAGCAGAGTGCAGCCAATCCTCTCCTGCCTCTCGTAACCCACTGGTGAAGAATGTGTGTTACAGGCCCCCTCTGTGCCAATCCACAGAGGCTGTGTGTTGTTACTGCCCCAGCTACAGAGCTTTAGCAGCATCCAGCTCAGGAGGTCCCCGGCTCAGTTCCCAGTGTGTTGGCTAAGATGGCAGCTGTGATAGTTGCACCTTGTGCAGTCACTCCTACTTGTCTGTTGTGGTATAACATGCTAGCAAATCAGAATGGCAACATTTTACACCCATCTTCATAGGTGTAAATCCAGTGACCAATGAGGCCCAATGGTTCTGGCAGTGCAGCACTGGAATGGAAAGGCACTGCCAATCTCATAGCCACCTGCACTGTAAGTGGCATTGAGTCAGTCACAGCTCGGAGGTCCTTATGGTCATCTTTTCCACTTGTATTGCAGGACGTCACCCTAATTGCCTTGGAGGTATAACAGCAGGTTATGATAAGAGGGAAGTGGGGAGGTCACCTGAAGTTCTCTTCCCCCCGCACCTCCAGAACTAGCTCCTGTAAGTTTTATGCTTCTTCCCAAAAGGCCCCTCTGACTGTTTCTCTCTAGGACGCGTTTGTTCCAGTGTCATTGAAGAAGTTTCAAGCAAGAGAATGAGGTCCCAGGTAAATCGCCCAAGTCATCTGGGGCCATTTTAGATAACGCAGAAAATGCTACTCACAGCAGATAACGTCGTCATTGATGATGGAGTATTGATAATGATCAAAAAATGGGTGACAGTTCTGGTTGCTTAATTTACCATAGCAGCAGTCATGGGCATGACAGCACCTTCAGGGAGACAGAAACACAGGAATAGGATGGAAAATGTGACCAGTTAAAGTAACGGCCAACATTACTAGAGGATAGTGTGATGCGTGAGCCTCACAAGGAAGAGAGTTTGGACTTGGTTTGGAAAAGCACCCGACAGCCCAGATGTTCATCCCAAGTGATGTTCTAAGCTCTGCTTAGTGCCCCAAACCCAGCTTCTGTCTAGAGCTGGGTGAAAATTTTGAACAAAACATTTTTCAGCCAAAAAAAACAAGGCAGATTTGAGTTCACTGAAACACTTTGTGAATTTGTGCTGAAATTGTTGAATTGTTTTGGTTGGCAGGGGGTGGGGGAACCTTCAAAAACAATTCAGGAAAAATTGAAACATTTCTATGACACTTCCAAAAAGAAATGTTCTGATTTTTTTTTTTATTCAAAACAACTTTGTTTTGAAATTTCCTTCAATTTTACTTCAAAAAAACAAAAAACCTAAAATGCCAAAATTCAAAACAAAACATTTAGTTCAACCTGAAACAATTTTTTTACTTTTTTGATCTGCGAAAACTTAAAAGACTTAAGTGGGGTTGCCTGAGATGATTGCATGGTTTTGGGGGTTTTTTGGACAGCGAACCAAAAAATCCGTTAGATTATAAACTCCCTGGGGCAGTGGCTGTCTTTTTCTTCTGTGTATGTACAGCACCTAGCACAAAGAAGCCCATCCTAAACCAGGACCTCATTGGGCTATAATACAAATAAATACTACTACTAATAATCACACAGTCCTAGTTTTGTTACTGGCTCTTTTAAGATTCTGGGGATGATCACCCCAGGGTGCCTTGTGCTATAAAGGAGTTTCCATTCTCACGTCAGCTGGCACTCCACCCGAGTGTTAACGAGCTAGAGCAGTCACAGTCCTAGGACGTAGATGAGGGTTTGCAAGCCCAGCTAACTAAATCAGTGCATTGATAAAATCAGCATTGATACTAGTATGAAAAATAATGGATGATGATGATAGCAGCAGCACTGACATGAACCGAAACTTACCAGTCTGTCTTATCCAATGGCTGCCCTTTCCCCCCCAGGCCACAGTGGCATCCATACCCATTGTAGGAAATGAGGGCACTTTTCCTAGTAATTCTCCGGATCATAAGTTTGAAATCGAGGAGGCTGCTGTGGGTCATGGTCAAAACTGCAAAAGAGCAGAGGGGGCTTTTCATGGCTTTCCAAGGAGGTGTTTTGCCTCCAAGGTGTCTCATTCCCCTGGCCCTCACCTGATGTATGGAGAGAAGTCAAAATCATAAGCAATTGTGCCACTGCTTCCATGTTAGCGATAACCCAGGAAGGACAATCTAGTGGTCAAGCCACTGCCTGGGATTCAGGAGATGTAGATTCGATTCTTGCTCTGCTACAGACTGCTTGTGTGACCTTGAGCAAGTCACTTAGGCCTGAATGTACAGAAGGGGAGAGGTGCCTAAATCCCAGTTCCAGGAGCACTGTAATGCACAACTCCTGCTGATATCCTGTAGGTGCCTAACTAAGGGGGTGGGGTTTTTTGGTTGGGGTTTTCTTATTTTTGCGATAAAAATTCCTTCAGTACGTGTTTGTCTCTGAGCATGCACACTGCTGCTTCCCATTAGGGGTCCAGATGCTTATCTCTGACCTAAGTCCCAGAGCCATTCACAAACCAGGAGTGTTTGGCCACCTAATTTGGACATGTGGCCTGATCTGGTAGGGGTGCTCAGAGCTCACTTCCCAGCTCAGGCCCCTCAGGCAAGTTCATACAAAATGGGGGGGGGGAACAAGATGACAACATAATCTCCCTTGTAACATTTAGCCTAGCGGGTAGGGTGTTCACGTGGGATGTGGGAGACCCCTGGTTCAAATCCCCCCTCTAGGTGAGGGGGAGAAGAGATTAGAAATGGGATCTGCCATCTCTCAGGTGAGTGCTCTAACCATTGGGCTTTGGCATATTCTGATGTGGGGAATCCCTCAATCTCTCCTGTTGGCTTGGTTCCACTGTGGATAACTAAAGAGTCAATGGAGCAGGGGGACTGGATCCTGAGTCTCCCACGTTCTGGGTGAGTGCCCTTACGCCTGTGTGAGTGGGGCAGGGTTTAGCACACACCGCCTGGTCAGCACCTCCCATTGGCTACCTTAGGCGGCTCACTGCCTAGCGGGCTGGGTTTGTGGATCGCAGTCACAGGCACCCATCTCTCCCCAGTCATTGTAGAGGGGCTTAGGTGCCTAACTCAGGCTTTGTGTATCTCCCTAGTTTATCCTGGCTACCTAATTCCTCATGTGCATTCAGGCTTAATCCCTCTGTGTCTGTTCCCTGTGTGTATTAGTGTGGTCATAGCTCGGGGTTTTGTGAAGATAAATACATTCATTGATTGTGAGGTGCTTGGCTGCAATGGTAATAGGGGCTATAAGTAGGTCATCTGCCTGGCACTGTTTTCTGCCTGTCACTGAAATATTTTCATGATCTCAACAAGGCCGGTCTGCATGGCTCGGAAGCTAAAGGCAGCTGTGATTCAAACTGGTGCCCCCAAGTTCCTGGAGGCTGACCTGTGAATGGATGGGCTTGTATTGAGGGGCTGGGATGCCCTCTGCTGTACGCAATACAAACGTGTTTACAAAAATGCTGATGGATGCCACTTGTCCTGCCCTCTGGGGATGGCTGGGGGTGTGGGGTGCTGGTACTCACCACTGGCTGCCAATATTGCTATTGGGAAGAGTTTCCACATGTCCACACAGAACCTGAGGAAGAAATAGACTCCGGGGTCATGTCTGGAGCCAAGGGAACATTTGCAGACGAATAGTTTATTTTCCAAAAAATACCATTGGGGGCAACTAACCATCTGCAAATCTGGATCAAATTTAGAGAAGAGTTTTTGATTAATTAAAAAATTGAGAGCAAAGGGGGGTTAGAAAACCAAAGGGTTCATTTTGACATTTTTTTAAATGTCGCTAGATTGACTAAATTTTCTCTTTTACCCCAAGAAAGAAAAATGAACTTGTTTCAGGTCAAATAAAATGTTTTATTTGACCCAAAATGAATTTTTTTCCCCCTTTGAGCTAGTGAATTGAAAAAAATCAGTTATTCACTCAGCTCTGATCATGTCACCGCTCTAGCCCATGTTCAGTGGCATCTCCAAAACATTCCACTGCACATCAAAAGGAGTGGAGGACCCTGGGAAATATTTCCTGGAATAATTCCAAACTAAGACCTCCAACGCACATAGTAACAGAGGGAGCGCGCCCCCAGCCACCCAGTGATGTTGTCCTTTTCTTTATACAGACCTAATGCCTTCGGGCTGAATCTCCCACAGCCCCTGTCTCAGCTGCTGCCAGAAAGCTGCCTGACATCAGGGAATCCATCAGCTGGCTGCAACTGGAACAATTCAGAGCATCCCTGGAGTTCATTGGTTCTCCCTCGCCCTCCCCCCTGGAATCCAGTGTGACTGTGATGCTTGGAGCTCTGGAACTCAATGGCATAAATAGAGGGAGAGGACAAGCCCTGCGGAGCTGTCCCTTTGTGGTGGGGGGGAAGGGAGAAGGCGGGTACATGACTGGGCATTCACGGGGGGGCACAAACGCTGGTCAGTCCTTCTTCTATGTGCTGTCTGCTAAAATGAGAACAAGGATCCAGCTAGTGAAATCAAAGGACTGTGCATTTAGAACCTGTCCAAGGAGCATTAACACAACATAGGGTCCACGTGTGCTAGTGGAGATCGTTAAGACAAATGCTGTGAATAGATTTTTTTAGAGGTCTGGGTAACTTTATGACCATAGTTAACATTTGCAACTATGAAAGCTAAGGGCAATTATCATGTTTCAGGGTGTACCCTGGTCTCTGGCAGGTTCCAGGATAATACAGCAATGTACAGTTGCCATAATAAACCGTCTGGGGGGAGAATCACCTTTCAGTTGGAGGGTGGCAGCCTGGCATTAGGCCAGCAGAGTTTGATCCAGTATGAGAATGCCTGTGTCCTTACCCAATAACCTCAACGCAACAGCTCAGAGTGGAAATGAAGATGGACCTCCCAGGCCCTTGATTAGCTCGGTGATGAAGAGTCACAGTAAACATTCAAGCACCCAGTCCCATGTCCATTCCAGCCTCTTCATTCCCTCCCTCCAGGGCTCAGTTCCCTCTCCTGTCCAGTTCTCCCTCTCCATGACACACAACACAATAGTGCCTACCATTCTCTATCCATGTTTCCAGCTGCTGTTCCCAAATTAGCCTCACCATTCCAAAATCTCTTGTTCCTGTTCCTTTCCGAATCCCATCATTGCAATAGCCTCCCTTGCTGCGTGTGTGTGAGACAGACCTGATGGTGTGCTCTAACGTGAATAGAGGCTTGTTAACCTGGACATGCTGCAGAGCCCATAGGTGAACTGTTGCCATTGACATCAGCTGAGCCAGCATTTCATTTCATATGTTTTCTCGGGCACTTAAGGCCTGATCCAAAGCCCGGTAAAGTCAATAGAAAGACTCCAATCGGGACTTGATTTCAAGGATAAAATTATATTGAGGGTTTTTTTTTTTTTATCTTGACGCTAACTGTAATTCATTATATTTTTCTTGGTCTGTTATATTGCACTATATTATCTTGGTGACTGTATTTATTGGATCCAGGGATATGGATGGGCAATTTGCAGTTAGAAATCCATTACTAATAAATAAAGATCTTCTGAGCAGGAGTGCCAAAGATCTCATGTATGGGACAAAGCTGAAGAAATCTGCCTTTCTAAGGGTTTTATAAGAAAAAGAGAAAATACCATCTGGGAATGCCACGTGGACAGCAAAAGGTCATCTTACCTGCTGGCATATCCCTCCTGGCTTGAGAAATCAGGCAGAAGAGCTCAAAAGGATACCTGTGGCAGCGACAGAGGCTGGAGTTATGGGGCGGTTGTTGTGAAGGGGTGGCGATCTTCCCTTTTGAGAAAACCAGGAGCTATGGGCTGAGATGCGCCTTGCGCTTGGCTGGTATATAGCTCAGACCACATCTGCATTCTCTGCTTGATTTCTCAAATAAGATAATTCCCCAGTCACATGAAGAGAGGATGATCCTATCTCCGGGCTTCTCTCCAGTCACCCTTTTTCCTGGGTTGTTAAAGGTCACTTATTTTAGAGGTATAAAACAATGGTGCATTAAAGTGAAGGGCAAAGCTGTCCAGGTGCTCTATCTTGCCACGGCAGGTAAGGGGATCACATTCTGGGTATGTTCTTCAATTCCCCACTCCAGAGCTGCTTCCTTCTCCTCCTCCTCATGGGACTGGACAGATTCATTTTGCCATAAATGTCAACAGGAGGCTTGAATATTTGATGCTCAGTAGTTGGGAGTGAGTCTCTTGAAGGCTGAAATGCCAAACTAAAAAAAATGGCTATTTTGTCTTTGCTTTTTCCTTCTCCTCTGGCAACTGTGGAGGGTCAAAAGTTTTCTTCTAATGGTTTTCTATTTCATCAGCAATCCCAGGTCTTGACTTATCTGGAGGATCTTGGGGGTCGCTGGAGATCCTGAAATGGGACATTGCATCTAGAGTCACATCCTCAACCTAGGAAATTGGGGTTGAGAGAGCTGCAAGTCAGATGTCAGCTTCCAGGTGTGATGCCGTATTTCAGGTCCTTCCCTGGAGTTGGCATAGTTGGCATAGTCCTCCGGGGAAAATTAGTCAGCATCTGCTATTATGTAAAAAACCAACCACTCCTGGATAAACTTTTTGAGGCCTCCTATAAGTATCTTAAGGCCCCGATTCTGCAAACGTTTACAAGAGTTTTAACTTTACTACAAAAGTGAGGAGTCCCACTGAACTTAATGGAACTGCTCTTAAAGTTAAGTACGTGCATAAGAATGTGCATGATCAAGCCCTGAGAAGGGGATAAGAATGACTAAGAGCCCAGAGATAAGAGGGTGTAAGGACCACAGGACCCAGAGTGGGGCCAAAGACCTTTTGTAAGGAGAATGATCTGGTATTTATTGGACTTTCTGTTACCCGAGAAGGGGACGGGGCTGGAGCGTCGAGTCCCAAGAAGAGGCAGACCACTGCAGGACTGGAGCGACTATTGGCAGGGGGCCATGGGTAAGGCGAGCCTGCTACGCCCCATCTAGCCACAAGAGAATGCTTCACCGGGGAGTCTGCTTTTCTACAAATAGATTTGGTTTGTAATTTCCACATAAATAGTGGAAAATCAGCTTTCAGAGTTATTTTAATTTATTTCTATTAAGGAAATTACTTTGTGCCAATTCCTAAAGGGGAACTGACATTCAGATAGCATGAGATTAATTAATGTTACAAAACCAGATGCGTACTTGTGATCTCATAGGGCATGTCTACACAGCCAAGAAAAACTCGTGGCTGGCCCTTATCAGTTGATTCTGGTTGTGGGGCTGTTTCATTGCTGTATAGATATCTGGGCTTGGGCTGGAGCCTGGACTCTAGGACCTTGTGGGTTGGGAGGGTCCCAGAGCTCTGGTTCCAGCCTGAGCCCGGAAGTCTACAAGAAATAGCCCTGCAGCCTGAGCCCCATGAACCTGAGTCAGCTAGCACGGGCCCGCCCCGGGTTCTCTGCTGTGTAGACCTACTCATACAGTTCAAATGGTGTCCAGTTGGCCTGATGTAAAAGAAAAATGAGGGCTGAAAATCTGAGACTGGGTTAGAGGATTTCATTATTTTATTCCATTTTGTAATATCTAATTCAGCTAGTAAATCATTCTGTGAGCAACACAAGGCTTCAGAAGGCTTGTGGGTCCTGTCGCTTGTTCTGTGTCCTCAGATAAGCCCAGGCTAGGGGGGTTTAATTCAGGAAAAGTCTACATTCATGTGGCCAGGGCTTGAATTTCCCAGGAGAAGAATGGTGCTTTGGAGTGAACAGCAGGAGAAAGAACTGAAGATTGGGGAAGTTTCCAAATGCTGACGCCTACTCACTGTAGCTAAGTCCCCAACCAAGGGAGATGCTGAAATACCTTCTGCTTGAGGCTGGCCAAAGCACTCAACTTTATAAAGCAAAGTGCCCTGTCTGGCTGTCACTGGGAGTATTTCCTTTGCCTTTATTGAAAGTTGGATTGGGCCCTAGCATATTTTTCTAAAACAGATACTGACCCTCAAGTGATGGGGCTCAGTGCAGGAGGTCCTGAGTGAGGTTCTGTGGTCTGTGTTATGCAGGAGCTCAGACTGCATAATCATAACGGTTGCTTCTGACTTTAAAAACTGAGTCTACGTGTATGAACTGGTGTAATGGTAACCCACATAGGCATGTGAATGGAGGCCAAGAGGACATGAAGTGGAAATGGAAGGTGAGTTTGGAGTCCTATCGCCAGCTGTGTGACATTCGGGCACTTGTAGTTAGAGCTCTGGTCCAGTTCAAGGTTGAACGTCAATGGATGTGCTCTTCAGGTCCTTCATTATGCTGCAGGGAATTATCCTTCCACTGTAGAGCACTGGCCGAGGCAGAGTGTCAGAAATGGCCATCAAGATACATGTGTAATCTTGCAACCCTATCTATTTATGTCTAGGGGAGAGGGGATCTTGTTATGCTTTGCAAGATAATATCGGCACTCTGTGGATGAGTCGCCAGCAGGATTTAGCTTTTCCATAAAAGGGCGCAGGAAATCCTTCAGGCTCCAGGGTTTTCCTGACTGGTGCCCAGAAGAAAGAGAGCGGCGAGGATGGAGGAATACAGCTTCAGTGGAGCACTGCTACTTTAAACCAGCTGAGGCTCTGCCCCCGATGTACTTAGCACGTCAGGGCAGCACTCTGAAAACATTGGTTTTTACAAGCACATTACGCCAGGGTAAACTTGAAATAAAGGAAGCTTTATTCATATAGACAGAGGAAACCCCCCAGCTTTCTTTCTCACGGCTGCTTAGCTCTCCTAGTCCTTGAGCAGCAGCGGCATGGTAAAGTTGTGCGCTGGGTATCAAGGCCATCCGGCTTTGGCAGTCTGAAAGGTAGGGACGTTGGGCAATTAGTAGCTTTCAGGTGTTCCACTGGAGCACAAAGCAGCAGGGCCAGTGGAATATAGCCTGGGATCTCCATGGCGTTCTCCACTAGGCTTTGCTAGTTTTGTTGGTGCGTGACTTGGGCTTTCTTGAAATTGGCCCCAGCTGCTCTGGCCGATGTCAGGGTTCGAGGAAATGCAGCTCTGCCCTGAGGGTCAGGAAGCTGTAACCACTTCCCTGCTAGCCGGGCAGGTTTCTGCGGCACCCACTGAAAGCCCGCTGAAGCACAGAAGCGAAGCCTTTGTGTAAGATGTAAAGCGGTGTCTTTAAAACCACTGATCTCCTGTAACCAGCTGTGCAATGAGCAGGAAGAAGCCCCCTCTGCTGGGCCCTGTGGCTCCCTGAAACAACAGCCTCTCTGTGCAAAATCATTCAGTGGGGAGTGATACCCTGAGGCTTAGCAGGTAAAGAGCACTTGGAAAATGAGTTCCATTGTATGGGCTCCCTGATGTGAAAGCACCAAGGGGATGAAATTCCCCTGGCAGGCTTGATTAGGTGTTCAGGAGTGTGCTGCTGGAACAACACTTGATATGACAAGAACATTAAAGATGGTACAACTGAAAGCCTTCAGGAGATTTCCCTTTGAGAGAAAGAATCGTAGAGATACAAGGGAAAAAACCTGCTCTGGCTTGCCTGGAATCTGCATAGGTGTGAATTTCACCCAACAGAAATACAACCCACAGGACCCTAGAGATCACGGAGCTGGCTGAGAAGAGACCAGAGTGCGGTGTTCTCTGGCTCTACCATCTCCCAACCCTAGAGGTGTGGGTTGGGGACATGGGTGGTGTAAAACCAGCCATACTGGGGCCAGGTCTAGCCCACAAACCGGTGCAGCACTGTACATGTAGACAAGCCCTGGGAGAACTCTCTGCAGTCCCTTTAGAGCTGATTAAAGGTCCCTTAGGACCTTACATTGAGCTAGAACTTCAACCCCTGCTAGCTACCGACACTGAAATGTGCCTCTAGGGGCTAACTCACCTCCACTTGCAGAAAGTACAATGGGATCTTTAATGGCTGAAAGGGGGTAAGGACTTGATTTTACATCTCAACCAAATGCCAGCTTCTCCGGCAACACTGCTCCCCCCCCCCCCCCCCCAGGCTGTGATACTGGGTGTGTGGTACATCAGAGGGAAGAACATCACCTACCGAATCTCTGTTCTCAGAAAGCAGAAGCATGATTCAGTTCAGAACCCTTAGCCTGGCATGTGTGTCACAATCACACATATAGCGGGGTATAGCAGCAGGCCTGCGGCCTTTTTTAACTGGAGGGCTGTTGATTCATTCTGCATTTGGAGTGGACTGCTGGGACTTCGCTCTGCTCCTTTTCTTGGGGGGGGATTAATCTGGGCAGTGACATGATTTCTGATGATTACGCTTAGAGTTGTTCTTTGGTAAGGAAGGCTGATCGTGTGGTCAGTTCCCTGCTCTGCACAGACTCCGTGTGACCTTGGGGAAAACATTTATGGTCATAAATGGAGGCTGAGCGTGCTTGAAAATCTGGATCTGAATCTCTCAGAGACTCCGTTTCCCAGCTGGAATAGAGGGCTGATGGTAATACTTCCTTGCCTTGTCTGTTTAGGGGCAGAAATAGTCCGACCTAATGTTTATTCAGTGCCTAGCACAATGGAGCCCTGCCCTTGCTACTGTAAATAACAGTAGAATGCATCAGGCTTTTCAGGCCTGGATGCTTAAGCATTTAAATGTATTTTCATCATAGTAAGTTGGCTAAAAGGCTACATTCCTCCTCACCCACCACCCTTACTCAAGCCGTTTCAGTGCATTGGGGGATTTCCACTATTTCAATTTTGTCTGATTTCAGTTTAAACCATCCAGTATAGTAAGAGGGAAGTCTACACTTTAGGTTAGACCAAGAGGAACTCCAGCAGCTCAACACCCCTGCTATGAAGTTCTATAAACATTTTCTGTAAATCGGGGAACCACCCTGCTTGGTGGGAACCACACGGAGAACGGGAAAAGTGTCTTTTCCTTGCCTGCCATTGTCAGAAATCTCATGCCTTTGCCCACGCATTTGAGCCCAATTACCAGGCCTACCGCTCTGTGTAACTCTCTGGGCAGGCGGCTTCTGCTAATAGCCCTTGTGTCTGGTGAGTAAAGCTTTCAGTCTAAAGGTCTTCAGAGACCAGCTCTTACCTGCACAGGAAGATTTAGAAACAAGTATTTAGTCACTAGAGGTGAATGTGCAGGATCACCACAAGGCCAATGACCTGCTTCAACCCCACTTAATCCCTGCAGATTTAGTCTATACACTTTTTGGGGCAAGGACAGTCCATTGGCGTGTGTTCAATGCCCGGCACAAAGGCCTAATCTCAGCTAGGGCTGATGAATAATAATCCCACAGAGAAAGAAGGGTCTCTATGCCAGTGAGTGGGTCAGGATGCCTCGTCATTTCCCTCCGGACGGGAACATGATACTGAAGTGTTTATTAGGAGCAGATGGAAGACTAGTTGCTTGATGGGAGAGGGAGATAGCTGCAAAGGGTTCTACAAGGGGCATAGACGGAGGGGCCCTTTTTACTAGTTGCTGTAAAAGATGAATTTTTAAGAAGCTGGAATTTCAGGGTGTGGCCGCTGCAGAGAACATCAGGGAGGCGACTGTGATGGAATACACCTCTGTTTTCACACCCCACACACACTTGTAATAATCTTTGTACAAGTATGCCTCATCACGTATCATTTGAAAACTCCTAATTTGCTGGTCGTTATTGTCCTGGTAAAATATGCGTGGCAACGCTGTATGTGAAGTTCTAAGATTCCCCTGTATGGTGTTATTTACACATGTTCCAAACCCCCCAGCCCTGCCCAGGCAAAAGTTTAGGTTTGTCCTAACCATAGGTGTGCTTGTCTTAATTTGCATTTAACATAGTCATCAAGCAGGGAGGAAAAACAAAGGAAGTTCAAACAGCCGACAAAAGCCAGCAAGGAACATCCTTCTACATAGACTCTTTGTCTCCTGGGTCTGAGCTAGAAATCTTGTTGAATAAGGGACTGAAACTTTAAAAAAGGAGGGAGAAACATCCCAAGGTACCTCTGTCTCTCTCCTCCTGCTCACCTCATTCTCTGTGTCTGAAAAACAGTCATTGGACTCTGTGGGAGGACTCTTGACCTAAGAATTGTCAGTAATTTGCTGGAGTATGTGGTGAGAAAGTTTGCTTTGCAACTCAGATAGTTTCTTGTGCCTTGGAGGATTTTTAGACGCTTCCCAGGTCTTACAGTTTATCCTTCAGATGGCCAATGGGGGGGAAACAGCTTAAGAACCTTCACTCAGAGTCAACAGATGTTGGCTGTGAAATGTATAGACCGTCTGGATGATTTCATGGTCACTAACTATTGTAAGCAAAGGGATTAAGAGAAATCAAATGTCCCGCTTCAGGGCATAAGCTGGTAAAGACAAGAATCAGGAAGGAATTCCACCGTTATCCCTTCTGAAAACACAGCACTGCATAAGTGTCTTGTGATGTAGGGACTGGTAAAGGTTTCTACAGGTTAGATGGGGCAGCAGCAGGATCCTAGCAAGTTGTCTATTCACCATCTACCCTTCTCAGACTCAGCTCCTTACCTCTTCAGGGGTCTGATACAACTGCCTTTCAAGCCAACAGCAAGACTCTGGTTGGCATCAGTTGGTGTTGATTTGGGCTTTAGATGAACAGAATTCTGTACATGGGTAGCAGAGTGGAGGGGGGAAGCCCCTTGGTGCTTTTGCCTCCCCCCCCCTGCTGCCTGGGCTGAGGTAAAGTGGGCTGGCAGAGCCCCAGAAGGCAGGGAAAGATCCCACAGCTGAATGGGCTGATTAGAAGAAGCCAGGAATGTGCCTAATGAGGCCAGTGGGAACAGCTGTCCACCTAGCCACAGGGTGCATATAAACCCAGCCAGGGAGGAACCAGAGAGATGCATGGCCAGGGATGAGGGTAGAAGCTCTGCACTTTAGTTTGTCTCCTAGCCAAGAGAGGGTGAGCAGCCCAAAGCCGTGGGGGACCAAGTGGGCCCACTTAGGGAGTGGAGTCTGTACTTACACACTGTCAATAAACAAGCACAGGTGACTGCCCCGGTGAAGCCTGAGAGTTCTGTTTATTGCGGAGGGGTGAGACCACCCAGGACCCGGAGAGGCAGGGGGCCTGTGGGGATCGGCTATAACATGATGATCTATTATGTCTGATCTCCTGATTGTTCTACAATCTGTTTGTAGCATAGTCTCCTCAGTGACCCAGCCCTGCCTGGGAAACACCCTTCTTCCTTTCAGCTGGGAAGGAACAGAAACCTTTTGTGACAGAGAAGCCATGATGCGGAAATTCCATGAAGTCTGAATATGAACTAACAAGGTCAGCATAGATGTGGTCAGAGACTTCCCAGGAGGAAGGGACAGATCTTCTATATAAGGTAAATCTGTCACTATCCGTCATTGAGACACCCTGAGCTGCAGAGACTTTCCCCAGCCCAGAAAAGGTGAGCAGAGACTGACCAATGATATTGCCATCATTTTTGTGTCCGATAGTTAAACTGTCCGAGAGGCTGTGGTTGGAGATTGGAAAATATCTGAATCGTTATTGGCTTTAAGCCAGATCCATCCTTAATGCAGTCACACCAAAGGTCACTGGGGATTGCATTAGGGATGCATCTGCTCTGACATGTCGAGCCTGGGGAAAGGGATAAAAGTGTGGGATTAGCAGGGTTCCCGTTCTAAAGGATGCACTTGCTGGATGTGTCTCTGGAGACTCCATCTGGGGCCCTTAGGATCCACAGTGAGTAATACTATAGTGAAAGCCGACAAGGAGCCTCCTGCTGCCCCAGCTGGGAGCCGGGCTAAACTTGTCTAAGCTGCTGGTCAGCACGCGCGCAGCTTAGCAGCCTTTGCGAAGAGACTGGAGCTGCTCTCCGAAGAGCGAGGAGAGGCTGGGCGGGGTGGTGCCACCAGTCTGGAACAGCGGATCCTGGCCAGAGCTGTAACTAGGCATTTTAGCACCAGGGGCAAGCAAGCATATTTGTGCCCTCTAGAGGTGATGCATGGGGGGGTCATGTGCCCTCCCCCCCCCCCTCCCCCCAGATTTCTGCTTTCCACGTAGCGCAGAGATTTCCGTGTAACTCTTGATGGGTGGGGAGGGGGAGAAGACACGTGACTGCTGCATGTGTTTGGATTTCACCCGTCCTGGTTTAGGCTCTGAATCTAAATCTCCACTTTAGAGAATAATCTCTGCTCCTTGTGACCGGGGGCTCACGCTCCAGTAGTTCAAATGATAGAAAAACCTTGCTTCTGCTCCCTTCTCAGCTGCTGTCTGTGCAGTGGCCTATCAGGCTGCCCATCCCTGGATGTTCGTGTGTATCACTGAGTTCTTTGCCTGAATGGAAAATCAGGGTGTTTGGGTTTCTTCTTCCAGGCCCTGCATGGAGATGAAGAATCTCTTTGTATTTGCTGTGCTGTTTGCTTGTGGTAAGTTCAATATATTTACACCTGTCCGTGAGATCAGTGACTTTATTGATGTCAATGGAGTTATGTCATCGTTGAACCAGGCCCACTAATTCCCTGACTCTTTCCAATTACTTTGGGGAATATGCTGGCTGGGTCTGAGGGCTGAAAACTGTAATAACTTGCTATGAAGCCTGCCTCCAAATTCTGCACATCTGGATCTACTTCTCTTTCCACTTAAAATCAGTGGGGTGGCACCAGTTTAAATGTAGGGGGAATTTGACCCACAAGCTGAACTCCATGGGTCTGGCTGCCATGTCAAGCAAGGGAACACACAACTGGGTCCATGGAGAAGATCCACAAGAGATCTGCAAGGTCCATAAATGGGACAGCTTAATTTGGCAATTAACTGATCTTTGACTACTAGCGATAAATATGCCCAATGGCCTGTGATGGGATGTTAGATGCGGCGGGTTCTGAGTTACTACAGAGAATTCTTTCTGGGTGTCTGGCTGGTGAGTCTTGCCCACATGCTCAGGGTTTAGCTGATTGCCATATTTGGGGTCGGGAAGGAATTTTCCCCTAGATTGGCATAGGCCCTAGGGGGGTTTCTCCTTCCTCTACAGCATAGGGCACGGGTCACTTGCTGGTGGATTCTCTGTACCTTGAAGTCTTTAAATCATTATTTGAGGACTTCAATAACTTAGTCTTAAGTTAGGGGTCTATTCAGTTGAGGAGTGAGTGAAGATCTGTGGCCTGCATTATGCAAGAGGTCAGAGTAGATGATCATAATGGTTCCTTTTGACCTTGTAGTCTGAGTTTGAGACTAAGTGGGGATATGATAAGGTCTATAAAATCATGACTGGTGTGGAGAGAGTAAATACGGAAGTGTTATTTACTCCTCATAACTAAAAACTAGGGGTCACTAAATGAAATTAATAGGCAGCAGGTTTAAAATGAAGAAAAGAAAGTATTTCTTCACACGACGCACAGTCAATCTGTGGAACTCCTTGCCACAGAATGTTGTGAAGGCCAAGATTATAACCAGGTTTCAAAAAAACTAAGTGAGTTCATGAGGATAGGTCCATCAATGTCTATTAGCAGGATAGGCGGGGGCTGCTGTTTGCCAAAGGCTGGGAATGGCTGATGGGATGGATCACTTGATGATGACCTGTTCTATTCAGTCCCTCTGAAGCACTTGGCATTGGCCACTGTCGGAAGACAGGATACTGGGCTAGAGGGACCATTGGTCTGACCCAGTATGGCTGTTCTTATGAATCTAAAAGCAGTTTAAATGCAAGAAGAATCAGGCCTGATGATAGGGTGACCAAACAGCAAGTGTGAAAAATCGGGACGTGGGATGGGGGAAATAGGCATCTATATAAGAGAAGACCCCAAATATCAGGACTGTCCCTATTAAGTCGAGACATCTGGTAACTCTACCTGATGTGCTCACAAAGCAGCTTGATAAAGACTTAGGCATAAGTGTCATTTCTTTCGGGAAGACCTCCCCTCTCAGTGCTGGATTCCCTTTGGCTGTTTTCCAGGCCCCGTTATGACACAGGGGAGTCTCTTGGAGCTTCAAAGGATGATTAAGCAAGTAACTGGGAAAAACGCCATATGGAATTATTCCATGTACGGATGTTTCTGCGGATGGGGTGGTAAAGGGATGCCAAAGGATGCCACGGATCAGTAAGTTGCTGTCTTAAAAAGCCTGCCAGGAACATTGGTTAGGGTAACATTTCCAAAAGGGCTCAAAGGTCAGATTTTCAAAGGCATTTTCATTCCTACAGATGCAGATATGCACCTAGTGGAATTTTCAGAAGTGCCTAGGAGTCTAGCTTGCATTAACATCAATAGGATTTAAGAACATGGGCACTTCTGAAAATCCTGCTAGGTACCTATCTGCTTCTTTAGGCCCCTAAATACTTTAGAAAATCTGACCCTCTTTGCCTAAATCACTTTTGAAAATAGAATGTAGGCTCCCGAATCCCTTAAGCACATCTGAAAACTTTACCCCAAATCTGTATTTACCAAAGATGCTTTCCATCAAGTAAGGCCAATAGGCCAGATACTCATCTTTGTAAACTGGCATAGTTCTCTCAGTCACTGGAAGTATGTCCGTCCACACCAACTGAAATGCATTGTCAAAGATGAGGTTGATCTGAGTTATTAAGGAGCCGGGATTCATAAAGAAAGGTTCTTCCACCAGCTCATCCAAGGATGATAGCTGCATCTACCTGTCCATATTTCCTAGAATGGGGTGTCCCCGAGTGTTGGAGTTAGGAGGAAGGCTACCACCTTCCTTTGAGTTTAGATACAAGGGCATTTTTTCCCTCTGGAACTGAAGAATTAAGGAATCAGAGCCATACCACTCCACTGGGCTTTTTAAGAGGAGCTTCTCATTGGTTTCAGATATTTCTCTTTAAGGATGAATGGCACAATAGAGCCCCTAAAAATGTACCCACAGGAAAGGTCTATTAGATCTCAGAGTTAATCTCTAAGGACCAGTGCATAGTTGTTCCCTATTTTAAATTTAGTTGCACACCATCCAGTGTAGTTCTAAATATCTAAGCAATAGGTCTTCTATCTTGGGTGGATTTTGAGAGAATGGAGTGTGTGGGGCACCTTTTTCATCCCGCCATGGAATGAAGAATTAGAGAAGGGCATGGCGTCCTTAGGAAAATCAGCCTACAACTGCCACCCTGTCTCTGTGAAAGTTATTTAAAATGCTGAAGTCAGAGCCTAATGAGCTGGCAACTGACTGGTCCTACTAGGACTTTCTAAGGGAAGAGCATCCTGCTCAGGAGATTAGAGAAAAAGCTTGAAACCTGCTCGGTGGCTTGGCTGAAGAACTATAAAGAAAGCAAACCTGGTATCTGTGCTTTCCCTAGGGTGCTTAGTGTTGTTAACCTCTTCCCCTCCCTCCACCCAACATGTAATGTATATAATGGAAAACAAATTGAGAGCATAAATCTATTAACTTCAGTGGCATTACTCCTAATTTACTCCAGTGTAAATTAGAGGAGAATCTGGCCCAGCGTCAAAACATGTCTCTTACATGCACTGGAAAAGCGTCAATGGGGATTTTTTGCTTGTGTTTTAAACCTACATGTATGTGTCTCATTGCTGAGTTCTTCCTTCCCTCCTAAGGTGTTGCCGTTTGCATGACTGCTGCTATGACAGGCTCAGCAATAATGGCTGTAACGCCATAACAGACATGTACAGCTACTTCTATCTGAGTAAAACAATATACTGCGGTGAGTTGGCGCCTGGACAGAAAGATGGTGATTCGGTTTTGTATCTTCTCCTAAATCAGCAGATTGCTTTGCTCCTTGGCTTTTAAAATCTGTGTCCTGAGCCCAGTCTGCCAGAGTTTTTGTTCTTGTATGTAAGGAACAGGAAAAGAGGACCAGAGTCACTGGCTGGCTGAGCCTGGGGATGCAGGCCCCAATTCAAGCAAACACTTAAGCATGTGGTTAAGTGTTGTCCTGAATAGTGATTTTTCCTGGCCATAGGCCTCACTGATTACAAGGAGGATGTGTTTTCTTAGCCTCTGCTCTCAGTTAAGCAGTGGGCAGGGTGGAGAGTGAAAGTTCAGAATCCCAACAACAGGAAAGAGGCAGAAGAGGGGAAAACCAACAGATATTTCATTTGCTTCCTGCTGTAACCCGGGTGAGGAGAGATGCGAAATCAATGGGATGAATTCAGAGAGGAGATTAATTGGAGCTGGAGTAAAACTGGAGTGATGCAGTAGTGAATCATGCACGGTTACGTCTCTGAGAAGCATACGCTAGGGTTATTGAGAGCGTCGCGGCCTTTCAGTGTGTGTTGTGCTATCTTGGATTCACTGACGCTCGTTTAGTTCATGCCCACTTACTAACATGTAACGTACACGCGCACCTGAATTTGACTCAGGAACTTTACTGAATCACTAACCGAGATGGGAACTTGCAGAAAGCGTTAATGGCTACTACAGATGATGCTCAATTGGGGAATTGTCTACACTGCATTAAAAAACCTGCAGCAGCGAATCTTAGAGCCCAAATCTGTAGACTTGGGTTAAAGCTACAATGCTAAAAATAGCTGTTTGGGCTCAGGCTCTGAAAGCCACCCCGCTTCCAAGTTTCAGAGCCCAAGCCTGAAGATCTACACGGCTCCCTTTAGCACCATCGCATGAGCTTTACAAGCCTGATGTTGTAGATGCGGGCTCTGAGATAGAGCCCTGCAGTGGGACTGGGATCCTGTGGTCCCACAGGACCTACTGCCATAATAGCGGGAGCGGGTAAAATGTACTTAGTTGTGGGCGGGGATTGGCTGGGCAAAAAAACCAGACTGCAGTAATTTGTGGGAAAACACTTTTTTTTTTTTTTTTTGTTGGTAAATAAAGATTTCAATGCTTAAATTTAAGCAAGAGATAGAAAGAGTTTTGATGTCTATAACAGGAGTGAAAACATTTTTACATGGTTTAAGCAAGGTTTGTTTAATTTTTTTAGTGGTCAAAACTGTCTGAATTCCATGGATTTATATACTAGGATATCAACTGACCTATTTTTAAGTAGCATAGGGGAATCTGTGCCTCTTGTGGGACTTGCAGTTTCTGCTAGTGGGAGCAGGATAAAAATGCAAGAAACAATGCAGAAGCGGGTATTGGAAGGCAGGATTGGCGCAGGATTAAATAAATAGTCCCATGCCGGACTCTGCTCTGAGACTCGCTGCCATGCGTTTTCTTTGCTGTGCAGGTGTAACCTAATACACTTATAGCTCCGTCCTGGGGTGAGTTACTTAGGAACAACAAACAACTAACACTGATTGTTAAACTCAGCTGCAGACTGCTAACTAAGAGGGAAGAACACTGAAATTCTAATGGGCTGCTTTTATGTGGAACTAACAAGTAAGATGTGGGGCAAAGTACTTTCTTGACACCCAGAACAGAAAATGGGATCAAAGAAGAGTCATGTTACCCGCTTTATTATTGTTTGTTCTTATTATGATAACGACTAGAGGCCAGGCAACTTAGAGAGGGAAGTTTTTTTTTTTTTGCAGAGCAGCAGATCAAAAAAGAAATGATGCAGAGGAAACCTACTGGCTGTCTGACAGTTTGAACACAGCTGTTCTGGGAGTGGAGCTAAACCTGTGTGTCACGATGGTTTGCTTTATCAGCCACATCTTTGTACATGCTTCTCGAGCCACTAAACCAGGAAACTGCATGCTGGGTTGAGGACTCTCTCTAGGGACTTGTTTAACTGGGAAATGTCATTGTGTTAGAGCACACCCCTGTGGAGTCAAGGTAATTAACATGATGTTAACACAACAGTCTCTGTCTAGAGCACGCACTATGTCATGTTTAACACTGTCAGTTTACCATGATGCCACAGGGCCAAGTTATAACACAACAGAGTTTCTGATTGTAGACCAGCTCCTCGGTGTCAGCATGTGCTATCTGCAGTCACAGGGTGAGGTTGCAGCTCATGTAGACATATCTGATATCTAGCAGGCTCAGGTACTGAACGCAGTGAAGCCACAGCAGCATGTGTTTCAGTGCAGACTACCCTGCAAATAACTACCCGGGGTTCTCGGTGGGCTTGTATGGCCCATGCTGAAGTGACTTTACCATGGCTTCACTTCTTCAGGACCCAAACTAGGTAGATTAAAGCTAACGTGGGTCTGTCACATCCTGGGATTACGGAGTAGACATACCTTTCTATGGTCCCCATCACTGGAGCCGCAGCCAGTGTTGCTAGCCTCTCTTCTTATCCCCACTGCCCTCCGCTCAAACACGCAACCTTTCACTGTTTGTTGGCAGGCTTGGGGAGCTGGTGTGAAACGCAGAGCTGCGAGTGTGACAAGAAGTTTGTGCACTGCTTGAAGAGACACTTAGGGAGCTACAACAAGAAGTATCGGTTCTATCGAAAGCGGCGCTGTGGCACTGAGAAGCTCAGCTGTTCAAAATTTGCAGAGATGCTTTCACTGCCAAATATCAACGTATTTGCACAAGGTAAAAGCAATAAAATGTGATGGTTTTATTATAATTTCTGTTTATTGTATACACACACTTATAGAAATAAAATTTTGTATGGCCTGCTTAATTACACAGTGTAATATATTTTCATGTTTTTGCTTGGATCATTTTGAAATGTTGATCCCATTTATTATGTAGCAATGTTTTTTTGCTGTATAGTCTAAAAATTAAAATAAAAACCAAAGCAGTCGTGTGCCTGAAATGGGACTGGTGAATGGAGTGATTTCGTGATTTTGTTACTGCTTTTGACAGAATAGAAATCTCAGAACTGTTTGTGAATAGCCAACATGATCTACCTTAAACCATGTCATGAATCAGGAACTTAACAAGCCTGAGTCTGCTCTGATTTAACTATGTTATAAATCAGGAGTAACTCCCTGGAAGTCAGTGGAGATGCACTGTGCCAAATTGTCCTCTGTTGCACCAGTGCAAATCTGGAGTAAATGAGATGAAGTACTTTGCATTTACACTGGTAAATGGTAGCAGAATTTATTCCACCACAATAAAAACAGTAAAATCAGGTCCCTTAGTTAGTCGCTTTCCTATTTACATGTATGTTCCCCTTTTGCAATCCTGGACAGTATCATCCTACTGGAAACGTCCAATCTCTGCTACTCTGATGCCATGTGTTTTCTTGTCTAGTTGTCAATACAATTCACAAACTTCTCCAGAAAGGCATATGCGCCCCACTGTGGGCCTTTGTGTTAGCCAGGTCTTGAAAGACTTAGAGTATTTGGGGTCAGGAGAGGTTGGAGGGGCAGAGAGGTTACTCAGTATAAAATAGCATGTGAGATGGAAGAGTAGCATAACAACTCACTTGCAGAATACTCAGCCTCTCCTCCAGATCATTGGAAAAGAGGGGAATTCTCTCCCCCCAATGTTATGAAATTCAGCTGCCTGTGGTAAGACGCTTTCTGGAGAGCAGGATATAAAAGGTTAAGTGGGTGATCGATACAAGCCAGGAGCTACTCCAACTGTGGTGACTTTCCCCAGCCCAATGCACATGAGAACTCCGAATCAGATTCACTGTCCTTATTCTTGCAGTATTTTACCGAGCTCTGTGTGAGCAGCTGCTCATGTTTGGTGAGTTAAAAGCCTGAGTGTGTCTATCAGCTGGTGAATGGATGCACTGAACGAGGAGTGCTGTGGAAGGGCCAGGTACTATTATTGTCATAGCTTGTCTACACAGAAAAATCGTATTACTTCACTTACCCCAAGATAGGTAAAGTGGGAAATATGGGAAGTGGACTAAGCTTCTCTTACCTTTATACCAGTATAACTGTGCTCACACTGGTATAACAACTTCAGTAAAAATCCCAGACTTATTCTCATAAACCCATTCTAGGGCTTAGTTTGGTCATTGAGGGGCAACATTTTGGGGGTTAGATTCAGTGGCCTTGATTTTCCTCCCATTTAAACGGGCAGTAACTGGACTGACATCAGTGGGCCTGATTCTCTGCTACCTTGAACTTTGAGCAGCTGTGTGAAGGGGAGGTTAAATGGTACCACATTAGAACGGGTCTAGTTTGAGTCTTGTTCGTGCTCAAGGCCACTTTGCACCACTCGGGCTGTGTAAAAGGGCCTGAATGTAATTTGTTACATTTACAATTAAATTGATATGTGATTTACTCCCACTTTACGGCTCCTATACCCAGCCAGAGCCGTGTCAAGCAGCCATATGGTATGTCTGCTCTAGGGTCTTTCCCTTCAGCTAATTGATCACTACCTTGAGTTATTTAACAGCCACATTGTGAAGGCTCATAGGGACGCTTCTCAAACATTTGTTCCATGGCGCACACGAGAGAGGGTAAACTGTGAACATACATAGCCTAGAACACAGGCTTCGGCAGTGTCCAGAGGAGGCTTTATAAATGCATTAGCTACCTCGAGTTAATTAGCCATCACTTAGCTGGAGGGGAAAAACCTGTAGTGTAAACAAATCTTAGTGTAATTTGGTTCCACACTGGCTTTGCAGGGCAGGGAGAGATGGGGTGGATCAGGCCTGGTGGGGTTACACTGCTGTCAAATTACAGTAAGCAAGAGGAGAATCGGGTGTCTGGGGTCTGCGGCCTACACACCACTGAGACTGGAATGAAGGCCTTATCTGTACATACAGCTCTGAAGCTGTGCCCATGCAGCTGTGCTGCTGCACCACATCTGGTAAAGTGGCGCTATGTCGACAAGAGAGCTCTCCCATCAGCATAAAAAACCCACCGCCCCGAGTGACAGAAGCTATGCCGGTGGGAGAAGCTCTCCTGCCAGCATAGTACTGTGCACACGAGCGCTTATGTCGGTATCATTTATGTCACTTGGGGGGGGTGCAGTATTCCACCCCGGAGCGACATAAGTTTTGCCGACACAGGCTGTAGTGTAGACATAGCCGTAGTCACTCGTCATCAGCCGTCCCAGCAGAGAAGTGGGGAGGACGTGAGGACGTGAGGTAATGGGTTCAAACTCCAGCATAGCAGATTTAGATTAAATCTCAGGGAAAACTTCCGAACTGTAAGAACAGCAGAACAATGGAGCAGACTGGCTAGGGAGGTTGTGAAAGCTCCTTGGCTGGAAGCTGGATAGCTTTTGGATGGTTTAGACACAACAAATCCTGCATCTTGGCAGAGGGTAAGATTAGATGACTCTGATGGTCCCTTCTAACCCTATAATTCCATAAGTAGATCTCAGTGGTGTGATATTGAGCAACGTGTGAATTATTACAATCATAGAACCATAGGGTTAGAAGGGACCGCAAGGGTCGTCTAGTCTAACGAGTGATATCGACCCACACGAGGCAAAAGAACCTGCAGGACTAGAACCTGGGGTTAGGAGAGCTCCAAACCACATCACCACTGGAACGTCACCTTAGCTGAATCAAACAAGCTGAGGCATACTGTCTCTTTGGAGCTAGCACGCTTGGTAATTTCTGAGTGTCCATTGACGGGCTGGATACTCCAGGCGAACACTCTTGGGAACTGTGGCGCAGCAAGCGTTAGCTTCAAGGCAAAGTAGAAGTCTGGTGGAGTCCTGAGAAGTTTGTCTGGGGTGGCTAACAGACTGGGGTGACGGTGCTGTCATCCAGTTTAGGACCAGTAAGTCTCTCACTGAAGCAGAGGGGTTGCATGGTGCCCTATGGTCTTGGGTGCCCCAGCTAAGCATAGCACTCTCTGCAGTAAGAAGGCAGCATAGATGCTCACGTGCCCAGTAGTGGAAGAAGCACTGGTAGTGGTGCACTGTCTCCAAACACCACCCATTATTGCTAGAGGAATTCCTGTTAGGAGAGTTTGTTAAATCTGGAGCCAACTGTCCCTTATCGGACTTACACAGATGGTGTATCGGGGACAAGGTACAATGGCCAGCCGGGCCTAAAGGCTAGAGCAGAAGACAGCGGTGGAGAGAGACCAAACCAGGATGAATTGTGTCAATGCACAGGCAGCAAAGACTTCTTCTCTTGATCTCTGACATTACCCCTTGGCTCTACCAGTCAGTCTGGAGCAGCACAGTATCTCATCGATAGTCGGTGCTTGCAAACGTATTATTAAACCAGCCGGCTTGTTTGAAGACACTCCTGATTTCAACCATGGAGTTCTGTTGACAACACCAGTACAGTAGGGCTTTGATGAACTCCCATCAGAAGAGCGGCTTTTGTTTGCTCTTTGCTTCACAGAAGGTGAGTTTTCAAGGTGAGTAAGCACAAACTCCTGGTGAATTTGTGAAAGAAGAAATTCTCTTTCTGAGAGATGTGATTTAACTAGATCAGTGAAATTGGAAGAGCTCAGGTGAGCTATTTAATACAGCAGCATATAGAGATGTTGAGGAACTAAAGACGCTCATGAAAAGCATCAGAGGATATGGAGAGATGCCTTGTAAAGACCAGAGAATTTCAAATGGATGTTACTGGAAGGAAATCAAGCTGTTGGCCAGGAAATTTCAACTTGACAAGGAACTTGGGGTTGTGCAAAGTTAATCAAAGAGGTTACATCACCCTGAAATCTTTGTAAAGACACAGAGCCATGTATGGCAAAACAAGGGAGTTCAGACAAGGATGTTCTGGGTAGGTGTACATCGGTTGCTTAAACCTTTGAAATTTTGAAAGCAGAACCTGATGTGTCAAGACACTTAAACTTGAAGTCTCTCAGCTCTCGTACTAAAACCACAACACCCATGTGCAATTATAGTTGTGAAATTGCCAATACAAAGCCCTGTTTTCTCTGATTAGAATGTGCAAAGGCAATGAATGCAACACCACCTCTACTCTGATTGGACATACTCTCTGGACTGTAATTTGATTGAGCAACATTGTTTTTTTTTTTTTTTTTTAAATGGGACCAAACGTGAACACTCCAATCAGAATGGAATAAATAAGCCAACAACGCTTGGACAAGTACACTGGATCCACAGACTGCCTGCTGAGAATTCTCTGTACAGGTAACAAACTAAGACTTATAATAAACTCTGTCTTTTATTTATATTTTTAAGACAGCTGTGTTAATAGAACAAGACTTAAAATACTACTGACTGAGGTCCAATGGTTTGCAGAGTGCAGGAGATCAGACTAGATTATCATAGTGGTCCCTTCTTGTGTTAAAATCTGTGACTACTACCTGATATTAAAACAAGCCACTGGAGAGTTCACCTACAGAGGCCCCATTTGACAAGTAACAAGGACTTTTACGAGTACATTTCTTTTCAGCCAAGTGGCCATTTGGCTATTCTGAGTTATAAAGCTTGTAAATAGCTTAGTTATATGATGCCACATCTTGATCCTGTTGAACTCAAAGGAAGTTTTGCCACTGATTTCAATGGAGTGAGGATCTGGACCTTGGTCCATTATGTGTAGTTGTCTCACTAACAAGTTTCATCCTGGCTTTATTGCGATTTGATATCTTCTTGATATGTTTTAACACCCTAAGCCAGATCCTCAGTTGGTGCCAATCAGCATTGCTCCATTGACTTCAGTGAAACTGCTCTGATATACATCAGCTAAGGACATAGCCCCTGTAATAGATTCATTCATTTGAACTTTGAAAACGCTATCATCTGACCAAGTATATTTTACTCCCAGTAAATACTGATTTCACTTTAAGGTCTATTTGAATCAATGAAATGTATAAACTTGCAACAGTTCCTGAGACCACACTTTAACCAAGCAAATTCATGAGAAACACAGTATGGGTAACTGGCTAATTACAGAGGGGTGGCCGTGTTAGTCTGTATACAGGAAAAACAACGAGAGTCCTGTAGCACTTTAAAGACTAACACATTTAATTTCTGCAGGCATAAGCTATCGCGGGCTGTAACCCCCTTCATCAGATGTGAGGAACAGAAATCAGGTAGGGGGTATATATATACATCCAAGGGTAAGGAACAACAGTGGGGAGGGGAGGTGTTAGCAAAGTCCATTCAGTTAAAGTAGATGAGGCCTATTCAAAACCGGTGATTAGAGGTGAGAATGTGTGAACAGTGACAATTACTTCTTGTGATGAGAGAACCATTCCAAGTCCCTGTTCAGACCCAGTTTGATTGTGTCAAATTTGCATTTGAGTTCCAGCAGAAATTAAATTTGTTAGTCTTTAAAGTCTCATCGTTTTGGCTAATTACAGTGGCTTAACCCCTGTGTGTTTTATACTGCATCTATGTTTTCAAAGGGCTTCCACCCAGTTAACAAAGGGTCTCAAGCGCCAGTGGTAGAAACATCGATAAAACTTGCTTCTCCTTCTACGGGCCTGGAACTGCAAGTCCCTTACTCTGGTAAAAGTCCCATTCAACTCCTTGGGCATTTGCCTGACTACGGACTCCAGGATTGGGCCGCATGGAGTAGCCTGTTTTCTGGAGCCTGCTGCTCAGATGGGCTGCTCCCCTTGAATAGAAGATCACGGTGGGGTTGTTTCTTCTTCCAGGTCACGACTAGAGGCAGATGAAGCTCCTCTTGGCATTAGCTGTGCTGTTCTCCTGCAGTAAGTAACCTTGCAAACCCTCTAACGTGCTAATTATCCTGGGCCTGATTCTGATTTCATTTACACTGGAGTAGATTAGGTGTAACTCCAATAGAGAAACAACATTCAGTACAGTTGTCCCGGTGTAAAACCAATATGAGAACAGAACCTAAGGGTCAGATTCTGTGGTGCCACCGGGTAAGAGAATCCGTGGCATGGAGCTAGCATTGCAGATCCTGTGGCTCTCCCCTGCCAGCTGCTGATCCAGGGGGCATAGTCCAAGGAAGGGGGCCTGTCTCCAGTCTCCTGACCATCCACTGCTGCCGTTGCAGACCCTTGTTAGAGCAGCTGGAAGACCATCTTTGTTTGCAGCCAGCCTAGGAGTGGGTGGGGTATGAAGGTGTCTAGACGTCTTCTGTTGCATGCTCCCCCCTCCAGCTCCATCCTGTGCTCTGCTCCGCTGCTGTTGAGGTTTGGGGTGCTGTCCCGGCCCATCTTGTAACGGGTGCCTGAATGCTGTGCTGCTGCAGCTCATAGCCCTGATGCCAGTAGCTGGCCCACAAGCATGAAGATCTCACTCTGGCTTCCACCCGCTTAGTTGTTCCTTGCTGGGTGACTCCGACAGCCCTTCCAGTCCCAAGTCTCCCCAGATCCATTCCCGCGAGTTCTTTAAGTACCAGACACTTGGACTTTTCCCTTCTGGTTCGTCACTCCCAAGGTGTGACAATAGCCCCCAGTTCTCAGCTCCCTTTGGCGCACACACACATGCCACAGAGCCTTTGGGATGGGGAGGTGGGAGGGTGATCTCCGGTGAGCTGATCAGCACGCGTGTCTGTTATCTTTTAATGTTTTCTCTGTAATGATTTCTTAGGACGAGCTGTGTGGTAACCTATAACTGTGTATAACATTACTAGTCTCTGATGAGAAAGCAAAGTGCAGGTGCTGGCCGTTAGACAGTCTGCCTTGCTGGGCGTTAGCACAGTGTAAGTAAGCTGCCTGAAAATGCTTTGGTCAGGAAGGAGAGAAACGCACGTCTCCGCCTAAGAGAGGTGATGGTTGGGGAGCCAGAAGCCTAAACTGGGTGCCCTTGCTGGACCATGGAGGGGGAATACAGAGGCAGACGCCCTGTACAATGACATCGCGCTCTGCTGTTATTTTTCAGGTGAAGTCCTGGTGCATGGCAGTCTCTGGGAGTTTCGAAAGATGATCAAACAAGTAACTGGGAAAAGGGCTCTACCAAATTACGTTTCCTATGGATGCCATTGCGGTCCGGGAGGCAAAGGAAAACCTAAGGATGCAACTGATTGGTACAGCAGTTATTGATCACAGTAGAGATCTTGTTCTAAAAACACAGGCCACACTGGGGAATTGCTGTTCTCTGATCCTTGCTCTAGATACCATGCAACTTGAACGTGCTGAGTGTCAGTTATACCAGCTGCATCCCCATAGGCTTCGCAGAGTGAAACACAGATACAGGAAATAAAAAGCAATAGCAGAAGGAGAAAGGGAAAAGGTTTAAGGAAGGGAGACAAGATGGGATCTAATTCATCCTTATTGTAACTCCACTGATGTAAGCTGAGTTACTTTATGGATGCATTTAGCCTGATATGTGCTCACGTGAGTTTTGAAAGGAGCCTGAGATCCAGATCCCCAACTGGGATAAATGAAAGTAACGCCATCTAGCTACACTGATCTACAGCAGGTGCGGATCCATCCCTGAGAATGGGAGAACTGTAAAGGAACACACAGGCTGTTTCAGATGCCAGGAGGTGCAGAAGAGAAGGCTCTCACATCAGGCCAGAGAGAATGTGAGGAAGGGCGGAGAGAAGGCCAGCAGAGAGAGCAAAGAAGGTAGTAGGAAGAGAAAACAACCACGACGGGAGGTTTAAAGTGAGAGGAGAATAAAATCTGTTTTCAGTGAGACTCTTTGTATGAGTAAGTTTTGCTAGCTGCTTAAATCTGCTTAGCAGTGAAGTTGCAGGATCTGCTTGGTTTACGTAATTTAGAAACAGATTGAGAGGGAGTTTTGTGCGGGGGGAGGGTGGTGGTGTTTTGTTCTGTGTTTCCACAAACTATGCTGTGTATCAACTTCAACCTTATTCTCCCAACAGGTGTTGCCTGAATCATGACTGCTGTTACTCACGGCTGCAGGCTCGAAAATGTCGTGTCATAACCAACAGATACCACTACACCTACAGGAAAGGAGTCATAACGTGTGGTGAGTAGCCTTACCCATAGAAAGACAGGCACTTCCTTGTTTCTGCTCCCAAATCAACTCATTGCTTTGCTGTGCCACTTTTAAAAAAAATCTGTAGGGTCAGAACCTCAGCTGGAGAGCCTGGAGTTCAGTACAGCTAGGGGACACAGTCTGACTCCAGACACCTACAGGTAAATAAGAGGAAAATAAAATGGAAGCGATAGGCCTCATATACACTGGGAGTTCAGACCAGCTGAGAGAAAAAGAGACATGCATTCATCTTGATAGGGTTTGCAATCCCTTTTATCTGCATTCTGCAAACATCAGCAGTTCCCATGGATGTCTGCAGAAAAGGAAAGTGTCACAATTACTCACGTGAGCATGCATTGGTGCCAGGATTTTGCACAAACATTCACAGTGGAAGTGTTCACGAACCATCTTGAGAGCTCTCTGTCACCTTGGGACTCTCCCAGTCAGGGAGTGGAAACAACAATAGTCTTTGTATCGGGGTCTAAGAGCATAAATCAGGTGACTTTGATGGCCAGTGAGAACCGTGAATACAGGCATTGCGAGTTACACCAAATTGTGTGTTGCACCAAATTCCCGTGGGTTGGAATATGTTTGAAGAAACAACTCGCCAGCTACTCTGGAACAAGGAACAACGAAATCGGAATTGGTGCTTGTGGATAAAAGGGGAGGGGGGATGAGATGGGATTTTCAAAAGCATTCAGCGTTGGCCTACAACTCTGCCTCCACTGAAGCCGATGCGAGCTTTGCCATTGGTCTCAATGGGAGCAGAATTAGTCCTTTTTGGAAATACTACCCAAAGGGGCTAAGTCTAATGAATCAGTGGCTGGCTGCAAATAATTCACCCAGCTCTGATGCCCATGGAGCTCACCCACTCCCTGAGCGCCATGCTGCTTTCCTTGTCTTCCCAGGTCCAGGCAGCTGGTGTCAAAGGAGCATCTGCGAGTGTGACAAGACAGCTGCATTGTGCATGAAGCGCAACCTCAGGACTTACAACAAGAAGTATCGCTTCTACCCCAACGTAAAGTGCAAAGGGAGAAAGCCAAAGTGCTAAGGAAAGGATCCAGTCCCAGCAGGCTCCTCGCAACGCTCATTAAGCCATCACCTGTTCTCACGCATTTAGCACTTCCGCACTGTTAAGCAATCAAGTGCTTGACCTGGAATTGGGAATTGCTTCCCATCCAGTGGTTCTTGGCTACGCTTTTCCTAGGCTACTGTAAGGCAGAATCCAAGGAACTGCCCTTAAATAATCAGCCTTAAACTGCATCGTTATACACAGTATCAGAAGAGAAGTTATTTGGAGGGAGAAAGCAACACATGTAACACAATTGCTAAAAATAATAGGGAGAACTAGCCTATGTCCTTTGCCATGGTTAAGTTATGATGGGTATCAGGGAGTCTCTCCATTCTCTTCAATAGTCTTTGTCTCGGGGCCTCAGGGCATAAATTACCATATAGAAATGTCAATTTCCTTTGCTCTTGCTTCAGTCCAGATTCACTTTGTGCTGCTGCAGAATAACATGGAAGACCATAACCATGTTCTTCTCTTTGTTGTGACTCAGATGCATTCAACTACCCTGAACTATTCACCTTTTGTAGTGAGTGCGAAAGCTGGAAGGAACTACCCCATTAGCAAGATTGCCAGTTAAAATATCCATAAGTCCCTGATGGTTCCGAGCCACAAAGTTCAGATCCTGATTCAAATTTCACTCCCAAAATTCATGATCCCGTGTTTTGGTCATTTTAGGCAAGGGGTTAGCCATAGAGTTCTGATTCAGATCCCAGGTTTGGGGAGGATTAGATCTGGGTCTTTGGTTGAAGCTCATCTCTAACACATCTCTTGGACAAACACACCCAGCCACAGCTATTGAATAAGGCCCACAACCTGCAAATCATTATGCACAGAGCTCCATGCTGCCAGATGGGTTTAGCTGAGGTTCTTCTCTGGGCTCATCACCATAGTGTCTGAGCTCCTCCTCATCTTTAATGGATTTATCCTCACAGTACCTCTAGTGAGCTTAATGCTACTATCCCTATTTTACAGATGAGCAACTGAGATACAGAGAGGCCAAGGCCCCAATCCACACAGGTATTTGGGTGTCTAACCCCATTAGCCATCCAGGCACCTATCTCCCACCTCAGCCTCAGAACCATTCACAAATGGGGGACGACAGGTAATCCACCACCCAAGTTGCATGCTCAGAGGCCAGCTACCTGTTTGAGGCACACTCACAATCTGGGTGCAGGAGGAGGTGGTGCACCTGCCTTTGGCTCAGTGGTTAGCACACTCACCGAGGGTGTAGGAAATGCAGGTTCAATTCCCCCGCCCCCCAGCAAGAGAGAGGACTCTCACCAGAGTGTTTTAACCCCTGAGCTGTCTCTGGCCTGATGTTGATTTAAGTATTGGGGCCAGAAAGAGAGAACAAGAGTGTGAGGATGATGCTGTGTCCAGCTGCCGTTATTGCTCCACAGTGGAACAGCTCCAAGAAGAGAGCAGGACGGAAGCCCTGCTCCAGACTATCCCATGGCTCAGAGGTGAGAGCACTTTGCTGTCTGCTGGGAGTCCCCTGTCAGAGAGAAACTGAACCTGGGCCTCCCATATCCCTGGCAAATGCCTCCTTCTCCTGCTGCTTTTTGTGGAGCGAGGCAGACCAGGAACAGCTTTGGAACCTGCCTGCCAGACTCCGCGGGACAGGTTGGTTCCCACTCCCAGCTCACTAGCAAAGGCAGGCACCTCCTTGCAGCTTGCACTTAGGCAGCGCCCTCCAAGAGAGGGGCAGGGCTTAGGACACACCCCTGTCACCAGCATCTCTCATTGGCTTGCTCTGGGGGGGATCCCTGCCTAGCTGCTGGATCAGATTGTAAGGATGCTGTTCACAAGAATGCGGAGCTGGAGCAGGGAAGGGAACCCAGCTGTCACAGCCTGGCTAGCCCCTTTAAGAGGGAGTGGCGGTCCCGTGCACCTGGGACTGATCACCTGCTACCCAACTGGGTTAAGGGAAGGAACCTAGGCCTCATAAAGAGAGAAACAGCAGCCGAGGCAGGAAGGCAACTGACCTGTCTCAGCCCAAGGGGGTCAGGGTGCTGGTAGAGGCTGCAGTGAGCAGGAAGCTCCCTGGGGGAGACCCTGAATAAGCAGGAGAGCAGCAGAGGGGCTTTGCCTGCTGACCTCTCTGAGCTGCTGAAGAAGGCTGAGCTCTGGTTAGGATAAGGCTGGAAGAGGCTGCTGTGGGGGGGAAAAGCCAGCTGAACAGATGAAGAGCCCCAGGGCTGGCTGAAGATGCTGGAATTGAGTGTGAGCTTTTGTGTTGTGGTGATGGGCTTTATTGGGGGACTCTGAGGTTTGTCTTGATCTGTTTTTTTGTTATTAAACCAGCCCTGGGCAGGGGGGGTGTTAGCCGTGAGAGAGCCTTTGGGGAGTTTATTAAGGAGCCCTGAGAGAAGGGGAAACTGAAGCAGGCCTCTGCAGAGCCATATCTGGTCAGCAGGTGCTGCTACAGGGCAGGCATATCCTCTGACACCGGCTCTCTCGAGGCCCAGGCTGGTGCCCGAACCGCCTTTCACAAAGAGGAGAGCCGCAGGGCTCCTGGCTAAGCCCCCCCACAGCTGCTTTCTCCTCCGCCCAACTGCTGGCATTTATTTTATTAAAGCAACAAGGGGCACCTCTTCTGCTGCCCTTCCTAATGGCGTCTGCAAAACTTCTTGGCAAGCATGTCTGTCTACCTGCACGTACACATTCATGTGCCTGCAGGAAACCCTGCCGAGGTGCTGTGGATAAGGAGATCCTATCTGTAACCCGGGTGCTCTGCAGTTTCAGTCACTGCAAAGTAAGAGCACTACCCCAGAGCTCAAGGCTTCGTGTCTCCTGCAACAGGGTTAAAATGACCCAGGCCAGCTCCTCAGTTGGTGTACATCTGGCCCAAGGGGGCTGGAGATGGATGTTAGTGCTGTAGGAAGGATCCTTAGCAGACCTGAATTTTTAGCAGCACGTGATTAGTCCAGGAATAATTCCAATGTTTTAGTCTTTGGGGTGGCAGTTCTCAGTCTGTCGCTGGGCCAGAGATATGTTTGAGCGTGAGTCTTTCATTGAGCGGTGGGCCTGCCGTGGAAATTTGCCAGATGTTTGTGGCTTGCGTGCAGTGAACAAATGACGCTCAGGGGAGTCAGGCTAAATCATGGGGACGTTCAGCCTTGACTAAGACTCTGAGACAGCCTCACATAAAGCAAAGAACACGGCTTCCAGCTGAAAGGCTGCAAAAATCACCCAGTCAGCAACATCCACTGACAGGCCTGAGCACTCAAAATTTACCCCAACTCCACCCATGCCTCTGGTTCCCTGGACTGTGAGCACACAAAGAGAGCTTGGGCCTGGAACCTACCTGCCCGCTCTCCCCTCACCCCCCCACAAATGACTGAGGTGAGTTATGCGCCTCTACATTTCTCCCTCCCCAGTGATCTGCCCCAGGCTGCCTGCACATCTCATTCCTGCCTGCTCTCCTGTCCCTCTGCTTTCACTCCCGTTTCTCTTTTGTGACCCCTTCTTTCCTGTCTTTAAAATATCCCAAAATCGTAATGATGGAGCTGAGCCCCAACGGTCCAGTCCTGCTCTAAGGTGCAGGGAGTCATGAGCCAAGGTTTTGGTTCAGCCCATTTTAGGAAGTGGAGTCAGCCATGGAGTTCTGAGAGGGCCAAAGTTCGGGGAAGTTCAGATCTGGGTCCCTGTTCTCTTTATCCCTTGTCCTTTTCCAGCCCCTATGTTCTGCCTTCTTCCTTCGACCCGCTCCCCATTATTTTCTGCCCTCCCAAAGATTCAACTTTTCTCTCGCTTGCTCCCTCTTCTCTTAGGGCTCTGGGAAATCTTGTCCTCCCTTTATTTCTTTCCCTTTATTTTCTGTCAGCCCCCTTAACTCCATCCTGTCCCCCTCCCCACACACACACACACTGCTTGCCAATGAGTCCATCCTTTGTGGTTGCACTGTTCAGAGTCTGATCCTCCAGGGAATCGCTTCTAATCAGGCCTAGGTGAAGCATCAGAAGAGTCCTCGCTTGCTGCTGGCTCTCTTGATTCCTCTCAATGGCAGGTAACTTTTGCTGGCCGCTGAGTCTGTAAAAGGGACGCTTCCTCTGCAGCGGGTCATTATCCGCCAACCCAAATGCCTCGTTAACGTCTCTGATAAGTTTGTGCTTAAAAACCAGCCGGGGAGGAAAAATGTTAGCGGTTTAAAAGAAATATCTTGCCTGTCTACGAGGCTGGAACTTGGCTGTTCAGGTTCAAATGCAAACTGGAACTCTGCCCCCATCTCCCGGCCAGCCAGCTGTGTCAGGTGAGCGCAGGTAGAAGTACTACCACTAGGAGTCCAGAGCCCCTTCAGTCACTTCACACGGCTGATTGGCCGGAAATGATTGTCTAATTATCCCCGGCTTCCAGCCTCCTCCTTTCTTGAAGGAGTTTAATGCGTTTTGGCACAAGGGAGATGTAAATTGCACCCCTCCTGGATCCCAGGGAGACCTCCCCCTCCCCCCCCCCGCCAGAGAGAGTAGGTGGCATAACTAGTCCTCCTGCCCCCACCAAGGTATTTATGCTGGCAGGGCAGCTGTAGCTAACGGGCACCACAGGACCCATGGTAGGAAGAGGCTACTAAAGGGAGGCTTTCAGGTGACACATCACCTGGTCAGCTCCCATCCCACAAGGCACCACCCTCTTTTTAACCATCTCCCTAGCAGAAGAGAGATCCCGGGCACTTTGTCGTGTCACCTTAACCGGGTTCTCGTCCCTGGAGGCCCATAGTTTGTGTGTTCAGCGGGCCTGGTGGAGAGCGGTGCTGCTGCAATGAAAGTGCGAACCCTTGGCTCGAGTCTAATTTTACCTTCAAACCCAAGCATTGTTCACAAGCACTGAAGCAAAGATCCCGGCGGGGCTGGGATAGGAGTGACTGGTTGCTCCATCTGAGCATACATCATGCAGTAGGGTGACGCATGCGTGTGCCATTCTTATTATCATTTAATTACTGAAAGCCACCAGTGTGCTTTGCAGCGCACAGACGTCAAGGCTGACGTCATAGCTGTTTCATGTTCCATACCAGACAATGCAGCTCCCACCCACGATACATGTACCGAAGGACCAAAGAGCAAGCAGTGGTTTGTTTTTTAAAAGCTATCTGCTCAATGTCTGATGCAGAAAAATCTGGATCTGATCCAAACAGCTCAAATCACCCACATTCTCCACTCCTCCGGGAACCTTCAGCCAGGCAGCTGTGCCCAGAATGTGACCTGAGCCCCATCTCACTGACATCAATGGGGTTTTAGCAATTGAATTGGGTGGCACCAGGAATTGTCCCTAAGTGCATTAAAAGTAGACCATTTCCATCGAGTTATAACCAAACCCAGGCTTTAAGTCCCCCCTTAGCCTCGGTTACAAGCATTGTTGAGATTCGCTGGAGCTGAGCGACCTGTAGAACTCAGTATGAAGGGATCACTGACCCCGCGCAGCACACCTGTGGTGTGATGGAAGTAAATCAGGACGTAAGGGGACGGGTGTTTGTTCCAGAGCTTATAGCTGTTGGCACACACACATACTGACTCGGACTATTCTTACTTTCTCAATTCCTCTGATCACAGTTTGTCGGCATGCACGTACTGTCTGTGCACCTGGGCTTAATATAGTCAATTAACAGAGGAATCTCCACCCCAGACTGTGGGCTCCATTGCTGTGCCCCTTGATTTAGTGCATTCAGGGTGACAAACCAGTAGCTGTAATAGGTGTGGAAACTGATGACGAAAACCCACTCAGAATTTGGGCGTGACAAGGTTGACGATAACTCCATATAAAGGTGCGAAATCTTGTATTGCTGTAACCTCTAGGAACCCGAGTCATGGACCAGGGCTTGCCACCGTAAAGGTATTTAGACACCTACCTCCCACTAAAATCAATGGGAGTTAGGCACCTAAATATTTTGAGGACCTAGGCCCCGGATTATACTGTGCTGGGTTCTGTAGAAACAGAACTGGTTTGGAATAACCGCAGGGGAGGGTATTTTTCTGTGCTAATCCCCTTCTCATTTTGGCCTCTGGGTGTGGTATTACCAACATTTATCTGGGGTAAAACATCAACCTCACAGGTGCTCCTGAACCTGCAGTTCGCATGTAGGCCAAACTTCCGTAGGGTAGCCAGGATGCTGGCCCTGGTCTTTTACTGTTTCCTTGGACAACCTGGAACCCTGTCACCCTTAAAGACCCATGGCGACATCTTGGCCCCGTTGACATCAATGGCAAAATTCCCAGTAACTTCAGTGGGGCCGTGATCGTCCTTCATTGTTCTAAGGGGAAAAAAATCATTTCTTGCCAAGTTGGCATCAGAATGCAGAGACTCTGCCAGAAGGGTGTGAGCTCCAGCTTGAGAGATCATAGCACACTGGACGTATTCAGAAAGGAGCAGTGTGAAATCACCAGACCAGAGGTTCTACTGGGGGGCTTAAGTCTGATCGCTCATCCCTGCTTAAATACAATGAAAGAGTCCTTCGGACCCAGAGAATAGAGGGAAACAGGCGACTCCTTCTATTTCAGACCTAACCACTCATCTGGATCATCCTGGATGATGGACCTTGGAGAACAAGCTTCATCTGGCAGGGATAGCGGTGGGAGGGACAGAATGGAGACTATAAGAGAAACCAGTGGCCGGCACACATCAGATGTTACTCAGGCTGCAAGGTTTTTCCCAAGCCCGGAAGAGGTGAGTGCTTTACAAAAGCGAATGGCCTCTGGTAGGGACCTGGCCACGCTGATTTAATTTACCTGGGAAGTGGTTAGATGTGATGGTGAGTGGTGCCATAGATAATATTTACTGCCCTTTTTCTTGCATTCTGGTAGCAAGTGGCTGATGCTCTGTCTGACAAGCTGTCGCTTCTGCTCGTGTGTCATTCTGGGTTATTCCATCACACTGGTAACCAGCCGGGAGAACAGACCTCTAGTTCTCCGTGCTCGGGACAGACTTCCTGTGGGGGTGCATCCTACCCCCCACTGCAGCTGAAATTGGAGTTGGGGCCTTGGGGTTCACTAAAACATGTCTACACTGCAGCCGGAGGTGTAACTTCCAGCTCAGGTAGATGTATCTGTGCTAGCCCTGGTAAAGAGAGAGCACTACAAACATTCGTGTAGCCCCGGCTGCACGGGCGGCGAAGCAGACGAGTTGCCCCAACAATGTCCCTAGGGGTTCAGACACGATAGCAGTGAACGGGTCCCACCTTCCATGCAGCTGCAGCTCTCTTGCTATTTTTAGCATGCTCGTTCAACCAGAGCTAGCGTGGGTATGTCTGCCCATGCTAAAACTTATACCTGCTGCTACAGTGCAGCCACCCCCTCCATGCTAGCTGTCCTCTGCCTCAGCCGGACAGAGCAGAGCTCAGCTTATCTCACTTGCAGGTTGTCTTATTTAAGAGCCCCTCCTCCTTCAGCGTGACCTGCGAATGACAGAGAGACCATATGGCTGAGTACATGCTGACTCCACATGGAGTGGGAAAGAGGTCATGACCCTTGCTTCCCCTGTGTCCCATGTCCCCTATTATGACAGGGGAATTCAGCTAAAGAAGTAAAATAACGTTAGACTCCTGGGATGAAATCCTGACTCCACACGTCAAGGGAAGTTTTGCCCTGGACACCAACAGAGCTGGGGGGGGATGCAGGGTCAAACCGCGCCAGGTTCTGAGCGGGGACTCAGCCTCCTTCAATTCAGCGCTGATGTGAGTTTAGCTCTCTGCCAGCCCGTACAGTGACTCAAGCAGAGGGAGACGTGGAGAGAACCAGTGTGGCCAGCTCGTGTCATTGTAAGGGATCAGTCCGTTGTGTCTCCTTACTGTCCCGGCCAGGGCTTTGACGCATTGTGACGACTGGTCTCGTGCTCCACAAGTTCGGACTTGCCTCTCCGTTCTCTCAACAGCTTCCTTTGCAGCTGCCAGCTGCCCGCAGCACATCCAGGGCTCGTTCATTGCCTGCGTGAAAGAGCAGGGTGTCCGGGTGTCTTCTCCCAGGCCCGGCACAAGGATGAGGAATCTCTTCGCAGTCACCTTGCTGGTCGCCTGCAGTAAGTACACAGACTAGTGACTCCCTAGCTATGTCATCGCTGTGCTCTGTAACTAGCACGTGCCCCTCAGAGCAGAATCCCCGGCGTCAGGGGAGCACAAGCGAGACCCAGTGCTTGGCCCGCCCAGGCCACAGCTTGGCATTTGGACACCAGGTTTCCTCAGCCCTTACCCGGGCAAGGCCCACTTTGAGGTGAGCAGGAGCCTCACCTGAGTGAGGCGTCATTAAAGGTGCCCCCCTTGCATTGCTCCAGAGAAGGGCTCTTCATTCCTGCTCTCCCACAGGAGAACAAGCGGGAGAAACAGGGTAGGGAGGAGTTGGTGTCCTGGCCCTGCCTCCTCCTGCGCCAGTCCCCAGAGCAAGAGTGGTGCAGTTGTGGGAAGCGTCTAAAAGCCAGAATGAGGATGGTGCATCCCCTTTGCAAGGAACACGCCAGTAGAAGACTTGAGCTCTCTGGTAGAGCAGTGCAACTCCACAGTGCCCCTAGCAAAGGGCTGTGACATTAACGCCGCATTCAGCCCAGGGTTCTGTAATCCACGCAGTGTGCCCACCACGTGCGTTAACGACAACAGGAGTGGGGCAAGCGATGTTTCCGCTAGAGGACACCATCCTTCCTAACACGCTTGCTGGCTTGCAGGTCTGGCTGAGGCACAGGGGAGTCTTCTGGAATTTCGAAAGATGATTAATCAAGTAACGAGCAAAAGCGCCATCCTGAGTTATTATGGGTACGGCTGCTACTGCGGGTCTGATGGCAGAGGGGAGCCGAAGGATGCGACAGATTGGTAAGTTGCCACCAGACTTTTAAACGTATCTCGCTCTTCAAGCAGCACTGTCATTCCCACGGGACTGGCCAAAGGCATTTGTGCAAAACCCCAACCAAACAAAACGCCCTGAGCCAGTCGAGCCCCAGGATTCATAAGGGAAAAATTCCCCCATAGCCTGTCATGGAGAGAAAAAGGCTGCTTCTTAAATAGCCCTATAAAGTGCAGGAGAGGTTACGAGCCAGGGTGCTTTGCAGGAGACTGAAGGGATGGAAAGTCTCTTAAGATGCTCAATGGCTTCTACAGCAAGCTCAGTTTCTGCCAACTACTCTCCGGGGCATTTCTGGTGGGGTGTCCTTTGTTCTAGTCAGACATGGCCCTGGTTCAGACATGAACAAATACAGCTATCAGTGTGAATGTACTGGATATGTACAGGAAATCCAACGAATGCTCAGGCAATGGCCAGACATGCTTGTGTAGAAAAGATCTGCTCTCCTGGAGGCTAGTCTCTTTCTTTGTAAGCTGACCTCTGATGTGTGCCTCTATCCTTCCTTCCTTCTCCCTGGAGGTGCTGCAGAGGTCATCACTGCTGTTATGAGAGGCTAAAACCTAGCGGCTGCTCCTGGAAGAGACAGCGGTATAGTTACACCTACAAGGACGGGAACATCCTCTGTGGTGAGTTCTCTCCCCTGAGTCAGGTTGGGATTTGCTTTGCGTCTACTCACTAAGCAGCTGACTGGTTTGGTTCTTTGCCTTGCTCACTCTGTGTCCTCCTTCCACATGGCCAAAGGTTCTGCCTTATCATTGATCCAGAAAACAGAAGAGAAGGGGGGAAGGGCATCCTGAGGGTCACTGGAAGGACCCTGGCTGTTTTGCCGTGTGTCATTGACCAAAAAAGTGAATGTCCCGGAAGTATTAGAGTTGCCACGCCTTGATTCCCTGAAGGCCCTGGTTCAGCTTCTGACCCAATGACTTTGGCCACTCGTCCGGCTGATACAGATAAATTGAGGTCCATGCCGTTGACTGTATAGGGGTGTTTGGAAGAGATCTTAAAACCTGAGCTTCTGTCAGATGTTACTTGCCGTCAGCGCTGTGGCAGTGCGTCAGACGCGTTTGCGCTCGCACAGCCCCAGCGTAAGTCACTCCGCAAGGCACAGGGCCAGCAGGGAACCAAGCCGTGAGAACGAGTCACCTTCCTCCTCATCGCAGTGATTGTCCCATGAAAAACGTGCTTCTCTCTCTGTCTTGGCAGCTTTGGGGAGCTGGTGTGAAGAACAGGTCTGTGACTGTGACAAGAGCACTGCTCTCTGCCTGGAGAGAAACCTGGAGACATTCAACAGACGCTACATTCGCTACCGAGACAACAAGTGCACCGGATTCACACCCACGTGCTAGGGGTCTCCCTGTCCCCAACCCATCATTTTACTGACCACCCAGCTGATCAGAGTTCGCAGATGCTGTTTCCCCAGGACCAATCAGCCAAGAGTGGGACTGAAGAATGGACTGTGACCCCTGAGTGCTTTTCTATAGAGTTGATGAGAGAAATTTGAGGGAACTGCTTTTAAATAGTCCATCAGACCTACTGCAAGTGGCTCACACCAGACTAGCAGATCACCATGTCAGACGGCCAGTAGCCAATATAGGAAGGATGGTTGAGACACTGGACTGGGTTCAATTCCTGGCTCTGGCACTGATGTCATGTGACCTTGAATAAGTGCAGATTTTTAAAGATACTTAGGCACCTAATGCCCATTGAAATCTATGAGAGTTAGGCGCCTAAGTAACTTTAAGAATCTAGGTCCTAATCACTCTATGCCTCAGTTTCTCCATCTGTAAAATGGGGATAATAGTTCTTCCTTTGTCTGTGTATGTAGAGTGTAAGGGGCTGTCTCTTCCTGTGTGTCTATACAGCCCCTAGCACAAAAGGGCTTTGATTTTAGTTTGTCCCATAGGTGCTACTATGATATAAATAATAATATGGTACTAAAAATGGTGAATGGGGACCATTTGGTTGAAAAGAGATTCTCCCAGGATTGCTGGCATTAGCTCCCCATTGTTTAATGTTCTGATTACAAATTCATTTCCTTTAGTTGCCGTGCTGTTTCCTTTCCTTTGCTTCTAAATAAAGGTGAGCAGGACACCTTATTGTGCAGCAGGGACAGTCCATTGAACTGATCTTGTTTGCCCCCCCCCCCTTCTATTTTTGTAGAGCAGAGTTTGTACAGCACCTAGCACAATGGGGCACTGCTCTGATTGAGTGTTGCTGTGAAGGCTTCTTCTATATTAATCACAAAGCAGCACTACACAGGGCTGTGTCCTGGCCCTCTCTTACTTTCATTTACAAGCATTGTTGGGAACCACTGGGGCGAAGACACTCTGGAATGGAAAGCACAGGGCTGCCTGACGTCTATACCTGGCGTCAGCCCTCCTCTCTGGAAACGCTTCAAGCAAGGCCTCACATAGAGAGAGGCTCAGTTTTTACCCTGGGCAGGCAGATAATAAACGAAGAGCAGATACTGCTTAATATGTTCCCCAAACCCACAGAGAAACTGTTCTGGGAATAAAAGCTCCCGCGTCCTGGAGCATGTACAAAACAGGGGGCTGTGAGTGCAAAAGGTTCGGGTGTTTGTGTTCATCAGGACGCGTGCTGAAGGCATTCAGGCCCGTTTTGGGTATGGCCACGCCAGCTTTGGCACACTGCCTTGTGCTTTGGCCCAGGTATATCTTGCCTGCACAACTCAGGCACTGAAGTTTGAAAATCTGGCCTGTGGGAACATTTTAAGTCACAAAGTCACACAGGTTGATCCTAGGACAAAGCACCCGTTTTGCTTTATGTTTTGCAGACCATTATGTGAAAATAGGTCCCTTTTTTGAGCCTCAAATTGGGGAAAAACTTTGACTGCCAAGTAGTTTTGCATTTCGTAATGAGGCTCTCACATCCCATTGGCCCTCTCATGGGAGGTAGGCACCTAATTACCTTTGAGCATCTGGGCCTAAACCCTTATGGCAACAGTGCCTGGGAATCCCGGACACACAGCCAAAGAACACACACATTTTGGTGAGAATTGTCAATATTGGTACAGCCTTTCTTTCTTTAATTGAATAAGGCGGAGTGGAGCCATGGAATGGCCATATAACCAACAGCAATAAAGGTGCAGTCAGTGCTGTATGCTGCATGCTGGCGTCTCTTTGCTGGACAGTTATTTTCTTCTCTAGCCTCTCTCAGTTGAAATGAAGCGTTTGCCTGGCATCCCTTTACTTTTCCTGTGCTGTAAGTAAATAACCAGGCCTGTGGCATATTTTTAATTTCTCCTGATTTATTTTTTTTTGGAAACTCTGACAAAGCAGCTGCAGTCATAAAAAGCCTTAATGAATTGCTTGAGACAGAGTAGTCTGGTGCAGTGGTGCACAAACTGGGGGGGCGTCCCCCGGGGGGGGGGGCACGCAAGAGGTTCTCTGGTGCGGGGGTGCAAAGAAACTGGGAGCCAGTGGGTCCCACAGGACCTGCTGCCATAATAGCACGAGCGGGATAAAAATAGAGTGGGTATTGCGGGGCGGGACGGGAGTAGGATTTTTTAAAAATCACCCGCCTGTTCTGCAAATAATGTGAACGCCCCAGCCAGAAGCCGCAGCTCTCTGGTTGCCCAGCTCTGAAGGCAGCCCAGCCACTAGCAACAGTGCAGAGGTAAAGAAGTACTTCCGATTAAAAGTAATGGGGGGAGGGAGGCGACAAATTCTGTGAATGGGAAGGGGCGCGCGGCTGGAAAAGTTTGCACCCTACAGGTCTAGTGGATGGAGCCCTGCGCGGGAACCCGAGTGACCTGGGTTCTGTTGCTGGCTCTGCCACTGACATCCGTCCTGTGCCTCTGGTTCCTCCTTTGTCTCTCTTGCACACTTAGTTTGGGAGCGACGTGGCGTACGTACTGAGCGCAGCACAATGGGGAGGGCTTCAAATTTAGGCACAATTAACTTTATCTGCATCAAGTCAGGCAATTGGTCTCATCTTCGAGTCTTTCTTAATTCTGTGGAGGACCCGGCATCCCCGGACCAGCTGGTGTGGAAAGGAGAGGGCCAGTGGTTACTAACCTGAGTCGATGATACGAGGACTCAGCCGTCAAGAGGAGGGGCGCGATTCATGGGAGAGATTCATGATGAGAGCCCTGCGTTCCAGGTGGATAGAGCTCTCCACACACACACTATCCCCGTCTGCAGCATGATCAGCGAGGCGGGAGGGGGATGCAGTAGGGACTGACATGAGAAGTGGGAGGTGTTTTTTTTTTCTCCAATCTTCCTTTAGACAGAATTTAATTATCCCCAGCTCTTTGATTACAGTCCTGCCCTCAGCGTGCAGTAACCTGATTCAGTTTGCGGACATGACTAGGCAGATGACCGGGAAAATCGCACTGCTGAATTACAACGGTTATGGATGCTACTGTGGACTGGGAGGATCCAAACAGCCACTAGATGAGACTGACTGGTAAGTCAGAGCACAGGAGCTACGGTCGATGGGAAGTGCTACCACAGCTCAGCACCTGTGTTGCCCTCCTTGCCCCCAGCACAGGAATTTTCAGCATGCCCCTTGATTTGTTAGTGAGGGATGCAACGTGGACAAGACGTCAGAACAAAAGACTGGGAATCAGAAAAGCTGGGTTCTACCCACATGAAATTGTGTCACTTAACCTCTCAGTTCTTCCACCTGCCCATGGGAAAAATGAGGTTACTGCATGTCCACTCTTCTGAAGAGCTTTGAGATGCTTGGGTGAAAAGTGCTAGATACCCACAAAGCATCACTGTGGTGTTGAGGATCTAAATAGTTCAGTAGCCGTCAGTCAGGGTGTGATGATCCCCGACTAAGCTGTCAGCGGATGTTAAACTAATGGCATTTGCTTTAAAAAAACCAATGGAATGCCAGGCATTCAGGGAAGAGGGTTTTTCAAGGGAATCCTGGAACTGCAAGAGGAGGTTGGCTCCAAAACCTGCTTCTGGGTCATCTGTTCTTCCACCTTCTGGATTGCTATCACTGATACAAGACTCTGCCATGTCTCTCAGCTATGTAGGTGCACATTAAATCTGAGGGAAGCATGGGTTTGTGGAGTCCAAAACTAATCACATACAAAGAATAAGGGATAGTTGAGTGCCAGCAAGTGGCATATGCAAAGACAACAAAAGGTGTCTTCATACCCCAGTCTTGTTGGTCTTCGCTGACTATGTGTCCAAGGAAGGTGATGCAAATCCTCGCAAACCGGTATTAGTTTAGTGCAAATTTAAACCATGGCTCCTTAAACAGCTCTGAGGTCCTTTTCACTCCTACCAGATGTTTCTCACATGACGTCATCTAATTCTTTTGCCAACAAAACTCTCCAGTGTAGACCAGCCCTCAGTAGGGGAGGAGATCTTCAGTTCTCAAAACATGGGTGAGGTCAGGTACTACTCTCTGAAGTCCCTGGGGCATTCGTGAGTCTGAAAGGCAGAATTGAAACAGGTCACAAAGGCAGTTTTTTCCTCAGTCCTCAACGGCCTCTTTAATCTGATGGTATCCAGGTACCGAAGCAAAATGACTCAAATATTTTACTTCTGACACTTTATCCCTTTTATGTGATCTGCGAGGAGGGGCAGTTGCTAGCTAGCTTGAACTGTCTGTGGCTTGTCGACTACAGCTGGGGAGGCCCAAGGAGATGCACTTTGCGCAAACAGGCCATCCTCCAGCAAGCGACTGAGCTTCTCTTTCAGCGCTACCTGCTCTGCTGTCTGCACTGATCACACCAGCATGCATAAAAAAGCGGAGGCCTCAGGCTAGCTCTCAAATCACTCCAGAGAACTTTGGGCTAATGACTCAGCTACTAGATGTTAGTTACAGCAGAGAAACAGGAAATGGATCTAGACAAATTCTGCATCCTTGTCAGGCAAATGTGAGTCACATTTAATCATGCCCTTGGCTGGAGCTTTGTCGAAGGTGACTGGCAAGGCCGTGTGTTAACTCCACTTTCACTGGAGGCCCTGAATGAAAATAGCTAGGATGCTCTGTTTGGAAGATGTACGCTGGAGCCCGTAGGGGCAGGTCTTGGTCTTGTGCGTATAGCACCTAGTGGTTCTGATCTCATTTAGGGACCCCGAGTGCTGCCGTAATGCAAACAACTAGTAATATTTTCCCTGCCGCCCCCAGCGCTGTACTAATGCCGACTCTGTTCATACAAGGTGCTGTCATGCTCACGACTGCTGCTACGGGAAGATGACTACACGTGGCTGCCATCCCAAAATGGAATTCTATTCTTACTCCATCCAGTGGGGCAGCATAGCCTGCAGTAAGTGAGACCGTAGGGACCGGAATGGCTTCACCCTCTGTCTGGACAGGCAATCTCTGGGACTTTGCCCGAGCAGCCCGTAGACCAGCAGGCTGGAAAATGCTATTCAACTGGCTAACAACGGGAAGGTGCTTGAAATAGGGAACAGGCTGTACAACTCCTGGTTATGATTATTATTCAGGTGATTGGTTAAGTGAGACAAGCTTCCCTATGGGTAAAACTCCCCCTGCACAGAGGGGTCAGGACAAGGACTCGCCATTTATGCCTCACTAATGCCCTATTTTAAAAAGTGAAGGGGAGCAAAGGCCTTTTTGGTGGCCCCACGCCTTGGTGGTGAATCTCACCCTGAGCTGAGTACAGTCCCAGGACCCTGCAGCGCCAGAGGGAACACGTCATCTAGAGGGACTCAGAGAAGTTGGCAAACAGGCAGTCTATGCTCTCCCTCGCTGTGTCACATGCAGGGTGATTCCTTGCCTGATACTCATATGCTATTTTCTAGTGCCAGGAGGCACTCACCCAGGAGATTCAGATGTGCCTGGGTGCCTGGGAATCCAGGACAGGGAGCAGAATCTAAACACCAGCCTTGTGCTCGATAGTGCATTGGGGTGAGATTCCCCTCCGTGCAGGGCTCCAGTCTGAGACCAAGGCACGGCTTAAGTTATTTCAAGGTCTGGCATGGGACTAAGCTGATGCATAGGATACGTGCCAGCCTTCTGCACCAGGGGGAATTTCATCCTCTGGGCAAGAATGGAACGAAGCATCTTCCTAGGCACCGCGTGTGCCCAGCAGCTTTGCACCCAGCACAGAGTGGGGTGCTCCGGACCAGCTCTTCTTCTTCCAATCTTCCCCCCAGCAGCATTTTCAAAACAAATATAAAAGGGAGAGAGATGTTCACTGCAGGCCTCCAGCATCTAGCTATGGATCTGTGATTTTCTTGTTTGGTAATAAGCTCTGTGCACCATATATCACAGAAACCTCTGTAAAGAAGTCATAGGACTGGAGGCGAGGGGCTGGTCCAAAACCCACTGCAGCCTGTGGAAAGGTTCCCATGGACTACAATGGGCTTTGGACAGGGCCCAAGTGACTTTCCCACATCTCCACTGGCTTGACTGCAGTCTTCAAGCAAACTATGAAAGCATCCGCATATGCTACAGCAGTTGATTCAAGCTAATTCCCCCTGGCTCTACTGTCCTGGTCTTGTGATTCCCTGCTGTTTTATTTTTCAGGTGGGAAAACCCTCTGCCAGAAGCTGATCTGTGAATGTGACAAGGCTGCTGCTGTGTGTTTCCAAAAGGCTGCCCGTACCTACCACAGAAAATATCTCTATTACCCAAATATGTTGTGCAAGGGAGCCTCTCCCCCCTGTTAGGCTCCTACAACTCCAGCCCTGCCTCGTTCCAAGGGTAGGTGCTGTTTAACAGTTCTCCGCTCCTTTTTTGGCAAGACCTCACAGCATTTCTCAGCGGGGTTCTGAGCCAAAGTTCAGGGAAGTCAACGGGAGCCTTTCCCTCACCTTCAGTGGATTTTAGACCAGGCCCTGTAAGTCCAGGGAAAACCTGTTCCTACTAATAAAAATAAAAGCCAGCTTCTCAACTGCAACCATTGTGTTTTCAGCGTCTGAGAACCGGCGTGAAATTCCCGCAGCTCTGCATACAGGCTTGGGCCAGGTTGTGTGATTTACCTGTGGCGGGAATCTCTGAGATAAACCTTAGCCTGGGTACAGGCGCTTGTGTCCTGTTATACCTCGCTGCGCTGCCTCTCCCTCTCCCTTCTCCAATGGCGACGTTACCAGTCAGCACGGCCCACCTCCTCAGTGAGGCTGGGTTTTAGCGCCAAGTCTTAGTTAAGCCCGGCAGGAGAAAGGCTAGTCAGAGACAGAGCAGGTTTGCAACGGGAAAGCGAGACAAGCTGCTGCACCAGAATACCTGAGCTGACGTGTGTCTAAATCAGTGGCGCAGGCCCAAACTGAATGTACAAACTGGTCTTAAAGGGGGAGATTAACTGTGTGCTGGAGTGTGACTGAATGTATAACCCCTCCCCCTGCAATTAACCAGGGCTTAACAGGAGCCTGAACCCTCTGGGCAGCACCTGGAGGGTGTTAGGCATATCAGGGGCTCAAACCCAGCTGGGGAGGAGCAGAGTCTTCATAAAGGAAGGAGCAAAGGGCGGGGGGAGCAAAGGAGACCAGGTGAGAGGTAGCTTCCTCTCACGGGTTAAAGGCTTGGAGCCAGCACTAGAGATGTCTCAGCCAGCAGGAAGCCTGGAGGCCATGTGCTGAAATAAGAGCAGGAGATGAGGGTTTCTCACCACGGTGAGCCCAAGACAGGCTGTGGGAAAGTACCGGGAGTGGAGTGGGACTAGAAATACTTGAGCTTTCTTTGCATGAGCGACACTGAAGATCCCAGGTGAGAACCCCCTGGGTCTTAGTAAAGCCTAGGAAGAGGGGCTGGAATGTGCATATGGTTTGATGTGAATTTGGGAGTGGCGCACCCTGAAAGGAGTTGGAGACGAAAGCGTGACCTGGCCAGAGGGCCCAGTCACAAAAAGAGGCAAGCCACCAGAGAACCAGAGCAGCTGGCAGAGTGCGCTAGAGAAGGAGCAGCTGCTCTGCCTCCCCCAGCCACCAGGAGGCCTGCCAGGGGTGAGTCAACATTTCTACAGGGTGATTTCATGTGCTGAAACGTTTTATGCAAAGACTTAAATGGCATTTGGATACCTCAGTCACATCCAGTTCATTGGCCCTGGCTCCAGGAAAGGAAAAAAGTGCTCTTTACTAGTGCATTAGCTCACTGGAGTTAGCTTAACATGATTGGCACTCTCCTTTCACACGCACGTGGACACAGTTTAACACCTTCCCAACTGTGGCAGCTGGCTGGCTGCTCGCCTGGGCTGCCCCACAAGACTAACTCTGCTGAACTAACTCACTTTTAAAAGCAAGCCTTTTTCATGGCCCAGACATCCCCATTCAACATCGCCAGCGTGATTCCCAAGCACTCGGATAGAGGGAGCCAGGCCCCCACAGTCATGAGACTAGCATCACCATCAAGAGATTTTTAAAATAATAAAATTGGGGCCTTTTTGATTGCCCTTCTGGTTTTTGAGCTTTTAGGGTTCATGGTTCCAGCCATGAGAGCTAGAAACGTACTTCCTCTAAAAATTCCCTTGAAATTCTTAAATTGAATTCTTCAAATTATTCCTTTAGCTAATCAGAGACTTGACAGGATAACATCATCTCCTCCCAGGTGTTCATGTGCCCTCAATGTACACACACATGAAATGATCGCATTATTTATTTTGACACGTTGCCTAACCCCTAAGGACCCAGGTTAACACTGTTGAGCTGGGATGTAAAGTGATGAACTAGATTGTGAAAATGCTGTTTGCTGGGGAGTTAATAATCTAACAAAACAGCTGCATTACGAACATTTTACTAGCAACGGGTGAGTGCATTATGGGCTCGTTTCAGCTAACAAAGCTTGTAAGAGGGGGAGCGTGGAATGATGAATGAAATACTTGAGAAATTGTCTCGGGGGTTTCTTAAGTGTGGGGCACTCAGAAGTAAAATCTCCACTGAATTCATGATGGAGAATAGTTGCATTCATTTGGGTAACTCTCTCTAGGGTTTTATTCTAGATGCCTTTCTTTTGGGAGCGGACTGAGGTCAAATGTCATGCAGATCACTTTTCTCACCCTTTTAAGTTGCTTGTGACTTTTGTACATTTTACTTAGGACAGAGAGCAAAACTGAATCAGTTTCAGCTCTTCCTGCATTAGTACAATGGCTATAGCATTTGGGATCTTAACACTGCAGCCAGCGTATGTTCAAAGCCCTAAACCAGGCTTTCACTGACAGCTTTTTTGTTCAGTTTCATGGCAATAATATTGTTGGTTTAAAGCCCAAACCTGTAAACACTTGCACATGTGAGTAACTTTGCACACAAGTAGTCTCATTTGATGCTTCATAACATACTGGTAAACAAAATGTGGACATACGGAAACAACAAGGTCTTAGTAATATGGACCCAGATCCTCAAAGGTAGCTCTTAACTTCAGTGGAACTTGGGAGTTGTGAAGGGAAAAGAAGATGGGGTCTCTGTTTCTGCTGAGAACTGATTTTTAGAAATGGCTGCAAAAGCCTGAGATGGAAAGGGCCTTTCTAGCAGAAGTTTAAATCTGAGAATGTTAAGGGTTAACAAGATAGTTATGGAACCTAGACGCCAGCAGGGATGGAATGCAGAGAAAGACCTTGTCACTTAGATAAGGAAAGTTGAAAATGCTCTGCTGGGAAAATTCCTGGAGGGCTAGTTTTTTTAGTGTGTATGACCATGGAAGCTGTGACGTATAAAGATTTGTGTGCAACTATAGAAGCTGTTAGAATTTAGTTTTAAGCAGTCGTTCCTTACATTTGAAGGGACCACCTTCTTTACGTAAAGAATAAAATCTGACTTTGCTAATCTGTTGTTTGGCTAATTCTGGATTATCCGCTGAGCAATGGACTTGTAAATAAGGACCCCTGAGTTTGGGTTCTTCCACAGAGTCTAATACCGTTGCAAATCTGGGCCATGGTACCTGGACACAGTAGCGTCTGTGTGTTAAAAATGCAGCGGGGAATGAGATTGCTACATCCTGTGCTCTGCTACTGAATCTTTGAGAGGCAAGGAGAGACCACCATTTTGGGAAGGTAAATTACAAGGTGTGTAAGGAGTGCAAGGTGGAGTAGCGAGATTCTAGTGCACACTGGAAATCTGTCATCAAAAGCGCAAATTCACTGACACCAAATAAGCAAATATAAAATATTTAGAATCAGGGTGTGACCTCCATTGAAGTGATTAACTTCAATTCTTTCTTGTCTTGAGTAGAGTACACTTCCTGGCCAAAGCTTGTACTCAGACAATACCACTAAGGGACGCATCCTTGCGAGGAAAGCGTTGGTTTGTTTTATTTCTTGGTTCTCATGAGATTAGTATTGTACCACTGATTGTCCCTCTCTCTGTGACCCTCGTTAAATTGCACGTAGAAAACTGCAGCCACTTCTGCGCACTTGGAGACCACAGAGATATAGAAAGACTGAAGGGAATTAAAAGAACAATTCTGGGAAGGGGTCAGAGGGACTGGCTTATAAAGAGAGGCTGAAAGACTTACGGGACCTGATTCTCTATTGCCCTGCATGTCTTCAGGTAATTTATACTGCTGTGAAAGGGGTATTAAAAGCTACCAAATCCATGAGGGTGCATTTTATACCTATGTTGCACTGGTGTGGATGATGAAACAAGGTTCAGGGAATGCTTAAACATTAGTTAAATTGGAGCAAGCATGAAATCTAAATTCCCAATGATTGTGAAGGAGACTGGCTGCAAGACCAGAGACTGCATGGTCCAGTGGGTAGGGTGCTGAAGTGGGGCTTAAGGAGATCTGAATTCTATTCCTGGATCTGCTACTAACTTGCATGACCTTGGGCAAATCATTCCATCTCTCCTGCCCAGATCCTCAAAGGTATTTAGGCTCCTAACATCCATTGAAATGAAACCTGTGATGATCTGGGCCTTTGGCCCTCCTTTTCCCCTCCCACCCATTCTCTGTCCCGGTTACTCCACCGCTACACAAGGGGAGATGCAGATGAGAACGCAGAAAGGAAGCTGCTCAATAAACATGGTGGGAATCTACAGCCTGAGATCGAGGGGAAAGAGCCTTAGGGGAGGGAGTGACTTGGATTTACTGCCCTTCTCTTAATCTCGTTAAATAATTGCAGCTGAGTTTGAAAAGTTGCCTGTGGTTGCTCTATCAGGTGTGTGTTGCAGGGTGGTTAATATTGCTGCTGATAGTTCTAGTCTTGTTTTGTGTCTGATCTAAGGACTCCTCTCGTTTCCTAGCTGGATAACATCCCTCTGTGCCCCACCCAGGCAGCTCCCCCTTCCCACATCTATTCCAATCTTTTGTTTCAACAAGGTTATGACTTCAGCGAGCTGGCTATGGTGGGCCGCCTACAGCCTATATCCACTGGTCACTGTGGTTTCTTCATTCAGTACAGACCCCACTAACCACCGTGACCAGTGGATATAGGCTCTTCACAGTGCAATACCATCATGTAGAGGGGAGGGTTGTTCTCTTGCTGCTGCATTTACCCCACACGCACAAGGCAAAATGGAGCTAATACCGTTGCCCTTCCACACAGGGTGTTGAGGATAAATACATTGAACACGGTGTGACATTCAGATATTACCCAAATGGGAACCAGATAAGTACCAGAGAGAGTCAGATTGTCTTGGGAGTATTGGCTATTACAGTCTCATTCAAGAAAACGAAATGAGCCAGCTCTTAGTAATCTGAAAATGTTGCCTTTAATCTGTAGTTGAGCAATATACAAAAATCCATTCTCATAGTTCATGGCACATCTTTGCAGCTTCTATTGCACTAAGTGTTAAATTAAAAGAGACAGACAGACATTTGGTTTGATAGGGCAGGAACCCCACAGAGTGCTCTGGATTAGGGAAGAAAATCCTTACTCAGTTTCAACAGAATCTGAGGGAAATTAGGGACATCAGGAGCATTACTATGGATGCAAACGTTACATCTCATGTGACTTTTCTAATACTCAGGCACTGCAGATGAGGTCAGACCATTGGTAAGTCAGTAGATGGATTGACCACCCTCTAGGGAGGGGTAAGGTATCACCAGAAAAAAATTAGAATTAGTGCACAATTAAAACCTCCCCGCCACTTACACACACAACAAATCAAACCTGCTTCTGTTACCATGTGCAACCTCAAGCCTAGTTTTTATTACTTCCAATGTAATTGAACTGCTATGGCTATAGGGGTATTTTCTCTAAGTTTACCGGGGAAAGGTACTGGAATGCTAGCGTTAAAGAACTGACCACATGCTCAATTTGCATAGTTTAGCAATAATTGCTTATTTACACTTACAGCGCTGTATCACATAGTGAAGATGCTACTTATGCTGACAGGAGAGCTTCCCCCATCGGCATAGGTACTCCACCCCCTGAGAGGCAGTAACTCCCATTGACATAACACTGTCTACAGTGGGGGTTAGGTCGGTATAACTAGCAACAGTTATACCAGTACAAATTGGTAGTGGAAACCACACCTAACTCCATCAAAGTCACTGGAGCAATGCAAGCTTCCAACCGCTGAGCTGACCCTCTATCCAAACAGGGATATCGAAAACAGCAGCACTAAAAGTTTCCGACAATGTTCTCTAAACCTCTCTTGAAGGAGCACCTCTCGAACTCCACGGCTGATCAATATTCATTCTGGCCCAGGCCTTCAAGTGTCAATGATTATAGTATCTGTCTAGAAGAACTCAAACGTATTCATTTCATTGAGGCCACTAAACAACTATCCATTATTCAAGCTGTATCTACATCCACAGAAATCTAGAGTTGGAAGTCTCCATATGCCACTGCCTAGCCTGAGTTATTTAAGTCCGCACCTAGCATTAAGCCAACTGAGTTTTGTACAAAGTAGCCACGTTGATAAAAACAGAGGATTCTCAAGCAGCAGGCTCTTTGGGATGGAGACAGTGTTTGCTACATGGGTGGGAACTGACACTAAAGTATGATGGCAAGGGAAAAAAATCGCTGAGCTCATCACTCCAGAGCAAAGACACCAGATGCCATGACGCACAGCTGGTTCCATCCCAAAGAGCTTGATGATAAAAGCTACTCAGACTCATTCTGTGTTCATTTTCCCACTAACCTTGTCTCTGTGAAGGCTAGTCACAGCCTGCCACCTAGAGGATAGTTGCCAAATCTCACTTAGCCAAAAGGCATGAAAGCAAGTTTCTGGAGGAACACAGTACAGGGAACGCCTCTGTCAGAGATGTTCTAGATCTTAAAGGCAAGAGAATTTCCAATAGCCAGACCACAGAGTCTGTACCACACAGGACAGAGGGCAGGAGAATTTGGTACCTTCAAATACTACAAGGTTGGATTTCTTGGCACGGATTGGCGTGAATTTGAATGCTTTAACAAGACACTAGCCCAGTGCAATAAGAGCTTGTTTAGTTCATTTAGACTTACAGATGAAAGCAGTTTCTATTGCATATTCAGTTCCAGGTACCGTAGTTAAGTATTTGAATGTCTGATCCCTCTTCTCCTCCCCACTGAAGATCTGGTAGCACTTCTTGAAGAGATTAATTGGGCTGGCTTTTTCATGAACAAGATTAGGCTTTGCTGGGTCACTGATGGAGGCCGCTTCTGTACTTATGGTAAAAGCAACCTTCATCTAGTGGCTAGATTTTCTTTCAGAACAACTTCCTTCCGCCCTTCATCCACAATTGGATGGACAAACAATCCTCTAATCAACTCTGGCTCAAAAAAAAAAAAAAAGCTACATGATTCATAAAGAATATCAAAACTCCAAATCCTAGTTATACAGCTGGCAAACCAGCTTGTCACTTCAGCTCAGATGTTTGCCTAGTTACTTACAGAAGCAGTTTCTCTTCCCCGTATCAAAACATAATGGAGCAAAGCAAGGAGGCAACACCTTTCTGGTGACCTGTAGATACCATCTTGCTAAGGCATTTTCCTCATTGCTTTAAATACTTCTATTTGCTGCTGGTTAAGTGGCGTGCCCTTGATCAGATTCACTGCTTTTGCTTTTTATTCTCTGGGCCCCCCACACCAGCAATCAGAGCAGTAAAGCAGCTTGTTCAAACACAAAGCTGCTAGGTGTTCCTAACCACTTCTAGTCTGTGAAGCCTGTAGCCAGGTGGAGCAATGACTTCCAAAGCTTGGACTGTTCAGGAGAGAACAGAGCGCAGAGTTCTAAACACTAGCTAGAATATCAGCACCCACAGTCTGTGGTACGTGCTGTCTAGACTCTAAGTGTAACATCTAACGTGGACTCGGGTCCAGTGAAATTTTTCAAGTTCTGAAGATGTTTTAGTATGTTTTCTTCTCCTACTCCCAAAATTAGCATGCCTGAAAACAGTTCCAGGAGAGAGATTTTAAACCATAAGCCATCAAAAGCTTGCAATAAAACTAAAGTATGCCATTCAAATAAAACAATTCTTGACTTTAAAAATAGTGTTATGACTCCAGGGCCTGCCCAGCCTGTTTACACCTATGTCAAGTATTGCTCATAGGCTTCTCTCCCCTGGGGATTTTTATAACCCTGGCACTAAGCTTTTCCAAGACTGATCTGCCAGTAATGTACCTAGTGACCTGTCAGATGCAAGGTTACATCTCGCTAAGCAAAAGGTCTGCTTTTCATTATATTCACTACTATCAAGCCATGAGAAAGGAACTAAGAGGCTTTTTAAACTCCAAGGTCAGAGTTCACAGTGACTTTTCTCCTACAGTCTTCAGTATTGCTGGCATATAAAGCAGCACATCATTTCTTCTAGTGCTTCAAATTTTACTGATATACAATAAGAGGAAACCAAGGCCCACCAACTAAGACTTTGGCAGTTAAGCCAAAAGGACATTCGTATGTTTCACGTCTACACACGTTCTAGTACAAAAGTGGGATGTTTAAGACATCTAGGATCACCTTTCAAAGCTCATCTCATTCAAACTTTCTGCTCAGACTTTATTCTGTGTAAAGGGGAGTCTTCCCAATCCTTTCATTTTTTAAAGCTTAATTCTTGGTGCAGGTTCAAACACCTGAGTGATGTCCAGTGCACCACACCATCAAATCTAAGGACTATGGAGTTGGCCCTGCTTTCAGCCAAGCTCCTAATCTTAGTAGGAAGCAGCCCAGGGTTCAGGCTCTAGTTACCAATTATACTCTGTGGTGCTTGGTGACTTTATCTAAGAGGAATTTAAGCTGGAAAAAGCTTGATTTATGAGGACCAAAGCGGGCAGGTGGAAGCTTGTTCCCTGGACTTTTGATCCATTGGCTACAGATATTTACATTGGAAACTAAAGACAGTCAAGTTCCCTTTTTGGACTGTAGCCCTAATGCTCAGGAGCGAGGTGTGGGATGGTCCAAACGCCAGCACATCTTTGCTACTACATAACAGAAATCTTACCCCTGCTTGTATCAAGATTAACTTTCTTATTAAAACCTCACCAGATCGGGTGAATTCACTGGGCAGCCTCAGGAATACATTGGGGTCCCCTATTCTTTTTATTGGTGCAGCACTGTCAGAGTGGAACTCAGTTGTTAGCAGATCAAAGCACCTACAGACTTCTTAACAAGAGTGCATCCTCTCCATGCAAGAAACAAGCATAGACCCAACCATTCTGATCTCCCTGAATATTCCTCTCTCCTCTAACAGTCAGCAGCATTTAGCACACGGCTCAGTGCAACAAAAGCAAGAGCAGCTCTACCTGGCCTATAACTTACTACCAAGTTACAAGAAATCTTAAATGTCTGGTATAGCATTTGGATGATTAGCTTTGGAAGGGGTTTTGGAATTTTGTACTATCTATTTTAATTTAGAAAGAGAGAGAGAGAGAGAGAGAAAAGAGTTCCTGAGTTAGAAGCAGTTAACAGGCTCCTGCACAGTAATTTAAAATAAGAGCTCTCCCATGCTTGAGCTTAGTAAAACGTAGTCATAGTTAACTTAAGCAATATTGTGAGATCTCAAAGCAAAACTCACATAAGATGTGTGCAGTGATGGATCAAGGTTCAATAGACTCTGTTTTAGGAATAGTAAAAACAAGTCTCTATATTTTCACTTTGCTTAACCTTGACTGCCCATCCCTCACAAGCTTGGCTGATGTTCTTTAGTGTTACTGAAGAGTTGTTCTTCCTATAGCTGGGGAACTTAGCATGTGCTAAGAACCCCATGGAAACATTGTTTAAAGATAGAGGGGTGCTGGGGAATCCATTTTGAAGATGGCTTTGTCTGAAAGTTCAGTGTCCTTCCTGGTCAGTCTCATTTGCCAGTCACATGTTCCATCAAAGAACCCATACTATCAGTCATATGTTCAGAGCTGCAAAGGTCTTCACCATGGTGACCTGCGTATCCAAGTCTGTCTCACTCCTGTTGTTATCTGCATTGTTACTCCTGTTGGCCAGGACTTTCTGCCGGTGCCTTTCTTCTTGCCGCCTCTTCTTCTCTAGCCGCTGCTGCTCCTTCCTTTGTTTATTCAATACCTTAAAGGGAAGACTCCAACAATAAACATACCTTCAAACACCCATAGGCCTTGCACAACAAACAGGAATATGCTGTGTTCTGTAGCATAGGGAGGCAAGCAGGATGATATTAAAGCACTAGGATGCAGAGCAGAGGCCTGAACATACACACAAAGCCATTCTCCCACGACTTTAGCATCTTTTCCTTTGGGAAAGAAGAGGCCACATGTTAGTGTAACATGCTTGTTCCCTACTGTCAGAGGAGCATAGCCCAACACTGATCAGACCCTGCCAGTATAGCTAGCAAATTCAGGAAGGTGCATTTCTTACAGCAATACAGCAAGTCTGTACACACGGACAAAATGCTTCCAGGATTAAACCTTAGCCAAGGAGTTCACCAGAATGTCTGAGTTCCACTGAACCTGCAGCTGACCTGCTCCCAACCATCCCAATGCATACCTTTGGGAAATGCTTTTTGTTGGTTTGATTCTCTTCATCTGGACTAGCCTGTGTCTTGTTGTTTTCTGTTCCATCTTGATGTAATCCCTGATTTCCAAAGATTCTGGTGCCGCTTCCATTCTCCTCCCACAAGGCTGAGTTATGTGGCTTCTGATTTTTGGTCTGAGTCTCACATTCCTCTTCAGAATCTATGAAGAGAAAAGATTTCACTCAGACGTTGATACAATCTATCTCTTGGTTACAAAATGTCACTGGGATCCCAGTGGGTTTTTTGCAATGTTTTAATTTGGCGTGGTGGCATCTACTGCTTAAACTATTTCGCTAGTTATGAGGCTGCTCCCGGGAACCAATTTATGGAGCCCACCCTGATTTTTTTTTTTTTTTGGAACCCTCAAATTTCACACCTATTGCAAGATACAAAAGAGGACCGTGCATACACTAATGCACTTGAGCCTTCTTGCTTTTCAGAAGCATATGTTCTACCTGCATTTGCTTTTATTAACTTTGTGGGAAAGATATCCTCAGGACTTAAAAGTCATAGGTGAAGGAAAACCAGAGGCCTGAGTGCAATAGCAGGTGTAGGATTAGAATCCATGAGATCAATTAGTAAGCACTGAAAATCCATGTACTTGAGGGACTGAATGGCATTGGTAATCTGAAGTGGAGCCGTGTAAATGTTACATCATCAGCACAAACCTAGCCCAGGTTGGTTGGGGCTAGCTGCTCTGTGTTCTAGATCAGTGGTTCTCAACCAGGGGTACGCATATCCCTGGGGGTATGCAGAGGTCTTCCAGGGGGTACATCAACTCACCTAGATATTTGCCTAGTTTTACAATAGACTACATAAAAAGCACTAACAAAGTCAGTACAAACTCAAAATTTCATAAAGACAATGACTTATTTATACTGTTCTATATACTATACATGGAAATGTAAGTACAATATTTATATTCCAATTGATTTATTTTTTAATTATATAGTGAAAATGAGAAAGTAACCAATTTTTCAGTAATAGTGTGCTGTGATACTTTTGTATTTTGTGTGTGATTTTGTAAGCAAGTAGTTTAAGTGAGGTGAAACTTAGGGGTACGCAAGACAAATCAGACTCCTGAAAGGGGTATAGTAATCTGGAAAGGTTGAGAGCCATTGTCCTAGATAAAAGTCAGTTGGTGGGCTCACTCCAGTTCCTAGCATAGTCACTGACATCAGCTTCACAGGTGGCACCACACTGGACGTCTCAGTTGAGTCACCAAGCACTGATAGGAATAGAAGTTTACCCTCATCCCTTGATCCAGGGTTAAAACAGGGCTGACGCACCCTGGTGGGACAGCTGAGGAGAAGCTTACATTGCTATTGCAAGCGCTATCCTTGTCATGTGGATAAGGAGAGCACCTTTGTCTCCAGTGCCCTCCAGCCAGCATTTTTCAGAAACACAAGAGTATTTAAGAAATCCTCTATTTACTTACAGATTCTTTTCACTTCATTCACTTGGAGAATGGCAAATATTGCAGAGTCAATATTGTGGTTCTCCACTTCCAGAATCTGGATGATTAAATCAACATCCTATCCACAAATAGAGATGTTAACACATGGGATAGAGTTGAACCCCTCAGAATTATCTACACATTCTAGCTAAAAGCAAATCTTATTTGGGGAATTCTTATAAACTTATACCTTTCGAGTTTTCAGTAGGTCAGGGTAAAAAGTTATATCAAGTGCTAGATTTTAGTAGCAATAAATTCGTTTAAACTCAGCAGTGGAATCCAGAAACTCAGTTGACTGTGCAGTCATGCACATGAGTGCTGATGTGCCAAGTTCTAGCCTGCGTAATCTAAGCATTTCAGAGTACTAGAGAGTCCCTGTGCTATGTCTGTACGTACCCCAGCACTCTGGAGTCCAATTCTTGGTCGGCCCCTGGGAATTACCATAATACAGATAATAATCCACAGGGACAGTGCAGCTGCTAAGGTACAGCTATTTAACAATGATGGCCAAGATTTCCAAAGTGACTAGAGATTTGGGGAGCCCCCTTGAGATAACTTAAAGGGCCTGAATTTCAGAGAATGGGCACTCAACACTTTCTGAAAATCTGGCACCTTCAAGGGGCCCCAAGTTGGACACCCAAAAATCATTAGTCATCATGAAATACATTTTGTCTGTGGCTAAAGTACCTGTAATACGAAGTATATCCTTTGCAAGTCCTGGCCAGTGATTTGCGGCTCTGGTGATGAAACTGCTCAGCAGCATCAGACCGTGAACCATTCGCAGGTCAATATTCATGTAATAAGAGATGCCCTCCACTTGTGCATCACTCAGAAATGAAGACTAGACTAAATACTGACCGAACAGCCGGTTGCATTACAGACTTTTTGTACAGCATCTTCCACTTCCTCCTCCAACTCCTCTTCAAATTCATCCTTCCGTGGCTTGATTTTCTCCCTCTTATTAGATTCATTTTTACACAGCATCTGCAGTGACAAGGAAACAATGAAAGTACCAGCAGAGGTCAACAGCATATAAAGATACTGTCATTTCAAGACATGACAAAGAAAGCCTGGTGCTGACAACTGAATTTGGCTAGATAATTAAATACATTTGCCTGGAACATCCTTTATTTAAAAAAAAAACCAAAAAACTCTCAAACTGGATACTGTTCCATTGTCATTTCCACTGTTGCCCAAGTCTTGCTTTATATGGTGAAATGCTTTTGATGCTATAGGATCATGTATAGCAAGTAGACTCAATGGATTTTTTTTCTTAAAAGTACTTAACCTCATTTAGAATGTGCATGTTGTACAACTGCATGCAAAGTAATGCCAAGACAGCTCACTCCAACCCTCCACGGTTAATGAGGGACAGAGAAGGCTCTAGGGTGAAGCTGTTTCATTTTCATCAACCCCTTTGGTTTTTTTTTTACCTTGGAGGTGCATGTGCATTGCGTGCTTACATGATTCAAGGACGCTGGGGCCCTCAGCACTGATCAGAGTCAGAGCCAGGACTAGAATTTAATAGTTCCTGGATCCCTATCCTATAAGCGTAGAAACTTCCTTCAACAGCCGCCTAAGTGGACATCACCAACTGTAACGACCTCGAGGAATATTTTTTACACCCCAGTGCTAAACACCACCACAGTCAATGAGAGAGACCAAGCCACCCCCTGAAGACAATCAAGCACTGAAGACAATCAAGCACTTTTAACATATTCAATCACATTGAGTAGGCAGATCAAACCAGAGACCCAGACTCTGGTTTAAGTCCCCACCTGACCAGAGGAGGTCTTTATGTCCTCACTGACCTCTGTTTGAAGATGTGCAGGAGCTTCAGAGTTGTCACTGATTCTCCGTACGCTATCGTAGTGCTCTCCATACCGATAGGCGATGTGCAGTTCCCTTACGTTGCTTTTATCCGTGCCTCGAATCTGAGGAAGATGGAAAGATTTCCAAAGAGGCCTTGGAACTGAATCAACTCTATATTTTGTAGAGCATTTGATTTTTCAAGCAGTGCTTAAGACCAATACAAAACATTACCCTAGGAAACTGCCTAAGTAGCCAAGACCTTTAAATAAAGAACATTTAGCCAGTAGTCCACAGGTACCTAAGATGATAATATCCATAATATGCAAGCTGCAGAGCTAAAAAGCTACTTCAGCTGCTTGATTCTTGTGACTACAGAAATGTAGTGCTGGTCGATTTGCTCTTTAATGATAGAGCAGGCCTGGAAATATATTTTATTTTCTATGAAAAACATTAAAGAAAACTGAAGTTTTCATTTGTCACAGAAAATATTTGTTTTGTGACAAAAAGCCCCAATATTTCAATGAAAATGGAAACTTTCCCAATAGTTTCCATTTAATCTAGAAAGCATTTTTTCTCCAAGTTTTTTTCCAGGAAGTGTTCGGTCACCTCTACGTACAACATCACTGTTTTGGACAAGATCAGTCGTCAAGATCTTGTTTTGTAAGCTTGGCAGCAGGGCATTCATACCTGCCTGGTATAAGGCTTTGCAAGTTCCTCACTCCTCCAGGTTTCTTAATGCAACGAAGGGTATTTTCCTGCTCACCTTTTAACTATAGCTGAAGTATATGTCTGTCCTGTTAATGATCTGAGATTTCAAACAAGTGTCCTCCATTTATTTCTTTTAACACCTGTTCACCTTCAAATCACCAATTCAACAACTTGTCATTTACCTACCCAAAGCCTAGTGAAGTCACTGGACATCTTTCCATTGACATCATTGGGATTTAGATCAGCCCCCTTGATTTATTTGGGGGAAAAAAGCTTCCTGAGGTGCCTATTACACATGGAGTTTCAGGGTTTGCTTTTGGGCCTAATGATGCCTTTTCCATCCTCCTTTGACTTAAGGTCTGTTTCCAGTAAAAATTAGCACCCTAACTCTTTCCTGAATAAAGATGAGTTTTGATTGCTTTCTGCATATCATCACTTTTCCTGCAGCAAAACTCCAATTATAGCCCCAGTACATCAGTGCAAAGCTTCCCTTTTGTGGGGTAGAATGAACACTTAGGGAAAAAAATGGACAAACTTTCTTTATCAGAATTCCCTCTTTGAATTACAGGACCTGCGTATAGCCTTCTGCAAAGGAACACAAACGCAAAGCTGGCTAAGCTTAAAAATTAATCTTTTTGTCATCTGGAAAGTTGACCAACTTAAAAATAATGGAATGTGAATGCTTTGGATCAGGCCAAAAATGATTGACAAATAAGTAGAGTGGGAGGCCTTTAACGATGGGCTCTACCAGGATTCTTTCAAGTTGGTTGCTTAAAGTGGCTCTCTTACGAGATTAGAGTCCACCACCATCTGTTCTATTGCTGAGACCAAGGACTCAAGTGAAGCATGGAAAATAAACTCCCCTAAAGACAGTCACTGAGGCACAATGATGGCTGCAGGGAGAGCTCTAGAGAGATCTATGCTGCTGCCATAATATACTTGCTTTGTGGTTAGGGGACTTCTATCAGTGTGGCTGTCAACTAGCACCTTTCATCAGCACTACATTCAGGCACACAAGACAAGGACTCTCATCACAAGCCCTGTAGTTATGGCACTGAAAAAGGTCCATGAACGAGGGAACAGTCAGGCAGTAATTGTTGAGGTGATACATGTGCAGAGTGAGCACATCACCTTGCACATCCAGCTCAAAACAATAACCTGAATAACATCTCCATGAACTCCTGCATAGTGGTCGCTTCTCAGAGCAAAGAAGCTGAGCCTTATTCCTGCTGGATTCATAATTAGCTAATTTAACATAATAGAAGAATGTTTTTCTTTAGCATGTGTCAGTTAGCTACCTAATTGTTAAGTGGGGTCATCTAAACTATGGATACACTTTTCTGGTTCTGAAATCCATCCAACAGTTTGCTTTACAGCATGCTGGAGTGCATTTAAGATGATATTTAGATCTTCCAACTTGTAACTTCTCTGACCCCTAACTACATCTAGTCTATGCATTTTCTTCTGTTTGTAAAGGGTGGCTACTCCTTTACATCCACCTGACTAAAGCACTGAGACAAACAGATGAATGATGCAGGACTGAAGATGCACACTCCCCTGCTGCTCCTCTGAATACAGTATGGGTTTGTTTGCTAGAAGAATCCCCAGTGATAGCTCATTATTCTGTCATCTCAGACTTCAGTTGTATTTGCCAACCTCCCATGGGAAATAGTTAGCAGATATGCTAAACTTGCTGTTGTATTACAGAGGACTAAGACAGGCTAACAAAGAGCTCTCTCAAACATCTCAGTCCCTGTACAGTCCATGTTATTCTGGTGACATTTACCTGAATGTCATTCAAAATACTGCTAGCAAACATGGCAAGTGCAAAGACATAGCACATGGTACATCCTGACAATTCACTGATTTCAGTACAACAGCAATTTAAAGAAGCAGTAGCTTTCAAAGCAGTCCAGTAGTGGAGTTAATAGGATACACATCTTAGGAAATACAAAGAGAGTTCACACCGGGGATCAAACCAATTGATTTCTGCACATCCCAGAAGTTCTATATTCATGTAGCTAAAGCAATACTGCTTTGGCCAGTGCTAATTTTGCCTGCAGAGTTACTGCAAAACATTTACGGTTCTATCCAATCCATGTCACCACGAAAGCACTAACTCATCCTGTGCTTCCCTAGAACACCGACTGATAGAGCTACTCATACAACAGGCATCCGAGGGCCTCGCCACAACACCGACTTCTACATTAGGTTGACAGCCTTACCACACTTTTATTTTCTAACTCCTAAAGCACATCAGCACCAAAAACCTTCCCCAACCTTAACTCAATCTAATAACAGAATAGTCATCCTACACATATGCCTGATCCTCAACTGATGTAAGTCTGACCTCAGTGGAGATATGTCAGTTTACACGAGATGACAATCTGGCCTGACATGCTCACATGTTCAATAGCTGTTTTTTAGCCTAAATTATACTGTCTTCTCCTCCTCCTCACTTAAATTTTGGAAGAAACTTTGCAAGGGGGGAAAAAAAGCAAAGAGCTACTCAGCATCATACCAAAACCAAGCCAAGAGTAATTTAAAAAAAAAAAAAAAAAAAGACAAACATTAGACATCAGCAAATTTAACCCATCTGTATTAGTCAGCAGGAAGCCAGGCCAAGGTAGGAAAGTTTAATGATGATTCTTACCTGCCACAGAGGGGCATTGAGCTGATGAATAACCACATTAATTTGATTGTTCCTTGCAAATGCCACAATCGCATCATTGCCAGCAAATGTACCGGGCTTCGCCAAACTGGCAACTAAAAAAAAATTCAGAATGGATGCAGAAGAGGTTAGAGATTTGGCTTTTGACACCTACAGAAACACTGGTAGCTACAGAGAACCACATCTCAGCCACAAGCCTGACAGACTGACCATAGCACTGGTTGTAAGACTGTGATTATTCATGTTGGAATTTGGCTACAACAAAGATTAAGAGGGTCTTTAATCACCACAGAAAATGCTGCTAGCACAACAGCCTCCCCTAACACCATGTGAGGTTGTCAACTCTGCAGTAACTCAGAAAGAAGCGTGCCATGTATTTAATCACTAAAACAGCTTCCTCTGTTGTGCATTATTTGGTGGTTTCTCCAGGCTCTTATAGCAAAGTCTATATAAGGCTCTATTTTTGTTCTTATCTAGAGTTAGCATTATATAATGTGTTATATGTCAAGTCTTCAACTTAATCTAAAGTCATACTAAAGCCAATCAGATTAGGGCAAGGTTTTCAAAGGAACCCAAGGGAGCTAGGCACTCACTCATAGCAATTCAATGGGAGTTGGGCACCTAACTCACTTAGAGTGCGTCTACACTGCAGCTGAACAGTGCCATTCCTAGTTCGGGTAGACATATACATGCTAGCTCTGAACAAGCAAGCACATAAAAAATAGCAGTGTGGCCATGGCAGCATGGGTGGCAGCTTGGGCTAGCTGCCTTCTTACAACTCAGTCCAAGAGCCTAGGTATGTACTTGGGCACCTAGGCTGAGCCACCACTGCAGCCACGCTACTATTTTTAGCATGTTAGCTTGATTACAGATAGCACACATACATCTACCTGAACTGAGAATTACATCTCAGTGCTACAGAGCAGATATATCCTTAGGCTCCTTTGTGCCTCTCCAAACTGCTCCCACATTTGGACACACTCCAGACCAGTTAGCGGCTTGCCTCCCTGGCCTCCCACCCTCCCTAAAGACTTGTTGGTGGAAAACTCATGCGTGTCCACAAACCTGCATCTGAAGAATGAATAGCTGCTCTAAAGTAGCGTGGGGATGGGGAAGTGGAAGGGTGAAGAGTTTGGCTAGGGGATTAATTACACAGTAATCCCTTCTGCCAGCATCCCACCGTTTCTGTACCGTGTCTTTCAAAGGGAACATCATCCTCCACAAACGGCTCAAAATCCTCCCGCTGCTTGATCATGTAATCCACCGTTTCCTGGCGGTGTTTGAGGTGGTTTCGGGAGTGCCCTTCCAGCTGGTCACCGAGGGCCCGGAACAAGCAGTTGCTAGGGAAAGACAGAACATTTTCAAAAAAAGCCTGTTTGACGTGCGTTTAACAGTGGGGAAAGGGACCAGATTCAGGCCGACCTCTGTGATTCACTGACCAAAAAACCACTGTAGTCATGGCAACAGGAATGTAAACACCTCTGCACCTCAGCCCTGTGGGGAGCTGAGCACCCGCTCCATGCTCCCTCAGCCCTCAGGAGACAAGGGCCTGGCTTGTATTTGCAGACCCCCCCCGGCCATGGGCTCGGGGAAGGGGGCACGGCGCTGGAGGGGGGGGATGGGAAGCGGTACTGGGAGGGGGAGGGGGGGCGTGACCTCATCTCCGCGCGCCGCTCACCCGTCGCCCGGCACCTCGCGCAGCTTGAGGCCCAGCGCCTGCAGCTGGTTGGCGAAGCTGACGAACTCCTGCGCCGCCGCGGCGCCGCCGCCGCCGCCCTCCGGCGAGGCCCGGTTCCGGCGCTCCTTGGCCTGCGCCCGGCGGGCCGCCCGCTCGTCCCGCTTCCGCTCCAGCTCCGCCTTCTTGCCCCCGCCGCCGCCGGGCCGCGCCTTGGCCGCCTGCCTGCGCGACATGACCCGGCTACTGCTCCAAGCCCCCAACGCTAGCTCCGCCGCCGCCGCCCGTCGGGCTGCCTGCTGCGGGCACTGCGCCTGCGCGGCTTCATCCCTCAGCGCCGGCCTCCCTGCCGGCTTCCTTCCGCCTCTATCACGTGACGGCCCTGGCTACCGCTAGGACCATAGAGCGTGCCCAAGAGGGGCCAGAGCGGCTCTCACCCAACCGTGGCCAAGAGGGTATGCCATCTTGAGGCCGGCTGACCCTGGAGAGAGAAGAGGAGGCTGAGCTTGGGGGAAGGGAAGAGGGTGAGCCAGGTGGAAAGAAGAGCTAGGGAAAGGGAGGAGCCTCCAAGATCAAGGGGAGCTGGAGGCAGGAGGCGGAGAAGCTGAATCTGGGGGAATGTGAGTAGCGGACCAGATGTCCGATTTTATAGGGACAGTCCTGATATTCGGGGCTTTTTGTTACATAAGTGCCTATGACCCCCCCCCCACCTCCCGATCCCCTGTCCCAATTTTTCATACTTGCTATCTGGTCACTTGGGAAAGGAAGAAAAGGAAGAGAAATATGAGTCTGGGTCAGTTGAGCCTGATTGGTGTGACGGGTGGAAGGGAAGGATTGAATTGTGCCCAGAGGAAGGGAAGGTGGTGCAGAGCCTAGGGAAATGAGGAGAGAGGCAGGAAAGGGTAGTTAACCTCAGGAAGTTCAGCTGAGAGAGAGGAAGGGGATGGGAAGTTAGCCAGGTTGGCGCCTGGATGGGAAGGTGAATGGGAGGCAAAATAATTTAATATCATTATTCCTAAATTCTTTATCTTCTTGAAGGAAAGAATTTCAAATCCACTGTCTTCTTTCACTCTTAGTCTCTACTGGGTCTCTTTTCACAGGAGTCCATCTCCCTGGTCATGCTGTAGACAAGGCCTCTTCATGCAAGCCTGCAGCCAACTGCACCTCTCCTTGCAGCTCTAGATCTCTTTCCTCAGGTGCGTGTTGGAGCCCTTCCCCTCCTGATCTCCTTTTGCAGTTATGATAATATAGCATGAACCACATAGCCAGGTCTGCAATCAGTCTCTACTTCAGCCCTAAAATATTGCCACAAAGCATAGTTTGACAGAATAACAGGTTAATGAAATCCATGTGAGAGAAAGGTTGCAATGCAAACTGTCCAGGAGATGGCAGCAGAATAAAACAGTTTGTGATGTGGTCCCATAATACTGGTGCTGGGAACACAGGGCCATAAGGAGTTAGATCCAGGGTGCGAGATGAGGGTTGTGGATTAGCTAAATTGGTCTGGAGATAAATACAAAGTCCCAAAATAAAAGAAAATTTTATTTTTACCAATAAAATGCTGTTTATTGTCATCATGTTCAGTTAGGGGCTGATTTCAGTGGGATGTGAATCAGGCCCTTAATGCATCATCAGTATCAGCTATAGTTAATAGCAATGATACACTGCATTTCAGGACCAGCTTTTTCAAGTAGCAATTTTACACATGAACACCTCCCAATACATGTGCATAAATTGCATATATATGAAATTGTACCTTAAAAATCCTTCATGTGTTTTATAAATATTAATTAAATTTCACAGCACACCATAGGGCACAAGTATTTATTATGTCCACAGAGTTGGCATCATTTTGGTGGCATTCATTTTGATATACACTGTCCAGTCAACATTAAAAAATCGAGCTGGAACTCTCATGTGAAATTTAGTTGCAATATCCAGGGTGCATACTAGAATCTGATGCCAGGGGCTTGGAATCTAACAGTCAATCCACCATTTTCCCTGTGCCCATGAGCCAGCTGGTATTAATGATTTTTTTTCTGGCTAGTCTTTTTTTTTAATTTGCACACTAGGCTTGAGGAAGCACAGCTCTGGCAGAAAAGCAGCCTTCTTCCCTTTCTTAGTGAACAAGCAGATACTCACTATTGTATTAATTTAAATAGAATACATGGGCCAACATTGTTAACATAACCTACTCACTGCCCAACATTAAATAATGTTAAACAAGGTCCAGTTTGATTTACAGAGACCTCAGCCTGCTTAATACCATGGCAAATACTATAAAATTCAGACCAAACATTAGGAATTTATTGATTGAAACACACAAAAGGAAAAGAATCAAAACAAGGTAAATAGCACTGATACTGAAATTGACTGTGCAAAACAAACAATCAAAACCTATCAAAGTCCTTTTTGGAGACAGTGAATACTGACTAAAGTCTCTTATTCAGTCAAACAGTCCTTTGTGGTAAGGGAGAAAGGATTAGTTCTGTTGTTCAATTCTGAATTGAAAATAATAGTCACTTTTGTGCCTTTGACAAAAAAGACACAGAAGGGAGAGAAATAAAGACGGAGGAAATATTGCTTTTGTTGATGTTGCTCTCACAATTCAGGGTAGCTGGTCAGTCACAGATAGATGCTTTGGGCAGCAGTTGGCATGACAGCTAGTAATTTGGACTCTAGCTCACCTCCCTGATCAGGGACATCTTGTTGGTCTGGTCAGGTCTCTCTCATTCACTGATCCTTCTCAGGCCGGGCAGAGCTGGATGGGCCGTCTTGTCTCACTATTCTGGTGCCATGGAGTACAGTTGATTTCAGGATCAGATGAAAAGCTGAGAGAAAGAAAGAGATAGGACAGAAGGAAAAGGGGTGGGGGGGGGAGGGGAGGATCTCATATGTATCAGGTTAGGGTTCTCGCTGATGCAGTGATGATGGTCAAGTGTCCCCACCCAAGGTCTGGTGTCATGGCAACAACCCTTCCACCACAGTCACATTGATGGTATAAGTTGTGTTCTCCCCCAGAGTCTCTTTTTAAAGGGCCCCAAACAGGCAATGGATGAAATAATCCATCCTCACTTTATTTTGTCCAGCAGTTAGGCCTATTTTCCGACACACCAGTTTGGTTCCTTGATTTCTGATCTTCTGCTCCTCTTGTTTACCAGTCATAATCTTAACACGTTCCTTAAATCAATTCAGTCTTTCTGTTTCCTTCTCCCATCTTTTCTTAAACAGTTTTATAGAACAAATCATTGTGACAATTCATGAACTTTTACCCACTTTTCATCGGTTGAGCTTACAGTTAGGGTAAATTTGTAGACCCAGTTACTACAACATCACCAGAGTGCCACCTCCTCTTCTACTAGTGAGGCTATCCCTAGGTGTTTTTTGTTTTATTATCAATTTCCACTCCATGCACACACTTGGGAGGGCCCTGCTCTGACAGAATGTCCTCCCAACAAGCAAAACTGCCACTTCCCATTCTTGTGATCCCACCAACCGTTAGCTTCCATGCATCTGCTCCCCATTCTACACTCCATACCAGCTGCTGACATCTTCCCTTCTTAGACCCCTAGTAACAAGCACCTCATTTTTCTGCCCATTTGTGTAGCCTTGCCCCTCCTCAACGATCTATGTGGGTTGCTGTTGTCTGCCTGGGCCCTTAGATGTCTTACTCCTCACAAGACCACAGAAACTTATGGCTAGATCTGCAAGTGTTCCCGCTACAGAGAGGCTCAAGAAGGGAGGTGCAGCAGCAAAAGTCCTAGGAGTGAAAGATGGGAGGCTGATTGTGACCTATGGGATTCTGGCAAGACACAGAGGGTGGATTTCTCTGTTTCCCTAGAAAGCTATAACTCCAGGAAGCTTCCTCAGCTAGAAAAATAGCTGTCTTTTCTAGAAGGGGGTTTGATAACGAAGGCTTCCTGAAGTTTGACATCTAACCCTCCAGGGATTATCTTGAACTGCACAACAGAATTCAAACTACAGAGTAGTTTGACAGGCAGAGGCTTTTTATGGTATCTCTAGAGCTTTTCTAACCCCGATAGGAACTTTGGTTGACCAAGGTATGATTTTGATGACAATCTCCCTTATCATGCTGTAACATTCTCAGTGGAGTTTCCCAGGCAGCACTGATGGCTACTCTGCCACCTTTAATGCTATAGAAAAGGAGATGATAAAAACACAAGGACAAAGGAGGATGCCAGGCCACAGCTCAGTCCACAAGATTCTCCAGCTTAGGAGGCCAGAAAGAAAATGGTTACTTTTTTTTCTGCTTAGTTCCTGATGAACTTTTATTTACATCAGCACTCCAGCTCCTTTCCTTTCTTTGTCTAATTCTCTCTCCTTCTTTTACACTCCTCTCCTTTGTTTCTGTTCCTTTAACCACCCTTCAGACCCCCAGATAATGCTCCACTTTGCCATTCTCCATGTGCCTGATCTAAAGTCCACTGAAGTCAAGAGAAGGACTCCCATTGACTGCACTGGGCTTTGGATCAGACCCCCAAATCCCTCCTTCATTCTCCTCTCCCAACTCTCTTTCTCTTGTAGAAGTGGGCAAAATTTTTCAGACAAAACTTTTCTGTGTGTGTTCAGAAAAATGCAGATTTGGGTCGACCAAAACATTTCACAAACTTGTGTTGAAATGAAAAAAAGAATCAGAAATATCGAAAGAACCATTTCAATATTATCAAAATGAAATATGTTTTGGGCTAGATTCACAAGGGAATTTGGCATCGTTCACAAAAACAAAGGAGATGGAGGTGTTCTTGGTAACCTCTAGCCTAGTGAATAGGGCACTCACCAAGGACATGGGGGATCTAGGTTCAAATCTCTGCTCTGGAGCAGGGACTTGAACCTATGTATAAGGACTGCCACCAACTTGTCTTCCTTCTCTTCTGGTTCTTGTGAATGTCGTCTTTCATTTCATTTGCTTTTATTAAAAATACCCAAACCACATTTTTTCTGACTGATTTGATTCACCGAAAATTAAAAAAAAAAATTGGTTTGTGTTTGACCTGAACCATTTTATTTATTTTTCAGAATTGGCAGTGAACCAAACAGCCAGTTATTCCCATGGCTCTATCCCCGTCTCCCTCTTCTCTCTCTTCCTTTCTCTACCGCTTTGCGGGTTCTGATTTCTTTATTTTTTTCCTGGTTGAAAGAATATTGTCTCCATTCTTATCCAATCAACAGAACTTCTGACCCTGTACTTTAGCTCCCTACAGCCCTGGGCACTGACACTGCACGGTAAGCATTACTTTGCAGGAAGGTATGATGGCATTCTGCAGAAATAGCCCCAGTACAGCTTATGTGGTATCAGTGATACTGCAAGGTCTGGGGCTATTACTATATAATCATGTGATGTAAATGCCGAATCCAACTCCTCGTATGGCACTTGAAAGTATGATTGTTTGGCTCGGAGGTAAGATTGCTACCATGACCAATAGCCCTGCATTAAACAAGATAATGGGCTGGTAGGGGTGCAGCATTTTGGGATGATCCCAGAGAAGTTCATAGCCTGACTTCCCCTCCATTTTCAGCAGGTTTTTGATGTAGCCTTTGTCATACCAGCTCCTGCCAGAGGAACTGTGAATGGGGTGTGTGTGTAAGTGCATGTGTAGCCGATGTGCGGTGTGAAAGGCAGGGGGACCGTCATCTATTATTTGTTTATCATCCTGACATAGAGTGATCAGGGCTTCTTTGGCCCTGCCAAGAGCAAACAGCATTCCCACTGCACTCCTACCCTAAAATATCCTTCTCACCCTTGTCAGTGACAACCGGTTCAAAGAACATCTAGCCATCCACTACCAGTGCAATCGTGAGCTGTCCCCACATCAATAACTCACATTCAATTAATTTATCACCCTTGGACTCTGCACTTTATTTATTGCCCTGTTTTCTTATTAGAACTATGATGACCTTAGCAGGATTTGCCTGACATTTTCAGGACTGCTGCATTCCAGCTGAATTTACAGCTGATTAATTTCTAGGTCCCTTTGTTTGGGAAGTTGATTGAAGTGACATGGCCTGATGGACCCCAGGGAAATGCTCAGAAAGGTAGAAAAGGACATTGAGCAGAAAAAGTCAGTTCCTTTGGAATGAGCATTACAAATGTGCAGCATAAGATCAGCCATGTGTTCCTGGCCTGGGGCAGAACTGACGGGGCAAGCTAAGGTTGCCTGTTGTGACTGTGTGTGACTGAGTAGCTGGGCCCTGTGAATAAAAGTGAGCCTAGCTCCCTTATGTCAGAGAAGGTGAGCCAAATCCAGCCAGTTAAAGGGGACTGGGCTACACCGAGGCCTATAATGGACTGCCAGAGGGCAGGAAATAGGAGGTGGAAGGGAGTGTTTGGGGCAGGTTGTGCCTGGTGGAAGGGAAGCTGCAGAGGAGTGGAGCGGCACGAATTCCTGTGGTGAGGACCAGGTGCTCAGGAAAGTAGCCCTATGGCTGCTGCTCCAGGAAAGAAGTAGAGATGACTAGAAGTGGGGAGCTGCCAGGAGCAGGAGCACCAAAGACCCCCGTGTGGGATAGCCTTGAAACCTGAGGGAAAAGGAGTGAGTTAAAAGTCTGGTTTCTGCTACTTTATTTGCGTGTGTTAAGAGAATAAACCTTCTTAAAGAAGATGGGGGTGTGGCAGCAAGTGTTTGGAGTCTGGGGAGAAGCCCTGCTCTGTGACACTGGGTCTAAGTGGATTTTCAGGTCTTATGTAGTAAGCTGAATAACTGTTTCTGAACATCTATTATGAGGCCACTTCTAACATGAGTCCGATAGATTGGGGCTTTATTTCTTTCCTGATCTCCATCATTGATACCCTCTCTTTTTTTCTTTTTTTTTTTTTTCTTTTTGGTCAGTGTAACATTCCTTGGCTTTTAAGGGTAGCCTAAAGGTCCAGCCATAACAACAAATAAGACATGGGACTGTTTGGGATCCAATACACTTGGAAGTGGGTGTCTCATGATAGCCTCAGTAACTCATGGCCTAGTTTCACCACTCCCAGCCCTCCACCAGTTGGATCAAAGAGGTGTGTCCCAGGCTTTTCAGGGCTCTGTGAGCTTATCATTGTTTGGGATCCCACATACCATGATCGTGGTATCTCCAGTAGTCTAGAAGAAAGAAGCAAAGAATTCTGCTGCTCTCTCCTCTCACTTACTCTACTGAAAATCAGGAGTAACTCCATTGAAACCAGTGGAGTTACACCAGTGTAAAACTGGTGTACGGGAGAAGAGACTCACTTCTAATGTGTCTAAATATCTCTATTTCTTTTTCCTGTGTTGTTGCATTGTAAGTTGCATTAAAAGTCTGGAGATGAGTTTACATTCACTGAAGCGCTCTGCTTTATTCATATTTACTGTGCGTGATGGGCAGCACATCAAGAGTCTATGCAACTGAACTGACTTTACAAATTGACTTTTAATCAGCACTGCCAGAGTGGCAGATGGAAAGTGCTTACATCCCCTAGTAGCCATTTTACACTAGGGCTGCTGCTTAAGACAGAAAATAAATTGTGGAGCATGTTGAGGAATCGAAATAACTGCTATTGCTTCTTATGCTATTGACTCTGTTCACTCAAAGAAAATCTTTTTTTCAAAACATACCTATTTGCAAGATCGGGGGAATATATTAGGGTTGAGGGAAGGTGTGATTTTTGCCCCATTCCAAAGTTAGAACATTTTGTATTCTGAACGGTAGAAATAACTCAGTGGACTATCAATATTCTCTCATTGGACACCAGACTTGTGAAGTTGTGAGCTTCCTCTCCTGCTTGCTGTAAGGAAATCTCACGAGAAGAAACATTCCACAGAAATGCTTTTTTGTATGCAGATCAAGAGAGTTGAAGATACAAAGTGATTACAAATGATTAACGGAACAGTAATAGTACTAAGTAGTTACAGAGAACCACAGTCTAGTCTCAGATAAGTGAGTGCAACTTGCAGGGAAGTCATTGGCAGTTGCATCCATGTAACTAAGGGCATAACTTGGCCAAAAGTTTGTTCCAAATGTTGGGACACATCCTTCAAGCTCTCTGCAAACACAACTCCCAACCACTGCACTGAGAGTTCCATGCATGGAAGCTTTTGGGATCAGGTCCAGTAAATAGATGTGTTTTAATCCCATTTAACAGAGGGGGATACCGGGAGCGGGAGATCTGAGAAGAGAGCTCAGGAGTGCCCTGGCTCCAACTTCCTGGGCCTAATGCTACCGTACTGCCTCACTTAAGGCTACATTGTGCTTTTACACCTAGCCAGGAGCAAGGGTCAGCATGTAAATTGCATCACAAGGGAGGCATTGCTCCTCTGAGACACAGTGCCTCTCCTGCTTACCCCTTGCTTCAGTTGTAATCGGCTGCTGGCCCATATCAGCTGCAAATTATAATGTCCCCATGCTAGCTCACTGTTCTGGTTGGTGTGCAGTAGCAGATAGAGCCAAGGCTCCACTCTTCGCAGCCCATTGTCCACTGCCTAAGCAGGGGGGTAAAGCGTGGAGCAAGTGAGTGTGCAGTGCCTCCATCCTCAAGATAGATGTAGTCTTTGCAGGGGGTTGAGGGAGGTTCTTACCACCCTGCTCAGACATGCAGTCTATGTTACAACCTAGCTGTAAGTGCACAGCTTGAAGGACTCACAGGCTTCTTGTTCTAGAATGAACTAATTGGTATTGGTGGGTATTGAATTGCTAACCGATCACCCCGCTTCCCATTATCATTGATTAGTTTAGAATGGGCATTACAGGAGAGATGGCTTTTACCACCAATAAATAAATAAGTCTATAGGAACTGCATAACTCTAGAAATCAGAGCGAGTAGAGAGGAAATCCCACAGCACCAGGGCTAATTAATGACAATGAAAGAGCACACTGCCCACTGTGTTTGTTTGGAGGGTGAGTCACTCTTCAGTCTCAGTGCTACATGCTTCCTCTCCCTCCATTTTTGGAGGGGCAGGATTTGTTTCAGAACTGAACCTGTCTGAGCTGCCCCACCCTCTTCTCCATCAGCAACTCATCACCATTTCTGACTTTCATTCCACACTGCAAGCTCATCTGGGAGAGGTGTGGATTTGAAGCTGTTGTAGGTCCTCCTGGTTGCTAGTGCCTGGATCACACTGGCATATTATTCACACACACCAGTGGTGGCGTGTGTTGGATTTTCCGTAGCACTTGTCTGTCTGGGTTTTCAGTATCCATTTCCCATCAGACACGAGGGGGTTGGGTATTTGTTCAGAGTGACTCAGCAGATCGTTATTCTGGTTTCTCCAACAATTGACTGAGACACTGGAGATTCTAAGACACGACTCTGGGGAACTGACAGTCTAAATGTGTGAGAGACAAGGTGAGTGAGGGAATGTCTTTTATTAGACCAATCTCTGTTAGTGAGAGAGACAAACTTTCAAGTCACACAGAGCTCTTCTTCAGTTCTGGAAAACTATTAGTTAGTACAGTGTAAGCTTGAAAGCGTGTCTCTCTCACCAACAGAAATTGGTCCAATAAAAGATTGGACCCACCTTGTCTCTCCAATGTCCTGGGACCGACACAGCTACAACATTGCAGTTTTAAATGTGTAACTTTCAAAGCACATGTGAAAATGATGGGCCTGATTCTCCTTTTCCCTCCACCCGCTCTTCTCCAGAGTAACTCCTCTGACTTAAATGGAGATTCTCCTGATTCTCATTGGTGTGAGAGGGCGCTCAGCCTCTGTTTTGAAGTGCAAATTGAGAATTACTGTGTACTGTCCATGAAAGCACAGCAGGATCCCCCAGCCACCTTTATGGAGTCTTCCATCATAGGAGACCATAACTGCCTTCTCTTCCTCACAACTACACCAACCTCCACTCACCCACCACCAGCCCATCTGCCTACTTGGAGCCATTCTGGGCTTAATGCTAGAAACTCCCCTACCCCACCCCTCTAGCTGTAATTGCTGCTGTGAGTTGTTTGCTCCCTATTGCTTTTCAGCATGAGAGAGCTAAGGGATTTGCACACACTGACTGGGGCAGCCAGAACACCATGGATCAGATGAGGCTATATTCTCTGTGCCATGTGGTTTCTGGAGGTAGTTCTGAACTAACCTGTCCTCTAGGGGGTCACTGACCTTCCTCCTCCCCACCAGCCAGGAGCTTCTTACAGACAAACTTTCTGTATCTTACAAAATCCTACCATGCAATGTGCAGAAAGGAATTAGAGGACGAAGGGTTCAGTTCAGGGATGTATGTGTTGGAAAACAAACCAAGAGAAGAGTGTTCCTGTAAGTAAATGAGCTTTTTCTACTAACTCCAACAAAGAGGAAGGGTGGTGTCATGGTTAAAGCATTGGAAAGGGACTCAGATATGCGTTTCCTTTTCAGCTGTACCTCAGATTACCTGTGTGTCCTTGGGCAAGTCCCTTCCTCTCCCTGCACATCAGTTCACCGTGTATAAACGGGTGCGGAGATAACAATACTTTGCTGTCTCACAGAGATGTTGCCCAGATCAGTAGGAAGGAGGTGCTCAGACACGAAAGTAACAGGAGCCATATAAGTAGATTGACTATTGAGCCTCAATGTCATTTTTGGGGTTTTTTTTGCTATCTCATTTTTTGTATTGTGTCATAGGCACACCCAGGGCTTTATACTAGATGAGCAGTGCCAAAGAAAGAACTGGGCCGTTCCAGAGAGCTCACAGTGGGGTATGATATAATAAATGTCATGCAAATACAGCGTTTTGCTGAGAGGAGGGAAGGGGCTTGACGAGCATTCATCTTTCCCTGCATTCTCTTTTTATAAATATACTAAGTGTGAGTACATATTCCTAATAGTAATGCTCTTCATTTCTATAGTATCTTTCATGTGAGGATCTGGAAAAAGAGATTCTGAGAGGCAGGTGTAGTACGTGTTCTTTATCCCAATGTTACAGATGGAAAAACTGAGGCATAGAGAACTGAAGCAACTAACCAAGACCACCCATCAAATCAGAGTAAGATGTGGAAGTTTAACACACTTCTCCTGACTTCCAGTCCCATGCTCTGGTCACAAGATTACACTGCCTAATATCACTAATAATGTCATCAATCTAATAACACAAAATGCCTTAGACTCTGTCTCAGTCCAAAATAGTGGCATTTGGGGACTAGTTGAAATTGCTTTAAAAAAACCATGTACTGCTTTTATGATTATGGTAGTTCCATTGCCGTAGTCTGACCACCATAGCAGGATTTGTTTGTTGTTTCAATTTTACTAATGCCACAAGGTCTGCTTCTTGGACAGAATTACTCAGTGATGTTATCAAGCATTATAAAATATCTTAGCCGTTAAGTTACTGATTAACACGGATTCCTGTCTCATAAAAACGTCATTGTTGTCAGAGAGTATGACTTGCTTGAAGCCAACGGTTACTATTCAAACACACATAACCGGAATAAAGCACCATATAAAGTGAGCCACAGAATCAGCAAACACTTTAACTAAGCAAAGCAAAACGGCATCAAGATCTCGCTCCATGGAGGGATCATCTAACAAGCTATACGTTGAAAATGAATCAAGTTCTCCTGGACCATCAGGGGCAGATGTGAACAGACTGAGGTCCACCAAAGAAGAACTGGCAGTCATGGACAGACTAAGGTCTACTAAAGAAGCAGCTGCAGACAAGGACTGTCCAGGCTCCTCTTCACCATCAGCCACAGAACTGGACAATCCAGATGCCTCTAAATCATCAGCTTCAGAAATGGATTGTCCAAACTCAATTAAGCCTCTACTGAGAGTAACGGAATCTTCAGACTCCTCTAAAGAATTAGTTTCAGAAATGGACCACCGACGTTCATCCAAAGCATCAGTTGCAGATATGGACTGCCTAATCTGCTTCAATAGGTACAATATTTGCAGGATGCCTAAGCTCCTGGCATGTCAGCACACCTTCTGTGAAGTGTGCCTCAAGCTCATCCTTCAGAACGAGGACAATACCTGGATGATCATCTGCCCTCTGTGCAGAAAAGCCACAATTGTGTTTGGGGGGCTTATCCGCACCCTTCGTGATAAAGAAGATATCGTAGGCCGTTTGGAAAACCCTTGTCCAAATACTGAGATACACCTCTCTCCTGAAGGGCTGAATGGTGTCGGTGGTTATCAATCCAGCCATGTCATGATGTATGAAAACCAAGACAGTCTCAATGGCAATCAAACAGCTGTCCGAAGACTTGTTTTGCTCTTACTGTTCATGGTGATCCTGATCATCCTAGTACTCCCGTTTGTGTTCACTGGAATGATTAAATGGGTCCTCTGCTTTATGCTTATGTTGGGGTTAATCATGTCTTTATTGCTTTGCTGCAACCCTCGCTGCAGTTGCAGCTCTTTTGGGATTTCCCTTCCCTTATTCCACAAGAAAGAGAGCCACGTTGCATCCATTGCCTGAAAAGACTGGAGTGTACTCTAGAGACATGGACAAATTGCCAAATGGAAAACAATGGCTGCTCATTACAATATAGATTTTCAGGAACCACTGTTCATAGAGTAAATTCAAGACACATCCTTAATGTATCTTGGTAAGGGGTAACCACAACACAGAATATTGCTTAATTTTATCATCTGACACAGTGAAACATTTGTATTTAATATTTTTGATATGGGAGATACATTTAGTAAGGATTTTCCTTGTTTGGGTTGTTTTTTGTTTGGTTGTTTTTTGTTCTGGTGTATTGCCTTTTGAGTTGTACTGCAGAATGTTTATTACCTGAAATGACTGCCAGCTGGCTTCCTGGGAAGACCAATACAACATCTGCCAGTATGTTTCTAGATACCCTTCTTAGCTTGTGTATATTTGTTCTTGGTAGAGAATCTTGGAATAGAGAGAAAAACAACCATAAATGCAATGCTCTTGGTGGAACACTGAGTTTGTTTTTTACGTAGAGTTTTTTGGATAGCCTTGACAGAGGCTCTCCTGTGTTCTTTACCAAGCAAATGGTTCCACTTACTTGAACAAAGAGCCCTAACCTGAATATGAAATTATCACTGTTCAGTCTTATGCTTGCCCCACCTCTCTGCTCTTGGCTTTATATGAAGAAGACTAGAGTATTTGACATCTTACTGTGAGACATGTGGTTCCTTATGCAGGGATCAAAGAGTAGGAACTTGTTAATCACCTAAATATACCTTGTGGTATTTCTGTATATATACAATGTGTCCATTAAAGTTGAATAACATTAATTGCTCTTAGACTTCTGTGTCTCATTGAATTTCAAACCTAAATTAGCTGTCAGAACACTTCAGAGTTCTCTTACTGAAGGGACCTGGAGCTGATAAAGCACCTAAGAAATGCAGTTAATAAGAATCTCAGCAATTAAAGCTGATAGATTATGGGGTACCTCTGTGACCTGTCCACGCCTAGGGTAGCTACCTGAAAATCCCAAGGTCAAGGCAGGCTGCAAAAGGAGAGCAGATTCTCCTAGCACTGGTGGGTGACACTGACATCAGACTTTCCAGCCTGCCACAAACAGTGCTTCTGATTCCCCACACTGGTTATCAAGAAGCTAAAACAAAACATACATCCCCCCCTTTACTGCATTTCAGTCTCTGACTCTCAATAAGCCACTAGGTCCAGTAAAGAGATAAGTTATTTAAAATTCTATGCTCTTTACCAAAAAGGTTCTCCTGACCCCAAAGGGTCAGCCACAGTTCCAGATCAATATAAGTTTGGATATTACCCAAAATACCATGCTACCAGTGAATCCTTTAGTAACTAAAACTAAAGGTTTGTTATAAAAGGAAAGAAACAAACTATAAGAGAAATGTTAAATGATTAAAGCAATCAGATAAATACAAATGATTTGAAAGTCCATAAATATCAGGTTTCCAGTAGAATTGTGGAGTTTGCAGGCTTGTATAGTCCTCTGGTGTACATCCAGTACCTGGATGGGTCTCAGTCCTTTGATTCACAGCTTCAGTTGTAGATGAGTTGATCCAGAGGTAGGTGAAGACTGAAGACAAAATGGATGTGGTGCCACTGCCTTTTATGTCCCTTGACCTTTGCCATGTTGCTTGTGGAAATCTACAGAAAAAAGATGGAGTCCAGGGTCACATGAGCAAGTCCTGGTGACTCATCAAGTGTAGTCCTCTTTTCCCCATGGACCCTTTGTACCTGTGAGTTTCCTTAATGGGCCATTAATCAGGCTATTGCTGCAGCCATCCTGTATGCGGTGTTGCCCAGAAACACAGCACAAGGTAAAATACAGATACATCAAACATCCATAACTTCCAATACACATATGACACATACACATAAACAATATTATCATACTCAGCAAATTACCTTTTTAACAGTACCTAACATGGCATATCTCATAGGAATTGCTGAAATTTTGAAATATTGATGTTAAATAATATTATAAAGGGTCTCCTTAACCCAGCCAGCGTCACAACCTCTATTGGTGCGGATCTAACAGTAGTCGAGTTGATATGAAGAAAAGACTGTATAACCCAACTTAAATCATTGGTCAGTATTCAATTTGACCTAAATTGAACTAAATTTCGAGGAACTAAAGTTTTCGCTAACCAGTTTTATTTTTGGGAAGTCTTCCACTGATGTCTATGGGCTTTGGATCCGGCCTCTTATTAGTATTTGTTAAAGTCAAAACACTAAGAAGGGAAACCGAAGTACTCTAGGTGTGAATGTTTGACTGATTAGAGGGATAGGGTGACTAAAATAGATGATGCGCTTTTAAAGGCAGTACTATTCTTCTCTGGGATCAGACACAAATCTTTCTTCTGGCTTAAACTCTTTGGAGAGCATAAAGTCTAGACCTTCCTATATATTTGGGCATTACTGTTTAATTTAATCATAACCTCAAAAAGAATGGCGGTCTCCACTGACAACAATATACACAGTGGTAGACTTGGGGCCCCAGCGTTAACAAGACAAAACTATTTCAGTAGATGCTGAAAATCCATTTAGTGGGTATGGAAACCTACATCACCTTTTCGTAGGCTTTGAAGGTTAGAAAGCATTTTGTCCTGCTTGCATGGAGGCAACTCTTTCAAAGAAGCACACTCAGATCATTCCTCAGTGTGCCTGTTACTGTAAGAAAAGAGAGTAGTGCAGGAGTAGTGCACTGATGGGTGCTACAGGATGCCCCTTTCCTTGTTCCTTGAAATCTGGACTGTATTATTCATGGGCCAAAGAGGTTCAAAATGCCAACCAAATATTTTAGCGTACTGTGCTGTTTTGAATACAGGCAGGGGGCTAGATCCTCAGTTGGTGTAGCTCAGCCTGGCTCTATTTGCTTTGGAAAATCTACAGTGATTTGCATCAGCTGATGATCTAGTCCTTTGTTCTCATAAAAATTACATTTGTTTTTAAATGGATCTGGTACTGGTGAATGATGACAGCCTAGTTGACATCCTGGATGGAGGGGGCAGAGTCCACCAAAACAAAAGTCCTGCCCCTCAAAAGGGGGTGAGGCCACAGAGCCAGGAATCAGCTAAACATGGGGGCCAACAAATGTGAAAACAAGAGTGCAGGTCACAGGTTTAAAATGAAGGTTCCAGCTAGGGATACCAAGCAGAGAACCCCAGACAGCACCCACAGCTCTGTGAAGGAGCCCAAAGAGACTTAGGACATTGCCCAGTGAAACTCTGCCTGGAGCCTTGAGACACATAGGGACTAGAAATAGGCTCCGCAGTCACAGAACTTCCTAGTTGAGCTTCCTCCTCTTGGACTGATGGACAGCCAACTTGGCCAGTGCAAGGAGGAGGTTGGTGAGCTGGTCCTACAACCTGAGGGGCCACAGACAATGAGTGGATAAAGGGAAAAATGTGAGCGAGACCCTCAGCATCAGGCTGTGGAGGAGCCAGAAGAGGGGCTACATCCTAATGCACTGGAGGTAGGCAGGCACCAGGGTTTCTCACCGCAGAAGGAGCAGGCATCCGGGGCAGCCATGAAATGTGCCAGCCATATGCCCATACTCTCAGCTCCATGCAGGACCCATCAATTAATAACCCTCGCGGGCTGAGAGCCCAGGGTGGAATAACAGCTGTCCCAATGAGGTTGCTCATCCTCTCAAGGTAGTAGCCCATCCTGCCACTAGGTGCCAGGGCAGAACCCAAGGGTGAGGAAATACGCTGTGCAGAGCAGAAGCACATACATCTGGTCTCTAGGCAGGGATTGGCGAGGGACTGGCTGCATAACATTCAGCCTGCTCAGGTGGTGTGGCAGGGGAGTGAATAGTAACAGCCTTAGAGAATGTTATTCTTTAGGGAGACACGGATCATGATTACAGCCAATCCAAGCTTCTCCCACTGCTTTGTGTCAACACACTTCAAGGCTGACTTAGACCCAGGAGATAAGGGGTAGCTCAGCCTAGATGTCTCTTCAGTCCTTGAGAAGACTGCTGACAATGGGTCTGATCACAAGCTCGTTGAAGGGAAAGGGAATCTTCCAACTGATGTCAAAGGGAGGTGGATTGGGCCCTAGGAGCTCAACTCATTTCACAACAGCTGTTAAATTGCACCTGGAGAAACAAGCTCCAATGTGAAAATAAATATTTGCAACAGTGAACAACGAAGTTTATGGAGCAAAGGACAAATAATCTTTCTATTCGTACTGTACAAGATAATAGGATTCTCTTGCACTCATTATTTATCAGACCAGTTTTTTGCCCTTTTAGGAGAATTTCAGCTCTTCCTAGTTAGAATTCCCGAGAATTATTTGCTCTTCTGAGCTGTCAGTCTATCTAGTTTCTAAATTAGCATAATGATTAGGCAACAGGCTTAAGCCTGACAGGGAGAGAGAGGTTATTAATGAGAAAATGGTTGAGGTGGTAATAATAAGGTGTAAATTACATACAGAATAAATATCTTGCAACTGTGACTTCGAAACTCGAATCCCATCAAGAGAGTCTAAGGGCACGCTAAGACCTGACAGTGAAGTTTAAGCAGTTTGCGTAGGCAGCAGAATCTTGAGCCTGAGAATTCAAATTTGCCTGGTTGATATTTCATATAATAAATTATCCAGTTTTAGTTTGCAATTCTTTCCTCCCTCCCCTCTTCTTCTACGCAGGAGTTCAAAGCCACAGAACCCTAGCTCAGTGAAATCCCACAGCCAAAGCAGGAGACAATGCTATAGAGAAGAAAGTGGAAATAACTGAATAATGAAAAAAGCGTATTAAAAACAGAAGAATCAGCAGTGGTGTCCAACCTCTGAAAAGGAAGAGAAAGGTGATAGATATCAGGAGGCACGGGCATTTACATAGCATTTTTCATCTTCGGCACTTTACAAACCCTGGTTAATCCTCACAAGATAGACAAACAAATACAATCATCCCCACTTTACTGACAGAGGAATTGAAGAAGTGAAGTTAATTGCCTTGACAAAAACCACAAAATGAGTTAGTGTCACAGAAGGAATTGGCCTAGAGTAGGCCTGGATTCTTTTTCTGTACTCCGACCCTTAGACAGTTAAACCCTTGGAATGCATGTCACAGAAATACCTTTGGCATGTGGCCAAGTAGGGCAATACTGACAAACCAGGACCGGTCAACCCCACTTGGATGGGTGGATCATTTGAACAACATCAGTTTTAATAAAGCCAAATGCAAGATCTTATAGCTAGGAACAAAGATGATGTGGAACTGTGTCCTGGAATGCAGTGACTTTGAAAAAGACTTGGGCATCATGGCAGATAACCAATGAACATAAGCTCCCAGTATGATGCTATAGCTAAGAGGATGTATGCAATCCTTGGATGTATAAACAGAACAGGAAGTAGGAATGGGGAGGTGGTATTATCTCTGTATACTGCATTAGTAAGGTTACTACTGGAATACTGAGTTCAGTTCTGGTGTCCACACACCAAAAAGGTTGAAAAAATGTAAAAAGAGCTACAAAAATGTTTTGTGGTCTGGAAGACATGCCCTGTAATGAAAGACTTAAGAAGCTTTGGCTATTTAATTAATCCAAAAGAAGATTAAGGAATGACTTGATCATGGTCAAGTACAACTGATCAGAAAATTTCCAGCAAAACTACCAATTCACTGAGACATACTGCTTCACTGAATCTGTTACAACAAAACTTTCCTTGAAACAGGGTACACAGCTCTACAGTAGGGAGTCAGGCAGTGCTGGGAGCCACAACTGAATACCAGTGGTAGAACTGACAAGAATGTCAATTTCACATATTTCCTTTTGGCAACACAATGTTTCTGTTTCTGAAATTACTCATTAGAACAACTTACCTAGGATTCTCCATCATCTGAGATCTTTAAATCAAGACTGGATATCTTTTTAAAAGATATACTCCAGCTCAAGGAAGCTATGTTTTTGATGTAGAAATTACTAGGTAAGTTTCTCTGGCCTGTGTTATGCAGGAACATTATGGTCCCTTCTGATCGTGAAATCTATGAATCTATTAAATTAGAAAGTATACACCCCTTGCAGCCTCAAACAATAAACTGTTACTAAATTTACTGTTCATAATATTTGGCTGCCCTAGGAATGTATCTGTTCTAGTTACATGCCAGAGCAGATTTAATTTCACTGCTTCCTCCTTTCTGCTCCCAGGATAGCAAAACAGCCCTTGCATTTCCCATAGGCCTGTTGCAATGGCTGTGGTAGAGTTAACCACAAGGCAACATTGCAAGTCAATATCTTTCTCTTAGGGATTCATTGTCAGGGGTTCTGATCCTGAAAGTGATTTGGGATCTTTTTAATGCGTCTGCAGGATCAACCTTCGAATCTCAGGTCTACGGAGGACCCCATGGGCAGGTAACACCAGACATTGTGAAATGTCCTTAGCAAAGCCCAGAGCCGCCCGAAGCTGGCCTGCTTTCCTGAGTCACTGTGACCTCAGAGATAAGCTCAGGCTGGCTGGGAGTGCCCTGGCCCATCTGAGCCAGAGCAGGGTCCCACTCAGGTGTCTGGCTCCAGGGACCTGAGACTGAGGGTCAGCCCCATGTTCTAGACCCTGCCGAGATGGGGAGAGCTGTGGGCTGCCCTGTGCCTTTACCATGCTCTCACACTGCTACGAGAGACACTGGCCCCTGCCTGGAGCAAGCCCGCCTCCTGCCATGTCCACACGAGGCCGAGCTGGAGGTTCAGAGTCCAGCCCCAGTCAGCTGCCTGGATCCTCCGCCGTTACGCACCTAGCGTAGCTCCCCCGCGCAGACTGCGTAAATCAGCCGCCGCATTCACGGCGGGGCGCTCGCTCCCCCTACGCGATTTGCGTAACTCGGGCCCTCCCGGCGTCCCTGAGCCTCGGGCTGGGAGTGAGCGCCAAGCCGGGCCGGGGAGACGGGAGAGCGGGGAGGCGATGGCAGCGTAGCACGGTGCCTCCCCTCCCTCACGCTTTGCGGGCGGAGACGCACGGTAGGAGAAGGGATCGGGGCTGGGGATGGCTTGAGGGGGGGTCGGTTCCCCTCGCCTGGGGGTCTAGGGGAGCCCCCCTCATTGGGGTCCCAGCCTGGGGGCTCCTCTCCTCAGGGAAGGGGCTCAGGGGACGGAGATACCCTCCCGCGCCTAGATCCGGGGGGGCTGCTCGCCTCCCCTCCCCCGCCGGGCTCAGGTTCGGACAGGACTGCGCTGCCCCCCAGCCTGCCCTGGATTCACCCCGCTTTGGGAGCGGGTCTGCGGGAGCCTGCCTGCCTGCCTTCCCCCCGCCTCGGAGCTGTGTGGGGAACGTGCGCTCTGCTACCCCGCCGCTGGGAGCCGAGTCTAGACCTCCAGGAACCGGCCCTTTCCCTGCCCTGGGCGGGGAATGAATCCAGCGCCAGTCTAAACAGTTTTTGGAAGTGGGGGGGAAGGGGACAGAGGAAATGGGACCCTCCCTCCACATCACCCCTAGGCTTGCACCGGTTCAAGGGGTGATGGGTCACATGCACACAAGAGCCTTCCTTCCTGCACCCCGGCTGGATCTGGTTTCAGGATCTAGGCCTGTGTTTAAGCAGTCTTGCCCAGCGGGGTGTATAGGGGTAATGACAGTCTCTGCACTGAGGGAGCCCTCCTCCTGGGCTGATGTCTGTACCCACTCAGAGATTCACCCTCTGCTTTGCTGCCTCCCACCTTTAACAGCCCCTCTTTGTGGTTTCATACGAATTGTTTTCTTCCCTGGAGTTTTACTGAAACACTGTTGCTGTCTGCTGGATTTCCTATCCAGACACCTTACAGCCCGGAGTAAAATTCTGTGCAGAACCTTGGTCTCTGCTTTCATTGGTTTCTACTCCCCTTCCCTCTGCCCACGCCTTAGACTTAATCTCTACCTCTCCCTTTCTATTCATCTGTTAGTGCTTTCCTCCCTGGGCTTCTGTAGCAGGCATCTACTCCTTTTTATGTCCCTCCCCAAAATAAATTTCCTTCATGTCAATTTCCTCCCCCAGGAAGTGCTCTGTGTCTTGTTTTTAAATAATATTTTTATTTTATAATAAACATTTTACCTAAAACAATATTTACACTTAGATTACTCAAATAAAAAGCTCTCACAGAACTACACAGGAAACACTATAATAAACACTAACATATTTATAGGTAAATTATATCCAATTTAAGATCACACATGGGGCCCCATATCATCTTCAATGTCTCTGGTTGATATCTGAAGGAATAATTCACTCCTGTGCAGGGGACCAGCACAAAGCTGAAGGTAGATAAATTCAGACTTGGAATAAGGCATATGTCTTTAACAGAGAAGTTAATTAATCATTGGAACAATTTGCTAAGGGATGTAGATTTTCCATCACTTGAAATTTTTAAATTAAGATTGGCAATCTTTCTGAAAATTTGATCTAGCTTGAACAAGCTGTTATGGGCTTGATACAGAGTTCACTGGGTGAACTACTCCGGCCTGAGCAACGCACAAGGTCAAACTAGATGATTATAATGGTCCCGTCTGGCCTTAAAATCTATGAAAGGTTTATGCACCACATACATCCCACTTGATCCCTGTTGTGAGGGTTTAAAGTGGGTGTAAAAGTTCATTGGCCTTTTGCTGGCCCTTTGTGCACCATGAATGCATAAAAGATCTGATCTAAAGCCCACTGAGCTCAGTGGAGAGATTCCTATTGACTTTAGTGAGCTTTGGATGAGGCCCCAATAAAAGAATGCCAATACCATCAACCCCAAGTGTTCCGATTTTATGAGTCAGGCTGCAAAAATCATGAGATTGTCTTTAAAATTAATAATTTTTTAAATAAAATGTACTTTCGATTGTTTTTATTTGCCTCCTGGTTTTTGAACCTTTAGGGCTTCTTAGGTTTGGGCAGAGTGAAAGGGGAGTACAGTGAGATGAGAACAGAGACAACTGGAGTTGAGTTGTGGGAGCCTCCTTGAAAGATGACTTGCTGGGGAAGGCAGTGGAGGGGTGTGGTCACAGTGTTAGGCAGCAGCAGTGTTTCAGGAAGCAAGCACTTCTATTAAGCTGTAAGGAGTGGGGTCTTTAGGGTGCTTTGTGTTTTGAAGCTTTTCTCTGCAACCATGAGTGCTTGCACTTTTTTTTTTTTTTAAAAGAAAACTGAGATTTTTTTCAGGTACTGTCTTGATTCCAGTAGCTGGGGCTTTAAGCAAACACCACATTTCGAAAGGCTCACAATAAAATTGCAAGAGTTGGTGACATTGTAATGCCTTATAATAGAATACACGTTAATTCTCATAGTGCATTCTCATGCTGAAGGCACAAATTCCGTCATCCATGGTCTAATTATGCATGTTCTTGCTACTGATGACACTTAAATAAAAAAATACTTTGATTTCTGCATGAGCTATCTTCTTCCTCTAAATAATTTATAACACAAACATCTGGATTAAGCAAACCAAATACTCCCAGCAAATTTTGCAAATACTTGATAGCATTTTGGTTTTCCTACATTTTCAAACCACACACGTGAAATCATCACTCTGTGGTTTACATTAAGTACACAGCTCTGCAGCAGAATTCTACCTTAAATTTGTATGTTTTGTGGCAATGTATAATCCAGTCTGAAAAGTAAATATTTTATTGTGTTCTTGTGCTTAGTATTTATTGATTAAAAAGGTGGACCCAGATTCTGCAAGCACTTAAACATGTTTGTGACTTTACTCATATGAGTAGTCCTGTGGAAGTTAATGAGAGAACTCATGTGCATAAAACTGCTTATGTTCATAAATGTTTTCATTATGGCCTTAGCCAGCTTTTAGAGAGGAAAGATGACCTAGGGTTATGGCATTTACTTGAGAGACCCAGTTCAATTCACTGTTCTGCCACAGGCTTCCTGTGTGACCTTGGGCAAATCACTTAGCCTCTCTGTACCTCAGTTTGCAAATGAGATCATAACACTTCCCTGCCTCACAGAAGTGTTCTGAGGATAATAAATATATTAAAAAGGTTGTGAAGAATTTTGAGATCTACTGATAAAAAGTAAGAGCTAGGTGGTGTTATAGCAAATTAAATCTTCCTTTGGATAAGCTGTTTTTAATGTTGCATTGTATTTTTCTGTCAGCCTCTGAAATAACTCTTGTGACTGCTATTCTAAAAGCTGTATAAATTAGAATTTCCAGAATACCCATTTGAAGTTCCTTTAATTCATTTGCTCAAATTGCATTTACAGGAATAATAAAGCATTTGTATGAATAGTAAGAATATCCACAGGTACATTAGATAAGATTTTAAAATATAAGGGATACAACCTACATGCTTCAAGGGATAAGACAACCACTAACTGCCTGAGGTTACAAAAAATTTCCCTTCATGGCAGTTTATTCTATAATTGCCCATTTCTGAGTTTTCTGAAGCATCTGGTACTGCTGAAAAGAGGATAGTGGACTAAGTGGTCTGTGGGCCTCATACAGTATGTCAGTTTTTGCATTCCTACACATCCAGGTAATAGCTGAGTGATGGAAATCGATGGCAGTGCTTTTGTTTTATCATTGAAAAAGGCATAAATATTCCCTTGTCAAAGAGATCCATTTACCTTGTGCCTTTCCTCCCAAAGATTAAACCTGAAAAACCTAAATAAAATCTCCCTCATTCTATTGCCATCAACAGAGCTCTTTTATGGCACATTTCAGGACAGCATCCCAGTTTAAAAAAGTGCTCAACCCCATTGAAGTTTATACCATCTTAAAGTTACAAATGTACTTAAATAGTTTCCTAGATAGGAAGGGACTTATGTACATGTTAACGTGCTTTCCTGAATTGAGGCCCATGTGATTAAAGATTACTTACATGAATAAGGTTTTGCAGAGTCAAGCCCAATGCTAGGCAATCTGGAGGTATTATGTAGTGGTCATAAAGGAGAATATATTATCTGGTTGTAATTTTGTTTGTTAAATAATCTGCTCCCCTGTTATGCATTGAATCAATTGTATGGTCACCTTGTTCTCTGTGTGTCTGTAATATTGTTTAGTGAATGTCTGTTACATCCCAGTCTTGCAATTGGATCCATGTGGGCAAATCTTTGCTGCCACATAGACTGCACTGATTTCAGTGGGTCTCCGCGTGGTCGGAAAATCTGCCCATACCAATCCAGTTGCAGGCCTCGAGCCTTATACTTGGGATATGCTTGGGATTTCCTCCATGATCTGTACAGCTCTGAGCGTGCTGTCAGCTCTTAACAAATACCACAATGAGAGATAATACAGAGCCCCTCAATGCGACTCAGGTAATGTTGTGTGATGCAAGATAGTCCATCCCTCCAGCACCTAAGGTTGCTGCTTCCTATCTTCTAATCATTCCTGCTCCTTTTTTCTTCGGGAATGAAACTCAGAAGCTAACTGCTAATTGTGTCTTTCTTTACGCCAATGCAACTCCACTATGTCAATGAGATGGCTCACGTGCATTTGGGGGTTCCAAGGATCTAACCAGTTCTGTTGATTGGTAGTTCTGAGCATCTATATTGTAGTTTAGGAGCGAATGTGAAGCTAGTATGCCTATGTTTGCTTTTCCACCTGTAGGGAACACTCCAGTATTTTACAACTGTGGACCTATAATGATTATTATTTTATTTTTAAAATAGGATTGCCAAGATCTTTGTATAAAATACATCACCTTTCAACACAACAAAAGGCATTTTATGTGTAAAGATGGTGATCAAAATTTGTCTTTCAAGTGACAGTTCAGATTATGGAAATGCTTTGGGCTGCTGGATTACACTGCTGGAGACAGGCCGAATATAATCCTCAGGATCTGAGCCTGCCTGTGGCACAGATCCTGAGGATTTACTCTCATTGGAGTCAGTGGCAAAATACCTAGGCCAAAATTTTCAAACTTGGCACCAAACTAAGTGGCCTGATTTTCAGACGTGCTGAGCTCCTGCAGTTCCCATTGACTTCAGTAGCAGCAGGATGTGATTGTTTATCAGGTAAGCCAATATGTTGAATCTGACGAGACCAGATGTTATTCCTTAAGTTGCACCTCAGAAAATCCAGCTGCTTCTTCTAGGTATCTATACGTACTTAGACACCTAACTGTAAGGACCCAAGGTGGAAAATAACTGGCCATAATATTACCTCAAATCTCTGATTTGCGGAAGGGAGAACAGAGAGAATTCCAGGTTATTAGTAGAAACCCCCCCAGTCCTTTATTTAATGATCTGTTTGTTGAGTTTTATGGAATAAGGTTACATACAAAGAAGCTTTTGTAGTGTCACTTCTACAGTTGGTTATATTGTTTACACTAGTAGGAAATAAAGATTAGGTCTTGCAGGTGACTGTACTACACACTAGAGTCAAGAATGAGGTAGGTAGATCATAAAAAGAATGAAAACAATGTGCAGAAACTTCCTGGACAATCAAAGTCTCCCCACGTAAAGGACGGGAAAGTGACATATAGTAATTGAGGCGGTACACTGAATTTGGTTCAGAATGGAAGCATTGCTGCCCCTGGAATGTATATTCAATCCAAAAATTAGCAGACACATTCTATTTGGAATTAGATGTAAAGCTGAAAACACTGACTGTGCACCCCCAGCTTCTACACATGGGGAAGGTGTTGGCATTTCTCCCAGGATACTGTCTCTAAACCCTGCTCAGCTGCTCCATTTTTGGTATCAGCCTACAGATAGTAGATATCCTATAAATATGACTCCCTTATGCCTTTCTAGTGGCTGGAAGGAAGGAGCTTTTTGTCTCTTCAAAGATGCTTGGATGCTGTCTCCTTCCCCTGGAATCTGTCATTCTTAGAGCTTCCCTGTAATTCCTAGCATCATAGTATCCTAAAAGCCTCTCAGGAAAGTTAGATGTGTATAAAATTCTCCAGAAGTTGCTTGTTTGGGCCCCTTCACTTGCCAAGGAAATCTTCGTTCTTGCTGTGAGTAGGTGGATTTTTCCAGTCATGTGTCTGTTATAATAATATGCTCACACCTGCAAGTCTGCAGGGCTGATAACAGAAGTGCCAAACTGTGGTTTGCAAAACTGCTGGCACTTGAAATCTGAGATATATCAGGGGAACAATTTATCCAGTAAGTTGGGGTCAGGATGACACTTTTTGGGGGGATCAGATTCTAGCTAATTCTGTCAGATTCCTTTGCCCAAAAGTGGAGCTTTGTGATTAGCCACGTGAGAGAAAGTGTGCAGGTTTTACTAAGCCTTGCACTAAAAGGTGTGAGTGCTGTGGAGATGGGATAAGCCACATGTCTGCATTTGAAAGCCATGACAGGACACATGGCCTATCATTAGAGACAACGAGCTGCCAGAACTGATAGATCAGCAGCGTGTGAGGAAAAGGACGTGAGGCAGTGAGACAAACAGGGAGTCTTTGAACATTTGGGATTTCACAGAAAACTGTTTGCGAGTGGGGAAGGTCTGGCTCCCTTCTTCAGAGTTACAGCTTAACCTAGTAAGTGCTAACTCTCTGTGCCCACCCAAACTTCACATGCCCAAGATGGAACCTCACCCAAGGCCAGCAATAGGGGTCAGGAGTCTGCTCAATCCATTGGGAAGCATGTTTCAGCTCCCGCCTTTTTCTGTCCATATAGAGAGTTAATGCAGCTCTCTTATTTTGTTCTTGCATGGACTTTGGGCTCCTGTGTTGCTGAAATGTGTTGTTTCCATGGAAACGCACTGAGCTATCTCAGACCTGCATGTTCGACTCCCAGAACCAGATGCATGTGGCGGGGCCTTGGCTCCCACAAAGACAGGGGTATGAGTCATGGCAATCATCAGCTCTCAAAGAGAGCGATGGATTTTCACTGAATTCAAACAGAAGGCTAGGACTTGAATTTGGATATTTTTAACGCAACTTCAAGACAAATCTGAATTGGGAGGAGCCCTTTTCCCCCTTTGTCGACAAACCCAGGCTGCCTCGGGATACTAAAGAAGAATGAATGATTCTTTTTAAACGGGGAGTTTGTCAGAAGGGACCACCGGATCATCCAGTCTCTAATACCACCCAGCCCTCCACATGTTAAACCCAACCTCTAGAATTAGACCAAAGTATTACAGCCCGCAAGAGCCTAAGCTGTTGTGTGGCACAGGCAGAGAATAGGGTGAACCGAAGTGCACCATTACCTGAGGCCCCGGCAGTGGCAGAGAATTGGGTAAGTGAGACGTACCCATGTAATCATAGCAAATGACCTGTACCCTACACAGCAGCGGAAGGTTCCTACCCAACCCCAGCCATGGTGGTCAGTCCCGTTCTGCACCCCTATCTGAGAAATCGTCACAGGGATGTTGTCTGTGCACATCGGCCCCTTCTGAAATTCCTAGTCTGCTTAATGCCAGCCACAGCAGCCTGCCTTAAAGCTTATCCTGACCCACTTAGATCCTCACCCACAGCTTGGTAAAGGCAATGGGAGTCTCTCCGTTGAGTCCAGGGAGCTTCGAATCAGGCCCTTAATGCCTTTCCCAGCACACACAACGTGATGCACACCTAAAGATAACATTTTCCACTCCTTGACTGGCACTCCTAGCTCCAGGTAGAACCCATTTTGGAATTTAAGCACACACCTAACTTTAACCGTTTGAGTTGTCCCAAGCAGGAGGGCAACTTTCTTGTCAAATCAGGGCCCTAATGCCTTGTTTGGTGGTTTGAAAGGTATTTGCATATATGAACCTGCACGTTTACTATTTTTAAGTGCCCTAAATGTTTGAAAATCTGCCCCACTCTATGATTTCCTTTCTTCTGGTTATTGCCAAAGTTATTAGCCTCCTTTCTCTAGCAGTATAGGTGTGCCTAAAGCATTGTGGTAGCAAAGGTGCATATACCAAAACAGAAGAAAAGTTCCTGCGACCAAAAATCTTACAAACTTTGATCCTGATATCACTGCTGATGAAATTGAAAGCAGAACCCCCATTGACTTAATAGGGTGCAGGATTGGACCTTAAATGAAAAATAGCTACATTCTGATTATAAAAAACCCGTTGAGTGCTACATGTGTTAATCAATGCACATCGGCATTGTGGAACAGGCAGGTGCGAGGACTGGGGGTTAATAGATGGGGGATTTGAAAGAGGAGCAAAGAAGATATAGGAGGAAATTCATCCCTGTTCAGGGGGCCAGCACAAGGCGATGCAGCACTTAGGCCCTATATTGAGGAAACATGGATTGAGAAGTTGTACCAAGCAGAGTTGACAGTGGACAGTGGATGTAAAGGGAGCAGTAAAGAGAGAGCCTTGAGCAGAGTACAGGAAGCAGGATGGGATGTAGAAAATCCAATCATCACAACAGGAATGTCAGGTAAAAAGCAAAAGTCTTCCCTTTAATCAGAGGCTGCATCTGAGCTGAACTTTCTTAAGTGAATAAAATGCTTGCAGCATAATGAACATGGGGTGGTTGGGTTTTGGGGAGGGACGGGTGTCTACATTTCCAGGATGCAATAAATTAGTCACTGTGGTAGGTAAGTGGCAGGGCTTTTGTACTACATGTTAATTTTGTGGCCTGCATGTGTGAGGCATATGCTTTATTAGTTTACAATGAACCCAGATCCTTTGCAGTTTGAAGTGGATTGCTAATCTGTTGCGTAAAGTGCAAATAATTATCTAACTGTATTGTGGAAACACTTGAGAATTGTTGAAGGTGAAAACAAGGTGAAGCCTGAAGCCACCTGGAGTGTGTTTTGTACAATATCGCACCAGTGGGTAAACACACAAGGATGCCCTTGACAGACTTAATCACATACAGAGCCAGGAAGTGCAATCACTGAACAGCAAAATATAGCTGTCACTTTCCTCACTAATTTCAAGTATCATCTCTCTTTCGTTATTTTGAAGTAGCACGAGGGAATGACGGAGGAACAGAAGTGGAGCAGGTGGGCTTGGAGGAGACGCAGGATGGCTGAACAGTCGGAGGCAAAGGAGCCGTGTGAGTTTATGGGCAAGCAGCTGAGCGAACCAGGGAGGTTTGCATATGCAGCTCTCTGTGGAATATCCCTGGCTTGCCTGTTTCCTGAAAAGGAGCAAAGGTAGGATGGTGCACAAGGCAGATTTTGTGCAGTAGCTCAAACAGATTCTGATAACAAGCCAATCATGTGCGTGGGAAAGATTAGATTAGATAGAAAAAGAGCGCTAAACAGGCACTAGTGGCTGCAAGAGGCTGTCTTTCCAAGGAGGAAGTCTCTTAACCATGCCATAGGGGCAGACTGGTTTAAGCAAAGGTTTTAGGCCAGATCCTTTGAGATACTGAAGTTAATGGGAATTGAGGGTCCACACAGGATCAGGTCTGTTTTTGAAGGTACATTCCTGATTCAGGATAAGCCTCAGCGTTTGATCTCTGTGAAATCTTACAAAGAAAAGCTTTCTTGTGAGCTTTCCCCAGTAAAATCTTGCAGGAGTTTGTCATGTCCAAGGTAACAGTGGCATGTATTTTTTCTGATCAAAGAGGTTGCATTTAACTGGATCCTGCAAAATGCCCATAGATAGTCTCAAAATGAAGAAAATGTGCATCATTTGGGCATCCATGGAGGAGATTTTGGGTAGAATTTTTGGAAGTGCCCAAGGGACTTGAGAGCTTAAATCTCAGGGCTTGTCTACACGGAGAAATTTACTGGCGTAACTATACTGCTATGGTCACTCTGCTATAATTAGAGGTGAACTCCTAGTGAGGACACTCTTTTATTATAAGCATGTCCACATGGGGCGTTATACCTGTATAACTAACGCAGTATAGTGATGCCCATAAATTTCCCCATGTAGACAAGCCTGAAGGCAGTGGTCGGTTGGGAGCTGCAGCTGGGGCCACGGCAGAGGGGCCGAGGCTGGGGCCAGAGCTGCAGCTGGGGCCAGGCCGGGAGCAGGGCTGGGAGAAGGGCCGCAGTCACAAGCTGGGCCGCGGGCTGGGAACCAGGAGCAGAGCTGTGGCCTGAGCCATGTACAGGAGCTGAGGGGCTGAGGCTGCAACTGTGGCTGGGGGCAGGGCCGGGGCCAGAGCGGAGCTGGGTGGCACTGTCTCCCTACCCCCCGGGGGGGCTGGCCAGGCCCCACCATGCCCCCCTGAATGTTCCTCACACCCCTGTAGGGGAGCGTACCCCACAGTTTGAGGACCATTTCCCTAAAGCATTGTATGAGACGTAAGCTTCTAAATCTCTCTTGAAAATGGGGCTTGAGCACAAGTCACGTAGGCACTATTGAAAATTGTACTTCTGACAGTGTGGAATACACAGTACAACCAAGAATAAAACCTGGGAAAAAATCTTGCCTTAATCCCCTGGACTATCAGGCTGCATCAGTTGTTTATCTTCAGCTTCTGGGTCAGAACAGTGGGGATTGAATTCTGCTTGTATTGAGACAGAGGATGACAATTCTTCCCTGTGAACATGCCACTTATTCCCATTACTATTACACACACACCGGGGGAGCACATATCCCAGAACATCAATATAGAGCCTACAAGTCATAAACATTTCTCTAAGTTTGTTGCCTAGACAATGTTCATTTCTGGCAGGGAAGAAAATGAGGGTCTTGACTTATATTTTCAGTTGTTTTAAATCAATTTTCTCTGTGATTCCTACCTTCAGAGCCGCCTATGAAATTTAAAAGTATTATGAGTTTGTGCATCCATAGCCCATTGGAACATTAAGAAAAGATATACAGCCTAAGACTGATATTAAGTGTTTTCTCAGTTATTTTTCTCAACCATATTTACTTTCCTTTGCATTTAAAATTTCGTTATGCTTCATGCAAAGTGAGTCTCTTAGCACTGCTGATGTCAAGCCCCAGGCCTAGGAAGAGTAATGGTCCTAGCCACTCCAGACTGCTTTCTTGCCTACGCAAAAGGCTGATAGTGTTCAGATATTCTGCTGACTTTTTATTGGGTTGTTTGATTTTTGTGTGAACAACTATAGATCTTTAGAAGTTGAAAATAAGGGCTTGTCAAAGGCCAGGAAAAAGCAATAAAGAGCTCTAAAGTGCTTTACATGCATTAAATTATATCTCACACCTTTGTGAAGGATCCAAGTGTTACAATCCTCTTCTGCAGGGAGGCTAAGTGATTTGTCCTAGGTGACATGAAAGAGCCAGGGTTATAATGCAGCACTGCTAACTTGTAGACCTGTGCTCTAACATACAGACCACACTGTCACCTTTAAATAGTGATGTAAAACTTTCACTTGACAGCCCAGGACTTTTTTTATACTCCTAAAAAAGATTTCTTTGCTTTCACCATCTTCCTTTAATAAACTGAAGCTGAGAAGCTGAAGGCTAAGGCTGTGACTTGAATGCCTTTTAATCAGCGTTTCAACTCCTAGAGTCTAAAGTGAAGGTGACTTAGGCAAGAGGAGATGATGAATGTTTGACTTGTATTGCTTGTGTTGTTATGCAGCTCCTTTAGGATGAAGTTTATTGAGGACTTGGTGAAATGGCTTGAGTTTTCAGATGCCGTCTTGCCTGCTATGACTGCGTTCACTAGCGGTTTGGGCGGCGAGGGCACAGAAACCTTTGCTCAGATTTTACTGAAGGATCCTGTCTTGGAAAATAATCCAGTCATCATTACACAAGTAAGTTCATCCCTTCCCCTCTTCCAGTTGGCTTGTGGATAAAGGGCCTTGTCAGAGCTGCCTGCCTGTCTGAAATTGTCTTTCTGTAGAATTGGGCATAGTAAATCCCATTTTATATGCATTTAAAACCTCAGGTTACTTTCTGTTTTTAAAAAAAAAAAGGGGGTGGTGGAGTGACTGACTTTCTGCCCCTCCATTCATCCTTGCATCCCTATTGTGTCTGAGTGATGGACATATGACCTGGCTAGATTCCACTGAATAAGAGAGGCCTAGAATCTTTGATACCTTCTCTGCTTCAAAATGTGCTGTACAGCCAATGTTTAGAGCCCTTCGTTCTAATGGGAGAACTATTAACCTTTTCACTGCTACCATACCACAGCTACTCTGTTCTCTTCCTCCCCATCCACATTGGATTGAAATCAATGGAACACTTAGGGCAGGTCTACACTTAAAGCTTCAGCTCTCTCATTGACATAGGGGTTAGGTCAGTATAACTATGTCGCTCAGGGGTGTGGATTTTTCACACCTCTGAGTGGCATAGTTATACCGATGTAAGTTTGTAGTGTAGACCTGATCTTAGACCTAATGGGCCTGATTCTCATTTACACAGAAGCCTGTTTACATGGATCAGGCAGTGCAAAGGGCTTTAAAGTAAGCATAAATTACAGTTACACCTACTTTAAGGTTGCCAGAATGGGGTAGAGGTGCATTAGTCTAAATGAGAAGTAGGCTGTGAGTAAAAGTGCCCCTGTGTTTAATTTAATTTGTTTTGTAAATTCTGAGTTGGTGAGCCCGGACTGTCTTAAAATGTTGTGTGTCCTGGGCCTGAAATAAAGGTAAAAGAAGCAAAGTGGTTTGGTGTCAGAGTTGTCTGTGTGAGAAGTAAAGGCAAAAGAAAAATCTCTGTAGGTTCCACATATGTTGAAGTGGTGAAGAATCACTGAGTGAGCCACGCACAGGAGAAACTCCCATATTTGAGCAATGGTTATGTAACAGTCAGCTCAAGTGCTGGCCCTTCGCAGAATGCAGGAAACGCAGGAGGCTCATAGTCCAGATAGTTTAGATAGACAGTTGGATCAAAGACAACTTCCAGGACATAAGTATGGTTTGTTCTGTTGCTCCAGCCAACTGAAATCAACGTGTCTGGATATTTTCTGGGTTTTCTGTACCGACCAAATTACCTCCTTGCTGCTTCTGCTTTCTCCCTCTTTGTCTTCCCAGCTCCCTCTCTTCCATGAAGGATTCCCTTTTAAAGGGGCCGGGCTGCTCTTCCTACTTTTCTCTTGGTTTGGTTGCTGAAACTTTAACATTTTGCTTGCTCTGAGGTTGTGCTGCTCAGAGCATCTTGCACATCCAGGAGTTTAAAAGTAAAAGCTTGGGGGCCAAAGGGGTATGAGCATGGGGATTTCAGGAGCATTCAGGGAGGAGGTCTCTGTAGGGAAGGAGGCTCAAGTGTAATATGGACACTAGTTAAGATGGATCAGTTCCTTCTAACCTATATAAATTAGCTGTCACTGTACAGCAGAGACTCTTCTTGAGTGTCCCGGGACTTTGTGTCTTTGGTTCAGAGAGAACAGTAGAATATAGGAGTCTTATCTATTGATTCTCTCAGTGTTTCTGGGACAAGCTTTAGAGTAGTTGTATTTTTCGCTAGAGGAACAGCTGATCTTATTGAAATAGATCACATGAGCAAATACTTGATTTGCCCAAAAGAATTATATAGGGAAATGGTCACTGTAAATTGATGTAACATTGATGCAATGAGGCTTTTTTTGATGTAAGTGGCAAAACACCTTGCTGGGTGGGAACCACCATATACTCAAACTGAGATCAGCGTTTCCTTGGGATTTGAAGGTAAACAATCTAGGAGACAGAACTTGAACTGCTCTTATCCCGCCATTCTTTGGTTTCCTGTTGTCTCTGTTTCCTGCACGTACTCACTTCACTTTTACAGTTTGTTTGATTGAATTCTGATAACCATAAAGTTCTGGAATCCGTGACAATTTCCTGTTAGTGCTATGGAGTGTGCTTTTATTAATATTGTTGCTTAATATGTATTCTGCACTGATACTGAAGGGATGATGCATGAAGGCAGGTGGCTGAGTAATCTGCGGGGATTTACAGAAGTGCTTCTTTTACCTTCTGTTGCATATTGCACACTTCTGTTGTTACCCTTGCACTGAGATTTTCTTTTCTTTGTTGTGAAGTGGCCGAGAGGACAGAACATAAGTGATATCTTGACACTTGTACAGACACTTGTTCTTGTGGATATTACAGATTAAAGGCTGTCTTCTGCTGTTAGTTCTGAATGCTGTATTTTTCTCCCAGATCTAATTTTCTTACGTTTCTGCGCTCATTCCTTGAATCTGAGAGGAGAGAGGCTGAATCTTATCAATCTTGTTAATACTCTCCCCATCTTCATGGTGTATCTTAAGAAGAATCTGTTGATTGAATGAAATCTTGAGGATTATGGATATTATTTATGTTCATTTCAGATGACAAATGCCGTTAAGTGTTGGTAAACTGAATCCTTTAAGGGCAGTTAGTTCTGGCAAGTAAGACAGCAGGGATGCTATGAATGGAGATTGCCTTGCACATATAAAGCAGTCCGGTATAAATAAACCTTCTATAAAAACTAGCAAACTCTCACTTGGAATGTATTTAAATGATCTTGTTGTCTTAAGGAACTTAAAGTTGTTAATAACTTTTTAGGGAGGAAGTTATTAAAGGTGACCTGAAGAAGGGGCAAATATTGGGCTTGTTCCCTTATTTGTTTCTTTTTGGCATGTAAAAAGCTGAAAAGTTGTTACTCCTGCTTAGAAATATGTAAAACGTCTGTTTTCCCATGTTTTTTCAAGAGATATCCTTTGGATGTCCCTGAAACGTGAATTAGAAGCTGTCTGTTGTTAGGAAAAAGGTGTTGAATCTTCAACAAAACAACTTCTCTTCCAATTGTTTATTGGGTATTTGGGTTAAATAAGTATGAATACAAAATATACAAAATCCAAGAGTCTGAATAAAAATCACTTCCCTCTCTCAATCAGGTTTCACATGTTTGGTGTCTGTGGTGTCCTAAAACTACTAGCTTTTTAGTTGTCCACAGAGTTTTACAGGAGAAGCAGGACGTGAATTTCAAATTAAAAAACAAGCAATTAAAAGACTTTAAAAGAGCCTCTCATGCCCACTTCATACATTATAAAGAAACAAACAAGGGCACAAGGCCAATTTCATTTTTCTTTTGTAGGTCATCTTAACAAAACTGCTGAGGCAAGGGGCAGAAAGAACAGACTATTATTTTTTTATCAAAACTAATCAATACTTGTTTTGTTTAGTTGATAACACACACAAGTGTAGTTCAAAGTCTGAGAGAACTAGAAACAGGTGGGCACAGCTATAGTCTCCGATATAAACTTTAACCCCAGTTTGTCACTGAGTCAGTCAATAGCTGCACCAACCTCTCAGCTTTTGAGACCTGCTTAAATCCTCTAACCCCATAGGCCAACATTTTCAAACACGAGTGCCTGAAGTTAACCTCCATATTTAGCCACCTAAATAAGTGGTCTGAGTTTAAAAAAGGCTGAGCCTCCCACAACTCTCCTTGAAGCCACTTTTGCCAATCAAATGTGCTTCTCATCTAGGTCAAACCTATCAAGGATTGTTATCCCGTAACAATCGCCCCAAGGGTTTGCTGCACTAGTCCTTCTCTTTTCTGGGTCAGCTGATAACCTCTACTTAGAAATGATGGCTGGGAACAAGGTTGATCATTCACTTAAATCATATGTAATGATTTTAAAGGAATTGAAGCCTGTTTGCCTATTCTTCCAAGAAAGACACTTTTTCTGGGTCTGGTTATTCCTGCAGGGGTGGCAGAACCTGGGGAGGGGCTCCACTCCTGCATAAACTCATGTACATCTGTGGATAGAGGGGAGGTGAAAGCATGATCCAGAGGGGTTAGAGCAGTCGCTTTGGGGCCTGGGATTGGACTGGGGAGCAGGGAGAAGGACCTGGAGGGTCTGGAACATTCCGGAAACAGGTATGAACACCTGGGAACCTCCTTCCCCTCCTGGACTCAGCTTCCCTTTTCCCACATCAAATCTCAGTACTTCCCATCACTTCCTTCTTATCCCTCGGCCCACCCATTTTTAAGAAGCTCCTTCCCCCATCTGTATTCAGGTAACTAATTCCCATATCTGAATTATACAGCCGAACCCTCCCCATCTGAGAACAGCAGTACAGAACCCAGGGAGTTACATTTGATTTGGGAGTATCTACATTTTCCCCTTCTTGCATTAGCGATTGGCTAAGAGCAGCTCACTCACCATTTCGGATTTCCCACACTCAGGGGTAGAAAGAGGGTTGGAAGAGTTTCTAGGACACACATTATGCTTAGGCACAGACGGACTAATAGTCATAAACTCCCTGGCAGCATCCTGGTTCTTCAGCTGTGCTCTTCATTTCCAGAGAGATAGGATTCTTCCCTATCAAAATGCACGTGCCTGGCTTTTCCTCACAATATCTTCCTTGAATGCGAGAGAGATGCATGTAGTGCTGTATGCCATGTCTGCACGCAACCTTAAACATCTTGAGCGATGATACAAGAGCAGAACATGATAATAATACCAGTACTTTGTCCTTTGTTAGCACCCTCCATCTAAGTGCAAAATTAATCCTCGCAGCCTATATGTGAGAGGTCTGTGCTACGCTCTCCATTTTCCAGAAGGGGAAATTGAAGGCCACAGAAATTAAATTCAAATGTCTTTAAAAGTGGCCATCAATTCAGGTGCTCAGTCTGAGGGTATATCTACACTGCAGTTAAACATCTGTGGCTGGCCTTTGTCAGCTGACTCAGGCTCATGGGCCTCAGGCAAAGGGGCTGTTTGATTGTGGTGGTAAAAGTCTACACCACAATTAAAGAGCCATGTGTTTTTAACTGCAGTGAAGACATACCCTGAGAGACCTGAGGCCTGGTTTTTCAGAGATGCTGCGCATGCTTAGCTACCATTGACTTCAGCTAGAGTTATGGAAGCTCAGGGCTTCCATCAGGCCTAAGGTGCTTCAACTTAGGCACCCAAAATTTGGAGACCACCGTTGAAAATTTGGACCTAAATGAGTTGACCAAAGACACACAGAATGTCTGTGGCAGATCGAACCTACATCTCCAGATTCACAAGCCCTGTATAATTGGTTGGTGCAGTCTGATGATGACATGATTATCTGTGATAAATTTACACGCTGCTCCTTTATACATAAGTGAATTGCTCTACCAAATTGCTCATGACTGTGTCTGTCCAATTACATATAGCAGGATATGGATACCTTTGTGTTTAAAGCATCTGGATTTGATATATACTGTTTTACTGAAATGATCCACTATGGCTTCTCATATTTACATACAGACATGCTGTGATCACTCAATTATAGTATATGTCTAATACATTATTTTTGAGTAAAATGCCATCAAATTTAACTTACTTGTTTCATTTTTTTGTTTGTTTGTTTTTGTTTTGTTTTAGGATCTTGTGTCCTTCTCTCTTAAGGATGGTGAGTGTTCTTATTATTTGTTTTTATGATCTTTTCGTATAGACTTATTTACATCACATACGGTAAAAAAAATTTTTTTAAATCTTATTCCGAAGGTGAATACACTATCCTAACTACTATAATGTTGTTTGCATTCTTTTAATGTCAACAGCACACAGTTTCCTTGATTTAACTTCAAGAGAACCAAGAGAACTTTTGTTCTTTAAGATAAATGTTTAATAGTAACCTATAGTTAAAATCTCAATGAATCTCTCCTGCTTGTTGATCTCCTGATCTCACTCTAACCTACAGACCTCTTTCCATCATGGCTTATCACGCAGATGTGTCCAGTAGCAGAAAAGTTCTGAAGCTAAATAATTGAAATGAGTTTCTTTCAAAGAGGCTTATGGAACCTAGGTGCCCAACTCCCAGTGAAAGTCAATCAGGCCATTTTGAAAATCTCAGCCTAAAATATTGGTTCTGCAAGTTTCTTCCAATTACTGGCTAAAATGAAGACCTATCCCTGGAACAAATTCCTGATCTCCTGTGAAGCCTATCCTGAACAAATAATAGTATTTTTTGGGTTTTTTTAGCAGACAAATGTTTTGTTTTAAAATCCAGGAGGTGGATTAAATTACTGGAATGAAATTATTAATGATATAAAAATGTCTAACTGTAGCAAACTCTTCAGATCAATGGCTGCATTTGGCCAACTATTTTCAATACACGTTTGCACAGGACTGAAGTTAATTCATTGTTGTTAAGCCTTATCCATATCAGGACAAAGTGGCTTTTTTCATTGGCTTTCTCAGTTTATTTTTAATAGAAAACTGAAAAGTTAGGCAGCTATTACAATAAAGGTTACTACATCCCTCTGAAATAATAAAAAGTAGTATTTTCATGTTATCACTTCACAAGTTCATCTATCCCTGTGCTGAGAAAGCGGAAACCAAGGTGGGAGTTAGCGGAGAAGCAGGATGGGTCCGTGTTTAGGGCACTAGGCTAGAACTTGAGATATGTGGTTTAATTACCTGCTCTGCTACGGACTTCGCTGTGTGACCTCAGCAAGTCACTTAGGCCTACATCCTCAAAGATATTTAGGTATCTAATGCCAGGTCAGACAACTGAGCCTGTGTAACTACAGACGCTGTTTTTGCTCATAACATTATCCAGTTCTTTAGTCTTTCTGTGCTTCAGATTCCCATCTGTGAATTGGGGCTAGTAACTCTTCCTTACCTCACAGGGATATTGTGAGGATAAATATATTAAAGACTCTGACATGCTCAGATCCTTTAGTGTTTGAGGTTAGATAAATACCTAATCTAAACAAATAGGTAGGTTAACAACTGTCTGTGAAGTGCTATCTCCATATCAGGTCTCTCAAGGAGACTTGCCAGATGTTTCAAGCTGGTATCTTGACACGCACATCCATGAAATGCAATGACGTCTTTCATGCCAAGAGTGCACACAGAATACTTTATGACAACGAGAGGCAGATGCGGTGGAGATGGACACTGGAAAAGAAATAGATCTGACACAAAGTGTTTAAAATCTGATATGCTTAAAATATCTTTTTCTTTGGCGCTCTTGCTTCCCAGCCCCAGAGTAATTCTTTTTACTACTGAATGCTGTCAGATTGCATTGCCTATTCCTTCAGCTGATGCAATGAAGAATAAGTATAAACAACTGTCAGCAATATACATATACAAAAGCTAGCTTGTAGCTGGATCTGTTTTTATTATTAAACTCCAGTCTCCCTGTTATAGTAAATAAGAAGTACTGAATTTAAAGCTTATATTTGGAGGTGCATTTAGACAAGGTAATAAATCTTGTATTGTCACTTAGATGTTGGGAGCTGCATCTTTTTCCCCACAAGTCTATTTCACATTGTTTTTGGCACTGGTCTTGCTGCAGCCTCTCCCTGCTGGGAATGAAGATATGACCCACCTCCCCACAATTGCCAGTGCCTCCTACCAACTGCAAGAAGGTAAAAAGAGGTCTTGCCACATCTCCTGAAAGAGAGGTGGAGTGAAAGAGGAGGACATCATTTGCCATATAGGCACTCGCCTGTTATAGTGCATCTTTGCTGACAGTGAGGAGATTTGTAGGCAAGAATTATTTCACTATAAGATGATTTAGGTGGGCACATAGGTCCTGATCATCAGCTATTGTAAATCAGCCCAGGTCCACTGACTTCTGTGAAGCTAATGAATTCATAGTCCTGTGCTTTACCATGTACAAATTGGTGAACCATCATTTCTCCCATGCCGGAGGTATGCTGGCATGAACTGGAAATTCTATCTCAGTATACAACATAGTCACTACCTAGAGCAGAGTGCAACATTTGCTGTTTGATCTGATCTGATTAAAACTGATTGATTACCTGTTTTTCCATCTATTTAAGGCTATTACGATGCCCGAGCAAGGGTGCTGATCTGCCACGTCACTTGGCTGCTGAGAATCCCTTTAGAGGAGCTAGAAGTCTTGGAGGAGTCTCTACTTGAGAGTCTGAAGGAACAGAAAGAGGAAAAATCAGAGTAAGAGCATTTGTAACAGAGCTTTGCATTGGCTGTGGGTTTAAAACAACCTCCAACCACTTCTCCCAGCATGAAACCTCAACGTGAATCACCTGCATTCTAGTCCGGTCTCTTACACTCCCTCCCATGACTTAGCTAATCAGTTATGGCTTGTTTTTTTCAGAAGTGCTCACAGCTCCAGCTGATGTCAATTGGAGCTGTGAATACTCGACACTCTAAAAATATGGTCACTGAGGAACAACCTTACAAGATTCTGAAGGCAACTCAGCACCTTACAGGATGGGGCCCTTACCTCTTTGCTTCAGTTTCCCTGTCTATAAAATGTGGATAATAACAACTAAGAGATCTAAGGAGGATTGATTATGGACCAAATGTTCTGTAGTCATTAGAGCTGAACCGAGTGGGCACCAGCAGATAATGTGGCTGTATGTTTGTAAAGCACACTGCTACTGAAAACTGCTAAGGGCTAGTTTTGATTATTTCAATTGGAATACTCACTAGTAAGGTCCTAATCAATATAAGTAATGTTGGAAGAATGAGGCTCCAAAGTAAGTGCTAAGTATTATTGTTCAACCCCAGTCTAATCCCCATCTCTACAATAATGCCTCTGCCGCTATGATGTTACTACAAACTTTTAGCTTCAGAAGCTCAGCTGGTGACTTCAGTGGAGCTGCCCTGGTTTACATCAGCTATGGATAGGGAACCAGGTCTAGAAAGGTGTTTAGGTGCCTAAAGGTGCAGACAGGTGCCTGGTGTGATTTGACTTCAAAGGGATTTAGGCGCCTAATCAGATAGGCCTTTTGTAAATCTTGCTAGGCACCTATCTGCAACTTTAGGCACCTGAATACCTTTGAAAACCTTTGTAAAAACCTTTGTTCTTAATATTTAAGATAATTAATTTCACCCTCATGATAAGAAATTTCATTATGAAACTGCCAAAGCACCACGGATTGTGCCGTTTTGGGAATAAGGTGAACTGTTCTTTAGTTGCTGTGCAAAGGGAGCAGGTGGAGTCAGCAATATGGTGAATGGTGAGTTTTAATTCACATGCCGGAGATATGCGTAAACACAACAATCTCATTAGCTTAATCTAATCAAGTGCTAATAAACTCATTAATCAATATCTGTGACCCTGTGTTGTTCAGATGCTGCCGTGGATTTTCTGAACAGCTTGTCGCAATAATTTCTCGTTAATGACTTTATTGTAAAAATGAGAAATCAAAATAATCTCACAGATTGTGAATGGCTGAGCAGGACAGGTTTTTACTGTAAACCAGGAGCAAGGGTCGGAACTGATGGATTTCTTGTGCTGTGGCTGCTGCTGGGAATGGACTCCCTGGCATGTAAGAATGCACGTAATGAGGGTGACGTTTTTTTGATTAGTTTGCAAAGTTCTTCACCCTTGGAGATGGTATTACAACAATGACTGATTATATTTTGTTCAGACTAGGGCTCAGTTTCTGGAGCCTGTTCCTGAGAGGAACCACAACCTAAACCAATGCACATTGCATGTGTTCATCACTTCTTAGGGCCAGACCAGTGGTGACTGCAGAATTGCATTACGTTAGAAGCTTTGCTTTGAAAACTTTCCTTCAGAAACTAATGAACAGATCAGAGGGAGGGGAAGCCTTAGGCATTATTAAATGGGGCAGTGGATGGCTCAAGACATTGGAAATTGGGCTATGGAGTCTCTCAAGTTCACCTCTTAGTCACTGGTTCAAATCCAGCCATGGTCAGTCAGAACTAGACATTGACTGCTACCTAAAAAGCTTCAAATGGTAACAATGTGAAACAATCCAGTGTCCATGTAACAAAAACTGTTATCACAGTTAATCCTCTTGTTGGCAGTCTACACGGAGAGGCCCCAGAGACTAAATAAATGGATGTGGAAACTGAGCACAACATTCATTCCTCCAGGTCTGGGCTGAGGAATATTGGCAAGGGACAGTGTGAGGAAAACAGCATTTCCTGTGGCCTACCTGGACTTTCAATAAATAGAAAATAAATTTTCTAAGACTCAGGAAGAGGAGTGCATGACTTTGCTATGCATGGAAATGAGAAGGTGTCCAGTGCATCTCGTCACTTTGATATATTCCAAGGGATCCTTTGTGGTCATTCTCTGATCAGATACCACCTATCTTTCAGGGACTTCTGCTGGCTTGAGTCAGCAGGAGGTCTTGCCTTTGCTGTGGTGAGCCTGCCAGTATGGAACTTGCTTCTGACTGGCATCTGTCATAGCCCGTTCCTCACGCTTTTCAACAACTTGCAGGACTCATGCTACAGCACTATAAATAGCAGTGTAGACGTTCGGGCTCAGGCTAGAGCTTGGTCTCTGAAACCTCCCCCCTTCTTGGGTTTCAGAGCCCGAGCCTGACCATCTGCACCACTGTTTAGCACCATAGCGCAAGCCTGAGTCTGCGGACCCGGGATGTGAGACTCACTGCCATGGGTTTTGTTTGGGGTTTTTTGCCATATAGACGTACCTTTAGGCGTGCAATGAGTGCTTGTGAATCGTGTCTGATGTACAGCCCTAGAGACCGTTTATCCACAGAATGTGCTCCACCCCAACTTGGAAATGGCCCTCAAGCCCTGAACTGAAGAGGTCATCTCTAGAGATGAGAACAGTTCAGTCCTTGGTGTCTCTACAGAGACAGACAACAAGGATGCCAAGTAGTACGATCTTTGGTATGGACACTTGTCTACTGAGAACTAGATCTACACCACTGAACTCATTTCATGGAGGTTGCCCAGCAGCTAGAAAATGATAATCTATCCAAACTGGGCTGGATTCTAACCCGTGACCTAGCAGTGAAAGGCTCTCTAGCCCATAATAGCAATCGCTAAGCCATCCACCCCCGTGCTTCATATGTAGGGCCCCGTCCTGCTCAGTGAGACACTTTTGAATGACCTGGTCTGCACAGTACTAAAAAAAAGGTGTTGCATATGCTGCAATCTTCAAGCAATCTTATCTTATTATCTGTTACGTATATGTATATGGACGTTAAAATGTTCGCTTTTTTCATTGTCCAAGCTACGGTCTTGTGTTTGGATGGATTTTCCAGGTAAGTAGCCTATGTTTGGTTTTGTAGCCAATTACCTTGTTTCAGTTTAAATCTGTGGCTTTATTTTTATGGTCATCAATCTAAGTGAGTTGTCATAATGCACATCTGTCTGTCAGTGTTTACTGTTGCCAGTGGTGAAATTCTGTGCCGTGGATCAGGAGAGCACAGACAGATCTGAGTGTTGTGATGTTATCTGTAAGGCTTTCGTGTCATCTGTCGTGATTTTTATTCCCATCCAGAACTGCAGAAGCATCAAGAAGAAAGAAAGAAAGGAAGAAGAAATTGAGGAGATATCTGATGATTGGCTTGGCAACAGTAGGGGGTGGAACAGTGATAGGTGAGGCTGTCCTGCAGTTTCTGGGACCTGACTGGGAGTTACACAGATGGTGGCAAGAGCAGAGTGGGAGTTCTGAAATGATTCATTGAGCAACAGCAGCTGTGCTTACATCTTAGCCCCAGCTCTAATTTTTAACATGTTCATTGCTTGTAATGTCACAGGCCAGGTAACAGTTAAAATCAGATATAAGGAAAACTCCAAAAGCTAGGAATAATCTTACAGATTTGCAAAAACAAAACCTAAGGGGTTAAGGGCAACAGAGCCTCATTTTTTCCTTTCAGGCCAGTGTTAAGGAAATGTGACTCCAGTGACTTCAGTGGAGTTACTGTTGATTTACAAGAGTAAATGCACATTCCAGCCTTCAGAAGGTGATTTTCCAGGACAAACGAGCTCAGTTGCTCAGCTGGTCTGTCAGTCAGAATTGTTTGGTCACTCAGATGTATAAAAACATAGGGCCAGTTCCTCAGCTAGTGTAAATCAATGTAGCTTCCTTGCATTTAATGGTGCTACACCAATTTATACCTGCTGAGGAGCTGATTCTTTAAAGTTCTTGATTTACCCTGGTGTTAGAAAGAATCAGACTCGTCATCTTCTCTAGACTCCCCAAAATCAGGACAACATGGGATTAGCCAGGAATTTTCTAATAAGAGATGTTTGGGATCTGCTTTCACTGACACCAGTGTTTCTCCTTTGACTTCAGTGAAGTTAATCTTCATTTATACTGGTGATAAAGAGAGGAGAATCCAGGCTGGAAACTCAGCGAGAGGGGAGGGCCTCTGAAAATCAGGGTTGGGTTTGTTGATGGAGCCATGTGGGGAAGAGCAGTCTGGATTTCTGTGGGGAGGGTGATCCCTTCCGGCTTTTGGTTCAGGTTGCTCAGTGCGATATGGTGCGTTAGCTCACTCCCTGATAAGTTGTTAGCTGTTCTCACAGTAGGAAGCTATCCCCCTACTGACACAGCACAAAGAAATGGAAATCTGTTTGTCTTCCACAATGATCATGCACTGCAGCTCTCACTTGTTGCACCTTTAGGTTTGACAGGGGGTCTCGCTGCCCCTCTGGTTGCTGCTGGAGCTGCAACCATCATTGGAAGTGCTGGGGCAGCAGCTCTAGGGTCAACCGCTGGAATCGCTGTCATGACCTCGCTCTTTGGAGCAGCGGGGGCTGGCCTTACCGGTGAGAGAACAGATTTCGATTCTAAACCAGCAAGCCACAGGATAATGTATGCAAAGTCAGGTGCTAATGGCTTAGCTCTAGAGTGTGAGGTTTGGAAAGGGCACTGTGGGCTAAACAGTCAATCTCTACCGCAGCAGAACTCAGCTGCTGGTTCTCCAGCCACCCCTGATTTTCATAGCCACGCGCTGACCCGCTCCTTAAGGCTAAGTGAGATGTGGTGCAGCACCCTGACGATGATGCAGCAGTTTTCCCTGGGCTAACGGCAATTCAAATTAGACATTCTAGACAGACACCCTCACACAGACAAGTTACATTTAGGATTGTGGCTAACTACGGTAAATAGAAGCCTTCTCTGTTTTAGCTTTAAAAACAATGGTTTCATGAAGGCCGGTTATTAATTATATCCGATAATTATGTCTGATGGCTTCCGCTGCCATCCCATCTGATCACTCAAGCAAAGAGCTAAGAATTTGTTATTAACGTCTGCTGGTGGCAGCCCCTATCATTACTCTATGATTTCTATACCTGTAGGCTACAAAATGAAGAAACGAATGGGAGCCATAGAGGAGTTTGAATTCCTCCCTTTAACTGAAGGGAAACAGCTTCATATCACCATAGCCATCACTGGCTGGTTGAGTACTGGCAAATATGGTAAGAGCAACACAAGATATCCTAGGCAGACTTTTGGGAAGCCATATTTGTATGGTCAAAGAGTGCTTATATATGAAATCATGAAATATAGCAGGACCAAGATGATGTGTTAGAAGAACGCCAACGGTTACTTTAAAGCCATGTCTGCTTAGGCCAGTGTGAATAGGTTCAAAATGTAAAAGGGAGCACTGGATGGCTGGGGAGGTTTGTAATAGAATTTATGGAGTCTTTCACCTCTGGTCATCATGTCAAGTCCATCCAGTGTTGGTAGTAACTGAAAGCTGTGACAGTGTGATGGCTGTTGGGTAGTCTGATAGTTTATGTGTTCTGCGCAATGTGCAGTGACTCTGAAGGCCTCCAGTCCACTTTCTCTGATGAGATGTTCTCATCGCAAAAGCTGCCAGAACAGCTGACATGCTTTGGAACCTGAAGCAGGACAGAAAATGACAGAAGAATTTGCTAGCGAGTTAGGGTTAAATACAAGTCTTCCTCTCTGGGTAGGGCCTTTACTGCAAGAGTTCTGGTTTAACCCAAACAGATGCCTTCCATGAATGATAGTGGACACCAGCTATGAACTGTCGAATAGGGCTTCCCCTGCTGTCCTCCACTCATCTGCCTCAGAACAGAGTTTAGTTACCACTTAAAAGGTTTTCTTCATCGTGTTGAATAGGGTTTGGGAGGAACATTCTGAAAGGGGAGCAGTGTTTAATGAGGGGGGTTACCCCAGCTCCATTCCTAGGAGCCTTTACACTTGTAAATCAGATTGCATGTAGTTTATCTGGGCTATGGTGTCTTTGCAGTTGTTCTCATGTGCTCTTACTAGAAGAGGTGAGATCTAAGCAGCCTGAGGGTACCCCCTCCTTCTCCCCCCTTTAAACCCAGATTGTAGCCTCATCCAGAAAAGAGAAAGGGTAGAGGATAGGAAACTGCTGGTGGAGATGGTTATACAAAAAAGGAAGTGTTTCTATTAATATACCTTGCTTGTGTTTTTGCTAGAGACGATCTGACTTGGATGATGTCTAGTTCCTGGCAAAAAGTGCTTTGGCCAATTATTGGAGCTTTTTTTGTGCCTCACATTTATCCACAGGCAATTAATAGAATGTAGTTTCTTTTTCTCTTCCGCTCTGTGCCAACTACTGTAGGTTTATTGGCAAGAAAACCCAGTCAAGTAAAGCATGTTAAATGCAGTGCTTGAAGGGGGGAGCTCATAGGTTGCAACCTCTGAAAATTTGGAATGTTATATTGTCATTTCAAATATAGTCACAGTTGTAACTTGTCATATAAAATATGTCAATGATCTGCTGCTAATATGTTCAGCAGCCCTACTGAACGGCTGCCAGTGTATTCCATTCAGGAATATCATAATTCATATATTATATAATTCATGCTATCAGGACATTTTCTGTCAGCCATTGCTTGTTAAATCCAGTCTCCCATCAGAATCGGGTCTTGAAACCTCTGCTTTCCCTTTATATTGTTCTCTTGCTGATACCACACAAGGTTTCAGAATTTTCTGGGGCTGGAGGGTTTCTAGGGGGCTGTTAGCAAGTCACTGTGTGCCTTTCGGTAAGTTATTTAATCATTCTCTGTCTCAGTTTGCCCTTAAAATGAGAGTTACGGAGGATCTGAATTCATTTCCATAAATAGAAACGTGATATACTGTTTAAAAAAGCAGAACTAAAACAATCCTTCAGCTGCCTCCTTTAATAGTTGTATCTGCCTGTCTTGGGTATTTATACGATCCCCATCACCATAGTATGTGAGGCCCTCTCTACACTATGGGCACTACAGCTGCATAGCTATGGTGCCATAGTGTAGACTCAAATTACAATGATGAAAGAGGATTTTCCATTTCTCCACCTCCCTAAGCAATCATAGCTAGGTCAATGGAAGCATTCTTCCCCGCCCTAGCCATGTCTACACTGGGGTTAGGTCAGCATAGCCGGGGTATGGATTTTTCAGATGCTGGAGCACTATAGCTATGTCAACCTAAGTTTTAAGTGTAGATCAGGCCTGAGGGCCACACAATCTTTAATATATTTATCCTCACAACCCCCCTGTGAGGTAGGGAAGTGCTATTATCTACACTGTGCACCTGGGAAACTGAGGCACAGAGAGACTAAGGGCCAGATTTTTAAAAGTGTTTAAGTACCTAAATACGCAGATAGGTGCCTAGTGGGATTTTCAAAAGCACCTAGGTGCCTAACTACATCTTTGGGCATCCACATACTTTTAAATACCGACTCTAAGTGACTCGCCCAAGATCACGCAGGAAGTCTGTGGCAGAACAGAGTATGGAACCGTGGTCTTCTGGATCTTCCTAACCATTGAACCATCCTTCCTCAGTCCAACTTTCTGTTCCTTTCCTCATGTACCAGAAGGCACACTGTTTCCGAGTGTGTGACAATAAAGCAGCGTCTCAATTCTGATCAGTAAAATACGTATGTTATAGGAGTGTAGCAGAGCCGGGGGCACGTATTGTACCAGCTCTCAGTCACAGTTGGTCACAGCAACAAGCAGTTGTTTGGTTTATGGTATAAAAAGTACCTCATCAATACACTTTATGTAGTGATTGGATTTAAACTAGTCAGTCTCCATCTAACAGCTTTTGGGTGGTCTATGTGAAGTGAACTGGTGGTCTCTTTGTCCACATGACAAAACAATTTCAGTTTACACTGTTTGCCCTTTGATGGCTATTTCAGCAGAGAAGCCAAGGAGTGAATGGGTCATTAAGACTGAATTTACCTCTGTCACGACTAGGTGTAGTCCCTTGTGGTCAAGATTGAGGTACATTGGCAGGATATTGTGGTGGAAGCTTGCATGGCTTCTGCTAATGCTGTATCTATTCTGTGACTGCCTCAGCCTATGCCTACACACTAGAGCCTGAATAAACTGCCCCCCGAGTGACATAACTTACACCAACATAAGCGCTTGTGTGCACAGCGCTATGTCAGCGGGATAGCTTCTTTCGATGACATAGCTTCTCCCATTAACAAAGGTGGTTTTATTATGCCGACAGGAGAGCTCTCTCCTGTCAGCATAGAGCGTCTTCACCAGGCACACTGCAGCAGCATAGTTGCATTGATACAGCAGTGCCACTGCAGTGCTGTATGTGTAGCCCTGTCCTCAGTAAGGGAACCAGGAATAGGTGGCCTTAGTATTTTAGGAGGTCTTTTACAATTTCACTGGCATATATTAGCCTGACCACCTAGCCCACACTTTCCTACTCAGCTGGCAGCAGAGAGGATGGCACAGTAATTGTTTTACAGCAAAAAATTATGTTGGCATAATGTGAATTATCCAGTTCTCATAAAGACAGGAATTGCTACTGCTCCTGATTAGCATTTGGGAAAAACTAAGTCAAAGAAAAAGGGGTAGTAAACACACAGTCTGAATCCTCTTCATTCTCACTTTCATACAGATCCATTAATTCAGTCTAAGCCTCCAAAACCCAAATACCAGGAGGACAATATACCATAGCATAGCACTTCGGATATTCACAGAGCAGTAGCAGATTTAAGTACTTTTTTTAAAAGGAAAAGAGCCCGAAAATTGCAACAAAAATGATTAGGAGCACAGGGAAGGATTTGACAAGATCCTTAGTACCTCCTGCACAATACTGAGCACCCTCTGTTCTCATCAGAGTCTCATGGAAGTTGTCTCCACTCATCACCACCTCATCAGAAATGACTAACAAATGCATTTGAAAATACTGTGGGCAAAATCCTGCCATACTCCTTCAACTGCTTTGGGCCGCACTCCCTGTGAGGTCAACCAGATTTGGCCCAAATGAGGACACAGTATGAACTATAGGATTTAGTCTTCTATTTGGTGATGGGAGGAAGGTCCTTAATTCCCACCATAGTTAGCACTAATGGATCCCCTTCTTGGCAGATTCTGCAGCAGTCAAGGCATGAATGGGCCATGGAGACTTAACTTGGAGGTGGTCCCTCCATACTGGGCTAAGACTTTTTGGGAGGGAAGCTGGATCTATTCTTTGGAGAAACAAAAGCTCTCAGACTCCAGTGCTGTCAATCCAACACATTTTACCAACAAGAAATCTGATTGAAATATTAAGAAATGTCCATCATTAATAGCATTTCAAAATATGATCCTGGAATAATTTAGCAGATTGAAGTATTCTGCAGGTTGACATTATAACTCACTCTTTTATTGGCTCCTTGTTTGATTCCTGTGGCCAGACAGCAGTTGTTTTTCCTCCTGTGAAAGTGAATTCTTTGTGTTCACATCCTTCCTTAGGGAGTTTCACAGCTCCATGGAACAGCTTGTTGCAGTCCAGTGAGCAGTACAGTCTGGCCTGGGAATCCAAGTACCTGATGGAGCTGGGAAACACTCTGGATTCTCTGCTGAATGGTTTCGTTAACATGATGGCTCAGGAAGCCCTGAAGTACACTGTTCTGTCAGGTAAGAACCTGAGTTACACCACGTCTGCTAGAATGCTGAATCTGCTGGTTTCAGCATTTGTGTTTGTTCAAAGAAGCCTTCCCAAAAACTGATTAATCTTTCCTATTTGTTCGTTGGTTATCTGAGAAGCAGCATCACTGGCAAACCTTATACATATATTGACCCCAGTCCTGCAAAGACTTATGCCGCTGCTTCGTTTTACGCTCTGTAGTTGTCCCATTGACTTCAAAGGAAGCACTCCCACTGGGCCAAGTTAAACACATCCATAAGCAGGATTGAAGCCATAGTGTTCAGGAGCAACCCGTCCTTCTTTCAACTAGTCTCTCCTTGGTCGGTGTGAGAGCCTTCTGCTTAGTAGCTCCTGTCATGTGAAACGGCCTTCCTGGATCATTCCACCTCATCAGTTTGCCATGGCATTTCAAATCTCAGCTGAAAACATCTTTCCTCCCTTACCTATGTGCTCCTATGTTTCTTTCCCTCTTCTATTTACTATTGTAACTCTTATCTATGCTATTTTACTATGTAAGGAGTTTTGGGATACGACTTGCACAAAAGACTGTACATATTGCATTGCATTGCATGCTTCATCCATAGCTCCCACATGAGCAAACTGCATCCATGCTGTATGCCTGCTTCCGTTACATCTGTTCATTCTCCAGAAGGCATTGAGTGCACTTGTTCTGCATGTGCACATTAGTATTCCCTGTGTTCTGCGTGTGCATGTTCCATCCATGCACCTGGACACATCATATCCAACATCCCTGTGCAGATGCATTAATGCAACATATATGCACTGTATTCCCCATGTTACACATGTCCAATTTACATCTGATTGTATTAGATTTCTCCTGTTTTGCTTGCGCATGTTACATCCATGCATTCCACCTGTCTGCAGTGTATCTTCCTGTGCACATGAGATTCAACAGATTCTGGCTTATTTTTAACCTTGCAAAACATACCTTAAATCAACCCAGGGAAAGAAAAGTTGACAGTGACAAAAGAGGCAGTGTTTTTACTGCAGCAAACCATCTGACTTTTGAAATCGTCCCAGAGCTGCCCAGATTTGTAACTTTGATTTCCTGTTTGCTTTGTACCTCTCAGGCATAGTGACAGCCCTGACATGGCCAGCCTCACTTCTTACTATTGCCAGTGTCATTGACAATCCTTGGGGAGTGTGCCTGCATCGATCAGCTGAAGTGGGCAAACATCTGGCACAGATATTGCTCAGTCGACAGCAGGTAATTGGCTGAGCGGGCAAAAAATGGCTCCAGTAATTACTGCTGGAAGGAACTGATACCTTGGGGAAGCTCCAGGGGTCTGATATTTTACAGCATGCTAGTCAAACAGCAGGTGGCATTTGTCCATGGGGAAGAAAATGAATAACAAGCTGAAGAATGCAGAATTGACGAATGACGGAGACCAGCATATGCCTCACTCTTCCATACAGGGACTGGAAGAGAACATGGGTTGATGAGAGGCTGCCTGAAAACATTGGTTTAGTTTAACCCAAATCTTTGCTTAATGCTGAAGAGGTCAGGCAGCAATCCATCTAACAGAGAGCTCTGATAGCAGAAGAGATTGTGGCAGTCAGTTGAAATGCTTATACATCGTTCCTTGCAAACAGGGCTTACAGGCAGAGTCTGGTACTGAAGGGCAACAAACAAAATCCTTACAGGGAAAGGTTAACAGGAGATATACTATGGTGTCTATTTTTTGTTGAGCACTCATTTAATCCAGGAAGATTGGTGTCACACTGGGGTAATAACAAATTGAGCTTTTCACAGCCAGAGACCTGGATTCAGGTCTAATCCAAGTCAGAAGTGCAAATTGGTTTGATTTGTCCACTTCACAGAATCACTATACTACTTGGCCTGATCTTGGCAGTGGGGGAGTGAAAGGAGAGGATGAGGAGTGGGAGAAAGGAAGAGAAAAGGCAGACAGCTGAAATACCCATCAAGAGAGAAGCGGCATTGGCAGAGTGGGGCGAGGAAAGATTACATAGCATCTATCTGCACCAAAAACCAAATTCTGCTCTGAGCTATGTTGGTATAAATCCGGAGTCATTCCAGTGAAGACACTGGGTCTTACTTTCTTACTAACCCCAAACTGTCACAAGCCTGGAAATTCACCAGCCTTCATTCTAAAATAATTATTTGAAAAACCAGCACTGGAGGAGAGGGGGGAAGAAAAGAACTGGCTTATTCTAGGGGCAGCCACCTTCTGCCAAGAGGTGTTAAACTGGGCACAGATCCCATTAGCCTGAGTTCTCCTCCGCTATCCCCCACTTTTATTGGGCACCCAAGCAACAAGTTCCCACACAATGATCCCTGCTTCCTCATGGCACTGAGACAGCGACATAAAACTGGCTGGGGTTGCTTGGTATTAGTCAGATTCAGATGGATGTTGCCTCCTCCAGGAAAGTGCTTTGTAGGAGCCAGTGCACAATTACGTTGAGTGACTGTCTGCTCCTGCGGGAGGCCTCTGGAATAAAAGTCAAGAGAAAAGACTGAAAGAAAATGGGAGGCGGAGAGGGAGAGAAACAGAAATGCATGCACAAAATGGAGGAAGCGGGTAGTGGAGGAAGCAACAGGTTGTGAAGAGAGAAGATACAGAACATAAATCCAAAGGAGATGGGGACGCGGACAGGCCTAAACCCAGAATAAACATGAAAGAAAGAGAAAGGAGCCAAATAAACACATTGGATGGGTTGGCATTTGAAAGAAACAACTCAGTAAAACCATCCTCCCTGCCGAGTCTTCTTCATCCCCAGCTGACAAACCTGAAATTAAACGTCTGCCCAGGTCCTCCCATTATTTGCAGTGAGTCCAGGCTGAGTTCTAATGGCCTGATGTTCATCTTACAGCTACACTAGTCCAGTATCTATTGTAGATGAGTTATTGGGGGCCGAGAGGTAATGGGAGACATAGCTAGATACCTGCATGTCATAAATAACCCTGTGAAACAGGAACATAAGCCAGCAAAGTTGATTTGTAATAAAAACATAGTGCCAGAAAGGCAATAAAGGTCTTGATTGAAGTAAAGATTTTTCCAAGGGTACATCACACTGTCTTTTAGCTTTAGTTATGGTTAAAACACAAAATCCTGCTGTGCTGGAGAACCTAAAACTATTTAGCCGGATGTTTCTGAACCCTATTAAAACTGATGTGTGTTTAGCACAAGGAGAAGACATTTCTGCCTATTAAAAATCCCTCCCTGCTTGATCTCATAGAAAATCCTATTAAATGTATTAAGATAAAATCTTACTCATTGGAGTGGGACGCCCACAGCACATTTTCATGATGACTCCACGAGACAGCAGCCATGCACCTTTACAGCTAATGCTGCTTGATATATTTTTGACCAAAAATTTTTCTGCCAAAAAAATAATTTCATCAAAAAACAATTATTTTGCAGTAATATGTTGCTTTTGACACGGTTTTATAATGAGAAATGTCAGAGCAAACCAAAATGAAAACTTTGTATTGAGTTTCCATTTGAAATTTTTATTTCATTTTGTGACTTTTTTAAATCTTTTGAACATTTTTTGTTTTCAGAACAAAAATCTTAATTTGAACCAAAACTAGACAAAAGTGTCCCATGAAAATTAAAAATATTTGGAATGAAAAAGTTTAAATGAAAACGTTTAGTTTGACATTTTTTGTGTGAGAGAAGAAAATGGATTTTTGGATCAGCTCCACTTACAATCACGCAGTTTGTTGCCATGCTAACAATGAGCCTGATTTTGCTCTCATTTACACCAATTTCAGTCGGAAGTGACTCCACTGAAGTCAGCAGATTTAGACAGAACAAGTAAGAGCAGCATCTAATGCAGGACACTCAGGGACTGATTCTCCTTTCACTTACACCAGTTTTCAATTCCATTAGCTTTAGTGCAGTTGCTCCTGATTTAAACTGGTGTGAGAAGAGAGTCAGGACCAGATTATGGTCTTCAAGTATAGTCCTTTGACACCCCCCCCCCCCCCAGGTCTCACATCTCCCCCCTCAAGAGGTTACATAGAGTCCCAGCCCACAATAATACATACATACACCATTCATTCATTTCATTTCATACATACGCCATTACAATGGACCCCAAAGACACTTAATTCAATAAGATCTCCCAAGGATATTGCAGGAAATTGCTATATCTGTCACACAGGCCATCACAGCTACCGAAAACCTAGGTTGGGAACTTCATTAACAAATGTCCAACACAGGTTCAGCAGAAGGAGCCAAATCCTCTAGATGGTTCTCCATCAAACCAGCATTAGCTCTGGCTTATCTGGATTAAGTTTAAACCAGTTTGCTCGCATCCATGTCTCCTCTTGGCTAGGGTTGGTAAAGCATCTGTTAATGGAGGTTATATATGCTGTTTGCCTTTTCATGGAAAATTGGCTGGCTGGCAGGGTTACAAGCCATGGGAGACTATTTCACCTGCCAAGTCTATTACCCCGGCAGGCATTGGAAAAGAATGGCACTGCCTTTTCATCCTCATCTCTGCTAACGATGCCATTACATTTCATTTCTTGGCAGTTGGGAGCCCCAAGGGAGAGCATGCTTTTGTAAGGTGGACGCAAGTTTCTCTCCTTGCTAGGAAAATGGCAGGAGTTGCTCTAATGATATTTTACAGCCCTGAAATTAATTGTTTGAGGCTGGACTTGATTTCCTGCCTTGGAAAAGTGTTCCAGCACTTCAGTCGTTTCCATGTTGTTATATGGGGCTTTGCATTCTTTGAAATTCAAATAGCAGTGGTCAGGTGCAATGAATAGCTAATGGACCATTCAATGAAAAGGAGCCTCCTTAGATGATATGTGAGAAACTTGATATTAGTAAAGTAAGAAGAGAGCATTTAGACCCTTCTCCAGAAAAGCGCTTAATTTTAAGTTAAATTTAACTGTGTTAACTTCAAGAACATCAGTAATACCATTGAAGTCAATGGGACTGCTCACCTACTTAAAGTTCAGCACATGCTTAAGTGATTTGCTGGATCAGTGCCCCCTTTGGCCAGCCCTTTCTTTCCAGGTCTAGCAGAATGTTTGATAGCCATGCCATTTTCATTTGTGCCTGTGCCTCTCTGTTCCCTAGGGCAAACGACCCGTCACTTTGATTGGCTTTAGTCTGGGTGCAAGGGTCATTTACTTCTGCCTGAAGGAGATGGCTCAAGAAAAAGGTAAGAGTCCAACATTTAACTCTTCTAATTTATTTTTACGTCACCTTTTTTTTTAATGAATTCAATGCTGCTAGAAATTATCATGCTGACAGCTCTGGAGATCGAATTCCTCTAGAATAGCCACAAAACAGGGACAGCACGGCCACATGGCATTGCCACTGTGCTTCACAGCCTGACCTGGATGGGAGACCGCTAGGGTTACCAGAGCAGCTTAGTATCCAGGGCTCATTCAGTCCTTGGGCTCTTTGCTGAGACAGTCAACAAAGATGTTAGTTAGGCGTGGTTGTGGAGCTGTGTACACAGCTCCTTAGGAAAGGCCAAGAGGCTCTTATTGTGTTCAGCTGGAGGAGATATAGGTTAATCTTTTCTGCAGATACAAGTTATCTATTGGGCCACCCTAATGCATAAATGGAGCACTCTAACTGAGGTAACCCAGTGCACACAGCTAACTGGGCCATCCCACTGCACAGGCCTCGTTTGGGCTCCAGGTGCAAAGCTCACATTACACGGCCTTCAGATGGGTACACGTTGCCATTGAAAGTCAGCATATTGTTCCCTCCCTTGGGCTTGCAGCACAGATGGTTCCTGTCAGTAGCAGAAATAACTTGTGAGGAGTGGGAGTCTGTGGAACAATGGAAGGATGTAGACATGCCAAAACGGACGGACTCCAGACCTTACACCCTGCTCTGGGATACCCCAACCCAGCTCTGGCTACATGGAGCAGCATCTCTGTGGGTTTGGAGGGAAGCAAGAGTCAGCATGGTTAGTTTCTACCCCATTGATCCCCTCCTGGCCACAGAACTAGGATTGATGTGCATTCCAAGCCAGTACACGGCTGATGGTATTTACTTCCTGAGGTGCAGCCTAAACAGAAACCTACAAAACAGTTTTGAAATACATTCAGAATAGAATTCTGCTATCTCTGGTGTTAATCTGGAGTAACTCCACTGACTTCAGTAGTTACTTCATGTTTACACTAGTGTAATTGAGAGCAAAATTTGGCCCTCCATCGGCAAACAACACTCTTGACATTCTGTGACATTTGACTGGTGAATAAGTTTGTGAGCTGCCTACGCTTCGCTATGAACTTGCCAGAAGATGCTTCGCCTTTATTGGAAGCTCTATTGTATCTAATCCCATGAGTCGTCCCTCCCATTTAAATAATTGAAATGCCGCTTGTCATCAGCTATTTTTGTGGTAATTTTTCCCTAAAGTCGAGCATAAAGCCATCTGTCAATTTATTACCGGTTGTGGTTTTGTTTATTAATAGATTCTAATCTGAATTTAGAAAAGGAATCAAGTCATTATGATCAGTTGATGTAAATTGCATGTTGGAGTTGAGTCAGTAGTGTGTGTACTGCTTATCTCTCCCCCTACATAGCCAATTTTATTAATTAACATTTGCCCTCACAGAATGTAGCTAATAAGCAAGGAGCTTTACACTGGCAAATATTCATTAGTAGGTGTTGGCGGGTGGGACCAGATTAAACCAGCATGAGAGGAGGAGGTCAGCTTCCCTTTTTTTTACAGCTGTATGCCAAGACTTCTCTTCTGGTTTAAGGTGTACAGCCCCATAGAGTGAGGTACCCCTGAAATACAAGAGGCCAGATTCTAGTCTATGTTGCATCAGACTACATCCTAGTAACTCAATTAGAATCACTCTGAATTTACCCTGATAGAACTGAGCTCCGAAACTGGTCCTGGATTTACTCTTTTCTCTTCAGTGCCCTGAAAATGCCGGGGCTGTAATGTTTTGAAGCTTTCATTAGCCATTAATAGCCCTGCTGTCTCTCTAAATGGGACTGCACAGCTCTATAGCTAAATAACATGTGAAAGGGAATTGTTAAAGGCTTTTTGGTTAGTTGCCATTCTAAAGAAATCTGAGCATCATAAATACATATTGTAGCAGCCCCGCACAGCACGTTGATTTTCAGTCTTTTAATTGAATTATGAAAGCTGAGCTTTTTGTGGGACTAAAAGCAACACGTTTAGTGCAGATTGCCAATGCACTCTTCCAGTGCACATTCCAGCAGCAAGCCACAAAAGGAATGAAGCAGCAATCTGGGACATCTGGGTCTGGTTTGGGTGTGGACTCTGTAGACTCATACGTAATAAATACAAGGCCCAATCTTGGGGGCCTCTTTGTATACAACCTTAGAGGCTGTTCCATGACAGTATAAGAATAGAATGTGTGTGAAGCGTTGTAAAAAGGTTCAAGGGACAGTGATGAAAATCCATAAGAGCATTGAAAGACGTTCAGATGCAGAGACATTAAAAAGACAGTGACAACCCTTGAGAGGGGATAAATAAGATGGGACATGGTGGAAGTATATTAAAATGGCATAGAGAGGAGCTCCTAATACAAAATCAAGTGGCTACCCAATGAAACGAAAAGATAAACAATTAAAAACAGATAAAGGAAATATCTTCAAAATGCTTCATTAACTTGTGGAACTCACTGCCACAAAGTGATATTTGAAGCCAAAAGCTGAGTGGGAGTTAAAAAAAGGATTATGCACATACATCTGGTACAGGCCACTATCAGTGGCAGGATACTGGACTAGAAAGACCACTGATCTGATCTTGTATGACCATTCCTATGTTCCTAGATGATTAATAAGTAAACTAGGTTAAACTAGGAAGGGTAAAATTGATAATGGATATTAGCCCTAGTACTTCAGAACATAAGCCAAACTGGCTTGGGTTTAGGAAGAAACCTAATCCATTTGGCAGATTATTGCATAATTGTCCTTTACAGGGCTCTGAAAGCTCTGATGCTAGCTGTTATCAGAGACAGGGTAATCTAACTGGTTGTCTGATCCAGTATGGCTAGCCTGTGTTCTTCTTGAGTGGAAAATGGTGCCGTGCATTCTCCGGGAACTCACTTAAGTAAAAATAAATGATATCTTCAAGTGTCTCTTTCAATCATTTTGTTTAGGCTTTATAGGTATATTACTTACATTGCTCAGCAGGATCGCCAGTTTGCATTAAATGAGTATTTTATATAAATAATAATAATGCTCCCAAATAATTCTTTGCACGTATATCATCCTGCGGAGTAACTAGACATTACAGTAACACTGCAGTACAGCCAACCAGCATTCCATACAGTGCACAGCAGTGGATGAGATGGGGAAATACTGCCCAAAGATACCTGGCCAAACCCCTATCAGTGCAAAACCTTTAAGGTCCTGGAATCTTTTAAGGCACCAGAGAGCAGGCAGGATCTTGGTTTCTAAGATGTCATGAGTGCAGAAAGCAAATGACCTGTCAGACATCCAGTGCTGAGACTGTTTGGCCCAGCTCATCTAGATCCCAGTTCAGGATAGCCCTTAATTATGTGCTTGACTTAAATCCCACTGAACTCAATGGGTATTTACACAGCCCACTGGAGTGAGCCTCCCAGCCCGGGTGAAGAGACTCAGGCTAGCGGGGCTCATGCTAGTGCTCTAAAAATAGCTATATAGCCAGGGCTTTGAAGTTGTGTCTCAGGCTCTGAAGCCTAGGGAGCGGGGTGAGCTTCAGAGCCTGAACTCATGCCCACAATTTTGAGGTTTTAAGTAGGGCTTAAGTGATGCATAAATTTTGTACTTGCTCTTGCGGAGGGGTGAATTTCACCTGAACGGCCCAAGAGAGCCCTGTGTATGTAGCATTTCCAGACCTCATTTGGGAACATGGCGATATCTCTCTCTGCTCCCACAGACTGGTCATACTCACAGGCTCAGCGTTCATCGCATGGGCTTTTTCCAAGATTATTTGCCTCTCAGTTGGTAATTATTGCCTCACAGCAAGCAAATGGAGCTGCTTTCATCACAGAAACCCTTTTTAGTAGCTAGCAGACATTGGGAATTGCCAACTCTCTGCCCCATTACTCTCCTATCGAATCCCAATATAGAATTGTGTCTTATCTACTAAAAAGTTGGCCAAGTGGAATAAAAGCCTTTTTTTCTTTTTACACATCCTGACAGAATTAATGATGTTCATGAGTCAGAGGCAGAAGGAGGTTGTGAAATGTATTCATCCCAAGAGGGATTGACTGAGGTAGAATCTTTCTTTCCTCATATTATCTAGAATCATTCATTTTACTTTTCCCTGTGCACATAGGCTTTATTATTCCTTATCAGCATTACTCCTGGGGGATTGCTGCTCCACTGAACATGCACAGAATTCATGTTCCCCGCAAAATTCTTTTTCTCCGCAGAACATTCTGCTGGAGAGGCACTACAATTACACCTTTTGCCCACCAGGGGCTGCTGTGGCACCAGAAGAGAGGGGCAGCCAGCTCAGCCAGCCACAGATAGGGAGGAGGAGAGGCTGCTTTCCTCACAACGCCCTGCCTACGGGGCCAGGTGCAGAGGCACCAGGTATGCAGGGGATGGATAGAGCGGGGCAGAGCCGACGTGGGGGGGGCATGCAGGGTCACGTGCCTCCCCAGATTTTCTGCATGGCTTGTACTGAGCATGATCACACGGATTGACACTTCAGTAACATTACTGAAGCCAGCTACCCTCACTGCCCCACCGCTATTGGCGGACACAGGTCATCTCAGGAGTCACATAGACTGGGATTCAGAAGGGCTAGTGGAGGAGGACGGACTGGGGTGGGTGCACAGGAGCTAATGGGATGACAGCATTGAGCCAGAGGTTGAATGGGAATAGGGGTGCAGGAACACATGGGGATGGGAAGGAGAGGTGCGGGGGAGGAGGGTTGGATGAATGTGGGTGCAGGGACACATGGGGCTAATGTTCCTGACTGAATGGGAGAGCCTACATGAGGGAGGCTCCCTAACAATCCCTTCCCCCCAAAAAACCCGTTCCATATGTCTCCCACCCACACCCAACAACCCTCCAGGTTCCCTCCCAGGCTCCTTCCCAGCAAGTACTTCGCTCTCTCTCAGCTCCTGTGTTACCCCTGACTCCCGCAAGCCTATGCACTGCTTCTGAGGGGTGAGGGAAATATGTTTCTATGTTGCAGTTTAAATGACTTATTCCTCAAAGTTCTGTATTACTATGCCTAGTAAGGAATCTAGTTTTCAAAAAACATTTCATGAATCTTTTTGTTGTCTGTATTGTTACAGACATACTTGCTGACCAATATTTTTTAATAAATTACCAAAATAATTGAAACTCCTGTGATTATATTGTTTTATTGACAAATAAAATATGCAGAATCTTGCAGAATTTTAAAATATTGTGTGCAAATTTTTTAAATTTTTTGGCACAGAATTTTTAATTTTTTGGTGCAGAATTCCCCCAGGAGTATAGTACAAACAATTTGTAGAACATAAGATATGTATAATTAACTGGCATGGTAGTAACCATGCATATCAGTGAGCTATGTTCTTAGGCTTCCCTCTTTCTTTCATAATCATTCAAATGAAGTGAATGCATTGCCAAAATTGAGCATCTTCATTTCAAACAGGAACTGTATCGTTCAAGGGTGGTGAAGAAGCCATGCCTTCCAGTGGTTAGCTCCAATCTTCAGGAGCCTGATGCATGACCTGCTTTTTCTTGCTCTTTCAATTGGTTTTATGCTAGAGACGTGGATTTAATTCTGGCCAGGATAATAATTTCTCTGTCCACATTGCTCTGTTTTTTTCATTACTGCTTCCACAGTCAACAGGTAATCTCATTACCCGTAGAATTAAGCTAACAAAATCGAATCACTGTTCTGGTTTTTTTTTTTTTTTTATTATTTGTGTGAAATTTGCTTCATAATTAAGAAGTAAAACCAACGGAGCTCATTTCAGATTGTTGTCAGGGTTGAAATTTACATCATAGTAAAGTGGTGTAGAATAATGCTTCTCTGCAGGGAGCTCCAAGTTATTACTGCTGTTAGAGAGAGGAAATTGCATTGATTAAAAACCGATCCAGGCAGCGTCTCCTTGGCCATGACTTGATGTGGTATGTAATTGCTTTCACATTTATTTCCTCATAATCCCAACCTCCTATTATACAAACTAGGTACATTTTCCTTGAAAATGACCAAAACCCAAGTATGGTGAGCTGCACTCCAAAGGTAAAGATTCTGGTTTTGGCAGAATAAGCTTTTCAGGGCAGGACAATGGGGTCCTGGGACATGACAGGGGCTCCTAAAGTGCTACCATAATACAAATAAATAATAATATATTGGACTCCAGTTGAGAGAGGGAATTCCCAGACATCTCAGCATACAACTACTATATTGAAAGGCACTTCACAAGTCTACATAAACAGAGAGTAAATTGTTAAAATTGCACCTTATTTTTTGGATACCTACTGTATAATTAAACATTTCTATTTATTGTTTCTGTAACGCTGACATGCACGCATGCACATGCACTCAGATTTTAGTTTGCTTATTAGGAATTTATTTCAAATTTCTCAAACCCATGGCCCACTGATAGGTGAATTAAAAACCAGAATCTTTGAATCCCACCCTCAGACTGAGATTGCCTTGTGGAGCTCCGTCCTGGCAATACTTATTGTCTTGTAACACCTATTTAAAAAAAATAAATTTGAAAATCACAGAAGTCCTGCCCAATACCTCATTCAATCGCTTGCGTCCACTGGGATTTCTTCGCTGCAGTTTGTCCACTAAGAATGAAAGAGGAGCATTGATTCTGATTAAACTCAACACATCTTTTCAGCAGATTGTATCCAGAGCGTATTAAGAGCTAAACTACTTTTCAGGAGAATTAGACTGGATTAATAAATTATTCCTGAGTGTTGGCGAACGGCTTCATAGTTGTTGGTTGTGAATTACCACTAGGAATTCTGTTGTCCTGGTGTTAGCTTTGTTGTCGTATATTCAGTGGATGGCTGCATCAGCAACTTCCGGGTCTGGTCAGGTGGAAGGGTTTATTGAACTGAATTATACATTTGCTTCAGTGGCCTCACTTGGCTACTCATTCCATGTACTGAATTAAGAAACAATACCAATCTCGTATCGACCGTACTGATTGGCAGTGTAGGAGGAACATTCCACACTGCTGCGTGTGCTGTACCCGCTCTGCAGAGAGAGAATTTCACTCCCCACTGCTGTCAGACTGACACCTCCACAATTGCCAGGGCCCTGAGATGCCGTGTTCCCATTGACTTCACGTGGAGCTGTGGGTTCTCCATGCTTCTGCAGATCAGACCCGAGTTCTTTGTAGTTTATCCTTACAAATGAATCAACAGGAATAGAGTATTTCTGCAATGTAAATGAAAGACACTAAATATAATCATCCCTCAGACAGCCAGTCTCACTTGTCCATATTGTATGTACTGTACCTAGATGCATTTTCTGAGCTGCCTTCCAAATCCAAGTAACACTATTTGTCTTGTGGGGGGTATTCCCATCTTTATAGACTGTGAGGGAATCATCGAGGACGTGGTCCTGCTGGGAGCGCCAGTGGAAGGAGAAGCCAAGTATTGGAAAGTTCTCACAAAGGTGGTGTCAGGCAGGATCATAAACGGCTATTGCAGGTCAGTACATGCACAGCCTCCACGTCTCATTATGGCTGGGGCATTGTTAATGGATCTTTCATTTATTGCTTTTGAACATTTTGGCAGCCCCCAAGATTGAAGTATTAAGGAGCTCACGGTAGAGAACCATCTTCTCTAGAAGTCATTGTGCCCATTACTTGGATTTGAAAGTCTTCAGGAGGCAACATGCGGCTGTTCTGTCTCGGGCTTTTGATTAGCTATTTACGGTGAATCTTAGCCTGGAAGCCTGTGCGGGTGAAGGGTTTGGTGTTTAGGGACTGCGTTTCATTTACATTTAAGGCTGCTTTACGGCACTGTGGCAGTGTACAAGGGCCTCAGACAAGTTGTAAATGTAACTTACACCTATTCTAAGGCCCCTTAACACTGTCAGAGTGGTGCCAAGGGACCTTAGTGTAAATGAGAATCCAGATCTAAAATTCACAGAGGGTGTGTCTACACTACAGCAGCACCGCTAGAGGACTGCAATTGTGCTGCTGTAGCACTGCAGTATAGATGCTTTCTAGGTTGACCGAAGGGTTTTTTACATCGATTGTGCGTAATCCATGCTCTCAAGAGGCGGTAGCTAGGTCAACAGAAGAATTCTTCCATCAACCTAGCTGTGTCTACAGTGGCGGTTAGATCAATGGGCGATCAACCTAATGATTAGGTGTAGACCAGGCCTGAGCTTTAATTTGTGGAATTATTTGGTTTTAACATATGTTAAAGCACCTACTGTCAAAACCTGAACAATGATGCAAATCTGTCTACAAATAAGTATACACAGAGAGAGGCGTGTGTTAATAAACGTATATAATATATTCTATTATTTTACATACCTTAGAAGAGAGAAATTAAAATCACAGGCTCTTGAGATTAAAACAAGAAATTTTCATTACTCCCATCTGTATGGCTGAGCTGAGAGATGCTCCTTTTGTTAATTTTGGATGGCATGAGGTTTTAGAGATGCAGTCTATGTATGCAAATTACTGTATTTCTTCATGAAACATAATGGAAAAAGCGACGGCTGTCTCCTGCAGAGCAGTTTCTGTGGGATGTGAGAGCGTTTCTGTTTTCCTCCAGGAAGCCATCAATGATTAGCAATTTGTGTGTATAACTGAACTTGCTGTAGTGCCTATTGATCATCCCAGTACAACCTCTGTTTCAGTGCAGAAAGCAGAGTTTATTCATTTCCTGTAATGTAAGAAAGATAATCTTGTTATCATTTCAAAGCTTGACTGTGCTACTGAAATAAAACAGGCTACGTGTGTGTAATTCAAGTTAGTCTCTTTACGTTGGCAGGCCGTGTTTCGACTGTTCAATGAAGAGCAGTTAATAAATTACAGCTCAGTGGCACGCAATCAGGGGTGAGCAGGGGATAAGACTCCAGGGAAGCATTCTAGTACATTTAATTGCTAAAATACCTGGGGATGCTGCTGAGAAGCTTCAGCTCTATGTGAAGGGTGATGTGAGATGCTAATTGCAGAGCTAGAGGGAGGATATCTGTGAAAGTATCTGAGACATGAATCAGGGGAATATGTGAATTCCTGATGAGATACTCCCATGGGTCTGGAGATGTGGTGGTTCCTTGCCTTGGTATTTGCACAAATATTGAGCCAGTTTGTGGTGGATCAGGAGTAACTTCACTGAAGTCTGTGAACTTACAATGGTGTAAAACTTGTATGAGATCAGAATCAGGCCTATTTACTTGTGTTTCAGTTCACGGCATTTCACACCTCTCAACATTAAATTTGAATGAACCCAACATCTCAAAGTGAAAGCCAGTCGGAACTGCTACATTAGATTTCGTATCATCAGAACTACCACTGTCCTGTGATCTGAGTGTAATACCATAAGTCAAGCCATGTTTGCATGGGTAGGCCTTTCAAACAACCTGGTCTGAGTAATGAGTTAGCAAGAAATGCAAAACCAAGTGAATTTCATGTGGCCTCGGGTGTGTTACACATATTTTGCATAGCTCCATGTGGGTTTTATTCACAACTGATAGGGGGAAAGTGAACTGGAACATCTAGAAGTGGCAGCTCTTAGGATAAAATTCACCTGTGCGAAAGGCCAGCACAGGGTTCTATACACCACTGCAGTCCTACTTAAGCCTTCATCATAGACCTTAGTTGGATTTAAGTGGTGTATAGGCTTTGTGCCAGCTTTCTGCACTGGGGAGAATTTCACTTTTCCCAAGTGCCAATGGGGACAGTGCATAGTCATTTTATGTACACATGCCATCACTGCCCCACAAGTCGAGACAGTGCTTTGGAATGATCTTCCCAAAGTAGCAGGATCTTGCTACTTCTGTTACTAAAACCTTATAGTTTTACAGCACCTTTGATCCAGAAAGCTCCTAAATTACTTTACAATTTGCACATATGTCAGCAGCCACAGTGCCTGTGCTCAACATGTTTACAGATGCTACAGGCCGGCGGCCTTCTACATGTTAACATCTTACTAGGAGATTGTCCAGTAGCTGGATGCAGCACTGTCTTCCTGCGAATCTGAAATAAGTTAAAAGGACTTGTTCCTGAAGCCTCTAGTCATGAGAGTGAACTCAGTGAGGCTACTCATCTGAGTCAGCATTACTCAGGAATAAGATTTTTACAGTTGTAGTCTAATATTTCTGTCTTGATTCCAGGAGAGCTGAAGCTGCAGTAGACACTGATACAGACTTAGCTGGGCTGCCCGGTCCTGTCATCTCTACCATTCCCTGTGTTCCCTGAGTGCCATCATGCATTTTATCAGTCTTCCAGCCAGGCTTATTAATATCTCTGTTTCATTTTCCTCCTAGGGGAGACTGGCTGCTGGGTTTTGTCTACCGGACCTCCTCTGCTCAGCTCAACGTTGCAGGCCTTCAGCCAGTCAGCCTTGAAGACAGGAGGATGGTTAATGTGGATCTTTCATCCGTAGTAAGTAGCCCTCTTCATTTTCTTAGTATTTCATTGTGTCCTTAACTCACGCTGTCATAGCCTTGTGCTCCTCTTCTGTCCACCTAGCCGTGTCTACATCAGGGGTGAGGTCAATCTAACTATGGTATTTAGGGCATGAAGTTTTTCACAGCCCTGGGTGATGTAGTGAGGTCAATCTAATTTGTAAGTGTAGATCAGGCCTAAGAAGAGTGAGTGACTCCCGTGGTGACTCCCAGCCTGCCAGCTTTCACTGAAGAAGCAGTGTGCACATTTAGACTAAGTGGGTGGCCCAAGTGCAGGGTCCCCAGTCTTCCATCATTACGCATCTGTGTACACACTGCGTGTATCAAATAGAGAATCTCAACACTGCTATCATCTCTGAGAGGGCTGCCACTTCCTTACCGCAAAGCACAGAAAACAAGAGCAGTCCGGAAAAAGACAGAGCTCCATTAAATAGGTGTCACTCTCTTGAACCATTATCCCCAGAACAAACATTAGGAGACAGGGATACAATATGTTATATAGGGCATATAAAGAAAAGCTTCAGAAACCAGTGCTTCAACAAATGGCATAAAAACTACGGTTGTTTGCACTGCAAATAAAATGTAATAAGGTAGCATAAAGGTATATAGAAATGTTCTCAGTAGAATGCTAAATGTAATGCTAGCAAGGTACTTTACTACTTAATCAAGTGCAATAAATCCAGCTCTTTCTTATAAGTTACAAAATCAAAATACCTTTTCTGCAGGCGTGGAGGTTTGAACAGTATTAAAAAGTCTCATTAGTAATAGTGTCTCGCACTAGCTGGACTCCTCAAAGATTCCCTGACTCGGATCCGTGTTAAAATCCATGAGAAAAGTTCAGTAACACTGTGGGTTAGACAGTTGCTTTGGTTGAAGTGTGGCTGACTGGTATCTGCACATCTCATTCTCATAAAGGTCCAGAGGCATGGGAATAGTAGTAGGTCACATAATGCTAGTCCAGTACAATGGAAGTGATCTAATGCTGGACATTCAGTCTAATCTAGCAGAAAAGACTAAGCTGCAATTTCATTTCCTTTTATGCAGACAACGCTGCTTAAAATAAAGGCGTTAGATGTTTCTTAAAATAATGTGGGGGCCTGTTTCAGTGGAGTAGGTTGCTTATTGTCAACCTGCTGCGGCACTTTCTCTCCACAGTTGCCTTTTGTAGTCAATTTTAGCTCTAGGTATTTTAAAATAGACTGGTTTGAGAGAAACCAAGGGGTAATAAAACACGTACATGAATGCAGCACAGCAATTCAAAATGTTTGCCTATACTTGTAGGGACTTGGCCCATTGAAGTGATTGCAGAGTTTACTGTGATGGATCCTCAGAACATAAAAAAGTACAGTTGATCCTTATCATCGTGTATATTAAGCATCGAAGAAGCTGGTTGTGTTTTTATATTAAGCTCTCGCTGCTTTAGAGAAGAATAATGATGGACTCCCTCATTCCCTGCTTTCTAGCATGTTAAGCAGATTGCACCGAGCCTTTCTGGCACTTGGTCATTCCACATATATATTGTGTGGATGCACCCACATAACAGAGAGAGATGCATATGCGGCCCATAGTGGTAAATAGGTTGCGAACCACCGCTATAGAGAAACGATGTGAAAATATAAATGACAGAATTCTGGAGGAGGCTGGGAGTGCTATGCAGAAGCGAGCTCTCCATCTAGTGAAGACAGGAGACTTCTACGTCATGCCGGCAGCAACTTCGGCAAGCTCCAGCATAGGTGCAACATTGGATGGGCTCAGAACAGATTTCTAGTTAGAGTGATATAAGGCCATAGGACAGGGAAGGAGGGAAGGTTATCAAGGAGTAAAGCAAGGACTTTAGGAAGGTGCTTAGTGTGAAATTCATTCTAGCACCCTTCATGTTCAAACCATGTCACAGTTTATCCATGGTGAGGGCCATTTCTCCCCTGCGTGTCCTTTCAGACTTCTGAACTGAGCGCAATGGTTAGAGTTTTCCTTTAAGTCTGGGTTGGGGAGTGGATGCTGGAGTTCAGTAGGCCTAATTCTCACAGCTGCGGCAATGTGAAGGAGTCTCAAAGTGGGTGGGATATAAGGGGCCTTAGCATAAATGAGAATCAGGGCCCAAAGTATTTAGCCTGTATCTGTTTTGATTAATATGATCTGCTTTACAGTTTCCATTTGTCATGCCAGGGACATCTCCTTTCATTCTCTTCCAAACTTTCAAGGCCTTATTTCTCTAAATCTCTCAGTAGGGAAACTAACAAAATGACCTCCCACTCAGCAAATGCAGTTATAAAAGCTTCCCTAGCGCTTACAATGAGACTGATTGGTTCAGCAGATTTATTTGACAGAGACTGTAACTGAAACTGAGGAAGTAAATGAGTTGTAACGTATTAGGCTGATTACTGTTTGTTCAAGTGGGATGCTGTAGATTACATTTTACATTAGCATCTGAATATCAGAGAAATGTCATTAAGAGTTGGAATGTAGGCAAAATGCTTTTCATATGGGCTTGGAAGTAACAGGCATTTGCTAAGGTTTCTTTAGGCAATTTTAATGTAAGCAAAATCTGAGATAAATTTACAGGCATGAAGGTACATCTGAAGGGCTGCGTCTGTAGGTCTAGTATTGAACTTCATGAAAGATACAGGGAGTTAGTACTGCCATATTGTTAAAGTTGGGAGAAGGGGTATGTATATATCTCTCCATATCTCTCCATGGACACCCCATTAAAGGAATCACAGGTTATCCAGGACCACAGTGTGTAATTTCTGCTTTAAATACCCATGTAAGCAAACCCCAATTTCCACTTTGGGCAAGTTGTAAAATAACTGTTGTATAAAGTTTAAAGACCTTTAGCCATGATTTGGACTTGCAGTGACCTTGAAATTCCCTGCTTTCCCATGCATTCAAATGGCAGCTGAATTCTCCACGTCCTACTCTTTATCATCCACATGTCACTTTCCTAGATAATGCTGATGATTATTATTAATTTCTCTTAGGGTAGCTCGTGGAATGCCCAGTTGAGTTCAGGACCTCATTGTGCTAAACACTGTACATACACAGGAAAAGAGACAGCCCCTGCCCTGAAGAGTTTAGAGTGTTAATAGACAAGACAGACTTAAGGGTGTGAGAGGAAACTGAGGCACAGAGCGGTGATGTGACTTGCCTACAGTGATATAGCAGGTCAGTGGCAAATAATAAAACCCAAGTCTCCTTTGTCCCAATCCAGTGTGCTATCCCCTGGACTATGTGGCCCGCTGAGGTGAGTCAGGGGATGGAGGTGGCCCTCCCTCCCTGAGCCTTGCTGCCCGGGGCTGAAGCCAAAGCCCGAGTCCCACTGCCTGAACTCATGGACATCTCTTAAAATCACAGAATTCGTGACCTTCCTGACCTTAATTATCATTGTAATAACAAAATAGAAAGAGGTGTTGTCTGAGCACCAGACTGGGAACCGGTACTCTTGAGTTCTAATCCCAGTACTGGGACTAATTCCCACTGCAGCCTTGAGCAAGTCACTTCCCCTTTGTGTGCCTCGATTTCCCCATCTGTAAAATGGGTATAATAATACTCACTGACATCAAGGGAGAGTCAAAGCTTCATCAATGTTTAAATGCTTTGAAGACTGAAAGCACTAAGTACCGGTTCATTTTTATCACTGACATTTAAGACCTTTTTAAAAGCACTGATTTACCCTTCTTTGCAATGAGGTGTAGTGATGAGATGCAGTGACCTCTTTTACACTCTAGTGTTCCTGTACAATTGGAGAAGTAAGAAAAGGCTGAATATAAGAGCTCTGTTTGGAATATGCTGCATCAGCCATCACCATAGCTGTGACTTTTCCCCTTGAAATAGTTACAGACCTTTCGTACTTGCTCTTTTCTCTGCTGCTGAAACTGAAAATTGGAAAGCCAGATCAGTGACAATGACGATTAAAATGAAATTCCTCATCTTGCCCTTCAAAGCATTTCTCAGAAGTGATGCCTTGTTCTGGCGTGTTGAGTGATTCCAGGGCAGCCTGGCTTGCCACCTACGTGGGCTCTTTGGATGCAGCAAACAGACAAAAAGGCTGATTATTCTAATGATCGATTGATTTGGCACTTGTATGATTCAGGCTTTTCCTCAAAGGCGCATTAAACTGTGTTCCCATCGTGTGCCCAAAACGTACAGCAAAGAATGAATTCTGATGCTGAAATTCAGGTTCATTAAGGACCAGGGGACTGAGCACGGAAATAATCTCATTGCTCCCAGGTGGAATGACTTGTTTCAGATGAGCAGTGCCACTTTAGGCAGGTGTGACAGGAATTAATACAAACCAAAGAAGAAAGGCAAGGAAGAGGACCTGGTTCAGTCAGAAGCTAAACATTTTCTTGGATAGGAACTTCCGATCACACTGCAGTAAGTAAAAGCAGCTAAAACCAGCACTTTTTTGGTGATGCTGGCAGGGACGGAACCTGAGAAAAACACCACCAGCAAAATTTCATTTAGTTCCTGCAATACCAACTTCCAGACCAGCTTCAGATGGCTCACTTGATGACGACCTGTTCCGTTCATTCCCTCTGAGGCGCCTGACATTGGCCACTCTCCGCAGACAAGATACCGGGCTAGATGGACCATTGGTCTGACCCAGTATGGCCGTTCTTATGTTCTACGAGACAAATAGGAGTGTGTTCATGTTTCACAGGAATAGGTCAAAACAGCCCCTTCCCCCGAGATTTTTTTGGAGCCTAGAGCAAAATCTGAAACTGATCAGCCTCACCCTTTTCCAAAATGGAAGGGAGGCCCCAGGGGAGAGGGGGTGGAGAGTGAGCCCCCTTACACTCACCCAGCAGTAGCAACTCCTGTCCTGCGGGCCTCGGCCTGATTCCTGCTCTGGCATTGCAACCTGGTACATGGGGTTGTAGCGCCACTCAGGTCTGGCCCACGGAGGGTCATCTGAGCCTAACCTGAACGGTGCTGCAGCTCTGCATGCCAGGTCACAATGCAACATGGTTTTGAGGCCCTCTCAAATGGGCTCGAGGCAAACTGCCCCTTTTGCCCCATCCTCTCCCAAGTGGCCCTTTCCTCCCTCACAGCTACCAATTTGCCACTCTGAAATTCCTCATTGTGAGCTGTGCTTGCTAGATGGTCAGGATCTGGAGCTTCTACAGACAGACAGGCAGAGACGCGTGTCTCACATACTGCCTGCAGATGTGCCCTCTTCCAACTATTTTGTATAGAAAACCACCCTCTCCTCTCACTCTGTCCTGTTCCTTCCCACCACCTGGAACTGACTGCTTCAGGGCAGGACCCAGAGTTACCAGTGCAGATGCCAGCAGGTGAAGCCATCAGATAACCAAGACTGAAGGAGTAAAATAAGCCAGACTCTGAACTCGCTTGTGAATGAAGGTTGTTATCTTTGCAGCTTCGATTCAAGCCTGCAGGGAGTTGGCCTGTCTGAGCTTTTTTTTCCTGTTGAACAGCTCACTGTAGCTCTAATTTTCCACTTGATTAAGCTCTTGGAAATGAAAAAGCTTCTTTACCAACAGGCAGCACACCACTTATTCTCTCATCCCTTTGTCACACTGGAGAATAGAGAAATACTGTACAGCCAGATTTCCTTCGAGGCTCTTTAACGCAACAGCAGCAAAGGTAATAAGTAGGAGCTCTGAATCTACAGGATCCTCAAGCACTTCACCTGCCACTAGAATGCAGCCACCTCTTGGACGAGAGATTGAATCTATTTAACGACCATTTCACAGCAGTGTAGGACAGAAAGTGAAAGATAATACTGCATCCAGTTGAAAATGCTAAGAGAATTTAGGGCGGCGGATGTAATTATTGGACTTGGCATTTGGTAGGACGCTGGCATTAACACCCTTCCTCTTGTAAAAAATGCTTTGGCATGTTTAATTATCAGGATCTTGCAGCCAACTTTGTAGTGCACTAAGCCTGAGTTATTCTACTTAGAGGGGCTTTACTAGATAAGTGTTGGTCCATTTGCAGGCATTGGCATTTTCCCATTTTTAATAAAGCAAGACATACTTGCAAGCATCTTCTGAATCTGTCCAACACCTTCTGGAAAGGGGAGTGGTTTTTCATCAGAACCCAATTAATTTTTGTTAGCTAGAGAGAGATCCACAGCCACATGTCAAAGGAGAATCCAACAGCTTAAGCATCATGGTTCACTTCCATAGATTTGTTAAGAAATTAGAATAATTAATAGACATTCGTAGCCCAGATTGTGCCCTACAACCAACTGGCCTTACCTACAGCTGTTCAGTGAACTATGTGAGTGAATTGATGGTTTGTCCCACTCCTCAAGAAGAAGGTTTCATATAGCAAAAAACTCCATCAAAATTGCTGATATCCTCAGTGGATATCCCAAATGTTTAATCGGAATGGGGACTTAATTACCCTTTTGCCCCTTAGAGGTGATCCACCTCTAAAGTGATCAATAAGGCACATTGGTGAGGGGTAGGGATGGTTTGCAATTTAAGGGAAGCTTACACTGCTGTTTCCCATGGTCTGTGGATAAAGAGGTTATCAGACTCCAGGACTGTCAGTTTGGCACCAGCCACAAAAAGCTACTGAAATGATTTTGAAGGAGAGAAGTGTAGGGGTGGGGGATGTCATAGTTTAAATATCCAACATAATCCAAAGTCTGCAATTTATCACCTAAGATTCTCAGCTAAGTAACCAGGAAAGGTATTGATGTGATATAGGAGCATTTGTTCTCTTCCCTGAAGCATGACAGTTTGAATCATCTCAGTCACCCATTGGAGATGTTTTAAATGTTAGAGAACATTGTATTTGAAACAAACCATCCTAGTAGATCCTGAAGGCTCAGACTTGGTCCCTGATTGAACTCAGTGCATAGGTATAGCTGAGATGGTCACACAGTTATTAATCCTGAAGTCCATGATCATGATGGTCCCTTCTGACCTTAAAACCTATGAGTCTGTTCAGGCAAAATTCCCAGTGAACTAAACAGAAATCTTCCCTGAATAAGGATTTCAGGATCAGGCTCCATAAGTGTCACTGCAAGTTGAATTAGGGACATAGAGCACTAAATTGTACATTGCCTGGATGTTTTTGTTTTGTGTTTTAACATTAACAGTATTTCAACAAAGTATCTTCTTAAGCCGACATATGCAAATCAAATTCTGATGTTAAAGTTAATTAAAAATGTTAATGAAGTAGAAAATTCACTCCACTGACATACTGTGTTGGCAAGGTATTTCACACAGTTTCCAACTGTTTGAGATTTTGCAGTTATACCATAATGTGTTATTGACACTCATAATGTAGATAAAGTACCATGAAAAGTTAGCACTTCCTGTTAGCATCGGTATGCATGCTTCCGCAAATGGTAATCTCATCAGAGTTTACAAGCCATGCAGGATCAAACCTGGTCAAGATAAAAGCTGAGGAAAATCCATGTGTAGTAGGTAATGGCATTAGTGACTAACAATAGGTGGTACTGTTCCTTCTGAGTCACTGTTGATGACCCCAGAGTAATCCTTGGGGTTGCTGTGTTGCTGGGAAGGGCCATCTTTCAAGTGAGATGTAAAACTGAGCACTTGATCCTTATGGTTTCCTGGTCAAATTCCAGCAATTTCAGTCGTGTATGGAATTATTCATTTCTTTTCCTAAGCCGTTGTGTAGCGTTGTTGGTATTTATAGTTTGTATTGTGGTAGGGCTTAGAGGACTCCACCAAATTGGGTCTCATCATGCTAACCATTGCCCAGATCTCTAGTAAGTGACCATCCCTGCCCTGGAGTGCGTACCATGTAAAAGGCAAGATAAAACAGGTGGATGAAACAAACAAGTAGGTAGAAGGACTGTGTAGCAAAAATAATAGGATGTTTGAGTATCGACTATCTAGCAAAAAAATGAACACACAATCTGTAGATGCAAGAACAAGTGGATATAAACGGGCCATGGACAAATTCAGGCTTGAACTTGGAAGAAAGTTTCTAACCTCCGGAGGCTTGAGATTCTGGAACAGCCTCCCCAGGGGAGTTGTGGAGGCAAACAACTTGATTCATTTTAAGAGAGAGCTGGACAAATGTATGGGTGGGATTGTATGACAAGGTTGCTTATGATGGTAGAGGGCAGGGCTCAGCAGCCCTGGGGCTTGGTTGCGGTTTATGTCATATGATCCTAACGCTCATGCTTCAGGATTTCAGCCTGCCACCAGCAGGGATCAGGAAGGGGATTCACTCCCCCCAACACCATCATGTATTCTGGTTTGTTTCTTTTATGTCCTTCCTCTGAAGAGTCAGGGGTGGCCATGGCTAGTGATGGGACATTGATGGAGTGGGCAAAGGCTCTGAAGTGGCAGCTAGCATTCTCTCATTCAGGTGCGCTTGGCTGGCTGATTCTTGCTCTCATGGTCAGGGTCTAACTGATCACCATATGTGGGGTAGGAAAGGAATTTTCCCCCAAGTCAGATTGGCAGTGACAGTGGAGGGGAGGAGTAATCTTCCTCCACAGCATGTGGATGCCAGGATTATCGGGGTGCATCTCACTTTATCCTATCCCTGCCATTGTGGGGCCTTCTGACACTAATACATGTCAGTCCTTCCTGTTCTCTCTCCTGTGGGCTCTAATACTTTGGTCTAATTTTGGTTTTTGGGTTTAGTGTGTGGATGCGGGGTGGTATTGGTGGCCTGTGATATACAGGAGTCAGAGTAAATGATCTAGTGGGTTCTTCCGGCCTTAAAGTCTGTGACTCTATGTAGCTGTAATCAGAAGTGGTGCATGCAGATTTAGATACACTGCCATTCACCCCAGAGGCAGCTGCGTATCAGTGGCGGGCAAAGTGTACGCACAGTGTAAAATTTGTAACACATTAAGGGATTCATTTGGATGACAGGCACTAGAGAAATGCAAGCTCATTATCTGATCATTACAGCACTGCACAGTTACCAGCTGTAGAAAAAAGCAGCAACTCACACAAAGGACTAAATAGCAAAATTTCAGAAGTGAAATGAAGCTGTTTTTAGTGCATGGTGATTTTTTTTAAAACCCCTCAAGCTATTCGTTCTTTGACTGTTACAGATCTTGACTGATTTGAGCTAGTTTATAGAAAAACTGTGTGGAATCCAGGCTGACCATCTGCTTGCCAAGTTTTAGCCTGGTGCAAGTTTACACCAGCTGAGTTACAAATCCCTGTAAATGGAAAGGGTCATGGAAATAGCAAATCCACTATAAATCTGGTGTCATGAACATTCTGCTGAAATAACACAGCTCCCTCCTTGAAGTGCACACTAATATAAAGTGGGGAGTGAAAACAAGGTAGTTTGTATTCTGAATGTCTGATGGTTCTGCAGAGGGTGTTTGTGGAGGACCCTGCAAGGAGGAGATGTATCTTATAGAACTCCAGTAACTTTCTCTAAGAGTCACTGGCAGATTGGCAACCACCATCTGCTTTCTTCTTATCACTCTCTGCAATCATTTCGATCTTATAATTATCCTCGACACATTGAGGGTCAAGGGAAATGCAATCCAGGGCCCTTGAAAAGGTGTTTAGTACAAGCAGATGCGACAGTAGAATTGACGAATCTCCTCTTGAACAGAATCTAGGATGCTGGTGGAGTGGCAGGAGCTGTGAAGCTGGTTATCATGGTGCAGCTGCAGGTGAAGAGATTGGGAGGCTGCTTCAAATAGATCGTTCAGAGAAATTTCCTCTTCTTTCCTAATGTCTTTGAATTTGAGTCATGGTTTGATTTATGGAAAGTTAGGATGATCTCAGAGTCAACAGATCATTAGCTGATGCTTGTGCTAGAGACAGAGATTTCTAGGAGATTATGGAGGAAGGATGGTTTGGCATCACAATCTGAGAAAGCTCACATACGCTGTCCGCCATGGACCAGATCCTCAGCCGGTGTAAATTGGCATAGCTCAGCGGAAGTCAGTGGGATAATTCTGATTTATACCAGCTGAAGATCTGACTCAGAGAGCCCTAAGCCAATGATATTCAGGTGCCAAAAGCCTGTACACTCCTGAATCAGGAATGGGGTGAGGGTAGGAGTATATGTGTTCCTAGATCAAGAATGGGGTGAGAGGGTTAACAGTCTCCTCCATGATGACCAAGATGAAGACTTTCTCTGAGGTAGTTCCTTTCAGGTGACAGAGTTGCTGAGTAGTATTATTGCCACTGGTATATTGTTGAATGTGTTGTAGTGATGCTCGAGGTTTACCGAAGGTTCCCAGAAAGTGTGTTGTAGATAGTCATTGTGCAGACCAGAGCACTGGAGATCCTGCATTACAATCACACACGTTTTCAAAAGAACTCTGGGACAAATTTTCAAGTGCTAAGCACACACAGTCAGGGCTAGGTTTTCAGAAGAGCTCAGCTCCCATCTATACACCTAAATAAGAGCCAAATTTGCAAAAGACTGTGCTGAGCTCTTCTACAAAGTTGGTCTATATTCTTCACCTCTGTCTCAGTGGGAACGGGTGGGTGCTGAATACTTTGAAAAACTGGCTCTACGGAGGTCTTTTTAAATCTGTCTCTTACTGTCTCTTTTGAAAAGAGTGGCTCCTTCTAGAAGCTTTGCCACAGACCCATGCCAACTCAATAGATTTAATTTCCTATCCTTCCATCTCACACTCAGGGTTCCTCTTCCATCCACACCCCAGTGGGGCATGCTCCAATAGCATGTATGGTCCTTTGCTGAGTCTTTTAAACACTCTTTGCACCATCTAATTGAAATTACACAGATTTGGATGGGCATTCAGAGCCAAGTGTTTGATTATAGCAATCTTAGAAATCAATGGCACCTAATATGGCCTGGGAATAGCTGGAAAGACTTTGAGAGTTGTGATGCTAGTTTAAGGACTAAAGAAAAGAACCTGATTCAGCTCCTGGTACCAGCTAAAAGTCTTAGCAAAAAAGAGTCAACAGCAGCTTTGCATACACTTGAAAAATCTGTACAAGCCGCTGATCACTTCAGCCTGATTGCCTGTTACGTGGAGTGTACAAACTGACAGCCTCAAGGGCATCTGGGAAAATGTCTTCCCCCTCAAAAGATCTCTGGAGCCCTGTGATTAATTTTTATTCATGGAGTTCCTTCCTTTTGGCTTTGTCCCTCCCCATAGCTTTCATAATGTATGAGTAGGCTTAAAAGATTTAGAAGTTTATCAGTTAGGTTGATTTCGCTGTACACACACAAACCAAAATAATATTTCAAATCATAATCAAAATTTACAGGCAGGCAAAGTAAGAAAAATGCTGCTTGAGAACTTATTAGAGATTGATTTAAGGATATATTTTAAGGGTGATAGCGCTTTAACTTTTTGAATCTCAACATCTGCTGTCATTCGGTAATTATTGTCTGACCTCTCCTCACCACCACCACACCCTCCATTGACTGAGAAAATATCTTTTATTGGACCAACTTTAAGAGAGACAAACTTTTAAGCTAAACAAAGCTCTTCTTAGACCTGAAGAAGAGTTCTGTGTAGCTTGAAAGCTTGTCTCTCTCACCAACAGAAGTTGGTCCAATAAAATTATCACCTCACTCACCTTGTCTCTCTAATATCCTGGGACCAACACGGTTACAACACCCCCATTAACTGGCAGCCCTCCATAATTTTCCACAACTGTGAAAATTTAAATCAGTAAAAATATACAAAAAAATGCTTAAAAATAAAAATTGATGTTATCTGTAAAAATTATTTTAAAAAATGGAATTCTACCATTCCGATCTATGAGCTCTACCCCAGTCTGTGTATTTTATATTTTCTGTGATCTTTCTTCCCACCCTTAATCCTTCTAATTTTTTCTGTCCTATTCTGTCTCCTTTCTTTCTCTTCTCTTCTCCATTATACTGCCATCTTAGATTCAATATATGTAAGATTAGAGCTAGAGCTGAAAAATTTTCAACATAACTATTTGCCATCAACAAGTGAAGTTTTGTTGAAATCAGAATGTTTTGTGGGGAACAGGTTGATTTTGACGGGAAAAAGTTGAAAGTTCATTTCAGCGTCATTTTGATTCACTTAGCTTCAATTTCTACATTCCATTAAAATACAAGTGTTAATACCATGTATATTATGTAATAGTTGATATTTTCATATAATGTAAAAGTTTAAATGAAGTGTATCTAGATAACGCTATCAGTTACATTTTTTGGAATATTCATTTTTGAGAAATTTCTAACTTTCAGCTTCTCATTTCAATTCAGAACAATCCCCCCCTTATCCTTCCCTCACCCCGAAATGTCAGAATTTCCCAAGGAATAGAAGTTCCAGATTCCAACAAGGTCCCTTTTGGAATGTCTCAGATGCCTATCAAACACTTGACTGATAATTAGCATGTGTCAGATCCGTATCTGACTTTTGACAGCCCTACGCTGACGAAGTGATGTGGCATTCCCCACCAGGGTGGCAAGTCATCTCAGCGAATCATTGTAACGTTTAATTAGTACTCGACTTGCCTTTAAGTTTTGACTCCTCCTGGAATGAGAGTGAATTTGATCTGGTGTTGAAAACAATTAATCAGAGCAAACTAAGGAGGGTCACACTGTTAGCTTTAGGTATGAAAATTGTCACAACTGAATCTTTGCGTGTTTTTTCCACAAATATTCAGCAAACCTATTGCTGGGCCAAGTTCAGATATGACATAAGCAGGTATGATGCCATTGATTTCATGAGAATTACACCCATTTACACTAGGGTTAAATTAGCTCACTAAATATGTAGGTAAATGTATGCACAGGTTTAGATAGGCCTCTTTTTGTACTAGCCCTTTGCCATGACGCCTGCTGAGTCAACTCTATATGACAGAAAAATGTTTCACTATCTCTCATTTCATACCAAAGATTGTTCTCTCAAATTAGGATCTGGGAAGATCCCAGAATGAAGGGCAGTGTATGTATCAGTCTTGTGCTGTTTCTTGAGCAGAAACATTCAGCCACAAATTTTACCCAGCTCCTTCCTTGGGAATTTCCATTGCAGCCATCAAACACCATTTAAAGCGAGATTTCCCTGTGGTTTCCACTGTTCCTTATCAGGTGAGGCCCCATGCAGATAGGCTAGGATTAGCTAGCAATCTCAGGGCTAGATCAGCCTCTCACTTACACTAATTTAAATCCACTAAATTAATTGAGTTACAACCATATACAACTGGTGTAAGTGAAAGAACCTAAGGCCCACAACTTGCATGAAAGGATTAGCAGGAAGCAGGAATAGATAATTTCGCTGTGTATGAATATTGTTGAGACCCCAACAGCCACAGTTTTAAAGATCCAGTCTCACTTCTGTGGGGCAGCGTGTGCCACAGAATGAACTACAGATACAAATCTGAAGATTCACACCCACCATTAATTTTGCAAGCATAAAATTGCAGGTGCAAATAACACTTGCCAAAAAGCGTGGGTGGGCCTCAGCCCTTCTGAAAATCAATCCCTAATTAGCAGCCAGTCAGGACACTGAGACCCTGTCTACACTTACCTCCGAGATTCGGCAGCAGTCAACGGGAGTTATGCAAGCTACGCAAAAAACTTGCATAATTCCCGTCGACTTCTCTTCTCCTCTTCTGCACGTCATCTTCACTGCACTGCATCGATGGGAACCGCGTTCCCGTCGACGCAGCACTACGCCACTTGTGAAGGTGGTCTTAGTACGTCAATTTCTGGATGGACTGAGTGGGTCTTCACTGACCACTCAGTTGATCCAGAGAAATCGATCTGACGGTGGTGACTTTGCCGCCATCAATGTAGCCATAGCCTCAGATGAGGATTACAAACCTCTGAGACACACTGTAGGGGTTGCTCTTTGCTCTTTCTATCTGTTGCTATGGAGAAGTGCTTCAGATTGCACCCATGTGAAATTGACCTGAACTGCATCTGGGATAATATCCCTCAATTAACATCTCTTGGATAAGAATGAATTTCTCAATAAGCCTTGGTCATAAAGATGATTGTAAATAACGATTACACTCCCCTCCATCTCTGCGTACTCCAGAAATGTCACAGTAATTAAAGGGCCACTTTTACCTACAATTCAACTTGCTTTAAGAGGGGAAAATATATGGATTGAGTGGTTTATTTAATTCATAAGAGATATATCCTTGGGAGAGCACAATTTGGAAAAGAAAATAGACCCACTGGGCAGAAGTCATCTTAGTCCGTTAACTTCAGGGGAGTCACACTACAGATTAATTTGATCCTCTACTGTTCACTTTCTTAACTTTCATGGCAGGGAGAGAAACAATAACAAAGAATAACGTTAATAACTTTGATGTTGTAAAATAACTTTAACCCTATAACTTCCCTGTACATGAGCTTTTGAATAAATGTTCCTCTCCTGAAAGCTTGAACTGTTAAAATTAGTCACTTTTAAGTGAAAGGGACCTGGAAAATTTTAGATGCCAGACTACATATTTTAAAATGCTCATCTAAAATTCACTCCAGCTGCTGAGCTACTGAAGAGATTCACTTTCAAGATTACTGAAGAGATTCACTTTTCCAGAAAGTCACTTCTTGTTAGGTTGTGATCAACATTCGCTTTCATGCCTACCAAAAGGTTTTTAACTCTGCTTTAACTGAACTCAACATTAACTGTAGAGTCCCTGCCAGAAACTCCATGACAACTCTGCCAGTGCACCTCAATCCTGACTCGCTGGGACTCTGCTTTTCCACGGGTGGGACCCCCTGTATTTCAATACATCTCACTTCTGGGCTATGTTGCCCTTGCTCTTTCACTTCTAGGACTGTTGATGTGAGGTTTCAAAGTACAGGATACTGAGCGGTTTCTGGGACAGGCTGAGTGACCTCTACTCCCGTCTTGCGGAAAGTACTCAACACCCTGCAGAATCAGGGCTACAGACAAATGTAGTGTTGTGACCAGAGTAATCTGCCCACTGGGCGGAAATTAATGCTCTGCATTTTGGTGCTGGACAAACTGCCATTGTTCAGGAGCCCTAGAACCAACCCCTCGCTGCCTTCTGCTGGAAGAGCAGAGATGCACTGGTACTGAGCTGGTACTGACAACAGTTTGAGGATTTTAGGAGGGGAATATGAGGGTGGCTTTGTAGTTCCTTCCCTCCATTAGCAGCAGCAGCAAGCCACTTGCAGTTCAATTCATGCCGACTTCAGACTCCAGAGTTGTTAACTTGACTCTTGTCATGAGTAATAGATTCAGTGACACAGTTTGAAAAGGAAAATAAATGAAAAGAAACTAAATCTATGAATTCACAATAAATGAAGGTGCTTATTGATCCCCCAGTGGAGGCGCCATGCCCCAGAAGTGGTGGCATTTTATTAGCATGGTCTGTGCAAATAGAACATTTGCTGGCTCTTGGGGAAGAACTTTGCTTTATAAAAGTGAGATATGATTATTACCTGAGCTCCAGAAGCAGCGATTCCTTTTTTTACTCCTACCCACCTCACACAGAAATAAATTTTAAAAAATATTTTAGATGGTTTACTTAATAAAAAAAGGCAAACCCAGTAACTGTGGTTTGTCTGAGATAGTAACGTACGGTTCCTGCAACGCAAGGCAGCCCTGGACTGTCATTTTAGTTTGTGGGTTTTTTACTGCATGATAAAGCTGCTCCTTGAATATTACAAGCTGCTCCCGGGATATTACAAGTGTAAAGAAAATCAAATAAATGAAATTCTCAGCCATCCACATGTCCTAGGCTCTTGTAAATAGCAGAATGTGCCTGTGAATTCATTGCCAGAGCCATGTGCTTCCACTGCTTCTTTGTAATCCTCACTGAATACTCACAATGCCTCATCTGCTGGAGTAGGAGGAATGGAGCCTGGCTCAGCTGCTCTGCCCTTTATCTCTCCATGCGATTAGCAAAGAGGCCAAGAAACCTTTAATCTCCGTGTTTTCAAATTACAGTGATCAGCAGGGCGAATGGCTGCGTGGGTCCCCTGAGCAGGGTCTCTGAGCACCTCATGCACTCCCTTCAATAGCCTGTTGGGGCTTGAGCTGCACCCATGGACGTCCGTGGTGCAGCTCATTGAAGTCAGCTGATCTGGATCAGGTGGTCTAAGCCGTAGCCAAGGTATGGAAAGCTTTGTGCTCAATTTTAAGGAGCTCTGAGTGAGCAGGGACCCACTTTACCACATTCTCTTTAACCAGGTGTTACCTAGTGCAGGAAAAACCCAACTACTCCTCCCATGGATGTTATCACTGCCTCGAACCTAACCATCAGCTGGGAGAAGCCTCAGATGGTCCCTACCCTCTCCTTCCATTCTTCCTCTCCCCATGTCTCATCAGGTAGTTGGCCTTCTTGGGGGGCCTCTTCCTCCCCTTTAGCCTGGATCCTGCCAGCAGAGGATGACCAGACAGTTTGTACCTGCTTCTCTGGCCTGGTGTCTTCAAGATGTGGTAGATCCACTCCCTCTTTCCATTAAGTGGCCTGTTCCTTTGGTCTAAAGCCACAGGATCTGGTAACTTCTCCATTCGGTCCCTCTGTTGCCTCTTTACAGTTGAAAAGTCACTTCATATTCCTCCTTTCTACCATTTCTGTGTGAAGCACTGATCAATCCATCTTTCTCTCTGTCACCGTGGTATCTAAGGGTTAGACTTCCATTGAATTCAGTGGGTGTTGCGTCAGGGCCTACGAGTGCTGAATTAGTTTATCTCCCCAATAGGTTGGGTACTGGCTCTTCTGCAGGGATGACTCCCAGGATCCAGACCAGATCCAGCCCAACCTTAGAATTCAGGTTGCTAGAGTAACTGAGAATTCCGTTTCTTTCTGCTTGTAACACTCCCTGGAAGCCACCCAAACTCCCATGAGTTTGAGATTTGCCCATCAGTATTTCTACCAAGCCATGAAGGGACCTGGCCACTGTGTCCAGACAGCGTGATAGATATGTGTGTCTGCTGGGATAGGATTAAAGAAGCTACAATGGCATAATTTCAAACTTAGAACTGGCCAGAATGGAGTTTTCTTGTCATAAATGTACACAGCAAAAATCTCTGGATGAAATTTTTCCATTGGGAAATGTTATAAATATGTGAAAGCATTTTGCCCACCACCACTTTACCCCATTCTTAATGTTTCCCAACTTCTTCCAGTTGGGAGACAGTAAGAAAATGTGAGAAAGTGGGGAAAAAGCACTTTACACTTAAAATGAAAGGTGTTACTTTGAGAAGTATAAACACTTAAAAAACAACAGTGTTACTTTCTCTCCCAACATGCTACTCTCTCTGGAAGATACACACACTCAGAGAAGTTAACACTTTAAAAGTGAAAGTAATCCTTTCAACTTTTAATACTGCTAAATTGAAATTTTGAGAAAAAAAATCTTTCTTGACAAAACCCTACTTTCTGACAAAAAAAAAAAGTTGTCAAAATTTTTTATCAGCTCTAGCCATGACGTTAAAAACGAGAAAACAAATACAAATCTTGGGTCTCATTCTGATCTTGCTTATACCAGTGTGACTCAGAAGTAACTCTGGTGAAGTCACTGGAATGGCACCAGTGTAAAGTAGGTGTAAACCTCTAAAAAGCAGAGCTGTACTTTCCAGATTACATAACTTTTCAGACTCTATCCCCCAGCCCTCACCACCTGGAATTGCTGTCATTAATCTAGTCAACAGCATCCAGAGCAGAGGGCTCATCATTTGTCTCCATGCAGAAACCCCCAGTGTTTTGGTTTCAGGCTTGGGACAATGGTTTGTTTTATTTTATAAGCTCCTACAAATTGAACTGAGTTTTTATGACACCATAACCCTGAGCATTTATTGCACTGAGCAGAAAGAATTCAGCCTGTATTTATTAGGCACAGCTGAGAATGTATAAGGACATTTCCGGCACTCTTGGATGGGTCTGAATATTAAAATGTTTCCAAAATTTCCGTGATGTTGGCTGCTTTAAATTGTACTGTAGTTCAGAGGGGAATTTGGTACTTACACCCACATCTTTCTACGCCCTTGTTCTGTGAGACTGGGGCAGAGGTATAGTATAGTCCAGCAGCTTTGAGCCACTCTGATGATGCAAAGTGACTGTAAAACCCACTTGAGTGGGCTATGGCTACCAGTGCGTACCGATGAATCTGGCCCGTGATTTTTATTTTCCTGCCACAAGCTATAAAGTAATAATTTTGGCTAGAAAAGCACTTTTTTAATTGTATTTCTTTTTACGTTCTTACCGCAGCTTGCCATTAAGAATAATTAAAGAAGTGTTTTTATTTTAGACTCTCTATTCTTCCATTAAAGCATTAAGATTTTTTTAAATGCTCCCATCAGTACCTTTAGATCCCCACTCCTCTGCTGTTTTTAAGGCTTTCCTTGTGCTACAGTTGACATTCAGCCGCCAAGAATTCAGATTGATGGATTGCATTTCAAAAGCAGGCTATCAAGGACCTTGAACTGCTACACTTTCCAGTCATGATGGCAGAGGAGTTTACCTGAAACCATGGCTTCTTTCAAAGGTCAGGGAAGCAGTCCCTGCTGCCATTTTTCCTACTAGTTTTTGCTGGCAGTTCTTTGCTCAGCTCTACTCTTTTGGGAAAGAGTCCTGCCAACCATTAAGCTCTGTACAGCACTTGCATTTCTCTGGCTTGGCAGACTCCTTGGCAGTTCTATATAAGGCTTCCTGGGTGCATGTATCCCTTGGGACTACCTCTTCTTAAGGCCCAGATCCAAAGCCCACTGAAGTCAATGTAAGTCCATCCATTGACTTCAGTGAGTTGTTGAACATGGACTCTCGTACTATACTAGGTTTATTTCCTTGCACACTTTTTCTTTCAATCCATGTTATTCACGTAGGGCCTAATCCACAAGTCTTTACCAAGGGCCACATTGTATCTCTCCCTGGCACTTTGTTCCCCCATCAGGCAGGGCTAAGCACAGGTACAGTCTCTCCACCTGCCCCTCCTAAAGCAGGGAGCAGGCAGAGCTCGCTGGCCACAGTGTGTTGTGTGTGCTGTTGTCTCCTAACAGGTGGCATAGAAGGGGTGCTCCCACTGCATGCTGGGAAGCTGTCGGAGGTTCCTTAGTTGCACAGTATGGCTGTCAGTGATCGTTCACTGCTTTTCCTCAAACTTTACTGAAGTCAGTGGGAGTCTGAATGAGCCTCATGAGTTGATTGTTAGTCCAAGCACTCACATGTGCTCCCATCTCTCTCACTCTAGATGAGAATTGCACTCAGCCCTGGAAGTAGAATGGGGTAGTTTCAACAGGCCTCCAAAAGTGCACCTCCTCAGTTTAGCAGGGGCATTTATTCTTCTGGTGACAGTGGCAGGAATTGGACACTACTGAAATAAAATCAGTCATTAACTGTTAGCAGTGAAATTCTGATTTGCCCAGCAATGCGCATGCACAAGACACAATTCATTTTTTCCTGTCTGTTTGTCTTGTATTATTGATGTTGGCTGCATTAAAAAGATACTGGGGCAAATTAATCCCTGAAGTAAACACTATTTAGCTTCAGTGAAGTTAAACCAGGAATGAATTTAGTCCATTATTTTAAAAGCAAAATAATTTACCATAACTTGTTGATTTGGAGAGAGAGAAGGGAAAAACGCTTTTGTATCCAGTACATTTTTGAGATGCATCAGTTGGTGGTCGATTTACTTTTTATGGACTTCACTTGACAGGATCATTTCTCATGCATTCTCCTGCATTGCAGGTTGAACTCTGATAACATCAGTGTTATCAAGCCAGGAAAATGGAGCTTCTTCCAATTTCCTCCTGATTATCACTTTGGCCTCTGAATCAAACCCCGTCAAACTTGTCCTGTCCTGGGACTAGAGACACCTGCATTAGTCACTCAGTGCTAGGATTTCAACATTTTCAGCAAGCAAGGCCGGTAGAACCATTTTTATAATGTCTCCTCACAGGGAAACAGACAGTTCCCCAAGAGAGCTGTTTGGAGTGCCTCCATGATTTTTGGGGTGCTTTTCAATACGGTGTGGAGGTTTAGCCTTAGAATTATCAAAAGACCTTCTCCATTTGTGTACTTATATGATTTGATGTTTTCTCAGCATGGTCTTTAGAATATTTTGGGGGCATTTCCATGCAGTAGTTTAAGGTTTTTGATAAATTTGGGATCTTTAGTATTTCATCGGTCATGGTTTCTGAATGGCATGGGAAAGGTGACAGAGCAAACTAGTTCTCTGCATAGAAACTTGCAGTGTCATCCAAGATACATGTTCAGGGTGCGCTTTCAGCATGTTTTTCCATTGGGCTTTCTAGGATATCCCTTGGAATAGATTCAGGTGTATCTTAAAAGGATTTTGAAATCTCTCTTGCGATTCATTTTGAGGGTGTCTAGAATGTCTTTTAAGTTTAGTATAGGTTTTCTTCTGGGAATGGGGGGAAGGGAGTTGTCTTTGAAGAGATTTGGGAGTATTGTTTGTGATAGTATTTGTGCAATTGGCATTACATTTTTTCATTTAGGCACCTGAATGAAGGGGCTACATTTTCAAAAGTGGTCAGTGCCTAGTTTCTCCCATTGTTCTCAATAGTGGGGGAAGAGGAATTCTCCCTTATTCTCAATGGAGCTGCTGGGTGCTGAGGACTTTTGAAAATCTGGAGCTCAAGCTTCCTTCAGAGAGAAAATTCTCTCTAACTAGTGATTGAGTAACACCGTGAGAGGCACCTAAGAAATACTGTAGATAGACAGATCAACACAGGTAGAGTGAGTTGAATGGGTTTCAGTCTCTCCATAGAATGGTTTTGGAGTTGTTACTGTGAATGGGCATGCAACATATCTTTGGTGTGCTTTTCGGATCTTTTCATGGTGGTTTGGATCTCTTTGTGCCTCAGTTCTCCATCTCTAGAATGGGGACACTAATCCTTCCTTACATCACACAGCGTTGTGAAGCTAGATATATTCACAGACATTTGTGAGGCACTCAGATGCTATGGTGATGGAAACTGTATTACTGTCTAGACAGGTGTCCTGTCAGTGTGGTTTTTGGAGATCTCTCTGGATTGCTTTAAGAGGTGAGTTCTTGGAATAATATTCATGCAACTCCCTCACTGGGTTGGTGGTTTTCATGGAGTGCTTTTGAGGCTGTGTTTCTGTAGTGGTTTGAGTGAGTCCCCATGGTCCTCATCACCATGATATCTGAGCCAATAGCGTTTACGTCTGTCTCACCAATGAATGTCTCTGTGGGGCAATTCTCAGATCCTCTAAAAGTGGATTTGGGAAGTTCTGTAGGTGGGAAACAGTAAGAATCCATGTGCCCCAGGGCTCTGCGCCATGTGGAATCAGCTCCGTAGTAAGAATGGTTTCAAGAGTTGTCTCACTGAGCAGACATGCCCAACTAGAGGAAATGTAACAGCTGTCTTTAAAGAAAGAATGTCTCAGGAAGGAAATGGAACAAAACATTAGACTTCAAACATTTTATTTTTTAGTAAATCCAGTACCTGTTCCTCTCCACTTAATCCATCGCTCAGCTAACATCCTATATTTCACTGCCTCCTAAACCCCTATAGTAATGAATAAAGGATTCATTCTTTTTCTGAGAACAATGTGCACATCTGAACAGTCAATCTAGTAGGCCTTTGATGGTTATTTTAATTAAAGTACTAATCTGTTCAAAATCTAAAGAGCCTGTTGAGCCATATGGGCTGATTAAAGTTGCATATTGCATTATTAATGTGCTGATTAAATCCTTCAATTTGCTCCAAGTTCTAAGTGCGTCCAAATGTTACCACTCAAAAGCTGCTTTACACAAATGGCTAGGTTTGAGTTTTGACTTCACATGAAATAATTCTGGACTGGTTACTATCTGGAGACTATTCACTTTGCCAGTGATTGGGACAGGTCTTTGATTCAGATTCAATCCCCTTTGCCAGCCCTTAAAAGTGTCCTAAGGATGCAGTGCGGATCTCCCCATCCTAAAACAATTCCCCAGTGGCTGTGTGCCACACCCTGCACCTCTGCATAGACGCAGCTGCTCAAACTCACTGCCACATTATTCCAGTGGGGTAAATATCTTAGAAAAATGAAAAACAAGTATTAGGCATATTTATTCAAATAATAAGGCTGATAATGTTCATGGTTCAGGGTGTTGTGATGACCAGCTGGGGACAGGAAGGAACTTCTGTCATGGTGCATTATGAGCCAGCTGTTGGAGAGAGGATTGGCTGCAGACACTCAGGATCCCTAGGATTAAAATCATACACCTTTAGTCTCTGCTGACATCTCTAGGGCCAGCTGAACTGTGGGCTATGGAAGGAGTCATGATTCACGCTAATGGTGTTTTCGTCTCAATGGAGAAACCCACTGGTAATTCCATTCTGTGTCTCTTCAGCTTGCAGGTGCAGCCGCACATTTGGCTGTGAGCAGAATAGAAAAGGATATTTAAAGACCAGTCTTTTCTATTGAGCATCTTAGCTGCAGCTGCCACTTCAAAAGCCTCACTCAGCAGACGCTGCACCTTGGACTGGAAAGGCAGCTGGCTGCCATCAGACTGGCGGGTTAGGATCTTTAGTCTTGCCTTATTCCTTTTAAACTGTTTATACTTAAACATAACAATTAGACAGAGGGAAAACTGGCTCTTTTTTCCTCTCTCTTGCTTGCACTGATTTAGGGAGGACTCTAATATGCCTATCAGAAGGTAGTTATCTTGTAGTTACATGGGATCACAACTTGAGAGAGAGCCCTGCCTGATTTATACTATAGACACAGCTTAGCTTAGTACGCTCTTCAGGCTAGAAAAGAGTCTTATCGCATGTTCCATCCAACAACCTTAAAACGCTTCATAAATTTTAATTGATGTCGCCACAATTATCTGCATTCTACAGATGGAGAAACTGAGGCACAGAGAGGTGAGGATTTGCTCTCTGTCACACAGCAAATAGGTGGCAGAGCCAGAAATGAATCCAGACCTTCTGACTCCTAGCCCTGAACTCTGACCACTGCAGGACACAGCCTCTCTTATCCTGACAACATATAAGACCTTTTCTTAAAACCTAGAGGAGTGCAAGCCTTTAACCATACAGTGTAAGTCATGCTGTAGGAGCAGCAGTGCTGCAGAGCGTGGAGTGATGCAGGAAGAGAGCAACCAGTGGGAATCAGCTTAGGCTGGGGCAGTGATTAATCGTGGATATTCTTGGGGAACTGAATTTTCCAGGCACAGCTCTCCCAGTCTTTCAAGGCCGAGGCTGAATCTCCCCGCAGCTGCATGTTCATGCTCTGCAGATCTGGCATAGTTGGGTCTTAATGGGACTTCTCATACTCACGGGACTTTGTTGTTCTTTTCAGGTGAATGGCCACCTGGACTACATGAAGCAAATGGACACTATCCTGAAGGCTGTGGGCATTAAAACCAAGGAGTGTCGTCTGGAAGAGAAGGGGGATCCCAGCCTTTTCTCCACCCAGGGTGAGAAAAGACAGCAGCCGGCAGACAGTGAGAATCAGGAAGAGGAAAGTGCCTTGGGAGATGATGATTCCACCAGCGATGATCACTGGTCCTGGCAGCCTGTACCCAGTGAAGGACAGCATTCTATTGCCAGGAACTCTGATCTTGCACACCCTGAGGTTTCTGAATTTCCAGGCTCTTTGAGTGCCAGCAGAGACCAGAACCCAGCCAGGCTGGAAAAGCCTTTGCCAGCCAACCCTCCACCCTGCCCTGACTCTGCTGGTTACATCCTGGGAGGAACCTCCCTTCCCTGCCCAGGCAGTTCAGCCAATAATGACCTCAAACAGCAGGAAGCAGACCAAGGTCTGGACTGAGTCGGCGGAATCAGAACTGAAAAATCCCTGCCTCGCAGTGAATCACTGGCGTGCTTCCCTTGGTCAATGCATCATGGCCACAGCACATGATCTGTAGCACTCCAGTGCAAAAAGGCATCTAGCAAACAAACCCCTCCCCTTAAAACAGCACTGGCGCCATTGGCAGTTACTACAGAACATTTATCCCAGGACTTGTGGAGCTATAGGACACTCCTGCAAATGGATGTGAAAAGCTTGTTGTTAGCAAAGATAAAAACTTCCCTAGCTGCTGTGCTATTCGATTGGAGAGGCACTAGACCCATCGAATAACCCAGTTATCTGTCTTCCATGGAAACAAATCAGGGATCCTTTTGAGTGAGTTACGTTGGGAGGATGTTCTGCTAAGATCAAAGCCTCTCTCACAAGACTACAACACAATGAGCTTCCCAGCAGATGGGGTGGGATGCCGGCGCAGCGACTGTTACAGATCTGTGCTTGGTCACGGCTTCCTCCCATTTTCCATACAGGCACATCACCTCACGCTACATAACGGGAAACACCAGCAGTAAGTGCTTAGCAGTTAGGATGGAAAGGCCGACCTGCCGTCGTTGCGGGCCTGTGGTAAGCCAGGCTGCTTTGCTCTAACGGGGGAGCGGCAATCTGTGCTTCTCTGCTCTCCAGAGGGGAATACTGATCGCTGTGAGAGGAGGTGCTGAAATCTCACAGCCGTTCCTGCGGGTTTGTTCAGTTTCCTCCCCTGGTACCCATGAAAAATTCCTGACTCAATGGGAGTTTGACATGAGACGTAGGACTCTCTCCTCTCTTTAGCTTCTGCTACCCTAGGAGAGACTCACAACTGGCTGGTGGGACTGTGGTGTCAGTGGTGAGCCGCCTGCTCCTCTTCTTCCCTCGATATTTTTGCACACAAGCGAGCACAGAGACTGACATACCAATGTACTGATCAGGGGATGAACGCTGCATAGAGATGCTTGATCAAGGTGCTGTCTCCCTACAGAGGAGCGCTGCAGGTAGAACAGAGCACTAAAGAGAACACTCCAACTGCAGCTTTCAAGACCACATGGAAACTGGAATACGGCCTAGGGGTGTTACTGGATCAAAACCTTCAGCGCTACTGCCAATAGGTTCTCCCATATGCAGAGGAAAGGACCCTGGGGCAGGTTCTCATTGCTGCTGTCCTCAGTTCAGTGACTGATGTACACCAGTCTGAGGCACTGGCCTTTATTCTTTGCGGGAACAAGGAAAATGTTGTTGGGCTTTGTGAGTCTGAGGGAAGCAGGTGACTTTATGGGCACTGGAAGAGTATCTGGGAGACCAGGATCTGCCCTGTTTGGGATTCTCACTAGGAAATTAAAAGGTTTCGTTTTTTGGTATGGTTGGGGTTTTTGGTTTGTTTTTTTAATGTGACCAGGTATGTCTGTAGCTTTAATTGCACTGTTGGGCTTGATTCACCTGGGTCTGTGCATCTCAGATCTGTTAACCAGCCTTCCATACAGAGGCAAGAGAGGGGGGATACTCAGGTTCATTCCTGACTCTGCTAATGGCTGGTTGTGTGAGACATCGCACAAGACATTTTGCAAACTCCCTGCCTCAGCTTCCCCATATGTAAAAGGGGAGGGATGATCCTGAGCATATCCCTGGTGGGGACTGAGACAGCGTTTGCAAAATGTTTTGAGACCCCTGGGTGAAAGGTGCTAGAGAAGAACAAAGTCTGATTACCAGGATTTTACAAAAACCATCCTGCACTTTCTTTTCGCGTCCCTCCTGCTTCTCCTTCCCAGATAAGCAAGTGAATCTGTATTTGCAGTTTCCAAAATGCCACACCCACACCCCTCCTGGACCTGCTCAAAGAGATCATTTGTGGGCGTTCACTTGTTTCTCCCCAAAGTGAGGGGGAACCATGCATTGAAAGCTGCCTGGGATGGAGCAGTCTGTATTCCCTAGAGAAAGCAGGTCACTTCCTAGCTTATGGAGACAGCTTCCTCCCCAGAGAGCCCAGGCACTGGCTTTGGAAAGACTCTTGAGGTCGTGTTGGACAGTCATTGTGATCTCAGCTTAGAGATCACCCAGGAGCTGCTCGTGTCCTGTCTCAAGTTCTTTGCCTTCATGCCCTCTTTGGCCATAGGGGCAGAGCTTCATCTCCTTGGCTGCAGTTCAGAGGGCGGAGCAGTGAGGTCGCTGACCCTGGGCAGGGGCTCCAGAGGAGCCATACTCCAGCCTGATCCCATGGATGATTATTCTGGCACGCTCAGCTAGAATGCCTCCTTGCGGCTTCCAGAAGGTGCATGCAGCTGCAGCTCGGCCATGCCTTTGAAGGCTGTGGTATGCTCTCCCCTCCACAGCTGGCTGTTGCAGCAGGATTCAGTGCAGGGGGCCTTTCAAAGGTTTACGTCCCATTCTAATTACATCTCCAAGTTTTATGTTTAAAACATCAGCTGGTGAAATCTTGCTCCAAATGCAGGCTCGATAGGAAACAGGCCTGTTTGGGGGGTGAGAAAGAAGGTGCATAAACTGGTGCTTCTGTGATTTATACACACAATCTTCTAGTAGGGCGTGGAGATGAAGACGTAAGACGTGCTAATTGCCACCCTCGGCCTACGGGTTTCCTCCTGGCTTTCTCTGTGAGCAGGTCCATGTGCCAGAGACACTGGAGCAGCGGTAGAAAAGCGAGGCGGCGGCTATAGAAATGCCACAGCTGAAAAGGTTCAATTCCCCTCCCCTGAACTAATACGAGCCTCATTTTAATCTCTGAACTGTGTGAGTGTGTGGCACGTGGATTCACAAGAAGCGGCTAGATAGTGAAATCCTCAGCTGCCATTACTTGACTGACATCAAAGACGCTATGCTGAGGTATCCAGCTGAGGCTAGGGCCCAATATTTTTTTTTCTTTTGCTAGCTTGATCATTCATTCCAATGGCTTTTCAGCCAACAGCCCCAGTTTATAGGACTAAGATTGGGATTGTAATAGCCCGTTGTCCACGACCTCCCATTCAACTGCACATGTTGTGACCTGCCCGAGTGTCTGGCCTCTTGTGAGCACGAAACCGGGGTTTGGAGCAAGTCACACACCAAGAGAATGCAGCACAGAGCCTTTGCTACCAGTACTGTAATACAACCCAGTGACTGAGACTCATGGCCTTAGCTGATCCTCCAGATGCTCTTCATAGTGGTGCATCAACTTCTCTAGTCAGATCTGTCTATGCCCTCATCACTGTCGTATGTGTGTGTTAATGTTCTGCTAACGAAGTGTCCGGTGGTGATGGCCATCAGTGGCTGACTGGCTGTTCTGGATCCATTTGCCTCCAGCGCCTGTAAGGGTTTGTTTCAGTCGCTCCATCTGCAGTTTTACTGTGTGCTGCTTTTTCAGCCAATTTTAAAATTCTGTGTTACAGGCAAGAGGAGCAAATGTCACCCCTGTTTTCTGAACTCAGGGACAAGAAAAGCTCAAAAAAAGCTGGGCAGATCATGCATGGTTCAGAATGGAAAAGTGCCTGTGCTGCTTTACAAATTACAACTCAGTGAGAAAACATGTAGAGAACAAGGGAGGACACACCAGGCAGGAAAACGTGGCAATAAACTGTGGCTTCACCGTATTTAAACAAACCCAACCTTAACAAATGACAAATGGTCCATGATTTCCATACAAAGAGGAGACATGTTTTCCATTCTCTCCACAATTAAAGCGGTAGGAGACTCTGGGATCAGTTTATACGTGTAGCGGGCATGTATTCTGGTATATATCGGTGCTTCACTTTGGCTCAAGGGGCTTGTACATGTACACACACCATCATTGGCTTCCCCATCCATGGGGGGCCACCATATTCCAGCAGGTACCGCGAAGGTGTCTGTGCGTAGCCTAAGATTTTGGGGGGAGACCAAGAGTGGGCCTCCTCCTCGTCTCATGCCACCCCTGTTTGGGCAGCTTGGTCAATCCATGGGAGTGTTTAGCTGGTTGATCTGCAACTCCTGGTCCGTGTGTTCTAAGTCAAAGAGGTTGACTGAGTCGGCACCCGTGGCTGGGATGGACTCCAGGTGGGGGTCTTTGCAGGCAGGCAGCAGGATGTGCTCGTTCACCTGGATGACAGAGTCAACGGAGTCAGTCTCGCCTTGCAACGTGAGGACGTTCTTGAGGGACGTGCCCAGCCGGGGCCCGCTGTTGGAGTTCCGCATGGACAAGGAGATGGGGCTGGGTCTGCGTTCCCAAGAGTGCCGGCAGCAGGGCAGGTACTTGGCCATGGCTCTCTTGAAGTCCCTCATGAAGAGGGGGTAGATGATGGGGTTCATGGTGCTGTTGCAGTAACCGAGCCAGGTGAGTACGTCAAAGAAGCCAGCAGGGATGCAGTCACAAACGGCCTGGGTGGGGAGGCAGAGCACTGATTAGAACAGGTCATCCCTGACCTCGCCCGGTATCCCCAGGACCCAGCGCAATCTGCAACGGCACGGCAACACCCACCTTGCTTCTACGGCTCTGCCTGCAGAAAGGGGCGGGCTGTGGTTTTCCCTGGGGAACTGCTATAGTAGCAGCCTACTATTTCCCAGCTCTGCACAACATACAGCCGGCCTTTCCCTGTTCTCCAAGGCGGGAGGTCCCCTTGGGGGGTCAGAGAGAAGGAACTTAATGCAACAAATATTGCACGGTTCTGGGGCCAGATCCTGTCTGGTTCAAGGGTTGGGGCAGGCAACTAAAGAAACTTCTCCGAGAATTAATACAGGACCACTATGGAAAGGGAAGGGAGGTCAGAGGCCCAGACTGCCTTCCCAGAGGGGGCGGCACAGCTGGGTTCAGCCACACGTACAAGGGTGTTGCTGTCCGCACCCCAGAGTGGTTATATTACGGCAGCTGACTGCCTTGCGTGTACATGCTCCTGCTTGATGTCTGCAGCAGCTCAGATTAGAAAGGAGCTCTGATCATGCACCCGCCCAGCTGCCAAGATTTGGCATAGCGGCAGGATTGCAGCTGGGAGGTGATGATCAGGAAAGTTATTTCCTCTGAGGGTTAGCCCTGCAAAAATCAGGTGATGGGAATCGTAAACTGGCCTTTAGGAAGGTCCGTGGGTAAAAATCTCTGAATTCCTTGCTTCCTACGTCTTGCTGCTAACTTCTGGCCAAGCCACCAGCGTTATCATTGATGCTGTGCTGGGTGTTCTACAAAGATGACAAATGACAGCCCCTGCCCCAACGAGTTTACAGCCTAAAAGTCCAGCTGGGCAGGATGGGGAAGGGCCAGAGGATGGAGCGCGGGAAACCCCAGGAGGGAGAAAATGGCTACAACCAGGAGAGGGGCAGGGAGGGAAGCTCCCTGACGCCCTGGCAAAGTCAACACCATAGGGTTGCTTTTGAGTTAATCTCCATCAGACGAGCCATCGACCAACGCTCCACCTCAAGGGCCTTCCCGGGGCTGTGTGTGGGTTTGACGATCAAGGACAGGGATTCTCCATCCTCTTCCGCCCAGGACTTACTTGTGCCACGTTGGTGACAAAGAACGGGAGCCAGGCCACAAAGAACATTCCCAGCAGGATGCCCAGGGTCAGGCTGGCTTTCAGTGCCTTTTTGCTGTGCTTATTGGCGAATTTCCTGGTCTCTCCCATGGCCACAGATTGGCTCTGAGCTCTGGGAACCTGCAAAGGACACGAAACGACATGAGTAAAGGGGCTGGTGAAAGCGCACGGGCCCGAGGAGAGAGAGAGCCCTCTGCTTCCTCTACTGAGGACCTTCCGACCCAGCAGCATGTTTCCAGTGAGACTGGCAGGTGCTACAGTGATGAAAACCTGTCTATACCAGCCCCTAGGGGAGCCATTCCAAGCTGGCCGTTACACTAGGGATGGATCGGGGATTGGGTGTGCACAAAGGTGAGTTAATGCTCTCTTTGTCCGCCCTCTCCTCAGCGGTGTCAGCAGCGCTCTGGACTGGTTCTCCAGCCCTGGCCCGAATTAACAACGTGGGCTTCAGCATCATCTGAAAACAGGAAGGTGACTACACTGGCTGGGCTGGCGTTGGAGGGATCTCAATCTCCCAGCCACGGCAGCTTTTTTCCATGCCTCTTCGCTTCTTCCTGTAAACCAGCACCAATTACCAGCGTCGATTCCTTCCCTCGCTCCCTTTTCCACGGCGGGCAGCACACATGCAGCCTCCTTCGACAAGCAGAAAACGTGCTCAGCCTGGGCCTTCGCTCCATCCCCTGCACCTAGCGGAGCTGATTCTTCCCTGCGCAGTGTAATAGCATTTTACACCTACTACACACAGCTGTAAATGGCTCCGTAAAGAGGGATGAGATGGGGGCAATCAGACTCTAAATGGTTTCTGGGCTGTTATTTTTTCCCCCGGTGCAGCATGTGGCTAGAAGGGCAAACAAACGTCTCACGGCCTCCCCTCTCCTGTGTGCTCCTGCAACATCCAGCAATAGGGCCTGACTCGCCACGGCCCCGCACCTTGTGCGGTGATTTACAGCAGTGCAACGTGCGTGTAAAACTAGCAGCTCAGCCTGCCTGCATCCTGCCCTTGCCTTGCCCTCGGTCAATGGCTGCATGAGACCAGAGCCCTCCACTGCCCCAGATCCAAGCATTCCTTGATCCTGCCACTAGGAGTTCAGCGCCCCCTTGCGCCCATGTCTTTGCCTGCCTAGTCCACCAAGGGCCGGACGAGAGCTGCGCTAGCTACTCTCTAATGCAGTCGCTCCCCTTGGTGAGTGTTTGACAGGCCAGAGGCTCAAAGTGACCCCCAACCAAATTGGATTTGGCCCCCATGACTGAAAGTCCCTTCCCACGGGAAGAGGAGTAACGGTTGGCCCCTCACCTCCTTCCACACGCCGCCTGCTTTCCCGTAGCCTTATTTATTCCCCTCTCTTTGCCCTTCTTGAAATGAGTCACTCTGCCCGATTCCAACCTCAAACTGCTGCAGAAGGACTGCACTGAAATCAACTGCATTGCCCCAAAGACACGGGGCCCAGTCCTGGACTGCGCCGCGGCCCCTTAGAGCCACTTTGCCAGCGCTGCGGCTTGTAATGTACACGATGGCCGCAGGAGTAGCATAGAGCCAACGTGAAGGCCTAGCCTAGGGTCCCTGCCAGTGAAAAAGCAGCGGTGCCTGGTGGGCAGCTGTACTCCTGTGCTCCTTGGCTGCTGGAGGGGGCCGTTGCAGCTGGTATCATTTAGCACAGCCATGAGCCTCCTCTACACTGCACTGTGCACAAATGTGGAGTCGCCCCCAGCTTTGGCAGAAGCGGGGGCACAGAGATGCTTTATACTCACCCTCCCGCCCCCCAATCCCCAGCTGCAGACTGGGCTTACTGGGCTCAGCTGGGGCCCCGGAGCGGTAGAGAAACTGACGTATGTTGTAGCTCTGGCACAAAACGATGCTCAGAAGCAAAGCAGCTTCCTGGAGCGGATTGTAAAAGTCAGCTTTAAAAGCCTGTTGAGAATAATACGCCTGGGAGAAGAAAACAACCAGCAACGGGTCAGTTTTATACAGCCGTTCTTGCTGGGCTTTCAAGTCCTTTCAATGTTATGCAAGTGCAAACGCTGGGCAGGAAATCCACGGACAGGGAAGATTTTCAAGTCTTAACCCTGTAAACACCAGCATGGCTGGACACAGCAACAGGTGACAATAGAAAGAAAGAAACCAAATCTTGCCAAAGACGTAAGTCACTTGAGCTTGCCATCCGGGGGTTGGCTCTGCCCAGATACGCATGGTCCTGGGCCCATAAATCAGTGAGTTGGGCTGAGCCAAGGAAACCCTCAATCACTTTCCCAGCCAGAAGATGGCTGTCCCAGCACTACACTGCCTGGCCCAGTGCCTCCAATGACTGTAAATCGGCACAGCTCTGACTTCAAAGAAGCGACACTGATTTATACCAGTCCAGGACCTGGCCCACAGCTTGCAATGGAGCTGCACTGATTTACACCAGCTAGGGAGATGTTTTGCATGATCGTTTGCGGAAATTCTGCCAGCCGGCCAGCTACCGGTGTTTGCAGCGTGGAGCCATTGCTGAGCCTCGCTAGCCCACAGATGCAGCACGGCTTGCACTTGCACGTCCGCTGCCTTTCCCAACTGCTCACTCGCACCACAGCCGCCCCCTGCAGCGCCAGAGAGAAGGACCCAGTGGCTCGTTGGGGAGCAGGAGCAGAGCTCCGTTTATGGGCCAGCAGCACATGCCCCCCCGAACGGAGGCACCCTAAGGAAATCGTTGTCCTGGTCCTTGACTGGAGAACATGTGACGAGGGCAGAAGGGGCTGTGGGACAAATCCACCCTTATGTGTCCTGAGCTTGCAAGATGCTGAGTTCCCCCCGAGAGGTGCTAATTGAGCTGACCAGCCATTGACTTCATGGGGCGCTGAGGGTGCTTGGCCCTTTGCAGGATGGAGCCCTGTATGGAGCAGGTGCCAGACACAGCAAAGTCAGTGCAATGCTGAAACGGTTGCAGTATTAAAATACGTGACTAGCACGTCCCAGACTAAGCTTAGCAGCCTTGGGCGGTAGATGGGTGGTATGACCCCCCCCTTTTTACACCGGGGGAAACTGAGGCACTAATACCTAGCTTCTCAGAGATATTTAGCCATGTGTCTCTGTGACGGGGTGGGCGTGGATGCTTGGTGGAGGCTCCAAAGAGGGAGCTGCTTCAGCCCCCAGCTGAGGGAACCAGAGGCCCTGGAGACCTGAATGGAGACTGGCTGCGCAAAGCTGACTGCCTGGAGCCAGACGTCCAGGGAGCTACCGATACTAGGTAACCCGAAGGCCCCAACGAGACCTGGACGACAGCATCTGGAGGCATGGTAGGAAGTAGCCCAGGGAGATGGAGTGAGTGGTATCTCCCACCTGAGGTAGGTCAGCTTCTTGTGGTGGGATCCCCACTGACCGGCCCCCATCATGAACAGGGCACTGGGCTGGGACATGATGGAGGTCCCCTAGGCCTCCCTTCTACTCTGCTCATGGTGACAGCAACCCCCCCTACCTGAGCTTCAGACTGGAGAGGTGTGTGAACCCCTGCCAGAGCTACGGACTGTCTGCCCTGCCCTGCACTGCTGGAGGGGCGGGGACTACAGCTGGCATCTCTTGCCCAGTCCGGCCAGAGGGTCTGGGTTCCAGACTGCTCTGCAGCCCCGCCCGGCTTGGGCTCTATAGACTATTGACTCTGGCCACTAGGCCTCACAGCCCTGGCCTGAGGATGACTATTGACTCTGGCCATTAGGCTGCGCTGCCCCGGTCCTTGGAGCGACCACCCCGACTCAGACGTTCGAGTCATATGGCCGGGAGATTGGGAACAGTCTGGTAGACTGCGCCTGTGGGGACACCCCGCTACCCCCTTGTCCCTCCAAACCTCTCTACCAGCAATGACGGGGTGGGCTTACCCTGAGACAATCTGCCATTGAAATTAATCTGCGTTAGATCCCTAAATACCTTTGAGGCTCTGCATTAAAGAGTTTGCATCAATCACCCATGCCCACACAGGGGGAAAGGGGTAGGGTCAAGCTTACTGCGCAGAGGTGCCAGGCTCTCACCTGCATGCTCTGATCAAACAATATCTGAAGGTACTGATGAGCTGCAGCGTGCATACAAGCTACATGAACTGAGCCGTACTGTGCTGAATCCCTGTGGGAATTATGGTGCAACCAACTTTTATGTGCCAAATAGAAAGGAACCACCACAACACTTCACTTGGTGCCCAGACCAGCCCTGCAGGGAGTGCTGCGGTAAAAAATAAAGTCACTGGGGAAAGGAAAATTGCTACTCCCTGAATCGTAATGGCTGTATTATTAGGTGACTATTTATTATTGCAGAAATCCAAACACATTGAGCTACTGAAGATCCAGCCTAGCACATCTCGCTATTGATTGAAAAATGTTATTAAGCTGCTGTTTTAAAGACAGGTCTCCAGTGTTTCAGTCTACAACCATCAGCCCAAGCTCTCTCTTCTATCCACCCCTGCAACCTCCAATTCAATTATTTTGGCATCCTGGCATCATTACATTGCCGCTTGCTGATCTGCCCTCCCTTCAAAGAAAACAGATTTGAAACTTACTCTGCTGGCTCTCTGCTTTGCATTTTATCTTCAGCTATATTCCATTTCAGTCCATTCAGTGATGGAGACACATGACCACTGTACTCTTACACATGGAGCAAGACGTTTTGCTATAAACCAGCTACCACTGCTTATCTAGAATGATCAGGGAGGCTTAATTTGCATCCCATTGATTTAACTGGGAGCAGGAGGTTTACGTTTTAAGCCTCTGATTCAGCAACACACGTGAGCACGTGCTGAACTAAAGCACTTACTTCAGCCCCATGGGCTTCAAAAGATTTAAGACTGTGCTTTGACAGTGCTTGGCTGAAATGTGGCCTTAATACAGTTTGTCGCCGTCCCCGCTGTCCATGGTTCTGAAAGCCCTACATCCTTTTCCAATGAGGGACCACTGCTTCACAGACCTAGACTCAATCTGGGTGAATTATGTTGCTCGTTACACAAACATTGTGGATCAGATCCTTGGCAGTGGATCTGACCCATAATGTTTAAATGTAATTGGTTTCAAAATCTGACATCTCAGAAAAGGCCTTTTAAAATTGCTCCAGTATTTTGTCTATTTATTCTCTGCTTCTGCTTCCACCTGTTAAAATACTTCGGATTTTAACAACTGATCATCCACCGGTGAGTTGACTGGGTCAGAGAGTCCCATCTCCTTATGTGAAAGAAAGAGACCAGCAAGCTAAATCAAGGTATTTAAAAGCAATTAAGTTTGTCTTTTTGCTGTTGGAGCCGACATGAATAGAGACTATTACTAGGGATTAAATTTAAATTTAGTGACAAATAATTTTCTCCTGCAGAAACATATACAAAATGAGATATCTTTCACTTGTAAAAACACATCCATCATCTCAACCAGTGATTTTTAAGAAAGACGGTATGTTGTAGCTTGCTTAATATAGTAGACTATGTAGTAAAATGAGAAGAAAAGTATTCAAAATGTACTATTATAGAATTTCAAATTCTTTACCAGTTAGAACTAATGTCTTCTCATATGTATGCAGCATCTGAGGGACGTATACATTTATAAACCCACATGCCTAATTAGAAAGATTTGTGATTAGAAAAAGAGATAAATGAGCTTGGATGGTACATGAGTGATGGCCATAGCCATATGACAAATTGTGGAGCCATGTAATAAATTGCATTTATCTTCTACTACTGACAATTTCTGTCCGCCCATTAATCCATCTATATTTCTGTTTGGACAACTTCTAACTTTCCACATTCAAAATAGCTTTAAAAAGCTGCTCTTTGGGGGAGAGGACAGCCTGATTATATAGAGATATTCCTTCTTTCCCCACAAATATTGCTGGGGGCTGAGTTGATAGCTGGACAATATTCAGCCTTGGATAAGAGATGGGGTTAAAACCCAATATTTTATGACACATCAACACTAGGGATGGGTGATTTATCCCATTGGAGAAGAATTGGAAATCCTCTATTACTGGGCCATGGTTTCCTCTCGCACTGGTGTAAATCAGAAGTAATTCCATTGTCTTTGGTGGACTTTCATTAGTATAAAACAAGAATGACTCGGGGGGAGAATCTTGGCCCTTCTCACAGGAAGCACGGCCCATATTTTTCAAGCTGTTGACACGTTGCTCTGCTCAGCATTGCGACAACTAACTGAGCTAAGAGCTTAAGTCTCATTTTCAGAAGTGATGTAGGCACAGCGGAGCCTACGTCCCATTGATATTTATTGACACTTGACGTCCCAAACGCCTAAGTCCTTTTGAAAAGGAGACTTCGGCTCCTAAATTGGTTCAGCTTTGCAACACTGAGCAGCCCCACGCTTAAATACCTCTAAAAATTTGCACCCATGTTTTTGTGCACTCATACCGTCAATAATTGATTCTCATTGTGATTTCTGCTTTCACCTCACTGCACCTCCTGAATCAATTCCGTCGTACTTATTAGTTCATTGATTAAATACTCTTCTTCTTTTTTTTAAACAAGTTGGAAAATTAAATTACGCTTGCCTGGAACATTAGTAACCATCATGACAGCTGAAAGTGACAGAGCGGGGAGATTTCTTTGGCATCGTTTTTTAAGTGCAGCGGGTGAGAATGTATTAGTCATCTCAGCTTTCCGTTCCTGTCACAAATCTGGTGCCTGTGTGGCTGGCCAATTCCTAGATACAACTATTGTTGAACTCAGCTCTGAGGTTGATTTCCTGATGGAGACAAACAGGAGCTGAGTGGGCTGTACCAAAGGCTTGCTGCAGAAATCTGGGGTGTCTGGGTGTAATTGTCTCCCCTATCCTCTAATCCCACCACTGAACCAGCTATCTATCACAGGGCAGCACTGACCCCTGTCTACATGGCCAGTGCCTGGGCTCAGTTAGGACTTATGTGATGCATAGCCCTTACACTGCCTCTCTGCACAGGAGAGAGACAAGGTAGGTGAGGGAACATCTTTTATTGGACCAACTTCTGCTCGTGGAAGGGACAAGCTTTCGGGCTGCGCTAGAGTCAGTCCCACTCTACAGCGAAGGTCTTTCAAAGGAAGTTTATCTCTTGCTCATCCCAATGCCAACGCCTTCCTGCAAAGCTCAGCACATGGCGATGGGGAACAAAAACATCGGTTTCAAATGCTTTGCAGCTGCTGTCATTCCAGATCCTTTGCCCCCACCCACCCCCTTCCCCCACCATAATCACCGCCACACCTAGCAATTTGAGGGGAACGGGAAATTATTCCTTTCCTCGGCGTGACATCAAGCTCTGCAATTCTTAATAATGGGCATGACAGCTTCTCCTCCTTCATACAGCTATTTTTGTGACTGCTGTTACCTTCTCCGTACAGGAAGGAGAGAGTGAGCTGCTCTCGTCCAGCAAAACTCCTGGGGGCCTAGTGTTCATAAAGGCCAAACTGTGAAATCCCTTCATGATCCAGACCCCTAGGAGTGCCAAAGTATCCGCATTCTGAGCAGGGTGCTAGAAGAGGGAGGAGGCCACACCACTGCAGGAGAGAAATGATGTCTGATTTTTAAGGAGATGACCCCTGGATTCTATTCCCAGCATGTGACGCTGAACAAGTCACTGAACCGCTCTGTGTCTCCATTAAATGGGGGTAATATTTCTCACGCACCTCGGGGGTGTTGGGAGAGACAATTAATCAAGTGCTTTGAGATTCTAGAAGGAAAGAGGGGGTAGAGATGTGCAAAATGTCATCCCAAGGTGCCCAGAGAGAGGATGGAGACCCATTTGTAGGAAAACCTGGAAGGCGCTAGCCACTTTACATTAAACAACCCTTTAAGCTTTCTCCTCTCTGTAAGAAATGTTATCCTTTCTGGGAGTCACTGGACAGGCATCTCTCACTCATGTACTTTGATCCCCCTGACGGTGACAGATTAAAGAACTCACTCTTATCTGAGAGAATCACAATATACTGCCAAGAGCATTAAACCAAGAAAGGCCTAAAATCATCAGTGCTTGAACTCTGAACATGTCCAATACACAGGTTTGTTTATGTTGAGAAGCACCGTCTATTTTAAACCCTCCAGGTCATTTTTTCCCTCCTTTTCTTTTCTAGCATCTCAATAGTTTAGAAATTCATCTTGGTGTTCTTCAGATGTCTAAGTATCCCACGGCTGAACCTAAGAGCTTGAAACGGCGGGAATGAGCTTCCCCCGCCCCCCCACTTACTCTTCGCTTAGAAAAGGATTTTTTTCCATAGTTGCGAAAGCAATCTGGACACAAAGGAGTTCTCCACTTATTTACATGGATGCAAATCCAGAGTAACTCAAGCAGAGTTCCTCAGTACAAAATTGGTATGAGTGGGAACTCAGGCCCCTTGCTCCCTTCGCTGGGGGGAGAAACTTTTAAACTTACCCAATAAAATGCACTTTTGCCAATGTCCTGGGATTAGCACAATCGCCACCAGGGCTTCTCGGTTATACCATGGACTAACAAAGAGAATTTAAACAAGCTGTCAATAGGTCTGACAGGTGAGACTGTGCACGTATCTAGATGGCAGGCTCTCCTCAGAGTTCACAGGGCCTAATCAACATCCAGCTGTTCTTCAGGCATGAATATCAGTGACAAAATAACTGAGACATACAAAGCCTCACTGGCCCTGGGGCCCCTCACACCCGGCTGGGAGTAAATCAGGAGTAACTGCGCTGAAATCAATGGCGTTACTGTGCTGTAAAACCAGGACAATCAGGCCCATAGCCTCTGGCTCTCAGTTCGGTCAGCTGATTTCAGTGGCGTCGCTCCTGATTTGCGCTGTTGCAATGAGCTCAGAAGCAGGCCCCTAAGGCCCAACCTGGCCAGTTCCTGTTGGAATGCAAGTTATCATCATTAATACAGGTAGCAACACAGCCTCCCGGACGCAGCCTTTGCCACCATCAGCAGTGCCATTCTCAGTAGCAATGCCCCCAGGAGCAAACGCTACAACTGGGACTAAGGATGAGGAGAAGCAGCCTCTGTGATGAGCCATGGGGTAGCCAGGCTGCCCGCTGTCTGGGACCGGAGTAGCCAAAGTTTGCAGCGGGGATGGAGCAGGAGATGGGAGGCAGTGGTTGCTGAACTGGGACAGCTGTCCCAAAAGGCTGGGCATCACTGATCTTCTCCTCTCACCTCTCATGCAGTATTGCCAACCCCACCAGTTCAAAAACTAGGAGCCACACCCGAAAAAATCATGAGATTGGCCTAAAACTCCTGAAACTCTCATAAAAGATTAAATCGTGATTTTTTTGAGTCCACTGTCTTTTTTTTTTTTTGCTCTCTCCCTGCCAACTCCCCGTGCAGGGGTGACGAGTGCTGCACTGCCTCCTCTTGCATGGTTACTGAGAGGACGAGGGTTTTCGTTCCTGCCGCAGGAGCTCTCACAATAATGCAAAGAGCTCTTCCCTTGAATGCAACTCTGGTGCAGGGCCTGCAGGTACCACGCCCTGGCTCGTGCCCTGCCAGGCCGGGGCAGTCACATAGTGGCCAAAGTTTGGGCAGCGCCCTGAAGGACACTTTGCACCCGTGTGAAAAAGTCACTAGTCTCCCCTAAATGGTCCCTGCCACGGTTTGTGGGGGCGGGGGTGGGACAACCCCATGAGAAACGTTAAACACTCGCTCACTGATGAAGAACAACACGCACGGACCCACACAAAACTTTATCTTTCCCCAAAAGTCAATGAATGCCCCCTGCCTTTTATGGCTCCCCCTCTCTCTCTGGCAGGAAGCCCTCCCTCGGGACTGGGGGATCCAGAGGAAGATGAGGGACTCTCAACTTTGCCTAGTTCCTGGTCAGAAGCAGCAGCGCCTAGAGCAGGAAGGAAAGCCTGGGGGAAAGGAGAAGGAGATGCCGGTGGGAGCTGAGCGATCAGGCCAGCACTGCTCCAAGCAGCTGCCAGGGTCGGCAATGTACAGCCATGGTAGAGGAGGTGGAGTGAAGGGGCTTCGCAAAACCATGTGCGCCCCAGGGCAGTGGGAAGAGGCGGGGAGGGTGGGTGGAGGGCGGAGACAGGGTGGCGGGGTGAGGTAGGATGGGGCAAAGGAGCTTACCTCACAGCGGGAGCCCTGTCACCTGGCGCTGAAAACAAAAATCCCGAGATTTCAGAGGTCTATCATGAGATCATAAGTAAGGCTCAGGTTCACTTAGCAATCACGTCTCACGTGATAAATTCACGAGAGGTGGCATGGCTGCATCTGGCACAGCTGCCCTCGCTCAGCAACTCCTGCCCTCCCCCCCCCCCCCCCAACCACACACACAGGGGAGCCGGGACTTGGGTTTCTTTCCTTCAGGCGTGTGCAGGCAGAGTGACTCACAAGCCACGACCCCGGTGACAGGTGGCAGCTTCACCGCACCCTCTCGTAAGCCGCCCCAGCCACTTGTTGGTACCCAGGTCCCGTCCCCACCCCGCCATTGTTTGTGATGGCTTTGGACGGTGCTCTCTTGCCACCCATTCCTCTGCCCCTTTACAGTGCTGCTCCATCCCCTCCACTGGGACTTCAGCCTGCTGCTCCAGCACCCGTTTGACAGCAGGGCCCGCTTCCCACAGCTCCTCCCACCCTGTTCCACTGATGCCCGACTCGCCCCTCGCGCCCCCGGTCCGATTCGCCGAGGCCGCACTCTTTTTGACGGCCTCCCTTTCTGTGTCTCCTGCGCCCCTGGGGGGCCACAGACACAGGACAAGCCCATGAGCCAGTTGTCCCGCTGAGCGGGGGCCGTCCCTGCTCCTTGGCGCACTATGGACCCTTTGCCCCTAGTTGTGCTTGGCAGCTGGGCTGGAGACAGTGCTACCTGCCGGAGGTCAGAGTGTTGTAGCGATATCCACATGGCGGCACGTGACAAGCCCGACCTTACAGCCTCAGTGCTACAGGGCGGGACCAATCCTGCCAGGTGCTGTGCTGCTTTGGCCCGGTCCTATGCTCCATCAACGCCCAGTGCAGTCGGTGGGAATGGAAGGCACCCAGCACCTTGCCGGCTCGGGCGCTGTTCAGCACATGCTAATTACTTAGGCTCCAGCAGGGAGAATTGCTGAGTTTGCCAGGCTGGGGCGAGAGCCAGTGGGGAAGGTGAGGCCGGCATCTCACATTGCCGTTCAGCTTTTGTTCTGCTGGCCCGTTGCTGCAGGGGCTATTGCGTGCAGCGCAGGAGAAGGCAGTGCACAAGGTGTTTGAATACTAATAATTAGGGCTCATTAAGCGTGAGCGTGCCCATACAACGCACCCTCCAGCGAAGGAGGAGCAGCATCGTGTTATCACAGCACCCGAGGAGGCGCCCACGCTGCAATTAGCAACCCACGGCTGGCCCGTGCCAGCTGGCGTGGGCTAAGGGGCTGTTTAACTGCCGTGGCAATGTTCAGGCTTGGGCTGCAGCCCGGGCTCGAGGACACTGCACGTCACCCTTAGCCTGAACCCCGCCAGCCCACGTCAGCTGGCGCAGGCCAGCGCCAGGTGTCTAATTGCAGTGTAGACCTACCTTGGTAAGTATCACCAGCCTCGTTTTATAGCTAGGGAAACTGGAGGTGCAGAAAGGTCTGCCTGTTCATGAGCCTCCAGACCCTGCCCCATATCAACCCATAACAAGTGGCAATCCGGCTCTCCCAACGCTCTAGGGCAGGACAGGCCTGCACAGGCCACGAGGACCACCCCCAGGGCCTGGGGTAACACTGGACACCTCAACTGCACCACAGATGCCCCTTGCCCTCCTTGCACTTGCGTGTCCTCCTCGGCATCCTGCTGAACGGCTTCTTGAGCCCGGTCCATATAGCCCCGTCACGGTCTAGCCGCATTTCCTGCCCAGACGTCGTTGACCTGTGACATTCCCAGCTGTGGGGAAGGTACCCGCAGGCCTGGAGGCTGCCACGCAAGGTCACTAGCACTTTGCTGTAACCTAGGGTCCAATCCAGCTGCCCCTGAAGTCAGCAGAGGATTCCCCCCCCCCCTCCCTCCCCAGGATCAAGCATCTTTTGAATAAGTAAGCACAGAACCCACAGGCTGGGGGCAGAGCGCGCCTGGGAGGCGGCTGAACATTAAGGTCTTGCTCTGCTCTGGGGAAGGGGTGGACAGTTCCCCTCCGCTTCTCCCCTCCCCAGTTAAACCTCTTCCCAAAATGGCTTTAATGCGGCTCCATTTTCAAAGCGTCCTCTTTTAACCCCTTTGGTAAACTAGCATCACGGCATCTTTACCTTTCCACCCTATACATGCAGGAACTTTTCCAAGGTGGGGGAAGGGAAAAGGGGGGGGGGAGAATCCAGCTGGTCTTGCTTATTGCTTAGTAAACGGGTTTGCATGATCCATTCTAAGCCTTTCTAAGCCCCCTTCCTAAACCTCCTGCTACCTGGCGCGGGGAGGGGGCTGTTGGGAAGGGGCAGTCCGGAGCTCCCTCTGCAGCAGATCTCACCCCACCCGTTCCCCGGTCCTGCTGCAGCTCAGCCCAGTGCTACAGCATCCCCCACTTGCTATTCCTCGGCAACTCTCCCTGCCTGAAAGATTCCACCCCTTCAATGGGTTTAAAAGCCACAGAGGTCCACCTCCGGCGGTCCCCACCGCAGCTGATTTCGTAGGTGGTACAATTTCCTTGCTAGTCTTCCAAGGGGGGGGGGGGGTGAAGCCCACTGGCTGGCTGTGGGCTCAGCAGACATGAAGCAACCACACACACCGGGGGCACATCACCACCAGCCCAGTCAAAGCACGTTACCTGTTGCATGGGTTCGTCAGAGGTGCTGGCCGTGGCGGTGGTGAGCGAGGCCACCTGCACTGCTTGCTTCCTGGCGGCCAGGAGGATCCGACAGTAGGTGAAAGAGATAGCCATGGATGGGAGGAAAAAAGTCAGGCAAGAGGCTACCAGGGCATAAGGCAGACTGACCTGCAACCGGCACTGGTCCGCTTCCAGGCGGGAGGTGATATTGAGGGGCCTAACCTCAAACTCCAGCTCATGCCACCCCATTTTGATGGGCAGGAAGGAGGCCAGGGCGGCCAAGGTCCAGGTGGCAAAGATGAGCCAGACGGCCCTGCAGGAGGTCATCCGGAGCTTGTATTTGAGGGGGGAGATGATGAGCAGGTACCTGTCCAGGCTGATGACGCAGAGGTTGAGGATGGAGGCACTGCAGCACATGACGTCGAAGGAGTACCAGACGGAGCAGAATTCGCCCTCCAGCACCCACCGGCCGTACAGCTGGTTCAGCATGGCCGGGGGCATGACCACCAAGCCCACCATCAGGTCGGACATGAAAAGGGACACCAGGAAGTAGTTGGAGGTGTTGCGCAGGGAGCGCTGCGTGAAGATCAGCAAGATGAGCAGGAAGTTCCCCAGGGCGGTCAGCAGGATGATGAAGCAGAGGAATGCGGCCACCCAGCTGCTCCCCCGGCCAGGGACCTCTCCCCAACCACACTGCCATTGGGGCTCCCAAAATCTTCTGCCATGGAGGAGCTGGGGGCGGGGTTGGCTGTGTACAGGCTGAGCTGGGGGGGCAGCCTGCAACTTCCCTGGGGGTGCTCTGCATGGAGCAGGGACCAGGACTAGGTGATCATTGCCATGGGCTAGCTTTTAAAGGGAAGAAGTGCGAGCCAGCTGTCTCTTCCTCCTAGCCTCTCTCTCTCTCCCCTCCTCGCCTCCTCCTCTCTCTTCACTGGCAAGCAGGGCAGAATGACATTCTCAGGAGCCGATCAGCAGAAGAAAGGTTCCCCCCCACCCCACGGCTCAGACTCAGGCATTTCCTAGGAATTGCAAATCCCACTTAGCCTCCTGCTTGGACCACCCTCCCCACCCGGGGTTCCTACCTCTGCTTCCCTCCCTCCCTCCTGCTCGCCTACCTGTAGGGCTTTCTGCCTTTTCTTTGCAGTGCCTGTGTGTCCGATCACTGCTGCGGCTGCTGCATGCAGAGGAAGCAGGAGGCAGCATAACCCTGCTGCAAGGGGAAAGAGGTGCCCCTACAGAGCTTTGCTGGTGGGAGAAAGCTGCACCGTGCAGGTGTGTGTGTGTGCAGGCGGCGGAGAGGGGTCTCCCCTTGGCCAGAGCTGTGCTCAGTGTGTGTGCAAAAATGCCAACCTCTCCCCTTAGCATCCTCCTCCTCCTCCTCCCGTACTAAAGAAAACAGGGACCTCATCTAAACTCGATAAAGTGGCAAGTAGAGAGCTTTCTTTTCCACCCTTAAAGAGACAGCAGGCACTAGCTCCCCCCATGCCACCAGCCCTCCCCTTCCACATGGCTGCCTGTGTTAAAGAGGACGATCTAGCACGAGCCGGCAAAGTTGATATCGGGTCAACAGGTCTGAGGCTAAAACCAGCCGGGTAGGGCTGTGCTGAGCAGCAAGGATTGAATCGTGAAGGATTGTTTAACCAAACAACATGCAAAACAGAACACGGCTCCGCTATGATCTCAACAAAACAGCTGAAAAGGGCTTCGCCGCCTGCACGGGGTCAGGTTGTTCCCACGGGGGGACTTCCTGGGATCCTCCCTGCCTAGGCATTAAAGGCATGAGCCAAAACTGACTGCAATCAAGGGGCATCTTCAGTGGATCATACGGTGACCCTCGCTGTGGCATCGGAGCACCGGAAATGTAGGCTACTGGGGAAAACTGGCATAGGCATGAGCTCCATTAGGAACAGCAACCCAAGGGAAGGGCAGAAACCTGGCTGATTTCTTACTGGAAAGCTAGGCAGTGCACCGGATGACCTCTCGGCATGGGAGGAGATGTGGGCAAGGTGAGCGACCGGCCTTGCTTACACACCCAGGCGATAAGGGAGAGAAAAGCTCTTTGGGATCATTTGGAGACGTTTGTTTTGTTTTGTTTCTTTTTCTTGGCTATTTCCCGCCCCCACCGAGCCCTCTGCTGTTGGACTCATGCATGGGCCAAATCCTCAGTGGTGTAAATCAGGCATCACTCCACTGAAGCCAGTTCACACCGGCCAAGGATCTGGCCCTGCGAGATCCTGCATTTACCGGTGAGTGCGACACAAAAAAAACCGAGTCTCCAAAATACGTCTCTCTGGCCTGGCAGCGTCACCATAATCTCGTCTTCCTTTGCCGCTTCACAACCTCCCCTACCGGCCAGGTGCGTGATCAATCATTGCAGCCTCATCTTCGGCTCCTGGGCCCCACTCCCTGGGCCCCACCTCCTGCACAGCACCGCATTCACCTGGTGCAGCGGAGTAACGGTGGGCTTACTTTGGATTGGTGCCAGTAGAATAGAGAGCAGAATTTGGCCTATTTTCGACGCTTCTCTGCTGGATCTGTGAAGCTTTAAACATCATTTCCCTTGGAAGATGTTTGTCTCCCTTTTCCAGGTGGGTGGGTGAATGCCAGCCAGTTTATTGTGCTCCCGAGACTCCAGCCATGCTTCCGCCACAGAGTGGAGAGGAAGGGCTGAGCAGCCCTCGCTTCGTTACGGCCGGCAGAGGTTGGAGAAAGAGGCAATAAAACCCTCCAGGTTGGAGAAAGAGGCAAGAAAACCCTCCTGATTTCCTCGGGCAGGAATGGCTTCAAATGACCGCTGGCTGAATTCCTGCTGCAGGATGAGACTGGTCAGTGATAATGCAGTGAGGCTGGCGGAACTAATGGGAAATCAGTACGTGAACGAAAAAGAGCGATAAAAATTAATGACTTTTCTCAGAAATGCTTTTTGCCACCAACCAGGCTTTCTTTGAGCAGCTGAACACAGTGGCTCTCAATCACTCACTCCCCAGCCTCAGTGCTACAGCTCAGCTTAATCCCTGAATATCAGCCCCGCATGCTGTTTTGCAGAGCATTAAAAAAAAAAACAAGCCATGCATGGAGCAACTAGGATCTGCTGTTAGGCCCAGAGAAAATGTTCTGCTTAGATGTGACGCTGCTCGAGGAAACCCACACCACGCTCTCCATGCTGCGCACATGCAGCAGAAGATCTGTCCACCCTCAGCAAGCCTTCTCCAAAGCAATTCATTAGAATAATAATAATCATGAACCCAACGTCTCCTCCTCCGAGCAGCTCCACTTTCCAGAGAGTGGCGAGGGCTGCGATCCAAGCAACAGGGAATACGAGACCCTCCCCCCATGACTTTTAGGCAATACTATGAGCAACAGAAGCAGAACATCAGACCCCTCCTGAACCTGCAGGGATTTATCCCTGGAAATAGAGACATAAGGACACTTTGCACATATATGATGCCTTTCACCCAGGAATCCCAAAACACCTTAGAGTCGAGGGCCAATATTATTAGCCTCAGTTCACCAATGGGGAGCCTGGCGCACGGTCCAGTTAAGGCCCAAGATTGCCACAAGTCGGAGCCTGAAGTTAGGCTTCTAAATCCGTATTTCAGCTCCCAAATAAGGGACCGGATTTTTCCGAAGTGCTGAGCTCCCAGTGACATGGCTGGAGTTACACCTGTGTGCTACGTGGGCCGGGGGGATCAGGCCCAGCGCCTGGATGCCTTAAAAAATTCCAGTACAGATGTATAGACTTGTCATACCGGCCAGATTTTCAAAGGCACTTGTGATCCAGTAAGAACCAGGGAGAATTCTGTATTGTCACCCCCCCCACCCCCAAATGAGACCCATGGAAGCTGCCGGGCACTGAGTTCTTTCGAAAATCTGGCCACAAATGTTCAACCCCATGTGGTAAATGAGATCTAGGGATTGTTTCTAGGGAAGCTGGTACAAAACACGCCCCCCTGCTTTAAATACAGAGCTCTCTCACGCTAATGCATGCGGATTTCAATTAACGCCTGGCCCATTCCAGAGCTGATATTGGCTGCATTTATCCTGAAAGCACTTGCATTCTGACACAAAGCCCATTAGCTGAAAGAGCAATAGGATGGGTTCATCCATCACGGCTCAATAATGCAGGAATGTCTCCATGGACTGCTGGGAAGGGGAGTGACAAGAAAACAGCAGCCCTGGAGGTAAATATGCCCAGGTGGTTGGCAGTGACTGAGGGACGTCAGCCTAGACAGAGATGATGCGGCTGGCGGCTGGTCCTGTGCTGTGCACCGTGAACTGGGATGAATCATTGAGAGGGGTTCAGCTCCAGTGTTTACATTTCCCACATTCACCTGCTTTTGGGGTGACCTATGAGAACAACTGTGCTTTATGGTTCGTTGCTGTAGCTGGGCTGGTCCCAGGATAGGGGACGGACAAGTTGGGTGAGCGAATGCCTTTTACTGGACTCTGGTTACTTTCCCCAGACCTGAGGAAGAGCTCTGGGTAGCTCAAAAGTTTATCCCTTCCCCCAGCAAAAGTTGGCCCAAGAAAAGACATTCCCTCACCCACCTTGTCTCTCTTCAGGGTTCAGTTCAGGCAGCTCCTGGCTGAGATTGGCAACGCCACCAGAGAGACCGGGATGTCCAGCTCTCCCTCGAAATTCACAGGGCTTGGGCATTTCAAATGCCCCCACCCCCGCCTGGGGCCTGGATCCTGCTCCGGACAAGTGCAGAGAGTTGCATGGACCAGCATGGGCAGGACGTGCAGGGAGGGACCCCATCTGTCAGTCACGGGAGCAGGTTCGGGCAGCTGCCAAGCTGCCCCTGGCTAGCAGCAGGAAGGGAGCACAAAGCGAGCTGCTTCGTTAGCGTGAGGACCACGCCCGAGACCACGTGTCCGACCCCACCTTCTCCAGCCACCCTCTGCCCCCTTTTGTACCCTGCTCTCTTCAGGGCAGCCATCCCGGGGTCCAGAGACGTTCCACCACTCGGCAGAGAAGGCTGCACCCAGCACTGAGCCTCGCTTGCCCCCGCAGGCAGCCTCTGCTCACCTCGCTGCTGGAGCACGATAACCGGGAGCTGAGCACCGCGCAGGAACACGGCCACAAAGAAACCAGGGCTGGTGCAGAGAGGGGCTTGGTCTGGCCAGTGTTGTTACTCAGCCCTGCTCCAACCAGGTGGAGAGATCAGAGCAGCGGGTCTATGTGCCCAGGGAAACAGCCCACATCCAAAAGAGGGGGCAGGGAAGGGGAGTGCCCAGACAGGTGCTGCCATCACACTGACCTAACTTCATGTCTGTCTTGGCTCCCTGGCATCAGCCTTTGTGCATCCCCCCAGCCCTCCGGCTGCTGTGGGAAAGGTGCGGGGTTGTGGCTCGGTAGGGAGGGGGCCAGGCCGGGTTCTCAGCCTGATCGGCGCAGGGAGAGGCCCAAGAACCGCCCTTCTATTTCCTTCCGTTCCTTCCTTGTACCAGAGACAACGTCAACCCCACCTGCAAAGGCGAGGAGGGAATGAGCTGGTCTGACTGCTCCTGAGTCACTGTCCCAGACAGCCCCATCCCAGAGTGCCTGGGCCGGTCTCATCGCAGACTGCCTCAGGTCTGCCACAGGATGATGCATACAGTTGGTGTGGAATAACAGGCACTGGCCCTTTAACTCTCGGGGGGGGCTTGGGGGTGTATCACAGAATGTCCCCCCCTCTTCTTACCCTTCCTTAGGCTCCATCTAGCTTGAAACTGCCTTGCTGGGGCCTAGCAGACCCTCTGACGTCCCTCTGCAACCCAGGCACCCTCAGCCAGCCCTCGCCTCCCAGGGCTGCCCCAAAGCCCAGCAGCTTTTGGAGCTGGCCAGGAACGAGTGTTGGGACAGCCAGCCAGAGGTCTGGGGTCACCGTGAACCAGCCCCCCCAGGGGGACCGTGTTGCAATCAAGTAAAGCCCCCCAAAGGCTGCTGCCCCGGGACAGCTGCAGAGCCGCGCCTCCAGGAAGCGAATTCACACCCAGGACAAATCTCTCGGTGGCGCTGGCTTGTTTGCTGAGCTCTTCCTTGCCGCGCCATTTCTCTTGGGACCTCACTTCTCTGTGGGAGTCTCACCGCCCCGTGCTCCTGCACACCTCTGCGCCGGTGGCCCCCTGGCCGATGTTCCTGGGCAGGACAGACTGGGTGCTGAATTCTGCGGGAGTTTTATGCAGCGCTGCCATTGCACCAGGAAACCCTCACTTCCCCGTCCCACTCCGGGCCGGCTGAGTGCGACAGTCTGTGCTGAGAGCAAGGGACGAGGCAGGCAGCACCAGACTCTCAACTGACGTCAATCAGTGTGGCTATGCAGAGTTACACCGGCTGGGGCTCTGGCCCTAATTGTTCAGGAGACACTGCAGCTCTCACCAGCAAAACAATTGCACAAAGCAAAGCTGTGGGTCTTTGGTTGATGGCCACATTTTTTTGCCGAGATTCGTACCCATCCCACCTTCCCAGACTAGCTCCAGTCAATTGACAGAGGTGCAAGCAGGATCTGAATCTGAGCCTCAGTTGCTCAGGACAGCTGGACTTTGTGAGTGCAGCATTTTGTTCTGTTTTCTGCAGAGATGAATTCAGACTGATGAAAGCCACATTTTTAAAATAATGTGAAAATCCTGCTGCTGCCCCATGAAAACCATTCCGGTCAGAGACACGCCCACCTGGGCCGCATTTCCCTGCAGCAGTTCTGGTCCCATGTTCTCCCTGCTTGGAAACACTTCCAGGACAAGAGGATCTTTGTGCTGACAGATTTCAGTGCTGCTGACTTCTTCTTCCTTGCTGTAGTCTGGGATCTCCTAGCAGGGGCATCACAGCTTCCGCAGCAGCCAGCTACCTGTCAATGGCACAGAGATGGGGGCTGTGATTTGGAATGAGGTAGCAAAACCAGGCAGCTGGGGTTTGTGAGTGCGAGATGGTCCAGTGGTTAGCACTGTGGTGACCCAGGTTCAATTCCCTACTCTACCTCCAAGGTCTTCTGTGACCTTGGACAAGTCACTTAATCCCAGGTATTTTGAGGCCCTGGCCCTTACCTCTCTGTTCCTCATCTGTAAAATAGGGATCACAGCACTGCCTTAACTCACAGGGGGGTCATGAGGAGAAATCCACTCCAGAGTGTGAAGTGCTGAGATGCTGTGCTAATGCAGGCACCGGGATACCCGAGATGGAGATGGTTAGCGTCACCTCTTGGTTGTCAGACTGAACCCAGATCAATAAGGAGCGAAAGGGTAACAGCTACTGGCTGTTTGGCGGCCCCGGTCCTGTTCTGAGTGGAAAAGCGTCCTGTACAAAAACCAGAGGCACTGATGGCCCCTTTCTGGTATTCCCAGCTGTGGGACTGGATGATGGAGCCTAAACGCCTCTCTGATCCCGAGATAGTCCCTCCACTGGACTCTGCCATCCCTGCTCTGTAGATGGCTCTCCAGGTCAGGAAGTGGCCGGAGCGTATCTCACTCACTCGCTGAGATGGGAAGATTATCGTCAGTCCCCAAACTGCTTTTCCCCTTCAGCTGCTCTGAGCTTTCCATTCTGCTCAAGCCACCGCGCGCGTTGCTAGCCCACGCCGGGCTCCACACCAGGGCATCTTCGCCGCTGTTCTGAGCTGAGCTAGCTCAGCGACAGCCGACCCGCATTGCAATCACGCTTCCAACTGCAGTGTAGCCTCCATACCCTCCGAGGAGGAGCTCTCCAAATAGGAGCCATGCCCTGGAGCGGTTAAACCCTCAGGAAGAGGAGTCATTTGACAATATCCCACCGATTTTAACCCGAACCAACCGGATTCCGCCTGCCTTAAACCTGGAAGAGGAATTTCAAACATCCCCTTGTCCAGCTAAGAGGCCTGGAAACTTTCCTCGCCTTTCTTGACATTCTCTTTGGATCAAGGGTACCACCTAGTGGGGAAATCGTTGTAACCACTCAGGGCCGTGTACTCCATCAGACATGCAGGACCAGCTGTGTCAGTGACTTTTCCTGCTCTCCCCAGCTGCAGGGAAGCAGGTTGCTGGCTATTTCCATTCCTGGTGGGCAGCACGGGCTCACTGTGTAATGGCGGCTTTAGGGGGCAGATGTTAATAAACAGAGGAATTATTTGTAAACAGGTCCCCTGAATAGGTTAAGTGCAGCAGAAATTCAGCAGCGTCCCAGGGTTTCCTTTGCCAGCTTCCATTCAGCCCTACTGTGCTTGGAATAAACCCAGTTCCAGGCCGGCATCAGCAGACTTTCCACTCCACGGCCATGAGGAGGGTTCGCATTCGCCCCCATTGCCAAAGAAGCACGACCCACGGAGAGCTGGACGTTAAAACTAATTTATTTAAGACAAAAAAATCCCGTAAAAAGGAAAAAAACAATCGCTTGATTACAAGCTCCGGAAGCTTTTATCAGAACAGCAACAAAGAGATGGGCTTTATACAACAGAGTGAAGGTGGCTAGCGAGACAGGCAGGGCTGGATCCCAGTTCCCCAACCAAACACATTCCCCTCAAGTGTCTGCCCAATCCCCTGCAGTGGGAAGGGGAGATAAGGAGCAATTCCCAGCTCCCTTCCGTTCCCATCAAGGAGATCAACTCACACCCCCCCCCCCCGCCCCTCCACTATCTGTTAAAGTGCTGCAGGGAAGCCAAGGCAGGAGGGAAAGGTTGGAGACGATGCCACCCAAGCTGTCGCTGTCTCAGTCAAGTTCTGTACTGAGTGAGGATCCCCCGTGCTCACTGCGTGCCCTGGCTCCCATTCTTTGGGGTTTGAACAAGAGCAAAGCACGCAGGAGCTCTGCGGGCAGGCGAGCCAGAAGGGCCCCTCCCTCAGGTGCCAGGCGGAGCAGAGAGAGACCCCCTCTGTGCCCAACTGCGCCCTCCAAACCCATCGGGAACAGATGCAAATACGGCAGGGGGCTTGGCTGGGCTGCACGGAGAGAGGACGGAAGGTTTCTGGGTCCACTTGTAAAGCATCAGGCCTCGAACCCCAGTTCTGGCTAGCCCCTGGGAATGGCACAACCAGCAACTCAGACGAGGGAGAATCCAGCCGCCCCTCCGAGTGGCTGAATATTTCCCAGTCTCTGACCCTTCCCACGTGGTGGAGATGCCAGCGCTGCCTGGATTCTCCTCACCGCTGAGCAACACTGGCCTCCCCGTAGTCCCCTGACACTTTGGTTGCTCTCCATGCTGCACCCAGCAGGCCCTGCCTTCCCCCAGAGGAGCTCTTCCCTCTTGGCTGGTCGCACACCGTGTTTGCCGCGGACTCAGCCGAGGCAGCAAGCAAAGGGAGTCCCTCCTGCCCCTCGCTCTGCTTCTCCGTGACCCACTCCAGAGGACGAGGGATGGGAGGGAGCATCACGGTCCCGGGAAGAGGAGCGAGTGAATCGGGGGGCGTGTGTCTTGGAAACACACTGTTCTCTGGGACAAGACAAGTAGGAGCCAAAGAATACAGAGCATGGGAGTGCTGGGGAAATGCAGAGTCCCCAGGCCCCCCAGCGCACTGGGCATGTCCCTTCCTCCAGCCCTCCTGGCCCTGGTTCTGCCCACCACGTCCTGTCGCAGGCCCCAGCGTGCGTGTGCACCTCCTCCCATGCTCAGCACACACCATCTCCGTCCCGCGGATAACCAGCCCTGGCTGCCCTATTTCCCTCCCGGCGTCACATTCGGGACAAAGCAAGAACCAAGCCCTCGCCTGAACCCGGAGGCGGGCGCAGTTTCCATCAGGATCTCAGCGAGTTCCTCCGGGTACGGAGAACGAAAGGTCTTCTCCTCCAGCCAGAGCCTCCGGGTTGGACCCTCCCTACACCACCCTCCCCTGAGAGGCAACGGAGGGGCAGGCACTCCAGTCCTGCGCCCCCCAGGAGATCGGGGCCGTGCCCCTGCCTGACACACCCAGGAGACTGGGGGGGACGACCCGCTCCCAGGACCCCCGTATGGCCGGGGGGAATAGCTCACCACCCCAGGAGAGCAGCTGGGGCTGGCAGGGCCCCACCCTCTCCTGCAGCAAGGAGAGGCTGCTCCCCCCGTTAAAATGACAGAGGGAAAGGAAGAGAAGGCACAAGAGGCCCCAAAGCCCATTTCCTGCAGCCCCGAGGGGTCCCGTCCAGCCCCGCCTGCCCCTCCCGCCGGCCGCCCCTGACCTCCCAATATATTATCACTATGACGTGCAGGTAGGTTTGCTCAGATCCCCGCCCCCCACGCGTTCCCAGGCCCCGTCTACACCTCGGACGTTCTCCGCCACCCCACGACGCCGCTAAGAGCAAAGCATGACGGGTAGTTATGAGACAGGAAAGCCCACCGCCCCCCCACAGCCGCACCCCATCCCCCCGTTGCACCACCACCACCACCACCCCCGTCCACGCTGCAGGCTGTCAGGACAGTCCTGGGGGGCGTCGGTCACTCCTCGCCCCCCTCCTCCTCACGGTGGCGGCTGGAGACGGGCGCCTCTTCCGCCTCCTGCTGGTGGTGGGCGTAGTGATGGGAGCCGGGGCCCTCGGCGGGCAGGTTCTCCTCCGCGTTCAGGTAGACGTTGAACAAGGCTCCCTCGTGGCTCGGCTCCTTCCCGCAGGCCTGGCAGCTGCAGCGGAGGATTTTCTCCACCAGCTTGTCGACTCGGGGGATCTCGGCGTTGCCCGGGCAATCCAGCGTCACCTGGCTCAGAAGAAGAGGTGGGGAGTGAACAGGAGATAAGTCTCCTCCTCTCCAATCCATCCCTCCCCCCCCCAGCCCTGCTGCAGTGCCCACTCTGTGCCAGTCCGTCTGGGGGATCTTAAGGGCAGGGACTGTCATTTTGCTATAAGTTTTTATAACCCACGGGTCAGCCGCCCCTGCTCGGGGGATGTACAGCTGTTACAGCTTGTTACAGCTCAGCAGGCCTCAAACTGTAGAGACTCTTGAGTTCCTGGTACAATCCCTGACGTTAGCCAAGAGGGAGGGTGTTGCATTTGTACAGCCCCTAGCACAGCGAGTCCCCAGCCAGGCGCTACTGCAAGAGAAATAGCAAAGAATAAGAATCTTGGAAGGCCCTTGCGAATGCCACCAATGATGTATTTAGCCGGGCATCCAAAACCAGAGGCTGCTTCGGGAAGTTTTGCCCTGAGTCACCTGCTCCAAAGCCACCCAGTGAGTCCATAGCGGAGCTCAGAACAGACCCCAGTTCTCCCGACTCCCGGCCCCTGCTGGCTTTATAGCCCCACGAATGCGTTTAGTGATTCACACGGCGGGGGGGGAGCTTCCAGCCAGCACAGAAGGCAGGGTCTCAGACCCGCGTCATTCCCAGGCTCACTCGGCTAAATGGGGCAAGGCCTGTGGCGTGAGAGGGTGCAGAGACGTTGCTGGCGAGGAGATCAGCGGGTGACTGGCAGATGAGACGTGGGAGGCTGTTTCAGGCACGAAAGAAGGCACAAAGCCACGAGTGGGAGATGGAGACAAAGGGAGCGAGCAGGAAAGAGGGCATGTGGGCGTGAGAGCAGACATGAATAATACATGGAGTCACAGGGGGATGGCTCAGCAAACAACACGGATGCACTTATCATTATTCATAGCAATCACCTTGCCTTGGCTGGCACTCTCCATCTAAGGATCACAGAGCGCTTCAGAGATATCCCTAAATTACCCAGTTATTGTGCCCAGGACACAGGCGGGGAAACTGAGGCACAGAGCGGGCACCTGACTTGTCCTGAGAGGTGGGACTAGAACCCAGGTCTCTCAATTCCCAGCCCTGTGCCTGAACCACAAAAACCAGCCCTCCCCAGGTGCGAAGAGCGCCTTAGGACAGGAGGTGTTACTCACGATTTCCCACATGGACTGGGCAGGCATGCAGGAGTCGCAGTGCACCAGGGATTCCGTAGACTGGGGGAAGGTGTTGGGGACGCTGTAGCTGAAGCACTGTCCCAAGCAGGCCCTGCAAAGAAAAGGCAGGAGTAAAGCCCCTGTATCAGAGCATTAGACGGGCCTGCACGGGACACTCACTGCCGAGGACGTGCTTGCAAGGGGTGGTGGAGGCAGGCTGCAGAGAGGTGGCTAGCGAGGCGTCACAATGGGGAAAGAGCCAGGGCTTCTTTCCGCAGCAGCACAGCCCAGCCACCAGAACTGCTCCAGCTGCCTCTTGCAATGAGGAAGCAAGTAGCTTCTCAGTGCAGCATCCTTCTCCTCCTTCCCATGAGAAGTTCCTTATGTGCCCTACAGTGCGCCAGCAGCCGATGGGCCAGAGAAACGAAGGTGGGACTGAAGGACTTGGATGGAAGCAGCGGGGAGAGGAAGGAGTCCCCCTGCCTTGGCTTTCATATACTGGGACACGTACTGCCTGCATGTTGACCCCAGGAGTCAAGGAGGCCACGGGGTGACCCAGTTTAAGAAGATAAAACTGCACTGCAGTAAACACTGTGTGCATCTCACAGCCACTTGGGATGACAGGGAGGAGAACTCAGATTCTCATGCACCAAAAGCCCAGCTTGCCACTTGGGAAAAAACAATTGCAATATAGGGCCTTATGACACAGCTGAGCAGTGCCAAATCCATCCAGTAGAGGGCAGTGGTGCACACTCAAAAGACAGTTCATTACCGAGTCCTGATGTCAGTAAACAGGAGGAGCCAGGAGCTGTGGCACCGCTCCTGGACTCTCCAAGGAGAGGACATCCCCAGGGTGACTGTAGCGTGAAGTGTGGATCAGTTGCATGAGAGTCACACTGTGCTTTACGTCTCTCAAGGGAGAAAGGAGGGCGTGAGCGCACATTTCCGTCAGGGCCTCCCTCTGACTCCAGCTTGGCTAATGGTAACAACCTGCTTTAGGGCCCTCCTGTTAGTTCTGGCTGTCACCGGACCACCCGTGATACATGATTCCAGGCCACAATGTCTCAGCCCCATGTTGCTAATTCCAGATGGTGCCAACTAGGGCCCCAATTCTGCATTTGGCTCCACGTGGGCAAAATCTTCCCCGTTAGCAGGGAGTCGGCATCAGGCAACGTATCAAACCTTAATAGCAAAGGAGACAAATCCCATCTAGAGAAGCCCTGAGCTGCGTTTCACCCTGATCTCCCCGTACCTGTTCTGGATGGACTTAGACTCGCAGCCGCTGTGCCCCACAATCTGGGTGATATTCTTCGCCTCGCACCAGGCGCTCTTGTCCGGGAAAAGGGCCAGTTTATTAATGGGAGGCGGCGCGGCCAGGATCACAGCTGGGAAAAGGGCAGCCACCAGGAACCGTAACATCATGGCCAGCTCCACCGAAACCCTAGAACTGGAATCCAAAGAGCAAAGTTTGAGCAGATGAGAAAGTCAGCCCCATTCCCTCCCTCTCACCCTCCCCACCCCAGATCTCACAGCACCCTATGAACCTTCGTGCACTGAACCTCACAAGCCCCCTGGGAGGAAGGAGAAAGTTAGTTCCTGTTTGCTTAGATTCCTGTGTGGCCTGCCTCAGACTATGGACCAGCCAGTGACCACTCGCCGATCCCACCGGGGATGTGCCCTGGAAATCAGGCCCTGTTTGCTTCGGGCAGAGCATGAGGTGAAGCCAGGGTCCCCATGTGGTGGAGGATAGGCTGCACCCCAGCAATGGGTTAGGGCCAGTGTCCCCAGGCTGCTGATGCAGTATAGGGTCACGTAGATTCTTCAGTACGACAATGGATCATTTCTCTAGTATGGCAGACGAGGCCTAGGGTTGTCCTGCCTTGAGGAACAGAGAAAATACTGACAAGGGACCAAGATTTGCCCCTCTATTTCCTCTGCTGCTTCCCCTCACCCTGAGCTGTGAACCCTTTTCCACCGTAATCCTCCTGCTGTGAGCACAGCGACTCATTAAGCATGAGCAGGTCACCCACTGCACAGCGAGGGCCTGTGTGGCATGGAAGAGGCTGGGATGACAGGATGCCCCTTCTCTCAGCAGCTGGCAGTCTGGGAAGAGGCCAGAAACACCTTCATAGACCCTGGCACTGAGTGGGGAAAGCAGCGATTCAACCATCTGTGGTACGCTCTGGAGAGATCGGTGCGCTTGCTGATCTGGAGCTGTTGGCACCCCACAGCTCCCTGCCACCCCAACCAGCCTCCAGGAACAGAACCACCCACCAAGTTTCTCCTGAATAGCCCCCACGTGGGAAAAGGAATTGAGGCCAGTTGCCACCTGGGCCCTTCACTGAAGGCGTTGGGCCAAACCACACCTTGAATTCGCAGTCACTGGCCCCTGATGACATGCGTTACCTTGCGCCAAGCGCTTTTGTCCAGGAAAAGAAGTAGCTTACTACCCAGCGGGAGCACAGCTTACTGGGAAGAGCAGATGTCTTGGACTTAGGAGACCACAGCTCTGTTCCCAGCTCTGCCACCAACATGCGGTGGGGCAACCAATACATTTGGCGCTGTGCCTCAGTTTCCCCTCTCCACACACACACACACACACACACACACACACACACACAGAGTAAAAGGGAGATAAGAACACTGAGCCAGTTCACCACAGTCTTTGGAGGGTTCATTCATTCCGGTTACGAAATCGCCTGGAGATCCAGGTGGAAGGAACCAGAGGAAAGCCCCGAATTATAGGCACAGATGGGCCTGAACCATCAAGTCCCGCTCCAAATGGACCCAAAGATTTCAGAGCTGAGTTCATCTCCAGTCCCAACAGGAGGCAGCACTGACAGCAGCAGAGCTGGTGGGCGGGGGGACGAGGGGCTCTCCTGTTAACCACTGAGCAGGGCTCTGAGAACCCCTCGCCTGTGGCTTGAGAAAGGGAGCTGCAGCAAAACCCACTCCAGTTCATTGCCTCGTCACGTTTTTCAGCGTGGGGGCAATGATGTTCCACCATAACCCTCGGCCCGTTCAATCACAGACAGGGCGATGGAACCATCCCCCCTGTGCCAGCAGCGACCCTAATCCTTCCAGCGTTGCTCACAATGCATCCAAATAATAATAAGAAAAAGCATCGCAAGAAGAGATTGAGCCACTGTCCAGGCTTTGGCCTAGAATCTAAGCACTTGCACGCACACACACACACCCCCAGCCTTCTTCCTCGTGAATATTCATGACCACGTCCCTTTCCTGCTATCTGCGGTCACCAGCTGCCAGGCAATATGAATGATCCCATGACTATTTCACTCCCCTCCCTCTGGGGCTAACCAGGCCACTTCTCTGACCCCTCGTGCAGCTCTCGCTTGGGTTAACTGTGCAGGGCATCGGTCCACGTGTTTTATTACGTTCAGGGCTGTGGAGGAAATCGTGGCCTTTCGTTGCCAGCGAAGCCCCACAAATTTGGAGCAGAGCGCTCGGAAGTTAGAGGTGAAGAAACCACCCTGACTCCTGGTGCGAAGGGCAGCCCTGCAGCAGGTGGGCAGCACCTAAGAGGCAGGCCAGAGCCTAGAGGAACTGTCCTACAGAGCTGTGAACGCTTCTTAGCACAGCCCGGGGCCACCACACACAGACAGCACGGAACTCTGAGGGCTGCAGCATCAGGACCAGGAATTTATCCTCTTCAGAGCAGAAAACGCCCCAGGAATTATTGCTTAGATGTGGCTGTGCGCTATTAACGACAGCTGCCTTCCGCTGAGGAGCGAAGGGATCTCTCGCTGTCTAGAGCCCCCGTCTATGCACAGGCTAACAAACTCCAGGCATGTCCATTCCCAGAGGTTCTCCCCCGTTGCCCCACCAGGGGAGCAGAATTTGTCTCATCCCCACTCCAGAGGGGTTAAAAGTTGTAAAATGTGTCTTTAGATCGGAGGAGGGGGAGAACTTTCCCCAGTTCCTGCCATCTCCATTAAAGACAAACCACCCACACAATTTTCCTGCATTTGCAACAAACTTTCTTCCCCTGGCTTCTTCCATTAGCTCAGAAACAAGATGCAACCAGTTTACTCCATGCAAAGCATTCAAAGCACAAGCGAGGGACCCAGAAATCACACACTTGAACCCCTTCCGTGTAAATTGCCGGTGTCCTTAGCAGCAAGAGAAATAGGCGGCGTCATTTCCAGAATGCTCCAGCAGGTGTTGCTGCAGGGCAACATCAGCTCGTGGGTTTAGGCAACCTCTGTGTGCAAGAAAGCCAGGGAAATTACCAATCTATATAATTTGGTTTTATGGAGCCATTCAAATTTAGCAATGAGCGGGGTGAGGTTTTCAATGTGCATTAACCACGAGGACTGGAACTCAGCCCGTGAATTGGAGGATTTCTTTAAAGTGGAGGTACAAAAATTACTCCGCTAAACTGATCGGCATAGTATTTGACTTGCCACTAGAGAAATTACATATAATTTTTCTTTCTAGGCCAGAGACACAGAATATATGGAGAGATAGGCCTGGCCCAAAATGCCAGCTATTAATACCCCAATCACTGGCGAAAAGCAGACTTCATGGAAATAAGAGAATTTTTCCCTTCATAAGGTTTGGATGGAGTTGTGGCAGGCGTCAGACATTTGGACTACTTAAAATACTAGTTAGAAACATTTGATTTGTTATTTCCGTTTATTTATTTCTCCAGTGCCTGATCCAAAACCCACATTGAAGCCAATGGAAAGAATCTCACTGATTTACATGGATCCAGCCCCAAAACGTTTGCTGGAAACATATTTTCTGGGAATGCAAAAGAAATTGTGTAGGAGTTGCTTTATCTATTACATCCCAAAGTCAGAGGAGGCTCCGGATAAGGGAGTCCCAACCCTCTCTCCCTCCTCTTGTCATTCAGCTTATTTGTATGCAGCTCCACAGGGTGAAATGTACAAGACTGGAGAGTCCCCAGATGTTTTCTATAAAATATGATAGTCTTATTTAGCAGCTCCTGTGAGTCACAGATTCATACATTTTAAGGCCCGAAGGGACCCTTAGATCATCTGCTCTGCCCTGCTGTATAACATAAGTCACAGACTTTCACCCAGTTACCCCTGTATTAAGCCCAATAACTTGACTAAAGTTTATCTCCCCGAAAGGCATCCAGTCTTGATCTGAAGCACTGAAGAGATGGGCAGCCTGAAGGCTGCCAGATCTCAGCCTCTTGGGTGATCAGTCCCTTGGGTTGCAATTTCTGAAGAGTTTCATTTATTAATTGTGCTAGCCGGGATGTAACAAAACGTCATTATTTTCTTATTGCCCTGACACGTGATGCTTAAAACCTGGCTCCAGAATTGCGGGCATGACTCTGCAACCCTCACTCACAACAGCAGTGTTCATCCACACAGGAATAATCCCAGCGTTGTCAATGGAACTCCTCACGTGAGTAAGAGTTTGCAGGCTCAGGGCCAATCGGGAATCTAGCCTTCTCCCAGCGTCCACTGAAATTAAGAAGAGTTGGGTGGCTAAATCCCTTCACTGGCTCAACCTCAGGCTCTTAATTTCTCCCAGACAAAATCCTAGGGGCCTGATCCGTCTCCCATTGACATCAGTGGGAACTTTGCCAGCTCCTTTAAAGAGTGCATCATTAGGGCAAAAATAATTGCTCTAAAAAAAACAAAGGGAATTGCACAGGAACATCATTACTCTTTAAAATATTTATCCGGGGGAGAGGAGAGGGGAATTCTATGCAGGCTTAAAGATCTGCCCATCCAGATCCAACTGCAGAATCAGGGCTACGGGGTGGGGGACAGAGGGGACGAGCAGCTCTTCAGCAAGCGGCATTAGTATTCCTGTGGGGTTGCCATTGTGTTTGCTTAACTATTCAAAATAGGGAAGTGATTCCTTCTTTCCACAGAAGGCTTCTCAGGCTCCTCTGCACCCAGAGGCCAGTCCCAGCCTGCGGTGGGGAAGCGAGCGCTGTCAGCACTTGAGGCCTTCCTTTCACAGGACTCGTGGGGAGGGTGGGGGTGAGGGGATCAGTGAAATGATATTTCTGCGGCAGATCGGAACCTGTCAGTCAGCACAGCTCCATCGCCAGGGGTGTTAAGGATAACTCCACAGCATCTGGGCTCCTGCCTCACCCAGGGACTGAGTGAAAGACGAGCCGCACTCCTGCTGGGCCAACGCACCGGCCCCAGCCTGCATTCGGGAAAGCACTTCAGCATGTGTTGAAGTCCAGTGCTTTCCTGTACAGGGATGGATGCATTCCAGAATCGGGGCCTCTCACAGCTCAGCAACGAATCTCATTTGGAGATGCCTAATCAGCTATAGGGGACTTCTCTACAGCAGATTTCCTTGCCCAGATCAAGGGCCCAATTCTGCATGGTGCAGAGTGCCCTCAGGTGCCACTGATTCACTGGCAAGAGCATCAAACCCGTAGCGTTTTAACAGGCCACGTTCGCATGGTGTTTTAATTTGTCAGGCAGGCGGTGGGTGCCCCAGGCCCAAGCTTCTAGTAAGCACCGGGGCTGACTCGAATGTGTAGGAAAATATCCTACCCGCTGGAGTTAGGGACTAGAGTTGGGGCTGAAAACCAGCCCAACGTGTAATTGTGGCATGTCTGCATCTGGTACAGCTCAAACCAGTCATGCAAACAGAGCTGCCCCTAAACCCACTCATCCGACTGCAGCCACCAGCTGGGAGACAAAAGCTCCGTGTTCCTTCTTACCCTGGGCCAGGAGGGGTGGAGAGAAAGGAAGATGAGGCACCACGGCAGGTTAACAATCTTCTGATTAAATAAAGACATTGTCCACATTCCTCTGTGACAAGCTAAATTACATGTTCCAGCCCCTGAAGGAACAAGTGTGTTCCTAGCCGCGCTGACCCCCGGCCTGCCCGAGAGCGAGAGCGCGGCCCCGCACACAGGGATTCTTTCTCCTCTCCACACAGGGCCACATTTTTTCCTCCGAGTCAAACTTTTTTTCAAGCAGAAAGTTCAGCTCGGCTCCAGCAAAGCGCTCAGACGGTGAAGGTTCCCCCTCCTCCTCCTTCCTCTCTGCAGGGCATCACAACCTCAGCTTCCCCTATGGGCCGTCTCCTTCCTTTGCAGTCACTTCGGCAACGCAGGCCCCCAAATCCAGCACATTCCTTCTCCTGTGGGGCCAGATTCTGATCTCACTCCCTCGAGAGCAAATGAGCAACTCCGCTGAAGTCGGTCGGGCGAGGCCACTCCCAGCGGGATCACAGGCGAGCCCGTAACGGAGACGAATTCCAAGGAGCGTCTTTCAAGCGGGAAGACGCTGAATTAAGCAATACATTTGGCCTCCACTGTATTTCACCCCCAATCTATCCATTTAACCTTGCACCGTGTGCTGAAACCAGATAAACCCACATGTGCTCAATTACAACCCAGCTCCCTAATCCTTTCCCAGAGAGTTACAAGAGAAAGAGAAATCCAGCCACCCCGGAGCCTGATCCCAGCACATCCTGGGCTAAAGAGTCAAGCCACCACTCAGCACAGCTGCAGCTGCGTTCGCATGATGAAAGGACCAAAAGCAGCTCTCGCTCCTGATTGTTCGGTAACAGCATGGCCATTTTTTGTTAAGCAGCACAACCCCAGCTGTCAGAGCTGAGCGCTCCTGAGCAGTCAAGAGACCCTTTGTGTGAGGCAGATCAATAAACCTCCCAGGGACGTTTCGATCAGCACAGAGCGAGACCGGCACTGATACAGGAACCAAAGAGGAGCATGTCCATGAAAGAGCCAGGTGGCCAAAGGGACGAATGGCCCGGCAGGCACGGCATTGCTGTTATCATCCCATAGGCTCATTCCTTCCCAGCTCTGCTTTCTCACTGGGAACAATAAAATGTTTAGCAATAGTCCATTCTCTCATGAATGCTCATGATTCTCTCCTCCCCTGCCCACCGTCCCCAAACCTGGGCGATTGCCAGCCTCCCCAAAGAGGGGGAGCGAGCAATGGGGTCCTTCTGGAACACTGGCCCCATCCAACGCACCAGCCAGTGGAGCCTATGGTATGGAGAAGCTGCTATTGCCCTTGAGTGCATTTGGAGGTTCCCATTGCAGCACGACCTCACTGAATCCCCGAACCTAGGGCCGTGCTTACAGGCGTCTCCTTGCAGGCATGCGCTAGCTACACACCTGTAATGTGATTGAACTTGTGGGATGCTTTTACCTCCAGCTGTGACTCACGCTTTCCAACTTACAAAGGTAGAATCAAACCCCCTCTGAGATAAAGCCCATAAATATCAGCTCAAAGGAAAGGAAAGTGTCTGAGTCAGAAGCACAGGGATCTGAATGGAGGCAGGAGCTGGAACAGGAGAATCAGAGTGAACTTTTCTTGGATTTTTTCCCATTAACTCTCTGCCCTCGTATTTGCTTCCCTTTCGTGTTCGATAAGGGTGAGCGTTCACCTGTGTTTCACTTGCCCATGAGTGGATGCAGAAGGTGAATTGTGAAGCTTGCACATTTGAACACTCTGTGGAAAACAGAGACCATTTCAATGAAGGCTCCTAAACATGCATGTAAGATATCTGACAGCCAATGACTGTGAGGCACTAAAACACCAGCTGATTACAGAGGGGTTGATGGACCTTGAGGGTGAAATTTTCAGACGTGATTTTGGATCCCAATGATCAGAGTTGCTGAGCACCCGCCACTCCAGCTGAAGTCAAAGGGAAATGGGGAGATGCAACACCTCTGAAAATCAGGCTCCAGGTGTCTCAAATTGGGCACCCAAAATTGATGCATCTATAATCTTCAGCCTCTTTGGAAAATGTTTGCTGGAGCAGCTTTATAAGACGAAGACACATTTCACTACATCTCACTGGACAATAGTGTGATAGCAGCTTTTGCTGGAGGAGCTCACGGCACTTTACAAAAGTTAGCTCAGCCTCACAATCTCTACGAAATTCAATTCGTTATACAGATGGGGAAACTGAGGCATAAAGCCGTTAAGGTCAACATTTCTGGAAGTGTGCATGAACTTCTGGGCACATGCAAATTCAAAGATCTGTATGTGTTGCACTTTTGCTCTGACACTTTTAAGGCCTAACCGGCATGTCCAAAGGCTGGGCCAATGGCAGGACTGGAAAAAGGACCCAGAATTCCTGACTCCCTGTTTCCTGTTCTAGCCACTAACTCATCCCTACTGTCCTAAATTCAGCATTTGACATTCACGTGGGGTGCTCAGTTTCAATTGCTGGCAACAAGCCAAGGGCACCCAGTTCTGTGTTTCAGGGATCATGCCAGGACTTAATTGCCCAGGTGTTTCCTTTGGCATCTAAGAGGCGCTGTGAGCGCTCAGGTTAGAAAACTGGCCCCTCAGTAAGTGGGTTAATACAGCTTGGGTCCCATCTACAAACACATCCACTTCAAGGGAGCATGTTACAGCACATTCGCCCCCTGAGCCAGAAGAAGCCCGATCCCATATTGCAGCATGCTGTAGATGAGACCCGGCATGTCTGCAGATGGGCGCTGAAGCCTTGGGCATGCCCTGGATAGTGGGTTGGGTGCATGACAGTCCGTCGGGGCCAGACACTCACATCGCCCCAGCACACCCAGAAAGGAGGAGGTGCTTTACGCTGGCAAGGTTGCAGTCTGCCTGGGTAAGCCAGTCTGGGAGGATCCTAGTCTGGTCTGGGCCCAGGGCTCTGCGTGGAGCTGAGAGGAGGACAGCTCTTCTGCTTCCCGGGCCAGGGTGAGCTGCACACACAACAGAGACAAAGCCCTGGGCGCAGGGAGTGTTTCACATCAAACCTCTCTGGCTGCGGGCGCCAGGTTATCCGGCTCCTGAAGGAGTCGCACCCAGGTGGTGGCCATAACAATGTGAGACCACCCAACCCACAGCTCCTTGGCTGCGGGAGGGAGGATACAGGCCACAGATTCTCCATGCTGCTCCTCTGACCTCCCTGGCAGCACCTCCAACTTCCAAGCACCAGGATTCCCTTTGTTGAAGAATTATGGACATGGAGCCCAAACTACCTGTGCTTCAAGCACCAGTAACTTCAGTGCAGGGATTCCCATGCTGCATGGAGAGGGAGGACCATGCAGGGACCTACATGCTGCTGGAAGTGGGGGAGACACCAGAACCGCCAGGAGGGCAGGGGGCCACGTGGGGACCTGGCACTGACCAGGTAGGTGAGAGATCTCAGTGGAAGCAGCCTTATTTTCTCATTGATCATTGCTGTCTGGATCATTCCCAGTGTCCCCCTGACAGGCCCCACTTCCCCCACTACACACTGACCCTGCTGTGTACCCAGGGGCCTTTTTCCCAGCCCTCTGTTCATGCAGTGAGACGGAGAGGCAGCTCCATTTGGAATGACTGCAGAGACTCAGCGCGATGCTTTTATGGCCCATGGCCCGCCCGAGACCAAAGCAACACTGCAAAACAGGCTGGGGAACATGATGGAGACACGCGCCACTCCAGCTCCAAAGCTCTGCCCATGGGGGGCAGGCGAGTCCAATCCTGCAAGGGGCTGAGTGTCCTCAGGTGCCCCTGGCTTCTGTGAGAGTCAAGCCCGCTCTGCAGCTCACAGCACCACAAAGGGCTGGGTCCCAGGACTAGCAACAGCTGAAATGCATTCTTTAGCAAGCACGCGTCAAAATCTAAGGCGCCCGATCCTGCAAACCCTCACCCACCAGCCCACTTGGATTTGAATGGGATTACTCCCACTAACAACCGCACTATTTAAAAAAAAAATCTGTTCTGTTTGCTCAATCGATGAGCCCCTCCAGGTCACTGATACACTATATTCTTCAGTCACTTTAATACATAGGAAAAGATACCCACGCTCTCCTCCTAGGGAGGGATCTTTCCAAAGAGCCCGGTACCAGATTTACAAGTGCCCCCACCAGATTTTCAGTTCCCATTTAGGCACCTGAATTTAGGGGCTCAATCTTCAAAAGCACTGAGTCCCTGAAAGGTCCTTTTGTGATGCTTATGGCCATCCAAGACACTGAGCTGTTTGAAAATCTGATCACTTACTTAGCTGCCTAAACAGAAGCAAAGCCTCTTTGAAAATCTGGCCCATTAACAATTGGAAGAAACACATATATGTTTCAGAAAGCTCAGGAATATGGCTCCTTTTAAATAAGGGACTTTATTCATGCAGTGCTTCCTGGTTATTACAGGGAGCTGCCCTTTAGAAATCCCAAATCAAATAATATTCATTTACTTACCCAGACAGAAGAAGGCCAAGTGTCACACGTCTGAGCGTACAACATTTAAAAATGAAACCTGACAAAATTAAAAGGTTTTCTACTACTTTTTTAAAAAAATTAAAAACAGTGGAATTTACTTGAAAATTTGCATTTTTTAAAAATCTGCTTTTCACTAAAACTTTGTTAATTTTTTTTTACTTTTTGAACTTTGTCACAGAAAAAACCAAACTGTAAAACTTTGCAGGATAACAAATTCTTTCCGATCCCACACTTGTTTTTGCAAGCTCCCAATTAACTTGATAAATGTCACAATGAAATAGACAGGGGAGAGGACTATACAGGAAATGTCTTGAAATAATTCTTAGGGGGAGCAAGACAGACAAGTGCTTAACCCAGTGCAGAAATCCAGTTTGAGCTGGGAGCTTTGGTTTTGCTCCACTGATCTGCAGAAGGCTGGAAGGAAATTTTTTTTTTTTTAAATCTAACTTGAGTAAAGTCCATTTCTTTAAAAAAAAAAAATGAATCCCCCAAAATAATCTTTGAAACAGGATGGGTGTTGTGTCATTTCTCACTTTGCGACTGGTTGGTTGCGATCCTTTAGAACCCGGAAGAAGCTAAGTGCCCATCCCTCTCCAAGTTTCCCTAATACATTCATTCCCACCCGGATGAGCTTGGGAAGTTCATAGCAATAAAGCAGATACGGGGGGGAAATGGCAGAATTTTCAGAAGAGCTCAATACATTGGGGGCTGGGGCTCTTTTGAAAACCTGGCCCCTGTTGTGTCCGCTGAGCACTTGATAAACTAGCTTCTGCAGAAAACAGCTCCTGAGCCCCTTGGAGTCCTTGGAAAGTCCTCTGTTGACTTGGGTAGGCCTTGCATCTGACCCTAAAAGGCAGATGGCGGGAAAAGCACAAGGGAACTGTGTGGGGGGCGCCATACACAATCTGTGGTTCATACAAACCGTTCATCATTCATTTTCATTTCTAATTTTCTTTCAAGTTCAATATGATCAACGTCAATACATTGTATCAACTGTGGCACAAAAATACTTCCTTTTCTCCACGCCCACCTCTGAGGATTTTTTTCTTTCTCTGACACTTGTTCCATGAAGAGAGCTGGGTAGTCTTACACAACCGCCGTGGTAATCCTGCTACCACTGAACTCGATGGAAGCAAGGAGAGACCTTGTGTTTGCTACATAGACAATGTACTCATTACCACCTCGAACACCATGCTTGCAACCGTGGATGTTGGGAGCTGGGTTTCGTAGCATTAAGGTGCACTAGTGATGTGGACAGGGGTGCGTAAGACGCATGCTACAGAGCCTTTATAGAGGGGTGTCATCTGTAGCATGGGGAGAAACCCTAAACGCCTTTATGCAGGCTTTATTGTTTTCCGCACTGGAAGGCAACAAGCATTTTTAAACCTAGCTGTTAGCATCATTTCAGCTGTAGCATGGCAAAGGCCTAGCTCACAGTATAGATGCAAATCAGGGCTAATTCCCTCTTGTATTTTTATCTTGATCAGAGATACTCATTTCTCCCAAGCACCAATTCAAACCCTCACTGCTGCCAAGTGCAGAAGGAAGGATGAAGCCACCCAGCACTACATTTTGGGGTTGGCTGGGATTGTCAAAGGAGCACAAGGGAATCTGATGCCCAAACCCCATTGAAATGCAGTGGAAACTGGGATCCCAGCCAATCATAATATTTTGCACTTACACAATATCTTCCAGTTGCAGCTCTCAACGCACTTTGCAAAGGTGGGTAAGTGTTATTATCCCCCCTATTCCAGAGCCAAGACACCACTGACCGTTCCAAGCACTGAATTCCTTTCCCCCTGAATCCTTAATCCAGGCCTTGCTCACTAACAATACATCAATTACCCTATTGTGTCTCCACAAAGCACCTGGCTCAGCAGGAAGCTCACAGAGTTGCACCCTGTGGTAGCATTTCTCATGCCGTCTTTACCGAAGTTACAGCCCCCCTCATCTGTGCCAAACTGATAACAGCTTTCAAGAGAGCTGGGGACACAATCCTAACCACCTTCAGGAATGCGCCTGAAATTAATTTGCTTTCATTCTAGCGCTTGATTTGTTACGGGACATCAGAGACATCCATTTAGCTAATAGCTGGGATTTTTACTCCTCACAGGGCCCTGTTCTGCTCTCGCTTACCAACTCATAAATCTGGAGCGAGTTACTCCAGATTTGCATTGGTGTAACTGAGACTGGAACCTGGCACGACGTCTTCGTGATCAAAACAAGCACAAGTGGAATTAGCTCATACCCGTTCTTTTAATAAATAACTGCACCAGGATTTTTTAAATTGAAAATAGACACAGTTTAACGCCATTTTCAAGCAGATACGGAAGTTGGATACGGAACACAGATGCCTTTAGCTGTGTCAGTCATTTATTACAGAACTTATATAAAGAACAAAGGATTGATCCAGCAAGACACTGAACACCTGCAGCTCACTCATGGTTGATTCTCTCAGGATTAGCTCCTAGCTGCAGGGAGGAAGAGGAGAGGAGGGTTGACAGAGGAAGGAATTTATGGCTGAAGGTCTGGACCTTTCAAAGAAGTCTTGGGATCATTCTTCCCTTCCAACGATCAGGACAATATCCTGACTCCACCAAAAACTCCCATTGACTGCAACGGGGCCAAGATTTCACCCTCTGTCTTTGTTACCTGCCTTATCCGCTGTGGGAGTGTTAGTGTTAAGTACAATGATATGGAATTAATTATAATGTGACCGGTACTCATTATAAAAAGGCTTGGCATTGATATGAAGGCGTGAGGATTTCTGTGGGATTTGCAGTGTAAATTAGCAGTCATCTAAGCCCGGCTGGCATTTTCAAGCATTACCTTGGGGCCCGATCCCGCAGTTGTGACTCAAGCAAAACTCTCCGCTCCCTAACAGCCAGATTGGGTCTATCGGCCACAGCGAGATCAGGAGCAAACCAAAACACAAACCTCTTCCACGCTGAGCAAGTCCTCTCAGGACCACAGCCATGGGAGGGACAGGTTTCACCTCCCGCATGATGAGAAGGCTAACGCCACACACGTTAGAACACGGCCCTATCGAGGGCCCGATCCTGCAGTCTTTACCAAGGCTGAATTCCAAATGATTTCAAGGGGAATTTTGCTCCGACAAGGTCACGCCCATGATCTGCAGCTGGTGTAAATCAGGGTAATTCTGAAGCCAATGAAGCTGATTTACACGACCAGACGATTTGTCCCAGACTAATTCTAACACTAAAATCCAATCCCCGCTTAGCTGGTAAGTCAGAGGAACAAAAGTAGGGGGAAGACAGCAAGCAGCAATTAGCACCAGTGCTCCTGGAGAAGGCCTAGAAGGACCAGCTCCTATTCACAGTGGCTGGATGAGTCCCACTGGACTCAATCCCCAGAAGAATCACAAGCCTATTCACTTGTCAGGAGAAGGGCCCGATCCTGCAAGAGGTCGAGCGCTCACCCCTCCCAGTGACTTCATTGGCAGCTGTGAGCAGCGAGTACCGCACGGGAGGTGCTCAGAGCCTTGCAGAATTGGACCCACGGACCGTGGGATTGAGGGACGTCAGAGGCCTGATGCAGCCCTCATTAAAATCAATGGAAGTTCTGTAAACAAACTTCAAAAGAACAGGAACAGATCCTAGGAATGAGCAAGTTGCAGGTTCTGCTTAAAAAAGGACTAAGGTAGGGGCTTTAGTTGTACAAGAGATACAAATTGAGCCCTCCAGAAGCATAATTTATCCACCCGACCCCCCTGCAACACCGCAAATGACCAAACTGGACTCCATGACACGGGGTCCAGCCCCGATCCCTGGCCTTCCTTGGGGGTATTTGCCAGCATGTAAAATTCTCTCAATTTAAGCTGAATTCCATTTCCCGGCCTGAAGTTTTAACTATTTGGGGCAAACCTCTCTCTTCCAGAAGGGGAAACTGCATTGCAAAAAGGTTAGATTGTAGGCAGTTTATTTCGAGTTAGTTGGAAAACTCCAAATAATCCAAAAAGCATTTTGTCTAAATATATACGGTGAAATATACAGAGAAGTCTATGAGTCAAGGGGGCCAGGATTTCACTCATGGAATCCGTGCTGTAAAGATATACGACCTCGATCCTGTGAACACTTAACGTGTGTGATTTTTTTCACAAGTAATTCCACTGAAGTTGCTGAGACTATTCATGTAAGCAAAAGTTACACGTGTGGGCCATGTGTTTGCAGGATTGGGATCTGCACGTATTTAAGTAGATGATATTCTTATAAGATAAATGTTAGCAGACATGTTAAACTTTAATATGACATGAAAATAAAGTACAGCCAATTCTGTCCTTGAAATATATCACAACTGAACTATCATTATGTATGGAAGATGTGAAAATTAGGTCTGTAACAAATTAATATCACTATAAATATTTACAAGAAACCTATCAAATATGAAATGTATTTTTATTATTATTAATAAGCTATGGTTACCACCAAAAATAGGTCTGTATATATAACATATGCATTCATTTGTAAATGTTTGTGTAATATCTGATGGTTTTAAAAATATATTCATAGTATTTGTCAGGTGTGTGTATATATAAGGAACAGCAGTACAATATATGTAATTAACGGAAATACGTCTGTGTGTAAGTTTACAATATGATCATTTTCTTTCCAGTAAGAAAGTTCCTTTCATTATTTTGCCCAAACTACTACATTTTTCTGATACTCCAATTAATCAACGCACTTTAAGGATCTTGATTAAATATCCCCACCCCCACCCTTTCTTATCTGCATCCAAAAAACATGGAAATTGATCAGAAAATCTGCATGCCAAAAATTTGCAAGTGATACAAAATTAAATTGCTATTACTTTTTTTCTTTTTAAATGATTTTGGGGGGTGGGGAGGAAAGAAGTAGGGTGGCGGTGGAAATATTTTAATGATTCCAAAGCATATCTCCTGAAATCTTCCTCATCTGTAACTGATTTCTGTTTGTGGCAATTTCTCATCCTTCAAGCCATGAATCACTTTTGGGAAAGAAGGGGTGGAGAGAAGAACTAAAATCTGGTCTTGATAAATTGGGAAGAAAATGCAGCAGGTTTGTTTTTTATTTAACTCAGAGACGAAGAAAAAAGTTTTGCAACGGAGTATAGCAGTTTGCAACTTTATGTGCATGAAAAGTGGTTTGAGAGGGAGAGGTTACTTACCATGAAGTAGACTGAAGGAAAATCCCATAAGGTCCTTGACTAGAAGTTCGGAGGGAAGCCAGCAGATCGATACAGATCACTCTCAGAGGGTAGAAATTTCAGATTATCCCAGCAAAACAGCTACCAAAAAGAACTGGGCTCTTCCCTGAATCTGCCCAGAGGAGAAAAGAGAAAACAAGAAGCGAGCCAAGCTCAACACCTCAAATCTGTATCCTCTCCAAATAGGGAAATCGAGGGGGAGAAAAATATCTGCACCCTCTAGAAATTTATAACATCCTCATCCCCAGCAGAGCAGCATCCTTGAATGCAGGGAATCCAAAGGGACTGAGAAGGGCAAAATCCTTGCAAACCCAGAGGTGCGGAAACGTCCTCCACCGCCAGCCAACAGGTAGGAAAGGAGCAAAAATAATAATGAATTATAATAAGCAAGTGGCTGAGAGTCTGGGTGAGATCCTCAGTCAGGTGACAGAATCCAAAAGGTGCAGAAGGTTCAAGTCCATCCAAACAGAATTTCACAATCAACTGGGGGAGGGGGAAAGATGGGGAGGGAACAACTTTCCAGAAAAAAAAAATCAGCCAAGTCCCAGTTCACTCCAGTGCGATCGCATGAAGGGCAAGAGCGGGGCTGGAAAGGCTGGAAGAATCCCCTAGTCGAAACCAAAACACAGTAGAGAAAAGTAATGGGACTTGGAAAACTCAACCTAGGACTGGAAGGATCTAGCCCTTCCAAGGCATCTTCTCCCTACGATTCCCTGGGCGCTGAGAAATGCCACCAAAGGCAAGGAAGGCCACTGCAAATAGCAAACTCCAGTCCAGTGCAGAGAGCACTCGATCCCCTCCTGGCTAGGCTCAGAGTGGAGACAGCCAGCAGCACTGCACAGGAAAATCACAATCAGTCCGTCTCTCTCCCTCTCTCTCACAAGCAGAGCAGTTCCAGGCTGCCTTCAGTAAGGAAAGGGGCTTGACTCTGAGAGGATCTGATTATATTGTACCAGACAGGAATGAGCAAGCAGGGACAGGAAAGATTTAAAGTGCCCTCAGCCCAATTTCTGAGAGGTTTATGCTTCTCTCTCTCTCTCTCTTCTCTGCAGCTCACTCTGGAGAGAGGCCAACTGCAGCTAAACGACAGGACCAGAGTTCATCTGAATACTCCAAAAAACACAGAGAGGGTGTGTTGTTGTTGTTGCTGGTTTTCATTTGACCTGAGACTATTTGTTTTTCATTTGTAGAGTTCCCCAGCCACCCCCTCTGTCCCTCCCTGAGAAACATGCCCGTCACTGATCTTCAGCCCCAGATCGCTATCTCCGATCCAGTCCTTTATTCATCCTCATCTCCCTAGCCACCACTCAGACTTGCTAGCCACAGCAACGAGAAGAGACCCCTCTAAGAAGGAGGGTGGAATAGATTGCGGTTGGGCCCCACTTTTCAATGTGTCAGGGATGTTATGGATCCAGTTGACTTGATCCAGTTGTTAATTAGTAAGGATTTAAAATATAAAAATAAAAGTTTGGAAGGACTATAAACCATCCCGTTTCGTGGCATAAACCATCCTCTCTACCTGATGGGGGCTAGGAAGAAACATCCCTCATACAGATAGGTCATTCCAAAGCTGCCTATTCCACCTCCCTCAGAGGTATCTGGTGCCTGTCAGAGACAGGATATTGGACTAGATGGACTGCTGATCTGATCCACTAAGGCAACTCCTATGTTCCTAATTCACTGGGAGAAACATAATAAGGGATCCTTTCCAATGAGATCATGACAGCCTACTCATGATGGAAGAACACCTACCATCACTGTAGCATGTGTCTACACTACAGTACTACAGCAGCGAAGCTGCAGCTGTGCCACTGTTGCACTTGTAGTGTAGACATATCCTCAATGATCTGAAGAGGTATTGTCTCTGTCTAATGTCTATGATTCCCTCGCTTTAAGGAACACCCAAATGATTTAACAGCAATATTTTCATTTGTATGGCACCTTTCCCTGGGGGAGCAGCATATGCTTTGCACATATTAATTAATGAAGTCTCACAGACTGATGGCTCTTGTTATCATTATCCTTATCTTTTATATGGAGAAAAGGAGGTATACAGAGACTAAGTGACTTGTCTAAAGTAACCCAGCAAGTAGGTAGCAGAGATGATAATAGAAGCCAGTCACTGCAGCTGCACCTGCTGGGAAATAACCTTGGGAAAAGTTCCCGAGGGGTAGCCGTGTTAGTCTGTATACAGCAAAAACAACGAGAATCCTGTGGCACTTTAAAGACTAACACATTTCATTTCTGCAGGCATAAGCTTTCGTGGGCTGCAACCCACTTCGTCAGATGTGAGGAAAAGAAATCAGACAGGAGGTATATATCTACATCTAAGGGTAAGGAACAACAATGGGAAGTAGTTTTCCATTTTTGCCTACACGCAGCTTTTTGAACTTGGTCTGACAATCCGTTTCCAATGTTAGTTTTTAGGGGTCAATACATTTTGCTGAGACTTTGCAACCTAAAAAGAGCCGACTTTCTATGGTCTTATTGTTATCTTACCTCGGCGCAGTGCTTAATTTGTAATGAAAGAAGTGCCGGGGTCCAAGCAATTGTTTAGCTTCATAACCGATGCAGCAAGCCCCGAGGTGCCGGGGCTATGAACTTGCAAGACTAGAGGTGCCAGGGCTCAGCCCTGGCAAGCCCTGGAACAAATTAAGCATTGTCTTTGTGCTCATGCCAGGTCCATCACCACGGTACCCAATGCATGCGAGGCATTTAGGATCATGGTTAGCTGTACAGATGTATTAGGAATTCTCCATAGGAAACCTATGGTTCTAACAAGGCCTGTTGCTGGGTTGCTACCCATACCCATTCATGGTCTTAGCTTTGTTTTACCACTAACACTGTAACCTGAGTTCAGACTTGAGGCTAACACAGGGGAAGAGGAGGCAGGAATTCTGGATTCTGTTGTGAGCTCTGCTACTGCTATCTACTTACCGGATTATTTTAGGCAAATCCCTTAAACTCCATATACACCCCCTCCAAATGCACCCAGACAACATGAAGTTGTTTTTGCTTTACTCCATTAGATTATGAAGAACTAAAATAGTTCACAATGTTGTTCACAGTATTTGAAAGCAGGGGGATATCAACCAGCTGGAACAAGAGTGCTAGCCATTCAAATAAAGGTAACATGAAGAATCTCAAGAACTACAGATCAAGACACTATGCTAAAAGAGATCATTACAAAAATGCTGATGATTAAAAAAAATGGATTTAGTAGCTAAAGACAGTGCAGTAAATTTGGAGTCAGCCATTCAGTATAGAGCCACATCAACATGCAATACTGACTAGATCCCAAATCGATAAGAATTCCATAGCACAGATGTAAAATTATCCAATGGAGAGGCATTATTTGTTAGAACCTCATATGGAAGGACAGTAGCAGCTGAGGCCCCAGTAGGGCACCATATTGTGACCCATGCAATTCAGTATTTTCAGGATGAAGCCTGATAGGGAAGCTTTTCAAAAGCTTCAAGTGCACTAAATCCTTTAGAGGCTTTTGCAAATCTCCTTCTAAATCGACATTGACCAAACATGCCAGCATAGCTAAATTCAGTGGGGTAGCAAATACACAAAACAACAGCACTACATTACAATATGCTCCAAAAAGACAGAAACTGTAGGCAACACGATGAGATTTAATACCAGTTCAAAGATACCAAAAAACTTTGATTAAAACGGTTAAAGTTCCTAAAAGTAAATAATATCCAATTCAGTACCATGAAAATCAGAGTAAAGTCATCCAGCTACAGACTTCTTCTCCTCACACATACACTGTTGGCCTCTTCCATGCTGCAAGCAAATCGACAGTTAACAACCACAGTGACACCCTGACAACCTTAACTCTGCCCTTCTGTGGACAGAGTCTGTATTTCCTAATCTGTGTGATTTTGGCCTGGGCATTATTTGTGCTTTGGAACGTCACCTGTTTTTAATTTTTGTACTTTGAGATGTGTGAACTATCATGTGTTGTTATTGACAAGGTGTGTGGATGTGTTGTGTGGTTTGCAGAGCTATTGTAGCTGTCAGAGAAGGGAGGAATACAGCAAATTTGTAGGCTGGTGCATGGCATGCCGCAGAGGATGGAGTTAAGGCTATCTGGGTTGAAAAAAAGCTATTAGAGGGTTTGAATGGGAGCACAACATGGCTGCCTGCCTTAGTTCAGGGAACATGCCTGGATCAACATTTTCCCTTCCTCTTGGCAGTTCATCCTGAAGCCAGAACTGGGATCTACTCGCATGGGACCTGATCCAGCGCCTATGAAAGTCTGCCCTGATTTAAGTCAAACATTGGATCAGACCCATTGGCTTGAATAGTACTAATGTGCCTCCTTCAGCTCGGCAGCCTTTCACTCATCACTTCCCAGTCCCTAAATGCTCCATTGACAGACCATGCTGACTGGTTCCCAAAACACAGCACTTTGATTTTCACACCCCACATGAAGTCACATTTGTTCAGACTATTTTTTTCCCCCGGGACACATCCTGGAGCATGTAGGCTTGCCCAAGTGTGTACACGTCCACTATCTAGTTAGCCCCTTGCATCACTGGAGGGTCACTGCCTTGTAAAACGCATGCTCAGGCATTGCAATTGGGCAATGGAAACCTACCAGGAACACGTGCTTCTCCCTTTGGGAGCTTCCCTTTTTTACCCACTGCGGCTGTTTCAGGCCTGCTGACATGCACCCGCAGTGCCAGGGGCTCCCAGCTTGTCATGACAGGTCTATGAGCTGTGGGAATGAGAGTTAAAAAAGAGTTTATTATAAGTTAAAAATAAAGCTGTTTCTTTTATTTGTGTTTTAATGCAGATTCTAATGGGGGGGAAAGAGGCTGGAACAATTTTCATAGTGGGGGGGTGCTGAGAGCCATTGAACCAAACTATAAAGCCTGTAAATAATGGAAAACACTTCAAGCCCACACTCCAGGCTCCAGTGCCTATGGATTCTAAGGCTCCCTGCCCATGGTTGGGATTCTGGGAAACACTGGCTGGGAAAGGCAGGTAGGAAGAAGGAGAATCCAAGACAGCAGGTCATGGCAAGAATTGTTCTCTTAGATATCTCAGGAGCTCAGGTCAAGCGCCCTTTCTCCCTCCGGTAACCTGCACTTTGCTCACCACCTCACAGGCATGTTCTAAAGGGCCTCTCATCTTCCTAAGGCAGGGATGCAAGATATCTAGCCAGTCCAAGAAAGGGCACAGAAGGAAGGATGGGTTTATGGCTAACCCACTGGTCTGGGATTCAGGCTATCTGGGCTCAAATCCTAGCTCTGCTACAGACATCCTGCAATGACCTTGGGCAAGTGACTTCATCTCACTGGGCCTCTATTCCTCATCTGTAAAATGGGGATAATAGCATATTTCCTTTTTCACACCCTCTATCTATTGAGAATGCAGATTCTCTGGGTCTGGGGCTATTAGCCACTGAAGCAAGAGGCAACTTCTTTTTGTAGCAAAAAAACTGACATCCGCTGCAAGAGTCTCATATACTGAAATACAGAGCACATATGCAGCCAGCCTTATCTTCCACCAGCTGCTGGCTTCCTTCAGGAGTCAGCGTCATGATCCAAATAGTCAGTAATACTCTCCCAGGGGAGTGGGGAGCTCACTGAAATCAGTGGATGGAATTGCACCAACTTAGCTTCAGAATAAACCCTTGAGAGTTCCAACTTATTAGCCCAGGATGCTGAATCTGAGACCTGCAAGGGGAAAGGATTCATGGTGGAAGATACAGGCACCGATCTAACTGAGCAACAAATGAGACAGATGACATGGCACCAGGTTTCCTATCGCAGGCTTTAGGACCTGAAGAAGAGCTCTGTGTAAGCTTGAAAGCTTGTCTCTTTTACCAACAGAAGTTAGTCTAACAAAAATATTACCTCACCCACCTTGTCCGCTTGAGGACAGAGAGACACAACCCGGTCTCAATGTGCAATGAAAGAGGTATTGGGGCTCAAGCAATTTTTTTTTACATTCATAAGTGATGCAGCAAGCCCAGAGATGCCAGGGGTCATGAATTGCCAAGTCTAGAGCCCTGGCAAGTCCTGGCACAAATTAAGCACTGGACACAATCTTGTAGCTGAATCTTGGTTTACAGACAGACCTGATTTGGCAGGGTAGAAAGACCTGAGCTGTCCACGCTAACTTGGCCAATTGAGCGACACAGTATAAGTATATGCTGAGCTGATAGGGAGAGAACTGACTGTCAGGACTCAAGCTGTAGGGATAGACCTGGCTAGTGCGGCGGGTAGAGGCTGATTTAGGGGCACGGAGCCAGCTGGCAGGGCCTGAGTTCCATGAACAGACTGCCTGGCCAGGGGCATGGGGCCCAACGTATAGGGACAGGCCTAGCTGGTGGGGTTTGAGCTGTAGGGACAGATCCACTTCTCAGGAGCAGGAATGCAGGACAGATTCAGTTGTAGGGACTGACCTATAGGGCCAGACCTGGCTGGTGGGGTTTAGTGTCTGACCTATATGGACGGACCCCTCTGGAAGGGACTGAGCTCGGTTCTGATTAAAAGGATTTATCATAGAACTCATTAGAAAACATCTGGGCTTGGCAAATGATCTGGAATGTGTCTCAGCAGTGGGGAGCTCCTCTCTTCCTGAGTCCTGAGAATGCGAGCTCCCGCAGGGTAAGTCTCGAGCCAGCTGTTTCCTCTAATCCCATCAGCCTTTCCTTCAACAGGGGTCCAAAAACTCAGAAAGAGAGAGAGAGAGAGAGAAAGCCCCATTCCTGCCCCTTGGTGGCTGGGATTAGTGGTTTCTCTGTGCTACAGTGCCAACACATTTTGGGGCCCTGGGGCAGTATTAAAAAAAAAAAAAAAAAAGCTCCCCTCCCATCTCTGAGCAAGTCCAAGTGTGTTTAATCACTTCATTTTCCACCTTGGCCAATTGCTCTTGCCTCCAGGCATTCAGGGCCCCTTTCTCCCTCCCTCCTCCCTGCTGCTGGTAACTCAGGTCACACAGAATCTGTCTTCTATTAAATCCATGGCTGCAAGGACACTTTTGATCAGGGGGTCTGGGAACAGGGTGTTGCGATTAATTCACAGGTGCCCCTTGCCTTACAGCTCGAGTCTTTTTCTTCTACTTTAAAAATATGTTCTCTTGTACTTGTTTAGAAAAGGCTAAATCCCTTTTGATAATGATCTTACTTTTCCTGAAGAGCTTCCTCCCCAGAGTTCTCTCAAAACGTTTTATTATTATAGTAACTTTTTGTATTACACAAATGCCGAGAGGCCCCAGCCAGGATCAGGCCCCCCCCCCATGCTGGACAGTTTGTTCACAGAGTAAGAGGATGTTCTTGCACCAAAGAGCTTACAAAATACAAACTAACACTATATACCTAGACACAGGGAACACTTCATCCACCACTAGAATGCAGCCAGCACTGGACTCAACGGGTGGCTTGGCCCAAAGGAACACTGCCCTATAGATTAGGACAGGAAGTTAAGAAGACGACTGTAAACTCACATGATTTTCTATGGTGAGTCATACAATGTTGGGTGCTCTTCTTAAAGACTCAGCTTCTGGAGTCCTGCTACTACATGAGAATCTCAGCTTTTTTTTTTTTTTTTTTTCTAAAAATAAGTTTCTAGCCATCATGGTTACTGAGAAAAACCTGACAAAGCTGACCGCTAAAGTCTCAGAAAAACTAGAAAGCAAATTTTATGTTATTTTTTAAAAATCATTCTTTTTAAACCAACCTCATGAATGTGACTTTTGAATGTTTGGGGTTGGCAGTACTAGTGTAACCAGCTGAAAAATTAATATGTTACCCAAAGGGTTTGGCCAGGAGACTTAGCTTTAACACCTCTGCATCTGCAAGAAGCATCATTGGATGGGTAATAATCATGGGTTTATCTTCACTGAGAAGATACATTGAGGTTAGCTACCTCTATGTACACCTTTTCTCTTGCATAGACACTGCAAGGAGTTGCCAATGCAGAGCCAACTAAGTGAATACTGAACACAAACTGCTTGCCTTGGAGTCTCCGGTCAAGATGCATGTTCCATTTAAGCTGTGTGGAAGACATGGGAGGTAACTAGCCCTCTCTGCTCAGCACGGGTGAGGCCTCAGCTGGAATACTGAGTCCAGGCTGGGCCCTGCACTGTAAGAAACAGGTAGACAAATTGGAGAGAGTCCAGAGGAGAGCAACAAAAATGATCAGAGGTTTAGAAAGCCTGATCAATTGGACATGTCTAGCCTAGAGAAAAGAAGGCTGAGGGAGGATCTGATAACAGTCTTCAATATGTAAATGGTTATTACAGTGAAGCCGGAGATCAATGGTTCTGCATGTCCACTGAAAATAGGGCAAGAAGGAAACAGCTTAACTTGCCATAAGGGAGATTTATATTAAATATTAGGAAAGACATTCTACCCCTAATGATAGTTAAATATTGGAACAGGTTACTTAGGGAGATGGTGGAATCCCCGTCATTGGAGGGTTTTAAGGACATGTTGGATGAACACCTGTCAGGGATGGTTTAGGTTTACTTAGTCTTGCCTCAGTGCAGGGGACTGGATTAAATGACCTCTTGAGGTCCCTTCCAGCATGACATTTCTGATAATGATTCTGATTCTGATTCTACTTCCTACCTCAAGACAGCTAGTCTACCTAGGGTAGACCTTGGCCAACTACACAGATGTAGAAGACATTAACTTGCATCTTCACTAGGAAATAGGTTGAGGTGTACATTAAGGTAGCTAACCTGCATGTATTTTCCTATTGTACACACTCCCTGTGTTGAGACACATCTCAAGCAGGTCTGGTAAAACAGCTAACATCATTAACACCACTTCCTGCCCCACGTTGCCTTGTCCTACCTCACTCTGAGCTCTTTCCACTTGTGACTCTGTCTAAAACCTGTCAAAATGGAGTTAAGGCAGTTCCCAGTGCAGGTGTAACAATAAAGAAAAACAGATATAACAGCTTCACATACATCAGAGCCACGGCTGAAGCGACTGCTGCAGTAGAAGAGTGAGCATTCCAAATTATTTCACGGACTACTTTAAGGAAGCGTGCGTTGCACATTATTATAGTTTCTTCTTGTGCTTAGAGTAGTCACAGTGACTTTCTCTCTATCTGCCAGTCTACCTCTGTTTATGCCAAGTGCGGATATAAAATACACGTTAGCAGATAGTGTCAGGAGAACTAGAGGGAGGATCCAGTTCACTAACACGTTCCCAAGGATTTAGGAGTATTATTCCTTCTGCCTGAAACAACAGCAAATCCCACATGCTGCACGCTGTCTTATGTGGTACAGGGAAATGCACTGTGCAAACTTTCCCACACAGGCCTTGCGATGCACCTCCAGTCCTGACCTGCAAACCCACCTAACTCTTCCAGGCCTCACTCTCCAACTGCCCCTCATTCCTTGATGCATTTATCGACCTAGGAAATACCCCATCTCGAGGCAGATTATCTAGGATACCGCACGCTCTTCAGAGAGAATTAAAAACTGGGCCTCCTGCCCAGAAAACAAAACAAAACAAAACACCATCAACATTCCCTCAAATTGAAACAGGCAGGAGAACGTAGCCCAAAAGGGAAGAACTGGTAACATTTGTGAGGACAAAGCAGTACGGATCTGAAGAGAAATAGCATCTACAGTGCCTCAAAGGGGGCCACAGACATCTTCAGTGAGTGAGTCCCAACAACTTGGATTCCTGAACCAAGAGGGCCCTGCCTCCCACTCAGTTCAACTGAAACCATGGGATGGAGACCAAGGAAAACCCAGTCACTTCTAATGGCCTTGGGGGAAGATCCATAGTGTTTAAGTCCCAAAGAAACCATTAGAATATTAGGTCATCTACAGGGCCCACACATGGGAGGGGAAGGGTACACTTTACCAAGGCCCCCGGCATCCCCAGGAGCCCTGGCCCAGGCTGCAACCCCATGGGTATCTGTGTGGTTACAAGGGTTACAAGTTTGTACTGGGCCCGAAAAAATTATGCTTGGGCCCTGGTCATTTAGTCTGACCTCCTGAATATCACAGGACATTAAATTTCACCCAGTTACCCCTGCATGGAGCCCAATAACTTGGCTCTAGCCCAGTATTTGGCGAGTGCATCTTTCCCAGAAAGGCATGCAGACTTGATCTGAAGACATCAAGAGACGGAGAATCCACTGCAGCCCTTGGTAGTTTGCTCCAAGAGTGATTTAACCATCAGTGTTAAAAATGTGTGCCTAATTTCCAACTTCAACTTGTCTGGCGTCAGCTTCCAGCCGTTGGTTCTTGTTATACCTTTCTCCACTAGATTCAAAAGCCCTTTAATACCCAGTAATTTCTCCCAAGGAAGGTTCTTATACACTGTAATCAAGTCACTTTCAATCTTCTTTTTGATAAGCTAAACAGATTGAGCTATTTACATTTTTCACTGTAAGACATTTTCTCCAGCCCTCAAGTATTTTTGTGGCTCTTTTCTACACCCTCTCCAATTTTTCCACACCTGTTTTAAAATGTGGACACCAGAACTGGATGCCATATTCCAGGACCAGTCTAATCAATGCCATCTACAGAGGTAAAAATCACATCCCTCCTCCTAGTCGTACTCCCCTGGCTATACAGCCAAGTGACTGCCCTGGCCCTTTTTGCCACAGAATCATATGGGGAGCTCATGTTAAAATTATTTTCCTGTGGCCACAGCCCGTATTTCACCTTGGGGAGGAGGGCTCCAAAGGCAAGAAGCTATTTTGCTAACCCATTGTGTCACCTAACTCACCTGCTTAGGGCACTCAGTTTCCCCCTCTCCGAGTTTCACTCCACTCCAACATACCATTCTCACTTATTGCTCTGCAGCAACTTTACCTTGCAGAAAAGGTCCGTGAATGGGCTCCACACTGAGGGGTGGAAAGGTGCGGTACTCATCACCTACTCTCAGGGGCTAAGTAGGTTTCCTCCTCAGCGCTCCTACCTCTGCTTGGCTGAGTAAGCATGGGACCAGATAATGGATCCCCTGTGTGTAAGCCCATTGCGTCACCTCTGTACAAGTGGGTCACAAAGTAGTATGTTTCTGCTGTTTAAGCAATACCCTCCAAACTTCTGCTCTCTCCCTCCCCAGCGACACGTGTTTTCCTGTGTAATTTGTAACAGACACCATTCTAATAAGCAGCATTAGTATCTGCACTCTATAAAAGTGATATTGGAGAGGAGATCCAATATCCCTATTCCTGCTGGCAGGATAATGAATTATTATCCAGGAGCTCTGGGAGTCAGGCATCATGTTGGAAAATGGTCATAAAGTATGGCTCAGAATCACACACGGCACTCGCATAATAGATTGTTCTTCTATAGCACCTTCCATCGGGAGAGCTCAAAGCACTTTACAAATATTAGGGTGAAATTCAACCCTGTGCAGATGGCTAACACTCAAAATAGGATTTAAGTGGTGCATAGATTTTATACTGGCTCACTGCACAAAGCTGAATTTTACCCATGAGTGAATTAGACCTCAGTGCCATTGGTAGGTACCATCATGCTCCTTTGATGGGGAGGCACAGAGAGATGAAGTGAGTTGCTCAAGGTCACAGGGAGTCTGTGTTGGAGCCAGGAATAGAGCACAGACCTCAAGCACTCAGATAACATAGAGACAGATGCTCTATAAATGCCTAAATCACAAAGTAACCGTGTTCCCATAATAATCACCCAGCACTTTATGTTCCTGGGAGGTAGAACAGTATTATCTCTATCTTACAGACAGGGAAATGAATGCACAGAGCAATGAAGTGATGTGCCCAAGCCCAGACAATGAGTTCGTGGGAAAGCCTGGAATAGGACTTACTTTTTCCAGCTCCCAGTTATGAGTTTGTATTTAACGGTTTACACTGAAGTATTTTCTGTCCCCATAGCAGTGCCACTCCCACATCCCAAGAGGAGCCATGCAAAACTCTCTGAGTCGTTAGGAAAGCAAGGGTCAACTTTTGCAGTAATTACTATACTCCAAACAACACTGCAGCCTGTTCCAGTCTCGTACAGTGTGTTCTTATCTGGAGGAGGTCTTCACCCAAGTCAAACCAACTAGGAATCAGCTAATAAAGTGAACATTATTCCCAGAGACATGCCAGCTCCTGTACGGCTAATTGGAGATATCCATTTTTAGTTAAGAAACTAGTGAAAAGTGTGCGGCTCAAGTGATACATGCTGGCTTTGGGTCATTAAACTTTTTATCTCTAGGGCACTAGTTCAAGTCCAAACCTGAGTTGGCAGTAGAGAAGACAGAAAGTGGTGATTTTTACTCCAATTTTCTGACTTCCTTCAGCTAGCTTTGACATACTATTAGTATCCGATGGCTGTCTGGTGGCTTCTCAATAATGTGGTGGACTTGGTCTAGTTCCCCAGTGGGCAGTCGACCATATCACAAAATCCACTTCCATTCTTGACACCTCTTTTGGCAGATACAACAGAAAGGCCAAGGATTGAAAGGGGCTTGCAGATACTTAGCCCACTTTCTAAAGAATCTAAAGTCCCATTTACGTGCCAGAAAAATTGCATAGAGGGAGACCTGGTTACACACTGGACAGTGAGAGCAGTAACTGGGCCACTCTTTACACTTTAACATGGTTTTACCTACAGATTAGGGGTGGTCTGTGATCAGAAATACTGCAATATTCATTCTTGTTACAGGACCCTGCTTGTGCGCTTCATCATAGATGTCCCCTATCCTAGTTAAAACACTGTTCCATCTTGTAGATTAGATGGCACCTAATCCTCCAGCTTGGACAGCAGCTTTGCTCTGGAATACATTTACAGGTTGAATAAAGCTTTAGAATAACCTTTTGCTGGCAGCTCTACACAGAGGCGGATTGGAGCTCCCTTGGATTGGCTCTGAAATCTGTGTTTCTCCCTTAGCTCCATAATGAGCCAAAACAAGACCCAGGATGCAAACCTCACCATTCAGGCTTTTCTCTAACTTTAAACTGATGGCTGATATCCAAATGGGAGCTATTGAATAAGCAATCTTCCTCCATTGTGGGAAAGGGAAAATGGTTTACTAAATGGAATCTGAACTGGTTTGGGCACGACCATCTCTAGGAAGTGGTAAGTACTCCTAGTCCTGCTCTGGGAGAGCTCTGCTCTCTGGAGAGATTTTAGATGGCGTGCTAGCATTTATCAAGCACTGACAACTTCCTCAGCATCTTTACAAGCTAGGAACATACAGATCTAAATAGCTGGCTGTGACATGCTATGTGCCAATAGCCAGCAATCCCAGCAGAGACAAGAAGAATCCACAGCTGAATTTCCATAAACTATTTTCCCATTTAGTTTTGCTCTGACTCAGTTGCACATTTCACTGTGGGTGGCCTGAAGGCAGGGCTGTCAGAGCTCTTGGACACAGCATGCATTGCATTGCATTGCGTTCTCATGCCTCCTGGAGCTTTAGTCCATTTGCCAAATTCAATTCTACCCCCTCGGGCAGTTTACAGGAATAGGAGCAAGTTAATTTGTTGTTTTTTTTCCCTACCTCCATGTGGGTCAAGCTGTTAATCCAGAACAACAGAGTGGGTCAGGTCGGGGCTGGATCAAATTTGAATTTTTGCTCTCTGGAGTGGGCCAGGGGGTCATGGACAGACATGTGGTACCCACATAGGGGCAGGAGGAGGCCACTGTGGTGAGTGAGGCTAATGGGATACTGGTTATATCAATCAGGGCCACTGATAAATAATAATCCTCTCCTAGGCCAGGTACATGCATGTCCATTTTCAGTTGGGAATACAGAGAGCAAATGGGGCACAGGGTAGGATTGGACTGGGGAAGGATCCCTCTTCACTGCTGTGAAGAACATTTTTATCAGTATGATGTATTTGTGGTTTGCTGGTTGTTGCACTACTAGCTAAAGGGTAAACAGTTAAAAATCAATCTTTGCATGCTTTGATCTGCAGGAACCAGAAGACATCTGGAGCCAGCCCTAGTGCCAGAACTCAAGGACAGGGGCGGTGATCATTTCTTTGAGGCTTACCTCCACTAAGCCAGTATTAGGGTGTGAATGGGGGGGAGAGAAAAGAGCGATCCCAGTTTGCCATTTTGAAACCCCACGAGCATTCAGCTGGGAATTCTCAAACAGAGTTTGAAAACTGCTTCTGAGGACACAGGAGGGCTGCAGAGAAGCAGGCTGTACCTTGATCGTCAGGAAGAGAGGGGAAGGAAGGGGGGTAGCAGCAGCGAACACCAAAGTTAACTAGGTCCTGTGAACCAACTTGAGGGAAGTGCTAAGCGTATGCATTGAGGCTTTTATTGTTTTAACCTTTATCTCCCTGCTTATGCATATTTTGTTTTGAACAAAGTGTCCCTTCAAGTCCAAGCTCACTTAGACCTGCTGGAGGTAATACTGGTAGAAAAGAGGGGGTGCTGTAGCTTAGTGATGCAATCTAAACATGGGGTGAACTGTGGGATTCTACTTCACCGTAGGTGTGCCACTATACGTGGGCAGGCCAAAGGTACAGCTTAACCCCTGACCCCTAACAGCTGTACTGAGCCACTCTGCTAGATCAGCAAGGAAAATGCAGAACTGAAGTCACTAAATGACCTCATGCTAGCCCAAACTTAGAAGCAAGTACTCCATCCTCATCCACCCTGAATGGTCAGCCACCTTTGACACAGCTACTCACCGCTTCTGGAAAAATCTTGTCCTCTTGGCTTCTATGACTCCGTCCTCTTTTGATAATGCTTCTCCTCCCCCCTCTCTGATCATGCCTTCAGTGCATCTTTCAGAGAATCTTCCTCATCTCCCTTTCCTCCACCTTGCTCTGGGGGTTCCATAAAGCTCTGCCCACCATCCCCTTTTCTTCCCTGCCTATACCTTAACTCTGGGTAATCATCTAAAAACCACAAAGGCAACTGCCATTTCTAATCGAGGTGCTCACCATGTCTCACAAAACAGTTTTCCTGGGAGGGAGTATAATTATTCCTATGTGACAGAAGAAAGAGAAACACAACATGGGTAGAAGTCCTATCCCAACATCACACAGAGCCCGTGAGTGGCGAGCTGAGACTAGCATGTAGAAATCCTTATACCCAACCCCTAAAACAAAACTACTCAGTGACTGTTAGCTACCTCCTATCAATATGACCAACCCAGGAGAATGTCAGCTGAGTGAATGGGCTTTAGAACAACCCCACTTTGATGACTCCCAACTTACAAAGAGTGGGCAACCTTTCTGGATAGTCCCTGACCTGACAAATCAAAATTGAAGGATGGTTAAGGCAACTGTCTACGTCCTAGGTTTAATTTCTAGCTCTATCAGATTCTGTGTTTGACATTGGGCAAGATAATTTATAGCCTCTGCCTCAAACTTCCATCTGTCAAGTGGAAATAAGCCTACCACTCTGTCTTATCTATTTATACTGTAAACTTTCCAGCTCAGAGACTGTTCTTTACAACACCAACCACACTAGGTCCCTAAGCACCACTTAGGGAAAGAAAGAAAGAAAGAAAAGACAATATCGTGATCAAAACACCAAGAACCTAGATAAACAATATCAAGCTGTATTTGTACTCCCTCCCCCCCCGCAGCAGTCTCTGCTTTTCTGGGACTTGTTTATTCATTTCAAAGCCTCAGCAGACATCTAATCAAGCTGTTAAGAAGAGTCAGATTTGTGGCTAGTCTGGCAGTTAGGGAACTCTTAAGCAGTCAAAAACAGTTGTAGTCAGCAATTTAAAAAAAAGAAGATGGAAACGTGGTCTCTTTATTCAGTTCCCACCCTCTATTTTCCTATTAAACTGAAATTGCACCAGGGATGACATAGTAATATCTCCACTAAGAGACCTTATTAAGTTCTTGGTGGGAGCACCTGACAGTTTTAGGCCTATATTGTGTGCACTCTGATACTGATCCAAATCATGCTACAGCATCTGAGAGGAAGCAATGAGTTCAGCATGCTTCAGGAAAAAGGAAAAATGTGATAGCTTCCAGATGAGTGTATTATACTAAATTTAACATTCCTTTTGGTACTTCGAATTTCCACTTTTCCCCCTTCCATTTATGTAATTAGAAATCAAGCAGCAGGAAGCCATTCCTATTCCAACCTCAGTTGGGAACATTACAGTCTTACTCCCATAGAGTGAGACAGGAGACCTGCCCTCACATGGGGCCATTTTGCATAATTTATTTGGACAGGTTCAAGACCTGTGTTTGAACCAATACAATTTAAATTAAACCACAACAAAGCCCAATTATGGGTTAGTTCAAAAAATCCTGAACAGGGAGGTCTTGGAAAAAGAGAACATTAAATTAAATTGCTAGCTACCCCTTTCCACTCCTTACCTCTTTTTAAAAAGTCACAAACAATGAATTTAGGAGTTTCTTTTTGCAGACTGAAAGTGGTCAGCGTTTCAGTACATGCAATGATGAATTTTACAGTAATGCTTAAAGGAGCAATATTCTCAAAGCACTCTCTAACAATACATGCCATGTTGTTAAAGGAAGTTAATTGTGAGACCCTTACAAAAGCGGTTCATTTAAACTAGTTCAATTTCTCACTGAAGGCCCAAGCTACACAATCAGCTAATGCTTTTCATACAGGAGTGTGTTGGCAGAGAAATTTTTTAGGGCACCACAACTTTTAAAATTCTTTTGACCTTTACCCAGCCTGATGCTCTCGTCTCTGGCTAAACCCATTAACTTCCCAGCCTACTAGCACTGCAGCACACAGAGAACTTAAACAAAACAACCTCTCCAAGCCCCAGAAGAGCTATGGCTCCAAAGTACACAGCTCAAATTAAAAAGTGGGGCCAAATAAAATGATTCAAAATTGGAATGAAAAAAAAGTTACTGTTTCCAATAAACTGTTTTGACCTGATTAATGCTGCCCAGCAAGGGAAAGAAGGAAGTGGAAAAACAAAGACATGCTCCAGCAATCGTGCTGGATGGTATCATGGTTTGGTTGGGGCCAATACTACTCTGGCACTGAAACGCTTTTATCCAATGAATCTGTTGCTCTAGGCTAAATATTCACCTCTGCTCACTCTGGGTACAGCCCAGCATATTTCTTTAGCAAGTGAGATTTGTACTCAATTCCCCAAAGGGATGTGGGCGTGGGTGATTAACGTCGTGCCTATACCAACTCCAGTTACTGTCACCCAACAATATATTAGGAAGACATTTCTCAAGCCTTTTCTGATCTCTAAGCACCTCCTCACAATCCATCCTTTTCTGGCAAGGTTTTTAAAAGCATTGTGCAATTTTTATTTTCCATTGTGTGTCCTTTTTGGAGAGAAAGTTATTCTTTCCTCTGCCTGGCTCACCAGGGAGCAGAATAAATTTTTAATAAAGGAAATATCAACCCAGGTCTTTAACATTAGTATAAATGTTACTAGTATAGGCAAGTCAGGATTATGAAATAAGCCCTATATAAATTCCTTTATCACACAGGGTGCCCTGGTGGAGTGGACATACAATATATGAGAGATCACACATACATTGAGAGGGGCAGGAAGCTGTACAATAGCAAGCATTCTGATCTTGGGCTACAAAAGGATAAAGTTTGCACAAATGCCTCAAACAAGAAAAGAATAGTTCTGGAGTTCAGTGAAAGCAAAGAAAGTCCACAGGAGTAGAGGTCTTCAGCAGGTACCTCTGCTGGGTGGAGATGATATAAAAGAAAAAGACCATCCCCATAAGGTCGGCTAGAGGAGAGCAGACAGAACAACAGCTTACTTTTTAAATTTTTTTTTTTTTTAAAGTGTTCTAAGAAAAAAAATGTGACGTATTTAAACTGTTATTTACCTTAAACTAAATGTTAAGCTCCAGACAGAAGCTGGAACAACGAATTGCCCAAGCATAAAGAGCTGTAAAAGTGCCATCTTTGTCCCATTCCAGATACAAAACCGAAGGCTTCTCATACAGAACAGGGGTGGGAAAAAAACTCAAAGTAAAGCTCTCTGACAGATAGTACATGCACCTGCTTAATCAGCCCACTATGCATGGGACAGTTTCAAAGCCTAGTTCACTCCAAGACCCTTTAAAGCTTCAAGCAGCAGCATAAGTTAGGTGAGCCAGCAACACAGTTAGATTTGCACTTTCCTACGTGTGCTTGGAGATGACAGAATTTAGGCCTTAATGGCAACTGTTGTAAGGACAGGACACCAGAGTATTTGTGCTCCTCCTAAAACCAGCACAACCAGCAGGGGGTCCAGGAAGTGATCTGACGTGGGGATATTTCTGTGAACTCTATGTTTGGTGAGGGTTGCCTGTCAGAGTGGGAAGGAACACATGACAGCTGTCATTTCAGGACTTGACCAGTGGCTTTAACTGGGTGGTCCCAGCTGTTAGTATTACAACAGGAGTCCTCTCCTTCCACTCACACGCAAAGAAAGATGACAACACACCAGGGAGGTCCACTTTTGTTTTATTTATTTCTCAGAAGAGCTCCTCTTCCACTTTCCAGAGAGAATATACAAAACAAGATCCAGAACTTCGTTTCGAGTACACAAACAGCTTGTTGGAGTATAAAGAGCTACTGATAAGTGTTTCAGAAGAACATTGGCTTACTCCAGGGGCACTTCAATATTCCTGAGGAATAACCATGATTTCTCCTTTCATCCCACTGCGATGTTCTTAGTCATTAGTTACTGTTCCTGTAAAGCAAGAAGATTCCCATAACACTTTGTATCCTATTGCACCTTCCACTCAAGAAGCTCAAAGCAAGCACTTTAGCTTATAGCACCCACACGAGGCAGCTTAGAATTGTTATCATTTGATAAATGGAAAAGCTGCTTAACCTCTCCTTGCTTCAACTACATTCATATAGGAAGTGTGCTGTAAAGCTAGAAATAGAACTTGGATCACCCAATTCCTGGTATCGTGCTTTATGCCACAATTAGCAGAGCTTTACTCAATACATTTGGAGATAGTCTGGGTCAGTGTCTAGATTTATAAGCATTGTCTCCTATGTAGATGTTACTGCACTCCCCATTCATTTTGATAACCCAAAGAATGGATTTAAATGCTGCATAAGAAAGTTAAAATCAAGTTCCAACATCATTTTCTAGGAAAACAGATGAGTGTGATATGCAACAATATTTTCCACGCTGCTAACCACCAGAACTGAAATAATTTCATTTTAATAACCTTGGAGCTTTTATCCATGACCATACATTTTGGAGAGAATTAGGGATATTAACCATTAGATGGCTTCATATCCTCCTTCCCTCCAACATGCTCAGACTCTTTGTGCCAGGGAAAGCCAAGAGAGACAGTGCTGGAAACTTTGTCCTCAGCTCTAGCACCACGCAGGCAGCTGTGCTTCTTCTGTGCAGTGTCCCTCTGATTACCTCATTCTCAGAGACCACGCTCGTTACAGAGCTGAGATTAGTCCTTAAAACAGATATAAACTCGTGCCAGGCTAGACTCAAAGTCAGCCTTCTATTGCCCAATGTTCTCAAGCAGTTATTTTGCCATAATAAGCATCTTCCAAGGGACAGTGTGCTTCCTAGAGTTTATGGATTGGGTGTTCACACACGCAGAGTCCTCAAACTGGAGACATTTCATTCCAATTTATTTCTGACTGAAGTTCACAAAAATAAGACACCTCACAATGTTTTTATGTTAAACTCTCATGCACTTCTTGGACAAGTGCTACCAAGATGGATCTAGAATGTTACTGGGTTGCATTTGTTTGTATGTGATGGAGTGGGGGATTTTTACCACCAATGCAAGATCTTTCTAAGGTGGTCATATTTTGTGACCATAATTGCGTCTAACATTATAAAAACTAGGTTCAATTGTAGCAGCCACTTTTCTAGTATCAGTTTTCACCCAAGCCACTTACAACACAACCCACCCTCTTTAGAGAAGATGTACCTGCAGTCATATACTGACCCTTTTAAAATTGTGCAGTGTCTAAATTCTAATGATTCCAAATTCATATGATCAAACAGTCTAGAGTTCACTAACATCCTTGGAGACAAAGGAGACTTTATTAGTGTTTTCATCACTCACAAACTAAGGCCCTGATCCTTCAATCAGATCCACCACATCCCTGTGCAGAGCCTCACTGAAGTCTAAGGAGCTACCTACACACAAAGAGGTCCTCTCCTCATAGATATGATTGCAAGAATGAGGCCGTAGTGTTTATGGGAAGATTAATTTTCCAGCTTTTCCCATATTTTGTACACCTGCAGCATCTAAGCTGACCCTTGTGGAGAGTCCAGTGCCCATAAAAGGATGGTGTGTAGTAGGTTTAATCATAAGTAAAGCCAACGAGTACATTAAACATTTGAAAGCATCTGAAAAGTTTGACAAAAAAATACCATATACAGGAGCTCTCCTCCAGCTGGTGGCAACATATTTCTTCTACACTCTTTTTAGAAAGGAGCAGGAATATTTACACAGTGAATGGTTTCTATTTTACTCTAATACTTACTTTTACAAATTTGCCATGCAGAAGATATGGAGACTGGAAATCATGCTGACAATTGGAATAAGCCATTCCTAATCCCATCCCTGACCCAAATGCAATAGGCCATGTCTTTCCTGTGTGGAAGAGAGAGAAACAAGAGATACTGAACATAAAATGAGAAAAGCTGCATTAATTTTAATGCTACAATGACAACTTCTTATCAAACATAATGCTAATAAGTGCATGTTTTCCAGTAATCTACCACTGTGCATTTTCAGGTTCTGTGTATGCTGAATTCTCCTAAAAAGAATCTAGTTTATAAAGTTGCATTAGAAGGCAATAAATGGCATTTAGAGTTTAATGGAAATAAATCCCCTGTATTTAAGGGAGTCACATTAAACTACTCTAGTAATTTCTATCTGTGGATCTCAAAGTACCCTATAAATACTGATAAACCCCCAGTGCCAGATCCCCAGCTGGTGTAAATTGGCATATCTCCACTGATCTCAATAGAATTATGCCAATTTACACCAATTGTGGATCTGGTCCATTGTATCTTAGTGTCTTCCAGATCAAATCTGCTCATCTTACAAACAATAGGCTTTTCCTTCCATTAGGAGTTTGACCCAGAATCAAAGTCTGTATGTGATTGGGGATTTTTTTGTTTTTGTCAGACACATGCAATCACCACCAATAATAAAAGGATTCTGCAACTAGAAAGTAGTTAGCATAATAGAATCCAGCTCTGTGTTGGCTCTACCAGCATTAACAGAAGTTGTAAAAGTTACTGTTACTTTAAAATCTTTGGGGCAGAGAGGGTCTTAAGTGTTTATAGAGAGCCTAGCAGGGACCAAAATTCTGACTGGGTCCTTTCAACTCTACCAGAATAACAAACAGTTGTGTTGTAACTTAATACACACAAACAGCAGATTTACTGAGTAAAAAGTAGTCATTTTTCTGACAATATCTTCATTTTGAAGATTCTTTCATAAATTAGACCATACCATAAGAAAAAAATTTAACAGTAGCAAAGCGAACCTGCCAGACTACCACAGTTTGCATTCTGAAGCCATTTGCCTCTGTGCCTAGGAAGAGTCTGAAATCAGGAACATCATGTGCTCTGCTTCCTGTGCTAGAGCTGAGGGTAATTCTATTATCAAGCAAACCATAATAAAAAAAAAGTGGAGAGAGCAGTGATCATCTAGAAAAAGCGTTAAACCCTTGCAGGAGTGGTCAGGGCTGATGTCTAGACACATGGCTCATTATTTAGATGCAAGGTCTCCCATAATTCCAGAGCTTTGTAATCAGAAACCTGACTCCATGCCCAGCCTGAGTTCTGAGATGTTCCATATATAGTGACCTTGTTTGATCCCAGTTAGAAGTCTAGGTAATTTCACTTCAAGTAATTTGATTGGACCAATAATGGATGAGTTGGCATAACATACGTCTAAAGATTTACATGCGTCAAAGAATTCTGTTTAAGAGGTCTACCCAAACAAACTAAGATTATGACACCAAGCAGCGGGGAACATAGGTACACTTACTTTTAAAGAAGATAACTGAGAAAACAATTCCTAATCCAAAACCAGCACCTGCAAAGAGAATTTCAGTAAGGAGGAAGTTAGACAACAACATGCACAAATAGAAATCTACTCCATTCTTTTCATTAATTACTTGTTCTGGCTCAGGAATACCATCCCAATCTTTTAGGTTTCTCCACTCCTAAAGAGCAGGTAGATCATAGGCTTGTCAATTTTTTTTGATGCTTTAAAAGTTAGAGTTAAGCAAATACAGATACATACCTGACAAACCACCCATACAGATGCAAGAGATCTCCCCATGACATATTCCCCCACTTCTTATTGTTATAAAGTGAATCCTGGTCCCAGTGAAATCTGTGGAAATTTTGTCACCGACTTCAATGGAATCAGAATTTGCTTCATTGTCACTAAGAGAAAGCTCAGGACATGCAGTTCCACCTTCACTGCAACACCAAATTAGTTTCCTTTGAGGTTTGCAAATTAATATCTTACTGTATTGTAAGTACTTCTTACTACTCTAACTACTTCCATATGCATCCTCAGGGCAGTAAATATAAGATGCTTTCTATATCTTGCAAAAGAAAGCTCAGGGCTACTTATCTTTTACATTCACAGCATTCATTAGTCAGTGTAGTTAACAGATTGGGAAGGAATGACTTTCCACATCCTAGGCATACTACACACTGATTGAGTTGTAGCAGCTCAGAATTTCTCCATCACCACTTGGGAAATTACTTGGTGTGTTTCAGAAAAATGTTTCTGAAACTCAAAGAAAAAAATTTTTTCCCTGGAAGATGAATATTATGAATTTCATGAAGAGCTAGGGCAGTTTTGTCAGTGGATTTTTGTAATTTCAAGAACCATTAAACAAACTAGCTAAAAACTCAAGCCCAATGGGAAGTTCTGCTTTCAATTACTTGAGCAAGGCCACTGACTTTAGTGGGGACCGCAAAGGTGTAATAGCAAAATTTGGCCACATATGCACTCATCTAGAAAATGAGCAAAGTTTCAAACACACTTAGAAGTCAAAAAGAAAGGGATTGGACTTGAATTAGTTTGTTTTTTAAGCAAAAAAACCACCATTCTGAAAATTAGTAGATCTCATCATTTACTGTCTGGACGTAGCAAGATTATATTGTACTAAAGAATGATCTTGTTACATGCATCACTGAATAAAGGACCACCTTGTGCTTTCACTGTGGGCTGGGACTTTAAAGCAGCTAAGCAAAACAGCTCCAGAGTCTAGAGTGGACAACCTGAAAAATCGCATACATCTATATCCTCTTTTGTGTAAGCTGAGTTCTGCTTTTAGTTCTGTTCCACTCCCCAGGCCAACTTACACTGCTTGCAAAGAAAAAATAAGTAGTGATACCTCCCACTCTTTCATCACTCTCTGCTCCAATAAGCAGCTCTGCACTTCGCTGCCTTAGCTAATAATCTGTGAAGCATCACAAGTGCTTTTATTATACAAAAACACTATATTTTAAGAGGTGAGATAATGACTTGGCCTGAACAGAGAAAACTGACCTTTGCTCTCAGAGAGCCTAAGTTATCCTGTTATGCAGAGAGCTAGAAACAAGAATTATTTTTGAAAGCTCTTTTCACTTTAATACAGAGTTTCAACAGATCCAATTATGGCAGAGGTAACTACTCTACCAGGGCATTATGGTTATTACAGGGCAGGACTTCAAAACATGTAACTGCAAGGGAAAAAGTCTGACGACAGCTTGCCAAGTGGTCCTGACATCGAACCCCCAGACATCTTAGCAATTGAACATTTCACAGAAGGCCAGATTTTCACTCTCCTCAACTATTTGCAGTTTGCATAGCTTAAAAAAAAAAATCTGAGCTCCTTGTGAGATGCCTGGTCAGACTTTCAAACATTTACTGAATTAGGGACACTAACACACAACAATACCTGCTAGAATCTTGTGTAAACAGCGCTAACCATTCAGACTGAATATAAACTCTGGTGATGCACAATCTGGGAGATAAATAGTGGATCACCATTAGCAATGGCTCATTCATGCATTTTCCTTAACTGGAGCTTCTCTTCTGTACCTTTGCAATAGCACAGCTGGTGTTGGCTCCAAAAGAAAGTAATTATCCTTAATAGCATAAACAATCTATAAGAATTCATCAAATGGACAAACTGTTTGGCTTCCTGACCCAGGGTTCCTTCTGACAGTCCTTTCCTACCATATGTGGCTATGCTGGCTTTCTGTTTTGGTTTGATTGCTGGACTATAAAATCTGAATTTGAACAGAAAGCGATTACTTCAAGAAATCAAACAGACAGCACTAGGCGTTGTTTGAACTGTCCAGCTGAGAAGGGTAGTCATGCAGTGATACTGCTTTATACTTCCTGTCCAAGAGGAATTCTCTCTGCCAATCCAAACAGTTAGGTAATCAATGAGAAATGATTTGCAGAAATGACAAAGTCAGCATCAGCCACATGTAATGCCCAAGTAGTTGCTAATGCCACCACATTTTCCATGCTATCAGTCAAACCCATATTCCACTTTGCCACAGCAGGGGCAAACTGGTCCGTGATAAGGAGCTATATACTTGGGAGACAAGGGAGAAACATACCCAAAGTAACATCAGACACTTCCCCTCACCTTTAGGAGCTTTCCATCTTTATTGTAACCACTAGGATTCCCCCTCCCCCTCACTCAATCACTGGCCTAAACAGAAACTCATCAATTCTGTTTTTTAGCTGGCTGGTAAGGAAACTATAGAATGAACATACAAGGACATTGCCTCTGCCAGTAGAGCTCAATACAGGGCCAGGAATGGAACCCACACCTCCCCACACAGTACTGCGTAGCGTCACAAGTAGGCAGCCAGGCTAGGCCAGGCCACATCAGATATTTTAATACAGAACAGCAAAATATGTTTTGCTAGGGACAGGAACATATTCCTACTGCACTCCTTGCTTTGGTGGGAGGGCAGCAGGCTAAATAGGTGACCTGGGTTAGGTCTACTGCACTCCTTGCTTTGGTGGGAGGGCAGCAGGCTAAATAGGTGACCTGGGTTAGGAAGAAACCTGGGAGCTCTAGTTATCTGGGCTGCTGAAATTCAAGCACCTCACAGTTGTGACAAGCCTGAGTTTCAGGGAAGGGACAGGAGATCTGCTTTATGACTGACTCCTGTGGAATGACGTGGTATCAATCTTTGAGGCTACTTACTTCACCTTATTTCATCTGGAAGAGGACTAAAATTGCAGATAAGTACTAGAAAATGAGGTAAGAGGTTTGGATTAGTTTGTAGATCTAGGGAGTGAGAGAGGTAGGTGAGGGCAGAAGTCTGTTACAGTTAATGTTTATCATCTACATGAGAAGAAAATTTGACAAAATATGAAGCCAAAGAGGCAGAATCTGAGTTTTGCTGGTCCCTGTCCCCCTTCCCAAAGGCTGTCAGCTTCACCCCACTCCCTACTGGGGAATGGGCTAGAAACTACACTGAACTCACAACTGGAGGGAAGTGTGATCAGGAACCATAAAAAGTGTTCAGATAGTCTCCCCCACCCACACAAACCACCATTTACGATGAGTCTGCTTTTTCCTGGCTGGTTTTTGCCAGTAAATATTGGTTTTAAACTTAAAACCAAAAGCCTTAGCTACTTTTAAGCTTTTACCCTGCCTGGTTAAGAAACTGTTACTGTGGATAATTTTTCACTCATCATCATCCCACTAGGAAGTAGTTGTGGTTATGTGGTCATTTCCTATGTCTCCAGAAAAAAAAAAGGGGGGGGGAGCAGAGCCATTCTTTCTTGGAAACAAAAGGAAAAATATGTTTCACTTTAATTCTATATAAAGTTACACTAGAGATAAACAATGGCAGATCCTGCTGATGAGTTTTACAGGTTCAAGTTCTCACATGCTCAATTTCCTTTTAAAAAGGCAACATGTTGCTTCAAAGAGCCTCCCACCTGATCAGAGACACTAACTCTACAGCTGTTTCCAGTAAAGATTGGCACCTCTAGGCCAAGCTTTAACTTCATAACAATAAAACATGAAAGGTTTATCTTACAATAAAAACAAAACGAACATGGAAAAAGCTAAGGGCTTGATCTGTGCCGGGCAGCTTCCCATCCCCTCCTCCGCCACCTTCTTGCACAACAGGCTTTTTGGAAGAAAGGGAACAGGAAAGCGTACAAAGCATTTTTCACCTTCTCTGACAGCTTTAAATGTTTACAGCCCTCTGTCTATCATTTCAGTTTGAACCCATTTATAGTCAATGCCGACAGGAAACATTAAGGGTCTACGTATTTTTTTTTTTAAATATACGTACATGTTCCTTCCTAACAGTAAAGGATGTTTGCATATACGCAGATACAGAACTGGAATTAGGTCTCTAAGCCTGGGCTTTGTGCCATTTTTTTTTTTTAAATACTTTTTGGCTCTCCTGCTTTGAGAGATATCATTATACCCAAAAATCAATCTAACATACACAAGAGCATGTGCCTTATACCCAACAGGACATCATAAGAGTCTCTCTGATAAACAAATCTTTGAGATGTACTATTGAGAAATAAGACTATCTGGGAAAAGGTCAGTCTATAAATTTACTAATACCCCTTCAAAACACAGTTACCACGAGTTTTTCTAATCTGCCCAAGCAACAGTTGGCTTAAGCAATTATAAAAACGTATAGCCACACCTAGATAGGCTTTTCTTCTTAAAAGACAGTTTGAGACTAAAGGATTATATGTGATCAGTGTCAGCTGGCAATTACTGTTACTATGTCACACAAAGGTTTTCCAGTTTCTTAATGCAATTTTCTTTTGTACTTCATTAGACATGCGCACGCACACTGAACTGCATCTCCCTCTCTTCAGGTTTTATTCTTTTACATCAAGAGATAAGATAGTAAGCAAAATGAAGATTAAGCTGCTGGTAGATAGCTACTTAGTTCTAAGAAAGTAGTGACCAATCTGTACAGAATACACAAAGGCTCTTCCAGCTGCTATACAATACTTACCCAATGGAACAAAAAGATGCTACCCACAGTGCTTTTCAGGCATCCCAGATAAAAGCCTATACAATGGTATAAGCAGGTAGCCGCAACATGAATTAGTTCATTTCACAGTCTATTGTGAACAGGCTACTGGGGCAAAGGGAGAACATCTCCCTCTCCCCCCTTCTAAAAAAAAAAAATGGAATAAGAAAGGCAGGTTATGGAAATCTGAGGTACACAGATAGGCCAGCACAGCAATAAACAGCATCTTGTCAATACTACCATCAAGACTTTTATCCAGATTAACATGCATGGACAATTTAGAGAAAAAAAAAAAGTTACAGTGGTGTCTCACTCACTAAAGGAAATGCCATGGAAAGAAGCCTAAATCCCCATCAAATCTCCAGCGAGGAATTTATCATTTACAAGGACAAGTGCCAGTAGTCCTTTAGTTCCTCAGAATTTCTTACAAAAATAAGTTTTATATATCAAGGAATTAAGAGCCAGGAAACATTCCCACCTACTGGCGTCGTGTCATAGGGATAAAATAAATGAGTGCATGGTTTAGGACACCAGCTGGCTGAAGTCCTTTTCCACTAGCTGATTGGACTTTTTTGGCAACATCACAGCTATGTACCAACTCCCCAAGAATGCACAGCTGGGGCCTCATCACTGCACAAATATAGAGGACCAGGAAGTCAGTAGATTTGGCTTAATTTCCATCAGAGCAGACCTTCTCCTGTCCAGGCTTTTGAACAGGCTGCACAATCATAGGAATCCAGTCTCAGAACTATCCCCCTCCCCACCCCCCGCGTTTTCCTTCTCTCCTTACAGAACAGTCCCACCCTGCAGCTGTGGGGGTAGAAGTAAGGGCCAAAAAGGACTTCAGTTCTCTCCTCACAACTTCAGCTAGTTAGCTGACCAGATGGAGCTATGAAGGAGGGAAGCATATTCAGAGCTGCTTCCAGACACCTATAGTTCTCCAAACAACTGAACACAAAGCTGATCCCCAACTCGGAAGGCTGTTCCTCCTCCCCAGAATTGCAGAAGTTGATGTGAGGAGACAAGCTCTGAATTTACAACTTCAACTCCAAACTCCAATGGCTGAATGGAGACGGAATAGAGTCCTGGCTCAGGACAGAGTTCTCTCCCTCACATAAAGCAGCATGAGAAGTGAGCCCTTGCCCCCTGCAATTTGAAGCTAAGTCCTCCATTAGCTGCAGCTCCTGTAAGGGGAGGCAGCACAAAGACATCAGGAGAGAGCAACACATAGGAGCAACAGAGAATGCAGAAGAACAAAGAATTCCCTCAAGACAGAGCCCCAAAAAAAGAACCTTACAAAGAGGGGGAAAATAAAATCACTTAGTTTAGGGTGGGAGTTGTATTTGGAGTTTAGCTATCACCATTTAGATTGGGGGGTTAAAAAAAAAAAAAAAAAAAACTGTCCCGCAACTAAAATCTGAATTTCCAATTTAAAAGTATATTTTGAGAACAATTTTGGGAACAAAACATAAAAACCCCTTGATGTAAAATACCGAAACCAGAAGCCATCTGTCTAAGAGACAGACAACTTTTCATTTTGAATGGCATGACAACCCAGCTGTATTTACTCAAGTGCTTTTTCTCCAGAGCTGGCTTTGTGAGCACACATTCTATTATACTGAGAAGTGATCTCCCCTCTTAAAAAGTTCTAACTCAATCTCTCTCCTCTTTTGTTTTGGAAGCCTGTTTCACAAAGAGACAAAAAAGGTGTCCCACTTCTCAAATAAGTTATTTTTGCTTCAACAGCTGCAAATTCTGTAATCTAGGCTATGTCTGCATACAGACTTTACAGCAGCACAGTTGTACTGCTGTAAGGTCTCCCGTGTAGCCACTCTCCTGCCAACATAGGCCTGTCCACACTGGCACTTTTGTTGTAAAACTTATGTCCATCAGGGGTGTGAAAAACACACCCCGACCGTCAAAATTTTACCAACAAAAGTGCTAATTTAGACAAAGCCCTAGTCAAACCACAATGTGTATTGCTTGATTGTTTGTTAGTGTACATGTCGATAGATGAAATCGGAACATCTGAGAAATGCCCCTGTTGTGACTTAATGATTAAACAATAGATGGGGAGGATGAAAAACTTGCCAAGTGAACTGTGAAGCTACACTGAAAATTGAATTCAATCCAGATGGTTGTGTGGGGCAGTCAGTACAGAAATATGGGATGACTCAGTTTTCACTTTAGCTGTGTAGGTCACTTTTTACTAGATAATTTGACCCTCTACATCCTAAGGTCAATACCACATAGCAGTTTAGAGTTAAATGTCAAATATTTCTAGCCTCTAACAAGAATGTACCTAACAAGGCTGTTAGACACATGCAACTGTATTTAAGTCAATAGGGTTGCCCATGTGTAACTAAGGACAGAGTTTTATATACTAAGTGTAATGAAAGCAGTATTTGACATTAGTCTTTTTATCTGTGCCTTTGCACCTTCATTTTATTCACATGCTTGTGCATTTCTCCACTCCACAATGCCATAACATAAGGGGACTATTACTCACCAAGTTAAAAGTCAGTGAGATAGCTTTCAATTCCTCAGATAGGCTTTTGTCCACTCTTTCAAAATGAACCATCTTTTTGTTGGTTAAACTGCTGTCTGTTCATTAGAACAGAAGCATGTGGGATCACTAACTATTGGCCTGAGCCTGCTGCTAAAACATACGGCCCATGGGTCGAATCCAGCACCTGATGTATTTGAGGGCCTACATTAACATTCATATTGTCCATTATTAAAGAAAGAAGCTTGGATAAAGTAAGTTTCTGGCCCTCATGGCGGCAGAGACGGATGTGGTTATACAAAGCAACATACTTAGTATGCTATAATGCTTTAAAATATGAATTCAATTAATTACCAGATGCACTACATGAAAAGTTGTGTAACAAGTCCAGTTTTCAGAAAGGCCAATAAAGTTTTACCAGTAACTACCAAATATGATAATCTTATTCATAACCATAGAACAGGATGACACTAGAACAGTATGAGATTTTACCTTGAATATTTAGGAAAACATCTAACAAAGGAGACAAGATGATGCGAGCCAAGAGAAACCACATTTCAGCTGCAGCAAAGGCTAAAATAAAAAAGTGCCTTTTTCTCATAAAAAATTATTAAATGAAGATTAGAAGCAGTTCATGCTCAGATGTCAAAACAAACAGAGAATTAGAGAGAAATAATATTACCACTTCAGTCAGGGTGTGTTATTTATGAGTTTTTAGGCTGCGGCTTGATCATGTACAGACATATGTTGAAAAAGTAAAATATCGTCCAAATAATGAATCTCAGTAGAGTCATCTGAAATAGAATCCAAGAAACCAGCAGCTTACCCAGCGTTACTTTTTAGTGACAAATAGATTATAGTATTTAAATCATTGACCTCACTTAATCATTTGAAAATCCTTTATACTACAGTTTCAAAGAGGGACCTTTGCTGTTTTATATGTTCCTGAGAACAACAAGAAACAGTTTTTCAAACTTTTGTCAGAGTGAAGCAAATCTGCCAATCTTTCATCAATTATTGTCATTCAGAATAAATATACATTAGCTAGAAATCTTTGATATAGTGTTTAATCAACAGTACAGAAGTGGAAGACACTGTATTTACCTTCCCATCCTTAGTCACAATAATTGTTCATGACATAGGCCATGTGAACTTCTTCATCTAAGTTTTTAAAAATCCCCTGTAATATGGTTTCAAGCAAGGGCTTTTGCCCTTATGTGTTGACATTCTAACTGCATTAAGTGTTACTATTTATACCCCACAATTTTCTAATTTCACATTGGAAGTAGCTATGCCATTTTCATCCTATTGATTAAGTGATGTTTCTCAGATAATCTTAAAGAAATAAATTCAGGTCAACAATCATTTAGAAGTTTTAAATGTCACTTAAAACTCTTTATAATTAAATGAAAGAATAAAGATCTAATTCTCTTCTCACATTTCATTCAATTTGGATAATAAATATTGACTATACAAAGAAATAAAACAAAGTAGTGCATTTCTTCTGAGTTTCACTTTGTAACTGTCATACTGCAGTGATTTGGTTGCAAACTTTTTAGTTTAAATTACCCAAGTTCTTCTCCCTTTAAGTAGGCCAGACAATCTTGGTAAATCCAGAAGTTAACCTATTGGAGACAGCAGCTAAAATCTTGGTCCATTGAAGTCAGTGGCAAAACTCCCATTTACTTCCATTGACGAGGATTTCACCAAGCATGTTCCATTGATGACTTTTGTTTTTAAGAAGTATTTATGTTTCAAACACACAGCACCCACGTGTGGCTGCCTGAAGAGCTCAACTGACTGGAGGCAGTTCAGATCATGTGGTGCACCTTAATTTCACCCAGCAATAGACTGTTTCCCTATCCTGATGGGGAAAGAGGGAGCATTCATATCGCTTCCCTGAAGACACATCTCCGTTGCTGAAGGCCAGGAGTAAAAAAGAATTGATTGGGATGACTAGTGGGGTTAAGAGGGGGAATATAAAAACTTGCAAATTTGGAGGAAAAGCATTAGAAGAAAGACTGGAGCGTGTGTGTGTGTGAATGAGGGAGTGAAACTGATGGCAGGAAAATATAGCATGCCTAAACCAGAAACATAAGGGGGATCATGTAAACTTACTAATAATCATGACAGGTATTAACATTCTGTTCTTTGAAGACAGTAGCAGTTCAGGTCAGCCAGATCAAATGCAGAAAGGCTTCCAAAACAGCAAAGAGGGATCTCAATATGATGGCGCAGAGGAGTCAGGAAGTCAACAAAATGGCCTCAATTTTCAAGTTTTGTGGATTTATAAAGGCAGTTTGCTTTGAAAAAAAGCAGACATTTTCTATTTCTATGATTACATCAGTAAGTTGAGTTAAAAAAATAAATATGATGTTAGAGTTGTCAATGCACCTTATACTGCAAGGAACTATTTGGTTAAATACTCTTACCAACCATTGCCAATTTAATTTGCAAAGAAGTGAAAGCCATGACATATTTTCTGATACAGTCAGCTATACCTAGAAGAAACCTGCTTCAGGGTTTTGCACTGATTATTTCACTGGGTATAATGAACAATCATGATATAGCTTTGAAAGCACTTAGCATGGACCGGCAGGCTACATTTAAATTAGATCCATTAAAGTAAGTTAGACACTTGGATTTTAGAAAAGGTCTGTTTTCGTAGTACCATCACTGAACAAGACAAAAGGCAGTACTATTTTTGGTTCATGTGTTAGGTGAATTATTTGTTTATTGCATGTTCTTTTCATTGTAATTTTTCAAATACCCCAACAGAGAAGGCTTAACACATCAGTTATGAAGTATTAACCAAGCCAAGTCACCCTCCCCTGCCTGCAAAAAGTTTACCAGTATTTTACGCTGTGTAGAACCTGTCTTTTTGTGCATGATCTGGTTGTCCATAAAGTTAACCATCTAAAAAGACTCCAAAATAAACTTTTAAGTTGTGCTTATGCATTTTAAAAAGTCAGACCTGCAAAATTCTATTTTCCCTTCTCCCCTCCATATACAAACACATTTCAAAGACATTTTCCTTGATAAGCAGGAAAAATCTCTTTCCCCCATAGTAAGTGTAGGCAAGTGGAATTTGTGCCTAGGCTGGTAAATATTCTTGACACTCTGCAGACTTGGGTGAAGGCAACCCAGATTACGACATGATTTGGCCAGCCAGAGTAAACCAGACCTAACTGAGATGTAACTAGATTTAAAAGTAGGGGAGGAAGAGAAGCATCTTAGTCTAGGTCTCTACCTTAGCCCATCCCAAGTGGCTGGCAAAAACACATTACAATCAATGTCAGCCACAACTGAGTTTAAACCACACAACCATGGTTTTAAAGCCCTGTGCAGACATGCCTAAAGTTTAACAGCATCCTTACCTCTTTCAAATAAACCACTGTCTAAACTGGAAATGAAAATATGTTCTAATGTGATGGAAAACAACAAAAAGCTTAAACAAGCAGAAACAACAGTAAATTATGAGATGCAGACAGAGTAGCAACCCAAAAGTCAAAACTAAAGTATTGAAATACAAGAGATATGTATAAATATATATTTTGGACAGTTTACTTGGAATCCTTCCAGGAACTGAATCTCAAAGTAAAACAATACAGCATAATTGCAAATAAACAGGCTCAAACAACTGTAGAGGAAAACATGCCAAACTAACAGAAGACAGAGGACTGACTGTGCAGGCCCCCAGCCATAAATCAAAAAAGTTTACCTTCTTCACTAATAAAGACACGTCAACAGTCACGACTGGCTTCCGCCCCACTCTAATGTATGAAAACTGCATCCTATGTTCAGTACACTATTATTCAAAGACTGACATTTGCGGCTTGCTGTGACAACAGAACATGGAAAGCTATCCAACAAGCAAGACTTCAGAAGATCTGTTTTCCTTTATTTGAATTATGACAAATGGGAAAATTATACAGAGCTACTCAAAATATTTGTTTTTCCCTTAACCATCACTTAGAAAAATATCTCTGGCAATAAAACAAAATATTTGTATAGATTTCACAATTAATGGACACTAACCTTCCATACACTTCCAATCCAAGTCTGAATCATCATATTAAATACTGTCAGATTTGAAGCCATCGGCTACCAAAAGGAAACTAAGGAAACTTTTGGTAGCCTACCATTAACTAATGGTTTCCGATATATTTTATCAAATTATTCATTTGATTTTTCTTTTATTCAAACCCCCTCATTCCCAAATGGGTGCAATCAGCATCAAGACTTTATATTTCATTTCTTCTCCACCAACTTTCAGAGGAGGTTATAGGAAAATATTTTACGTCAGTTTCTTTTGACCACCCATCCAGACAGTGGCAACAAGTATAATCTTTAGGGGAGAAAAAACACATCCTAAAATTACATTTAGCTTTTGTTTTTCCTCTCTCCAGTCTTCTTGCCATATGATTTTTTTTTTCCAAATTGGTTTTATAGACCTATTTATGTAATTGTGGGATCTGTTTTAAGTCATTCATCTTATGTCCCCTGACTAATAGTAAGCTACTAGAGCAGCTGCGGCAATGAATTATTTCCCTATACCTGAGATGGAAGCAACGGCTAAAGAGCAGACTGGAAGCGGAGACATTTCTGCTGAACAGATTGCAACAGGCCTATTTTCCAAAAGCAGAATTTTGATAAATGGAGCGAAGTTAGTGGAGCTTGTAAGAAAGCTACACAATTAAATGATTGTGAAGTAATCATTTTATTACATATTCAGTGTACAAGTACTACATTGCTTATTAAAGAACATTCATTTTTTAAACAGACAGTATGCTGAATATCAATTTTCTGAAACATATTCCTCTAGAATTTTTTACTCTAAATCAGCTGCAGTTCATAGCTCTGATGGACTCTAGTAAGTTTTATATCATCAATTCAAGTCAAATCCTCTCTCTTTGTGATATCACAACCATAAAATATCATTTTTCTACAACTTACTGGAGATTTATATTACACACAAGACAAACTTTTGTCAAACATTCTTTGGATTGCAGAAATTCATTTAATCCCTTAAATACTGTATATCCATTAAAAAAGCAACACTTATTGTAATCAGTGAAAGCCCTAGCAAGACAGACTATTTGTTAATTTTATTCTCACACAACTGAAGACCAAGAACACATCAATCCTGAATTATAATACTTGTAGCTCTGTTTTAATTTCCTGCAATAAGGTTTTGGCACTATGTCACAAACACATATACTAAGTGACAATCTAACAGAGCCAAGATTAGACTTAATTTGTTCAGACAGAAAAAAGCATCCTTCCATTTTATATTTTGTATTTTTCCATGTACAGCACTGAGCACTCTTGTTACAACTACTTAGCTATCAAGCTGTATTAACAACAATTTGGACAATGGTTGAAACAAAAGAAATGGTAAGAGTTCCAGGAAATAAGTTGCAGAAACAGCAACTGCCCCAAAAGCAGATAACACTGAATAAAAATAAGCTACAAATAGCTATTTTATCATATATAGTATAAAGGTTAAATGCAGATCAAATCATAATAAAAAACCTGCATATTAATTTAGCTTTTAACCATTATTTCAGGAGGCACCTTGGTCTACTGAACTAAATACAGGCCTGGAACTCCTCAGTTATATTTCCAGGGCTGTCACTGATTTGCTGTGGCACCTGAGGCAACATTTTCTGTGCAGTTCCCTTTCCGCCTCCAGTCTATGAAATGAAAATACTTACCCAACTGAGAGGTGTGTTTGAAGTGGTAAGACCCAATCTTGCAAGATACAGAATGCTCTCCACACCCACTACTTCTCTTGAAATTGTTAAGTACTTAGTAACTTGCAGGATCAGAGCTTAATGTGCATAAATGGCTTTGAAAATGGAAAGTGCTTAACTTTAAGCATGTGAGTAGTCTCATCCACTTTAATGACAGCATTCAGATATGCTTAAAGCTAATAACATGCATGTTTGAAGGATCAGGCCTTCAAAGACTCAATAAAATAAGTGTTTATCAAGATAATTCCTGATTTATCATCAGACTTACCCTTCTAAATGAGACAATCCTTCTAAAAGGAGAAAGTTATAATTGAGAAGCCATGACCAGACAACAAAATTAATGAGGTAGAAAGAATTGGGGAAGTGGGAAAGGCTGTTCTACAGATCTTTGCAGAGTTTTTTATGCAGCACTCTGACAATAGTACTGTTAGTGCCACCAAGGTGAGCAAATTAAGTGCTTCCAAAACTAAAGAAGGTGTTGTGTGTGTGTGTGTGTGTGTGTGTGTGTGTGTGTGTGTGTGTGTGTGTGTGTGTGTGTGTGTGTGTGTGTGTGTGTGTGTGTGTGTGTGTGTGTGTAAAAGTATAAGTAAAAACTGGCTAAATAATTCCTTAAATCCCCAGTTCAGCAAGATATTTACGCATGTACCTAACTTTAACCACTAGTTCTAATCATTTCAAGGTGAACTGATACCTGAAAGTATAGGCCCACCCGGTATAAAATCTGGTCCCCAATAAAGTAAAGGCCAAAACTCCTGTTGACTTTGGTAGGGCCAGGATTTCACCTGAGCTGGGAAGTCAATGATGTGTGAATCCATGGTGGTGTTTGTCTTGAGTAAAAGGGACAAAAAAACGGTCATCTTGGAAAGTTCACGTTTTGAATTAGGAAGTTTTCACATCAATTCAATCTCTTTAAAAACAACATTCAAAATAGTATCTCAATTAAAAGTGGAATCAAAATTTACTTTAAAATAATCCTCCTCACTTATCTGTTGAAGAATCTCCTATATCTATTATCTGTCTGTTACAACGATGCAGCCCCCTCTATCTATAGGTTTACTTAGAAGACTTCTCACTGGCTGCAATGAAATAGACTTCCTCTCTACTGATCTTATATTGACAGTTAGATTTAATCAAAAGATATAGCCCTATAAAGTAAATTCGTATAAGCCTTCACAAAATGATTGGCAGGAGATGGAATATATGTTGTATCGTATTCTTGTATTTTTATCAATAACCATAGTCTCATGCACAGAGGAATTATTATAGGAGCTGGTAGTGACCTCTATTTAGATTGCCTAATACCTTTCATTATAAAAGATTTTTTCAGTCTTTTTTTGAGGAAACATATTAGCAGCAGCACATACTATGCTGGGAACCTTGGAAGTAGGCAGTCTCTCCAGGAGGTTGGGGGAGTACAGAACCAGGCTTCCCCACAACAGAACACGTGGCTCCAGTTGCCCATTTCCCTCCCCCACCAACACCTCTAGGGGTATCAAATGGGGAAGGTGCCCACACCTCCTGAAGTGGCAGGGAAGAGGGAGAAGGAAAAGAGCTGGATCAGGCTCCCCCTTGGCCACACTCTAGACCCAGCACATGGCCCCAGTGACCCATTTCCCTCACCTAGGATAACAGCCTTCTGCTGCAGCCATTTAATGTAGTTAGTCCTGTAACTCAAGCTGTGCTGAAGGCTCAGAGTTCAAACCCTACCAGTGATGTACGGGAAATGGAGTGGTTGTTACAGTTGTTTTTATTTTTTTCCTGTCTATAAAGAGAAAGTAGGAAGTTACATGCAAAAAACCTACTGTTCTCAACTTTGCACACTAAATAATACTTTAATGTATTTTATATGTAATTATGCTAACAGCTGTAAGAAGACCTATTAACAGTATCTGGACCAAAAAATGTTTGAGTCTCAGTCTAAACACTGAAATAATTCACCATGTAAAGTGTTACATTTGCCAGTAGATAGGAGATTATTGAGGTAGCCCATTACTTTGATTTCGCTGTTTCAGAATAATACGTGTGACTCTGTGTACCAAGATCCAGCCATTAGACTAAAATCTGTTCAGGGAATGTACAATACAAAATACAGTTCTGCACCATGTTAGTTTTGCCCCAACAATGTACAGCACATAAGGGAGTATCAAAATTTTGTTTAAAAAAGTTATGTTTTATGTGTATAACAGAAGTATATTAGCAGAATTTTAAAGGTGTTTCCCCAGCCTGAGGGAAATTAGCAAAGACAGGATCTATGGCAAAACAGGGTCTTATGGAGCCTAAATAGGACCAACCTACTGTATAATTAACTTTTTAGATCTTGTGCTCAGTAGGAATGGAGATCCTCACATCTTTCACAGACAAGTTGGTATTAAAAAGAAAGTCACCAGGAGGTCAAAATCAGGTCTGAGTGTTTGAATCAACAGGAGAAGGGTATGAAATGAAAAGGCGGACACAAGGCAGGTATACAGCTGGTGCAGGAAGAACTATTCTGCTTCGGGGATCCAGGTGAAACCTCGTAGCTTTCACACTTAGCTCTCTTGCTTGTAATCAGAATTTCATCAAGGTCACCTTCTCAACTGACCCCCCTTCACACCCACGTTTTGCACTCGTGCTTGGGATGCTGTAATAAAAGTATCAGCTAAAGAAACACCTGGGAGGAAGGTGGGGTAGGAGAAGACTGGGATGACCTACACGTAGTCAAGGAAGTGAGCACCTGCTGCTCTTCCCTGCCCTGCGGTTCGTGTCCACGCCCTGCTCTGCACGTCCCAACCAGAGCGGGAAGCGGGGTCTCCGTCTCCTGAAGGGACAGAGATCCTAGCTCCACCAAGGCCTGTGTAAGTCAGTCGCCGTCTCTCCAAAGACACGCCCAGGGGCCGGGGCCCCCTCCACAGACCGGTCCAGGGACGTGCCCGCCCCGCTTCACGGACCGTCCGGGGGCCGGCTTGGCCCCCCCCAGACCCAACCAGATCCCAGGGTCCCACCCTGGGCCCACACCTGGATACCTCGGCCTCCCCATACCGCGTGACTGACCCGGCTGCCGCGCCCCCGCTTCTCCCCAGCAGGCACACGGCGCCGGTTCTCCCCGGCCCCCACTCCCCCTTACCCAGCTTGATGGCCGAGTCGGCCAGACACCGGTCCCACTTCCTGCCCAACTCGCTCTCCGACGCCATCTTGTCCCCTCCCACTCGCAGCAGCAGCGGCGGCGCTCAGCGGGCGGTCACTCTCCCTCCCCACCCCCGAGGCTTTGGGGCCAGGCAAGCATCGCGAGAGCTGCCCACGGCCGTGCCGCAAATCTCGCGAGGACAGGGGGGCTCTCTCCAGCGCCCGCTGTGGTTGCCAAGGTTACCGCGGCTAAGCAGGCCCGGGCTCCAATGCGGGCTTGACCTTGGGAGCAGGCCTGGGGCGGAGCTGCTGCTCCCTGCAGTCCCTCCTTCCCCATCCCATAATAATGAGACAGGGCTCTATGCCTCGTCCAGCCCGTGGGGCCTGGTCTATTCAGCCACCCCCAACCTCTTGTAGGGTCCTGGCTGTCCCCTGTGAGCCCTTCCCCCCACAGGTGGGGTGACCAGATATCCCAATTTTGTAGGCACAGTCCCAATATTTAGGGCTCTGTCTTGTATAGATGTTTATTACTGTCCTGATTTTTCACACTTGCTATCTGTTCACCCTACCTATATCCTGCATGACCCCTCCACCCTCTTAGGGTCCAGTATGTCCTTGGGACCCCCCTTCACCCAGGAGGACCCGGTACATCCTGTAGGACAATCACACACCCCCATATGGCCTTCCCACCACATGGCTCAGGCGTGCAGATAAGGGCTGTTGCCTATCCCGCTCCCTCAGGTTACATTGTGGGGGGCATCCTGGTTTGAACAGAGTGGAATAGATCTTGCATCCTGCTCACAGGACCCAAAGCAAGAGCGGGGGAGTGAGAGTGCGTGAGGATGGGGTAAACCTCGGAGAGAGAATGCGGGATTCCTACAGCTAGGTCAAGCATGGGGACATCAGCATGACAGTACAGAATTGTGGGAGGTGAGGGGGAAAACGCTCTTCACTGACACAAAGTAGTCCACCCCCGTGGATCAAATCACAGGATCTGGGGCTTAAGCACAAAACTGCTCATGCATGGTTGTTCCTATAGCAAGTTTTCAATGTGAACAGGGATTTTTTCCCCCAGAGATGAAGTTGGAAGCCCATGGAATGATGGGACAGAAAAAACTGTATCAGGGGATGTGGAGCCCACCCCCATGATGCACTGCGATCCACTTTGCCTTCCCACAACTCCTAGCTGCACAAGGTCGTGAGTTGCACAGTGGGATAGCTACCCACCGTGCACTGCTCTCACTGTCGATGCTAGAGCACCAACTGTGGATGTGCTCCGCTGACAGAAGGAGCTTTGTGTGAACATGCACGAATGATGTCATTATTGCAGTTTTTGTTCATCTGCATAACTTTAATCAATTTAACTGTGTTGTGTAGACAAAACCTAAGTCTCGGGTGTGAATTTTTCACATCACTGAGTGGTGCAGCTAGGTCAACCTAAGTTTTAGGTATAGACCAGTCCTTAATTTCTGCTTCTGAATATGCATGCTGTTGCCTCCCTCTAGGTGTCCAGACACCTATCACCTGCCTAAGCCACGGAGCATTTTGCAAACTAGGGGAAGATAGGTGTTGTCCACCTAAGTCATGGGCAGAACCTGATCTGATATTTGGTCCACTGTGGATAAATACTTAAATAGTCATTCAGCCAGTGACAAAGAGTGAGAATTAATGTAGTCCAGTGGTTAGGGCACCCACTTAAGAGGTAGAAGTCCCAGGGGCTAGTCCCCCTAGTCTAATCACTCCTTCATTTTTTATCCACAGTGAAACAATTTCAATTGAGGGAGTCCACTATCCCATACCTGAGTACTCTCCTGAAAGATAGAAGGCTGCTGTTCAAATCCTCCCCCCCCCCTCCCCCCGACAGAGAGATGGGGAACTAAACCTGGGTCTCTCACATCCCAGGTGAGATCCACACTATGCCCCCAGTCTTGGAACAGTCTCTTGGAGGAACCCCTTCAATGTGCCAGACCCCCAAGGGTTCTTACTGTTCCTTTAGAGTAGGCCACCCGGCCTTACTGCCTCCTAAAACTGAATCTCTGGGGTTTCAGCACTCCTGCTTCACACCATGAGTTCTGTTCAGCGAATCTAACTGAGATAGACTTGTACACCCTTCAGGGATTAATGCACCTCACCAAGTAGGTATAGTGACACTAACTCAGGCAGTGTTGTCAAAACAGTAGGGTTTATTAGTCAGCTGGAACACAGCATACAATATCCTTAGATTAGCACAGAGAAATACAGATTAAAGCATAGTCCATTCTGGCTAGCTCAGAGCCTCAGCCATGCTGTAGTGAAACTCCATTTTCAGGCTATGTCTGTCTCTCTTAGTTTGACCTCCTTAGTCAGTTCCCAGGAGAGAAAGCCCCCAGCTTCCTCCAGAAGCCAACACTTTATCCCCCCACCTCACATCTTCCAGTCTTTTATCCTTGAACTGGGATCTTTGCTTAGTTTTCCTGTAGAAAGGCAGGGAAATCCATCTGTTCCTGCATCATTGGTTGCAAGGTGTCAATATCCTGATGACTGGGTTTTCCATTGTCTTTTCAGATTTTCCACCGATATAGGGTTGGCCTTGACCATTCCTTTTTAGTGACCCATTCAAGCTCAGACAGCTAGACAACCCATTCACCCATGTCTCTTAGCCTGCCCTGAGAGCAAACGTAGTCCTTTTCCCCACCACAGACTAGCCATGCAAAATATAGAAGAAACTGAAGAACACAGTGTTCATAAAAATATTACAGAAAATGCCACCTCATCACATCTACCCAGTGGGCTAAAAGTTATAAGGTGGGCACCACCACCTCTTCTGGCTGTTTTTGTGTGGAGTGAGGCAGGCAAGAAACAGCTTTGTCACCTACTTGCTTGACTCCATGAGACAGGTTCCCATTCACAGATCTCTCATACACCTAGTGCCTCCCTGTAGCCCAGACTTAGGTACCTATCTCTGAGGAAGGGGTGGGGTTTATCACACACCCCTCTCATCAGCATCTCCCATTGGCTAGCTTAGGTGGCTCCTTGCCTAGCATGCTGACTTTTGTGGACTATATTGTACGTCACGTGTCTCTCCCCATTCAATGTAAAGAGCCTAGACACCTAACTCAGGCTTATTGAATCAGTGTTCTTCCAGTGATTTTCTAGGTGCTGAAAAGTTAGGTGCCATGATATTGAGCGTTGCAACACCCAAGTCCCTTATTGGATCCAAACCTTAATAAATTAGACCTCACATATGGAGATTATTCTGGCCTGTGAGTGACTTATTGCAAGAACCATGAGGTTGCTAAGGGTGGAGCACCTGCAGGGTCATGCTATGCCTAAAGGGGATGTCCTCTAGGACAGCACTCTGCTATAGGCTTATTTTTCTGGTTCATCAAATCCAGTTTATATTTATCATAATTTTTATTTTGGACTGGATCCAGGAAGATGGACCTTCTAGAAATTAAATCAAATAAACAAAACAAAACAAAAGAACACAAAAATATCCCTGGTGGGTTTGCCATAATTTTACAGAGGTTTCTGTTGTTGCTTGTGAAATTGTCCTCCGTGGTGTAAAAGTTTCTAAAACAAGAATGGGAGATTTCGCTATATTTAGTTTATTCAACACCCTTGAGAAACTGCTGAACCATTCCTTTCAAAAATGATTTTATTTCATAAATATTCTAAGCACATTTTTTTTCACCTTTGAAATGCACTAGATTCCCCCAAATAGCAGTCAGTTTAAAAAAATTTCCAGGAGGAGGGTATCCCAGTACCCCTGTAAGATTTTTTCTTCCCCTGCTGCAAATTTATTCAAATCAAACAACATTGCCTTATACTTTGTATCCAAAATAGAGATGTGTACTAAGTTACTTGTGAAAATACCAGTAGGTTCTGGCAGTTTTTCCCCTACCTGAATAAAGAAGTGTTTTCTAAAACCACCGATCCAGAGGTACATCACAATGTGCCAGCTCCATCCTCTGTTTCTAAGCACCGTTAGCTCTGGAAAGCATCAGGAGAGAGGAGATGGTTGGAACCTCCAAATGCCATTTTTTCCCTCAAATCAAATTCCAGAAATCAATATTTAAAAATAACCATGAAATGCAATCTTCTTGGCAAAAACAAATGCTCGGCCCAGGCCACTGTGCAGTCTCACTTCACACTTACTCATTTTCAGATGTTGTAGGCTTACTGTGAAACTCTGTTTCTTTGGGGGTGGAGGAAGAGGCATGGAGCATTTGGATTATGAATGTGGTGCACTTTATAAAGGGTCAGATTGCTGTATAATGGGTCTCAATGTATATGCCAGCCTTGCATCAGGAACTTGGTGTACAAAACTCCTTCTTAGGACATGGAATTGTTCAGTGTAATTCTTTCAAACGTCCAGCTTCCCTTTGAGAATTGCGTCTGCTTCTTTTGAATACTGGAGTTGCTGAGTGATCAGAGAAGGCACTGGAAAAGATTATTCATTAACAATCTAGAAAACATTCTCCACCTCTTGGGAGAAATTAATGTAGAAGGGAATATGTCCAAAGGCAGACTTTTCTCTCCATTGCCCTAGTTACTTGACAATTAGACTCTTTCAATGCAATATTGACTATTTACTATCATATGAATCCAGAATGTTGTTTAGAATACGCTGTTTGAAAAACCTCTTTTGAATGTTACAGTTTAATATGCACTGTGTCCTTGTTCCTTGCATTCTAGCCTATTTTGTAAGCAGAATATATAAATATATAAAAAAAATAAAGGAGCTTTGAGGGCAGGCAAAATCCGGAAAGCCTTTCAAAAGCCATGTCTGTCTTTAAGTTAGCACTTACCCCACAGAGGGCCAGATCTAGCAGACACAGGCATCAATTCAGAAATTTACTTAAGCATATGTTTAACTTTAATCATGTGTTAAATCAATGGGACTACTCACATGCCAGCAAGTAAAAGAAGTATGGATTGGATGAATGGACTACAAGGTGGATAGAAAGCTGGCTAGATCATCAGGCTCAACGAATGGTGATCAACAGCTCAAAATCTAATTGGAAGCTGTATCAAGTGGAGTGCCCCAAGGGTCAGTCCTGCAGCCAGTTTTGTTCAACATCTTCATTAATGATCTGGATGATTGCACGCTCAGCAAGTTCGTGGATGACACTAAACTGGGAGGACTGGTATATACACTGGAGGATAGGGATAGAATACAGAATGACCTAGACAAATTGGGAGGATTGGGCCAAAAGAAATCTGATGAGGTTCAACAAGGAAAAGTGCAGAGTCCTGCATTTAGGATGGAAGAATCCCATACACTGCTACAGACTGGGGACTGACTGGCTAAGCAGCAGTTCTGCAGAAAAGGACCTGGTGGTTACAGTGGACAAGAAGCTGGGTATGAGTCAACAGCGTGCCTTTGTTGCCAAGAAGGCTAACGGCATATTAGGCTGCATTAATAGGAGCATTACCAGCAGATCGAGGGTATCTCTGGTATCTAAGCACCAGTATCTCTGGTATCTAAGCACCAGTATGATGCTTCTGACTTTATCTGAGCTGTACCATGTTGTGATAGCTTTTGTGGTCTGTTTTGTTGTAAAAATAAAACCATATTGATTGAGTTTTCCTAACATATAAGACTGCAAATGGACACAATTTTTCAGTTCTATAAATTAATCTTTTCCATTGCTCCACATCAGTGGCTCATTCCATACACATTCTGACCAGTGAACCATGACTACTGTGTTACAAAAGAATCCAGGCCTCTGTGATTCTGTTGGCTGGTAGACTGGTAAGTTCCTAAGAAAGTGCAATGTGTCAAGGAAAAAGGAAGGGAATGGAAAGTTTTGTTTCTCTCTGGTACATTTAATCAGCCTCTCCTTGATTCTTTTTTAATGACAAGGTTCACGCAGTGAGCAAGTATGTGAAAAGTTCTTTGAGAACTAACCTCACTTAGGCTAAGGCTACTTCTGAAATGCCTAGCCTCTCAAGTTCTGTGCTTAAGCAAGAGAGTAATAGGTAACAAGGGCATAACATAGGAGCTGATATTGTGTTGAAATGGGTTGGGTCATTCAAGCTGGTGTGTACACTATCCCCTTGGGGATAGCAAACCTGGTATTTCTATGAGTATTCAGTGGATTAAGGGCTGAATACTACAGGGAAATGCTTCAAAGGGGCTTGGGGACTGAGGTCCACCTATTGTTAACTTGCAAGGCCAAATTAAGGGTGACATCACCCAGAGGAGATTGTTTGGGTAGCAAACAGGCTGGAGGTGTCAGGGAGCTGACACCTAGTTAAATGCAAACAAGTCTCTCTTGCTGTAGGCAAGGGGGTAGCAAGGTGACTCACAGTCATGGGCACCCTGAGAAGCCTCACAAGCATATCTGCATGGGTGTTGATGGAGTGAAAAATATCATTCTGGAGTCTGCTCTTAACATATTTTGCAGAAAGAAAAAAGCCTCAAGCCTGATACCTTCTGGACAGGTATTGGTTTTTATTAAAAGTGGAATTTTGACTTACCCCGGGCTCCTCAAATCCAAAGCTCTCAGTAATTTTACTTTCTGCAGGGCGGTATCAGGAAATAAACCTCCATCTGCTATGTGGTTGGTATAAATCACACAGAATCAAGTGCTTTCACTTAAAACCTTCACTTTATTAGTCTCCAGCACTCTCATAAGAATGCCTTTACTCAACGTCTCTGCTTTATAACCTGTTGTGCTTGAAACTAAATAGAGCACCCCAAACGAATAGTTACCCCACAAGTCTGGAGCAGTCTTTGGGTGATTCAGCAGCAGATTTACAGTGGACGGCCTTCTTATCTGCTGCTGGAGATCTTTCCCATGTGTCCACAAAGGTATCCACTTGACCCAGACCCACAATTCCCCTCTTATACTCAAAAGATTACAGAGACATGTCAATAAAAAATGTTACATAGCTGACCAAACAAAATCAATCATTGGGCAAAAAGAAGGTGTTACAGAAACATGTCACTAAAAAAATTGTTAAGCAAGCAGTTTTGAGTCGTTAGTCTGACAGTATATTTCCTCATAAAGACCGTCCTAAAATATATCCAGGCTTCCTGTTTTTCACAGAGGCCTAGCCCACCATCAGGGAGCATGCAGAGTCAGTCCTACTCCTTGTGATTGCTCCCCCTCCCTCCTGGCTTTGCCTCAGTGATGCTAAGTTCCTAGTAAGAGACCTAGTAAATGCAATAAGCAAAAATAATTGATAGTGCATCCCAATAACTGGCAATGTCTTGAACACCTGGCTGGTTGCTCAAAATGCCCCTCTTCACTCACCAGCAACTCCAGAGAATAGGAACACTGTTAAAAGAACATGCTTAGCATTCCAAATATACCCCAGAATTACTGTTTCAGAATGATCCTGGGTGGAAAGCTTAGTCGTTTCTATTCGTTTGCAACTGTTTATAGAGACAATTTCCATAGAGAGCTCTATCTGTGGGGTTGAGTGTGTGGAATTCAAAACCATTGGGTAGTCTTGCAGGTATCTTTGAAACATCATTTTTCCTCTTTATATTTCCAAGAAGCGCTCAGGTTCTCAGCCTCAAGCCAGCCAGTGTCACTGGTTTACCAATTCTGAGCAATCAAAACCACAGAACTGTCCCGTTACCATGGCTTATAAATTGCCATAAGCTTAAAACAAATAAATAGCTGATGTGGGGAGTTGAACCTCAAAAACCCAGTTTTTTCTTTACATAGGAAGAAAAATGAAAATTCAGAAAAGTTTTCCTTAGGACCTCTGTCACAAAGCAAATAAACTCTGCCATGCAGCTTCCTTGGCCCAAGCTAAGCACTGGAATAAAGACCATAGAAAACATTTCACCATGCATTCCACACATGCAGGAGGATGAAATTAAAAGCATATCATGTCAGACCACAAATGCTTTACAAAGTTCTGGCTTAACGTGAAAAGCACTTCTTAATGCTAATAAAAAGTATGTATCCTTTCGCTTCCTTAACTACAGTCAAGATTACAGGGGAAGCACATGGATTTTATAGTCACTGGTTGCAAGATCAAAAGCCCTGTAATTAATTGCACATGAACCTGATATTGTAGAACTGTTAAGCTGTCAACTGACATCATTGTTTGTCTCCTTTGTTTATTTTTCTCTAATTTTTAAGATCCTAAGCCCTTCTGAGCACAGTTTCTCTTGTGGTGGATAATCCCATATCATCATGTGTGGGAAAAGTGTGCACTATACTGAACCTTGATCCAATGGAACTGAGCAAGGTGCTGTCTCTGGTGGTGGTGAAGCAGCTAATCCACCACTGTTCTGCCCTCTCTTGAGTCCAGTGCTACCAATGTCACCCACACAAAGGTTTCTGCTGCAGCTGAACCTGGTGGCAAAAGCCAGATCGTGAGTGTCTTGTTTTCTTGAGGTTGTAATCAATGCACAGCTGTGTTGAGACATCCATGGGTCACTGGATCATGATTACTCTTTAACATCAGCATCTTACCTGCTGATATTTAAATAATACTTGTTATTTTCTTGAGTAATGTTTAATGCTTGATTCCAACCTGTTCTTTCCTTTGCTTTCTTCAGTTTTCACTCTTTTTGGTACAGCACCATGTCAGTGTCTTTCTGCTTTACTCCAGATGCCTGTCTGTGGCCTTTACATTAGTGTGCTATATTACAAGAGAACTGGGTAAAGTCATCTCAGTCTTTGTTGCCAAGAATAACAACACAGCAACCCGAAAGCATTCCCAGTTGAATTTAATTGTTTAGTTAGTTAGGTTAGTTAGTTGAAAACTAGTCATTGGCAAAGGTGATATTACAATTGCTGCCTCACACACATATATTGCCTTTCATCTCCACACTTTCAAAACCAATACACCAATTATATATTGATTATTATTAGTTCCAGGGAAAAATATGCATGGCAGTTGTCAGACAAATGAAAAATAATATAGAGACAAATAAATATAACAAGATCACTTCATCCAGCCCTGAAATGTAATCACCTCTGAGGAGGAACACAACAGGTGTTTAACAGTGCAAAGGAACTACTTTGCAACAGTGTAGGATAGAGGAAAAAATCTTGTAGTCAACTGAAAACTGCAAAGGGAATTTAGGGAAGGACCATTTAACTATCCAAGTTTGAACTGCCTCAAGACATTAGGGTTAACATCACATACTCTCCTCAAATAAGTACTGTGACATTTTTAATGGCTCTAAGTGAAAAGTGATCCTCTCCCTCTTTTTACATCTCATAATAAAGATGGTACCTCCTGTAACACACTACCCCTTACATTCGTTCAATATGAACTCCTGAATCACTAACACCACTTCCTCCAACACTTACAAATTTTTTTGGAAGTCTCCCATTCACAAACTGACCCCACCAAACCTTTTTTAACTGAGAGGCTCTCAGCAAATCACAGCAGAAGGTGGGATGGCTGCAACTATAGTTCCATGCACAAAACCCTTCCCTTATTCTGTTATCACCCACATTACAGTTTACCAGAAAGACTCTGGTTCCACATCTTAATAAAACAAACAAAGTTCCCTTAAGCATGTCCTGCCATAAATAAGCAGAGCAAGCAGCTGGCCCTCATTTGAAGAGATGTCCCATCAATTTGAGGAAGAATTTGCAGATCATCTTAATGCAAATATTTCTGGGAAAACAGAAGGCAGCTGTTTATTCTTCTTTATACCTACTAGCAGGAAAATAAAGTCCAGGATGCTTGTATTTCTGCCACTAAGAAAAACATCCTCTTGGCCTCCATGTTCATTTGGACTTTGGAAACTGTTTAAAATAAACCAGGCTGCAATTTCCCTCTCCCACTGTATGTTCTTTCACTGAACAGAAAAGTGCAATTACAGCCTTTAAGCAAGGAGGCTGTGCCTGAGCCCAGCTAAATATACAGCCTAATAATCCTTGCCTACCTATGGTGTTTTGAAGCAAGAAGCATAGGGTCAGTAATCTGGTGTAAATGAACATACCACTAGTGTCCTCAATGACGCTACACTGAATTGCACCTGCTGAGGATTTGGACCATGGAATATAGAGCTAGAAAAACGGTATTAGGCCCATAACCTATCTATGAGATAGTGCAAGATTGTTCCGTAGTGTACTGTACATGTGATAGTGTTTTGCCCAGTCCAGTTTTAAATGCCCCAAGTAATAGCGCTTCCAGCATTTCCCCAATGCTACAGCCTAAAAACTGTTCACTTTCCAGGGGCCTCCTGTCACTGAACTAAAAGGAACATTATTTTCAAAATAGCAGAACAGAAATACATAAGGCAAGGGGAGACCAAGAGGGCAACAGTTGACTTAGCAAAAAAGTAGTATCAGATTGTCAGGCAAATTCAAAATGAGCACAACTGCATATCCAATTTGTTTGTGCAGTAACAGCTATGATATGTGCAATTTGGATAACTTTTCATGAAAACTCACCTATTTATCACATTGTATGTACTGTTACCCAGTTCACCTATGTAGCGGTGGTAAGTGTGCACTAAAATATATGCCTTTAACTTGTCTGAAAATCTTTTAAAAACTGAAATTTGCAGCTGCTTAGTTTGTGCTATTTGTTACATTACATAAAAATGAACAATGGCAGAGTTCTTTCCCTTTGGAAAAGTACTGTAACATATCTGATATATTTAACAACATTTAGGTTCAAGACTTGGACAATGGTGTTAACCTAGTAAGAGTCAAACCAGAGCTGCTCCCTGGTCATCTCCAACCAGTAGGATATATAGGTATGATGTTACATCCATGAAAAATTTGAAGCAATTCCCCACAGAATACAGAGTTTCTGTTACAATCTTAAAGCAAGTGTTGCATACAACGTATCACAGAATGTCATAGTAGCTCCAATGACATTACATCAGAGGAGGAAGCATTTGTCAGCATTTCCAGTTTCCACAGCATGCACCTCCAGGCTGAGAAAAGTAAGCAGAACAACAAAAGGATTTTTGGCCATGCTAGGGCCGAGTCTGCAATTCAGATGCCAAAATGCACTAACATAGGGTCCTTAGGAACCTTGCACTGAAACTCTTGTGAAACATAGGCCAAACACTTGTTCCAAAAAAGCTATTGAGCAGAGTACTGCCATGCAATAGGCCAGATTGTCCCTTGGGGTTATCCTCCTGACTTCAATGGCGTTATATCTGCCATAAAGTTGAATTGGGTTTTGATCTGCACTGCAGAAATGCTGAGCACTCACAGCTACAACTGAAGTCAATGGGAGCTGTGCTTTGAACTCATAAACTTCTTTATAATACTGAGTAGTCTGAAAAATCAGGACTTAGGCACCTAAAGATCGGCACCCAAAATAGTGGACACTTCTGACCTTAATCTGTGTCTCAGTTCTCCATCTGTAAAATGGAAATAATACCACCCCTTCACATGACAGAGGTGTTGTGGAAGTAAATTCATTACTGTTTGTGAAGCGCTCAGATATTATGGTGTTGAGCCCCATACAAAAGCCCATGTGAAAATTAATATTTCTGTTGTCAGAGCAGGTTTTGAATAAATGTTAAGTAAATAAAGTCTGGGACCACACAATAAACTATAAGGCTAAAACAAACTATTTAATATCTGTTTACCCAACAGGCACAGTCCATTCCATGCACTGACTGAGGCAGAGGTCCTGTGGAAAAATAGTAGGTAATAATGTAACTAATGATGATATCATAATGCATTTGCACAAAGGGACCACATTCCAGTTGCATGAGCAACCTTTATTTTGGCATTTTCCAAGTTCTGAGAGCCTGATTTTGCAACCTAGTTTTAACATTTTTTTTTGGTATATTACAGATATAAAAAATGTACCTAGCCCTTAGTGTTGCAAAGCTCCTTCCAAATGCGACCCCCAGTTTAAACTAATGCAGTGGTGTCCGCCTGAGTCTGCAGACAGCCTGATACAGCAGCTGTGAGAGGTGTGACTGGCTGCCCTCTTTACCTCAAAGGAGCATTAACTCTGAAGCCCGAGTACTAACATTTAACATTCAGCATTGTTAAATAGCAACAGTGAAACTGCCTGCACCTCTTGCCAGGCCAGCTCTGCCAACACAGTAGGTTCACACACACACACACACCCTTTGCCTTTAGCTTAGCCTGGCTTGGCACTGCTCCAGGCCCCTCCCCCCCGCCACCCAGCCTTACTTCCCCATTGGTCTCTCCTCCGCCCTACCCTGATTGGTCACTCCCTTTCCACTCCCCTCATCTCTTCTGCAGGTTGGCTCCCTGCAGTTGGTTGCTCCCTCCTGCCCACTGTCTTTCCCCCACCCTCCTGGTTTCTCTCCTCCACGTTTGCACCCCGCGACCCATCTCATTCCCCCGGGATGTTCCTTCGCCTCCAAAAATCCGCCGGGTTTGCCTCTTCCCTCTTCACTCTCATTCTACCCTGATTGGTCTCTTCTTCACCCCCCCCCGGGTGGGAGAATGGTTTCTCCCACTCCTAGCTCCTCCCTTCCCACCCAGGACGCGTGCCGCGCTCCATACTTGGCGATGGCCGGCGAACCGCGCGCTGATTGGCTAGGAGGCGGCGATGGGCGGGGCCGAGCGGTGGTGACCCGGATGTGTACTCCTAGGCAACCGGGACGGCGGAAGTGGCAGGGCCGCGGCCTGGCGCTCAGAGAGAGACCGGACGGGACCGGGAGCCGCCGCCGCCAGAGCCCACCCCAGCGGAGCCATCATGGTAAGGGGAGCCTGGAGCTGAGGGACCCCGGAACGGGGCCGCCCCACCCTTCCCTGGGGCCCAGCTCCCGGTGCCCCCCTCAACTGGGGGTCCTGCGGCTGCCACCCCTCGCTCGGTTCTGTCCACGGACCCGTGCAGCCTGGGTATTCTGTTTGTCGCATGGCCCCTTGCTGCCCAGACCCATTGCTTCCTTCCCCGTGCAGCCCGGGCTTCCTCCTTCCCCCCGGCGGCCTGGCCCGCAGTGGGTGCGCTGCGCGGGGCGGCCCCCTTCCTGGGGTAGGGCCCTTGTGCTTCCTGCTCCCGGGGGGGAGCGGGCATGGGCTCCCTGGGCTCTGACGCAAGTTCTTGGCAGGAGGTGCTGGGCGGGGAGGGCTGGAAGGTGGGGTGGGAAGTGAAGGCGGGTTAATTTTATGGCTGGAGAGTGGTGTGGGAAGGGCAGGGGCAGGATAGTGATTTGAGGTGGGAAGGGTGGCTCCAGGGCCTCCATGGTGTTGGAGAGGGAGGCGGCTGTAAGGGAGGCCTGCTTTCAGGGCTGGGGGGCGGTAAGGGCAGGTGAGGGGTGCTCTGCTGTTGTGGCTTGGTCGTGAGGGAAAGGGGTGTTAGTAGGTGCCTCCCGGGTTGCCTCGTATTGCCAGGGGAGAGGCTTGGAGGGAGGAAAGAAGGCTCTGTGAGTTGAATGGCATGTGGCAGGTGTTGGTTGGGCTGGGGACTTTGCACGCATGGTTGTGTCTGACATAATGATTTTTCTCTGTAAACCTTGACCTAAAATTCAGGAAGTTGGAAGGGTGGTGTTAGCTACAGTGGTGACGGTGCGAGTCTTGATTATATTTATAACAGATGAATGAGCTACTGGAGCTCTTCACAGATGCTGTGAACTACTGCAAAGCTTAATTTCTGAATGCAGGGAGTTCAGGAGCCAATAAGGCATGTGTTTCCTAAAAAATTTAATTAGTTTGATTTACAACTTGCTGCCCATTTCATTTATCACATTATCAAATGCACGTATACTGATTAGCCCTTTACAGTTTTTCAGGACTGGTACTCTCCTTCTGTGTTTTAAATGGAAGTGTGACTTCTGTCCTCTTATTGAAAATCAAATATAACTTACAGCAATATTAGTAACTTTTAAAATTAGCTATTGTGGTGATATAGTAGCAACCCTTAACAAAGATGGTTGGCTAAATCGTTACTGCCACTTACTTATAAAACTTAATTTGCCATTTTAAAACATGGGCTTCTCAGCGAAACATGCAGATTTGCTTATTCAAGTAGACTGACATTTCATAATTTTAATACCCAATAAACTAGGAAAACATCTTCAAGAATATGCTGATCTTTCTTCCTAGGAATGTCTGCAGTTAGCATTAAGAATGTGCAAAATACAGGAAAATTCAGCTCCCTTACCAGACCATAGTATGATTCTGAATTTTATTTTCTTACATGGATATGTAGGTTTGCTCAGTCTTGTATGAGGAGATCTGAGGCCTGTTGTTTGTTTAGTGAATGAATATCATATTTCTTCAATATCTTTTTATTTTCATAGAGTTCATTAAATACTTCAGATATAAATAAGCACAAGACTAGCAAGAGCGACCAAGGATCTGATCCAGCAGTCAGATTTGATTGAACAGACTTATATTTCTGAGTAGAGCCCCACTTAAGGCAATGCAGCTTCATGTACGAGGGATGTCTCTGCACTCAGCAGATTGAAAGTAGGGATGTAAAAATTAGTTTAATTAAGAATCCATTTAAATATTCTAAAAATAGAATGTTTAAACTGTTAAACACTGCGGGGGGGAGCCATGCTGGACTTGGCTTCTCAGTGCCAAGTGAGAGCTGTCTCACTTACGGGGAGCTGAGCGAAGCCCAGCTGCAGCTCTTCCCCTCCTCCCCCGGCTCGCTCTGTGTCTCCTTGCCACCCCAGCGCATGCTGGGCTCCGTGCTTCCCTGCCACGGCTTGCACGCCCTCGGTCCCCCGCATACTGGACTCCATGCTTCAGCTGAGCCCAGCTGTGGCTTGCCCCCTTGTGCTGGGATTCGCGCTGGGGTCCATGCCTTCCCCCACTCAAGGGGAGCCGAGCCAGCTGCGGGTTGCCCGCTGGTGGGGAGCCAAGCCTGGCTGCGGCTACCCCATGCTGGGCTCTGCGCTTCTCCACCAGCAAGAGCTGCCTAGCTTTGGCTCCTTTCCCCCCAGTTTAAACGGTAAACATTTAAACAGCTGATTACCATTTAAACGATTAACCTTTAACATCCCTAATTGTAAGACGGGGCCCCAAAGTGGTGGTAGTAGAGTAGTTCGAACCTTACAGTTGAACATGTAAAGGGAATAGATATAGCTGTATGAAGACTGGTTGAGAAGACACTATTGATATCCTAAATATTGTAGAATAATACTTCTATGCAGTATTAGTATTTGAAACTTTCACGCACGCTTTCAAGAACTTTAAGGCACAATCCTTTATTTTTTTTCCGAAGCAGCTGATAACGAGGAGCCTGCACCTGCTGTATAATTAAATATTTATTTTTTGTATTTTTAGTAGTTTTTAGAGGCCCCCACCAAGTTTGAGACCCTATTGTTATGTAATGCTGTACAAACAATGAACACAGTCCCCGCCCTGAAGAGCTAGTAAAGTAAGCAGGCAAAGGGTTGGAAGGGAAACAGAGGCATGGTATTATTTGTACGCAAAATAAGATGCATATTCAAAGCACTAGGTGCAGAACCTCACTTACATAATTGGAGTTGGACGTTCAAAAAATTAAAAATCAGATTCCCCCCCTTTTCACAGAATACCCATCCTTATTGCTGTCATGGCCTCCCCCACTCAGCAAAAGCCCAGGAAAACAACTAGGCTTTGCTTCATATTATAAAGATCAAGATATTGGGGCTATTTTGTTTCCTACCAATAGAAATTCTCCCTCTTTTTAAGAGGATTCCTGCCTGGGCACCTGTTCTTATTGCAGCTGTTGCAGGATTGCTCTCAGGGAGAAGCAGGCTCCAAATGCTGTTGAGTTTTATGAACACCTTAAATGCCACCTGGAAAGCAATAGACACCATATTAAATACTTGACAGTGATGGAGGTCATTGGGCATTGGTGTAATGTGCTCAGGATGAGAGATTCTGCCTAGTAGGGATGCAACATTCTGTACTGCTCTGGTTTTTGATGGACTTAAGGTATAAGAACATTGCAACTGTCTCATTTGGTGGTCAAACAGGCACATATCATGATAGCTGTGTCCATATATGAAATAAATGTCACACCATCTTAGCTAGCTTAATAGGACTTAGATCACCTGGGTCTAGTAAATGTGCATAGGACAAGTTGACCCTATCTTTAAGACTGACACAAACACATTTAGAATTCATCATTAGCTCAAGGCTCTGTCTCTATATTTCCATGTCTTTCATAAATAAGAATATATCTAACTGAAAACATTCAAAATGGAAATATTTATCAGTATTTGGAAAATAGATTTCATAGAACTAAATACTGTCTTTGTCATAACAAAAATATATCTTAAACAGAATCAAAAGAAACAGTTAAACGGCACCATTTCAGCACAGTTTGCAATACCCAACACCTAAATAAAGACTCTCATACTTGTGTTGCATCTCTCATTACTGAGGATACTGAAGCACTTCCAAATAGATACATAACACAACACTGAAATGCAGTTGCCTCTGGCATGTAAAGGAAACAGCATGCTGTGCAATATCTATGTGAGGAAGTTTTGGCCAGTGATATCAGGTAAAACTCCTTTTTGGTACCATAAGCTCTCTAATATTTATGCAGAGCAGACAAGATCCCTTTGTTATGATCCCTGTTGAAAGACATACAGAACTTTGTTTTAGCTACTCCAGAAGGTTGAAAGTCTGATTTGACTCTGTTGTGTTTAAACTGGTAGTTCCTGGGATTTTTAGATTTTCAGATGATGCAGCCAACTGGTTAGATGACCAACTTCAAACCTGATGCTTAGACCTGCCTCCTTTTTAGGTAAATATTAATTCATGCTTTCCCTCTCAGCACTAAAAATAAAGTGCTAACACCTTGTTTTGTCCTGAGAGGTACCATAAGTGTACTTCAGCATGTGTTGAGTTAGGGAGCCTTCCAGAATTGTAAGTCCTTGATGTATGGAATCCAATAATTGCTTGTGTAATTAGAAGCTTCCTTGCCAGACTGCATAAACTCAAATGGTAGCACGTGCAAGGTAGTTGATAAACTACTCTGACTTTGCTCTGAAACATACTGTTTTTGTTATGTATACCTCATGCAAATAAGAGTAAACAAAAAATCTCAGTAAGCCCCCACAATTAAATATCAATTTAAATTGTCTAATGAATCATTTTCTGCATTTCATCTGTTAGAATTTGTGAGGTAGTTTAAAAAGCACTGAAGCATGATATCGGGGTAAGTGTTTTTGATGTGCTGTTGAAAGTGGCTTAAGATTTTTCAGGGAAAGGGCTGTTCTGCAGGCACATTGATGCTTGATAAATAAGTTTTGGTTTGTGGAGCTGCTAGCAAATCAGTGTTAGATGGTTTAGTTTTTCTTTTCTCACTTAAGATATTGTTTCCCAAGCTTTCGAAAGCTGATCTCCAACCCCTGTAGGAAAATCAAACCAAGTGCACTCCTCTTTCAACCCTATCATATCATGTTGAAGGCCTACTGTTGTAGATTCTTCAATGCCCCCTGGCTAGTCCTTTGTACCCCAAGCTTTGGGGAACATTGTCTTAAGATATCTCATGTGCAGTCCAAATCATAGTATGCAAATGAAGTGTGTAAATTAACTGTTATCTTAAAATTGTCAAAAATTTGCCTGTGGTTTGTGATATTCAGTTTATTTTTAAAACTAAAATGTTGATTTTCAAGGGTAAATTTATAGCAAATAATGTATGTTATCATAATTCCAATTACATAATCTATTACAGAATCACTTGTTTAACTTGTTCTGTTGTACTGATCTGTAGAATAATTCATTCTCTACACTAGGGTAGTTCAGGTAGAACTTCCTCATATTTAATATAGACATCCAGTGGCATCACACTATTCAGCATCCAGTTGTAAAAGTAAATACACACTGTAATATTGAATTCAGGCTCTATTTTTAGAGCATTTAGTACTGTACTTGTACAGAGAAATGCCTCCTTTTGTGGGGAGAGGCATTGCTGCCCTATTAAATTTCTACTTGTACTGTTGTCAACTATGCTCTCTGTCAATCTGCTTTGCTCTTTAATGAACAGCTGATTAGTTCTGTATCCTCACAGCTCAGAAATGAACACAGTTCTCCTGTAGTGGCATCTAGATCTGTTACAAGGATCGACCATGCAACATACTAGTTCAATTCAGGTTTGACTAGCCTATAGACACCTAAACTATAAAACAGAAACAACCCCCTACTCTCCCTCAAATTAGGTTTCATGTGGACCTGAATTTCTCTACCATAGTTACATATTGTGATCAGATCATATAAATTGATTTAAAAGTGATGGGAGTGGGTTTTGGTTGTTCTCTCATTACTAGAGAATCAATACTTCTTCTGGATATCTACCACTGTGCAGTATTTTTACAGCATTAATTTTTGGATGCTTAGGCGAGTGTCTTGTGGAGTTGAGAGGTGTTTGTATTGACCTCATGTTACGCTAAACTTCAAATCTCTGTGCTAAGCTCTGTTTTCACCCCGATAATGCATGTGTGAATTGGAGTGCTTTAAATAAGATGGGTATACATCTTTTTCAGAGAATTTGGAGCAATAGGATTAAAGATGTTTATATGCAACTTAATCAAAAGTTGCCTGTCACTTTCCCCTATCATTTCATGGTTTCATGGTGTGCATGTGCTCAACTGTGGCAGGCTATCAAGCGCAAATATCATTATACTTGCGCTACTTCAGGCTGCAGGAATGGGGATGTCTTAAACCAAGGGACGCTCTGCCGGGGAGAAACATTTCGGACTCCTAATTCCCATGGACTGGAGCGAGAGGGTGGACAAGCAAGTTTATTAGAAATCTTCTACGTTGAAAGAGAGGCGAACTGGAGGTAGAATGTGATGTGAAGACTGGAGAGGAGAACTAAGGCTATGTCTACACTACCAGTTTATGTTGGCATAGCTTATGTTGCTCAGGGGTGTGAATAAACTACCCCCCCAAGCGACATAAGTTACAATGATATAAGCATTAGTGTGGACAGTGCTATGTCAGTGGGAGCATGTCTCCCAGCGACATAGCTACTGCCACTCGCTGAGGTAGTTTTATTATGCCAACAGGAGAACTCTCTCTGCCGATGGGAGAGCATCTTCATCAGATGTACTGCAGCAACGCTTTATGTGTGGACAAGTCCTTAACCTCATCAGGTAGTGTGATGAGGAGTAAGGCCTTGTTTACACTACAAAGATAAGGTGACCTATGTTAGGTCAACTTACAGCCACTGCATTTGTTACTGTGGTGGCTGACGTCCACACTCCCCTCCTTGGATCCACACTCCCCTCCTTGGATCGGTGGTGTGCAACCTCACAAGGAGTGCTTCCACCGACCTAAGAAGTGAGGTGTGGGAAGCTGAGATGAGAGCCTGGTCTCTCTGCTCCGCTGGCAGCTTCCTGCCAGGAGCCTGACTTCCCCCACTCCCTGTTCCCTACCAGGAGCTGGGTCGAAGCCTTGTAAATTTCACAGCTGCTCTGGGTAGGGAGTGGAGGAGCTGCTCAAGGTTTCTCCCCACCCAGATCGGGGTGCAGCTGGGCCCGTGCCGCCTTGCCAATTTCAAATCTCAGTGCTCCAGCAGAGCCGTGAAATTGACAAGAATGACAGCCAGCACCTGATGTAAGCAATGTGTCACCTAACTATACCGACATAAGCCTTACACCTCTTGTTGAGGTGGTTTTATTATGTTGACATAGGTGGGGAGTTACATGGGTGGGAGGAACGTTTCAGTGTGTACACCTCCACTGTTTTGTTGACAAAAGCTGACTTGTTGAAAAAACTCTGTAGTGTAGACCATCCCTAAGTCTCTAGGAGCTTTCTGTTCCCATGGCTCCATGCCAGGGATTCTGGGGAGCGAAAAACCCTGTTCTGCTCTCTTGTGTGTAGGAACCAGAAAACACTTTGTTTAACCCTACGACATTTCCAGGCAAAAAACTTAGTTGGACTGAAGTTTGAGTGCACAAAAAACTATAAAAATGCTGCAGCATTTATAAAAACAAATGTTAAAACCCAGATTTTTAATCTGATTTTTTTAAAAATAACATCTAAATGTTTGAAAACATAAATGCAGTTAATACACCCAAACAACCTAACCTCTGCCCCAGTTGTGTAGACAGTTTTTAAGCTTAACTCCAGCTCAGAGTTGGCTGCCTGAAAATTCTCTTGGGCATTGTTAAATTGAATCCCCTTTATAGTTAATCTAAAAATGAAGAATCCATACTAGAGAATTTCCAAAGGTTGATGAAGTCTGAACTATACTTGGATTCTCTGTTAATGATGGTAACTGTGGCAGGTGAAATATAACTGGTAATAGTCTTTGCTGCTTCTAGTAATTTGGATATTATGTCAAATCTCAGTTGTAGATTTTGGGTTGCTACTTTAGTGAAATGTTTCACAGCTGAGGCTGAAGAGTTCCAATTCTTGATGTAAGTATTTTTAAAGCCTTTCTTTAGATTCATAGAGAGACTGGGCCTGGCACAGCTCCCTGCTCACTGAAGGCAATCTGGGACTTTTGGGGGGCATGAGAAATTTTGTTGCAACCAATTTTTTAAAACTTGATATAGTTATTAATTATGTAACTTGTTCTTTACATTGAGAATATTTATTGTATTTAGGTGTCACTTCCAAATAACCATGTGACTAGACCAGGGCTCGACAAACCCTGGTCGCCATGGCGCCTAGAAATTTAAGTCTGGCGCCTATTATTTCTCTGGGGGGAGCGGCCGCCGCGCTCTGGCCAGGGCTCCACTGCACCCATGTGGCAGGGCTGGGAGGGGGGAACGCTGCGGCTGCTGTGCTCCAGTCAGGGCGCCCTGCCGCTGGGCCCATGTTGTGGGAGAGAGGTGGACCTGGGAGGGGAGAGCGGCTGCTGCGCTCTGGCCAGGGTGCCCCGCCATTGAGCCCACGTTGTCTGGCTCCTTAATTTTTGGGCTGTCTCCTAGCTCCAAAACAAATTGTCGAGCCCTGGACTAGACTCACTAGTATAATTTTTACTGTCAAAATTGTGGCCAAAACAAAAATTTAATTTGAGAACAAGGTACACCACCATATAAGGGTTCCTATGGCCATATCCTGTTTCTATGGCTCTAGCCAGCCATAGACTTGTCTCCAACTTGGACTAGTAGTGGAAAATGCCACTCACATGATCTCACTTCTGGACTAGTGGAAGTGGGGCAGGGGGCCTGCCACCACTCCTTTTTGGACAGGTTGTGGCCTCCCTGTCTTCATGTGCACTGCAGTCTGTACTAAAGGAGGAAGGTTTCTGACCCCACCCACCCTAGCAGAAGATGCTGTGTGGGCAACACTGCTTCAGTAAGGGCCATTCCAACTTAGATTTCTGGTGGGGTGGTATTTGTGTGTCTTCACTATAAAGTGGGCTGGTTACAAGGTTGAGTGAAAGCAAACTAAATCTCCAGATGTGCTAGCCAGCCCTGGTTGAAAGCACCACTTAGGTGAAAGATTTTTGTGTATGAGGACAGGAAGGGGTTGGGACAATGCCTGAGTGAGAACCTGGGTTATCTCTGCTGTGGAGATATACGCTTAAATGTTGCTCGTGAGTAATCCGGAGCTCACTATAAGATACTCAGTTTGAAACTGATATCCTGCTACCTGCCTTCCCCAGTTATTTTTTATTGGTGCATACTGGAATTAAGTGGCCTGTTGCTACTATAGATGTCTAGCGGCTACAGTTTGATACTCTTCTCTTGCTGTGTTTGAGGCACAGGCAATAAAAATACAATCTAGGCTTTACTGGAAATTAACTAAAAGGGGAGCAAAGCCATGAAATGGAGGAGGGGAAATAAAATATCAGTTACATAGCACTGATCATGGTAGCTCAATTTTTTCTACTTTATACAATGGCAGAATATAGTTGACTGATTTGGCATGGCAGGTGGTGGTGATGTGGAGAGATGTACTGGATATTAAATTAATAGCAAATTTAATCTTGATCAAAAGTTTGAGATGCTTCATTATCTTGCCCTGAAAAAAGGGAATCTAAACCTCCTTAATATATCCTTGTGTCAAGGGACATAGACATGCTGCGAGGAGAGATGTTAGTCTGGCATAATGGTGGTTGATAGAGGATTTAAATTCAACGGGTGCTTTGTTGCAACAACTGAATAGTTGTGATTTTAGTGTTAGTCATTTGTAGAGTTTGACCATTTTTTCCCCCCCAGCCTTTTGTGAACTAAAGTGTAATGCACAATGTCAATTTGATGTTTTTCCATTTTTACCATTTGGCACAAGCCCAACACTTAACCAGAGGTGAAACTGAAACAGCTGCTGTTTTTCCCTTAACAGTGTAGTCAGGGCTCATTCTAAATTTTATTCTTCCACTTCTTTGAGGCATGACGTTCATGGTGTGTCAGTCTGTGAAGATAAAGCAATTGCTCATTCTGAGTTGCAAAGAAGGTTAGGTTGGTAGTCTAGAAACTTGTTTGCTAGTCAGATTATTCTGCTGATTTGTGGTTTTTAGATCTCACACCACTCAGTGTAATAAGTAGCGCCAGCAGCCTCCAGAAGTAACTTCTTAAAAAGAAATTAGATATGACAAGGGTAGGGTTTTTTTTTTAAAGAAAAAAGCATTCTGTGGTGGTGCACTAAAAGCTCTTTATATGTAAACTTGGCAGCTGAACAAGAATACCACTCAAGGTATTGTTCCAAGTTGAGACTTCAGTTTTGCCCAGATCTTTCTAGCTTCTGTGTCTTTGGATCCCTCTATAGAAGGTCATAACTAAAGTCATGCAAGCATAACAGTGCTTCAGCTAAAGTCCTATTAAACAGCAGGTTACTGGGAAATAGTCATACAGGTTGCTTTTAGTTTCTTTTCTTTTGAATTGCGAACCCAAGTTAGCCTTTGTTCCTACAGCCTACAGGTTCCAAATATGAAATGCAGATGAGATAATTGCCATTCTGTTTCTTGTAAAAGCAGTAGATTGACCCTATTCTGTCAGATCACTTAGCACAGCTTTTTGTAGCTGTAGAAGCTCTTTCTCATGGTTCATTAGTGTCAAATAACATGGCCTAAAACTGAAGGATTTTAATGAGTAGCTCTAAGCAGGTATAAAGTAGTGGGCTAATGGGTATGTTTATACTGCAGTTAAATACCCGTGGCTGGTCTGTGGCTTGGGCTCATGGGGCTTGGGCTGTGGGTTGCTCTAGGACCCTGCAAGGTTGGAGCATCTTGGGTTGCAGCCTGAGCCCAGAAGTCTGCACTGCAGTTAAACAGCCCGGCAACCCAGGAGCCAAGTCAGCTGTCATGGGCCATCTTGGGTTTTTAATTACAGTGTAGACCTACCCTTAAAAGGTCTTATGTCTTCTGATAGTGTTGTCGTTCAGTATTTGGAGGGCACATGCCTTGTATTCAAGCTTCTTGCAAACTGAGTTGCACAGGAACTGAGTTGCAGAATTGTCTGCAAGTGTGAACTTAACAAGATTTCTATCTCTTGCACTGAGAGAATAAAAAGCATGAACTTTCTTTCTTTTTTTTTTTTTGTACACTTTAGCTTTAGGATCAATATCCCTGCTCTGTTGCAGTAAGACTAAATTGCCTAAAAATCCAGAATACTTTAGCTTAGAAAGCATTTACTTTTAAAGGTTGTGTCTTCACTGCAAAAGTGTGTTTTACATCAAGATAGCTAACTCAAGTCAGAAAACATAGCCAAAGGGACATCATCTTAAAACATAATCAGCCTAAAATTAATCAAAAATACTTTCTGGTGTTTTATGTGCACATGAATTCCCTTTGTGGTTTTACAATCACTTTTATGTAGAAGTTTCCCTCCTTTGCTGCTGTGTTAGAGACCCTACCCCCAAAACAGGAAGCTGACTAAACAGGGTAGATGGTGAAGTGTTGTCAAATGCACAGGGTACACTTCCTGTAATCTTTGTTTTAGCATTAGTAACTGAACAGCTTTCACACAAGTCACTGAAGACTTAACAAAATATATTGTGGGACAACTGTTCAAAACTGATGTAGTTAAGGCTAGCACTTCTAGGTCAATTCCTTTAGTTAACATAAGGTCATCCCAGAGATCAAACTGTACATCAAATACCTGTTTGAAAATTAGTTGAAAACCTGTTAAATGAGAGAGGTAATTCCTCCTAGTTAAACTTGCCAAAAGATTATGAAATTATGCAAAAAATTAGGCATGTAGCTCAAAATAATAACTTTATTCATGGAGGTATTTTCCAGATAAGATTTTGTAATGGTTATTTTTAGTAAAAGCCAGGTACGGTTTGTAGGCAATAAACAAATTCACAGAAGCCCATGGGGTAAGGGAAGGGGAAGTCTGACTGCAGGACCAGGTTTACAACCCGGAGTTCCATGATGAAATTGTATCCTTACTCATAAGCAGTTTTACAGAGTAAATGTTGGTACTCCCGGAAGTGCACTTCATTCTGTTCTTACTGATAGTTCTGAACAAGCATCTGCTTTGCTTTTAGAGCATGGGATAGGAGAAAGCTTGTACCTTGCCCACAACAGCTGGAACCAAACAAACTAATGTCTTCAGAGCCAAGAATACATTTAAAGGAATTTTCAAGATCAGGAATGTATGAGGCCTTTTGTTTTCAGTTTTTGTTTTGTTTTAAATTTTGTGGGAACTTCACTGTTTGTTACAAAAATTAAAAAATGGGTGAAAATCAGTACCAAAAATTAACTTTGCAGTTTTCTAGGTAAGTGTTGGGGTAAATCACTCTCATCTCCTAGTTTTTATTTTGTAAACTTAAAAAAACCAAAAAACACCCGTATGTTCAGAAAGGTAGCTAGACACCATGTTTCGATTTCAACCCATTTTAGCAAAATAATAGCTTACTTCTTCGTTAGCATGGAGAACTATCAGCAATATTTAAAGCTGATAATGTGTATGTTGGGCATAGGATTGGCAGCAGTAGCTGTAGCAGTGCTGAAGACATTCTGGTACTTCTGAACTGACTACCTGCTCCAGAAGAGATGGTGGCTTGGTAACTTGGGCACCTAGGTTATCAAGCTGCCATCTTTCCTTTCAGAGTGTGGAACCGGGGCCATAGAGGTTCCCCCCCAAAGTCCAAACTGGCACCCCATTCTGGAAGGAGAGATGACTTACTGAGCTGTCTCTCCTTCCCGATCACGGAGGTGAGTCCTGGCTCTTCTGGCACTCCCAAAATTCAGGTGAAAATCAGTAAAAACCAAATAAGGGCTTTTGTCAAACCTTGGAATTCTTTGGCAAAAACAAGTAAAAACTTTAAAAGTATTGTAGAAGTCATAAATCTAGTAAATATTTCATTACTAAGTCAAAACTAGCCAATTGGAGAGATTAACTTCTTTTATCAGGAGACCTGAAGATGTTGTGACACATCATCACTCTAATTTTCAAAATTTTTGTATATCTGTACTCTATCACATTACTAGATTTTTCTAAGCTCTTACAGTGAGTGGCAGTAAACTGATATTTAGTGATGCTTTGTGAGCAGGGCCTTCGTTAAGAATGGGGGAGAAGAAAAGAGGAAATTCAGTACAATACACTACTAAAGCTATTTATTGTCAGAATGCTTCACAAATTCTAATTTGGCAGATACCTTACCAGTCCTACTAGTAAATACTGCTCCATAACTTTCAGAGTTAACAGGGGGAAAACATTCTTATCAGCTCACAGTTATTCACAGATTCCTTGTTTGCAGTGTTCATGTAGCCATGTTGGTCCCAGGATATTGGAGAGACAAGTTGAGTGAAGTAATTTCTTTCATTGGAGCAACTTCTGTTGGTGAAGGAGCTACACAGACTTTCGAGCTACAGAGACATCTTCATCACAACAAGAAGGCATAAGGTCCCAGCTGGAGTTCTAATAGTTAGAGATTAGCTTACACCCTGAAACCAGTATCCCTTTGAAAATTTGTTAGCAGTTGCACTTATATCTCTGGGTGTTCTTTTTATCCATATAAATGTCCAGACTCTTTGAATTTTGGTAAGTTCTTGGCTTCACTGACTTCCTATGGCAATGAGTTCCACAATCTAATTGTCCATTATGAGTTCCCTTATCAGTTCTGGATTTGCTACCTTTTAATTTCATTGTCTTTGTTCTTGTGTTATGAGACAGAGAAGAGAAGCTCCTGATTTTTTTTCTCTACATTCAGTTGATATACTCTTGTTTTATTTGTGTTCTTTTTAAAGGAAACAATCCCATTCTTTTCAGTCTTCTCATGAGATTTTTTTTTCTAGACCATTCTCTGAGCCCCATTTAGTCCTGCAATATCCTTTTTAAGATGGAGTGACTATACTGTGTGCTGTATTCCAGATGAGGTCACACTATTGATTTATATAATGACATTATAATTTTCCATCTTCTCCGTCCCATTCCTTATGCATCCTTAACATCTTGTTTGTTTTTTTGACCACAGAGGTCTTCACTGAGCTGTCTATAATGACTGCGGGGTCACAAGGCAATCTCTAACAAAATAAGAGAGTGTATGCTGAAAGTTTAAGAATTCCTGGTGTAGATTACATCTCTTCACAACTACTATGCTGTGCTCCACTAATGGCAGGAGATCAGTCCTGCACACATGTGGCACATCTTCAGCAGTAACTGAAGTAAATTGGCTTAGGATACAGTTGGTTTTGCTTTAATGCTCTTGCTGGGCAGCCACTCTATACAGAGGTAGCACAACAAGTCTGATCCTGGGGAAGAGACATAGAAGGGTTAGGGTTTGTCTGCATCTGAAATACTACAGTGCTTCCGTGTAGATGTTACCTATGCTAACGGAAGGGGTTCTCCCATTGGCATGGGTAATCCCCTTCCTTGAGAGGCGGTAGCTAGGTAGGTAGAAAAATTCTGTCAACCTAGCTCTGTCTGTGCTGGGGTGATAGGTCATCTTAACTGCGTCACTCAGCGGTGTGAAAAGTAGCAATGTAGCTGGATTGACCTAACTTTTAGCGTAGACCAGGCCTTAGGATGGAGAGAAATACAATGGAGAGAATATTTTCATATTACACACACCTATGTTAAAAAGATACTGTTAGGCTTGCAAAGCCAAACTGTCAAAAGTTAAGAAATGCCAGAATTAAGGTTGCCTGTGCAGTCTCTTGCAGCCTTTGGTTTCTTTTTATACAGGACAGCTGCTCCCTACCAAATACTCCTAACTAAAACAACTTGTTCTCTTGATAGATACATGCCTCATCAGATCTCTGCTAGCTAATACCAAAGCCTAACAAATATATGTAGCATTTGCAGGTGTTCTAAATGCTGGTTTTCAAAAAGAACTGCCTCAAGATGGCATTCTGGTTTGCCTTTGCCTTAAGTTCAGTGTGGCTAGTGTTTCTGTTTTGAGATTTGGAGAATAGATGTTCTTTAGCAGTTAGCAAAATATTCCATCTTCTGTATAGAAGATACTTCCAAAACTTTTGCAGTGTCCATTTGTTCTCTAGTTGAGTCAACAGAAGTAACAGATTTAATTTCCAAGGTCCATTGTCCTGGACCACTGTGAAGGTCTCCCAGATGCAGTGTTGCACAGTGCCATAATGTTAAGAGTGTAACTGAGGTTCTGACAAACTTATCCATTATAAATTTATGTAGTGCTACATTGATATAAAGTGTGTAGCCAATTGATTGACTGACTACATTTGCAGTTCGATATTAATGTTCAAGATATTAAAATAACCAAGCTCAGACAAGTTTGTCTGAGGACAAAGCAGTACAGTACAGGAAAGAAAGTTTAATACAGTTAACCCTTCCCAGGAAGCAGATTCTCAAACTAGAAGGCACTCCCTACATGTACTAGGGTAGAATATTACAGAATCTTGTTTGACAGGTTTCCTTTCCACCTATGCCAAATACTGAGTTGTGGGATACTTAGCATACATGAGCATGAGTAAGCATAAGATAATTTAGCATGATTAGCCAACACACACATACACACACATTTCATACTATGCACATAATACATGTTTGCGTCCGTCGATGCATTGGCTAACAGCCATAAATTTTCATTGTTTGCAATGTTGCTGTAACCATGTTGGTCCCAGGATGTTAGAAGTTGGTTCAATAACTTTGTCTCTAAATTTTCATGGCAATTTAAATACGTTCCCTACTCAAAGAGCTTACATTTGATAAACAATACATAGGGCAACAGTTAAATGAGAGTGCAAAGGATTCCTAGAAGAAATGGATTTTAAGCAGAGATTTGAAGGGATTAGTGCTTGATTGACAGGAAATGAGCGATTGTTCATTGCACATGGGGCAGCATGAAAAGCAAGAAAGAGTGGGGGAGAAGATTAGGAGGCATTTCTCTGGGATGTGTGTGGAGGATTGAAGCTGAGAAACAGCTACACAAAGTGAGATGAAGGCAATGGAAAGGTTCAAGAAAAGGTTGACGAGGTCAGGAAGGTGATTCTGCAAACTGTTTCCTCTTCTGGATATATTGCATAAACTCCACAAGCTGCCTTGTTATAACTCCGGGGGAATGGGAAGCAGTTTGACAGCTTCCAGAGAGAAAGGTTTAAAAGCAAAAAGAAAAGTTAAATGCATGATGAGTAAGCTTAGTTTACGTGTGTGCGACAGCACTTGTTTAATTAAAATGAGTAAAGTAGGTTGAACTGTAGATAGGTTACACTAACACGAGTCCATCAGGTAGGTCAGTGTGCTTCTAGCAGTCAGGATTTCTCCATAAATGGTGCTGAAATTATACAAGTGTGTAGTGGACTGTATATCTTAATCTCACTGTATAGAAGTGCATCTGTTGGGGGAGACACGACTGAAGTCAGCAACTGTTGAGAAAGTCAATGAGACTTCTTATGTGAATACAATTATGTATCTGCTTAAGTAATTGGATCAAGGCCTTAATTTTTTTTAATCTTGTTTTTACCTTTACTTATAGCAGCTTTACAAAATTCCATGACCTGCTAATAGTAGAATCTTCTAACAAAATCAGCACTTCGTTGCGACTTTAGATGAAAATTTATGATTGGCACAAATTATCAAATTAGTTTTACAAAGCTTTGGCTTGATTTTTAAATCAGTGCATTTTTAAAAAAAAAATCAAAACTTAAAAATGCTTTTTAAAATCAGTGATTCACATTGCTCTGCCCTGGGGGATATCAGTACTTACCAGTTTATTAAGTTCTTAATTTACATCTTTTTAAAGTTTCTGGTACTGTTTGGTAAGGTGTCAGGCTGAAGTGTAAGTAGCTAAAAGAATAAAATGGGAAAAGCGGCAGTGGAGGGGAATGGCAGAGAGGAGGACAGGTGGCCAATAATTTCTCAAAGTTGATTGTATATAAATACAGCATTAAAATGAACATTTATTGGGCAATGATAATTGTTACAAAATCTTTATGGGACTCTTTTTGGCATCAGATGACAGCAGTTAAATTACATTGTCTTGTTTAGTGACAAGTTTTATAAATAAACATTCCTTCTATTATTCAGAAGATAAACATGGGTGCAGAAATCATAGTGATTATAACAAGGTCAAGATAAATAACATTATTTTTCTAAAATATACTCCCCGTTCATGTGTGACTGCACTGCAGGAATTTAGGTTTGTTTTTCTCCCTTTCTGTGCATTCCTCAACTCTGACTGGACAGGCAATTGAGACCTCCTACTGAATTTGTATAAATTAAAATATTGGCAGATATTAAATTGATTTGAAAGAATAGACTGAAGTATTCCCACTCTGAGGTTCATTCCTTAAATTAGGAGTAAAGAGGCACCAAACAAATGTATTCAATTTTCAACTGTATACAGTATATCGCTAAGGACTAAAATATGTGGACTTTCAACCACCAGTATAATTACAGCAGTGACTGATGTACATGCTGCTTTCCTTAGGTTGATGGAGTGTGTCCTCACTTGGAGCACTTCCACTGACCTAAGGGGCAGTGTGGGGAGCTAAGAGACCCATCTCTCAGCTGGGCTGGCTCCCTGTGGGCTTTCTCCCCCCGCACTCTGTGGTCTAGGCTCCAGTGGCCCGTGTGGTCCCAGCTTGCAGCCAGGCAGCAGCCGTCTGTGCCCTGGGCTCGCAGCCAGGTGGCAGCGGCCTGCGCTCCGCAAGCTGCTTCTCCACTAGAGCAGTGAAATTGACAAGTATGACAGCTCCTCCAGGGCTCAAAGGGGACGCAGTATCTACACTGACACTGTGTTGCCCTACTTCTGCTGACAAAAGCCCTTGCTGGGGTGGTTTTATTTTGTTGAAAAAACATGGCAGTTTTGTCAGTGGGGAGGTGACGAGCGTGTACACCAGCACTGTTTTGTCGACAAAGCTCTAGTGTAGACCAGGCCTAAGTATGCTAACAATAGAGCTTAAATAGACAATGTGTCAAGTTAAGTAAATGACAGTAAAAGAACTAGTCACGCACATTTAACCTCCACTTCTTAACCTACCTCTGAAAAAGCCTGGGATTCTTAATATCCAAGGGAGGAGACAATTCCAGAGTCAAATGCCCCGCCTCAGACTTTCAAATCTAGGGATTTAATTTATCCCCACTGAGTTACATTACTGCATGAATGATATCTCCAGATAATGGACTCAAATGACTTATCAAATCAGTACAAAGAGCTGGAATTTCACTAGGAAGCTTACTGGAAGCTGATGCTAGCTCTGTGCTTGGGACTCCAAGTGCCCTAGCTGCATTTTACAAGTGGCTGTTGTTGCTAAATTTAGAGTGCACTGCAATATCCAATCTGAAATTAACAGAGCCTGAATAACTGGTCAGAGTCACATCTCTTAAAGACTAGCCACCTATCTGGCAAAGATGGAAATTTGGATGCTGCTCTTAGAGATCAAGAAACCATCACAGATTCAGTAGAACCTCTGTATATCAAACTCCAGTACCACTGTGAATATATCCGAGTTTAACTGAAGGAGCAGGTATCTTTGGTTGCTGCATTAGGCATGGTCATCATTGCCTCTGTTTTATCTGGATTGAGCTAGTTCAGACTGCACTGTCGGTCTGAAATGGTGATCAAATATTGAGTGCCATCAGCACACTGATGGCAGTGAAATCTGAGCCACATCCTATCCTCTTAACAGGAGGGTTAGCAGACTAGTCTTCCCCCATGAAGGCCCTAGGAGCAGGCATGCAATTTCTCCATCCTATTCCCTATGGGTTCTGTCAGAAGAATAGATCCACTTGAGCACTTCTGTCATCTCACTGTTAGTATCAATATATGTTGCATCTTATGGTCAGTGTTGAATCAAAAGCACCTGAACCTCCTAAAAATACCATGAGCACCTGGTCTTTGTCTGACAGATTGTGCAAGTCTTGTTAGCCAGTTTCTGAGCCATACCTAGGCCTATATCCAATCTCAGTGCTCCACGTAATGTCAGAACTACTTTTCTACAATCCCGTCGTCTTTGAGAGATCAGGAGAACAGTAATGGAGAATGGCTTCTTTAGCAGAGGCCCTCCTAACAGGAAACATCGACAATCTATAAGTAATGGATAGTTTATTCTAACAAGATTTTTATCAGCCAAGTGAGTCTACTGGACAGCAACATACTTTGGGACACTGGTTCCAAGTCCTCTCCATAGCCTTTGTAAGACTTTTGGATTTAACTGAACAGTAGTTCCACACTAATTTGAAAACAAGCATCTGCTTAGAACTTGCAGTTCAACGGTTTTATTTTTCATCTGAAATCCTTCAGGTGGGGACATTCAACACTTGCTCTTTCACCTAGGCTGAGATCCCACCTACAACATCAATATAACAGCATATTGCTCTAAATACATACATTATTGAGTGTGGTCACAAGTGTCTGAGCTGATAATGAAAACCACCTGGGCCATTTTTTTTTTAGATCATACAAAACCTAGGTCAAGAAGTTGAGGACCAACAGTCTGGTCTGGAGCACTTTCAATTTGGCATGTCATCTTTCACCTTCCTATCTAATCAGCCTGAAGACTATTTGCAATCAAGAGTATCCTGAACTCTCATTACTTAATTATACTTCCAGTTTAGTATATACAAGAAAACATAGATAGGTGTGCTGGTGAGAGGATTTGGGATATGCATAGCACTCTTGTAAATGGTGTTTAAAAATGACCCTAGATAATTTCTTCATGGCATCCATTAAAGTATTCTGCCAGATCCTATGTTGGAGATAGGGAATAGTCTACTGAGAATATGGTAAAGTTAATAGGATCTTCATGCAATGAAGTGCTCTGGTTGAGAGAGGTCAGTAACGGGACTGATAGACTCAATTAATCCCTTCCTTCCAATAACCCAAAAAGTTAACAGTATGATGTCTTGTTGCCACAGTGGGAATGGAAGGGGATGGAGGGAATTGGGAGTTCTACAATTTAACAAACCACTGAATATTATTAATCCTACGGAGATGGCAGTAAGCATTCCTTGTGCTGAAATTGTCTTAACAGTAGCTCTAGTCCAATACATCATTTAAAAAGGGAGCAGCAAAGGTGTCTTCTACCTGCGAGCTTTGAGAGTTGGCTAGGATTAAAAAAGACAGGCTAGTTGAGAAAAGTAGTGTGTCTTTCAACTCTTTTCCAAAAAAAAAAAAAAATCTTTGGTGTTGGCACAACAAAGCTAGAAAACATTAATCAAGAGCTCAAAGGGGGTGAACGGACTTGGAATCAACTTACAACCTATAGTACAAATGTGCAACTTTAAAATAAATAAACCACCTGATGGTTGAATGTTCCTTATACTTGAAGATAAGCAGAGTCTTTTTAATAAAAATGTTTCTTGGGAATTGACTTACCTACACTGGGGATTAAATGGTGTTAGCATTTAAAATTGCCTAGGCAGTATTGGCCAAGTCTATTTAGAGAGGGCACAATACTACTTAAAATGATATCCTGGACTATTCTTAAAACATGGGATGGATAGATTTAGGTCCAGTCCACAGTGGAGAATTGAAGTGTCAGTTTTTTTTACTCACTCACTCTATAATGGGGGTGAGGGAGGAGGAAAGGGCCCAAGGAGCCTAGCAGTGCCGATGGAGCCCAAATAGTTTCTCCTCTCATAGGATATATCTAGATTGGAGGCTATTACATTGATGTAGACAATAGAGAACTGAAACTACTCTGGTTTTATTTTTGTTGGAATAGACTAATTTTGCTCATGCTCAGCAATAATGTAGTCTAGCTGGTAGGAGCCATTAAAGCACAGCTGCAGCAAACCAGTGCAGTGCAGCTTGTGGAGGTAGGTATCTTTTTTGCCACCCCACGGGTGGCATCTCTGCAACTGCAGACACTTAAGTCTTTCAGCTTCTTTAGAAGCATAAGGGCTAGAGTTCTTAAATAAAAGATTAGTCTTTCAAAAGGCCAGAATTCAAAGTTGTCTGTGAACATACTTTCTGAATTTGAAGAGGCACAGGCCAGAGCTCAACTAATTTCATAGAATCATAGGGCTGGAAGGGACTTGGAGAGGTCATCTAGTCCAGTCCCCTGCACTCATGGCAGTATTATCTAGAGCGTCCCTGACAGGTGTTTGTCTAACCTGCTCTTAAAAATCTCCAATGATGGAGATTCCACAACCTCCTTAGGCAATTTATTCCAGTGATTAACCACCCTGACAGTTAGGAAGTTTTTCCTAGGCCCTGTCTACGCTTACCTGTACAATTCAGCGGCAGTCGACGGGAGTTACGCAAATAATTTGTGTAACTCCCGTCGACTGCTGAGCTTCTCTTCTGCGCTCCGTCTGCACTGTGCCAACGCAGCGCTAAGCTACTTGTGTAGCTGGTCTTAGTATGTCGATTTCTGGATTGACCGAGCAGGTCTGCACTGACCGCTCAGTTGATCCAGAGAAATCGCTCTGACGGCGGCAGACCATCAGTGTAGCCATAGGCCTAATGTCAAACCTAAACCTCCCTTGCTGCAGTTTAAGCCCATTGCTTCTTGTCCTGTCTGTCCTCATAGGGTAAGAACAATTTTTCTCCCTCCTCCTTGTAACAACCTTTTATGTACTTGAAAGCTGTTATCATGTCCCCTCTCAGTCTTCTCTTCTCCAGGCTAAACAAACCCAGTTCTTTCAGTCTTGCCTCAGAGGTCATGTTTTCTAGACCTTTAATCATTTTTGTTGCTCTTCTCTGAACTTTCTCCAATTTGTCTACATCTTTTCTGAAATGTGGCACCCAGAACTGGACACACTACTCCAGTTGAGGCCTAATCAGCATGGAGTAGAATGGAAGAATTACTACTCGTGTCTTACTTACAACACTCCTGCAAATACATCCCAAAATCACGTTTGCTTTTTTTTTTTTTTTTTTTTGCAATAGCATTACACTGTTGACACATCTAGCTTGTGGTCCACTCTGACCCCTAGATCCCTTTCCGCAGTTCTCCTTCCTAGTCAGTCATTTCCCATTTTGTACATGTGTAACTGATTGTCCCTGCCTCAGTGGAGTACTTTGCATTTGTCCGTATTGAATTTCATCCTATTTACTTCAGACCAATTCTCCAGTTTGTCCAGAACATTCTGAATTATAATCCTATCCTCCAAAGCACTTGCAGCCCCTCCCAGCTTGGTACCAATTTAAGTGTACTCTCTATGCCATTATCTTAATCACTGATGAAAATATTGAACAGAACCGGACCTAGAACTGATCACTGCGGAACCCAACTCGTTATGCCCTTCCAGCATGACTTACTGGTCTGTATTTCCCCGGGTTGTCCTTATTTCCCTTTTTGTAGATGGGCACTATATTTGCCCTTTTCCAGTCTTCTGGAACTTCTGACTTTTCAAAGATCATTGCTAATGGCTCAGATATCTCCTCACTCAGCTCCTTGAGTATTCTAGGATGCACTTCATCAGGCTCTGGTGACTTGAAGACATCTAACTTGTCTAAATAATTTTTAATTTGTTCTTTCCCTATTTTAGCTTCTGATCCTGCCTCATTTTCACTGACATTCACTACGTTAGACGTCCAATTGCCACCAACCTTCTTGGTGAAAACCAAAGCAAAAAAGTCATTTAACACCCCTGCCATTTCCGTATTTTCTGTTATTGTTTTTCCAGCCTCATTGAGTCATGGGCCTACCCTGTCCTTGCTCTTCCTCTTGCTTCTAATGTATTTATAGAATGTTGTCTTGTTTCCCTTTGTCGCTAACTAGTTTAATCTCATTTTGTGCCTTGACCTTTCTAATTTTGTCCCTGCATACTTGTGTTGTTTTTCTATTCATCCTTTGTAATTTGACCTAGTTTCCACTTTTTGTAGGACTCTTTTTTGACTTTTAGATCACTTAAGATCTCCTGGTTAAGTAAGGTGGTCTCTTGCCATACTTCTGTCTTTCTTATGCAGAGGGATAGTTTGCTCTTGTGCCCTTGATAATGTCTCTTTGAAAAACTGCCAACTGTCTTCAATTGTTTTTCCTCTTAGAGTTGCTTCCATGGGATCTGACCTTAATTTGACTTGCAGTGGACTGGTCCCCAAATTTTGTGAATGAAGCTTTTGACTTTCTATACATGCATGTAGTGGCCTTCACTTGTGGAAGATAGCCATGTGTGCGATTCTCTTTGGAAACCTACTTGAACAGTCTTCTGCAACTGAAATGCTTTCATTTATTCATAGAATGTATACTTCAGTCAGTTCTATACTGACTGATCACCTAAAAGCTAAACCAGACAATTCATTCAGCTGATTTCTGGAAGTGTTAACAGTATAGATACTAAGGCTTTGAGGGCTGCAGGTGCATGCCTTGGCTCTACAAATACCTGCATTCGTCTGATTTAAAATCCTGTGTAAATTATGCAAATGAGGTATAGTGCTCCTCCCTGGCAGGCTGCCAATGCAGATCTTGGTGCTGCAAAACTTGAACAGCTGCATTAGAGCTGGAGTTTTCTTAAGTACTCGGGGTTGTTTGATCTTAAGTAACTCTTGCTGATTCTGGGATACTAGCAATTTACTGAATCCTTGCCAGATATCACCAACTGATGTTGGTCAAATTGCTATTGAGGGCAAAATCTCTTTGAAAAGAATCAGGGGAACCCATAATGCCTTTTGGGCAGTGTGATCTTTGCAATCTGCATCTTCCCTTTTTTTTTGTATGTAGCGGGGTCCTAGTGGTGGAGTAAATACCAATAAGAGACAGATGAATGGTATTTCTGGAGGTAGCAATAGGGTTTAGGAGGCATTGAAACGAAGTAGCTATCAAAAATATAACTTCCAATATTGTGGGTCTTGGCAGAGGGATTCTGTTCTGGAAATAAGCTGGATGAAAGGGGAGGACTGAAAAGAATACTAGATCTAGGAGAAGGAAACAAACATTAATCACTTCTATAGACTTATCTTAAATTTATTATTGGTTTTCTCTGCTGCTATGCCATAAGACAGCACTTAAAACAGACACTCAAGAGACGATCCTAGGTAGCAAAACATTTTTACGGGAAATTTATTAAAGGAGCTTTAATCTAAGCTAAAGTTCTCAGTAATGTCTTTGAGGTTCCTATGATCACTAAATCCTTCAGTGATTTGAGTTGTAATAAAACTTCATTTAGAATTTCCCTCAACATCCCCTACTCCTCCATAGGAGTGATTACTTGCCATGAGGCAGTTTTCTACTATTTGTAATTCATCCAGGAAACACTAAACTCATTAAGTCCTGCAACCTCAGAGTTTGGCTCAACCTGCTGCCCGCACTGGGGGGAGGAGAATGGTGTCTAATCACCACTCAATGAGTAGAAGTTTATGTACCTTCCTTTGTCTAAAGATGAGTTCTCTAGATCTCTAGGCAAAAATCTTTAAAATGTGATTCCTATTAATGTACAATTTAAGGGGAAAATAAAGTAAAAATGGAAATCCAGGGAAGGTGGAAAGTATGGAAACAAGTTTGTTTAGATTCTCTAAACTCTGCTCCTAGTATAATCAGATTGACACCCAGCATATTTAGATGGTCCCCAGAGCAAATACCTCACTCCCCTTCATACAGAGATTGTGAAGATTTCCACTTTCATGGTATCATGGACAGCCCTTGGAGACTCACTTGCCAATTCAATTCAAAAGTATAATGAAGGCAATTTTCCTCACAATTTGAAGGGTACGTGTGCCATCACCATTTATAGCATCATTAGACAAAGTCCATGTATGCAAACACCACAGGCAGTGTATGCAAACACCACAGGCAGTTTGATTGCTTCCCTATATACTTTAACTGGAGTGGAGTTCTGAAACCAAGTGGTGGCTCTGCAAACCTGCCTTGTTCAACTCACCTCTTAAAATCCGCTTATGTTTATCAGAGATAACAGAAGATCAGCAACATCTGCAAAATACTACTGGAACATTTTGATAACTTCTGAAATGAGTAGGAAGCATCCAAACATGACAATCTTGAGTGCTTTTTGATATTGTCTGTGGCCAAAATATAATGGACAATACTAATTTTGAAGAGGAGATATGACATGATAAAATTAAGTTTCTGATTCAAATCTAACATGAATCAATTCTTTCTTCCCACCCCCACTTACATGTCAGTTTTGTTTGAAATGCTTTTTTCTTCAGACTTCAGAAGGGTGACTGTTTTTTTGTGACTGAAATACTATTACTTCTCCATAGGAATGTGTATAAATATAAGACACTTACACATCTTGACATCCTGCTATCTATCTTTGACCCAGAAACCCTTTGTTTCTAAAGTGCTGACATTAAGGAAGGCCAAGCCATTTTTTCCATGCCAAAGAGGGGAATGCCATGACAGCATAGGAAATACAGAAAGAAACGTATGCAGCAAGGCTGTAATTTTAACAGTCTGCTGGCAAAGCACATAAACTGAAGGGGGAATATGTCTTAAATGGTGCATTTTGGAATATGTAGCTTAAGTAAACAGGTGGACCAAGGAGTCCTGTTGAAGTTAACTGCCTTGCTGGATTACTGCCACTCTTTTTAATCTGTAAAAGCAGATCTGTCTACTGAACACACTGTATTCTAATATTCAGCATTGGATAACTGATAGCATTGTGCCTTTGCCCATAACCACGTTTGCTAGATTACACTGTCTCCCTGAAGGAGAAGCCCTGCACTAAATAAACCACTTAAACATGTCTACTGTTACAACACAACTTCATTAAATTCATCACTATCAAACAGATGAGTCCAGACCCTTATTTCTAATTCACAAAATGCAGACAGTATGGACATTACTTTACTTAATAAATTTTTACTCCAAAATCCTGTCACATTGTAAAATGCTTACTTTAGGCTTCACTTCTTTAGTGATGGTTAATGTCGCCTCTCTAGTTTTCCAGCGTCCTATTAAACAATTCCAGCTGGCAGAACAGGAACAAACACTTCCTTAAGCATTCCCACGATCCTTAACCAAGGAGCATGACCTTGCAACCATGTGCCAGTTTTCCTCCCTTGACATGAGAGAGTGAGTGGGAGGTAAAGACAATACTTTGTTAGAAGGATCCCCTGCCTGGGGTTGGCTGCTGGAGCTGGGCATTTGTAGGCCATCTAAACAGTATCTTCCTCTAGGGACTGAAAGGTTAGGAGGGGAAAGCGAATTGATTTCTTTAAATGTGGACAATGAAAGAGAACCAAACCAGACAACTCTCAGCTTCTCAGCTATAGTAGCTTCCATTGGTGAGTTGTGAACTTGGACCCATTTGTTACAAATGTCAATTTAAATTAAGGAAAAGGTGTCCTATCCCTCAGGAGTTCCCAAACTGTGGGCCACGGCCCAAAGGTGAGCCACGACAGTCCTGGGTAGTCTGTCATGGGTGGAGTTGGGGGGTTGCCCCCCAAACTGTCAACGCTGGCAGAGTGGCGATCAGCGATGGCCCCGGCAGGCAGCAAAGGGAAAAGCAGAGCCGCCAGGTAGAGGGTGAGGAGATGTGGCTGGCCCTAGAGGTGGCGGCTGGATGGTTTGTGGCAGTTCATGCTCTGAGCCGCTGCACCCTGCAGTCTGTGGCTGTTGGGGCCCCTGCAGTATCAGGCTCAGCTGTGCTGCTCTTTCTGTGTGGTCATTGCCATGATCAGGACTGTCAGGGTAACGGCTGGGCTGGCCTGGGCACCTGCCTCTGCCTGGTACCGGTGGCCCTTGAGCCTTTCCATTGTGGCACGGGGTGCCTGTGAAGCGTGCCAGGGTGTTGGGTGAGTGACTGCGTCAGGGCTGCCGGGTAACTAGCTCCAGGCATTCAGCGGGCTGCTGAGGTGGAGGGTGTCGGTGGGGAGCTGGCTGTGGCCTGGCCTGGCCCCTCTGCCCTCTCACTGCCCTTGTCCCCCTTGAGGGGAGGGTCCAGGCATGCCCTGTAGGGCCCTTCTCTCTGATGGGCTATTGTTAATAGTGGGCTGCAGTGTCTATTGCAGCTGCACAGGTGGGTCTCAGGGAAAAAAAGTATGGGAACCATTTAGCTGATGATCTTAAGCATCTAGCTTATGCTTGGTGAAAAAGCTTATTCCTCTTCCTGTATGGTAAAAGTAATGAGAAGTGGATTCTAGGGCTGTAATGTCACAGCAAGACACCCATATAACTGTATTTGGAATGATTGTCACTTCCTATTCGTCTTCCTTTAGGTTTTGTAATCTGTGCAACTGTAGAAAAAGAATTTCATACCGGACTTTGCATGGCTTTTCTCTGTCTGTGGCCTAGATACACTTGGATAATGAAGAAGTGGAAAATGTATTGTGTTCTTATCCCTGTTTCTCTGATTCCTTGCTGGAAGACACTGTTAGAGATTTATCTACTTAGAGATCAATGAAGCTCTCATGTAGTTTGGGGGAAAACATTTTTGTGCCTGTGGTGAGGCAATGAAATGTGTGGTGGTTGATTCCCTTCTTATGTCAGTGGTTCTCAAACTTTTTGTATTGGAGATCCCTTTCACATAGCAAGTCTCTGAGTGCGATTCCCTCGCCACTGTAGGCAACTGCCCATGGGCTCCCCACTCCCCCTTCACTCCTAATCCCTGCACCCCTTCTCCTGAGCCCACCTGGGGAAACAAACCTGCATGCACGCAGCGGTTGGTATTGCTGTTTGCTCCCCCATTGTATGCTGCTCCTCCATGCACCCCGAGGGGGCTGTGAGAGGGGGAGCGAGGAGAGGGCAGAGATTTCCACAATTCATCTGTACTACACTGAAATGCAAGCCATGCATGGGGTTTAAGATTGGATTCTTAGATATATGAAGTGCTGACACTACTTGAGGCTTAATTTAGGGCACACTGTTTTCTGTGTAATTGATGGGTAAGGTGTCGATAAATACAGCTAGGTAATGTGGAAGACAGACATTTTGAGAACAAGAGGGGTGTTTGTGCTGCTGCTGCCTGAAAAAGAACACCTTGCTGTATCTAGTCTTTCTGCCTTTTATACAAGAAGCAGCCTCTGTACTGCTTGTTGTATATCTTATTTACACGTTTTGTGTATAGTGTGGTGTTATACCACGAGCCACACAAAGCAATGTTGGACTGCACAATGGCTAATAAATCTACTGAAGGAACTCCACAACCCACAGATTTCTTGCCAGGGCAGTTAAATTGCAGACCCTACTACAAGAGGTGGGTATCAAGTATGCATGTATATCTGGACTTAAGAAGAGCCCCTATACTTTCATTAGTAAAAGATGGTAATGAAGGGCTTTAGCAGGCTCTAATCTATTACCTCAAGATACAGAGATGTCACAGTATAATTTTGCGCTTACTTTATGTAATGTCTTTTGTATTTTTCTTCTTTCCCTAGAGTGACCAGCAACTGGATTGTGCCTTGGATTTAATGAGGCGTCTGCCTCCCCAGCAGATAGAGAAAAATCTCAGTGACCTGATTGATTTGGTAAGTGGCATTAATGGGTTAAAACAATACAGAGCAGCAATGGGTGGGACAGGAGAGATGTGGGTTTAATATGTGACCATTCAGGGCATATGAGAAGTGTGGTGGCTTTGTTTGTAGTTCCTTCTTTGAAATCAGCTGAACATATGGTTTTGGCAAGAGATCGGTCCCTGACCTTGTTGCAAAAGCCACTTCTCTCTCTCAGGTCAGTTGGCTTTCCTTAATTCATTATCAGAAGTGGGTGTTCTCCGCTCAATTTTTTATTATCATTAGAGAGCCTTGTGAAAGGGGCACTGCTGTATGCTTGCATGTTGAATTCTGGGTGAGTGAGCATTAGCAACACTTAGTGCAGCGTCATCACATTTTTTGAAGACTGTACCAAACTATACCAAAGAAGTTATAATGTTATCAAAACTTCATATTGATGCGTTTCCCATCACTGCTTCCCAGGACATTTGTGTAATGGATACTACTCCTGAGACTTCCTTCCTGCTAGTCCCAAATGCATTTTGTGATGCCACAATTTGCAGTCTGACAGCAGTGCCTCTTCTGTAGTTACAGATGTCAGATATTCAATTGCCAATGAATTAATTGGATTACTTTAGGCTGGGTATTTAGTATATATTGTTATGTGGACCCCCTTTTTGAACTTCAGAAAAGTAGTCCACTGTTTAGGTGGTCTATTTCTGCTGCTGAAAAATGCAAGTTCAAATGGCTTGAGGATGAATGAGAGTACCTAGTGGGGGTATTCTTCTAACAAACTTGCATGAGTGTTGGGAAGCTTAACTTATGTCTAGGAAGACTTTAAGTTTATATATGTGTTAGAACTGCAAGTTATTGATGTGCTGATACAGCACATGCTCCAAGGGAATTGTTGTAACCCTAGTATATGAGGACTTGGAAACTTGGCATTTCTGAAGAGTATCAAATATTTCAAACAGAAAAAACTCCATACCTTAGGGTCTACAATCCAGTGAATATTTTAAAACTAGTTTGAACTTTCTGCAAGCAGTCAGGTTTCACTTCTTCCCTCAAAGTATCTTTCACTTCCCTAGTGAATTACGGAGGGTGGAAACAAATTCCTCATGAGGAAAAAGGCATTGTTAGCTCTGTCAAACTGTACAGGTACTTGTCCAAGCCCAAGTTAAAAGAAAGTAACCGAACTATTAAATCTCCCTGAAAACTCTGGGTTTGTGAGCATGGACAATCTCATCTGTGGAGAAACGAAGCAGATGCAGTTTACCAGAATAGGGATATATTATTCATACCCTATTTTACTAGGCAGCTGGCAAAGCTGGTTCTGTTCTCTTGAAACACATACAACAATCCAAAGATGCTTTCTTTGAATTTGACGTAGGCTTGCTTGCACTGCAAGCTTTGGGGGGGAAGGGCTAACTCAGAGAGCATCTTGCCCGTCAGGGCTGTGTTACTATAATCTAACATTAAAGTTAAAAGAGGGGGAGGCTTAACATAATCCCTTGTCAAGAAGACTCTGATCTTAGTATATGTTGACACTGGCACACTTTGAGCCCTGCACCAAGGAGTTCACTTCTAAAAGCTAACATTTCTGCAGGTAGTCCCTACTTAACATGAACTACTGTTCCTTGCTTTAAAATCAAGTGCTTGAGCTGCTTTTCATGTCTCTGTACAGAATAGTTGGTGTTTAGATAATAGGTTCAACTGACCGTGGCCTAGTCTACATTGTCAGCACGTTTTGGCAGTAGTCGACGGGAGATCTGCAAGCTACGTAGAGTAGCTTGTGTATCTCCTGTCGACTTACTAACTTCTACTTACTGCAGCGTCCCCACTGTGCTGCACTGATGGGAAATACCCTCCAGTTGACACAGCGTTACTGTTCTTGTGGGGGTTGTTTAATGACGTTGACTTCCAGGATCGATTGAGCAGGTCTCCACTGCTGCTCAGTCAATCCCGTGGAATGGATCCTGCACTGCTGACAATGTCACCAGCAGCGTAGACATACATACCCCTTATGTTTGGAGGGCTGCTTCTAGGTAGCTGGATAGGTCTTCTATAAAGTATTACCATGTCTGTCCCTCATGTCCTTTGGATAAGATAGTATGTCACAGGAATTGTTCAGATTCATAGTATCTAAGGCTAAGCTAGTCTTGCAAATCAGTGTAACTATATGTGTTTGCGGACTATAGGTGGTGCAGAGAGGGAAAAGCCCTTGCAACTTGATCCAGATTTTTATATTTGATCCAGTATGGTCTCAGGACCTTCCTCCTTCAGCAACCGGAGGTGTCCTCCAGAAATAGAAATAGCAAGAGGGGGCTGCAAGCTGTTGAAATGCATATGCTGAACTGGGTCAGACCGATAACTAGATTGCATGGTCAGGTTATGTGAAAAGGTTCAGGGAAACTGATGTTAATGCCATGTGTTTTGCCATGCTGTGATTTAAGTTGGTTCTCTAGTGTCTACACTGGTTTAGTGAACTTGTGGAGGCAGGAAGAGAAGATACAGATGATAGAACTAGCAAAACAGAAATAGCTTTTTGGGTACATCTCATTCAAACGTGGTTTAATCTGTAATATTATAATACTTCTGTCTCTGATTGGGAGTCATTCCTTCAACTGCAAATAAAAATTTGATGCCAAACTAGTAGTAAATCTAACATATAGCCATTATTAACATACTACAGTGGCTTTCTGGCCCCATCAAAATCCCTCATTGTCCTAGGTGTTGTACAAACATACAGGAGACAGTCTGCACCAAAGAGCTTAGTCTAATTTAAAACAAGAGGCTGATCAGAGGTGGCTGGGGATGAAGGCAGAGGGTTCCAGTGTTAAGAACACCTGGTCATAGACTAGCTGTGTGCACAGCACAGCTCTCAGATTCAAGGTGATTTTTTTTTTTAAACATTAAATCAGTCTGAACTAATCACCAGCCTAACCATTATCAGTTGGCAGTTTTCTACAGTGAAGCCAATAGTAAGTTTTAAGGAGGGAAGAGTGTTCTCTCTAAGGGGTTAAATGAAAGAAGATGCTTGTGGGAGAAGCCGATCAACAGATGAAGACTGGTCCAGATAGAAGAGCAGAAGGGAAAAGGTAAGAGTGCAATGTGGAAAGTTCAGTAGGACCAATTGCTCATGTAGTGTACATTGTGAAGGACATTAAAAGTAAGAAATCCTATGCTTTTATTTGATATGGTGGCAGCTGTGGAGGGACTTTAGAAGTGATGGATGTAGCAACAGTTTCAGCAGAGCAGAGAAGGTTCTTGTGACCTCCAAGATACTGCTTTCCAGCAATTTCCTAAAGCTAATTCCAAAAATGTGTAGAGGCAAAACTCAAAGCATTATCTTTATTAGCAAAGGTAAAGTAATTCTTGATCTTCGCTGCTGCCTTAGACTCAGCATGTTGAATAAAAATTACAGTTGTGTGCTCAGTCTCATTTTAATTTCTCAGTGAGAAACAGGTCACTAATAGCTGGTAAATTCAGGAAAAAATATCCTACTCCTTCATGTAGGATTTACTGAATCTTTGGAATTCACCATCTCAGGAATTCACTGATATAATGTGGCTGGCTTGAAAAAAGGTTGCATACATTTACTGATGCTAGTTATGTAAGCTAAGGTCCAGGTAATCACATTTTGTGTATCAGGATGTAATCAACTCCATTGTAGGGGTCAGGAAGGAATTTTTTCCCTCCCCACCCACAGATAAAGCACTTTGTAACTGGCTAGATCTCGATCACTGGTTTTTGGTAATCTCCTGAAGCCTCTTGTCCACTTCTGGAAGCCAAAGATAGAATATAGATTCATTGGTTCCAATGACCTGACTGACAAATACTGGCTTCCTGTGAAGCTTTGAAGAATAAACAGGTATTAAAACTTGAGTCAGTATAAGAAATATCGAGAATGAGTTGTCTGGAAAGCTTCAAGGGGAAGTCTGATTAAATAATTGATTCTGAGTCTTCTAATAGTGCTGAAAACTGCTGGTTACCTCTTAATGTTTGAATTGCTTTTGAAAGGTGCTTATTAGTGCTCTACATGCTTTTCATCAGCAACACTCTGGGCTTCTTGTTCATATTGAAAGGGTAACAGGAAACAGATTGGTTTGGACCATTCCTGTTAGAATACAAGTCCATGTGATGTGATATTCCCACACTAGTGTTAGTGCGGTCTCTGCTGGAGACTAAACATGAAGCTGTCTCTGAAATTCATTAGAGCACCTCCTCTTCAGCACTGTTAGAGATTGCCGTAGGGTAAAGGTACACAACCCTTGCACAGTGTCATGTGGTCAGCTCTCCAGGAGCCAGGGCCCTGCCCTTAAAGTGGTTAAATATAAATTACTCTTTTTAAAAACAATTTTCTGTTGAATACCTTTTTTCTTTAAAATAATCCTCTTTAAATTTTATTTGAAATTATGACAAACTGTTAAGGCCTTAATACATAAAAATGAACTAATAATTTATTAAGCCACATCATTGAGCTCTCAAACTATAATTTGGCTAAAGAGTGCTGTTTAACTAGATGCAGAATCGAGGGAAAAGATCTTAACTTTTGAGATCAGTTCAAATTCTATAATTCAGTAAATGACGTTGTGGCATTTAATATCTATTTTCAGTCTTGACAGTTGAGTGAATGCGGGTATTTACATTTTTCCAAATGTAAGTACTTTCAGTTTCTGTTCAGAAAAGATTTAGCCTTAAATATTGTTTGTTTCAGTTTAGTTAGCAGGTGCAGAGAGTTTTTTCTCTTGATTAGTTGGTTCAAATTTCAGAAACTGAATAGGAATTAGAAAAGCAAGAGCGCGCGTGTGTGTGTGGGGGGGGGGGAACAAAACACTTTTCTAACATACTCAGTTTTTACATATTTTTCTTATCAAATGTATGTTGACATATATAATTGCTTAAATATAGATAGTATTATCTCCTGGCTAGCTAAAAGTACCAAACTTAATGGCAAAGTGATATTTAGTTGCCATTCGACATGCTTTAATGTTCATACCAGCCAATTTGAATCTATCTTTAGGAAAATAGATTTTAAGTACAAATGCAAAACAAGATTAAAATTGATTTAAATCAAGGTTTTCTGTTTGCTATTTTAAATTAGATTTTAATTTGCCCAACCTTCCTTTACTTAATTTGTATTTGTTTTCATATATTTACATGAATTTTGTCCATTTGTACTCCCACGATACACTTAATCCCACACTTCTGGGGAGCTGGAGCTTTTAAAAATAATTAAAACTAAGATAAAATTGCAAGAGATGCCACCGCCGACATGTTTTAACCGTATAGCTATCTCCTTCTGTTTCCATTCTTTTTCTATCCCCTTTCCTGCTAAAACCACTTCTTCCTGTTCCTGCCCAAACTTCTTTTTTGCTCTTTGCCACAGTTATCAAAAGAAGTACTTCCCCTTCCCAGACTACTCTCAACCTGGAGTGCTCTTCCTTTCCCTCTTCAACATCCTGACAGTAAAGGGACTGTGCTCTCCTTTAGCCCAGCTGATATTTATTAGATACTTAGCAACTCCTATGCACCTGCCTGAACACTAAGTCACTTCCAGAATTAACAGTGGTTATGAAAACATTTCTTTATTCTACCTTCTGAATTCTGGCAGAGACTGAGAATTGCAGATATATCTATTTGACATGTGCTATGTGCATGTATTAATTGTGGATCTCTTTTTTAAAAGGACTATCATCCTGAAGCAAACTTGAAATAGCACTAACACAAAGTTTACTATGTTTTTGAAATTGATACTGCATTTCTAAAAAGCTTCCTCACAGCCCAGCATCTCCTGTTCTGATCCATATGGAAAATTTTCAAAAGGGCCTAAATGACTAATGCTCCCAAGTCCCAAGGCACTCTGAAAACTTTACCCATAATCCTTTGTGCCATCTTGCAGTTGGGGTTTGTGTAGATCAGTGTCATGGCCAACATGCTGCTGGCAATGCTACAAGACTAAGTAGGAGGAGATGATGATCCGGAACTTACATGCATGCAAAAGTTTCAGTATCTAATCAGTATCAATTTCAGTGGCAAAAACTGCCAATCTGTAGGTTTATGCTTTGTCTAGCTGTTCAGAACTACACCAGCATTAAATTCCCTCCTTTAAAATTCTTCTCTCTCAAGGTCTGATGTCCCTATGCTGCTCATTAATTGTGTTTAAAAAAAACAAAACAAAACCAAAAAACCCCCTCATTGCTGACATGAGCTTGCACAGCCTCTCAAAACTAACTGTACATTACTGCCCTCAAGTGTTGTGTTGATTGGGGAAAAGGGTCAGACTTGAACATGAAATAATAAGGTAGGGAGAAGAGTGAAACTTTTTTGGGTCACTGGCCCTCATCAGACCAAACACTTATCATTCATTAGCAAAATCGTTTGTGGTTTGCCCTTTTGCCACATCTGTTGTTGCTTTCTCAGGCTGCAGAGCCTGCAATTAGAGTTCATTAGATACCTTGTCAATCATGGGACTCCAGAAGTCCCGCCTGAAAGAAACTGTGCATGGTGCTGGTAATGTGCCTTGGCCTGGAATGCTCTGCTTAGCATTTAATTAGTAATGATTTGTAAACAGACTACTCGCAGGCTGTCAGAATGCACAAGATAACTTTAAAATCACTTTGAAAAAAGGAAGCGGCTATATTTTAAGGATAATTAACTTAAATTAGAACAGTTTTCAAGCAGGCTTAAGCAGGAAGCTGGTATAACTGAAGCCTTTAAATGTGTATTTGACAGCAGTCCATGGTATATGTTGGTATGTAATAAGAAATACTGTATTTGTCATTAAACTGTTCAGTGCACACTTAAACTGAATTGCCATGAAGATGAACTAAGTGGGATGACCTGAAAACATTAATACAATTCTTATAACAGTACCTGGTATGTATTTACTGTAACCCATAGCCTATATTGGCTCAATACTTTATTCCCTTAAGTTGATATTTTCATTGTTTGTGAGGAAAATTACTTGTGCAGTCAACAAATTCTCTTTACCTTCTAATTTAAAAAAAAAAAAAAATCCTTCTAAAACAGGCATGCCTTGACTTTCTTCCATCGCACCAAATTGGCAAGCAGATTCCTCTAGGAAAGAAAGATAGTGAATGAAACCTCTTCTGGGTGATACAGTTAATTTGTAGCATGAGTATGATCAAATTTTTTGATCAATAACAGGATGTCAGATTTGGGTGAGGAAAGGGGAAAGAAACTGGTCATCTTCATGCTTAGCCATCCAACTACTCGAAAACTGTACTATCTTAACGTGCTCAGAGTAATACCTAAAAATATGACCGAAAAGCCTTCTGAGGACAGTCTAAAAGTTGATGCCCATTGAAATGAAAAGGAGCAGTTGTCACCTTTTTGAAACAGTATTTCTGAATCACTTGCTTGTGGCAGGAGAACATTCTATGGATGCACACTTTGTTTTAAAGTTTCTGTCCTTGCGTGTTGACTGTCTGCAGGAGCTTCGTTTCTGCAGACTGTTCCCCAGAGGAGTGCTGACCTGGTATATTACTGAGCACAGTGTTAATGTTTCCCTCCTTATGGGAAGCGAACATGGTAGAAAGAAAAATGTGGATCAAGAAGCAGCTCCAATGCTGCATGTATGGCTCCAAGATATTTAAAAGATGAAGTGTGCTCTGATTTAGTTTAAGCAGTTCTAGTGTTGATGATGAATGCATGGCTAATTCCATTCTTCTTTGGGTATGGGAGAACATGCGCTTGAGGACCCAAGTTATAACTGCAGTGTTAAATGGGAATCTGATATGAAATGAGTCCGTGGCCCTCCTTAATCTGGGAGGATTATTTTTTATTAAAATACTTCAGCTCTACAGATCTTCCCATTTCTTTTAAACTGGTAGAGGCTGGTATTAACCTGGATTCCCCCTCTAGCACTGTCGCTAGGTTATCACTGCTTGCTTTAGTGGGGTGCCTGACTAAGCTTTTGGAAGCTTGCTTTGTCAGGAAGATATAGTGAGGGCTAATGCTCTTTCTAAACATCCTGTCTAATCAGATTTTCCACTAGTGCCCCTGTGCCTGAAGGATTTTCCTATTGAATACTTAAATCTAGATGTAGGCCTGGCTGGATTTTTTTAAAATCTAAATTGTACATGTATAGGTTGAGATAATTTGGATCCTGGGAAACAGGTAATATTTCCCCTGTAAAATTAAAGGATTTCAAATAAAAGCAATACACTTTGGAGAGCACAGGAAGTATTGTTACAACTTGTTGGCTGCAGTAGACCGGCAGATTGGCCAAGAGAAGTGGTTTTGCTCACAACTTTATCAATATTTCAGGTAAAATTGCTTTATAGGTGATATGCCAAAACAAAAAAAGTGCTTGAATCTTTTTTATTTGCTTTGCTTTATGAGGTTCAACAAGTGGTTTAGACTTTTACAGTAGAAAATCAGGGTTTTTTCTGCTGTAGAAGAATCTCTAAAATGATAATGAGAGAAAATACCTCAACAGTGAAAGTTGAGTCTGAGTGCTTGTCTAAATGGGGAGCCGGGAGGAGGGAATGCACCAATAGATACCATTAGTTATACTCGTTTGGACACTCTAGTCTACATGGGGAGTTAAGTGAGTATAGTTATGCTGGTAACGTCCTCATGCAGACAAGCCTTCAGATGGGCATGAAATTTTAGTCCGTTTTAAACTATTTCTAAACACCTATAACATTAATGATTCTCCTTTTAGAGAAATGAGATCTTTGTTATCTTCCTTCCTTTCAATTGAGGTAATGAAAATAATAAAGATGCTCTGAAACTTCAGTGGATCAGCTTGTGAAAGTGCAAGACCATAGTTGATATTCTTAGTGTTCCCAAGGAGGAAAATGAGCAAATTTAACAATTTATACATCAAAGCAAAAAGGTACAAGCGTAACTGTAATAACAAAAACCCTAATTTACTGTAAAGGAGGGTGATTAACAGTCTTTGCCTTGATTTGAAGTCATAATTGAGGTACCTGCATGATGGAACACCTTTTCAACAGATGGGGATGTATCAGAGGCATGTTTGAGTAGATGGTCCTGCTTGGTGTTAGTTAGTAATCTTATTCAGTTGAAGGCTTGGTATCACGTTGAGGGCATTACCCATTACATATAGCCTGAAGTACTGTGAATACTTTCTCTTCTCTTTAAATGTAAGCCCTGTGTGCTATTGCTGCCTCTCTTCCATTCATGCTCCAACCTGCAGTGCAGCAACAAATTCCAATACAAGTTAAGCACATACAGTTGAATAGGGCAGTGGTGGGCACCAGGATGCATTGATGTCGAGGAACTTCTATAAATACGCTGAGGCATAGTGTGACTCTGCTCTGATTCTCCAAAGTTGGTTGGGGAAGCTAAATGGCTCCTTGTTGACAATGGTGTCCTCAGAAACTAGAATTTATTTAAACCATTCCCTTAAGCATGCCCTCACTCCAGAAAGGAACAGGAGATTAGACTGCTCCATAGGCTCTGCTGGCAGTTCCCTAATAAAAGGGCATCTGAGCAATGTTCACAGTGCTTCCACTACACACCTTTTTCTTCTTTTTCAGGCGTTTACCACTTAGCAAGTCTCCCACTAGACTGAAAGCAGTCTGTGTCTGCACAGAGTACTCGGGCAGTGTCCAAGAAAGCGGTTTTGTAGTCAGAACACTGACAAATGTTTGGGCTTGTATTCAACTTTAATGTGAGCCTTTCTCCAGCCTGAGTGATTCTTTCAGTTTCAAGATGGATTTGTATTTGGCAAGGACAAACAGTTGTTGTCGTATTTATGTTGGAACTCTCATGTGGTGCAGAAGGTTTTATGGCTGCCTATAGTCTCCATAAAACACACTATGGATAGTCACTTGTGAATTTTTTTTATTTATCCCTCAATGGATAAAAACTTGAAAAATAGCATGGACGGCACTTATTAAACAAGTCCGTGGACAACGGATACATTTTAATGGCTCTATGGCAAATTGATTTTATCTCACTAAATTAGTACATCCAATCCAGGGTATCTAGTTTTTCTGGCTTCTGTCATTTTTAATTATTTTTTTTTAAGGATAGATGTGATTTGCTTAGAATAATCCACTTTAAGTGGAGATTTCTCCTACATGCACAAAATTGAGTTCTGTCATTGATTGCTCGGTGAAACTTCTTTTGCAGTGTAAAATTTGAAGTAAATTTAATGGCACCATTGTGGGATTTGTATCCATGGAACCTGGCTTACACACAGATATAAAAATGAATATAATAATTCCTCTTAAAAGAATGCTTTTTAGATCCCTTTCAATTTAGAATTCTCTAAAATTGCCTATTTTGTGGGGTGACTAGTCTGTTCTGAACCTTAAAACTGGGAGCTTGTCTGTGCTAAAAGTTTTGCAGCTTTCAATGTCTAAAGTGGTAAATCCCCTAATAGGAATGCAGTTATACAAGTTGGAGGTGCTTTACTGACTAGTGTAGTTTCAGTTCCCATCCCAGTATAAGCACACTTAACCAGCATGACTGCATCTACACTTGGGTTCTGACTGGCATAACTGTCAGCAAAAAAACAAAATGGGAAAAAACACACACACACAACCCACATACCCTTTCCTGATACTGTTAAACTTAAGCATAGACCAATCTTAACTCTTGGAGATGGTTTTCCAGAAATAATTCTTCCTGCTGTTGTTAATCCAGACAGAGGAAAATTTACTGCTAGCTGTTAACTTAAATTTGTTCATTCTTCAACAATTTAAACTCTATATTTATTGTGTACATAGTCATGAATATTACTTTGCTCATAACACCACTTGCTTAAGATGCTATTGAAGCAGTTTATCAAAACTTAATTGAACTTCAAAACACCTCTCTGCAGTACTCAAGGAGTGTTGAATCCATTTAATAGGTGAATGAATCACAAATTAAAATTGTGAGACAGTGCACTAAGATAGCAGCTGGTTAGACAGTCTTGTGCTCTAGCTGCTATATATACTCTTTTTGTCACTGACATACATTATCTTTTTAAAGATGTTCAGCCCTGATCTGCTAAATACCTGAAAACAAAATAGTAAATGTGTACAACACAAGTTTCTTGATCTTCAGAAAGATAGTCACCAGTGCAATGGCTCCATCTTTTCAAGTACAGTTTTTATTTTATTTTCACTGGTTTTGGCAGGCTGCCCAGAAATAAACATCAATTCTAGGCGGGGACTATAAATAGTTCTCAAATTCATATTACAGCAGAAGAGTGAGAAATTTGAATTTTGTGTTGGATTTACCTAACCTAGGAAAGCAAATTAAAAGGTACTAATTATGATAAAAATGCAGAGGAAGAACCACTTACACTAAAATTTCGTTCCCATGAAATAGAATTTATCTACATTCTTGAATTGTGGGCAGCAGAATTGGACACAGTATTATGGAAGCAGTTGTACTGATGCAAAATATAGAGGTAAATAACCTCTCTACTTTTACTTGAGATACCCGTGTTTGTGCATCCAAGGACTGTATTAGCCCTTTTGACTACAGCATCACACTGGAAGCTGTTGTTCAGCAGATCATCTACCATGACCCAAAACTCAGTGTCACTTGCTTCCCAGGATAGTCTCTCATTGTATCTGTATGACCTACATTTTTTGTTCCTAATGCATATGTTTATATTTAGCTATATTAAAATACATGTTTGCGTATGCCTTGCTTACTAAGTGATCCAGATCACTCTACCAGTTACTGTCCTTGTCCTTATTCACTCCTCTAATTTTTGTCATCTGCAAACTGTTACTTTTTTTTCTTGCTCTTTAATAAAAATATTAAATAGCATAGGGCAAGAGTAGATGCTTGCAGGATTCCCACAGAAACATTAGTTCAGTGATTCCTTGTTCACAATTATGTTTTGGAAACTATCAGTCAGCTATCTTTTAATCCATTTAATGTTTGCTGTTAATTTTCTCTCTAGTTTTTTAATCAAAATGTCGTGGCACCAAGTCAAATGCCTTACATAAGTCTAAGTATCCTAGATGAATACTATTACCTTTATAAACCAAATATGTAATAATAAAAAAATCATAGTTAGTGTGATTGCTCATGGGATGGGTAATTGGTATAGAGGCCTTCACCTGTAGGTAATTCGTCAAAATCTAGGGCAGGCTGGGGCCTGCCAGATGGCAATCTTCAGCTTTTCAGTGGGTTACATGGAATGAGGTGGTGCTTCAACAACTAGGACTTTGTTGCCAGTCACAGGAAAAAGGCCAAGGATATTATGGGTATGAAGAGTAATCTACCGTAACTCTTTAAATGTGGTCCCTAGAGGTCAGAATTGAGGTCTATTTCCAGTGCTCTGCAAATAACGTCACACAGCCTATGATGTATCTGTTCTGCACCGAGCAATACATAATCAGGTCTGCAGGGTTGTCAGACAAGCACCTTTCTATGGTAGTAAATTCATTTTAACTATATAGCATTTAGTTTTACATTTAATACAGCTCCTTCCAACCCACCTCACATGTAAATGATATTCTCAACAGCCACCTTTACACATCTGGTCTTGAGCATCAAAGTCCATTTGAGTCTCACTTAATAAACAAAGTTTGTGTAGAATTTGTAAGCATGGACATATGATGGATCAAATTAAGGTTTAGTAGCATGTGTGGATTTGTGGGAATGACTTTAGTGGTGGTTTATAAGCACAAGATGAGTGGAGCCAGGCTTCCTTTTCAAGTTTCCGCAACATCCGTTAAGCTGTATCTGTATTCTGCTGGAACAGGAAATTCTAAGGCTGCGGAATGACTCAGTAGAATTATAATGAAATTTTAGTATATGCTGGCCTAAAATGGAAGGAGTTCAGTCTGAACTGGGTGGTATGCCAAAATGATCACTGGTATGAAAGTGCCAGCTAAGTGTTGGCTGTTCTTTGCATCCAAGTGGTTTTCTGATTGATGTTGACAATCTTTTTCACTTCCATACAGTGACATAAGTCTTATAAGAATTCAAATAAAAATAAGAGCCTTTAAAGACTTCAGTGCAATTAAAATGTTCTGTTTTTAAATTTGAGATTTTTTTTTTTATTTTAAGAGTTGCATACATCTTGCATCTCTGCAGACACCTGGATGTTGTAGAATCTAATTCATAGGGCAGACAGGTTCAAGTGCATAGTCTGCTGGGTTTTTTTTTAAACTCCATCAGGCTGGAGCTAATAGTACTTCAATGAGCCTTCCTTTCCAGCTCTCGTTATTGGGTGAAATTCATCTGACTTTTAACACCACCAAATTTTGCACATATTTTCCAAAATGAGTTTACTGTGGAGGGCAGGTGGACATTGTAATTTGATTTTTAAGCATAGACAGGTATGCTGTTTATATGCAAATTAAGCAACTCTACATTCATGACATTAAAATTACAGTTGTAAACACTGAAGTCAGTAAAGGCACAAATTAAGGCCTTTGTAGCAACCTAACTCACTCAGATTACAAACTTAATATTTCAGATGAATGGCTACATTCCTAAATATATCTTTAATACACAGGGGGCAGAATTCTACTGTCATGCACATCCAGCTCCACTAGAAATTGCCTGGGTATATCACAGGGCAAACTGGGGGCCTATATATATGTAATGTAAGATTATTATTCACGTTAACTCTTGTTTTTCCATCAATGCACAAACTTTTTCTTAAAACCATGTATCTAGATATAAAATCTGCTCTTTACGTCCTTTTAGTTCTTGATTATGCAGTTTATTCTGTTGGTCAAGCAGTGTATTAGGAAGGAACAATTATTGGGCTGACTGGCTGCCATAGAAGGTATACAGTTTCAGCCTGGACACAGGTGATCACTTGTACTGCTGATATGAAAATGGTTAACTTAATTAAAACTTTGTCCAAATACCTGGCTCACTAACTTAGTGAAGAATATTGTTACACAGAAGACAACAGAATCCTTGTTCAACCAACATCCACTATTATATGGTGGTCTCCTTTTCATTCAGTTTCTTTCCTTTGTACTACTCATTATGTACCCACTCTTTCCAAAAAAAAAAAAAAAAAAAAAAAAAATTACCACCACCTCATTCAATAGTACATGCTTGTGAATAGCAATGCCATTAAATCCCAGTTCGAACAGCTGAATTTGGGCCCTAGAGACTTGCCTTTTGTGTTTTTTATTTACTTTGGGGGTTGATCTCCATATACCAACATGTAAAGAGGCAGTCATACCTACTTGAATACCTATCTGCAGAAGTGAGGCTACTTTAGGAGTCTCAAACTGTGCAGAGGGGGCCAAACTTAAATTTTAATTGTGGTCATTGGGCCACAATATGAAGTTAGAATTATATACTCAGCTCAGTGCAGGGCAGAACTTCTACGGATGTTAATGGGGAAACTTGAACAGAGATAAAGGGTAGAGTATGACCTTTATGTAGAAACTGAATTGAGTTATTTTGTTCATACTTTGTCCCGTTCAGTATCACTAACTGGGGAAAATAAGTTCACCTTTTGGGACTCACTATTTTTTTTTTGCCTTTTTAATTCTGCCTTTTTCCTCCTTCCTCTTTCCTGTCAGTGTCCCACTTTCTTCTGCATTTCCTTTCTTGTAACTATACCCAGTTCCCTCTGTGTATTTTCATCCCACCTGCTTTCCCCATCCATATGCTGAAATGATACGCTTAGTGTAATCAGGTTTTCCACTTAATACCCCAGTAAGACGAATGGAGGGTATAGGTAAGGGGTTCATAGCACAGAATCTTTGATTCAGGCTGTCTGGTAAATTCCAGATGAAACTAGATCAATTAACCTTCCAGTGCAAGTTGAGTTTCTTTGCAACCATGAGGCCTGGAAACTTTGTTTAAATGAAAATTTATTCTACACAATCTGAATATGCTGTCATGTAAGTGCTGGGGCTGGGCTGGGGCTGCAACAGTCTTAAAGTGGGAGGAGAGGGGAGGGGAAAGCGATTTAATGAAAGGTACTATTTTATATAAAATACTAACCCAAGGATTAAATTATTGCTGTATTTATTTAGCATCTGTCCTGAGCATCTTAAATTTAGCATCTTATTTTGTTAGAGGAACTACTAGTCTGAGCTCTGCAGAAGACCCATCCGTGCCTATTGGAATACGCCAATCCTAGTGCACATGTTGCTGAAACATTTAAAGCTACAAATAACTTGTTCAGACAGTTTGGAACACCACGTCACAATATAAGCAGCTCCACAATATGGAATGTGAAGGCCGATGTGCTAAGTATGCCTGTAACCCACTCTGGGAAAAGTAGTGTAGCAGCTGTTCTATGGTTGATGTAATAAATACTATAAAATGACTGTCCCCAGCACTGTATTAAATCTCTCAATATTCTTCTGGAGTGGAAAAGTGTCATTTTATTCCTGTGGAAACTGAGGCATAAATTTCCTTGTTTAAAGTCACTTAGGAAGTCTATGCCAGAACCAGGGATAGAATCCAGTAAGTGCATCATTACGATTGATTACCCATTATGGCTTGCAGAATAACTCTTCCACAACACATCTAAGGAAGATGAAAAGATTGCAATTCTTATAAACATTTAAGAAACTTTAATTATGTGTAGATGCACAAGCTTGGGTCAGACAATGTAACCATGCTGGGGCCCAGAAATGGTTTGATTTCAGTCAGAAAGATGAGAAATTCAGGCGAAAGATTGAGCCTGCCTCTACAGTAGTCCAGTTGTGCAGGCAGTACTGCAAATAATCTCCAAAGGGTGGATAATTCTGTGCCCATATTACTCTTTAAAGTGAAACTTTATCCTTAACACTTAACGCCTGAATTGTTCTACCTTTTTGAGGGTTTAAATTGCTTCTTAATATTGCTTTGAGATGTCTGCAGGATTATAAACTTTTTAAAATCCCTTCATAGGGCTTTAGGCACTAAAGTAAGCTTCACAACATGCTTGTTAGGTTGTCATTATCTTATTTGACAGGTGGGGAAACTGAGGGACATAAAGAAATGCCAGCTTTCATTAGTTTCTCTAAAGGTAAAAGTAGTTGATTGTCCTGGAAAACTCTGCCATTTTTTTTTTTACAGTTAACAGTTCTATTCAGGTTCTTATACCATGCTCATTGCCGTAGTATCTGAGTGCTTTAAGTGACATGACTAATATGTCATGTGATATTTGTTCTTTCATCCTCTTCGGAGGGAGAAAAGTTTTTTTTGGTTATGGTTTTTATTTATATACATATGTTGCTATGTATCCCTTACAGAAAGCAATGTCAAAGAAATGCGCTTTGCACTTCAGAGAGGAAGGTGGTGAGGTTTATGATGGTCTTCAATTCCTGGGGAAGTTTTGTCCTTTCTCTCTCTGGCCCCAGAGAAAGTTCTGTTTCCTGCACGGATGAGCTTTACCCTTATTGTAGAGAGTTTCACTGGCCCAGAGGAGAAAATTTTTTGATCATTGTTTCATCCCAGACCTTTAGGCAATCTTTTAGTTAAGAATGTGCCTTTAAAAGTGGTACAATCACACTTCTGTGTTTGTGTTCTTTTTTTCTAAATGGTCTCACAAATACAGAGAAATTGCAGTTGCATCTTCGCCTGTGCTGATTTTGCAGATATCAACATGGCTGTGTAGCAACTAATTTGCAGTGGAATTAACTCTGTCTGCTGTGTCCTTTTTAAACTAAGCTTAGTTTTGTCTGTTTGAAGAATTGTAAAGAGACTTCTTCTGGCCTCCTACTGTGCGTGCATTTTATGGCTTTTTCCACACAAAACTGATAGGAACAGAAGTGGATTGGAATTGGAGTCTGGGAAGAATGCCATTCTTCTCCAGATAATGTTTTCATGACTATTACTCATCTAAATGGGCAACAAAATGTACAGTGTGTTTCTAGATTCTTATCTCTAGGGGATGGGCACTTGGCCATAAAGCAGATCGGAAGATGAAATGTGTGCAGCTGGCCACTTTTAGGAGGTAGAGGGAGTATAGTTCTTGAAGACAAAGGCACTTTGGATTGTACAGTACATGTGTCTGAAATTGCTGTGTGTTTCGCCAAAGAGTTAGTCTCAAGTTGCTATCTTTGCCTGAATAACCATTGTAAAACTTATAGCTAATGGAGAAGAGGAGGAAGAGACAAAGTAGAACCAGATGCGCACATGTACACAAATACCTCATTTCACTTAGTTTGTGGCATGATGTGCCACATAAAAAGCTCTCGGGGGATAAGAGGGAAGGTCCTCTCCTGGATCAGTAACTGGTTAAAAGATAGGAAACAAACGGAAGGAATAAATGGTCAGTTTTCAGAATGGAGAGAGGTAAACAGTGCTGTCCCCCAGCAGTCTGTACTGGGACCAATGCTGTTCAACATATTCATAAATGATATGGGAAAAGGGGAAAACAGTGAGGTGGCAAAACTTATAGATACAAAACTACCTAAGATAATTAAGTCCAAAGCAGACTGTGAAGAGTTACAAAGGGATCTCACAAAATTGGGTGACTGGGCAACAAAATGGCAGATGAAATTCAATGTTGATAAATGTAAAATAATGCACGTTGGAAAACATAATCCCAAGTATACATATAAAATGATTGGGTCTAAATTAGCTGTTATCACTCAAGAAAGAGATTTTGGAGTCATTGTGGATAGTTCTCTGAAAACATCCACTCAATATGCAGCAACAGTTTAAAAAAAAAAAAAAAGCTAATGATGTTGGGAATCATTAGGAAAGGGATAGATAAGAAGACAGAAAATATCATGTTACCTCTATATAAATTCCTGGTATGCCTACATTTTGAATACTGCGTGCAGATCTGGTTGCCCCATCTCAAAAAAGATGTATTGCAATTGGAAAAGGTGCAGGAAAGGGGCAACAAATGATTACGGTATGGAACAGCTTCCATATGAGGAGAGATTAACAAAACTGGGACTGCTCAGCTTGGAAAAGAGAGAACTAATGGAGGATATGATATAGGTCTATAAAATCATGACTAGTGTGGAGAAAGTAAATAAGGAAGTGTTATTTACGCCTCAAAACACAAGAACTAGGGGTCACCAAATGAAATTAATAGGCAGCAGGTTTAAAATCAACAAAAAAGTAATTCCTCACATAACGCACAGTCAACCCGTGGAACTCTTTTTCCAGAGGTGGTTGTGAAGGCCAAGACTATAACAGAATTTAAAAAAAAGAACTAGGTATGTTCATGGAGGACAGGTCCTTCAATGGCTATTAGCCAGGCTGGGTAGGGATACAAAACCAAGATGTGAAGTGTCCCCAGCATTTGTCTGCCAGAAGTTGGGAATGGGCAATGGGATGGATCACTTGATGATGACCTGTTCTGTTTGTTCCCTCTGAAACATCTAGTAATGGCCACTGTCAAAAGACAGGGTACTGGGCTAGATAGACCTTTGGTCTGTTCCAGTTTGGCTGTTCTTATGACACTTCTGATTTGTATCGCCTGTGTGTGACCAACTTCTTAGAGTATTATATATGTTCAATTTTGGAAAAATGAAACCGTTTCTTCTAGAAAATGCTCACTTCATTTTTTACTCAGCTACTGTGTTAAATACTTTCTCTTAAACTGCAGTTTTGGGTCCCTTGTCCCCTAGAAATAGCTGAGTCTCCTAGCTTGAACCTTTGTGTATATCCTATATCTCAGGACGTGACCAAAGCACATGAATGCTGAAATTATCTAATCTGCCTTTTTAAGGAGGGAGGGGGAATGAGGTGATGCAGTCCCATTGAGAGCATGGCTACTTCATAACCTCTAGTTAATTTGTATGTGGTGCCCAGTACAGCTTGTTGAATTTACTTCCTCTCTTGAATTTCTAGAGGAAATTTATTTAAAAAGAAAAATTGAATCCATTTGTGTTTAACCTGACTTGTTCATTGGTGACTTGTTAGACAAGCTATGCAGACTAAAGACTTCTACACCAAGTGGGCATACAGCCAATCTTCTGTATCATACAGTAGCGAGCAGCTGCTGACACTCAGATCTAAAATTTAAGGAAATATCATATAAGCCATTTACATGTATTGGGAAATATTCTCAAATGTTGCTATTGGAGCCCTTGACTCAAATGTCAAGTATTAAAAGTAATAGGCAATAATATAGCTAAATAGCTCCCACAACTTCCATACATTAGCTATATCAAACCACAGATGCTTCAAAGTAGGAAAACGGGTGTTTTACAGCTGGGATTTTTCAAAGGACCTAGGATCCCAAATCCCTGGGGTTCCTTTAAAAATCCCAGCCTACTTTTTCACATGCATTTTTCAAAACGTTTTGAACCCTATAGCTAACCGTTTGAAAGGGATGCAGGTAAGCTAGCTTTGACGTTTGAGCTAACAGTGGAAAAATCAAATACCTCTCAAAAAAGGGAAAAGTCAAGGTGATCTCACATGATGTGGGCAATATATCATGATGCTGCTAGAGCAAGTCAGTCTCATTTATTTGACTGCACTGTCCTGTTATTTGTAAGGGTGTGAAAAGCGTATCCTGACAGTCAATGTTCTTTTAATTATTTTCTCACGAGTGCAGCCACAGCAATGATACTTCCATTTACAATTTCATTTTCTATAGATATGAACATAAGGTTTTTAAAGTTTTTGCTAAAATCTTCCCTTCTAATGAGTATAATGCAGTACTATCATAGCATACTAAAACATTGCAATCTTCGTTTAAAGCCGCTTTTTTAATTTAATGTAGGTGTAACTAACACCCTTTCCCCTCACCACCATATTTAGATATATTTTTTATGTGACAGCCAAGACCAGTCTGATTTCACCCTATATAATCAATCTCCTGTTACTAATGTTCCTGTCCTGTCCTTTTCTTTTTCTTTTCTTTTTTTAGAGTTATTTATTGAATAAATAAAGGTTTGTAATTTATCCTGTCTGGGATACTTTCAGAAGATTACATGTATTATCATTTTACATAGTGACTTCATGCCAGCATGAAATTGTATTTTTTATATTTTAACAGTAACGTTCACTTAAATGTATATGTAAGGAAGAAGAAACAATAGCAGAATCTTTAAAAGCTCTTAAATAAATCCAAGCAACTTAAATCTTGTCTGTCTTAATTATGTAGGTGACATCAAACAGTATTTACATCTCAATGTTATGCTTTTGTTTGTCCCTTAAACAAATTCTAGAACTCCTTCCCTCCCACGCACCAGTGAAATAAATGTAAGATAAACCAATTATGTTTAATTTTAATAGTGGCTTTAGGAAGTATTTTGATGATTAGCCACCAGACTGAATATGGCACACTCTAGCATGGCAAATAGCTATTCTAAACTGCATACAGGGGAGATGGAGTTGGTATACTAAGGAAACTACTTGAGTGGGCAGACACTATTCTAAATTTGGCAGCAAAGAGAAGGTTGATATTGCTGGTGTGGCTTAAGTCAGCTTTTGAGCAAGAGATCAGGGGAAATAACTTGCTTGCTTACTTGTGCTGATGCTTACACCAGCTTTATGCTGCAAAATGTCATCACATCTTCCCTGCAGTATGTCAAAAATTCTTTGCCATGCATACTCTGATGATGATTTGTTCTTTTCCCCAGATAAAGCACAGAGTGGCAGCTGGGATTATGTATCCATTTAAAAGCTGTATGTGTAGCAGATATATTTGATATTTTTTATTAGCCAGCTTACTAATGTTTGGCAAGCTGCCTGGAAAATAGTCTAAACTCAACCCAGAGCGGGAGCCTGTGAAAAATAAGTCCTAGTGCATGGACAGCTTATTCTCTTAGCAGCTCTCTGGTTTCCACTCCATTATAAATATTTACTTTTATTCATCAGTCCTCAACAATTGCTTCACTGGCCTTTGTTGGCAAGAAACTAACACTGAGAATGTATGTATTTAAATTTACACCACACCAGTGGCTAGATAATGAAGTTTGAAATTATTTGGAGGGTGGAGGGCAATAGGGTAGAAAAAATCATAAGTGCAACTTTTTGTGGGGAGTAAAGAATAAAGAAATTTTTAAAACCGTGTGAAGATGAGATATCAAGTTGTGGACAGACTTTTAAACTTCACCAATCTCAGAACCTGTAATCAGTAGAGAAGAGAAGCTAGCCCCATTTAATCTTAATATTGTTTGCCTCCCTCCTCTTCTTTCATTATTAGGTTCCAAGTCTCTGTGAAGATCTCCTGTCTTCTGTTGACCAGCCGTTGAAGATTGCTCGAGATAAGGTGGTGGGAAAGGATTATCTATTGTGTGACTACAACAGAGATGGAGACTCATATAGGTGAGCTCATATTCCAAGAATGCAGCTGATCTCATGGAAGGCTCACTGTGCAAATCATTACTGAAGGACATCACCACTTCCCCTTCTTCCTTTTTGTTTTTGAGCTGAGCTGAGATTGACCTCAGCTTGCTAATGAAGCGCCTGATTCTGTACCTTTGTATAAATACATCAGAGGGATAAATACCAAGAAGGGAGAGGAATTATTTAAGTTCAGGACCAATGTGGATACAAGAACTAATCGATGTAAACTGGCCATCAGGAAGTTTAGACTTGAAATTAGTCAGAGAGGAGTGAAGTTCTGGAACAGCCTTCCCAGGGGAGCAGTGGGGGCAAAGAACTTAGCTGGCTTCAAGGCTGAGCTTGATAAGATTATGGAGGGGATGGTATGATGGAATAGCCTAATTTGGCAGTTAACTGATCTTTGACTACTAGCGATAAATATGCCCAATAGCCTATGATGGGATGTTAGATGAGGTGGGTTCTGAGTTACTACAGAGAATTCTTTCCGGCTATCTGGCTGGTGAGTCTTTCCCACATGCTCAGGGTTTGCTGATTGCCATATTTGGGGTTGGGAAGGAATTTTGCCCCATGGCAAATGGGCACAGGAGTGGGTGGGTGAGGTTCTGTGGCCTGTGTTTTGCAGGCAGTCAGACTAGATGATCATAATGGTCCCTTTTGACCTTAAAGTCTGTGAGTCTATAATACTTTACTATGTAAGTAGTCCCAACAGTATCAGTGGAACTTCCTTGTAGTATGATGTTGCCCAACATGAGTATGGGTGGAAGAATCAACTCCTAAGATTTCCTGCCTCTCTACTCAGCACTAGAAGACCATTGAGTTAATCTTCAAAGAACCTGGCAATATTGCCACTAGTCTGATATCTGTGGGAGAGCCTCTACACATTGTGGTAGGAGTAAGGCACATTTTAGCTCAGATGATGCACTAGGTAGCTTGCTCCTGAGTCATAGAATCATAGAATATTAGAGTTGGAAGGGACCTCAGGAGGTCATCTAGTCCAACCCCCTGCTCAAAGCAGGACTAACCTCAGCTATATCATCCCAGCCAGGACTTTGTCAAGCCTCAGCTTAAAAACCTCTAAGGATGGAGATTCTACCACCTCCCTAGGTAACCCATTCCAGTGATTCACCACATTCCTAGTAAAAAAGTTTTCCTAATAGCCAACCTAGACTTCCCCCACTGCAACTTGAGATTGCTGCTCCTTGTTCTGTCAACTGCCACCACAGAGAACAACTTAGCTCCATCCTCTTTGGAACTTCCCCTTCAGGTAGTTGAAGGCCATTATCAAATCCCCCCATTCTTCTCTTCTACAGACTAAACAAGCCTAATTCCCTCAGCCTCTCCTCATAAGTCATGTGCTCCAGCCTCCTAATCATTTTCGTTGCCCTCTACTGGAGACTCTCCAATTTGTCCACATCTTTCCTGTAGTGGGGGCCCCAAAACTGGACCCAGTAGTCCAAATGTGGCCTCACCAATGCCGAATAGAGGGGAATAACCACTTCCCTTGTTCTGCTGGCAATGCTCCTACTAATGCAGCCCAATATGCTGTTAACAGTGTGCCCTGATTGCCAAGAAGGCTGACTTTCATCCAGCTTCTTGTACACTGTAACCCCCAGGTCCTTTTCTGGAGAACTGCTGCCTAACCAGTTGGTCCCCTGTAGCAGTGCATGTGATTCTTCTGTCCTAAGTACAGGATTCTAGTTGGACCTCCATCAAATTTCTTTTAGCCCAATCCTCCAATTTGTCTAGGTCACTCTATATCCTATCCCTGCCCTTCAGTGTGTCTACCACTCCCCCCAGCTTAGTGTTATCTGCAAACTTGCTGAGGGTGCAATCCACTCCATCCTCCAGATCATTAATGAAGATGATGTAGAAAACTGGGTCCAGGACCGACCCCTGGGGCACTCCGCTTGTTACCAACTGCCAACTAGACATTGAGCCATAGTGTGGCCCTAGTAGATTCGATGAAGTTCGTGGGGCTGGTCACATGCTTAAGCATCTTGCTGAATTGGGGTGGATGCAAAGGGGATTCCTCTGGGCTCTGTACTCTTTATCATCCAGTTCCATTTTAGAGAATTAGCTGACTATCTAAGGGAACACTACTTATGCTGTATGTAGGTGATGTATTGTGGTCTCCAAAGTAGAAGATCTCTGGAGTAGAGGACAGTGGGAGAAATTAAAGATGATGGCACTCAGTTAAAACAAAATTTTCTTCGAGTACTTGCTCATGTTCATTCTACAACCCTCCCTCCTTTCTCCGCTGATGGAGTTCTGACAAGAAGGAACTGAGAGGGAGGGGGGCCGGTGGCACCCTATATACCGGCGCATTTGAGCGCCGCTGCAGAGGGCACCAGAGCCGGCCCCATGGCTACCACTGAGGGAAAAAGTTCTCCGGCACTGGTGCATGTGGTGCGTGCACACATCTAGTGTGGAATGGACATGAGCAACACATCTCGAAGAACCACAGTTACATAAGATTAGTAACCGTCTTTTCTAATTGTACAGCTCTAGCTGAGTCTCCATACTAGGAGGGAAATTTAGACTGGCATTTTTAAAGGGGCCAAGTGTGTTTTGGGCACCTAAGATTAATAGCTCTTTTTGAAAATCCCAGCCTAAGTTTTTTGCATGCTGCTAAAATCTCCTTCCCATGACTAATGTTCACTGTGGACTAACTACTTAGATACTCCATAATATACAGAAGAGGGATTTTTCTGAATGATTGTGCAAGAAAACAGTCATTTTGGAGGGGGTTTGATTATGACTTCTACCCAATTCTGTGTACCCATACTGAAAACTATGAAGGCGCAAAATCTGGGTTCTCCAGTAACTCATTTGGGTTTTTTGATCTCTTTACAATTCTTCTTTACATTTTGGTCCTAATGCTTTCAGAGAAAGATCCTTTGCTCTAAATTTCAACCAAGAGCAAATTGTGCCAGCACTACAAATCAGTGACTGGAGGATCACAATGGAAATATTTGCAGAGCCTTAACTATAGTCTTGCCAGATATGACTTAATGAATTTCCATACAGAAAGGAGCCTGGGTTTCTTTGCATTAGAATGGTACAATGACGGTGTCTGGTGTGCAAGATGCCAGTCTGGATGTAATCATTTTTTTTTTTTAATATTTCTGTATTACAACTTGGTATTGGAATTGAACTGCAGATAATGGTAATCAGTAGTCCAGCACTTGAAATTTTGTTTCCTTTTATCCAATACCTACTTATTTCTAATGATTGTAATAATAGTGTGTAGTCCCAAAGATTTCATTGAGAGACAGAATCTGTGCTCCAGAAAGTTTTGTGAATATAAAATTGCCTGCTGTTTATCTTCTCCTGCATGGGAGTACTAAACTACTAGGTAATGGCCGTCATTAATCTTTCTGTCCCAGGTTAGCAAAGCAAGGCCCTCTTACCTCTATCACTGACTATGTATATATTCTGGTTGTGATTAAAAGTTTCCATTTCTGGCTTCCATTGCTACTTTAAAGTAACAGCTTACATTTCTTAGTGGTGGCAACTGACAACGTTTTGCAGAGTAATTCGGGAATGCCTTGCTTAAAGAGTAATGTGGAGTTGTGGCTTCCACTTACTGTCTGAGAATGGTTCAAGAATTCCATGTGAAGATGAACTTTCAGAAAACTTAGCCCCCCCCCCTTTTTTTTTGGGGGGGGGGGGATTGACCTTTCCCATGAGCTGACAATATATCTATTGGTGTTAGGAGATTTGGAATCTCAGGTTTTCTTCCAGTTTTGAGACTGACCTACAGTACTTTGAACAAACAAATTTCTGTGCCTCAGTTTACCCATTCATAAAAAGGTTATGGGATTATAAAAAGGATTATTAAGATTTATAATACTGGGTCTTTCAAAAGCACTTAAAGATGCATGAAAGATGTGACACAAATGGAAAGTATTATCTTAACTACAGATGATGGACATGGAGAAAATATTGAGGTTCATTTATTCTGTGGGTGAGGGATGGGACATTGCTGATGGGATGCAGATTTGTGAAAATGTCTTTGTCTGAGTTGCAGAGGCTGCATAAATTGTAGTAAATTCTTTGGATGTTCTCCAAGAAAGTAAGAGCCTTCTGAGGCAGTGGTAGTCGATAGGCAGTCCGCGGTCCAAATCCGGACTGCCAGAGACTTTTCAGCGGACTGTGGGAGGCGGATTGGGGTTCCTGTGAGTTTGAAAACATTTATCAGAGCTTCACTCTAGTGCAGTTGAATTTAAGCCCTGTGTGGGGTTGACAGTGGGAGCCCCGCTGCCTGGGGCTGACAACTAAGTGGTCCCTGGAACGTTACTGCTGCCCCAATCAAAATCTGTAATGGTGCCCGTGGGCCACAGACCAAGCAATGAAAATGTCCGCAATTTCACCTAGGCTGCTGAGGCATGCATATTTCCTGTCTGTCTTGGAGAAACGTCCTCTGATTGGCAGCGAGGGAAAAAGCAGCCAATCAGGGCTGCTGCAGGGAGCAGGTGGTGCTCTCTGCTCCTGCTCCTCAGCAGGTGCCATTCTTACAGGAGACAGGAAGGAGATGAAAGAGTTGAGGCTTGCAACAGCTCTGCTCTTCCCTTCCCTGTACTCCTGTGACAAGGGGAGGGCTCTTGTGCCTCTCTCTCTCTTCTCCTCTTCCTCCCTGCACCCCTTCTCCCTGACTTGTGGTTGGGTGATGAAGAGCCTCAGGAACTGCAGGAAGAGCAAACATGAGCCAAGGTAGTCCCACCTCCGGTGCTGTCGACATTTAATGGCACTGTGTTTAAACAGGGCAGGAAAAAAAAAAAGGAAAGTTGATACCGAAAACCGTTCATTTAAAGAAGCATGGACTGAAGCTTACTGTTTTATTTTGTCACGACATCCAAAGGGTCGACCAATATGTCTAATTTGTACAGAGACTGTGGCTGTTAAAAGTGGGCACATCAAACGCACTATGAAACCAAGCACATGGATTTTGACCACAAATATCCACTGGGTTCCCATTTAAGACCAGCCAAGATCGCTTCATCAGAGGATACATATTTATTTTTAGAGCACAAATATTATTTCAAAGGCTACTTGTGCTCAGGAAAAGGCAACTGAAGCTTCATTGAAGTATGTGGGTAATGGCAAAACACAGGAAACCTTTTACAGATGCGGACATTATTAAGCAGTGTGTGGTTACTACAGCTGAAACCCTTTTTGCAGAGAAGAAAGACATTGTTGATGCCTTCAGACAACTGCCACTCTCAGACACATTATGACGCACACTCAGACTCAGTATTATGTGTACTGAGATGATGGCACAAGATGTTTTCAAGCAGCTGAGAGAAACTGAAAATTGGAAAACTTTCCCTGGCAGTGGACGAATCCTGTGATATCAGGGACACAGGCCAGATAGAGATGTATGTCTATTTTTTCTGATGGAGAGAAATTTGGGGGGGGAGTTGTCCCTTATACCATATAACAATCGCATGACAGGTGAGGAATTCTTTTCAAACTGTTTTGTCTAATGAAGGTTTTGACATGACTCAGTTTGTATCAATTACAACAGATGGCCCTCCTGCCATGATTGGTACTCAGAGGGCTAGTGAAACGTCTGCAACATCTGAACCCCAATTTGATTTCCTATCACTGTGTAATCCACCAAACCGCACTTTGCGCAAAGCTTAGCAATGAGTATGCTAACATAATGTCAGTGGTGATTAAACTTGTCAATTTTTTTTCTATCCAAGTCATCACTGCAACAAAGACAGTTCAAAAACTTTATTTCAGAAATATCTGCTGATTATGATAACCTGTTGATTCATAATGATATCCACTGGCTGAGCAGAGAGCAAGTACTGAGAAGGCTATTGGAAATTTTGAGTTCATGTGGAAGAATATCAACATTAACATTCCAGGCAAAAAAGGCAGAAGAGCATTTCTATGGGATGCAGCAAACATGAGCATCCTGCCTGGCCTTCTTAGTTGATTTAACAGGCCACTTAAATGATTTCAATTTAAAGCTACAGGGGTGAAATCGCAACGTAGTGGCTCTCCACAGCAGCATCACTTCACTTTTGAAGAGACTCAGTTTGTTTTTCAATGATTTGGAAACTGGGGAGAAGCTTCATTTCCTGACACTACTAAGCTGTCGGGACACTGTGGAAGTGAATCAGATGGCATCACCTCTGGACAGGTTTCTTCAAAACTTCCAGCAAAGGTTTAAAAAATCTGAAAGTGTTAGACATATTCCTGTTAGTAAGGAACGTGTTTGTGGTACAAGCAAATGGCACTTGGTGTGATCAAACAAAAGATTCCTTTCCAGACATTGAAAAAGCAAAACTACAGCTGGAGCTTACTGATTTACAGGCAGATGAAGTGCTTTAGGTGCGGCACGCTGAAATTACATATCAAGCTCTCTGGATAACCCTTGTGCTGGACTCCACATATCCACACTTGAGGAAGGTGGCATTTAATATTTTGACTGTTTGGCTCAACATACATGTGAGAGTCAGCATTCTCAACAATGAACAACTTTAAATCACATAATCGCTTTGTTCTGACTGATGATCATCTGTGCAAATGGCTCAGTCTTGACTTGAACTCCCTCCAAACTTCAAGGCTGTTGTCCAGCAGAGGACGTGTCACTTTTCCCACTGATGGCGAGCAATATTATTATACATTATTCACACATTTTATTTGAAATTAGTATTGCTGTATAAAATTGCATTTTCAATGGTGATACTACAGTTTTAACAGGTATTTCACAGTAATTATTCATGATTCTTTTGCTTGATACATGTGTAGGTTGGTATGTATTTGTTATTGGACAGACAAACTCTATCTTTTATGATTCATATATACTAAGTATTGTTTTCTTTCCAACTCTGATACTTATGTTAAATAAACCACAGAAGACTGAAAAGTTTTGAATGTTTATCTATATACAGATATGTCTACAATAATTTTATTTGACAAAACACATTCAAAACATAAAATAGTTGTCTAAAAGTGTTTTTAATGCTAATATTTGCATCTGTTTGACATTTTATCTAAGTACTTTCTCAAAGTCCCAGATATCATTTATTACATTTTTATTTTTAGGTTATACAGTGGTTTGATTTTTTTTTCCATTAATGCACTAAAAATATAAGCATTAGGCCCTAGGTATATTTCACAGTATTGTATGTGTTCATTGAATAGGCGCATTTGCAGTGTGAAAAATGTTTCTCTGGAGTCTGGACCTTGAGTATATCTTGACCAAGAAATTTGCACCTTGACAAAAAGTGACTGACTACCCCTTTTCTAAGGTGAAGTGTTCATTCATGTTCCATAAGATACTGCTTCAACAGAGATTTGCTCAGGCCCACAAAGAGGATCTGGAAACGTTTGAAAAATTCCAGGATATTAATTGGTTTCTGTATCCAAGTTGATCAGGACTAAATTACGTTGGCATTTCCTTTCCCCAACAGGTGTCCCAAGGCAGCTGGCTGAGGTTAGCATGGGCCTAGAGAGAACTAGAAGCCGTGAGAGGGGGTTAGAGAAGCAATCTAGAAATACCATGCTGACTGACAGAGGTTACGTTCTGCCTGTTTGGCCTAAGTGGAGCAAGTTTGTAGTCTTTCCTCGCTTCCAGGAGGAGACATGCCCATCACTGTTCAGGGCAGCTGTACCTGTATTCCCCCTCTGTGGTACACCAAGGGCACCCACTCTAGACTACCAGCTCCTCAGCTGTCTCATCTCTGCCCGACAGAGCTGTCTCTCTCTTCCTCCTGACCAGGGTTTTTCCAAACTGCATTTATTCCCAGTAAGTCAGACCATCTAAACAGGTCAGTGTCTGCACTCTGTTTTTTCTCCGAAGGCTATAAATAACATGATTGCCAACCATTATAAGTTACCATTCAACAACTCTTTTTATAAACTAGCACATTTACTCTTAAAGGCATTACAGAGAAAACATACAAAAACAATAAGTTCCTACACACATGCTAAAAACTTACTAAAGGTCATCTGTCAGTCTTACGGGGTCTCAGTAGGCCAGTCCATCCAACCGTTCTCAGGAAGGATTGCTTGTGCCCCCTCACTCACCCTTGGATAGAAGGTTGTCCATTTGCTGGATCAGAAAAAAGGCCCGAGTCACTTTAAACTTAGGCCGTTTATCCAAAAGTCCTTTCTTTGTCTGTTGGTCTCTGGAGAATCCAGTTTTGTACCTGCTCCAATTACTTGTAATACCCGAGATTTTGGTAGCTGAAAGACAATAGAGAAAAGCATTTTTCTCCCCACTATTTTTTGTGTGTTTAATTTGTGCATTTGGCAGTCCTTTCTGCATGGTCACCTTTATTCTTTTCTCTATATAATCACTCAGTTTCTCTCCCTTGCCAAAAAGATCCCTTATAAATAACTAAAGTGGAGCAGAAAAAGACTTAAATTTTTGTAAATGGATTATTTAGAAAAAAATTTAGACTTTTTAAAAAGTCTAATTTTAACTAATCAATATTGTATATGAATAAAATTTTAATATGAAGAGGGGGAAATTAAAGGCTCTTCTCCTTTTGGTGGTGATTGAGTTAGTGATTGGCTTTTCATTTTGCTTACAATGTCCTGCTTCTACTCTGGTAGCAGCTGCCCATTCACCTAGTGTTGTAGACACTGATTTGCGTTCTCTTGCAATGACAAAGGTGTCTGGGGGATATCAACTGGCAGTGGAATCCAGAGCATGAAGGCAGAGCTTTTTTGATATAAAACTTCAAGGTCTCTGACTTTCTCCACACACTTCCATCCCTAAGTATGTTTGATCATTTTCTTAAATGGAATCCTTATGGGGAGACTGGTGCCAACAGCACAGTTTGAAACCTGTTAGCTGAAACCAAAAGCATTCTCTTTTAGGGAAACGAGAAACCTGACTTTTGAAATCAAAATGCTTTTGTCCATCTCTCTTTCTTCAAATAGCCTCCATTTAAGCATTTAAATGTGTTCTGAATGTTCTTCCACTAAAAACATTTTGGGTAAGGTTATGAATTGTTTTAGATAAAATTACTGCTGGCTCCAGCTGTAACTGGTTGAAAATGCCATGATCTGCTAGCCAGAAAAAATGTAAGTTATAGGCTTCTCTTAAAAATTCCATTCCTGCAGTCTGCAAAAGAGATCTTCTAAATGCAATTAAATCATACCCACCTGAAGGAAAATTGGAACACTTGGACAGAAATTACCTGCTTCAGAGGCAAAATGAAAAGAACGTTGAATGGCTCAAAATTAATTTTGTCCTGTCTTTAAATTTAAATGAAGCAGAGATGCATGCTGCTTTTTCCTGCTCTGATTTATCTATGAAGTGTGTAATTCATAGTGTGATACTATGCCTCAAAAGCAGCAGCCTAGAACCCCATATTCACCACTGTCCTATCATTATGATATGTTTTGTACAAAGTATGCCTTGAGTTATCGTTTTAAAAGTCTTGATCTGCTAAACATTAATATCCTGTTGAATTGTATGTGCTATTGTATGTGAAGTTATGAAATATTGTCTATATGTTACTAAAATACGTGATAAGGTTGGAAACCTCCACAAACCAGCCTTTCAGGTTGAACAGTGGAGTAGCCAGATGGGATTAATGGCTCATCATCACGCAACAAGGAAAGAATCCACTATCGGAAACTGTTTATAATGAAGGCTTCACAGAGAGGCAGCATGTAGACAATGGAGTCTGTTTGACCAGTGGGGGCAGACCTCTAAGTCATAACAAAATCATTCCAGCAAGCTGGAAGAAGCTATAAAAGAGGGGAAATGACATCACTTGGCTTCTCTCCCCCGACAACTCAACACCTGAAGGAACGTCTGGAAGACAAAGACTTTTGAACTGGGAAGGGAGTCCTGGGCTTGAGGAGCGGTCCAGCCTGTGTATTAAGGATCTGTAGCCTCCTTGTATCATCTGTTAGTGTGAGACATTGCTTGATTCAAATCCTGTTTAGTTTCTAAGAACTGAGACTGTGATTTTATTTTTGTTTCTCAAGTAACCAACTCTGATCTTTTATGCCTATCACTTATAATCACTTAAAATATATCTTTCTGCAGTTAATCAATCTGTTTTATAGTTTTACCTAAAACAGTGTTTGGGAAATCTCAGCTCAGTTACAAATGCTGGTGTATATCCTCTTCACATTGAGGGAGGAGCGAACTGGTTAATGAACTTACACGGGTCAGGCTTCTGACCAGTGCAAAATGGAATAGTTTTGGGGTCCAGTGCTGGAGAGTTGGGAGAGTAACGCTGTCCTGTGCCCGGCTGGGCTGCTCTGGGGTAAGGAACAGGTCCTGGATCTCTGGGGAAAATGGATACCCCACTCTCCTGTCCCCTGTTCTCCTCCTCCTCCTTGTCCACAGAGTCTTCCTCATTCATTCTAGACTGGGATTCTTCGGAGGTATCAATGCTGCATGGTGTCACAGTGGTGGGGTCACTGTTGAGAATCGCATGCAGCTTCTCATAAAAGCAGCCCACTTTGGTGACGAGCCAGAATGAGTGTTTGCCTCCCTAGTTTCCTGATAAGCTCTTTGATTTTAACACAGCATTGCTGCGCGTCCCTGTTGTGGCCCTTCTCCACCATACCATACGATATCTTCTTGTAGGTATCTAAATTTCTTTTGCTGGCTCAGAGCTGAGCCAGAACAGATTCTTTGCCCCGCAGGCTGATGAGATCCAAGACCTCAGGTCGACTCCAGGCTGGAGCATGTTTGGGGTGTGCAGTTGCCGTGAGCAGTTCAGCTACAAAGCTCTCTCCACACTGAAGAAACAGGAAATGGAAATTCAAAATTTCCCAGGGCTTGAGGGGAGGAACTATTTCCTGTTTATGTGGCCATGGTGCAGCCGAGTGCGAATGTCCAGAGCGGTCACAACAGCATTATGAGATACCTCCTGGAGGCCAATGATGTCGATTTACATTGCGCTCTGCCTACACTGACGCTTGTTCGACCCATAGAATTCGACTTCAGTGCTATGCTGCTTGCGGAGGTGGTTTTATTAAGTTGAATTTTACTGAAACTTAGGTCGGTGGAACTGACGTCAGTGGAGACACATACTTTAGGTGGTCGACGTAAGCTGTATAAGAATAGTAAATGGCCAATATAGCTTCATCTTTAATGACCTAAAAATCAAAAAGGAATCCTACAAAAATTGGAAGCATGGTCAAATTTGTTAAGGAGAAATACAAAATGGGGAATAACTGGCTAGGTGGTAGTACTGCTGAAAAGGATCTGGAGTTACAGTGGGTTGCAGAATGAATATGAGTCAGCAATCTGGTGCAGTTGCAAAAAAAGGTTTATCATGAGGCGTACTAACAGGTGTGTCATGTAAGACTTGGGAAGTAATTGTCCCACTCTACTCGGCACTGGTGAGGCTCAGCTCAAGTACTGTCTCCTGCTAGAGTAGTGTCCACACTAAGAAAGATGTAGACAAATTGGAGAGAGTCCAGAGGAGAGCAACAAAAGTTATTAAAGGTTTAGAAAACCCGACTTCTAAAGAAAGATGGGCATCTTTAGAATTTAATGGGCATTAAAAACTGGGCATGTTTAGTCTTGAGAAAAGACGACTGGGCGGAGATCTGATAAGTCTTCAAATAAGTTAAGGGCTGCTATAGAGGCTGGTGATAAGTTGTTCTCCATGTCTCCTGAAGGTCGGATGACAAGCAGTGAGCTTAATATGCAGCAAGGGAGATCTAGGTTGAGTATTAGGAAAGGCTTCCTAACTGTAAGAGTAGTTAAGCTCTGAAATAGGCTTTTTGTTAGTATTTCTTTTTATAAGGGCTCCAGTTTTCAGTTAATTTTAGGATTACATGGCTTTCTAAAAGAAAATGGTAGATCTCTTCTCCAAGGTGGAGAGGTTGAAGTTGTCCAGCAAAAGTAAAATCTTACGTTTGCTTCCAATTTTGACTCCTGCAATAGATTAAGATGATGGAAAGGAGAGATGGCCAAGCGTTCCAAAGCCAATGTTGATAATAGGGGATAGACAGCCGTATGTGATTCTTCTTGCTAGCTTTAAGGGCTCTGATGATATTAGACAATATGGTTGCAGTTGGTATTTGATAAATTGATCCATGCACAAAATTTGGATCCAAAACTGAGCACTTGTAAGATAACAACAACAAAAAGCCCAAGGCAATGCTGTCATGTGCCAGCTGAGGAAGGAGTTGGAATGGGTCCATCACTTCTGTGCCATTGTAGGAAGTGAGTAGCCTTTACTGGTTCCCTTTTCTCTTGCTCTATTAAAGCTAGGTTAACTGTATGTATAAATGTTGGCACTAGAGAAGTCAAAATGCTGGGAGACACCATAGTAGGAACATTCTCTATGTGAATGTTCTCATAGTTCCAGGTTGTTGTAGCCTCAAGATTAGATGGTCTGGTTTTTGTTTGAAATAACTGTACACTTGTGTAAATACTTGGTGATGTTAAAGAAACTTCTTATAAAAACTGAAGGAATAGTTATCAGAGCCTGCAATTTTATCAGCTTGGATAGGTTAATTGCATATTAGATTTTGTTCAGAGCACTGTTGTCCTCTATACTTTTTGATCCTTTTTCCTGCTGATTTGAGGAATGTTTAACGTCTGTTGGAACTTTTGAATGTCAGAACTGTGCCTCTCTTCAGAAGTATATAGCATTCCTGAGTTTGTCTGCTATCTTGTTTAGTAGTTTTACCTAGTATATTTGATTTTTTAGTAAAGTGCCTTAAGAATGCCCACGTACTGTTTTGGGTGCTTTTGATAATTCTTTATAAATAAACTAAAGACCTATCAGTTACCTCAGATCAAATCAAATAACCCAGTGAGAACCTAACAAAAAATTGATCAACCTCCCCACAAAATCATTTCCAGAGATCCATTTCACTAACCTTCCTTGATTGACTATAAATTTGTTGGGCTTCATGTTATAAGTCAGCCAGCATTTTACCATGGTCATTTCTGCAATAGCTGCTTTCCATGTGTTCCTTGAGCTCTGTTCTCACAGCTGGTCCTAGTAAAACACCTTGTCTACCTCACAAGTGATCTGACCTTTTTTCACCCAATAAATAATTGGCTTGGAAGCTGGAATATTTGATGCAATCTCATTTATGATGGGCAAAACAACTGCAGTGATGAGAAAGGAAGGTGTTCAGTGTCCCTGTTAAGTAATGCATAATTGATTGTTGGAAAGGAGGGAGCTGCAAGGGCTCTTCTGGCCAGCAATGGTTTTCTGTTCACTGATTCCCTTTCTCCTGGTGGAGTAGCAAAATGTCATCTGGAATTACAGAAACACAACTTAATTTCCAGGATTTATGTGCTTAAAAAAAAGGGAGGGGGAGGAAAGGGCGGCATTTAGGAACAGAGGCTGCAACTACGACCAAACAGTAGATATATGTGCTGCAGCTATATGGTATACTTGCAGCTTGCATAGGGTTCAGGTCCTACTTTATTCATTCTTCAGAGGGTGCATGGTAGACAAAGGCTGATATCCTGTCTGCAACTGTCTGATGCTGTCTGGTTTGGGGTTTTAGGTGTATATTTATACTGTCTTATGTGTGCGGCTGTTTCACTTATGAATGCCCCAAAGTCTGCATCTTTCGGTGGTGGGGAACCCATGTTTTGTGTGTTAATCTTTCTAGTTTGACAGAATTCTCTGGTAAACAAATAATAGTGTCTTCTAATATTCACCAAAGCAACTGAGTTTTTTCTTTTTTTTTTTTTTTTTAAATGGGAAACTGCTGCCTGAAAAGTCTTCCTCTGGTTGGCTGTGACATGACTTGGCTCTTCCTAGTGTCTCACCTGTTGAGCCAAATCCAGCAGAGAGGAGTAGGAGGAGAGTGAAATGTGGTGGAAGCAGAGGCCAGAGGAAAACAGACTATTCTTTGTGCTTTGCATTAAACAGATGTCAAGGTAGACGCCTCTTAGAGAAATTAATAACAAATAGCGGTCACTGAAGGAAAAGGCCCTTGTGTATGGACTACATTAAACCTGGTGTGTGTTACAGGAGCGTTTTAAAAAGCACCTAGGCAAAGACTAGGGATACCTTTTTTAAAACTAGCAATGGTTATACATAGATTGGTTGCCCACAGGGCAAATGCAAAGGAGAATGTGGGTTTATAAAAAGGAAATGCTAAAATTCTTTAACAGGTGGGCAAAAGGCACCATCAACCCCCTTAATACCAAGCCTTTCACTGAGTCCACAGTCTCTGCCACCTGCAGAGATTAATTTAAAAAAAAACCCAAAAACATGCAGCTTTATAAACCCTGTTAATTCTTGCTTACTAGTTTTAAATGTGTTCCTGATGGATGCACAATAGTAGTAATGTGTGCTTTAAAACAAGTTAGTGGAAGAGAACTTGAATCTTATTTGTAAGCTATAGTATTGGCTTAAATCCTGACAAATCTCATGGTGTACAAAAACTCCCAAATAAACTACCCAGTCCACATGGATGTTATATATACAATCTTTCAAGTAAACTGTTTTAATGGCTAAAGCTAAATGGCTTCCAGCATAAAAAAAATCAACCCATTATTCCAAAGAGGAACTACTGAAAATTACTCATACTTGGGGGAATACCCCCTTCCTCCCCCCAAACCAAGCCCCAAACATGACTGTACTTATATTGGTAACACAAAGATAAAAGGTGATCCATAGGGAAAGTTAGAAGCTATAAATAAGTTTTAGAAATATGGATCCCCTTTCTATCAATGTTCAGATATGGCTGTTTATGAGATTATGACAGATTAATGGTCTTTCATAATGACACTTCTTGCAAGTTCAAACATCTGTGGTTTGGGCCTACACTTCTCAGAGCCTTTCGGAGTTGCCTTGATTGTCTAAATTTCTTTTTTTTTTTCCCCCCTTGCCTCCCTACAGATCACCATGGAGTAACAAATACGATCCTCCTCTAGAAGACGGTGCCATGCCATCCGCTCGCCTGCGCAAGCTGGAGGTGGAAGCCAACAATGCCTTTGACCAGTACAGAGACTTGTAGGTCAATTCTGCCATGTAGAACCCTCTGCTTTCTTTGCTTCCGTCATTCACGTGTTCTGACTTCATATATTTTGAGTCTAGGAAATACATTCACTAGCAGCCTTTGAGAGTGGCTTGCAATGTATTGGAGGTAGAAGGGCACACAAAGGTTTATTGACTATTGTATTTTATTCATTTGTAACATCAGTAAAGTGTGGTCAAATATGTCAACTGATACTGAAGCCAAGCTCTGAAGGAGGTACAGGGGCAAAATTCTTTCCTGGGCCCTCCTGAAACATATTCATTTCTTTGTCTAATTACAGCCCTGCCCTGGAATGACCTGTGTTCTTATTGGTCTTGACCAGGTTCAGTCTTAAACCATCTGTTCTCCCTCTTTCTCCCAGCGCTCCAAAACTGAGTCTTCTAAAAAACCAATCCCAACAGCAGAGAGTAAATTTTAAAGAGAGACTTACACTGACTAGTACATCCTCTTGTAAAACATATTTGCAGACATACTTAAATGTATTCAGTTGTGTGGGTTTTTTAACTTAGCTGTTTGTGTAAGGATCATTCAGTAAGACTTGTATGTCTCTGAACAGCCAGGTAATACTTATTCACACCAGCAGAGACAGAATTTCATTAGAAACTTTGAAACGGAGTAGAATGCCCTGTTTTCTGGACTCCAGCAGGCTAGACTGGCTAATTCTCCATTACTTGGTAACTTCTTGTTTCCATCTCACATGCCGGGAAAGTGGGAATTAACAGATCATATGTAGAAAAACCTATTGTTGGGGGATAGTTCAGCACTAGTAAATTGACAGTGAGTGGCTCTTTAAGGTTTTAGTGGCAACATTTCTAAATCGCTTTCCTTACTAAAAACTTGTTTGAAAGCTGAGGTTGGACTGGGTTTGAACTCCCCTTTCATCACTGGCCCTGATTTATTTTCAGTTTTAGCAAGCGGTCTACGTAGTCCATGGTTTTAGTCACTGCTGGGATGTAAATAGCAATTACATTAATTTCACAGTGCACATGTATGTAGTAGACTAAAATATAAATGCTGTATATTTATTGGGGATTTCTAGGTAGTATAAAAAGCATGCGAGCAAATGTCAGCGGCTTGTGCATGTTACCAGAAGCCAGTGATAAAAACACAGCCTTAGGTGTAAATAATGACTTACCATAGTTAATATTTCGACTACTCAGGAACTAACAAATGCAGGCAAAAATTAAAGAATTTTAGTTCTTGACCTCTTCCTTTCTTTCGTTCTTCTGACCTGCTAAAAATGTTTCTCTGGCAAAATATTAAATCATGGTGCTTTTTTAAAAGGGCAGCCTTCTGTAGAATACCACTGAGATTCTTAAATCTGTTTGACTTCGTGTTTTGTAATACTTTTATAATACACACAGAAAACTACATCTAAAGAATGTTAAGGTTGCAAAGTTAAGCACCCCAAAGTTAGGAAATGCCAGAATTAAGGTTGACTGCAACTTAAATTCAGTCCCCTTGTGCGTTATGATACAATCTTGAATTATGTGGTCACACACTATTTTCCTCTCTCTGTGTCCTTGTGTGATCTCAATTGCCCCTTCCCCACACTGGCTCCCAGTCCTCTTTCCCCTCAGTTTCTTTGCCCAGCCAGTCCTAGCCTCTATCCCTGTCTCCTAAACTCCTGGTCCTAGTCTTCTACTCCTGTTGCTGTCCCACCCTGGTCAAGTTCTTGGCCCCTCTGCATTCCAGTTTGCCTGGGTGGAAGCAGGGGAAGCATTGAGAGCGCACACAGACTGCTCTCATTTCTGGTATCCAGGCACCCCAGTGTCCTTCAGCAGCTAGGAGCAACAGTTGTAAGGGAAGTCCTGCTCTCAGCCCCTACAGCACGCTTGGTGGAATCTTCAGAGAATATAGCTGCCAAACTCTCTTTGACAAGTCTCTGGTGGCATATGCAAACTGAAAATTTTCTGAGCTTATTATTTATCCGAGTTGGGGCCTTTTTCAAGAGGGATAACAAAGGGCACATGTGACATACAGGAAAACCCCTGCCAAATTTAGTCCCTGCCCCAAAGCATTGTAGTGCTAGTGTCTCAACAAAATGGTTGTGTAAACATTTTTAACATGGGTAAAGCCATGTATTTTTCCCTAATCTTATTCTTGGAAATAGTTAAACCATTTTTGCTGATACTTAAAAATAAAATAAACAATATCAGCCTGAGGCAAACACCTTCCATGGGTAACTTCAGCCAGAAAGGTTAGTGTGGTAAATTATTAGCAAGTGAAAATAGGATCTTGTAATGGGAAATACTGGAAAGCCTTAACTATAGACATGACTACCTGTGCTGTCTGTAATACCCTATGTAGGCCATGACTGTACACTGTTAAAATGCAAGATCATGAAAAGTCTGCGCTTATGCTGTATTTGGTATCAATGTGATATATGCTATTTAGGTAAGTGTGACCTATCAAGGTCTCTTTATTCATCAAGAGGACTCTGAGAGTATAGCCTTGAAGAAAACAGGAATATTTGTGATACTAAAGTCTTTAGATTAATTCTCTATTGGAACAACATTGCACAGACAATGTACTTCTGCCCCCTGTATTTAAAGTTTAAAGGAGGGAAAATGTTTGTTATTTTAAACATAGATTTTCAAGTCTGAATAGCTCTCATTATTGGATACCGGGGATTATCCCCATGGATTCAACTAATTGTCTTGTCCTCTCCTTGATCAGTAACTGGTTAAAAGATAGCAAACAAAGGGAAGGAATAAATGGTCAGTTTTCAGAATGGAGAGAGGTCAATAGTGCTGTCCCCCGGGGTCTGTACTGGGACCAGTACTGTTCAACATATTCATAAATGCTCTGGAAAAGGGATAAACAATGAGGTGGCAAAACTTACAGATGATACAAAACTACTCAGGATAGTTAAGTCCAAAGCAGACTGCAAAGAGTTAAAGGGATCTCACAAAACTGGAAGACTGGGCAACAAAATAGCAGATGAAATTCAATGTTGAGAAATGCAAAGTAATGTACATTGGAAAACACAATCCCAACTATACGTATAAAATGATGGGGGGTCTAAATTAGCTGTTACCACTCAAGAAGGATCTTGGAGTCATTGTGGATAATTCTCTGAAAACATCCACTCGATGTGCAGCAGCAGTTTAAAAAAAAAAAAAAAAAAGGGAGGGGAGGGGGAAATCTAACAATATTCATTAGGAAATCATTAGGAAAGAGAGAGATAATAAGACAGAAAATATCATATTGCCTCTTTATAAATTCCTGGTATGCTCAAATCTTGAATACTGTGTGCAGATCTGGTTGCCCCATCTCAAAAAAGATATATTGGAATTGGAAAAGGTACAGAAAAGAGCAACTAAAATGATTAGCGGTGTGGAAAAACTTCCATATGAGGAGAGATTAATAAGACTGGGACTTTTCAGCTTGGAAAAAGATGAGTAAAGGGGGATATGATAGAGGTCTATAAAATCACGACTGGTGTGGTCTGGAGAACGGAAATAAGGAAGTGTTGTTTACTCCTTCTCATAACACAAAAAACTCAGGGTCACCAAATGAAATTAATAGGAGCAGGTTTAAAAGGAAGTATTTCTTCACACAATGTACAGTCAACCTGTGGAACTCCTTGCGAGATAATGTTTTGAAGGCCAAGACTATAATGGGGTTCAAAAAAGAACTAGATAAGTTCATGGAAGATAGATGGATAGGCAGGGATTGCTGTTTGCCAGAGACTGGAAATGGCCGACGGGATTCATGACTTGATGATTACCTGTTTTATTCATTCCCTTTGAAGCACCTGGTATTAGCCACTATCGGAAGACAGGACGGTCTAGATTGACCATTGGTCTGACCCAGTATGATAGTTCTTATGTTCAGTTTGGCAGGCCAGCTTTTAGAGAGTCTACATTATTAAAGGGGATGTGAGCAGCATTCCTTACACAGATTTCTTTCTCATGTCATCAGTCAGAAATGACTGAGATGCTTCACGTTGATATGCAGAGCAGTCAGACTAGATAAGAGTGGCTGTTAGGGCTGGACTCTTTGCAACTTTGATCATCTCAGAAGTGTACCAGAAGGAAGAAAAGTATGGCTTCTATTTTCTTGAATTATACAAAAATTACTTTATACTCAGGGATAATTTTTAAACCGGGACAGGGAAATATGACCATTGTAAGTGTCCAGTATTCCTGAAATTGGAATTGGGTTTTTTAGCTGAAATAGGCAGGGAGAGATATGAACAGGATTTTTTATAGTAGTCCTTGAGTCTGAATTTTCCTTAAACACATAGCTAGGTTTGGCTGTTAGCAATCTGTGTTTGCTCTAACTTTAAAAAATGCATAACTGAACGGAAATATTAATTTTCAGTGTTGACTAATCCTGCTGGCCACCAAACAGGTCCTGCCAACATATTTCAAGCCATGGCAAGTTGACTGGAGCTTTTTAAAAAAGTGTCCAGTCTTTCTTCAGTTGCATATGACTTAAACAGCTGATATGAAAAGAATATACTGTTTTAAAACCAGGATTTCTAGCTTTCAGATAGAAACAATATTTGTACTGACTGTAGCAGTTACCACTGTAACAGCTGTTGAAATCATGTGGGAATTTAAGTGTGGGGAGGGATGAAAGGAGAAAGCAATATGATAGTTGCAGTGATGCAGTTTTGATGGTCTGCTAAAGTTGAAAAAAAAAAATACTGCATGACCACTAGAAAGCCAGAAGTAGCTCTGATTCTGGCAGTACCTGACTAAAGGTGTCACTGGTTCCTCTGGTTTGGCAGTGCTTTTTTGTGGCCCTGGTCAAGGACTGAATGATGCAGCAATTCCAGTATACTGGATCAATGTGGTTATAAATTCCTGGGCAACAGACACCTCCCAGTGCTGTAAAATGTCTCATACCAGGTTTGGAATTATAATGGGTTAACCTAGAAAACTGAGTAGGCTGCTGACTTTCTTTAGTGTGGTCTTGTATTGAAATGACAAAGTCTGTCTTGCAAAAAGAGGAAATTCATGCTCTAAAGGAAACACACCTTAGTAACCCGAATCACTTTGCAGGAAATACACAAAAACACTTCTGAATGGTACTCTAGAAACTCGTATTCTCTTCGCTTCAGAAGGTCAGTCACATTGAACAGATCTCTTAGCCACACTTAGTGTGGCAAAATAACAAAAAAAACACCCCAAAACAATAATACCAAAACTTTGAAGGTACCTTGCTGTTGCTTACACTGTTTGCCTTCTTCATTGAACTTACTTGATGACAGTGATGCTCTCAGGCAGCGGTTCCCAATCTTTTTGAGTGTGCTGACCCCTTTTCAACATCCAAACGTTTCGCGGACCACCACATGCTACTAGTTTTTTACACTCCATTTTTTTATGGAAATCTAACGTAATAATAAAGAAATAATATGCACTCAGTATGCTGTGTGCTTCCCTGGTGAGTGGCGCTGCCCTGGGGCGCAGAGCAGGGGAGGACACTGGGGTCTCCTTTGCTGAGTATGCTCTGCAGCGGCTGCACCACCTGGGTGAGTTGGGGAGTACACGGGGGTCCCCAAGTTGCATGGCTGCAGCTGCTGTTTCACTGTCGTGGAGCTCTCCCACAGCAGGGAGCTGGCTGTCTTGGGGAGTGGAGGGGTTATTCAGCCAGCACAGCACACACACACGGGAGTGGGGGGGTCTCTGCCCTGCCCAGGCCACACTCCAGCGGCTGGGGTGGGCTTTGTCTGGTGCCAGGGGACGGGGCTTTGGCTACGCCAGTTGGAGCGAGGAGATTCCTCCGCACTGGCTTCCCAGTCTTCGCCCCAGGCTCCTGGGGCCCACTGTGCCCCAGCCCACAGGAGGGGGCAGTAAAGCACCTCCATGCCCTGCCCACCTCCTGAGCCCATCTGTACCCCCCATTGCACTCCTGGTGCTGATAATTGACTACCATACAATTAATAATCTTAAATTCATGTGCTTCACAGAAATGCAGATCATTTGCTGAAATGGTAACTTTGGTTTTGATCTCTTGCTGCCAGGTTTAACTCATATACTGCCTGAAGCTAATGCCCTGGTATCCTTTTGTTCATTAAGTTATTACTCCCATATGCAGTCTAACATCTTACCCAATTCAGTTAAATCCTTGACTCTCCACTTCCTACACTGAGAAGTTTATTCCTTCAAACAGGTGGTTGTAATTTATTGCCCTTAAGTTAAAGTGCAATTGATTTGAAATCAAAGCATAACGAGGACCAGCGAGTCTAGATAAATGTAACTATTTTACATTCCATGTTCTTTTGTTTGGGTTGGAAATAATCAGTGCCTTTAGTAATCTAATCCTCCCTTATTGTCAGGAAGAAGAGGCTTCTGAAGTGAATTAAAATAGACTTCCCTGTGGAAAGATGTCTCTTGTCTGGCTGTTTCTACAAAATAACTTCAGGAAGATGAGTCTTGGCAGCCTTTGGCTAGTTCATTAACATGGGAGACATTTTAAATGTTGAGGTTCCATTTTAGGGAATCTCTTTGTTCTTTGTTGGGTTAAGTAGGATTTGTTAAGTCCTTGTTTGTGACAGCTTGCAAGAAGATCACAAAGTGTTCTCATTGTTTTAATCATCTCATTTCTGAAAATGTGGTGTTTTGAGTAATACTTCATAGCACCCACTGCCCTTGTTGAATTGCAGACTTAGCTAGTGTCCAAAATGGAGTACGTCATTCAAGCATTCAGTTTGTATTAACTGTGCTGCTGATGGTACCTTGCCATAAAGATCCTAGATCAGTGTTTCTGAACCTTTTAATACCAGGGACCAGCTTCCTTTACTGTGTCGACGTCTCAGGCTTCCTATATTGTGTCAGGGAGATCTCAGGGACCAGTGCTGGTTCATGGACCAGTTGAGAAACCCTGTCCTAGATCATGGATTTACAGAGGCCCTCAATATGATCTAAGTGAAGCGTCCAGCACTCTTGTCCTTCCTGCTTGAGGAAAAAGTGCTACAACAAAGTTCTCCTGTGAATGTGACTATACATATATATAAGACTTCTAGTAGATCGATTGAGGTAACTGCTAGTCAGAAACAGCAATGAAATTCCATTGACCTAGGCAAGCTGATATCTTACCCGGTTCCTTTTAGAGTCAACGGTGTCAACCTTTTTTTGCCTATAGTTTTAATAACTCTGTATTGTACAGACTTCATTTGCTGAAGTCAAATAATAGTTCACCTTGTTGTTTTCACCTTGTACATCATCTCTTTAAATCCCTACATTGGCTTCTCCACCATTGTCACATTGTGTTCAAAAGCTTCTTGTAAACATCCTCAAATCTCTTCCCAATGCTGTTTATCCACTTTTGTCTTATCCCACTTTGCTGCACCCATTTATTCTACTGATGGTGCCAGCCCTTGTGAACCTATTATGTCAGCTTTTCACACATACGTCGTTGTGCCTTCTTCCATGTTATCCCTCGTTATCCCTCGGAGCTCGTTTGCGGTGCCACTACAATCTAAGTTAGTGCCTCCTAAAGATGCTGTTCTGCTGTATTGCCTGTGGGGAAACTTGCTAAATAATCTTGGCAAGCTTGTTGTACCTCTTTCCTTTACTTGGTGTATTCGACTTTTAGATTGAGTTCCTCAGGGCATGCTTTTTGCCTTTCCTATTTGGAAAATACTTAGTGCATTCTGGGTGCTACCCGAAAGAAATACTAATATGGCACCGCTTGCAACATTTTTACATGTGGGCTTAACCAGCTGAGCTTCCTGTATAAGGAACAGTCCTGATTCCATTAAGGAAATAGAGTATGCCATGTGTCGGAGGCATAATTGGTGTTTAGTTTTTACATCAACTACCAGTACCTGTACCCTCAACTGTGCATTGGGGTTGGGGGGTACAGTCATTGAAGCTCAGATTCCTTCAGCCTGCAGTGTAACTTTCAGTTCTTGAAGAGATTAGGCAGCTGTGAGCTCTTTATGTAAGTGTTCTGTCTGTGTTTAGATGTAAACCTAGTTTGCCCAAACTAAAAACCCATGGAAGGCTTTGAAGTAACTTTATTACCATTAGCTCACTGTTCCTCATTAATGGTTACTAGCCCTTTGTGATGGCTTTCTCTTCAGGCTTGATAGTTACTGTGGCTTTCACAGCGAGGACTCTGCAGATTGAGTCCAGATGTGTTTGTTATGCATCCCAGCACTAAGGAAACCTGACTTTCTATCCCACTGCTGGCTGAGTCTGTGCACAATAGGGTGTGACATCAGGATTATGTCACCCATGAGAGTCTTGCCTCCGGGTCCGACTGATAAGTACAAGATGACATTTCATAAGACAGGCTTAAATCACCAAAATACTAGTCACTTTAATGTTCAGATGCTTACAGAATTAAAAACAGGACGGTTATGCCAGCAAATTCTTAAGATGTAAGAGTATGTAGTCAGACGGCTGTATCAAGGTCCCTTCCCTAACTTGCTTTTAGCCAGCTCAAAGCCTAATGAGTCAACTTTGCAGTAGTCTATGTAATTATGCAGGCTGGGATGAGTTTTTTAGAAGGGGCAAGAGGAAAGCAAGATGAGCATATTGGGAAACATAATTAAGTTGCTCTTGACCTGATTCTCTTTTGCAGTGCTTCATTGTTGGTGCATCTGTATGCAGACTTCTAAAGCACCCTTGAGAACTCTGATGCACATCAGAGTTGTTGTTCTCTCCCTTGGGCTCCAATGTTGCACTATCCTTAGTGTATAGAATCTGAACACAAGAGTTGGAAAAGTCCTGTTAGATCATCTGTTGTCCTCACAGCACACGTTCCTTCATTGCTTGGACAGTGAAACCTATGTTAGGGAGTTCTGCTACTTCCTTAGGAAATCATTCCACAGTCTCTTACTTTGCTATCAGGAAGTCTTTCATAATATTCACACTAAATTTTCTGTGTAACTTTCTCCAGTTATTCCTGGCTACACTTATTGCACACTGAAATCCCTTTTCTGGTTAGTATTTCAATCTTCAGTAATTTATTCATTGTTCTATGTTCTCTTCTCTCAAGGTAGACTGAGCTACAGCTCCGTAGACAGTAAATAGGGGCTAGATCTGAAATCGGCCCTTGGAATATCTGGCAGTTACGATCTGGACTGGGGAGCTCAAGAGTGTCACTGTGCACTCGATCTGCTGACTCTCGTGTGCACCTAGAAAGTGGTGGAGGATACTTTCAGTTTGAGATGAGTGCTACACTGCTATTTGTACCTCTGAAAGCTCTCCCCCACAACGTCTTAAAGAATACAGTGTTTTTAATGAATCAACTGTTTCAGACTCTGAAGGCTAATTCATCAGTGAATAATAGCTCTTGTTGTAACCTGACTGGTTAGAGTAAACTTGATGTATGAATTAATATGCCATACAATATCTGTGCCAAGCATGATTTCAGTAAATTTAATGCCTCGTACACAAGACATGGTTTTTTACTTTAGGCCTCCCATCTTTTCTATCAAATATATTTTAATATTCAGTTTTATGCTCCAAATAAGAATAACACGTTTCAAAGTGGTAAGTGCAAATACAGGGATTGTTTTGTGTAGATCAGTAAAGGTGAGTGGCTGGTGGATTTAATGAGGCTCAACTCTAGGTTTATTGCATCTTTCTTTACAACAGCAGTGTGACTTGTCCTCCACTTACTAGATTCACACCCAAACTGCAGGTGGAGTAGACAGTGGTGCTCCTGAGTTCTCCAATCTAGTTTGTAAGGGCATGAATAGTTTGAGGGCCTTCAAGATCTAATTCCTATCAGTGTATTGCAGACCTGTAATTCAGCATACCTAGCTGTAGTGTGTCACAAGACTGCTGTATGAAGCTGCTTATCCCTGTACTGTATTTGTGTTAATTTCCCTGAAGGAAGGGCTAGGCCTTTAACTGTATTTAGATTTTGGGGCCTCCACCAGGACCCTTTCTGTAACTATGTGCCCTCTAGGTGCTGAACTGCTTATTTAAACAAGTCTCGGGCTCCACTGTGTACCTTAAGAGACTGACATAATTCTAGTTTATTTTGGAACAGCATGTGTGAGCTATTGTAGTTTGCAGAATGTAAAACTTGTCTGAGACTTCATTAAATATGCAGCGGGTTCTCTACAGAATGGCCTGCTGTTGGTCAAACTGATGGGTGTAGGTGAAAGGCTTGCAAGCAAGTCTCTGCCTCCTGCGGTTTAATGAGCCAGTTCTGTAACTGGAGGTGGACCATGGTGTTATAAGGTGACTCAATCTTTTATGTATGAAGGCTAATGGTAGTCTGTTTGCTGGCAACTTCTCAGAGAGGTTTTGGTCATGAAATTTCAAGCATGAGGTGCTGTAGAATGGTTGGGAAAACTAAATGGGGAATTTCATTTTTGACAATGGTACTGTATTGAAAGCCACTGAATCCAGGTTTCTAGGCAACTTCTGACTTTTAACTGTGCCATTGTTTGAGTACTGTTCTCCTAACATGCAGCATTATTACTCTTTACAGCTCTCCTTGCAGTTTGTCATCCAGCCGCAGTCCAGATGTGCACTTAAGTGTAACTGGCATTGAAGTTGCACATACCTAGCTTGATTGGTATGTTAGCTCATGGGACTGTTGCACCTGTGTGTGCTGGAAAGCATTTCTGTAAAATACCTGTACAGAATCCACAGGCATATTTTGGGACATGTTCATTAAACTGTGGTGGAAAAACAGCTGGGCTGAGTACACAAATATCTTTTTTCATGTTTTTAAGTATTTAGGCAACTTAACTTCATATGGCTATGTTCCTGATTGTGTGGGAGATGTGAGGAAGGAAAGAAAATAACTTTGAATTGTCTCTACTCAAGCCAGTAGAAAGCATGATTATCTGCCCATTTTCCCATATCAAACTGTCCTGTACATTCTGATCCCTGTTGTTTTATTATTGAACAGTATTCTGAATTTTCTTGCTGCTGTAAATCTGGGATGGGGAGAAGGTCAGTGGTGAAATTACCTGATGATAAAACTGAACTCTTTCTGCAGCTTTAAAATCTTTCTATGCATGAGCTAGGAATGTGCAGTTAGTTTCAATAAATGGCATGACAATATCTCTTTTCTTGCTAAAACTTCCCATTTCCTTTATACTTAGAACACAAATTTGCAAGAGAACAGTTAATTTTGGGTGGGGGAAGTACATGATGAAAGTTGTGCTGTCATCTGTCCTAACAGCCAGTTAACTTCTGCCTTCAAGTAGATTCCTCTATTGACCTCCCTGTGGTATTCAGTCACCACTTAGAACTACCGGAAAAACAGCAGCCCTTCTGATGGTGATTTTAATGTTTATAGATGAATCCTCAAAAGCTCATTTGGTTTTGGGAGACAATAGGACTCTTTCCTATATCGATATAAGATGTAGAGACTCACTTCTATGTGCTGACCAGCTGCTCCTGTTACCCTGCAATTGCAAGAAGCATCCATATAATTATGTAGAAAAAAATCAAAGTGAATAGTGTCACTTTACCAAATCCAGTCTGAAGCACCACTTAACATTTTAAAATGGTTTTCATAAACAAATGGTATTGGTACCTGGCATCAGGTTTTTTGGCTGAATGTTGTGCTGGAAGACTCATGAGCCAGATACAAAAACCCACCCGCTGTCTTTGGCACTAGATTACCTGCTGGAAAATGCCCATGTGTTTTTATGGATGTGACTTGGTTCTAATGAAATGGAGAGCCGTAGCTTGTTTTTATTGCTGTGTGATGGAAACTCACTTTCCTAGGGTAGAGTCCAAAATTCATACCAAGTGTTGTGGGAAGTGGTGCCATTGGAAGCTAATGTAATCAATTATCTGTTCTTAAATGGTAAAATAAAGTGATCAATTTGTCCTTTTTTTTTCTTTTTTTTTGGTGGTGTGCTACTGGGGAGAAGGGGAACTTCCTGCCCTATCCCAACCTTCCTGAAGTTGTAACTTTGTTCTGGCCAACCTTGAACTCTCTGGAGTTCCTTAAACAAGTTTCCATCCTATGTGTCCACCCTCCTAAACTTCAAACACTTCATAAAGGTTTGGATCTCTCTTAACTTAAATATTTTTTTATTCTCAGATTCATAAAGTAGGTCATTTTTTTTTTTTTTTTTTTTTTTTAGTGTGACATTTTTAGTGTAAAACTTTTTTTCCAGAAGTTCTGTGGTTGAGGAGTAATGGACATAGAAGCTGGATACCTGACCATGACATTCAAACTACAAGGGACTTCCAGTGAAAAATGACATGCTACTCTAAATGTTATATGGAGAGAGCTATTGATCTATTGGATCTAATGCCTTTTCAATAATTCCATGGATCAATCTCTTGTGCATGGTAAATATTTCCTGAAACATAACTTTAAATCTCTGAAACAACAGTTTTTCAGCAGTCTTTATTGAAGGTTGGTTACCCCCTGAATCCTCCATAATATAGGGATGTGTGTAAATCAGCAGTGCAGCCTTCTGATTTCTGATAAAGGGGCTGGCTGGTTAGCCCAACCAACATGCTGTGTTTTTTTTAGTATTTCCTTGTTGCAAAATCTTGCCCCTGCTTTTCCATACCAAAGTATAATCTGGAGTCCTTAAACTGAGGTAGACTTGAGTTCCCAGCTATTCTTATTAGCTTTGAAAAAATGTATTCTCTCATTTGGGAAGCCTTGCAAAGCACTGGAAGTTGCTCAGGAACATAAGAATTGCCATGCCAAATCAGACCTGTGGATCATCTAATCAGTATCCTGTCTAGAGTGAGCAGATGTCCCGATTTTATAGGGACGGTCCCAATATTTGGGGCTTTTTCTTATATAGATGCCTATGACCCCCACCCCATTCCGATTTGTCACACTTGCTATCTGGTCACCCTAATCCTGCCTCTGACAGTTGTTAGCTACCAGATGCTTCCGAGGAAGATTTAAGATAATCTGCCCCTCACTGCAGTTACAGGCACTACTACCCAGAAAACTCAGAGGGGCATGTATCAAGAATAGGAATTCATGTAGACTGTTCTCTCAGAGAAGAAGGTCCTTGATAGATTCCAGTTCTTCACTGTTTGTAGTTCCCTTGACCTGACCCTGTTTTCCAGTTCACCCATGCTTTTCCTTTCTTCACTATAGAAAGCATCAGTGTATGCCATACAGCACAATTTTCCAAGTCAGTAACCCACCTTTCTCCTTAGTTTTTAATAAGTGCCTTTGTCTTATCTATGGCTGACAGACTTTCTTAGATATAGTCCAATCTTTGTGCAGCAAATTCATGCTTACAAATGTAGTATTCAATTCCTGCCAATTTGTGTCTGTCCAGTTTTCTGTTATATTGTGGCCACTTAACCTGTAGAATCATCTTTATTTTTCCTGGAGAAAGCCAGTTTAAAGAAATGTTCTGCTCTTTAAGCTTGACTTTCTGGGTATTTCTCAGACGTGTCCCACACCGGTATATGTGTTATAAAAACTCTGATTAGGGAGGAAGAGACCCTGAAATCTAAAATTTAGTCTCTGTATGACTATGGCTGAAATTTAGTGCTTCTGATCAATGATACTATATACTTTCTCCTCAGGAACACCAGTGAATTTTTGGAATAATAAAATATTGGTGAAGCGTACAGCAGACTTTGGCTAATATTTATCCCACTGTATCTAGAACATGACTGCATTCAATTGTTTGCATTGTCGTTTGGGTCTCAAGATACCTAAGCCGGCTATGGCAAAGTAACTTTATTGAAATAGTATGTTAGTATTTAAAACAATATTAATACTATATTTGATTCATTAAATATACAAAGACTAGTTAAAGTGTTTCCATGTGTATGCTGTTAGTTCTGGCGGGAGGTTCTTCAGATGGTTTTATGTGGTTTCAAACAACATTTTAGCACATTCTTAAAATACCCACAAAAGCCTTTATGTAAAATCTCATAAATGTGAACCACATAAAAATTATTTTTTCCTGTTTCATGTCATTAGGATCAAAGTACAGTAGGTAAGAATAAATTTCCAAAAACCTTCTTGTAGCCCCTCTCTTAATTAATGTTTCAGGCTCAGAGCAAGCTCATAAAATGTGTAGTGGGGAAACTGTCTGTATATCCTTTAATAATCTCGTTGACTGCCAGTTCACCCACAGTGATTTTTTAGCACACTTGCTATGGAGGCAGATGTGGTTTCTCTTCTCTTCTCTTTTCCAATGAAGCATCAGTCAGGCTGGAACTTGTGCCTTGCAGTTCCTTAGAAAACACATTGATCAATGGAGAAGTTAAAATCCATTCCGAAATGCCTCAGGAGAAATGAATGGTTATTTGTAGCCCAACAGAGTTCTGGCATCAGCATGTCTGCTCAGTTGAAGGGTTTTTCCTTTTTAATGCAATAATGTCTCTGGATAACAATACTTCATAGGACAGTGCTATATGCTTGTTTGTTACTAAATGCGAAATCTGTGCTTGCTGATACATAGTGATGGTCCCTCACTGGAAACTAACTACTATAATATTGAATGTTTGTAATTGTATGTTTGGTAATTTATACATTATGTCCAGTCGTGAATAATAGCTAGCAGTATGAGAGACTATTTAAACAGGAAAGCATAAACAATCCAAATTAAAATCATGCTATTAAATGGTATGACAAATCTTAAACCTTATGATATGAATGTTGAACTCTTGTAGCTGTGTAAGTCATGTATGTACAAAGTAAAGAGAAGCGGGGACTGAAATTCTTTGCTGTGGCAGTTAAATTACCAAAATCTGAGTTTTCTGTGCACTGTGGGAGAATATGAATGTTTTACATCTCTTGCACAAGGAGAGCTTGAGATTCACAATAGACACTTGCTAAATTGGGAAGAAGCAACTGTGTACCAATTATCATGCTAAAATGCTACAGGATTACAGTTGCAGTCTGCTAAAAGCAAAAATTTAATCATATGCTCCCCGATTCCTACTATATTTATGCTTACTTTACAGTGGATATTTCATCCACCACATGTATAACATGATACTAAAGGTGTAAAGCAGTTAGATCAGCAAAAGAGCAGGTGTGGGGTTTTACAGAGTTCATAGTTCTCACAATTTTGCAAGAATGTACTTTTTGGCCACTAAAGAAATGAGATTCAGTGTTTTAGGTTTATTCCCTGGTTTACCACCAGCTCCCAGGCAGGATACCAGGTGAACTAATATTTAAACTTAGTCAATACCTTCTTGGACAATATGGAGATTGCCTGCCTCAAGTGGTATACAAAATACTTTATTACGTGCCCACCAATGGAACAATTGGCATCAGATGGCCATGTAAAAAACCTTGGCTTTCTGAAAAGATCTCTGATATGTTAGTGAAAAAGGCAAAAGCACACAAGTACATAAACAGCTGAAAGACATTTTCTTGGCCACAACAAAACATGGCATCAAGTCTCTGGGTGATGAAGCAGAAGACAGCCTGAAGTATGACAGTCTGCCTGTGGAGTCTTACGTACCTGAGTGGCAGCCATAGACAGCCTTTTAACATTCCCATCATGAAACCAGATGGCTCTCCTTGTTCATTGATGAACCAGGCCTTGGACAGAAGGAAAACAAACACCTTATGAATGTGTGCTGCACCATGCACGTACTGATGACTGTGGGCATCAGGCAAAGTACCCGCTTTCTGCATGAAATCCATGTCTTGCTTATGGATGCAAAGTTCAGGATCTATCAAGTCTGTGTACTATCTGTATCGCTGTATGGGTCAGAAACCTGGCCCCTCTTACAGGCAGCCTTGGAGTGGCTAGAGACATTATATATGTGCTGTCAGCCTCATTCTGAGCATAAACTGGTTTGACTTTGTGCAATATGTCATCAGCTCACAGAGATCTGGCTTGCCTTCAGTCACTCATGTTGAAAAGTAGTGGTACATTCTTTTCAGCCATGTTGTCAGGAGGGACAAAAACATCCCTGCACACCATACGCTTAAACTGTCCATGGACACATGAAAGGGTGCCTGCCCTGACCCTACGTGGCACAGTCTGCAGGCCCAGCCCAGAAATTTGTGTATTCACAGGATTGAACCAAATCTGGAAACTTTACTACACAATACGTGGTGTGGCACCATCAATAGTGGTCACTCTGGCTGGCACAACAGTCGTCTGTTCAACTGGCCCTTTGTTTCTAAGAACTTTGGTTTCAGTTTAACTCTGATAGCAATAAATCAAAATGTCAGCTTTCTTCACACAAACCTCAGACTGCAGCATAAAGCCACCTATTTGCTCCCTTTTGTCTTAATTAGCAGACTTTGCTATAAAGAACGTCCAGACTCTCTCAGTAGTGAGAAGGAAAAGCTATACTATAAAATAGTCTTTGCTTTCAGCCTGGTTTGTTGCTTGTTCTGGAACAGCTGTTGCAGTTAATTGGAATCAGAAGAGTTGTTTGCTCGAGTCGGATAGAAACCCATAACTACCTCTGTTTCTCACTAACCCATGTAAGGTTTTTATTCTCCTTAAGAGAATATGAATGTTATTAAAATGAACGATGTAAAATTATTCAAACTGTTAAGTTCTTGGGTATCTAGTAAGTTCTTAACAGCACTCCAAATTTTTTTCTTCTGAAATTTGGAGACTTTTGTTTATCTTGGATCTTTATTCTGTGGCTCAGTCTTGGATTCTGCTCACTTATACATATTGGCCTTCTTCCTGCAGGTATTTTGAAGGTGGAGTCTCCTCTGTCTACCTCTGGGATCTGGATCATGGCTTTGCTGGTGTGATCCTTATTAAGAAAGCTGGAGATGGATCAAAGAAGATTAAGGGGTGCTGGGATTCCATTCACGTTGTGGAAGTTCAGGTACAGTCTTTGGTACAGCTGATCTTTCTAAATAAAAACAAAAGCCAGTTAATTCCAGACAATTAAGAGGCACAGGTGTTCAGCTGAACAATGCAATATTGTGTTGGGGCTGTGTAAACCTTTCCTCCATTAATTTTTTAAAATTCCCTTAGGCGATTTGGATGAAGATAAGTCAGGGCTGTAATCAAAAAGATCCCAGGAGGACTGAAAATATGTTCTTTTCTGTGCATGTGACCATGAGCTTTTTTAATTTAAAGGTCTACAGATAAATATAACTGATTAGGTAATAAAAAGAGGGTATTAGGGAGTTAAATTGTTCAAACTAATTTGCCTTTAGAAAAGTGTGTGTGTGTGTGTGTGTGTGTGTGTGTGTGTCCATTTTAAAATATGAAACATTGACTTCAGTGTGGCTATTCAGCTGTTCATTTCAATCCTGCAGCTGTGACCCTCCCATGCTTTGCCACCTTTAGGTTTTAACGTCTCTCCACCTTCTTTCCCACCTCTTTCCTTTCAGGAAAAGTCCAGCGGTCGCACTGCCCATTACAAGTTGACCTCCACGGTGATGCTATGGCTGCAGACTAACAAAACTGGTTCCGGTACTATGAACCTTGGAGGGAGCCTTACCAGACAGGTACTACAATACGCTAGCATTAGAGGGTGTGTCTACACAGGGATAAAAGATCCACAGCATAGCTGCAGCTGGCTGTGGGGCTTGAGCTGAGGGGCTAAAAATTGCAATGTAGGTAGTAGGGCTCAGGCTGGAGCCTGAGCTCTGGGACCCTGCACCCTCACAGGGTCCCCAGCCCAAGCCCAAATATCTATACAGTGATTTTTCTTCAGCCCTGGCTCGCAACCCCCTGAGCAGAGTCAGCTGACCCAGGCCAGCCTTGGGTTTTCTATCCCTCAGTAGACCTACCCAGAGTGTCTTACAAACCTAAGACATGTCTTTCGTTATTTGTATTGCCATACCACCCAAAAGCCCCAATCAGGATTAGAGGCCCCATTGTGTTAGGCGCTGTATACATAGCGAGGTTTTCCTGTTGCGATCACAATTCATTAAGACAAGTAACACTTTTCAGTGGCTCCGTTACCACATGACGCTTCCCTTGCCAGTGGTAACACACTCAACAAAAATAATAAATTCAGTAGGAATTTGGGTTTCCTTGTCAGTCTTTTAATGCTGTGCTTGGGGTGGCCTTGCTGAATTTTCACAGCTTCTACTTACTTGCTTTCATGATGAATATCCTTTAGGTTAGATCTTGCATAGCTACAGGTGGACTTATTCATTTTGCTCCTGCCTGCACTTACAAGATCAGGCTGCATTATAAACATGTCTCTATCTAAAGCCAGCCTGGCCTGTGAGATTAATCCTGTATCTTGCATGGATTCTTGTGATTGTTGATTATAATAACTTTCTTTGCATTTTCCTAAGACTTCAGATACACAGTACTTATCTAAGTGATTTGCTGCTACTGTACCTGAATGTTGTAAAACAAATCCTATTGATCCCTCCTTTTAAGTGTTGGTTCTTCACACCAGTGTTTTAATTGCATTGACCTTTTTCTGCAGTCTTTTGTGAGTAGGATGCCCAGTTTGTTTAAATAGTCATAAGTGTTGCTGCTGAAGGCACATTTTGTGGACAATAGTGGTTAATTGAAATACCGGTAACACATTGCCTGCGATAAGGCAGACAATGCATACTCTACAATAAATAGAACAATTAATGTTGTGTGTGTGTGTGTGTGTCTGTACCAGGCGAAGGGAGAAAGGGGCATGTGTCCATAGAACAGAACTGAAGCACTGTATTGCTATTGGAAGCACTAAAAGTTTGCCATAGACCGCTATGATTTTTCTTTGTTGAATTACAGAAGAAACTGATGGGAAAGTAAAAAAAAAAAAAAAAAATACGCATCTGGAGACAGTTGTGAATTACGTACTCTTTTAAAATGTTTATAGTAATTATGCCTGGGTTATGGTGACCGGGACAAATAATTACTTCTAGGCCTTTCTAATACTTCCAATCATAGCTGTGAAATGGAGGCCAAGGATTTGACTGTGGCCATGGCCTTGCACTGTATGACAGCTCATGCCAAGGAAAACAATAGCCTGTTGAGAATGCTTGTCCTCAGTGCACCTTGGCCTGCACTACTAGGCTTTGTTTAGTTTGACTTTCACTCTCTGGGTTTTAATGAGGAAATTCATGCTTCTGTCATCATTTTAACAACCAATCATGTAATTCATATGTGATGCATTAAAGCAGAGGCCTGCTTCCAATGTAAGTAACTATAAAAAAGCCACTAGGGTAATGATGCACTACCTCTGCACAAACAATGGAAAACTCTGACACTCAAGTTAGCTTCAGGCCTGAGATTTTCTGCTTTGCAAATGCCATAGTAGTTTTATTTATGGAAAATAGCTTTGTGAGAATTGAGTGCAAATGGATAATCAGAAAATCATCAGGCTCTTTTGAAGAGCTATTCTGCTGTGTGTGCAGGAGCTCTGAGGTAGTTGTATGTCTGTCTAGGACATAGTGTGTAATCAGCATTTTGTTTTGAGGTGGCTGGAGTTGTCAACTAGAGTACTTTTCTCTTCATGCTTCAAAACCTGTGTATCCCATCACCTAAGCTGTATCTTATGCCTAGGAACAGACCTATGTATTTTCTTTGGTAGGTTTGTTATACAGTCTACCATAAAGTTCAACACATAAAATCATGTTTTTAATTGAATCAGGTCCTTAATTGGATCTTACCACTGGCATTTTGAAGACACTCTGTATGTCAGGTTACCAGTATAGTTTTGAATAACTTTGGCTATGTAAACTTTTAACTGGTTTGGTCAACTCTCTATTTAAACTAGTACTGCATTGACCACCTTGAGGCCTGAAACAAGAACAGCAGATCTGTCCCTGTGTTTCATTGTAACCTTTTCAGTGTTCACAAGCTCCAAAATACTCTGGCTTGTGATTTGATGGCAGAGAAAAGCTTTGATGACTCAAAAGGGAATTTGACTGAGAGTCATTGTTTGAAGCCAATTTGGTTTCCTTGCCACAAATTGTGTACTTTCCACCAATGACTGGGTTGGTGGAAGAAGCAGGTGCAAAGGAACAACTAATGTAATGCCTCCTAATTTACCCGCTCTGGCAGCTCCAAATAGCTGGACAAGTTTCACATTTAAATATTATGGTGCTGTGCTATGGGAACCATGTGCAGCTTGGAATGGAAACACTTGCGCCTCATTAATTCCCATTCCTGTTGTCTACACTGTGCCTGAGGTTATTCTTCATATGGCCAATCCAGCATTACTGTTACATGCGTGGACAGTGGGGTGAAGGAGTTTCCTTTCTCGATCCTCACATGGTATTTCTCTTCTGCAGTCCTTTTTCATTGGCAGAGTATTGTTGCCCAGCATAGAGACCATATATGTCCTGCTGTGGTCCTCTCTTCCTTGCTTGCTGCTTTTTTTTGCTGTCTTCATCTGGACTCTGTGTGTTTCTTTGGAATAGTGGTTTTCTGCATTTCTGCAACAGAATCCTAGTCTTGCCCAAACTGCTCATCTGTTTGAAGGGTCAGTTAGGTTATTCTTGAATAATGTATATTCTAGTTGGAGAATAACTGTTTATTTTCCAAAAATGTTTATTATGAGTGGCTTTCCCCAAGCCATTTCCTGAGTATTCTAAACATTGGATATGGGCAATCTGGATGTTATACTTTGGTGAAATTATATTGGAGGTAAATATGTAACCCATGTGAATTTAGTGGCACTGTAATTTCACTGTAAAATATTTGTTTGCATGACACTTAGAGTAAGAACTGACATACCTGTTCTTATCCATTCAAACAAGAATCCTTGACAGCTCTAAAGGTTTTGCTATTTAAATACACATTGCAGTTCTGCACCACTCCATGTGCCACAACAGTACTTTTTTGCACTTACAAATGTTCTGGTTTTTATATTTGGAGGTGGTTATGTAAGATTAACTTTTAAAAATAAAATTTGCAGGGGAAGCTTTGCTTTTCTTTGCTTCTGATTGGAGAGATGAAAACTTAGTTGGTTTGCTACTTTTCAAACCAAAAAAGGAATACTTTGTTTCAAACAACTTTTTGTTTTGAAATTTTAAGTTACATTTGTTTTCTTTTACGATAAATTAAGAAGATTGAAACTAAAACAGTGTTTTGATTGACCTTATCAGAAACTTTTCGGGGGTTTCCATTTGTAAATATTTTTGAGATTTTTACTTTTTTGCCTGATTCAAGATGAGGAAAAAATTACTGAAATCACAGAAATTCTCATGGGAATAGGAAGACAGTTTCCTGCTCAGCTCTATACGTATGTATGTAGCCACTTATGCAATGGAAGTATAGTCACCCTCTTATTCTTTGCAGAACTAGACTTCTGTTGGGCTGAAAGGAGAAAAGGTAGACTTTTATCATTACAGTCCACCCCAAAAGGCATGAAATGTCAGCATGAGAATTTTATTTGTGCAGTTGCCTAAGCAAAGATGCAGTCCCAGGCACTTTATGTTCTGGAGACAAGCTTGGACCCAGTTCAAGAGAACTCCAAATTGAGGCAGTGCAGGCCAGGACAGAGGAAGTAACTCCCAGTTTCACATCCGACATTGGCAGGCTTCAGTAAATAGAAGGATTGAGGTTGCAACTCAGAAAGGGACAGAGTGAATCAGTGAATTATATGCAGTCTGCATTGACTAAGAACAACAGAAGGGAGTAGTTGCACCACGGAAAGTGAAATAGGCCACCTTTAACTTGCAGATAAAAGTACAGCTCCTAACAAGAAAAAATACCAGCTGTGTTTAGGTCAAATCCCATTGCCTTGTATGCTGTCCTCCAGTGGATACAAGTGAGCCTGGCTACATGCTGTGTGTTGTCAGTTTCTGAGAAAAATCATGACCCCTCCTTTTTTTTTTTACACGTTGGAAATACTTGTGTAGCTTGACAATTTTTGGGGGGCTGAGGAGTGGTTTCAGTAGTCTGCACTTTTATTCAAGATAAGAACAGCTTGCTCCATCCTACTCCAGTTTATGCAAAGTAGTTGTAACCTTCAGGCTTCTGGCAAATAGTCAAAATGGTCTTTAGTTGGGCAAAGCGTGGGTGCTCCCAGTTTAGAGGTAAAACTAACAGGTGCCGTTCTGAGATTCTTATTATGCACAAAGAACCTGTGTTTTTTGTGAAGTTAGGTTGTACATTGCAAGAAAGTGCCAGTTTGCTGAGAAGGAAGCTGGCTCACAAGTTGTAGTTTATCCACATCTGGAGGTGTGGGAAGGGGAAAATATAAATCTGTAGGGAAAATGCAGCCTGGGATTTCAGATTAAAGCGCCACAGATGTGTGTGCTGATTTTCAGATTTGAAATACATAAATAGTGAAGGTGGAACACTTGCACTGCTGGATGAAGGTTGGTCTGTTGCAAGCTGAGCTTTCCCTGTGTTCAGGGAGAAGTGCCCTGTGATATATTGCTGTGCAATAAAACACCAGTACAGACATTCTGCCATTTATCATAATAGGAAAAGCCTCCCAAACTTGTGCTCTGCAATTAGGCAAGCCATATATTTTAATCAAGTAGAGCTTTCATGTAAAGGCCTATCCCACTGATTTCCAGATGTTGTAGATCTAAGTGAGAAGTAGGGGAATGTATTTCCACCAGAGAGATCTTAAAAGTTCTGGTAGTCACAGACCTTGCGCTCTCCCATAGCAGATGCCCAGTTTCCGAAATGTGCTGTCTCTGGGGCAGGGAGTCAAACCAGTATTTATTTTGGTTCAGTTCAGGTTTGAGTTCAGTTGCATTCAGTGTGTTTGGGTTTAATTTCGGTTCAAGCCACCCAAAAAAAACCCAATTCAGTTACCAGTTTGAACTGGTTCAAATCAAATTTGAGTCTTAGGGGAAGTAAATTAAAAAAGAGAGTTGAAACTTAAAATTGAAACTTATTTTGATTTTTGGCTCTTTGTTTATTTTCATCTTTAACTTTACATGAGGTTTCCTAGTGTTTTTGTGTTGTCAGATAAACACAATTATTTTTCTATGAGCTATTTATTTGAGTGAACTAAACATCTTCTAGTATTTGCTCTTTAATATTGTATGTCTGCAGTGAAAAGATAAACTTGAGTTTTGGGAATGGGCCCTGCCTCAAGTGGGGCAGCTGGAGGGAGGATCTGCCCCAGGATTTAGGATGGGTGGGAGGAAGCCTGTCGAAGTGGAAGAAAGGTTTGGGAGCCTTGGGCTTGAAGAGGTACTAACTTCTGGGACCAGGGAGCATTCCACCTCTTCTCTTCCCAGTGGGGAGTCTCAGAGGGTGCATCTGCACAGCAATAAAAGACCCACAGCACAGAGTTTCAGAGCCCAGGTCATCTGATTCAGGCTGCCTAGCTAAAAATAGCAGTGTAGACATTCAGGCTCAGTTGGAGCAGGGCTCTGAGACCCTCCCACCTCATCTGGTTTCAGAGCCTGGGTCCAGTCTGGGCCCAAATGTCTACACTGCTATTTTTAGCCCTGCAGATTGAGCCCTGTGAGCCCAAGCAAGCTGACCTGGACTCTGGGACTAGCAGTGGGTTTTTTATTGCTGCATGGGTGTAAAGAGATGATATCTCTGGGCCCCCTGCTGCCTCATGTGGTGTGCAGGCTGCTCCTAAGCTTCCCTTCTCCTGCCCTACTCGGGGGTTGGCTGCCTCCTATTTTCATTCTCTTCTTGTTATCCTGGGGCAGGCTTTGCTGGTAGCAATCACATGTATATGTTGTTTTATAATGAAAATAAGATCACAGATTTTAAATATTCAGCTTAAAAATACTAAACCTTTATTCCAACCAGTAACTTTTTTTTTTCAGTTCAGTTCCAATTCAGGTTCAGTTGGTAGGACAAAATGTCTGGTTCAGGTTCGGTTCGGGTTCAAGTAGAAATACCAGTTTGAACTAGTTGTCCCTGGTCTGGAGTTGCCCTGTTTGCTAAATGAATAACATGTTGGGGTACAGTAGAATGAGATTCACTGGTAATCACACAGGGAATTCCTGCTTCTTATGTGAACTTGTCAGACTTTCCAGTTGTCCAGTCACATAATAGCTGGCTTTAGAATGGTGGGGGGGGGAGGATGGATGGAAGAGCATGCATAGACCACAGGGTGCAGAACTGGTTTGCCCTCACAAGATGAGTAGTTTATTAAGGCTTTGAATATACAATTCGGGGAAAGGCATATTTAGGCTGCACTTCTTGAGTAAGTACTTTTGAAGGCCATGCACAAGCAGAAGTCTTCAGTGCAGTTCTGCAAAACTGGCAGTATTGGAATGTGTGGAGTTCACACCCTCAGTTTTACTTTGAGGCATCTGCTTTGAATTTAGAATGAAACTTAGTGGAAACTGCCAAGTTTTGCCTCTCTTGGTGTCCAAACATTTTGATGTTTTTCCCACCTTTAATCCCGTGCTCTGCCTGCTGGCCTAGGCTTCTGAACCTTTGGGTAAAACTGGTCATTTTGAGTTTCCTTAGGGAAGTTTGCACTGCTCCATTCCACAATAGCTGTATATGTTGTTTGGAGTTCTTCAGAGTGACAGGATATAAAGAAAATTCATCCCCCCTTCTGTTACTCTCAGGGACATTCATGATGGACCAAAATACTTATCCAACTTACATTTGTCTTTCATCTTACCTTCTTTTCCTGCAAATAACCTTGCAAAAAGTCCAGACAGCAGTCATCCAGCAGCAGACAGCTGCTATGTTCTACATATGAGATGTTCCAAGTCTCCAACTAGCTATCTAGAGCTTACTATACCCAGAAGAGCAAACTTCCCTCCCAGTTGGACTTGCAGCAGATGGCTCGGGAAATGAGGCAAGGAAGCCAGCCAGTGTGTATCTCAGATGGGAGAAAAGCGACTGAGACATGTAGATGGGACTTGGCTCATTCTGGAGTGTTCGCTTTTTTTAACTGAGCTCATAGGTAGTTGGGGAGTGACAGTGGGAAGATGAGCTGCTTGTTAACATCAATTTACAGAATGGAATTTCCCTTCAAAGTAAATTAACCCCCTTTTATAGCAGCTGGAGGTTTTCTGCTTGAAACCTCACAGTAACAACCCACTGAAGGAGCCTTTTAAAAAAAAAAAAAAAGCTGCTGTTTGTATAACATGCCTGCAGACTGACTCCGAACTCCCTTAAAACAGCCTCTCATAACATCTGGGTTTCTCCAGCACATAAAAATGTTTTCTTTCTGGCAGCAGCTTTTATGGAGATGTAATAAAATAGGTTTTAAAAAAATAATTCTATTTTCAGATTGTGTTTTGCCAGTGAGTGGGGCCTGTCCAGGTGTGGAGGAGATTCAGTGCCTGTGGAAGTAACTCAAGCATTGCCAATGCCAGCACTGTCCCAGCTTTGGTCAATTTACTGATGGCCCCCCAGCCTCACCATAATGTGTTCTTGTATAGTTAAGATTTATGTTCATCCTCTACTACAATCAGATGCTTTTTCTAGGCAACACGTCTCCATTGTATGTAAACAATCTAACTGCGCTGTATAAGGGAAAATTAAACATTCTTCTTCCCTCCTCTCCCCTTACTTCCCAGGTTATATTTTGCCTTCAAGTCTCCAACTTAATTTACATACTCCCTCAGGCTTGTTAGACAACTTAATTTAAAAGGAGAAACCTGTAGCTGCTCTAGATTTTCAGACTAGACCTGGAGGGAGGGTTAGGACCAGATGGATAAGAGAATTCAGTGGGATTACTGAAACCCTTTGAAGAATCCCATCTACCACATCTTTCTCCCTTTTTTGTTTTTATGCCTTCTCAGCACATCTGTATCAGTTGCCTGTCACAGGATGATATTTGCTGGTTGGCCCCATATCTGCATTTAGCAAGAAGAATTTTCACCTAAGGCAGCAGAGGAGCCAGTCTCTTCACTAGCACCACAGGTTTACAGATCACATGGGGTCTCCAGATGAATGCTGCCTTAGGTCGCTCCATGCACAGGCAGAGCTTGTGAAGGGAGTATGGCATTTCAGTGTCAGCTCTAACTTGCTCTCAGTGGAGAACGGAGTTCTAAGTCTCAGTTGGCTCACTGCCTGTCCCCTGTTCAGACTTCCCTAAGCAAAACTGGGGAGTTTACTCATGAAAACGATAGCATCAGTACTGGGGCTAAACTTTGTTTTGGTTGCAGAAACTTCATGTTAAATGTCCAGATGAACTATATGTGCCTTGCAAGCTAGAACCCTCTGTGCCAAGTACTTCTTAGTGTCTAGGACACCTGCACTGTTTCTAACAAAAGATGAATTTTGGTGGAACTTCCTATTTCTGTGTGCCTGCAGTTGGTGGTAGCTGAAGGCTGGGAGTAACCCAAATTATCGCTAATGTTAGCAGACTGTTGCGGTCTTTCCTCCCCAAACCATAGCAGCTTGGGACATCCACTCTATTCCTTCCACTTCTGTTGGAAGATAAATAATTTCCAAAGTGCAGATAACTGGGAAGATCTGAAATTACAGAATTTCCTTCCACATGTGGTTAGAAATAGCACTGAGATGAAGAATAAAAGAAACAGCTGTTTTACAGGAACAGACCCCAGATGTTAGACTGACAGCTCCATGCAATGTGTACCTTATCAGTAGCTCCAGAGGCTATGAATCCAGACAGCTTCTGTGTTCCCCTTCTCTCTGTCCTCATCAAAGGATCTTTGCAGGCACTATGTATCTACTGCAGCCACATAATGGACAGTGCATGGCCAGTCTGCAGTGTACACCTGTCCCTTTTGATTAAGTAGAGTTGATAGGTGAGTGCTGGTGCAAACAGAAAGGATCTCTTATGGCACTGGGGGGTTACTGCATGTGAAATGGAAATGCTGAGAAGTGTTTGAAGGAAGCACTAACATGACTCCTGTGTCTCCAGCCTGGGGACTTCTTGTTCATGTGAGATGATTGCATGAGTTGGCTGGTGTTCTGGTCACTAATGAGATTTGCTTCACAATACTTGAGTGAAGCATTTTATACTTTTGGGGTTTCCCATTTGGCTAACATACAATATGCATTTTATACCTGACCTTATTCCAAAAGAGGCTGCATTTACTTTACTACACTGGCATTTACCCACATTCTCTCATCCCTACTGATAGTATGTGGAACTATTGTGTATCCCTTCCCACCTTATTTCTCCATTACAACTGGTTCTATTTCTTTTTTTCTCCAGATGGAGAAAGATGAAACTGTGAGTGATTCCTCTCCACACATAGCCAATATTGGACGCTTGGTAGAGGTAAGTTCAATTGGACCATCACAGCTTTAGTAATTTATGTTGTACTGAGGCTAAATTTCCCAGTCATCTTTGCTGTCTGAGTTGCACTTTGTGTACCTCACAATAGTTCTTAGCTGTGAAAAGTCTTTCATGCACAATTCTAGTCACTCCTTCCTTATATCCCCCCTCCCCTATACAGTAATAACCTTCCTGGAAATGAAATGGCCCGTGACCTTCGCATTAGTAAACACTTTCCCGCCCACATTGTTTTTTACAGAATTACTTAAAGTAATACCATAGTATGTCGACATGTCAGCGCATAGTAAGTGCACTGGAGTTGCTTCTCACAGCACTTGACTTCAACTGCAATGGTCAGTCCTGTATCCTCAACCTCAAGTCAAGGATAGGATTGCATTAGTTGCTGGAAAAGGCCTGTGGAGCAATACTTGACTTGTTTCACCACACCATATTGTAGGAAGAAGCTCTTATCTCATTGATTTCAGACTTCATAGTCGCTTATTTTGGAAGGAGGAGAGAAAAGCCTTCAGTTAGTTTGTGTGCATAATACTGTTGCTAAAGAAGACCAACCACTCAAAGCATCAAGGATACACACTTGATTTTGGTTTTTGTCAGAGGGAGGCCAGTGATTTAGGCCAGATTGAAGCAGAGCTAGGGGAGAAAGTATCCCTTCCAAACATTGCAGCACAGCCATCGTACCATTAGCCACCAGGTCAGAGAATTCAACTTGGCTCCAGAGAACCCTTGACCTCTTGGGGGGTGCCTTGCATGGCTGACTTGGAACCTGGGAGTTAGTTCCAATTCCTAACACAACAATCAAGAGGGGCCAGGGTGAATGTGCTGCCCTGTTTGCAGTGGGATACAAACAAAGAGTTGGATCTCTGAACAAAAACTGCCCTCTTGTGGCCCTGGACAGGTATTTTGTGTACAAAGTGGATCCTCAGACATCAACCTGAGCTGAATCTCTAGCTCAGGGGTGGCCAACCAGTCAGAGATGAAGAGCCAAAAAATAGCTATTGATAATGCTAAGAGCCACATTTTCTTTACCCTCTGCGAACAATTCACGCTGCGCTGATTCCGGTAGGCAGCTTGTCAGTTTCACTTCTCAATTGACAAGCTCCCCTCCTCCCTTACCCTCCCCTTCAATTTCAGCCCAACTTGTAAATTTCACTTTGCCCTCCACTCTTACCCTCCCCAGACAATTGGCACTGAAATTGGCACTGGATTGGTCACTTTCCCCTCCCTGCTGCTTGTCAATTTCACTTTCCCCTCCCAGGCTGCTTGTCAATTTCAGAGCAAAGAGCAGCAAAGAGGGCAGCCGCATTCAGAGGAGTAAAGTGCCCTGGGTTGGCCACCGCTGCTCTAGCTGTTGGGTAAGGGGGAGTGGTGCATACTGTCTGATATGAGAACTTAAATAATGGGATTCAGCAGGCCAAACCACACTGTGAAAAGCATTGCATCTCTATATGGTCAACTGAGCCAGCAAAGGGGTACAGGTAAGAGAGTGTAGTTATAACAACCATAGAAACAACTGCAATGATTAATAAGTTGCTTTCTCCCTTTCTCCTAGGACATGGAAAACAAAATCAGAAGTACGCTGAATGAGATTTATTTTGGAAAAACAAAGGACATCGTTAATGGGCTGAGGTAATGGATCATCCACAGCTGGCTCTTAGAGCTCACTTATCCCTTCCCCCTCCCCCAGCAGCACTTGCCATATTGTCCAACAGTCAAACAGTGATTGGCATTCCTTTGCTAGAACTTCCCCTTTCCTAGGGAGCCCTTCCAGGTCTCTAATGAGTCACCTCATTGTGTTTCGGGAACATTCACTAGTGGTGGTGTATTTAGAGAACAGTTTCTCTTACACATTTTGATTACAAGAATTTGCAGTACTTTAACCCTTTGTTCCCTATTCAGGAAGAGCATAGCACAATTAGGAACCGTAGCTTGATTATTCAGACTATAGAAGGTCATATGTTTTGGGCAACTAAATTCTGACTCGGAGACCTAAACTTATTCTTAAAAATAATTCTCAAATGCCAAATGAATCATAAGTAACTGGAGATTCTGTGAAAACAGAGCTTGTAGTTTTCTAAAAATGCGCCGTCTCTTTTCTTCCCCCCTCCCTCAGGCTGGACTGTCGCTTACTAGATCAAGTGAATGAGCCAGCTGTGTATTTCTGCAGGGAGGTTGTGTGAGTCTTTGAACCCTTGATCATGACTGATCAGGAACTTTGCATAGCAAGCCCTGGGTTGATATTTCTTTAAACTCTTGAGGGAAAGTGCAGAACTGAGAAGTGGTTGATGCCAAATAAACTCTTCCAAGCTGTAAACTGGAGTCTCCAGCATAGTGCAATAACGCAGAAAACACAATAGACAAATACGCAAAGCCTACAGTTCCCATGTATACTGATGTATGAAAGCATTAGCAGGCCTGCCCTGCAATGATAGAATTATGGTGCTGATAAAACACTTCTGCTGCCATCCTAATGGCAGTTTGGCTGGAGTGGACACTGGTACTTGATGAAGTGCTTGTTGAAAATTAGCCCTCATTTTTCATTGTGGTGTGTGGGGAGTTGACCAGGCAGCTTCCATTAATATCAGATGGAAATATGTAACTGATTATTTTTTCCTGTGAACCTTGAATATCCCTGTAGTTGAGTCTATGCAATATATTTCCCCATACCTCAGTGTACAAGAGCCGCTATTTTGTGCATCAGTGAGATCATCTGTTTGGAACCTTTTATCACTCATAGTATCTGGGTTTGGCTTTTCCTCCTCATCTTTCCTATTTCCTCTGACTTGTGTATTTACACTTGTTCTTCCTGAACTCATTCCTAGTGGCTTCCAGGATGCCAGCTATCTGTGTTACTGGGTTCTTCTGACTGTTTTTTCCCTACTCTGTTTCACTCATTTCTGAACTACTCTCTGTAGATCTATTGATGCTATCCCCGACAACCAAAAGTATAAGCAGTTGCAGAGGGAGCTTTCTCAAGTGTTGACCCAGCGTCAGATCTACATCCAGCCTGATAACTAAACCAATCCAGGTACCCCTGCCTGTGAGGTGTGACAATCGGCACTAAACCAGGACTCATCCTGCCAACAACAGGCTGTCTTACCTATGCATGACAACTGAAACCAGAACTAACCCATAACTCCTGCAGACTGATGACCAACTTTTAATTCGTTTCACCCTAGGGTTATTTCTTCATAAAACCAATGAATGCATTGATCTTTTTCCACTGTATGGAGTTCTGTGCACTGAAATGTGGGGAGATTTGCCGCTTTTGTTTTGCACTCTTTCTTGGGGGCAATTATACAGTAGATGGCCATGTACCCGAAGTGGTGTTAGCTTATATTCACTGTTTGTACCCAAAATCCTTGGGCTCAATCACATTTACACCATCACTTTTTTTACAGCAGCTGTACACAGCTTCTAGTGTACTCATTCCTTGTGATTCTATAGTACTCCTTTCCCTCTGAATAGAAGGAAGGTTTTGGAAGTAAATAGTTGTCCTTTCAATTGTAAATGATGAAATATAAAGGGCCATTTGGCCTTGGTACTTCCAAGGGCACAGCAACCAATGCTGATTCCCCTTTCCCTCCAAATCCTCTTGCCTTGTATATCTGAGTCTTTCTTGGAGCTTGAAAATTCAGCTCCACTCACTGTACTGAAATGTTTCTAGCCTCCACTTCCCTGTGCCATGCACAGCCTGTTGTAAAGGGGTTTGCTCATATACTGTAGGTTGCTCTTGGAGTTTTGATTGCTTAGAATGCATGGCAGTAACTAACCTTGGGCCAGTTTAACCTTCCACTCCAATTCTTAATGAGTTACAGATGCCATCTTAAACATATTAAGCTGACGGAGGGGAAAATGAGCACTGTTTGTTGATGATGGCCCACAACCATTACTTTAACCTGTGACAAATGCAAATATAAAATGTATATATTTATATTAAAGCAACTGAACTCTCCAGAGATGAGAGGATGGAAATACTTTCTAATAACATTAGAAAAATAACTCTCTGATATAAAGAATGGACTTGCTTTACAGGAACAAGCACCCAGGCATAACGTAGCCCTAACTACAGGAGAGGATGTGAAATATAGAATATATGGAGAGGAGTCTACTAAATTGGATGCTAATGGTTTCTCTGAGTTATTAGCATCTCTTTAAAAGGCCAATGTCATTGTTCTGTTATCTGATCAGTTATAAGATCCCTTTTTAACTAGGGATCATTATTGTACCTTGCTATAACAGTTGAAAGATTTTCTACCCTTCTCCTTGAAAGTCTTAATAAGCAAAATCAGTCTTATTTTCTATAATCAGTCTTATTCAGACTCTTACTAAAAGAGAGCCAGGGCTATATTTTGCCTACAGTACCCTTATCCTATCTGTTCTACTTGAGCTGCTTTGATGGTTACAGTTGATGACTACTGTAGGTAAAGAATAAGCTGGAGATGCAAATAAGTGCCTGAACAGACATCTCTGGGCATACTGTACCCCAGTAAAGAACTGGGTTAAAGGAATATTGTGTGTAAAGCAGAATGTCTCATCATATGACTTTTTCTCTCATGAAGTGTCAGGAGATATTTTAAATATCTTCTCTGTTACCGATCTACAGCTTCAGCTCAAAAATAAAGATTTTCAAAAGTTAAACTGCTCTAGTACAGTGGCTCTCAGCATCTCCCATACAGCGACCCCTTGAAATCTGCTCACCATCCTCTTGGAGTTTGCAACCCCGTTTTGATAATTGCTCTAATGGTCTGCTTTGTTGCAGCCGCTAATTCCTTAAGAAGGAAAATCCTCCCCCCTCCTGCCTCTCCAGCTTCCCTCGAGCCCCAGAGCAGCCACAGAGATGCCACTAAACACATCCTGCTTAGGGTACCAGTGACAACATAAGCCCCAAGAGTTCCTTGTTGGAATTTATGTGATGCTTTCTGCTAGAAGCCCATGCTGGGGTTTGTAGCTAGTGGGCCTCCATTCCACAACAGAAGAGTGCTTTCCTACTAACAGCTACATGGTAGCTCACTAGGAAAATACAAAGATTAACTTCTTAAAAATCTAGCTTTCTAATGTACATTTTTATCTGTTTAAACTTAAAGCAATAGCTGCCCTGATGCCTAGGTGAACTTAAAGTTTTGCATCTCGCAGCACATGGACGTATGAGATATTCATTATTTTGGTAATTTATCCCTTAAAGCTGCTTTCTCAAGCCAGAGTTAAAACAGCTCCCATTTGAACTCTGCCCTAAAAAGAGAGAAACTTGTTTGGTCTTTCTACTCTTCCCGTGAATAAATGCATTGGACGGGCGAGTTTGACAAGGCTGCCACATACCGAGATACTCATTTCCTGGGCTGTTTAAGTCCTGCAAACAGGCCCATTGCAGAGTTGCCATAGAATAACTGCTGGATTATCTACTTTACCTTCATGATCACTCGAGATTGATCCCCTCTAGCACACACATCTGGATGTTCCCAAGCTCTAATGTAAAGATTCTCCCCCCATGAACCGAAGGCAGTGGAACTTCAGGGGAAATATTTCTGTGGTGAAATTCCTACTAGAGCGAATTTTGCTATACTTGCTGAAAAGTGTTCACTTTACCCTTCTGTCCTCCGTATTTGCAACAGGCAAGTAAGTGGAGGTTGTTTCTTCTAAGCCTGAGTCATGGTGCTTCTGCTATTGCCTCACATCCCAGGAGGAGAATACCTGTTAAAAATCACTGCTTTCAAATGTCCCACTTCTAATTTGTTTCCTTCCTCCCAACAGGTCTGTGCAGACTTTTGCAGACAAATCAAAACAAGAAGCTCTTAAAAATGACCTGGTGGAGGCTTTGAAGAAAAAGCAGCAAAGTTAAAATACTCTTCATGCTAACTAGACATGCCATGCACTCGTTAGATTCCTTTTTAGAAAATTCATTTTCTCCCCTGACCCCCTTTTTGGTTATGTCACGTCACAATTTGCATCCAGGACTATCCATATGCCATCTTCTCCCCATGAATAAAGCTGTACAAACTTTCAGTCTCTGAGGCTTACTTTGCACCACATTTTACTATCAAGACTTTAGGATTTATTTCTATAGAAGTCATGCATTCCCCCCTCTTCTCCCATTTATATGCATAAACACCGATCATTCTATTTCTTTTCCTCCTCTCTCCCCCTCCCCTGCCTTTTGTTACATTGGTGTAAAAAATGTAAAACAAAATTTATTAAATACTGTGGTGTGTGAAAGAGGAAAAACTGGAAAAACATATTCCACGTATGTGTGGGGACTGGGCATGGGGGGATGGCTGGTGGGAGGGAGGGAAGAGAGGGTGTTCCTCAGTGTTGTACTATACTGACTAAACCAGACTTGCAAGGAAACATTGATTTGGTGACCTGCTGAAAGTTCTGCTCTTCTATAGCCTTGTTCCAAGGTGCTTTTCTGTCAATTTTTATGGAATGCAAAAGGGGTTTTTGTTTTGATTTTGTTTTTTGTAAAGCTTAAATTGAATCTACATCTTATACTTGAGCCTCCATACTAAAAACAAAAAAACCCTAAAAATAAAAAAAATAAAAATCCTGGGAAGCAGCGTGTGGCCAGTGTCCTTTTTATTCCTTCCTTCCTTCCTTCCTTCCTTCCTGTGGCATTGCTTAGCATTTATGCTCATGATGCATTCTTTTATGGGAGTGTGGAGGCAATTGTTCAGTGCGCACGCACGCACGCACACACAGAAATTCAAACAACCACTATACTGTATGGCCACAGAAAGCAAGTGAGCTTTTCCTGTCTCACCAAGATCAGCTGAAACTTATTTGGTTGAAGGTAGATGATTTGATTTACTTAGCTTGTCACATATGGGATGCATCTTGCCAGCTTTATTTAGTGGTGTTTTTCATTAGCTTGCCATACTTTCAAGATGTTGGCATCAGGATGTTGGCACCCTGCTGCCTTCTGGGATAGACGCTTCAGGCGTATAGCAAACGTGGAACAGATGTGTTCTGAGAACAATTAGAATATCTGGCACATTGTGTGTGTTGAACATAGCTGAGGTAAAACCTGTTAAAGCACTCAGGGGAGAGAGGCCTTTTAGCTAACCAACACTTGGCAATGTTAAGGGTGGACAATTTTAAGCACTGGTACTAGTGAAAAGCTGCTGTTCAGCCATTTCAACTCCACCTAGACACCTTTTTAATTTAGGAAAGTGAATTTAGGGCTTGTAGAGGGAGCAGGACATGCAGCTCTGGGGCCTAAATGGACGTCTGGCAGGCCAAGAATGTCTTTCAAGTGGCAGCTGGAAAGCCTTTCTCTTTTTGAGGAACAACCTTCAGAAGAGAGTCACATGCCATGTCCCTTCAGTCCTTGGCCTGTTTGCTGAGAGAACCAGCAAGGGTGCATAGTGTGTGGGTATCTGCCCCACCACAAAATGATTGAGCCCACCTGGTCTGTGACGGTATTTACTTCTTACTGAGTTGAAGCAGGGACATGAAAGGCAAAAGTGCTGTAAGATGGCGGGTGGTTTGGTGGTAATAGGAAAGTGTGTCCTACCCTCACAGCAAAATCTGACCTGACCAGCTGTCATTTGGGAAATCGGAGCAGAGGGCTGCTCCTGAAGAAAGTTAAAAGCTTTAATTTTGTGTAAAGAAAAGTGACATTTGTCCCACGTTTCATCCCCCCCCCTCCCCCCCAAAACATCTCTCCTGCCAGATAGGACATGACACCATCAATCTGAACTTCCAAAAGTACCAATCACCTAGGATGATCGGGGCATGACTCTCCTTCATAACTCAATTCCTACTTACTATCGACAGAAGCTGGGGGTGGACAATGGGGGATGGATCACTTGATTGTCTCTTCTGTTCATTCTCTCTGAAGCACTCATGTTGGCCACTGTTGGAAGACAGGATACTAGGCTAGATGGACCAGTGGTCTGACCCAGTATGGCTGTTCTTACATTAACACGCTGATTTGTAGAGGCTTCAGTTAATGCTCTAAGGCAGCTGCCAATGTTTCCCATCACTGAATTGATAATCAACACCTTAGAAATGTGTTCCTCAATGGTCTGCCAAAGAAGTGAGGGGGCTTAGGAGACCTCATCGGTCTCACCCCAAACTCAGACCATTCTGCTCACACCTATATATGCTTTCCCTATCCTCAGCTAGCAAACCGCTTTCAGTGGTGACCCATGATGCCAGGGAACACCTGCCAGTCCTTTCCCCTCTCATCTGCTCAGCCTTGCACTGGGCTATATTAGCTAGTCTATCTCACCTTACTTTCATCCTGCAGTGCCACTGTGCCATACTGGGGACCGCCTCTGGCCTCTTATTTTAATACTGGCCAAAGTCCAACTGCAGTTTCTCAGTGTGGTTTGAGGAAGGATAGTTTTGTGTTTGATGCTAGACAGTTGGATTCAGTGCTCAGCTCTGCCACGGATTCCTGTGTGATACTGGGCAAGTCACTTGATCTTTGCTGCTTGTTCCTAAGCTGTAAAGCAAGGATACTTCTCTACCTTACATGTGATGGTGGAAGGAGAAAGTCATTCATATGTGAGAGATGCTCAGATACACCAGTAGTGGGAGAGTTTTGAAGTCATTACAAGTAGCCAATAATCTGCTGAATTCTCCTTTGTTCATTAATTTACAGAGGTGACCTAGAGGGTATTTTTATTACTGGGAATATAAACTCTCTTCTCCCAGTCTTTTTCAGTCAGAGGAATGTCCGAGGTGAAGCAGCTGGCTGGCTGTAATCAATTTTCAGTTTAAGCTATAGCCCAACTATGGTGAGGTAGCACTGTTTAGTCAATCTTTCCCACCGTCTGACCTGAAAATGGGCTTATTAAAACTCACATGGAGACACATTTTAAGCAGCTTTGAACATGCTATCTGGTCTTGTCCGTACTTTGTTTATAATGGGCTCTGATTAATCCCCATAAAATACAATGAGAGGGAGAAGGGAGCAAATGCCTGATGGGCTGTCAGCATCTGGTCTGCAGAATTATCCTCTGGGTGAACCTATGTGAATGTGAAATGAAAATGTAGGCATTAATATTGATTGAAGTACTTTTTTTTTTAACTCTAATTATGCTGTTCCAAGGTGACCTATTTAACATTCAGACATCTGTATGTGATTAAAGCCCCATGCCTGAGTGTTTACCCAGAGGGTCTCTGGTGTCTCTAATTCAGGTCATATGAAAGGATGGGTGCCAAGGAGTAAATGTACGTACTCCTTCCTCAAAGTCTGTAACCCTAAGTGCAACAGTGGAGTTTGTGGTGTTGCCATTTGGCTCTGTAGTGTAGAACGTCTGAAGTTAGAACTAAGTTTATAATAACTCCTGCAGCTTGAAAATAGTATGTCAACTTAGGCTGGGGTGCAGCACCTTACTCCCTGCTGTTTCTAATCCCACTTGTAAAGTCCGTTTCCCCCCCCCCCCCCCCCCCCAAAGTGAAAAAATGTTGTTTGATGGCAGGTGAGACTAATACAGTAGATGCTTGTTAGTAACAACATCGAGGTGCCCTTTTGCTATGTTGCTCCTAAGCAGCTGTTGCTGTTAGGGGAATGTCATCTGACCAAAGGCTTATGAAGAGTTGTGTGTGTTTTGGAAGGGGTAGGGTAGCCGTGTGTGTGTGGGGGAGGGGGGAACTTGGGGGTATGTGGCGTATAGGAACCCCACAATTGGGGGGATGGGGTAAGAACTGTGGGTTTGGCAAGGGACTCCCCAGTCAGTGAAACAGCTGAGCGAGGTCAGCTGCCAGGGACAGGCTGAGGATGTTCCCAGTGGCAGATTCATGCTCTACCCTGGGGAGAGATGGCACCATGCACAGCCTGCAGTGGGGTGGGAAGGGGGCTGGCTGGCCCAGACAGCAGAGATGGGAAGGACAGGATAGTGCTCTAGGGAGGGAGGGATCCCTGACCCTCCACTGCAAAGTAGCACATCCACATCCTACCCCCAGCAAGTGAGATGCAGGGGACAGCTCTGTGCATTGGGGGGTGTCCCAATACTCCCCACTGCAAAATAGCAAACCCTCCCCCCTCACCTGGAAGCCTGATGCTGTGGAAGGGAGGAGAAAACCTTCCAGCTGTGCCTCTGCTTCCCAAACTGCCCCCTAAGCTCTTCTACACAGGCTCTGTCAGGCAGAGGCAAGTGGATGGGACTGTGTGCCCTGGAACTGCACTGAAGGGCCAGGGTCAGGAGGGAAGTGGAAGGATGCAGGTTGGGGGGCAGGGAGGGCTATACACCTACATAGGCCACCCCCCCCCTTGTCTCAACCCTGGATGTGCAGCAGCTGTTACTGAGTGGACACTTCAGAGTAAGGAAAATGTGCCCAGGGGGAATATTACTTATACGTAGCAGTTGCTCTTACAGTAGATGCTTGTTTGCAGCAACACTTTGTATTTTGCATTAGAGGAAATATAAAACTGGATCCTGCAGTAATAAGCAGGGCTAGAGCTGTGTGTAAAAGGCCCTGATTCAGCAAAATATTTATGAACATTCTTAAAGTTAAACACGTTGAAGCACTGCTGAATTTCTCAATCCAGCAATTCAGACTAACTTGAGTCAAACTTTGCCAGTCACCTTTTGAAATGGTTATTTTGTTTCCATCTTCCTGGAAGAAAAGATTTAGACAGGTGTCCAATTATGACAGCAGAAGCAGCTCCAGCCCAGAACTGGTGGTATACATACCTAGGTCAGAGCCAGATGTTATGTCTACACTTCAAATATTGCTATGGCAGGGAACTTAGTTACAGCTCATCGTTGCCTAACCTGGTTACAAAAATGGGCCCAGCTCCTTAGCTGCAGTGAATTGGCATAGCTTCCTTGAATGTCAATAGGGCTACGCTGTTTTACTAATCTGCCTCGGCGTTCCTGTGAGAACTAAAACTTGAATGGAATAGTTTCTTAAACGGCCAGGATTTTTAAAAAGTGAGCAGGGGAAATTTGAGTGGGTTCAGTACCTATTCCTGACAGGAGTCAATCCTCTTTTAAAAGACACACAAGGAGAGAGAATTATGAAACCCATGAATTAACTGTTATATGGCAAGATTTTCACCCTCTCTTCAGGAAAGTAATGGGAGAACCCTGGAAATCATTTTAGTAGAAGCTAGGGTGGGTTAAAGCAGGGGAGATTGTACTTAACTAACCTCGGTGTGGTTCTCTGAAAAAAATATTCCTGCTCGGGCATATCCCTTAATTTGGGCCTTTGTAAAACATGTAATCTCTTTCCGTTAGAGTCATGGCCAAAGTTATATCATGCAATACAAGTAAGTTATCCTCCAGGCCTCTGCTTTATTTTAAGATCGGCAGCTAAAGAATGGGGAAGGGGATTAGTAAAGAGGCCTACAGCTCACTTAACTGCTGAGGAATGGTAAATTTAGCATAACTGTGCAACTAGACTTTTTTTTTACACTGGGTGGGGTCTCCCTGTAGGGACATTTGTTGAAGTCAAGCAAGAATAGAAGCAGTGTGGAGGAATTTTTCTATGGCTCATTAAAGGGTCAGCACTGTAGGCAGAGGCTGTATTCTTCCCCCAGCTTAAAGAGAACCACGCTTCTGTGAGCTGCTTCACCTCATGTGAGTGGAAGTTTGTAGCAGCTGTGGAATCCTGATTAGCAAGAGCTACTTGTTGACTGGGAGGAGAGAGGTTTTGTGGGGTTATACAGCCCTCTCATGGCTGAACCAGGGCTCCTGATTATCCAGAGCAACTACACCAAAGACGAAGCCATGTGGTGGAAAGCTTCACCTAGCCTGCCACCCATTAGGTGTTAATTACAATAGAAATCCCTCCTTCCCTTTAGCAGCAAAGGACTAATCATTTAGTGCTACTGCGAGCCAAGTGAATTGAGGAATTCCTGGGTACATTTTATAGTGAAAAGAACCAGGTTTCTAAGCCAAATGGACAAGGATGACAAAAACAGGTAAGTCTCCTTGTGTTCACCTGATTGCTAGAGCCTGCCCTTGAGCTGGGCTGCAAATAGGATCATCACAGGCTGATTTCCTGCTCTAGGAACTATTAATCCAGGCAAGTGCTAGTTGCTGTAACTAACGAACACACTCTTTCCCTCTGATTTACAACAGATACGGACAATATTAAGCTGTAACCAGTCAGCCTCTCTTACATGGTTTGAATTGTTGCTAAATGTCTTTAGGGGCAGTCAGTAGCCACCACTTGGCCCCTTGTCGCATCCATTTGGGGTGCAATGAGCTAGGTTTATTTGAAGTAGGGTGGTTCAAAGGTATGTCTGCGCTGCAGCTGGAGCATACCCCCTACTCTGGGCAAACAGACACAGGCTAGCTCCAGTTAAACTCACACCCCAAAGCTAACGTGGCCAGTGTGGCACAGGCAAACCACCCGGACTTGGACCCTCAGAGGCAGGCAGGCAGCCCACAGCATAACCTTGGCCCCTGCTTTTTTTTTTTTTAATAATTAAAAAAAACCTCGTACCAGAGTTCAAGTGGCTGTAGTGCCTCTCTGCCAAGGCTGGGCGGCACACTCCCACCACTCACCGAGGTAGCAGCAACAGCTCTATTTCACTCAAGACACTTCCTTCTGTTTTACAAGGCTTCTGCAGTGTATTGTGATATGGAATTGGGTTGCAAGCTCTTTAGCTCATAAGCACAGACTTTGACATAGATGTATCACCAGTAGCTCCTGGACGATGCTGTGGTTGGGATGTTCAGCTTGATTTTGCCCACCCTTCCTGTAGCAGCATGGATCAAAGCACTTACCCTGGACCTTTCTACAGCTGGGAGGTAAGTAAATATTCTTCCCCTTTTACAAATGTGCACGCCCCAGGCACAAAGAATGTAAGCAATTTGCAAGGTCATGGTAAGAGCTAGCAATAGAACACAGGAGGCCTAGCTTGCAAGCCCCTTGGGCTTGCAACACCACCCTACCTCTCAGACCATCTGCCAGTAAGTACCCCATCTCGCCTCATGTCCTGCATTTAGAAAAAGAAGGTAGATTAATAGTAGCTATAGCTTCCCCCATGCACACAGTGCCACACTGTACTGGTGCAGTCAGATGGCTAGTGCAACTTTTGCTTCTGATGGCTTTGCTGAACATTTTTTTCCTGCATCCTGGGAAGGGCACAGCTCCTGCTGAGTTGATGTGACTCCACTGCAAAGTGAGCTCTCCATTTAGCTTTTACAGAATTATAACAGTACTAAAAGGCTTAACACACACACACACCCCCACACCCCCCCCCCCCTTTCCAAGTCAGTTTTCCTACAGGGATGGGAACCACCTGTGAAAGTCAGGAACTATAAAATCCAGTGAGGGATTATTACAGCAACGTCTCCTACGTCTGCTGGCCTCATACCCAGAATATTTGCAAGTTTATCACCAACAATTCCTCTTTCAGTCGCTTCTGAAATGAAAAGGGGAAGTTTCTGTCTAGTTTAGACCAAAGTATGAAGTTAAGTCACACACCCCAAGCATGACGACTCAGGAAGGATGCAGGCTAGGCCCCTCCTACTAGAAGGCATCTGCTGCCTGGAGCAGGTAGAGCCCAGCAATATCAATGGAAGGCTAATATTTAAAATGGGGATGGGGGGAGAGATATAGTGCCTGTCTTACTTGGCAGATACCTTGGGGAGTCCCTGCCAGCATACCTGCTTTAGACATGCAGGACCTCTAGGGCAAAAATGGATGTGAAATAAAGTCACAATCGGGAACAAATGAAAGTTTACACAGTGAGCATTGGTGCTGGAACGAGGGGTGCTGCTGCACTCCCTGGCTTAACGTGGTTTCCATTACATACAAGGTTTACAGTTTGGTTCTTTGGCTCTCAGCACCACCACTATTTTTCCAGTGCCCCTGATGGTGAGAGTGAATAGGCATAGGCAGGCGATAGTCATGCTGCAAGACCATTTGTTCTTTGAGTCACGACAATAAAAACCAAAGGAGGCATGTTGGACAAGGATTTATTTTTCCTAGGAAGTCGACTGCCAAAACATTTAGATAAAAACACACACACGTGTATTAAAGTGCCTCCCCAACCCAGCCCTGGCCTCACTCCCTGTCTCAACTGCCAGAAGAAGAATGTGCAACATTATTCATATAGGCAAAGGGAACCATAGTGAATAAACCTTTAAAGGTGCAGTTAAATGACAGCCGCTTACAACATTGGTGTTCATTACCTTCCTGTTTTAAGCTAAAACAGCCTCATTGCTCCCCGCCATCCACCACAGTTTTTTCATTGTTGCTAGTAATGTCTGATGGCAGAATCAAATTCAGCTTGTTTTTTAAAAAAACTATGATCCAGGTAGAGAAATTTCACAATATTTAATCCCTTTAGAGTCATCACAACAAGCAGGTGAGATCTACCAGGAAAGTCCTCTGCCACGTGGCTAAGCACTTTCCTTAGGAAGCAGCATATCACATATTGGCTTGCATCCCCTTCTGTTAACAGAAGTTGCCCCAAAACAGCCAAGGAACCTGATGGCAACTTGCTGTGCCTTAGTTTGAAGCCAGCGTTCTCACCAGTAACCCATTTTTCTTGCTTTGGGACAATTCCTTGGTCAGCTGTCAAGGGCTTCATCTTGCTTGCCAATCAGGGCCTCTCTCTCTCCAAAAGTGCAGGGCCTTTTCTGCCGATAGGCAAGGAACTGGAAGGAGATCTGAGGAGGCGTTAAGGCTTATTTTCTTTAGAGCAGGGTCTGCGTAGGAGCAGTGAGGTAGCTCTGTCTAAGGAGAAAGTGTTTAAGTGCTTGGGGAAATAGAGGTCAGTTGGTTCTTTCTGTGCCAACAAGTACATTGTTCCCATTATAAGATGGGGATAATTATGGCTACCTCCTTTGTAAAGCACTTTGAGATCTACAGATAAGAGCTATGTATTTTATTGTATTAAGGCAGGGACCAGAGGCCCCAAATAGGATCAGGGGCCCTTCATGCTAGGAACAGTACTAAGCATCTATCTGTCACAACATTATAATGATCTCTTACTAACACATGGGGAAGGACTTCAGCTGCAAAGCACAGGCTAGCTGTGTAACAGCATCAACAAAAATCTGCCTCTGAACAGCCCTGCCCACCCCTCACCCCAGAAGAGACCAGTTTTGTAATGGCTATTTCTACAGAGCATGAGAAATAACTGTAGCTGGTAGCATCCCAGAATCATGGGGAAACCATTACTGGAAGAGGATACAATCACATCAAGAAACAGGACACCCAGGCTGCCAATCAGCCAGGGGAGGTGATGAAGGATGTAGTTGCCTTCGGCTTGGCCTGGGTCTGGGTTCTTCAGAAGCACACTTAATCCATACAGCAAGTTCCCGAGCATCACCAAAGCGAAAAGAGAGTATGAGACACCCGTAGTAGATTTCCTCTTGAACTGAAAGAGGAAGCCACATTAGAAGGGGTTGAAGAGCAAGGGGTACAGCTGTTGGCCAATTCTCTGGAGTACAATTCCCATTTTCGTTTTCCCTGCTCTTCTTGGCACATCTGCTGGAGTTGCAGCAGGGCATGCTGAACTGACCCTACGCATGCCAATACTAAGAAGCTTGTCCTTCGAACAGCAGATAGCAGCACTCACTAAGCTTAGCTAGCTTCTAGATCTTCCTCCCTTTGCACAGCACCTGGGAATCCATGCCGAGTATATCGAGTGTTTCCAGCAGCGAGGAAGCCTTCATTCATCACCCCTCTCCACAGAGATACCCACCATAGCACAAGTTCTAAATGATTGAGTGGGCTCAACCCCAGTAGCCTGTCAACTGCAGTTGTAAGATATTAAACAAAATTCAAGTCCTGCCTTTAAACCAGGATATTTACATTTAAACCAGAGGGGGAGAAACAGCTGCTGCATGGAAGTGAAGAGGTTAAATGAGTCTACTCAGTGTGAAAGTACAGAGAGATGGCCCATGGAGAGGTGATGGAAACAGCTAGTTAGTGGCCTAGAGCCGTCTGCTTCTTGCATCAGCACCCCTTAGGGGTGAAGGATGCTCCCCTACACCCAGCTCTGGAGTCCCAGCAGGGAGGGAGCTCCCACCTTGAGTCCACTTACATTAGTGTAGATCTGGGGCACCCGGGAGAACAGATACAGCAAGGAGGAGATGGAGCCAATGGTGAAGCCAATGATTTCCTTCTTGGTGAAAGGCTGCAGGGCAAGACATAAAACACCCCGCTGTCAGGCACTGTTCCAGGCGCACACAGAACTATACCCTTGGATGTACAGGCAACTGGTGGCAGAGGTGAAATCATGTGACTGACCAAACCCAGGTATGCACTGTTGTCTTTCCATCTGGTTAATAGCTTTTTTGAGTTGCCTGGCTAGCCATTGGTTGAAACAGAGTCACATGATAGGGTTGCCAGCCCTCCCTCTCTGTGGGACAGTCCCATTTCAAACTGATTACTCATCTTTCCCACAAACCCTCCCCCTCTTTCACCCCCACCCCATAGAGAGAGAGGCTCACCTCGCCTCCAGCCTCATCCACTGCGGTGGACAGAAGAGTCCTCCCTCTAAATGGCACCGATTCAACTGTGGAGCCAGTTCTGCCCAGCAAGGATGTTGCTGACACCGTTCCCAGGAAAATGAAGGCAAAGGCTGCGTTAATTGGAGCAGAGACTGGGAAGAGAAAGCAGAGGGGAATTAGAAAGTGCCACTAAAGAAAGGGGGTGAACATGTCCATGATGCTGCGCAGCATGAGGCAACCTGTATCCCGTCACCTCTGGAAAAGCAGGGCCACTGCCATCCCACAGAAGAGGGAAGCAACAGTTCCACAGTGGCAGGTTCAGAATTCCAGGATGCAAAGAGATCAGATTCTTTCCCAGGATAAATAGCAGCTCAGAAATAGCTAGATCTCCAACTCCACAAGGATTTCCATATTTATAGGCTAGGTTGCAAGCCTTGAATCCAATCAACTGTGTCTCTCTTGCTAGTCCAGTTACCAATCATTTTTCTTAGTTTAGAACTAACTGGTATTTACAGTATTCCTTAGTCAGTGCATTAGTGTTTAAGGGATTTTAATCTGCCTTCAGCCTGGAGTCCTTTGGGAATTTTTTTGTCATCTTGATCTCATGAGAGAAGCCAGATGCCCCTGTGTTAAAGAGGGCCTGCTATTGCTAACAGGTTAGGGGTCTATTACAGGAGTGGGTGGGCAAGGTTCTGTAGCTTGCAATGTCCAGGAGGTCAGACTCGATGAGCATGATGGTCCCTTCTGATCTTTAAGTTTACGAGACCAGCTTTAATAGTGTAAATTCATACAGTGCTACCCAGAAGTGGTCTCTGGCCACCACATCCCTGCTGTGCTCTTATGAATGAAGCAGGAAAGATGTTTAAGCCCAGCAGGCTACTGCTTGAGCTTCTCCCACAGCCATCAGCATCAGTGCCACTGCAGGAAGAAGCAGCTTTCAAAAATGCATTTGCACAATCAAGTGTTGCTGGATTGTGTTAGTAACCATCAACTCACAGCCTCTGCGCTGGTTCTTGACTTTGTAGTAGAGGTACAGAGACAACATGACCAGGTCTGCCAGCACGTAGTAAATCGCAGTGTAAGCCTGCAGGAGGAAACAATCTTCAGTGATACGGCAGAACTGCCTCTCACAGCTCAGCCACAGAAGGACCCCCCAGATGCTGCTCAGCTAAGGGCTGACTGGAAGCTTAAGCAGCTTTCCTCATTCTGATTGTAGCTGAAGCTGCCATAGCTGCTCTTCTGCAAAGCCCAGCCTGGAAGGCTCTCTCCTGCTCCAGTCAGAGGCATTGCACAGTGGCCCGTGTAGCCTCCACAGGCTCCATTCAGAATGAGGGACGCAACAATGTAATAATTATAATCCCTGTCTCTTATGCAGAGTTTTTAATCAGCAGATCTCAAAGCGCTTTACAAAGGAAGTCAATATCATCATCTGTAAAATGGCGATAATGTGGAATCCTGGGGTTGCACTTTGGCCACCCTGATCTAACAGGAGAAAAGATGCCCTGCCTTGAATTTTCATCAACTAGCCTCACCTCCTGCAAGAAAATGATTCACAGACAGAGATAATATGCATGACTTTGGGACATCTCTTCATCTTATAGAACAACACTCCTTCTCTCAGGCCACAACCATGACCTAGACAACCTCCAGCAACCTAGGGGCTTCTCTTTGGTTCAGTGCATTCTTCAGAAAATCCATAGGGCAAGAGGCATTTCTTACCCGTGTGCTCAAGAAATTAATTTGAAAGTAAGTCAGCCGATCTTAGCTGTCTGAAATGCTGGATTGAGCCTGATGGTGGCAGAGCCCCAGACCGCACAGCGGCTCTACCCTGGGTCAAGCCTCCTCTATCAATCAGAAAATGATCTTTACTGCTTGGACAGTGAGAAGGGTCCAAAGCCCAGAGCCAGACGCCCATGCACCTGGAAGATTTTTGGCTCCAGATCCCAACTGCATGGTTCAGGCCCATCTCTACTTATTGTTGTGACAATCTTGCCCTATAGAAGTTATAGAACAGCAAGCATTATTGTCATTCTTTTGATAAGTATCCTAAATCCATTCACCCACACCCACACCCACACGGGAGTCACTCTTATACCAGTGAGCTAGATTATTTCCTCCCCTTCGCCCACACAGAGACTCTGGACACTACAATCCCTGCCAGCCAGACTCAATCACAGAAAAACCTACGTCATTACCTGTAGTGGCAACTGGTTGGCCAGGAAAGAGCCTATTAAATTTAAGGAGTCTCCTCCCAGCCAGCCCAGCAGGAAGTATATGGAGAGAGCCTGGTCCATATTACCTGTTTTACAGGCCTTGTAATATTGGCTGTGGAGAGAGAGAGAGAGAGAGAGAGAGAGAGAGAGAGAGAGAGTCAGCTCTACACAATCAATTCACCAATACGCTAGTGGGGCAGAGGCCAGGGGCTCCTTGAACGCGAGACCCCCCCCTCCCCTGATGGACTAGATGCTACATTAGTTTTTAAACTCAGGAGAGGAATACAAACTGTCAGCAGGCTCAGGGCTTGTCTACACAGGGTAATTTCCCAGCAAAACTATAGCAGTATTGTTAAACTGGTACAGTTCTGCTGGTAAGTTTCCTCATGTAGACAAGCCCTAAGACACTGACCCATCGGTGATTTTACCAGGATGAATAGCTGCGAGGAGGGCTTTCAGTGGGTTCCCTCCCTACCACAGCCCACATTATGGCAAGTCACATGCATCAAGAATGCGCAGCCTGGAAACCCCACATCACTGGAGGTACTAGTACTGCTCTCGCTCTTGTGCCCCTAATCTGGACCTTGTCCAGGCTGTGGAAAGCTGGCTCTGCTGACCTACCAGCCAAAGGCATTTTAGTGAGTGCTGCTCTGGCCCCAGAGGGCTGGCAAGGGAAGGGAAAGAGGCTGGAGAGACTCTTTGATCTCCTGGCTTAATCCAAACGTTCACGGTCTCCACTCCCCAGGTTTAACACCACCATCTTTGTGCTCCAGGAAATCCAGAGCAGAACCGCCCTGGCCACACGGCCCATAGCTGCTGCCTGCCACCCAGCCCTTCTGCCAGACAGCAACAGCATGGCTCTCCGAGCTCAGGATTACCAAGGGTGTTGCAAGTCGCATTGTGGGAAATGCGTGCACACCACCTGCCTGCTCTCTGCATAGTGTTATCCACCTCTCACTTTCATGGGGGAAATGGTAATTCTAGTGGATAGAGCAACAGCCTGGGAGCTGGGACTCTGCTTTATTCTTGGTTTTGCCACCAGTTCCTTGTAGGACCTTGTAGTCTCTGCACCACAGTTTACAAGCCAGGAAGAACAATGCTACTCTGGGTTTGATCAAATTTCAAAGCCAGCATGTAGAGAAGGGGAACCGGCTACACCACCATGGCCTCTCCCTCTTTCTGAGTCAGCACATAATGGAGAGCGGATTTACCACACTTTGCAGTATGGGGAATTTCAGGGTGCCACAGCTTCCCTTCACCGGCAACCGTCTCAAAAAGCAGGCTGCACTGCATTAGCCTATTGTGGAATGAGGAGCAATTGTTCACTGCCAGCAAAAAGCCTGGTCAGTCTGACTCTCAGTATCTGGAGCTTCACCACAGAGGATAAGACTGTGCATCAGGTGATGATTCCAACCTTCAGCCTCCAGCATTAGCCACAGTTTGTCTGCTATTCAGATCACCTGCTGTGACCCTCCTGTGCTGGCCTCAGGTGCACTGTTTCCTATTAAGCTGCCCCCCCACAGCACATGAGAGGCTTCTATCTGAATCTCCAAAGAGGAGGAGCTCTGCCTGATGTGCATTGCTGGGCAAGATTCCTGCTCTGGAACCTCCTCTGGGTAGTTCATCAGCTCAGTAAATCGGTCTGACAATCTGCTGACTCTGTCCAGTTCCTGTGGGTTCAGGAGTTAATTTGGCGATAGGAACTGGAAGTCACTCAAGGCAGGCGTCCCAGGAAGCCAGAGGACACAAGGCAAGTGTTCAGGCCTGCCACAGAAGACAGCCTGTTTCCCCCTGCTCTTAAATCTGCCCACAGAAAACGTTAAAGTCAGATAATGGGCACTATAGTGAAACGTGCAGCAAGAACTTCCCCTCCAGTAGGCAGCCCCAGGTCTTAAGCAGCCAGGGTCGTTCCTCCCCCACGTGGTTTCCAGTGGGGTTTTGTTCACCCTTTAGCTGGGTTGATGGGCTGTTCACCTCTCACAGGCGACTTCCCTCTGCTCCCCAAAGAGCCCCTCAAAGGACTGAATCTCTGTTTTTAAAATGGGATCCACAAAGCAATGCCACGAGCACCTTCTTCTGACTTGCTTTAGAGCAGCAGCAAGGAACTGAGCTTGAACTGCTATAGCTCCTGTCACGCCAAACGTAATACAACTCCGGTGAGACGAAGCCAGGTATGCAGTGCACTGGGCAACAAAAGAGCAGGCAAGCTCCTGCTTGTACGGGAAGAGGCCTGAGATCTTCAGTGTCTGGTTTAGACAGCGCCTGGTTTGTTTATGAGCGCCATGGATGATTAGGATAGAGGCTTCCTGGTTTCGGTCTCCCACCGCCTCAAAATAGATTGTGACCATCTCTTTGTGCAAAGTGCTTTAGAGCTGGAAAATGCTAGAGTTACAACAAAGTGATCGAGGTATTGTGTGTTATACCTGTATCCCTGCTCAGCACGTGGCTACCTTTGAAGGATAGGATTTGATTTTGATTACAGAGTTATTTATTTGCAGTAACAACGTGCTAGGCACTTTCCAAACAGGATATGAAGGGTGGCCCCTGCTCTGAAAAGCTCACTATCAGAGGAAAGACAAGTAGACAGAGGTTGGGGGAAAAGGAAATTGACTTCTATATAAATTACCTACTTGATTCACTATGTGCAATATGACCGAAGCAGATCTTTAATAGGGTCTTCGATCAGATCCCTTGTGTCTTCAAATAGCTTTGATGTCACTGGCCAAACAACTCACTTCTCTCTCTGTGCCACACTCCCTCTGTTGGTCCGGAGTAGACACCATTGCTCCTGGGAGGGTTATGCCCTGTTCACTGCTGACTCAGTTCATGCTTTGAGGAGCATCTATCACTTTCTGGATACATTTCTGAGTCCCCCCACTTTGTTCCACTGGGGAACAGCAATGGGAAAACTTGAGCTAATTTGCCCTATGCTGTATCTAACTGCTGCAGCACCCCTAGGCAGTTCTAAATAAGAGGTTAGTTGGGTGTCCTGGTCACAGAGTGTGGATTGGCATCCACACACTTGGTTAGATTTAGCAGGCCAAGAAAAGGCCTGGGGGGTAGTGTGAGTACAGCTTTAAAATGAATCCATTCACTCCCCAAATCACCGAGGGCAGCTGTTAGCCAAAGATATGACCTGACCTCCTCTAAGCCCCTGAAAGAGTGATAGCTGGCCTGTGAAGGGGCTGCACCGCTGTTATAGGGGCCAGGAACAAACTACTCGCTCTTAAAGACAAGGGACCTACATCTGGGGAAGAAGGTGGGGGTTGAGGTGCCGGAGGTCTACATGCTGGGACAGAGTGGTAAGGTATCCTTGTGCCAGCTCTTCTCCAAGGTGCTGATGGTATTTCCCCCCTTCCAGTTTTTGAGAAGGTGGGAGGGAGGCTCAGGCATTGTCAGTCCCGGATAGTTTAACTGGCAACAGCAGCATCTCGCTCACTGTGGATTTGGGTTTTGTGACCCGGTCATTGTCCAGGGGCCTAGCCCACATGGGCAGATACATTTTAAAGATACAGGCAAATAAGCGCATGCTAGCTCTGTCCTAGCACCTGCCACAGACTCATCAGAGAAAGGCTAGAAGGAAGGCAGCAAATGCACCTGAAAAGCAGTGAGAAGATTTGCTCCTGCAGATGGGGAGAAAACTCTCCCCTTCAAAAACCAAGAACTAGACTATTCTGGGAGGCAGAGCCATCAGCCCCTTCCTGCAGATCCTGCCTCACCAGGCCAGAGGATGAGAGCCTGCTTCCCATTAGTCACCAGCTACTTATTTAGGTCAGTCAGCCACTACCCACCCTGGTCCAATTGGGCTAGGCAGGTAGTTTGCCACTGATATTGTAGCTGGGATGTCGGTCAGCTGATGGCCAGATAGTAGACTGGATGTAACCAGTCAGCAAGTTAGTGACACATGCCTTCACCTACAGCGAGCCAGGCTTGACCCACTTCCAAGGCTCCCCACTGACAGTTGTGCATTCTATAGGGGCATCTGGGACAGCAAGAGTGATAGAGACATGCTCCTCAATTGTATGCAGACAGGTTACATTCCTAACCAGGAAGTGACTCATTCTTGATTTTAGGAGCAGGCACAGCTGGTTAGCCCTAATATGGCAGTCCTGCCATACTAGCACCTTCTCACTCCCTGTGGGCTGGGGACAAAGCTCATTTTCCAAGAAACTGCTGAGCTCAGCCTCTCCAGACTGCTTTCCTCAGAGGTTCTTCTGTCCACATGATCTGCATGTCACAGTCTGACCGGGAGGGGGGTGGAGGGGGAGACACTACGCTGCTGATCTGCTATGTGCTAATTTATGGATTACGCAGAAGTTCCATTAGAGTAACAGCCTCTCTAATTGCGAAACCACCTCACCGTGTATTTAGAAGTGAAAGAAGCTCTCAGAACATCTGCATTTTCCTTGCATCTCCCCAATCTACAGTCTGTCCTTTTAACAATTTTGATCCTGAAGAAGCCCAACATATTATGCAAACTATATAAATAAAGGAATCACTTCAATCACGGAGATGCAGCTACCTCTGGATGGAACACTAGAGATGTTTCACATCATGCAGCAGCCCTAGCAATGAACTACGCCTCATTTCGTGTGGATGACAAGCTTGAAGCTGTAAATTGAACAGCTATTCCTTCTCCACCAGCCCTCTCCCCATTTTAAACCCAGCCCTTCAAAGCCAAGACCAGTCAAGTCCTTCAGTAGGGTGAGTCAAGGGGCTGTGCTCAAGATCTCCAAGGGAGGCTCTTGGCTTTTGTGTGATGTTTTGGAAGCCATCACAAACAAACAGAGAAGGACAAAACGCCAGCTGGATCTAGAATCCCCTCCACTGGGCATCTAGGGCACTCACCTTGATGGGGAGCAGAACAGTTTTACTTACGGAAAGGAAGCTGCCGCAAAGCAGAAGATGGAAACCAGACCCAAAGCAACACTGGCGATGTCCCGGCCATCCTGGGCACATTCACTGAACACATCCCATACCCACTGAGAGCCATTGGGACAGTCCGAGAAATTTCCTCCTAGGGAACCTCGCCAAAGCCGTGAGTGCATAGCACAGTCAGGAATGGGTCAACCTTTTAGTGAAGAGACTGCAGGGGTCAGACAGCAGGGGGCATCTCTTTATTCAGAGCCAGACACTGAACCTGTTGGAATAAATGGGGAGAAGGAAAAAGGCTGTATTAACAGCAACAAGAAGACAGATGGCTTCTTTTAGCTCTGCTTTGTTGGTTTAAAGTTAGCTCACCTTGCAATAGAACAGTTACTATCTAATGGGCCTTTAGTGGCCTAGGGGACAGGTAATCACAGATTGGTCTGTTGATAAAGAACTTCAGTCTCCAGAACTGTCAAGCCAGCACTAAATTCACTATAAACAAATGTGAGGTCTACGTGGAACGTCCTTTCAGCAGCACACATGATTATGAGAGAGACACCCCCTCGCTCAGCATATGCTTCTCGCCAAAGCAAGTGCTCAAAAGCAGGTCTTTAAAACAGATTTTTAGTAGATCCAGGTTCTACTTCCTACAGTCACATCAGCCCTGGTCACCTGGGCTCATCTGTGATGACTCAGAATAAGAAATGCAGCAAGTCCGCCAGGGGCCCCTTTGCAGCTATAGAATATTTACGTCTTCCGGCTACTCCCCATGACCTGGTTTATTTTCCTTCCTAAGGAAGAGTCACTGCAGAGAAAAGAAAACTAAGCAAAGGGCTTTCCCCCCAACTGAGCCAGATACCTGCTAACCTGCCAGCGCTGGCCTGGCTGACTTGCTGTGCAGAAACTTCTGCTGGAAAATCTCATTCTCAAACTGCCCCAAATCAGAACACCCGAATTTCCTTCTCTTCACTGAAATATCAGCTCTGACCCTCTTCTCGCTGTGGGCCCAGAAAGGGGTAACCCCACTGAAGCCAGCTGAGTTACACGAGGGTAAGCAAGGAGAGAATGAGACCTGTCTGGACATTCACTGGCTCTGCATGGGCAGGGACTCTGATGAAAAACAATCTTCTCAGCTAATGGTGCTGGCACTGGTGGGACATCAGGACAGGAGCAAGATCTGCCTATGGAGGACTCAGGCTGTTTGTCAGTAAAGGGGCAGCCTTCAGTCATGCTACGTTATGGGAACAGATCCATGTGGATGATGACGAGTTTGAACTAACAGAGTGTGTGTTCCTTTTCTCCCTATTATCCCATGCCACTTTGTTCCCTTTGAAAGGCCGCATCCGATGCAGCCCATCTCCCAGACACAATGCCACCACAGTGATAGGCCAGGTGATCAGAAGGAAGGGTGAGAGAACTTCCGACTTGATTAAAATTCCCCACTGAGGACCACTGGTTTAGCCGTGCTGGAACAAGACTGCTGCCTGTTCAGTACATCATGTCACTCAAGCCTTGGCTAAGGTATATGCCTCAGCAGAAAGAATGTTACATAGCATGGATCAGGAGCACCTGTAGCTCTGACCAGGAGTTCAAATTCACAGCTGTCCATAGCATCCCCAGAGAGCAGCATATGCAAGATGTCAGCCGGAGGACATGTGTAACCAAACTGGGAACAATTCACACGCTGTGTACATAGTTGTCGCATACTCCATGGACAGCTAGGTCCATATTGTGAGTCAGATCACACAAATTTCTTCTGCATCCCCAAAGCGACAGGTGAGGGTGAAAACGTGACAACTAGGGATTCTGAGAAGTTTCCACTGGAACTCTTCCACTAATTCCTAGCTTCCCACAGCATATTTTAGTGCTTGTAGCTGGCCAACATTCATTAACTCAGACCTCCACTGATTAGTGGGAATATTGTGTTCTCACAATGAAGAGGCTTGCTTAGTCCCTTCCTCCAGATTTATGTTGGAAACAGGACTCTCCCTTTCCTTTTCTAAGAGACAATTGCCATTAAAATGCTGAAGACATTTCAAACAAAAATCAGGGGATACATGCTCTGGTGGCCTGTGATCTCCAGAGACACCCCCAAAGCTTTAGCTACACATCACCCCCGAAGGACGGAGACAATGACTTCTCTAGTCACAATACTTGTGTGAAAGGACCTTTGTTCAGAGTTTAGAGATTTAACTCATGTCCAAACAGGAGCTCAGGTGAAGTTGGTGCCAAAACATTTGTGCTTCATCATCTCTACTTAGCTGCAGATGCTGGTCAGAAAGTTTCCATTTCTTATTACATCCACCCCCAAGCCAAGCAGGGCTCTGTTATAAACCCCCAAAGCTGTTCCTTGAAGTACAGCAGCTGAAACTTGTACTTTGACTATTCATTGTAAACAACAAGGTCTCCATTTCATACACAACTGAGGTACCCTCATCAGCTCATTTAGCGTGGGTTTGTAATGCTTTACACGCACAAGATTTAAGTTACACCCTATAAGTGGAAGGAAATTGCGTCACAGCTGATCATGTCTCAGCAGTGACCCATCTAATAATAATACCTTACTTTGCTTCCGTCAGAAGAGTTCAAAGCACTTTACAACAATAAATGAACCCTCAAAATACCCGTGAGATTACTATTCCCATTTTACAGATGGAGAAACTGAAACAGAGTTTAAGGGGCTTGTCCAAAGCCAGTCAGTCACAGAAGCCAGATCTCTTAAGTCACAGGTCTGCACTTTATCTATAAAGCAGACATCTGGCTGTAGAAGAGGAAAAATAGTAACTGCAAAGGGGCGGTACCAACTGCTCTTGACAAAAGTATGACAGCTCAGATGACACAGTTTAATCACTTCTCCATTTGAGCCCCGCTCTGTGGGATCTGATCAGACTTGGGTCTCATCTAGACTGCAAGGGCAGCCTCCCCACTGGCACAAAGTTGCTCTAAATCTCCCCTCCCAACATACAAGCATACCTGAAACTTCCACCGTATCACATCTCTGATGTTTCAGTACTACCCGGTAAGCACCAGACACAAGCACCTCGCAATGACAGGAAAAAAGTAGCCTTAAAGCAAAATGAAACACAGCAATTAATTGTATGTCTAGGTTAATCCTTCATTAAATAAAATACGGGTGTAGATGAGGGGGGAGAGAGGGGTCATTAAATACTAATAATAAAATGGGAAAGGAGGTTCGTCATTCTGGCCATATCCCATGAGGGTGGGAATCTCTTATCCTGTTCCTTCTCAGCTGTCTTCTCCCACCTACAAGTCTGCCAAAGTGCTTCCACGAACACTAGGTATTTCCTACTAAAGAAAGTCCAGAAATACCAGTGTAAGGGATTCTACAGGTAGGCAAAATGCACACTCTTTGTTGGAGTTTTGCAGAAAGAGGCTGAGGGCTCGACAGCTGTCATGGAATTTGAGGGATCATACTATAGTTTGTCCCATTTCCCAACCGCCACAGGTCCAAAAAAGTCAGTTTAAGGCCTATGAGAAACATCACTGTGTTAGGATATGGGCTGATAGCAGCTGGAGTCCCATTAGATCATCAGTTCTCTCCCCAGGAGGTTGTTCCCCTGTGTGGATGAGAAGGGGGGATATACTTTCCTGTGTTAACAGTAGTTTCTATTTATTTGGTTTTCCAGGATTTTCCGTTGAATTCAACACTTCAGGATCAGCTTTCAGAGGCTGAGCCCAGTACTGACCGTTCAGCATGTTACAGCTAGCAGGACATTTGCAAACACCCCACAATAACCATTTGAACTGGGCACGTCACATGATGACCAAGGGTTAAAGTAAGGAAGAGCCTAGTGGGGGATGGACTGCACCTTTTGAGCCTCTCCCTGGCTTGGGATAGCAATGCTCCCTCACCGCTGCTGCTTCTTCTCCTTGGCTCTCACTTCCCTCCCTCGCCCCTTCAACCTACTTTCACCTCCAGGGAGAAGAGCGTGCGTCGGCATTGCAAGGTGCCGGTGCCAACTTGACCATGTCCCATCCCCACGATCCCTGGAAAGGGGGTGAAGCGGGGACAAAGGGTCTCCTCTCCGGGAAACACGGGACGGTTGTCTAGAGCGTCCTCCTGGTCAGTGTGTAACAGGCAGCCTAGCCCGGCAGGCAAGGCATGGAGACGAAGAGCTGGTGTTTGTCCGTGCAGAGCAAATCTCTTCATCTCCCTGTGCCTGTTTCCCCCGCTGTAGCTGGGGATAAGGATACTGCCGCCCCGAGCGGTTTGAGACAGAAAAACGAAGTGTGACTACCTGGAAGGTGGGCTGCTTGTTATGGGCCCCGCAGCGCTCGGGGAGGGATCCGGGGCCGGAGGCAGGACGCGCTCGATGAAAGACTTGTTCCAATGGGAGAAGGAGAGAAAAATGCAGCCTGCAGCTTCCCTGGGTTTGCGGGGAGCGTGCGCGCTGCACGGAGCCCGAGACTCCGCCTCGGGGGCCGAGCGAGCCGAGGGCCGGGTCCTGTGTTGTGCAAGAGTCGGGGGTGCCTGCGTCCCCCGGGCCCGCTTCAGCCGGAGATACGCCCCCTGCACGGGTGCCCCGCATCGCCCCTCTCCGGTACCCCTTGGAGACTCACCCCAGCCCCGCGGCTGGCCGGGCCCGGACCCCGGCAGCTCTCACCGCTCCGAGGGACGTTCTTCGCCCGCCGGCTTTGTCCTTTCCGCAGGCCGGGGAGGAAACACGGCCGGGGGCGGCCCCCGCAATCGCCTCGGCCGGGCCGGGCCACGTCTCTCCTCCTCCTCCTGCCGCGGCTCCTCGCCCGCCCTAGCCGGTGTGCGCCCGGCCGGCCCCCGGGGCTGTTTGTAACCCGGCTCGGTCACCTGACCCGCATCGCTCGCAGGCTGGCCCGCCCCGGCCCGCGGGCCTGACTGCCGCGCCGGGCTGTAATCCGCCAGGACACGTGTCCCCGCCTGGGGCAGTAATGCCCTGCTGGCTGGGGCACGTAGCCCCCCCTCGCGTGCAGTTACCCCCTGCAGGGGCAATAGCCCCCACCTCAGAGCACATACCCCGCCCCCCACCCCCGGGCAATAGCTCCTCTGCCGCCAGCCTCAGGCGAGCACCGTTCCAGCCCCGCTCTTCGCTAGGGGATCATAACAACCCGTCACCGACCGGGCTGGGAATTTGGAGACGGTCCCTAGCGCCCGCCAGCGCAGCGAGTCCTTTCTTTTCGGTCCCTAGAGCGGGGCGGGCCCGGCCAGGCGCATGCGCGTAGGATGCTGCTGCTGCTGCTGCTGCTAACTGCCACCCGCGCGCTGCGGCGGTTTAAGGCGCTGCTGCTCTAACGGTCGGCCGGGCTCGCTCCGCCATGGCCCAGCGCCCGGCCTCGGTGCTGGGCACCATGGAGTTCGGGCGCCGCGCTGCTGCGGGCCTTCCTGGAGCGGGGCCACCGGCAGCTGGACACGGCCCACATGTACGCGGGCGGCGCGTCCGAGCGCATCCTGGGGGCGCTGCTGGCGGGCGGCGGCGGGCCCGCAGGTACGGGAGGGGACCGGGCTGTGGGGCGGGGAGTAGGAGAGGGGCGGGGGGCGCTGTCCCTGCTCGATATCCCGCCATGGGGCAGCCATGGGGCAGAAGGCGGGGGAGCCCATCCCCTCTAGCTGGGCTGCTGCCCCCGGGGGCAGCGAGGGGAGCAGGGGCCCTGGCGGGGCTGCACCGGCGAGGTGCGGGGCAGGGACCCGCTCCCTGCAGGCTGGGTGTGGAAGGGCTGGTAGCAGGCGGGGGCAGTAACTGGAGCTGCTGGACACATAGGCCGGTCTGTGTGCACCCTGCCTGCCCCCCGGGCACAGCCCTGACTGGTTTTATGCAGCCTTGTGGGGGGGGGGGACGACCCCAAAGCACTCAGCTACATGATGGCTCAGGAGGGATGCAGGCTAGGCCCATCCTGCTAGAAGGCATCTGCTGCCTGGAGCAGGTAGAGCCCAGCAATATCAATGGAAGGCTAATATTTAAAATGGGGATGGGGTAGAGATATAGTGCCTGTCTTATTTGGCAGATACCTTGGGGAGTCCCTGCCAGCATACCTGCTTCAGAAATGCAGGACCTCTAGGGCAAAAATGGATGTGAAATAAAGTCACAGCCAGGAACAAATGAAAGTTTACACGGTGAGCATTGGTGCTGGAACGAGGGGTGCTGCTGCACTCCCTGGCTTAACGTGGTTTCCATTACATACAAGGTTTACAGTTTGGTTCATTAGCTCTCAGCACCACCACTATTTTTCCAGTGCCAGCCATGCTGCAAGACCATTTGTTCTTTGAGTCATGACAATAAAAACCAAAGGAGGCATGTTGGACAAGGATTTATTTTTCCTAGGAAGTCGACTGCCAAAACATTTAGATAAAAACACACACACGTGTATTAAAGTGCCTCCCCAACCCAGCCCTGGCCTCACTCCCCGTCTCAGCTGCCAGAAGAAGAATGTGCAACATTATTCATATAGGCAAAGGGAACCACAGTGAATAAACCTTTAAAGGTGCAGTTAAATGACAGCCGCTTACAACATCGGTGTTCATTACCTTCCTGTTTTAAGCTAAAACAGCCTCATTGCTCCCCGCCATCCACCACAGTTTTTTCATTGTTGCTAGTAATGTCTGATGGCAGAATCAAATTCAGCTTGTTTTTTAAAAAAAACTATGATCCAGGTAGAGAAATTTCACAATATTTAATCCCTTTAGAGTCATTACTACAAGCAGGTGAGATCTACCAGGAAAGTCCTCTGCCACGTGGCTAAGCACTTTCCTTAGGAAGCAGCATATCACATATTGGCTTGCATCCCCTTCTGTTAACGGAATTTGCCCCAAAACAGGCCAAGGAACCTGATGGCAACTTGCTGTGCCTTAGTTTGAAGCCAGCGTTCTCACCAGTAACCCATTCTTCTTGCTTTGGGACAATTCCTTGGTCAGCTGTCAAGGGCTTCATCTTGCTTGCCAATCAGGGCCTTTCTCTCTCCAAAAAGTGCAGGGCCTTTTCTGCCGATAGGCAAGGAACTGGAAGGAGATCTGAGGAGGCGTTAAGGCTTATTTTCTTTAGAGCAGGGTCTGCGTAGGAGCAGTGAGGTAGCTCTGTCTAAGGAGAAAGTGTTTAAGTGCTTGGGGAAATAGAGGTCAGTTGGTTCTTTCTGTGCTAACAAGTACATTGTTCCCCTTATAAGATGGGGGTAATTATGGCTACCTCCTTTGTAAAGCACTTTGAGATCTACAGATAAGAGCTATGTATTTTATTGTATTAAGGCAGGGACCAGAGGCCCCAAATAGGATCAGGGACCCTTCATGCTAGGAACAGTACTAAGCATCTATCTGTCACAACATTATAATGATCTCTTACTAACACATGGGGAAGGACTTCAGCTGCAAAGCACAGGCTAGCTGTGTAACAGCATCAACAAAAATCTGCCTCTGAACAGCCCTGCCCACCCCTCACCCCAGAAGAGACCAGTTTTGTAGCATCCCAGAATCATGGGGAAACCATTACTGGAAGAGGATACAATCACATCAAGAAACAGGACACCCAGGCTGCCAATCAGCCAGGGGAGGTGATGAAGGATGTAGTTGCCTTCGGCTTGGCCTGGGTCTGGGTTCTTCAGAAGCACACTTAATCCATACAGCAAGTTCCCCAAAATCACCAAAGCGAAAAGAGAGTATGAGACACCCGTGGTAGATTTCCTCTTGAACTGAAAAAGGAAGCCACATTAGAAGGGGTTGAAGAGCAAAGGGTACAGCTGTTGGCCAATTCTCTGCAGTACAATTCCCATTTTAGTTTTCCCTGCTCTTCTTGGCACATCTGCTGGAGTTGCAGCAGGGCATGCTGAACTGACCCTACGCATGCAAATACTAAGAAGCTTGTCCTTCGAACAGCAGATAGCAGCACTTACTAAGCTTAGCTAGCTTCTAGATCTTCCTCCCTTTGCACAGCACTTGGGAATCCATGCCGAGTATATCGAGTGTTTCCAGCAGCGAGGAAGCCTTCATTCATCACCCCTCTCTACAGAGATACCCACCATAGCACAAGTTCTAAACGATTGAGTGGGCTCAACTCCAGTAGCCTGTCAGCTGCAGTTGTAAGATATTAAACAAAATTCAAGTCCTGCCTTTAAACCAGGATATTTACATTTAAACCAGAGGGGGAGAAACAGCTGCTGCATGGAAGTGAAGAGGTTAAATGAGTCTACTCAGTGTGAAAGTACAGAGAGATGGCCCATGGTGAGGTGATGGAAACAGCTAGTTAGTGGCCTAGAGCCGTCTGCTTCTTGCATCAGCACCCCTTAGGGGTGAAGGATGCTCCCCTACACCCAGCTCTGGAGTCCCAGCAGGGAGGGAGCTCCCACCTTGAGTCCACTTACATTAGTGTAGATCTGGGGCACCCGGGAGAACAGATACAGCAAGGAGGAGATGGAGCCAATGGTGAAGCCAATGATTTCCTTCTTGGTGAAAGGCTGCAGGGCAAGACATAAAACACTCCGCTGTCAGGCACTGTTCCAGGCGCACACAGAACTATACCCTTGGATGTACAGGCAACTGGTGGCAGAGGTGAAATCATGTGACTGACCAAACCCAGGTATGCACTGTTGTCTTTCCACCTGCTTACAGCTCTTGAGTTACCCTAGCCATTGGCTAGCCATTGGTTGAAACAGAGTCACATGATAGGGTTGCCAGCCCTCCCTCTCTGTGGGACAGTCCCATTTCAAACTGATTACTCATCTTTCCCACAAACCCTCCCCCTCCTCCACCCCCACCCCATAGAGAGAGGCTCACCTCGCCTCCAGCCTCATCCACTGCGGTGGACAGAAGAGTCCTCCCTCTAAATGGCACCGATTCAACTGTGGAGCCAGTTCTGCCCAGCAAGGATGTTGCTGACACCGTTCCCAGGAAAATGAAGGCAAAGGCTGCGTTAATTGGAGTAGAGACTGGGAAGAGAAAGCAGAGGGGAATTAGAAAGTGCCACTAAAGAAAGGGGGTGAACATGTCCATGATGCTGCGCAGCATGAGGCAACCTGTATCCCGTCACCTCTGGAAAAGCAGGGCCACTGCCATCCCACAGAAGAGGGAAGCAACAGTTCCACAGTGGCAGGTTCAGAATTCCAGGATGCAAAGAGATCAGATTCTTTCCCAGGATAAATAGCAGCTCAGAAATAGCTAGATCTCCAACTCCACAAGGATTTCCATGTTTATAGGCTAGGTTGCAAGCCTTGAATCCAATCAACTGTGTCTCTCTTGCTAGTCCAGTTACCAATCATTTTTCTTAGTTTAGAACTAACTGGTATTTACAGTATTCCTTAGTCAGTGCATTAGTGTTTAAGGGATTTTAATCTGCCTTCAGCCTGGAGTCCTTTGGGAATTTTTTTGTCATCTTGATCTCATGAGAGAAGCCAGATGCCCCTGTGTTAAAGAGGGCCTGCTATTGCTAACAGGTTAGGGGTCTATTACAGGAGTGGGTGGGCAAGGTTCTGTAGCTTGCAATGTCCAGGAGGTCAGACTCGATGATGGTCCTTTCTGATCTTTAAGTTTATGAGACCAGCTTTAATAGCGTAAATTCATATATTGCTACCCAGAAGTGGTCTCTGGCCACCACATCCCTGCTGTGCTCTTATGACTGAGCAGGAAAGATGTATAAGCCCAGCAGGCTACTGCTTGAGCTCCTCCCACAGCCATCAGCATCAGTGCCACTGCAGGAAGAAGCAGCTTTCAAAAATGCATTTGCAAAATCAAGTGTTGCTGGATTGTGTTAGTAACCATCAACTCACAGCTTCTGCGCTGGTTCTTGACTTTGTAGTAGAGGTACAGAGACAACATGACCAGGTCTGCCAGCACATAGTACACAGCAGTGTAAACCTGCAGGACGAAACAGAATCTTCAGTGATACGGCAGAACTGCCTCTCACAGCTCAGCCACAGAAGGACCCCCCAGATGCTGCTCAGCTGAGGGCTGACTGGAAGGTTAAGCAGCTTTCCTCATTCTAATTGTAGCTGAAGCTGCCATAGCTGCTCTTCTGCAAGGCCCAGCCTGGAAGGCTCTCTCCTGCTCCAGTCAGAGGCATTGCACAGTGGCCCATGTAGCCTCCACAGGCTCCATTCAGAATGAGGGAAGCAACAATGTAATAATTATAATCCCTGTCTCTTATGCAGAGTTTTTAATCAGCAGATCTCAAAGCGCTTTACAAAGGAGGTCAGTATCATCATCTGTAAAATGGCGATAATGTGGAATCCTGGGGTTGCACTTTGGCCACCCTGATCTAACAGGAGAAAAGATGCCCTGCCTTGAATTTTCATCAACTAGCCTCACCTCCTGCAAGAAAATGATTCACAGACAGAGATAATATGCATGACTTTGGGACATCTCTTCATCTTATAGAACAACACTCCTTCTCTCAGGCCACAACCATGACCTAGACAACCTCCAGCAACCTAGGGGCTTCTCTTTGGTTCAGAGTATTCTTCAGAAAATCCATAGGGCAAGAGGCATTTCTTACCCGTGTGCTCAAGAAATTAATTTGAAAGTAAGTCAGCCGATTTTAGCTGTCTGAAATGCTGGATTGAGCCTGATGGTGGCAGAGCCCTAGACTGCACACCAGCTCTACCCTGGGTGAAGTCTCCTCTATCAATCAGAAAATGATCTTTAATGATCAGACAGTGAGAAGGGTCCAAAGCCCAATCTTGCCCTATAAAAGTTATAGAACAGCAAGCAAAATCATTGTCATTCTTTTGATAAGTGTCCTAAATCCATTCACGGCCCCCCCCCCCACCCAGCATTGGCTAGGGAGTCACTCTCATACCACTGAACTAGATTATTTCCTTCCCTTCACCCACACAGAGACTCTGCACACTACAATCCCTGCCAGCCAGACTCAATCACAGAAAAACCTATGTCATTACCTGTAGTGGCAATTGGTTGGCCAGGAAAGAGCCTATTAAATTTAAGGCGTCTCCTCCCAGCCAGCCCAGCAGGAAGTATATGGAGAGAGCCTGGTCCATATTACCTGTTTTACAGGCCTTGTAATATTGGCTGTGGAGAGAGAGAGAAAGAGTGAGTCAGCTCTACACAATCAATTCACCAATACGCTAGTGGGGCAGAGGCCAGGGGCTTCTTGAACGTGAGACCCCCCTGATGGGCTGGATGCGATGTTTAGTTTTTAAACTCAGGAGAGGAATACAAACTGTCAGCAGGCTCAGGGCTTGTCTACACAGGGTAATTTCCCAGCAAAACTATAGCAGTATTGTTAAACTGGTACAGTTCTGCTGGTAAGTTTCCTCATGTAGACAAGCCCTAAGGCACTGACCCATCGGTGATTTTACCAGGATGAATAGCTGCGAGGAGGGCTTTCAGTGGGTTCCCTCCCTACCACAGCCCACATTATGGCAAGTCACATGCATCAAGAATGCGCAGCCTGGAAACCCCACATCACTGGAGGTACTAGTACTGCTCTCGCTCTTGTGCCCCTAATCTGGACCTTGTCCAGGCTGTGGAAAGCTGGCTCTGCTGACCTACCAGCCAAAGGCATTTTAGTGAGTGCTGCTCTGGCCCCAGAGGGCTGGCAAGGGAAGGGAAAGAGGCTGGAGAGACTCTTTGATCTCCTGGCTTAATCCAAACGTTCACTGTCTCCACTCCCCAGGTTTAATACCACCATCTTTGTGCTCCGGGAAATCCAGAGCAGAACCGCCCTGGCCACACGGCCCATAGCTGCTGCCTGCCACCCAGCCCTTCTGCCAGACAGCAACAGCATGGCTCTCAGAGCTCAGGATTACCAAGGGTGTTGCAAGTCGCATTGTGGGAAATGCGTGCACACCACCTGCCTGCTCTCTGCATAGTGTTATCCACCTCTCACTTTCATGGGGGAAATGGTAATTCTAGTGGATAGAGCAATAGCCTGGAAGCTGGGACTCTGCTTTATTCTTGGTTTTGCCACCAGTTCCTTGTAGGACCTTGTAGTCTCTGCACCACAGTTTACAAGCCAGGAAGAACAATGCTACTCTGGGTTTGATCAAATTTCAAAGCCAGCATGTAGAGAAGGGGAACCGGCTACACCACCATGGCCTCTCCCTCTTTCTGAGTCAGCACATAATGGAGAGCGGATTTACCACACTTTGCAGTATGGAGAATTTCAGGGTGCCACAGCTTCCCTTCACCGGCAACCGTCTCAAAAAGCAGGCTGCACTGCATCAGCCTATTGTGGAATGAGGAATGTTCACTGCCAGCAAAAAGCCTGGTCAGTCTGACTCAGTATCTGGAGCTTCACCACAGAGGATAAGACTGTGCATCGGGTGATGATTCCAAACTTCAGCCTCCAGCATTAGCCACAGTTTGTCTGCTATTCAGATCACCTGCTGTGACCCTCCTGTGCTGGCCTCAGGTGCACTGTTTCCTATTAAGCTGCCCCCCACAGCACATGAGAGGCTTCTATCTGAATCTCCAAAGAGGAGGAGCTCTGCCTGATGTGCATTGCTGGGCAAGATTCCTGCTCTGGAACCTCCTCTGGGTAGTTCATCAGCTCAGTAAATCGGTCTGACAATCTGCTGACTCTGTCCAGTTCCTGTGGCTTCATGAGTTAATTTGATGATGGGAACTGGAAGTCACTCAAGGCAGGCGTTCCAGGAAGCCAGAGGACACAAGGCAAGTGTTCAGGCCCACTACAGAAGACAGCCTGTTTCCTCCTGCTCTTAAATCTGCCCAGACAGAAACGTTAAAGTCAGATAATGGGCGCGATAGCGAAATGTGCTGCAAGAACTTCCCCTCCAGTAGGTAGCCCCAGGTCTTAAGCAGCCAGGTTCGTTTCTCCCCCACGTGGTTTCCAGTGGGGTTTTGTTCATCCTTTAGCTGGGTTGATGGGATGTTCACCTCTAACAGGCAACTTCCCTCTGCTCCCCAAATAGCCCCTAAAAGGGCTGAACCTGTGTTTTTAAAATGGGATCCACAAACCAAGACAAGGGACCTGTATCTGGGGAAGAAGGTGGGGGTTGAGGGGCTGGAAGTCTACATGCTGGGACAGAGTGATAAGGTATCATTGTGCCAGCTCTTCTCCAAGGTGCTGATGGCATTTCCCGCCTTCCAGTTTTTGAGAAGGTGGGAGGGAGGCTCAGGCATTGTTAGTCCCTGATGGTTTAACTGGCAACAGCAGCATCTCGCTCATTGTGGATTTGGGTTTTGTGACCCGGTCATTGTCCAGGGGCCTAGCCCACATGGGCAGATACATTTTAAAGATACAGGCAAATAAGCGCATGCTAGCTCTGTCCTAGCACCTGCCACAGACTCATCAGAGAAAGGCTAGAAGGAAGGCAGCAAATGCACCTGAAAAGCAGTGAGAAGATTTGCTCCTGCAGATGGGGAGAAAACTCTCCCCTTCAAAAACCAAGAACTAGACTATTCTGGGAGGCAGAGCCATCAGCCCCTTCCTGCAGATCCTGCTTCACGAGGGCAGAGGATGAGAGTCTGCTTCCCATTAGTCACCAGCTACTTATTTAGGTCAGTCAGCCACTACCCACCCTGGTCCAATTGGGCTAAGCAGGTAGTTTGCCACTGACATTGTAGCTGGGATGTCGGTCAGCTGATGGCCAGATAGTAGACTGGATGTAACCAGTCAGCAAGTTAGTGACACATGCCTTCACCTACAGCGAGCCAGGCTTGACCCACTTCCAAGGCTCCCCACTGACAGTTGTGCATTCTATAGGGGCATCTGGGACAGCAAGAGTGATAGAGACATGCTCCTCAATTGTATGCAGACAGATTACATTCCTCACCAGGAAGTGACACATTGTTGATTTTAGGAGCAGGCACAGCTGGTTAGCCCTAATATGGCAGTCCTGCCATACTGGCACCTTCTCACTCCCTGTAGGCTGGGGACAAAGCTCATTTTCCAAGAAACTGCTGAGCTCAGTCTCTCCAGACTGCTTTCCTCAGAGGTTCTTCTGTCCACATGATCTGCATGTCACAGTCTGACCGGAGTGGGGGGGGTGGGGGAGACACTACGCTGCTGATCTGCTATGTGCTAATTTATGGATTACGCAGAAGTTCCATTAGAGTAACAGCCTCTCTAATTGCAAAACCACCTCACTGTGTAGAAGTGGAAGAAGCTCTCAGAACATCTGCATTTTCCTTGCCTCTCCCCAATCTACAGTCTGTCCTTTTAACAATTTTGATCCTGAAGAAGCCCAACATATTATGCAAACTATATAAATAAAGGAATCACTTCAATCACGGAGATGCAGCTACCTCTGGATGGAACACTAGAGATATTTCACATCATGCAGCAGCCCTAGCAATGAACTACGCCTCATTTCGTGTGGATGACAAGCTTGAAGCTGTAAATTGAAGAGCTATTCCTTCTCCACCAGCCCTCTCCCCATTTTAAACCCAGCCCTTCAAAGCCAAGACCAATCAAGTCCTTCAGTAGGGTGAATGAAGTGGCTGTGCTCAAGATCTCCAAGGGAGGCTCTTGGCTTTTGTGTGATGTTTTGGAAGCCATCACAAACAAACAGAGAAGGACAAAATGCCAGCTGGATCTAGAATCCCCTCCACTGGGCATCTAGGACACTCACCTTGACGGGGAGCAGAACAGTTTTACTTACGGGAAGGAAGATGCCGCAAAGCAGAAGATGGAAACCAGACCCAAAGCAACACTGGCGATGTCCCGGCCATCCTGGGCACATTCACTGAACACATCCCATACCCACTGAGAGCCATTGGGACAGTCCGAGAAATTTCCTCCTAGGGAACCTCGCCAAAGCCGTGAGTGCATAGCACAGTCAGGAATGGGTCAACCTTTTAGTGAAGAGACTGCAGGGGTCAGACAGCAGGGGGCATCTCTTTATTCAGAGCCAGACACTGAACCTGTTGGAATAAATGGGGAGAAGGAAAAAGGCTGTATTAACAGCAACAAGAAGACAGATGGCTTCTTTTAGCTCTACTTTGTTGGTTTAAAGCTAGCTCACCTTGCAATAGAAGAGTTACTATCTAATGGGCCTTTAGTGGCCTAGGGGACAGGTAATCACAGATTGGTCTGTTGATAAAGAACTTCAGTCTCCAGAACTGTCAAGCCAGCACTAAATTCACTATAAACAAATGTGAGGTCTACGTGGAACGTCCTTTCAGCAGCACACATGATTATGAGAGAGACACCCCCTCGCTCAGCATGTGCTTCTCGCCAAAGCAAGTGCTCAAAAGCAGGTCTTTAAAACAGATTTTCAGTAGAGCCAGGTTCTACTTCCTACAGTCACATCAGCCCTGGTCACCTGGGCTCATCTGTGATGACTCAGAATAAGAAATGCAGCAAGTCCGCCAGGGGCCCCTTTGCAGCTATAGAATATTTACGTCTTCCGGCTACTCCCCATGACCTGGTTTATTTTCCTTCCTAAGGAAGTCACTGCAGAGAAAAGAAAACTAAGCAAAGGGCTTTCCCCCCAACTGAGCCAGATACCTGCTAACCTGCCAGCGCTGGCCTGGCTGACTTGCTGTGCAGAAACTTCTGCTGGAAAATCTCATTCTCAAACTGCCCCAAATCAGAACACCCGAATTTCCTTCTCTTCACTGAAATATCAGCTCTGACCCTCTTCTCGCTGTGGGCCCAGAAAGGGGTAACCCCACCGAAGCTGAGTTACACGAGGGTAAGCAAGGAAAGAATGAGGCCTGTCTGGACATTCACTGGCTCTGCATGGGCAGGGACTCTTCGATGAAAAACAATCTTCTCAGCTAATGGTGCTGGCACTGGTGGGACATCAGGACAGGAGCAAGAACTGCCTATGGAGGACTCAGGCTGTTTGTCAGTAAAGGGGCAGCCTTCAGTCATGCTACGTTTTGGGAACAGATCCACATGGATGACGACGAGTTTGAACTAACATCAGAGTGTGTGTTCCTTTTCTCCCTATTATCCCATGCCACTTTGTTCCCTTTGAAATGCCGCATCCAATGCGGCCCATCTCCCTCTGCATCTCTTCACTGCACTCTGGAAGGAGCCCAATGTATTATGCAAACTATATAAATAAAGGAATCACTTGTTCCTTGATGTACAGCAGCTGAAACTTGCACTTTGACCATTCATTGTAAGCCTGCATGGCAAACAACAAGGTCTCCATTTCATACACAACTGAGATACCCTCACCAGCTCATTTAGCGTGGGTTTGTAATGGTTTACACACACAAGATTTAAGTTACACCCTATAAGTGGAAGGAGATTTCATCACAGCTGATCATTATATCCCAGCAGTGACCCATCTAATAATAATACCTTAATTTGCTTCTGTCAGAAGAATTCAAAGCACTTTACAACAATAAATGAACCCTCAAAATACCTGTGAGATTACTATTCCCATTTTACAGATGGAGAAACTGAAACAGATTTTAAGGGGCGTGTCCAAAGCCAGTCAGTCACAGAAGCCAGATCTCTTAAATCACAGGTCTGTACTTTATCTATATCTCTTATCCAGTTCCTTCTCAGTGGTCTTCTCCCACCTACAAGCATGCCAAAGTGCTTCCATGAACACTGGTATTTCTGGACTTTCTTTAGTAGGAAGTACCTAGTGTAAGGGATTCTGTAGGGAGGCAAAATTCACACTCCTTTTTGGAGTTTTGCAGAAAGAGGCTGAGGGCTCGACAGCTGTCATGGAATTTGAGGGATCATACTATAGTGTGTCCCATTTCCCAACCACCACAGGTCCAAAAAAGTCAGTTTAAGGCCTATGAGAAACATCTCTGTGTTAGGATATGGGCTGATAGCAGCTGGCGTCCTTTTAGATCATCAGTTCTCTCCCCAGGAGGTTGTTCCCCAGTGTGGATGAGAAGGGGGGATATACTTTCCTGTGTTAACAGTAGTTTCTATTTATTTGGTTTTCCTGGAGTTTCCGTTGAATTCAACGCTTCAGGATCAGCTTTCAGAGGCTGAGCCCAGTACTGACCGTTCAGCATGTTACAGCTAGCAGGACATTTGCAAACACCCCACAATAACCATTTGAACTGGGCACGTCACATGATGACCAAGGGTTAAAGTAAGGAAGAGCCTAGTGGGGGATGGACTGCACCTTTTGAGCCTCTCCCTGGCTTGGGATAGCAATGCTCCCTCACCGCTGCTTCTTCTTCTCCTTGGCTCTCACTTCCCTCCCTCGCCCCTTCAGCCTACTTTCACCTCCAGGGAGAAGAGCGTGCGTCGGCATTGCAAGGTGCCAATGCTAACTTGACCATGTCCCATCCCCACGATCCCTGGAAAGGGGGTGAAGAGGGGACAAAGGGTCTCCTCTCCGGGAAACACGGGACAGTTCTCTAGAGCGTCCTCCTGGTCAGTGTGTAACAGGCAGCCTAGCCCGGCAGGCAAGGCATGGAGACGAAGAGCTGGTGTTTGTCCGTGCAGAGCAAATCTCTTCATCTCCCTGTGCCTGTTTCCCCCGCTGTAGCTGGGGATAAGGATACTGCCGCCCCGAGCGGTTTGAGACAGAAAAACGAAGTGTGACTACCTGGAACGTGGGCTCTTTGTTGTGGTCCCTGCTCTCCAACCAATCGCCTCGGCCGGGCCACGTCTGTCCTCCCAGCTCCTACCGCGGTCCTAGCCGGTGTGCGTCCGGCTGGCCCCCACCCGGGGTTCTTTGTAACCCGGCTCGGTCACCTGACCCGCATCGCTCGCAGGTTGGGTTGCAGCCGCCGCCCCGGCCCGGCGTCCAGACTGCCGCGCCCCCCGGGCCATATAGCCGCCCTCGCGTGCAGTTACCCTCTCCAGGGGCAATAGCCCCCACTTCGGAGCACATACACCCCCGCCCCCGGGCAATATAGCCGCCCTCGCGTGCAGTTACCCCCTCCCTCCACATACACCCCGGGGCCAATAGGCCCTCGCGTGCACCCCCTTCGGAGCACATACACCAGGCCCCCCCCACCCCTCGGGCAATAGCTCCTCTGCCTCCAGACTCAGGCGAGCATCGTTCCAGGTCTGCTTTTCGCTAGGGGATCATAACAACTCGTCACCGACTGGGATAGGAGTTTGGAGACGGTCCCTAGCGCCCGCCAGCGCGGCGAGTCCTTTCTTCTCGGTCCCTAGAGCGAGGTGGGCGCACCCAGGCGCATGCGCGTAGGATGCTGCTGCTGCTGCTCTTGTCCCGGGCGGAGCGTCGGTTCGAGGGCGCTGCTGTCCGGACGCTCCGCCGAGCTCGCTCCGCCATGGCCCAGGCCGCGCGCTCGCCGGCCCAGCGCCCGGCCTCGGTGCTGGGCACCATGGAGTTCGGGCGCCGCACGGAGCAGGAGGCGAGCGGCGCGCTGCTGCGGGCCTTCCTGGAGCGGGGCCACCGGCAGCTGGACACGGCCCACATGTACGCGGGGGGCGCGTCCGAGCGCATCCTGGGGGCGCTGCTGGCGGGCGGCGGCGGGCCCGCAGGTACGGGAGAGGCGGGGGCCGGGCTGGGGGCAGGAGAGGGGCGGGGAGCTGGGGGCAGGGGCGGGAGGGGGCCGGGCTGAGGTAGGAGAGGGGCGGGGGGCACGGGGCGCTGTCCCTGCTCGATATCCCGCCATGGGGCAGTCAGGGGGTCTGGACTCCCCACGTTCCAGGGGGCAAAAGGCGGGAGCCCGTCCCCTCTAGCTGGGCTGCTGCCCCGGGGGGGGGGGGGACTCCAGGGCCTTCTCCTGCCACGTGCCGGGGGCAGCGAGGGGAGCAGGGGCCCTGGCGGGGCTGCACCGGCGAGGTGCGGGGCAGGGACCGGCTCCCTGCAGGCTGGGTGTGGAAAGGCTGGTAGCAGCCGGGGGCAGTAACTGGAGCTGCTGGACACCTGGGCCGGTCTGCGTGCACCCCCCCCTCCCCGCGCACAGCCCTGACTGGTTTTATGCAGCCTTGGGGGGGGGGGGACCCCAAAGCACTTGACGTCAGGTTCACCAGACTGGAGCCACGCGTCCCCACCACCACCACCACCACTTGTTCGGCTGCCCTTTGCCTTGCAGGTGGGCTTTATTTTGCCCTTTGCACGGATCAGTCTCGTGCTCAGGGTGAGGAGGTGCCAGAGTTCACTTTGAAGGTCTTGTAAAAACAGCGTGTCTCCAAATAGCTCGTCTGTGTCACTGAAACGCTTCAGTGTGTGCTGGGGAAATCCGGGGGAAATCTAATCACCACTGATGCTCTTGGCTGTCTGCATTTGATTTGGACAAGATTTAGGTGCCTAACCTCAGGCAGCCATTGTGGGTATAATAATGGCCACTGTTTTGTACAATATCTGTATTCCAGTAGTACCGAGGCCCTCACTTAGGATCATTGTACTAGGTACTGTACATATGCACATGAAGACATAGTCCTTGCTCTGGAGAGTTTAGGATCTAAAACTACAGATTAATTTTGTGCTCCATTGTGGCGATGCAGGATCCATTGAACTGACTTTGAAATAAATGAGTGACACCCTGTACAAGTGAACAGAGTTGTTGGGGGAAAAACAACTGTTACAGCCACTCTGACCACCCAGCCTTTCCAAGAATAACAACAAGGGAACTTGTGTTGATTGCTGGATTGAGCCTCTATGATCTTACCTGTTCCCTTATGTGGGGATTTAGATCAGCACTAGCAACTCTGTTATCCTACTAATTTGGCTTTCCCTTTGTGTAGCAGATTGCAGATGTTACCAGCGTTGCCTGAGGCTTCTCTGTTATGCATGAATTTTAAGTAGTTTGGGGTTTGCGCCTGTGCCTTATCCCTATCCTTCCTTCATACTGGTTACTGAAGATGAAATACAAAATTAGTTATTTTCAATTTGGTTCTGTCTCTGTCTTAGTGAAGGTGGCAACCAAAGCCAATCCATGGGAGGGAAAGACACTCACACCTGAGAGTGTCAGGTCTCAACTGGAGACATCCCTTGAGAGGTTACAGATGAAGAGTGTGGACCTATTCTACCTACATGCCCCTGACCACGACACTCCTGTGGAACAGACATTACGTGCCTGCAATGAGCTATGCAAGGAGGTAAAGGCAGAGAGGCCCAAACCCGGGACTTTGTCTACTTGTTTTTTGTTTTGTTTTCCCTAGGTTTACTTGTGTCTTCTCCTGCTTTCCATCGCAGGGTAGTGTGAGGACAGTGCTGAGGGGGCAGGTTCCACAAGGCAGGGAGAAGAGAAAGTAATGGTCTGTGTAAGGTCTAAATAGCTGGCACCATATAGTACCTCCAGGTGATTCACTTAGTACAGTAAATAAGATAAAAGCTTTCACAAGCTTTAGGATTTCTGGTCTTTGCCTCCTGCTATAAATTGGTCCTATATTACATTTGGCATTAACAGGTAGGGACATTAGTTTTGAAAGGGTGTAAATTGAGTTCTTTTAATTCAAATAAAATAAGGGAAACGTTTTTATTCCCATTGGGGCTTGTAACTCATCCTCATTTGGAGAAGTGTGTGATCTAATCTAGGGATTTAAATCAGTTGACAATCCCTTTCACTATGTTAATCTTAAACTGTGTGTGTAAGTACACTCTGCAAGAGACTGGAATTAAATACTCTTTGTATTCCTCTACAGGGAAAGTTTAACGAGCTTGGTCTGTCGAACTATGCAGCTTGGGAGGTGGCAGAAATCTATACCATCTGCAAATACAACAACTGGGTGCTTCCAACTGTGTATCAGGTGAGGGTTGTAGATTTACTATGGTCTACCTGATGTGCCGCAGACTTCTGCAGCTCTAGTCTCTCTTTACCCAACCTGGAGCCACAGGGGCCTGCCCCAGTGCTCTTCAGGTGGAACTACTCCTTCCCCAGGATGATGTCATGAAGCTTCACCTACTGAGGACAGCTCCTGGGAAAATCAGTGTGTAGGGCATCACTGAGTGGTTTGGAAAGCCCAAGGAAGTCAAAATAATTCACAAACTTTTATACTTGTTGCAATGAGTCCTGGGAACCTGTTGCTTTTATTGTGTTAGCTTTTAGGAGCCCCAGTCTCGGTCCAGGACCCTATTGTGCTAGGCACTGTACAAACATAACAAAAAGATGTTTCATTTAGTCAGAGAAGGCCTTTTTGGACAAGTGTGATTAGAAAGGGGAGTTGACACCGGGACATACTCAGACACAGTTAAATTTGTCTGTCATTTGTTCCAGCAATTTCCTGGATGTGAAACTGACTGTATTTTAATGCTAGCAGTAGCAGACAATGATCCAGGAAATCTGTTCTTCAACAGTCACCAATCTAGTTTGACCTGGAGACTCTGTTCTGACTCCTTCCATGTGACACAGAATCTATCCATGGGGGAGGAGGAAGAGGAATTTGACACTGTTGATTTGAATGCAATGCAAAAACATCGTGGGGCTAAATGGGAGGCAATCTGTGCATGTGCAGTGATGGTTAAATAACTGCTGCAAAGGAGTTTGCTGCTGGGACACAAACTTGTTCAGAATGTATGGACGGGGTTAACATGAGAAGATGACTGTACAAAAAGACAGTCCTGCTAATGCCCCGAGTACCGATTTAGAGGACTTGGTTTTATCTCTGAATAGTTACAGACAAGGCAAGGTGAAAGGAAGAGCAGAGCAAGGAGCAGAAACACATTTTTCTGGGTGTTAGTTAATTTGCCCTGCAGATCTATGGCTTGTAGTAATGAAACGGTCACTACAAAATCAGGTCCAGTTGGTTGTGGGAACTTCAAATCTGTGTGTAGCTTTGATATTACATTTCACTCAGGCACCCATGGTGATTAGTGGCAGGGCAGGGCAGTGATGGGCACTTCAGAAGTGTAGGTAGACGGTGCCAACAGTATTGACAATTCACTAGGAACTGGACTGAGCCACTTCATATAGGTGGCCAAATGGCCATCAGATGGTAACACATCGTGGTCATTATTAGCCTGGTCTGGATTCTCATCATCAAATAGGAGGCCCTTCCTCTTGCATTAACACCCCACAAACTAGCCAGGCCCCACTCTGAAGTTCTAATTGCTCTTATTTGTTGTAGGGCATGTACAATGCAACCACTCGCCAAGTGGAAACTGAGCTGTTGCCGTGCCTTAGACACTACGGAATGCGGTTCTATGCCTACAATCCTTTGGCTGGTATGAGCTGGGCAAGAGTGAGGAGGAAGGGTCTGCTAAATGAGGGCTGGGGAGAAAAGCTGAGCCAAACAGAGCAAGAATAGGCTGGAAACTGGCCTGCCCCCCTCTGAGTAGGGCTCCGTCCACTTCAGCAAAATGCCAGCACTTAGAAGTGAATAAGAATAATGGCGTTGGAATGACTGGGTGGCAGATGAAGTGCTATAGAGCCCTCCACTTGTAGGTCACCAGCTTGAGTCCATCCCAGTTTCATGGCAGCCAGAAGTAGCTATCATCTGATGGAGGAGTTAATCTCTATCCATTTCCTATTTTATCTGTATGTCTGTATCACAGTATGCTGCCCTTGTGGTCAGCAGTGTCATCAGAGAGGAAGAATTGAATCTGACCATGAAAGTAGGTCCTTCGCAGGTCAAGGCAAAAGCTACCCATGCTGTGTTGATCCATCGCCAGGGCTGCCACCTTTCCCCAGCACTAGAATCACAGAGATTTTTACAGGAAGGAAAATGACAGCTGTAACGACCCAAGTGTCTTGATGCCAAGTAGCCCCTCTTGCCTTATCAGGGCTCTTTCTGGGGCAGAAAGTCCCCCTCTCTCACCATAAAGAGCTTGTTCTGCTGTTCAGAACTGAATAAGTGGAATTTTTACAAACTTCATTTGGCTCAGTTTCTCTTGCCCTGTCCCATCCTGGGGTTTATGCCTGTGCTGCAGGAGAGGCTCTGTGTACAGAGTTGTTGAAGGTCATGGGGTATATAGGGCTACAGCACTTTTTACAGGTTGTAAAATCCTAGCCACTAACTAGCGTGTCATTGAACCACTGCAGGAGGGCTGCTGACAGGGAAGTACAAGTATGAAGAAAAAGACACACACCAACCGACGGGCAGGTTTTTTGGGAATGACTGGGCGCAGGCCTACAGGAACAGGTAAGTTTCTGGATGGTAGAATGGCAGAGAGAGCGACCTCTTCTGAGGCTGGCCATCTTACCTTTGGTTCAGTCTAGATAAATCACCCGGTGAAGATGTAGGAGAAAATACAAATGACTGAAGTCTGTTCAGTGATTACGCTCACAGGCAGATGATCTCCCTTGGTTATTGCTGGGCAGCCCATACGCTGTTCTTAAACAATGGTGGTTTGGTGCTCCCCTGCAGCACTGGGATGGTGGGAATTTGTTAAATATAGCAGGGATGGTTTAATGATTATAAAGAGACCAAGTGTGGTGGCTTGATTATAGCATAGGCCTGGGCAGGGGAGCTTTCTATGGTCTAGTTCCAGCTTTGCAGACTTGCTCTGTGGCCTCGCAGAAATCACTTGAATAGCTGTCTAGCCGTTTCCCCATTTGTGAAATGGGGGATATTGACCTCCCTTACAGGAGGCTGAAGCTTAATGTTTACAAAGTGCTTTCAGCTCTTGATAAAAGGCCTACACCAAGAACAAAAAGACAGTCAGGTTTTGCTAGCTACACGTGCACTAATGGTTTGGTATCTGGAAAGGATGCACGGCCATAAGCTGGCTGCTGTGAACTTGTTTGTTGTATCTACACGATCTATGACACTAGCTAAAAAAAAAAAATGTAATTCTACACCAGTGAAATAAGTTGAGTCTGAAGCCTCAACAGGTAATATGCTTGTTAAACAGTGACTGCAGCATCTCTGATCCCTAGGGCAGTGTTTCCCAACCTTTTAAATAGCAAGTACCCCCTAACTTCTGAAAATTTTAATAAGTACCCCAACACTCAATTTTCCATAGGATTTTATATTTACAGACTAATGTGAGCCATATGTTGGAAGAAGGGCTGAGTATATAAGGCCGTGATATGTCAGATCTAGTGTGGGTAGAGTTACCACCTTTACACCAGGGGTGCACAACTCAAGTATGTACCTGGGCTAGAGGTGATGTTGGCTAAAGCTAGGAGGCTTTGAGCGGCATGCCAATGCTGGGGAATATAAAGCGCCACGCCAAATTTTTTGCCATAGATTTGAGAGGAGGAAGCAGTTGGAGAGAAAGAAAGACAGGAAAAGAGGTTAACTAGTCAAATCTGGGGCTGTCACAGCTGTCAATTTCACTGTTCAGCTAGAGCAGTGAAATGGACAAGTTTTCTGGGTATTGGGCTTTGAGCCAGGAAGAGGGGCTGACACCTGGACAAGTTGCAGGCGGCTGCCACCTCGCTGCCAGCCCAGGAGGTGGGTGACTGCCACCTAATCCGAGCTAGGGCAGAGGAGGCTTCCGCACTGGCTAGGACCCAGGGATGTGGGCCCGCGGCTGCTGCCCATCTTCAAGCCGGGGCGCTGGAGGTTGTCCCTCAGCTTGGAGCCGGGGAGCAGGTGACTGCCACCCAGCTGTGAGCCCAGCTCACCAGATGCAAGAGGCTGCGGCCGGGCTCCTACCTAGGAGCTGCAACCGGGCAGGAAGCCGGCGGCTGCCGCCCGCCTCCCCTTCACTCTGTTTTTCCCCGGATACCCCGTGCTTGTGTCTCGTGTACCCCCAGGATCACCCAAAAACTGTTTGGGTGCCCTAGCCCATAAAGGCTGCTTTGGGTACATGCAGTGGTCCAGGCACTAGTCTTGATATGTTGGAGATAGGAATGCTCCTTTGTTCTCTAGCCTGCAGAATGGATCTACGCCTCAGTCATGAGAGGAAGCTAGAGGTGGTTGAGGTAGCAAAATGAATGTTCTATTTAATGTCTCCTTTGCTGCAGATACTGGAGGAAGCACCATTTCCAAGCCATTGCCCTGGTAGAGAAAGCATTAGGAGAGGCTTATGGCTCTAACCCCCCAAGCCTAACTTCCGCTGCTTTACGCTGGATGTACAACCACTCTAAACTTCAGGTAATCACTTGACTTTAACAGACAAGTTGGTAGGTGCAACAGAACTGGAACACTGCCGTTGGATTTCTTTGGTTTTTCCAACTGCAGCACATTAACAGCGAAGTCTGTCTAAACAGCTGTATTATCTTTTAATCCACTTTGACCCTACTGCTCTGTTCTTTTTGGAATATTACTCTGGTCTTCCACTGCCAGGCTGCTGCATACAGCGGAGTATAGGAGTGAGCTGGTTCTACACTTCCTTCTGTATTTTGTCTCCATGGCCTGAAGGAAAGTGGAAGATGTTAAATACCATTTGCTGTAGTTCTGACTTTTCTCAGCCAGCCACTGCCCCATGAGGTGATAAGCTGGCTTTTCAAATGGCCAGGAAATTAATGGGTATGTTCTCTTCCTCCCCTAAAATGTCCCTCTGGCCACCCACAGAGCACGAATTGGCAGCCTTTGAGGGACTGGTGAGAATTGGAGGCAGTGACAGCCCACTGAGCTCTGGCCCTGTTAACAGGACTGCAGCTGAGACTCATTTCCCCAAATATCTAGTAATTGCCAAAGAGCAAACATTCTGCTGAAAGACAAACAGAGCTGATGTCTGTTACAAGCTGGGAGGCAACTTGGTTTTCCTCTGAGAAAGGTAACTCCTCCCTTTCCACCGCAGGGTGCTTTGGGAGATGCAGTGATCATTGGGATGTCCAACATGGATCAGCTGCAGCAGAACCTCACCTGCAGTGAAGAAGGCCCTCTGCTCCCAGCTGTGGTGGACGCATTCGATAAAGCTTGGCACCTAGTTGCTCACGATTGCCCCAACTACTTCCGCTAGAAAATGGGGGTACCAAATTCACTGTGGGGATGGTAACCCCGTATATTGGCATATGAAACCTAACCCCTCCCAAAGTGTTTCAGAGGAGACATTGCCCAGGGACCAGGGGTTCCAAGTGGTGAATGTATTAGTGCCACATTGCGGTTTCCTTGCACTAGAGATGGAGCATTTTGTACAATCACAAGCCTTACTGTGTCTGTGCTATCTTACTGCTAGAAGCACAGTGTCCAAGCCATCAGTTGTCTGGTTTTTCCTTAAACAAAATTAAGCCAAAATTTCCGTGTGTGTGACCCTGAAGAGGGCAGCTCCTGTTTTCGCCTAAGCACAAAAGTAGTAGTGTGATTCAGTGATGTAATTTGTGTAAGGAACCACCCCTGTGATATGGCCACTTGAAGTCTCCCAGTAGGAATCTGGATGTTTGTCTTCATGCTGTAAAGCATCTCAGCTGTCAGAATAAAGCATTTTCTAACTTAGGCCACATCTGTTTCATTGCATTTTGGGTTTTGTTTCTGTTGGAAGCTGTTTTAATAACAGCCCAACCCAATTACAGTAGCAGTCACAAGGGCCACTGTGCTTAAAGCAATGGAATTCCTTTTAGGAAGGGTGCAGCATCCAATTTTGCTTGTGCTGTTCACTCGTAAAGGGACTTTAGCCAAGTTACTTGATCTCTTTCCAAGGCAGCAGCTGTGAAAGGAGGCCCCTCTGAAAGATCAGAGGAACTTCAAAGTGCAGACTCGGCCTTCTGAAACGGTCCTACGCCATCAGGATTTCAGCCCAGGTGCAGGCTGCCTAAACCATGTTTTGTTAAATAGTAAAACTGCAGGAATAACCTTAATGGCTCAGGAGTAGGACCTAGCCTGCCATTCAGTAACTGTTTAACTAGCACTTTGTTTACTCCACGCTAGCTAGGTAACTTCCCTCAATTCTGTTGACACTCACTTGAACAGTGGACATGCTGCAGACTGATTTCTAAAAGGGTCTACATCTCCATTTGAAATTTCTTAAGGATCCACACATGAAAAAAGGTAGAAAGCCACGTATTTCCATTCTAGAGTGAGAAACATGCTATGCCTGAGGGAAGCTGCAGTAGTTCTGATGATGCACTGTTGTTAAACAGCCTCAGTGAAGACAGAAGGAACTTACTAAAACATGGCAGAAGAAAACTAGCTTAGTCCCTACACTTCATCCTTTGGTTTCAGTTGTAGGTTAGTCAGCATCTGCTCTCAGAAAGGAATATAGTCCGGCTTGTTCTCTTAACTGTCGAATGAAGACAAAACCCAACCTATTAGGCATCCTAGGCAATAAGAATTGGAACATTCTCCTTTAGAGAGCAACTGTTTAAATGCAACTTGTCTCCCTGCAACTATCATTTCTAATGCAAAGAGAGCAGTTCAAAAGCAATTTTCTGTAGAAGGGAAGGATTATGGGGCAGTGAAGTCGATTTGCATAGATAGGGCTCAAGTTTCAAGAATAGTCACATAGTGGAAAGGGTTTTACTTCCTATATGAAACCTTTAGCCTGCTCTGAGGTTCTGTAAAATTGCTCCTGGCCCAGAGATGCCCAAATAAGCATTAAGAATCCAAAATTTCTACTTAAATTTTATATATAAACCATTTGCATCATCTTTGATAAATAGGAAGTCTGTGGGTTGATTGACTTTGTCCTGCTGCAACAGAGGGAGATGACCCATGGGCTCCAGTGGACTAGGCCTGAAATAGAACAAACTGTCTCTAATGTCCTATAGCGGGCCTTTCAGTTAGTTGGCATTGTCCTGGTTGTCATCCTCCATCTCCTCTGAGGTTTCCTCTGTGTCTTTCGCCAACTGCTGGAAATCTCCTGTCTCGGAATGCCACATGCACTTGATAGTCACTTTAAACTCTGCCATCTCATAGCCAAACAGTTTCTGAAAGGGAGACAAACTTGTCACTCAGACTGCTAGCCCCCTCGGGGCAAGTCTAGCTCTCACATTCAGTAACGCCTTTAAACTAGATTGTGGCAAAATTGGGAATGTAAGTAAGGCAAGAGTCATACTAAAATGCACATTATGATTAAGTTGTCCAAGTTGAGCAAGACCAGAAGCAAGAAGCTATTTTAATGCAGATTTTCCCTTCAGTTTAGATGAGATGGATCCTTTCCCCAGTCCCTCACTTTCAGGCAGCTATGATTTTACTGTTGGTTTTGAAATGCACAGTATAAAACTAGAATGCAAAGGTAGGATTCAAGTCTCAACATGCAAGGCATTTAATTTTTAGTAATGCCCTGGCCTAAATACCACCCATCATCCATGAACCTGGTCATTTCTCCTTATGTTCTGATAATTAAGCAATACCTGTCTCACCATAGGATATTTCTCAAGTGATCAGCTGGGCTCTTTCAGTTGCACCTTGGGCTCTTATTCTTCCAGCTGGTCGTTAATCCTCAGTCCAGCATTATTGCTTAGCAGCCAAAACAGCTCTTAAGGATGCATATTAAAACTCCAATGAACAGCAGCTATGCATTATAGTCAATATCCAGAACAGGAGTAATTTGATTTGAACACACATGGTCTCCAAGGCTGACTTAAATTTACTGACCACACTGATTTGTAATTTCATGAAAGAGACACGGGGCTTCTTATTGGATGGAAATACTTGCTGCAGCTGAACTGTAGCTGCATAACTGTGCTGCTAACCTGTTACTCACCAAGACACGAGCCTGTTCAGGAGTCAGAACATCCCCTTCCTTGCAGACTTCATAATCGGAGAGCAGTGTCACTACTCCTGCAGGAACAGGGAGGAAGAAGGTGGGATCCAGTCAGGGGGTGAATACCACATGAAGTGGAGGAACCCTGGAGCTGCTATGGTGATTGGAGCTCCCAGCCTGGTTCTCTATTGCTGGCAGCATAGAGTAATGAAGCTTCAAAGCAGCAGCTCTTTGTACCAAAGTGGTACAGGTCTTACTAGGGTTTAACATTCGTCTCAATTATAAATCTTGATGCTAAAATTCAGCACAATAAATTGGTTTGATTTTTACATAGGCTGATAGTTCTGTGCAGAAATGTAAGGTATGTATTAGTTATTGATATGCAGTGTAAACCTACTTTAGTGACCAATCTCTTAGCAGGTGTTTGCTTCATATCTGTCCTCTCAAATGCTGAGTACCCATGGCTCTGCCATTTTCATGCAATTACTAATTCAGGCTGTTTCTCTCAAAGGAGTGGGAGGAGGGAATCACAGATTTCACCTAATCAGCTGTGGCTTTGCCAAGGCATACAATGAAGTAAATAAACCACCTTCTCAGCAAGAAATCCTTGTGACCTGTAGGTCAAGCCCAGCTGTCACCAGCTGACTGATTTGAAAAACCAAGGCATCTTGGAGATGGAGCTTTCATCAGGTGCTTGGCTTATTCTGACCAGCTCTAAGACAAGAATGTTATGATTCAGAACAAATAATTCTAGTGCCAACCATAGGAGGAGGAAGGGGTTTTAATATTACATGTTTCCTGCTGAACATATGCTCTGAGTTCTGCTTCCTTCATCTAACACTCTTCCTGTCGGGTCTTTCTGCATATATGCGGACCAAGATGCTATCCACAGTTATTAAATAAAAGCCAGTAAGTCTGGAATAATTTTAGTAGCAGAGAGGGAAACATGGTCACATGCCCCAGCCAGCTCACATACCTTTCTTCAAAGCCGTTGGCAATCCCAGCTGCCGTAACTGAGGCTCCATAGAATGGGGAAATTGCTCTAGGGGTCCTGTGTCCAGACTCACTGTGAATGTCGCCTTGTTACCCGCCCGGGCGAAGTCCATCTCTTTAAACTGAGAGAACCATCTGGGAGAGGGGGCAGGAAACAAGAGTGTTACTTATTTAAGAAGCCTCCAGCTGTAGAATAAACCTCACTTGGGATGGGTCAGCCTGGGACTCTCCCCATTCTATCCCAAGAGGTGCAGACACTGTGAAATCAGCATCAACCTACGGGTTTTGTACCACCATCCATCACTCCAGTATCCAAACACTTTCCATATAAAACATATCTGCAGTAATAAGGCCCCTGGTGAACTTCAGAGAGTCTCTGGCTCTGTGCGCACAGCAGCTTATGGAAAGCCCAGACTAATTGTTTTTTGCAGAAGGGGAAAGGGAAGGTGGGGGAAAGAGGGTAATTGAGGTTGTGAATGTTCTGTTGATGGAAAAGCTTTATAAGTAGGCAGGTTTGCAGTGTTTCCTACTACCTCATTCAAGAAATTCATCCCTTCCAAGCTAGGTGTACAGTACCCCCTCTGCCCCTCGCAGCAAAGTTCCTCTAGTTAGCTTGGGTCCACAGGATGAATGACAGGCCAATGTATCAAGAGATGTTCTCCTGCTTTCACAGGGTCTCTCCTGCACAGGCAGGTAACACCAGAAGGTGATTTGTACTTGTGTATAAACGATCTCTTGGGGACTCTGGAAAGCTTGGTAGCTGTTTGACCCCCACACTCACTTTGCAGGTAAATGCAAGTTATCTTAGAGCATGAGATTCAGGAAAGGAAGAGTCCAGTCAGCCGTGTTGGGGGGGGGGAGGGGTCGTGAGCCAGAGATTGCTTAACCATTGCTCACCCTGTGGCATTAGATTTTATTCTTATGGAGATTACCCAATTTAAATGGATGAGTGTGGTTCAACATCTCCCCAAGAACGCAGCCATGTGAGTCAACGTAGCACCTTCCCACTCCCTTTTCCATCATGGCATAACCTGCTATAACTTTCCCCCTGCTGCTTCCACTGTGAGCTTCTCCCAGTGCACCTCCAAACCTAAGTAGGCGTAAAAGCATTTTAAGATGAACACTGTCAGGAGGCCAGCATCAAGGAGAGCGGGAGAATTGTTGCCAATGATAGCCTCTGTTTCAGTTAGGGAGAAGAGGCTCAGTCTGAACTTTAGTTCTCTCTCTATCAAGATGTAACACTGGTGACAAGTGTGTCAGTAGACTGAAGCCCCTCTTACCCACACAGATACTTACTCATTCACTTCATCTTTGGTGCGATTGGTGAACAGGAGACCAACTTCACCTCGCAGGTGTCTGCTGACCTGTAAAATAAGGAGCACATGGAGTTCAGCAGGGCACTTATCCTTGGCTGTGCTGAAGCCCCCAAACACCAAAGAGTTTGTTCAAGAAAACCAGATAATTCAGAGGACCCAACCCTCAGATTTACATATGCTGATTCATCAACCCTGATGTTTCTTGTAGGCCTTTGATGCTGGGAAGAACACTAAATTAAAGAGGACATGATGTAGATGGCAAGTCTATTTCCAAAGATTTTTCTTCCCGCCGTGAAACCTGTTCTCTGCTGAGGGAAACAGTGGCTTGGCAGGACACTCCAAATGTAAAGAAAGGAGGTTAGATTATGGAGGAGGGAAAGAGTATGAATCACTGGCGCTGACAAGAGTTAAGATCAAGATTCTCAGATATTTGATGAGGAAGAGTCACAGAAATTCCATTTGAAAAGTCACTAGGATCTAGTCTTAGAATTGCTGAAGGAGAAAAGTTAGTTAAACAGGATTTTTTGAGGCCTGTGAGGGCGCTTAGCTTCTGAGTTTAGTTTTTCAAACTGTAATAAGAATTCCATAGGGTTGAGACTCCACATTATTTTGAAAATTTGGATGGATGAATTCAGACTGTTCACACACAGGCTGCAGTCCTACTTCAGTGAGAGGCCAAAAAGATTTGAAGACATATACATGTGGAGATCCTTCTAGCTCTACCAACAGTTCTGCCTCCACCACAAGGAGATTAAGCAGCATTGGCTGAGAGGTGGCACTTGCACCTGAAACCCAGACCTTGTGGTGAGAGTTATTGTAGTACTAACAAGGAATGTCCCGCCAATTAGACATCTTGTGAGCAAGGCACAGTGATTTCCACCCCCAAAACATGCCAGGGGTCCGAGAGAGAAATGTTGCAACATTCTCATACACCCTTCCTTCGGTGAACTGATTAAAAGGACAAATTTCATACTGTTGTGAAAGAACCGATGGTGAACAAAGCTACGCTGATGTGAAGCTAACCACCACCAGAGTCCCAGGGCTGCCCACACTGGAAGTGGGACTCTTGTCCCAACAGGTGACAGGCAAATTGCCTAAAGATCTACATATCAGTGAAGAACTGGCTTTGTAGTTTTTATCATTATCATTGTGATAGTGCCTATGAGCTCCAGTCATGGACCAGGACCCTTTGTGCTAGATGCTGTACAAATACAAGGCAGAAAAATGATCCCCAAAGAGCTGACAATCTAAGGGCTGGCCTATACTACAGAGTTTTGTCGACAAAAGTCAGCTTTTGGCAACAATACAGTGGTGATGTACACACTACAATGCTTCCCCTGATGACAAAACAACAACATAAAACCACCTCAATGAGAGGCTTAGAGCTTTTTGCAGCAAAGTCAGGGTGACAAAGCATAAGTGTAGATGCTGTGTGCTGTAACTGGGCTCCAGGAGCTATCCCGCAATGCCCACCCTAACGGCTCTGCTCACTGGTTTGAACTCTGCTGCACTGCCCTGCATTTCAGCTACAAAGGCATGCGCCCGTCCCCTTTCAAAGCCCCAGGAAGTTTTGAAATTGCTCAGTGCAGAGCGTTCACACAGCTACCCGCAGCAAACCAGCTCCTGCCTAGACTACAGGGGAGGAGGTGGATCATTCTCCTGGATCTGTGGAGGACATGAGGCTGTGGGAGAATCTGGAGGGAATCAATCCTTCTCTCCAAGGAAGGGCTGCTGGTGGGGGAGGAAGGGGGAGAGACTCCTGATGTGCTGTGCAGAGCCAGGAAGGGAGGTGGGGGACTGATGTCAGTGTGTCTCCCTCCCCCTGCCGGTGTACAGATCTCTACTGAGCTGGGGTGGAGGTCAGGACACCAGCTGTCTGTGCACCAGCTTCTGCCTCGGGATTGGTTACTGCCGGCTGCTGTCTGAATTTAAAGAGACAGCATGCAGACACACTCACTATCCCCCAACACACACACATTCATTCCCTGTCACACACTCTCCCCTCCCCTCCCCACTCACACACTTCTGTGGGATTCTTGTGTTTGTACTCAGCAACATCAGTTTGGCTGACAGGGCAGTTAAGAAGTGGCTGTCAAACTAGTAGGATGCCCATGGAACAATGAGATTCAGAAACCGTTATCATGTGATGCTGTGCTGCCCTATCAGGCATTGCAAACCCTTCCCAAAGCACCCTGTGCAGTTGCACAGTGGGATAACTACCCACAGTTCACTGCTCCGTGTCGATGCAAGAGCTGGTAGTGTGAATGCACTCCACTGACACAGCATAGTGAGAACACGCAACAGCGGTTTAATTACAGCAGTGGCCGTACACCAGCATAACTTGTGTTGACAAAAGTTTGTAGTGTTGGAAAGGTCTAAGTATCTGAACCCTATTTACTGCACATGGAAGTATATTGATCCATTCTGTCTTTCCAAAGCTATTCTTTATTTCCTCTTGAGATTTACAGAGAATAGGGTTTACTTCCAAACATGCAAAAGCTATGGAAATCAGAACATACCTGGTGTAAGTTCTCCTTATACTCATCAGCTGGCCCTCGTCCCAGTGCCATCATCATAACTTTGTTTTTTCCAAAGAAAATCCTTTTGAGAGAGAAAAAAAAAAAAAAGAATCCATCATGATGGTCTCCCTACATCTGCTGAGTTGAATCAGGGATTAAGACACAGGTTCTTAATCTGGGAGTCACAGCCATCCTCTCCCTTTCTTTAGGACTGGGGAAGGGGATCTTGAAACTTCTCTCTTGTAACCAAAGGATTAGGAAAATTAGTGTTCTGCCCCAAACAGGAGAGGTAAGGAAGATGATACAGTCATTGCAACACTTTAGCTCTACATGCCAGTGCCTGAAAGGTGCAGCTGTCATGGAATACTGCCCTGTTCTTTTAAAAAACACTCCCGTTGATAGCTGAAATTTTAGGGTTAATCTCAGCGCTGCAGCCAAGAGTCTCAAGCTACTTCCTGGAAACTGCCCTGTTGAGGGGTGGAAGAGGAGAAAATTCATAGATCTCTTCTAGCAGTTTACCAACTCCCTCAGAACTAAGTACTAGTAATCTGTCTAAGCTATCTGTACACCTATAATGCAACATTCATGATCAATAGCCATGAAAGGAAGCGATCTGGGAGACTATTCCTCACCTGCTGTGTTTCCAGGCACTTCTGATATCCTTCAGCTTGTTGTTTCTCATATTGGCAACAGAGAAGATAAAGAGGTATTTGTAGGTGTCCACACATTTCCGCAACTATAGGAAAACATGATGTTGAGCAGTTATAGCAAACAGAGAAAACCCCATCGCATACCAATGCCTTTCAGCAACAGCTTAAACACAGAAGGTGGGGTGGAAGAATTGTTCAAAGATTCTATTCATGGCAACCTCTCTAGGACCTCAGCAATATTAAGAACTCAATGGCACTAACAACTATGAATGTTTGATGTGAGATCCTCCATCTGAACTTATCAATGCAAAAACACTATTTTATAAACATTATATATTATAAAATAAACAGGATTTGCTAAACTGCATTAGACAACTCATCCATTAAGTCCACTGTCCTGACCATGGTAAAAGCCAATACTTGAAGAGACTGAGAGGCCTCAGTAATGTACTCGGTCAATTGTATGACCCAGCACACAGACGGTACGAAGAATCCTTTTCTGACCCTTGTCAGCTTAAATCCTGAAGTCGTTTTGCTGTATACAATGTAACTTTTTTTTTTAAAAAAAGAATCTTAACAGATCAATAATGAATTCATCTGACATAACAGTTGACCAGTGTTTCTGGGGTCTAGTCAAATTGCCTCTGAGTGGCTCATTTTCCCCACATCTGTAATGCAGGTACTGAGACTTAGTGTGTGTAAAGTACATTAAGATCCTCACAGGAGGGGATTCTACCGAAGGGAAAGGGCATAGCTATGCTTTCCTCCAATACAGAATGGAAAACTACGTGCAGCTCCTTGAGACATACCGTACCTTCTTACTTACCTCTTCTATTAAGCTCTGTTTGACTTCTAAGCCTTTCTTTGTGGTTTTTGTCAGGGAAACTGAAAGAAAGAAAGAAGAGCTTCAGTGTAATTCGCCGCTTGGGTACTCCTTGTGGAAAGTACAATTACACCGCCCAGAAACCGGGCTGCCAAACACAGCCCGGAAATCAGCTTGGATGAACGCGCAGACTGTTGATTCACTCCTAGCAGACCACAGGCAACCTTCTGGCGCTGACGTTTTGCTGGGACCCCCCCCCCACGGTTGTAGGGTCCGGGCTTCAGTTACCGACTAAAACACCCGCCCCGCCCCCACCCCCACTGCCCGGCCCAGACTAAGCAGGCAAGAGCCCGCCGAACACCCCGCAGCAGCGATACCCGGCACCGCAGCGGGGCAGGGACCGAACTGCGGGGCGAAGAGCCTCCCCTGCCCCCCCCCCGCGGCTCCTGAGCCCCCAGGCTCTGCCTCGAGCCCCGCCTCACAGCGGCGAGGCGCCCGCTGACGGTGCTGCTGCTGCTCAGGGCGGCGGGCTACAGAGCGCCCCCCCCCCGCCTCCAGACAGGGGGCCCCGGCGGGCAGCCCCCAGGCCGCGCTCTGCGGGGGGGGAGGGGGAGTCACTCACTCTTCTTGTCCCGCTTGGACTTGGGCATGGCTCGCACGTTGCTGCCTCAGCGGCGCCCTGAGGTGCCGAGGACCAGCTGTGCCGCAAGGGCTGCCGGGATAGGAAGCCTATGGAGGTGCCTGAGCAGAACCGCCCTCACTAAGGGGTGAAAAAATCCCTTCCGCCTTAGCTGGCCCAGCGCGCCCCTTTCCGCGGCCCGGGACGCCGCTCCGCACCGCCCGGCCCTTCCCGCTCAGCAGAGGATCCCCCCCCCCCCCTTACTCAGGCGCCGAACGGGCAGCCCCTGGGAGCGAGGCCCCCACCCCGCGGGGCTCTGGGGGAGCGGCGCGTTGCCTGTCGGGAAATGGGGATGGAGCTCGCGCGGAGCGGCCGCCCCTGGCCGGCGCTGACCATGGCGGCCCCCGCCGGGCTCTGGCTGCTGCTGCTGCTGGGTCCCCTGGTGGCCGCGGTCTACGAGGATCAAGTGGGCAAGTTCGACTGGTGGGTGCTGGGGCCACATCCGGGTATTTAACCGTCTTATAGCGGAGGAATGTCTGAGCATCCGTCCCCTCCCCCCCCGGGTCTGGGCACCCCCCTCAGCACCCCCTTGGGTCTGGGCATCACCCCTCCCCCCACCATTCCTTCGGGCGAGAGGGGCCGGGCCTGGGCACCTCCCACCCCTCCCTGGGCTGCGCCGGCCGAGAAGTGGATCCTGGCCGCTGCCCCCTTCGTTCGCCTGGGTCCGACCCAGACTGGGCTTGAAGCGGGCAAAGCCGCGTCAGAACCGGGGTGTCCGAGCGGAGCGGGAGCCCGCTGGGAGCTGAAGGCCCCTGGCTGGCTTGCGCCGCTGTCAGGGGCGCTGGTGTCCGGGGGAGCCCGTGTTCCCCTGTGATCATACAGAACGGCTGCGCGACCCTTCCACTGTCCCCAGCCCTGCCACGGGGGGGGGGGGAGCCCTAGCCCTAGCCCTAGCCATGGAAACAATCCGTAGCGAACCCTCCTGCACTGGCCATCAGGAAGGTGCATTAGCTGTAGCTGACCAGGTACTTGTCCTGCTGAGGTCTAGGATTTAGAGCTCTTTGCCTCCCACAGCTGCTTTTCTCTAAGGGAGAGCTGAGGAGGTTGATTTTCTGCCTCCTTTCCCAGTGACGTGGAAAAAAATGACCTTTGCCCAGCAGTGGCTTTTAGCCTATTGATATAGGAGTATAGGAATTACCACACTGGCTCAGACCCAAAGTCCGTCTAGTTCAGTGTCTTGTCTCTGACAGTGGCCAACTTCCTAGGAACGAGTAATAAGAACCTTGCAGCAGGCAGACATGAACCTTGAAGCTTAACATCCCTTCCCAAGTGTTTGTTTTTATCAATTTTGATGACTCTGGGTATTCTTGATATCCATATAAATTCCCAGTCCTGTTTTAGTTATTGTAAAGATGGGTTCACGCAGGGTGTCAGAGATTGACATTTATTTCTGGTCTTTTTCAAAGTGCTCGTTTCACATCCATGGGGTTCTAAAACACAATCTTTAATGTAACAGGGAAAATATCCTCCAGCAAAGTTTTCCAGTTCTGGTGTGACCTTTCTAATTCTGGCTCTGTCACTGGCCTGTTGAGTGACTTTGGGCAAGTCACTTAATCTACTCTGTGCCTCGGTTTCCCCATCTGTAAAGTGAGAGTAATAATGTTTATGTACTTTGTAAAGAGCTTTGAGATCTACTGATGAAAAGTACTGTATAAGAACTAGATATTATTAATAGACTTTTATTTCATGTCTCTTCTCAGTTGCATGTTTGTGGGTCAGATGGTAGAAATCCATTGACACTACTCAATATGCTAAGATCTCAGGGCAGAATTTAATGTGGCCCAAAGAAATCTGTGAACACCAATGAGTTCCTTTTGGCAGGGGGCCATCTTAATAGAAGCTGCACATAGCAGGTCTTTTCATTGACATCAATAATATATTGTTTGCTTTGGCAGTATTTAGTGAAGATGCAAGAATGAGATTGGTTATACTGCAGTGTCACAGTTCATCTTTTACATTTTTTGTTAATGAATGTAGAATATTAGACACTTGGACTTCTTGGTGTGAATTACTTAGAAGCAGATACGACACTGAGCTACAAAATATCACAGAATTCCCTTCTCATTCAGATTCAATTTCTCTTTCCATTTGCAGTGATTTTTTTTGCTCTGCTAAGAAGGATTATAGTAGTGTTGTGGTTCCCCTCTGTCAGTCCTTAACAACTGCAATCAGTGCCACTATATAGTTTGTGTTCTGGCCACCTGTGTAGGTTTCAATCATTCTTTTCCTATTTTTTAGTAGGTTAAATGGAAAGTGTTCTTAGTTCACATCTTCTCTGAATTTTCTGTTCCTTAGGAGACAACAATATGTGGGAAAACTGAAGTTTGCTTCCTTGGAAACTTCACAGGGCTCCAAGAAGCTTATTGTGGCTACTGAGAAGAATGTGATGGCAGCTTTGAATTCCAGGAATGGAGAAATCTGTAAGTTAACGGTTGCTTTATACCTCAGATTGTTTTATAACTCAGAATCTGCTATTTGTGTTGGAATTAGTGCACACAGGACCAAAATTAAGCCCTGGCATACATGAAAAGTTACTCCTGCTTATACTAACTTTTAGCACATAGTCCATTTTAAGAGTTTCGAGGGTAGTTAATTAGACATGACTTTATTTTCCCGGGAGACGGGGTATTTTTAAAAATACACTTGTCAATTTTATTTAATTTCTTTCAGGCTTAGTGGCTTCATTTCCTACTTTCAAGTCTAAACTTGTTAGATGTTGGTGTGACTAGTCTGTTCACTAACTTACATCTAGAGCAGTTCTTGACCCACATAGTGGGACCAAGAACTGAATGGGACATGAAGAATTAATTCCTTTCTCATCCGTAGAGGTGGTCGTTCTGGAGAAGAGTTGAGGCACATTGGAGGGGCAGTTTTGAGGAAGCTTGCATTAGCACTGCCTATGCTGTATTTGCCCTGTATTAGATAGAGGATGTCAGTCTGTGGCAATGCCAATTGATACCTTTCTTCAGCATGAAATACCCTAGGGGAAAGAAATTTAGTTTCTGCTTGCCTTCTTGTTCCTTTCAGTGTGGCGTCATGTGGACAAGGGGACTCTTGAGGGAGCAGTAGATGCCATGCTGATCCATGGACAGGGTAAGCAAAGCATTCAGACTTTCCTGTGTGATGAGTGGTCATTCCCATTACAGAACTCCAGCCAAGTTTGGACATAGGGACACATTTGCCAGAGCTAATAGTCATGATGAGCCTGTAGTGGATACAGGTGCAGTGTTAATATTTTTTGGTTTACTCCTTGGCCTGTCCTCTTCTAGACATGTGAGCATTATTTCCTGCTTATCTGCTCTATTTAATTTACCACTTGGTGCGATCAGGATCACAGATGCACAAAATACTTTTGTGATTGTGCTTAACATTAGGAAGCCTGGACTCCTAGTGCTAAGAGTATAAGTGAACCGCAATACCTGAAATTCTCTGTACATTATACAATGACCTTCCTGACTATGAAGCAGACCAAGTGTCTTCTGTGCAACCTAATGTCTGCTTATACCGGTGTAAGAGCAAGTAACCTGGAGGATCAGCAGTGAATTGAATAAAGAAGCCAATATAACATTTTTTGTTTTGTTATTTTCTCCTCCCTGCCAGATGCCATCACTCTGTCCAACAGCGGGCGTATTCTGCGTTCCTGGGAGACAAACATTGGAGGGCTGAACTGGGAGACATCACTAGACACTGGCAGGTGGGAAATCCTGGCTGGTAAATTTTCATGACTATTTTGCAAGGCTGAAGTTGTGGAGGGGATTGTACATAGTCTATAATTATTGGAGGCGGAAGATTGAAATCCTTTACTTGTGCATAAGCTTCCCCTGTCAGTATGCAACATTCTGGACCTGGAAATGCCAGTTTGGCTTGATGGGATGTTTGATCTTCAGTCCCATCCTTACCCTATCTGCAGAGATCAGCGGTTAGAGCACCAGTCCGTGCCAACTGTTATGGTGGTTTGGTTACACAATCTTAACTGTATGTCAGTAAGTATAGCTATTTTAAAGAAAAATGTGTGTGTTGTGCCAGTTGCCGGGTAGAGAAGAGCAGAGCTATTTTCTATAATTTTAGTGCTGCTATGACTCCATAAAATGGGTTAAATCTCTATAAGTATTCTCTTCTCACTCTCTGTCTCTGACCTGTGCTTAGTTTCCAGATGGTTACTTTGGTGGGGTTCCAGGACACAGTGAAATATTTGGCTGTCCTAAAGAAGACTGGCCTTTCTCTTCATTACCTCTCCAACGGCCACCAGAAATGGGTGGAGCATTTACCAGAAAGGTACACATCCAAAACGAGCATAGATCACTGGCTCACACACTGTTGTTTTAAGGGAGAAAGGACCCCATTGTTCCCTTTTGCTTCTGAAAATTTTGTGTATAGTATCACATGGGGATTGCATCCATTCCTTGCACATCTGTATAAGAATATAGACTCCTCGGGAGGGAGTCCATGCACTGCATAGTGTGAAGAGAAAATATGTGCACTATTTGGGTAATTGGGGAAGGGAGGGAAGAGGGTCTTCCTGTGCATAAAGAAAGGAGCACATCCATTTCTATTTACTCATTTTAGTGCAGGCAAATTGCAGGCTAACTGACAGTATTGTGATTTGTGCACTGTATGATACTAACATGGACTTGAGAGACAGTTATATGGCATCTTAGGACTGGTCTACAATTTAAAGTCAATTCAGATTAAGGGAGGGTGTGAATTTAAAGAGCAGTAGCTATTCCTGAGTGAGTCGATGTGTTGACAAATCCTTAGATTAGTGGAACAAAATAGATCAGGAGATGACAACATCTCTTTTGGAGAAAAAGCAATCTACTAATAAACTAATTAGATTAACCTGAACAAACCAGCTTGTGTGAATAGCAGCTTCCAGTCAGAATACAGAGGCCCACCCAGGAGGGGGAGACCTCTTGTAATATACAAGAATCTTCACAGAGGGGCTGGTGGGATTGACTTCTGAAGAAAGATTAAAATTACTAAATAGTTATAACAGTGATCGCTAAATGAGACCTGACCATATAGCAGTGATTGAGGCCAGTGGGAGAGGGAGGATGAAACTAGATGATGTTATCTAAAGGGAGGAGGTGAAGTTGATAGGGGAAAATCTTTCTAATGGTGAATCTAGTTAGTTTGTGGAATAGCCTCCCAGGGAAGTGAAGGTAATCCTGTTGCCTAAGACACCTACACTCCTGCACTGGCCCGAGAAGGCTAAGGGGAGGATGGACTAAGTGACCCAATAGGTTGTCTTCATCAATAATGTTGAATAAGGTTTTTAACTGCAGGAGGCAATGGCTGAAGGAGAGGAGTCCATAAAACATTTATTTGTGTTGATGGGCAAAAATTCTCCTGTTGGCTGATGCCCCTAGTTTACCCAGTCTCTCGCTGAAACCTGTGTGACATTGAGTAGTCTCCTAGAGCAGTGGGCTTTACAGATAACTCTGGGAAATTATTGGAGAAGGTGACTCATTGCTGCTTCTCCTCTTGCAGTGAGAGTATTCAGTACCAGCTTGTGTATTCGTATGGAACCGGGGTGGTACGTGCACTTGGAGTCGCTCCTCGAAGCCATTTGAACATTGTCACCTTCAGCGTAGAAGATGGAGAAATTACAAAACAGGTATAACTGATACATTGATTCATGGTGTTAGCTCTTGTCACCTGGTTGGCTCTAGTGTGGATTTGATTTAACAAAAGCTCCCATCTGGGTAAATTCAATATGATGTCTAGGGAAGTTATTTGCATTTCTGGCACATATGTCAAAATGTCTCCGAGGATGTCCCTGGAAGGAGATTTCACAACTATATCTCCCAGGCACAGGGCTTGCCTGTGGTAAAGTTGAAAAGATACCATGGTAAAGTTGAGATCAACCTGGAAATCTCAAGCTGGATGACAATTTACTGAGGGTTACGAAATCCTTGCTTTATGAGGATCCCACAGGGAGGATTCACTGTTCATTGATAAATGGGATTCTTCTGCTTTTCACACAGGCCTTTATTAGTGTGACTAAGTTTAGAAGTGAAACATAACAGTAAGTCTTTGATCGTACACGCTGCCCAGCAGGATACAGGCCCCTAGCAAACGGACACAATCTGGGCTCTTTCTGGAATTTCTTTATGGGGTTGTCCAACTGCTGCCTCTCTCCCTTTATTGCCCTGCAGATAAAAGTAGCAGCCCCATGGATGAAGAGCCTGAGTGGGGCCTGTTGTATGGTGGGTGAGGCAGTGCTGGTATGTGCGGATTATGACACACAGTCACTCTATACTTTATCGCTGGAGACTGAGCAGGAGATAAAGCAGATCCCACTGCAGGTGAGTGATCCTGAAATAGCCTTGAAAGTAAGTGGATCTGAGATTGCTGACCCAGTCCCAGGGGGGTGAGGAAGGGAGGCGGTATTGGGGTCATTAGTGTCAGTTAAGCACTGGGGTGGGTGGGGGAAGCATAATCCATCTCAGAATAATTTGCAGGAGGGAAGGGGATATCACATCGCTTCTGTGTATGGTTGCTTGTGTAATGATGCTTTCAACTGATTGTCTTGTTAGTGTGTCATATCCTGGGAACTAGTCCATCCTGCATGGTTTGTTGGGGGCCTAATAGACATCCCAGATCTCCTCACTTTGGCTCCACATTCAATCTGTTATGGACTAAACCCTTCATAAAGGTTGTATTTGTTAGTGGGGAAGGGGATGTATTTGATGTATTTGTGTAATAAGTTTCCATCTTGCCATGTTTGCTTGTTCTTCTTCTCAGTCCCTTGACCTAGAATTTGCTGACAGCTTCCAGCCCAGGATGTTGTCCAACCAGCCCAATCTTGCCAGTGCTTCACGGGCTCAGTTCTTCCTGCAGCTGTCTCCAAGTAACTTCGCACTGCTACAGTACAAAAACGGGCTGCTAAGCCGGGTCCGGGACTTCCAGCAGGTAAATAAAATGAACACAGCTGCAGAACCTTGAATGGAAGGAATGAACGACAGCAGATATTCAGTGGATTGACTGTACTGCTGACTCCGTTACCAGTAAAACCAAAACCAAAACCTTCATAAAGCATGCACTAAGCAATATGAAAAAAATTGCCGAAGCTCAAGTTTCAGTTATGCTTTCTATAGCATTTGTTGAACCTATGTACAGTAGCAGTTAAACTATTTAACATCAGTTCAGGAGGATCCTGTTTCTGACAATTCTCACCAAGGTGTAAGTTTACTAATGCAAGGTCTGTGCTGAGCCAAGGGATGGTTTGCTGCTAGAAAGCACTTATATGACCAGTGGTTCTAGTACATTTAGTACCGGTGGTGGTAGTTCTAGTGGACCGGAAGTAGGTGAAATGACAATTTCGGTTTCAGTGCACTATTGTCTACAAGAGACTGGCCAATTGGGGATGGACTCAGTGACCTAATAGGTTTCTAGAAATTAGAGATGGAAATGACCACATTTTTCCCAACTACGTTCTTTTCTTCCTTTCTTTGACTTGTATGATATCTTTTCAACTCATGCTCCTGGGTTTCATCTTTCATTTTTAATGGTATTGTTGTGGGTGAGGAACCTGTTAGTCATCAACTGCAAAGACTCAGGAAGAGCATGCTAGTGTACAAATCCCCACCGCAGGTGAGACCACCTCAAAGGCAGTGCCTGAAATTTTGCAGGGCTTCTGACTGATCAATGGTAAAATGCTAAAGGTTACTGGATCCCAGCATGAACCTTCTCTTCAGTGTATGTACCAGAGGTTGGTTCACTTCCTTGTAGCGAAACCTGTTACAAAAGAGTCCCTCAATCTGTCAGATTTGCTAGGTATGCTAATGAAATGAACTGACCTGTTGGAATTCAGCTGGAGAAGGGGCTAGTGTTCTACGTCAAATGAGAATTAAGTCCCCTGCACAAGCATGTTCTTATTTTCCCTCCCTTCTCTGTTTTTCAGGCAGCTTTGGTGAACTTTGCAACAACTGGGGAGAAAACTGTGGCAGCTGTCCTGACATGCAGGAATGAAGTAGGTAGTCAGTTGCACAAGGGAAATTTCAGAGTTGCGTCTCGTTCTAAAAATGTGTGGGGTTTTTATGTTTTATTTAGTCAATTAGTTTGTATCGCTTTATTACTGTTATAAAGATTTTGAGGGGCCACTGAAGAGCAGTGCTCTCCACCGTCAGACTGAATGTACCACCTTGACTTAAACACCCTACTGCACGAGAGGCCCAGGCTGCTAATTCTGATTCCGTCTCCATCAAAGTCAGTGGTAAAACTCCTGTTGACTTCAATAGGGCTACGATTTAATCTGTTGTGACTATCAGTATGCAAGCTTCCGCAGAGCTGTTGAGTGCCAAGCAAACCCAAGATGGACAGTGATGCAATGAATGTACAGAGCAAGGTGACTCTAGGGCTTGTCTGCACTGCGCGATAAAGCATATTAGAGGAGTGTGATTTGCAGAGCGCTCTAATGTGTTATGCTCTGACTGCTCTGTGTAGACCCTGCTGGTGCAAACTAAAAAGTACCTAACTTTGCATTAACAGATGTACCTTTTAGTTTGTGCCAGCAGGGTTTACGTGGGTAGTTAAAACACAGTACATTAGAGCGCTGTGCAAATCAGATCCCTCTAATGTGCTTTTACCACGCTGTGTAGACAAGCCCTTGGGCACTATCACTTTAAAAAACAAAATCCACCTTTTACGCTATTTCAGTAACCAGATGCCCTCACCTGTTTCTCATTAATACCAGAGATGATTAAAATTGGAAGAATTAAAAAAATCCATTTTCTTTTTATAATCGATGCTGTTTTTTATTCTTTCATTTCTCTCAGCTTGAAAAATGAAGACCCTACTCAGTTTCAACTCAGTTCAGTTAATTTCATTTTCAGGTTCTCCTGTGCTTTGCATTAAGGGATCAGATAAAGTGGGAAAAGGCACTCCTCAGACTCTGCTGAGAGTCTTAGAGTAGCTGGATATTTCTGCCAAAAGCATGAATTAAACAACATTGGTTATAGGCTTCAGAGCTAATATCCCGTTGTATCGAATATGGTCATTTCAACCTCTCTGAGCTAGTGTTTCAGGCTGCCTGTCTGCAGATACAGGTCAACAGCACTACTTCTGGTCTCATTTGAAAGGATATCGTCATAACCCAAGGGCTAGAAACACAAAAAATCTGTTCTGTAAAAACTGATATTGATCAGATTGCTTCATGATCCTAGGCAAGGCTACATACTGGATCAGCTTCCCTTCACATGTGCATCATCTCCTCCCCTGTCCACCCCTTTAGCATGGTACCAAATCTGTGTTACAAATGCTGCAGGGAGTTTTTAAAAATCTATTTGGATAGAAAGAAGAAAAACCATGGAATATTTTAATTGGTCTTAGGTTTTGTGTAAGGTGTTTTCACATAACCTACGTTTTGGGCCGTGTTTGACTTTTCCATTCATTGTTATATGGAAACTGTCGTCTTGTGAGAAGAGGTACCCACCTAGCCACTTCATTATTCAGTAACACTTATCATTTGCCCATTTGCAGCTGCTGAGCAGGGAGGCAGAACTTGCTCCTGTTAAATACTTAATGCTCCTGTGTTTTCCCTGCCTTTGTCATGCTCACAAGCTCTCGTTCTGTTCCCTTGTTCATTGCAGAAATCTAAAATTCCTGATAACCTTAAGGCAGACAGCACTTTTGGACATTTCCTTAGACAGGTATGGAAAGGAGCTTGTTGCCAGGAATTGTAGGCAGGCTTTGCAATTAACAGACTATTCCCTTCTCTTGGGTGTGGAAGGCAGAATGGAGGAGGGGGATAGATTATTACTCTGGAGAATTATAGTTTGCACCAGCTCCATGAAACTTTATCCAAAAGCATCTTAGAAATGTTCGTCTCCTGCAACCATATGGAGCTGGCTGAATATGCTACCCTCTCACAGCATTTAATGAAAGATCTGTTGCTTTGTAGACACCCATTTCCCACCTTAAAATGAAGAACTGCTTTTTGACAATCAAAGTTTATTTAATAAAAACAGGGTTCTTCTATGTATTTAGAAGGTGAGAATGCTGCCTGGCATTGGGAACCAGGACTCCTGATTTCTATTCCCAGATCTACCTTTGACTTGCTGTGTGATCTTACTCCTGCACGTGCAGATGTAAATGTCACCTAGAATTCATTTTCTGTCCCAGACTGGTGTGCTGTTTGTGCACTGTTAAGCAGATGCTGTGTTGTGCTCCAGAAATTCCTGCGTTTCAGTGGTGGCTGAATTGATCCTTGTAAATAGTTTATTGTAGACAGCACTTTGGAATCATTAGTGATGAAAAGCGCAGTGAAAGTAGATTGTGTGTTTTAAGTCAGCTTGTCTTTTATAATGCTCTAGGAATTGTTAGCCTGCCCCAACAACACCTACAATATTAATCTGTATTTGGTTGAAACTGGACAAAGACTACTGGATACTACAATTACGTTCAGCTTGGAACAGAGCGGTGCCAGGCCTGAGCAGGTAAGTAGGAGCCCCTCTCCTGTCATTGAAAGTGGTCAGAGATGGATGCATGAAGTTTCTCTTTACACCAGGCTTGGCTGTATCCCGGGGCTTATCAAACTTTTTGCTGCAGCCAAACAGACAAGCCCCTGATTTGACGTAGTATGATCCTTGGGTAGGATACCAGTCTGGGAGTCAAGGCGATCTGGCATCTTCATCTCCTCTACCACAACCTGCTGTTTGACCTAGGCCAGGTCACTTCACCTTTCTGCCTCTGTTCCCCCAGCTGTAAAAGGGGGTTAGTGAAATTTACCCACCTTTGTAAAACTCGAGTTCTACAGGTGAAAAACGCTGCATATTGTGATAGCCCTTTCCTGGTTGGTAGGGCTGGTCAGAGCTCTTTGGGTGATCTGAAGGGGTTGCTGGTGGTGAGAAATGACTGCAAGACCACCACATGTACCCATGATGTTTTTGATCCAGATATTGGTGGCATTGCTTATCCCTGGGTTTATAGAACCTGGTTGCAAGGGCAGGGCAAGGATGCATTTGACAGATGGGCGGGACCTCATATAGCAGGAGAAGGCTTGACAATATTGCTGAGCACAAAATAGCGGCTGCATTTGCCTATGTGGTCTTGGCACTGCTGATTTTTAACTCAGTGCTTTAAAATACTTGAAGTATGAGAGTTGCTGTATGAAATCAGACTCTAGTCTCCCTCTAGACCTGTGAGAAGTGTACCCCTGAAAGTAGTACCTCAGCTATTTGTTGCTTTAGAACCTTAAATGTAACAGAGTGATCTTAAATCCTTTTCTCGTCTCACCTTTGAATTGCATCTTCCTTGTCTAGGCATGATCATCCCTCTTTCCTTGTCTCCCCTTTCCAGCTCTACATCCAGGTCTTTTCGAAGAAAGATGACTCCGTGGGCTACCGAGCACTTGTGCAAACAGAAGATCACATGCTCATGTTCCTCCAGCAGCCCGGTAACTTGGAACCAAATTGGCGCGTTACCCCAGTCCTACAGTGTATCCTCTCTTGGCAGTCGCAGCAATGCAAGTTCAGTGGCCATTGTGTCTAGCCAAGCAGATTCTTTCTCGAGCTAAATCCCATAGGGGAGTGTGAAGATCAGAAATATCCCTCACACCCCACAACTTTAATTTTCCTTTACTACCACATCTGAGAATCTGATCCTGCATTGTGCTTGTTGAGGCAACATCCTATTGGTGTTAGTGGGAATCTGCAGGGTTTCAGGGTTATGCCCACACAGAATTTATTGCAGGATAGGGATCTGTAGCAGCTATTCCTCAATGCCTTTTCAAAAAGAAGGGAAATTCTTCAGACAAAAAATGTGTGTTAACCTGAAGGTAGAGTCCATCTTGGTGGCTTGAGTCTTTGAGGCCTTGCAAGAATAGAGACTGATCTTTCCAGTTGCTCTCAGGCACGAACACAGCGCAGATTCAGGAAATGCACTTGTTCTTTTCTTTTAATCAACCTATGTTGCCTTTTCTTTGTATTTCTCTAGGAAAGGTTCTATGGAGCAGAGAGGAGTCACTGGCAGAAGTGGTAAGCTTGGAGATGGTGGATTTACCTCTGACTGGTGCCCAGGCTGAGTTGGAGGGAGAATTTGGAAAGAAAGCAGGTAATAGCCAGCACCTCACTGCTTATAGAGTTGAACTTCTGCAGGGGTCTAGTTTTATGTTCGTTTGTTTTTGTTTTTTTGTGCTTGTATAGTTTCAATAACCCTCTCCTGAAAACTGAGTTCTCATCACAGATTTCTTATGCAGAAAATTGGACCAAAATGAACTGAAATAAACTTGACTTCTATGGTTTGGGGTTGTCTCTCTAACTTTTGCATCTTCCTTCTAAGATTAGATCACATATATATGCTCTAGTAGTTAATTCTTCACATCCCTCTGGGTATAACAGACACAGAGTGATCGGGAAATTATAGCCAGTTTGCCTGCTCCAAAACACTTCTATTAGATTATCCTGTATTGTCTTACCCTTAAGACTGAATTATAATTGCCTTTATTGTCTTTCTTGCTGTCCTGGATCCAGCCATTCAAGGTAACCCAAACAATAACATGCAGATCCTTTCCTCTCTTTTGTGACAGCCTCTTTTCTGGTGGATCTTTGTCCTGCCTGTTTGATTAATTTCTCAGAGAAGAGAGATAGATTAATCATAGGATTTGACTCCTAACAAGAAGCTAATTCAGACTTCAGTTGTCAAGATTTGGGTGCCTCTACATAAAGACAGATCCTCAGTTATGAGAGAAGTGAATGCGGGAGGCGTAAGACCAAGTGCCCTGGTTAGTTTTAGTTGGGCACTTGCTGGAGTGACAAGGAAGAAACTCTGCAAAAGTTAGTGTTGTGGTTTGCAGGAAAGCTTGATTTGAGGTGAGCAGAATGACTGTTGACGTGGGATACGGCAATGTGTGTTTAGGGACTTGGTAGGTGAAGGAGCTACTATCCTGGTAATGGGATAAAATATGATCCGGGTATCATGGAGGGCAAGGCAGAATTTTCTTAACCTATACATATTGTGGTATAGCAACCCCCCTTGGTCTCGCTTATTGGCAACAGTCTCCTTTGGCAGCGGGGCCTGTGGTAACTCTGCCCCAACCTGGGCAAGTCCTTTGACTCTTCCGCTCGGCACCTCTCTCGCGGAGCGTTTGGTGCAGGCCTTATTTCAGGCCCGGGGGGAGTCCTTCAACCCCACGGGGGAGGGGCAGGTAGTCCCAGTCCATGTATATGCCCCAGGGCCCAGGGAGGTACCTTTCTGTGGCTCCTTCTCAGGGCTGTAGAGGTGGTGGTAAAGCTGTGGAGGGTTGGAGACACTGGTCCTTCCTGCAGGCTGGGGCCGGGGTTTTTCCTCTCTCTGCTTCTCTGGCTGAAGAGAAACACTATCTCCTGGTCTGGGGGAGTCTCTCCTCGGGCCCCACAAATCTTCTGGCAGCTCCTCTCTCTCCTTCTCCTTTTATAGCCCGAGGCAATGGTCTGTGGTGCTGTGCTGTGTGTGTTTCCCCTGCTGTGGACTGCTGCTTGTTGCATTAACTGTTGTCACTGACTTGTTTGCAGATGGGTTGCTGGGCATGTTTCTGAAGCGCCTATCCTCCCAGCTTATCCTGCTGCAGGCCTGGACTGCACATCTCTGGAAGATGTTCTACGATGCCAGGAAGCCACGGAGCCAGATTAAGAACGAGATCAACATCGACAACTTGGCGAGAGACGAGTTCAACCTACAGAAAATGATGGTGATGGTCACTGCCTCCGGAAAGGTGAGGAGGGCAGGGACTGGAGACCGTTCCTGGAGTGGGGCATACCATCATGGCAATGAGGAGGGGGGATTCAATCCTGAGGCTGCGGTGAGAAAGATGTCAGGAGACCAGCAGAGCATCTTGTAGTGTAGGATGGAATTCAAAGCAGAATGCAACATCTAGATGTGAAAGACATGCTGTTACGTATGACGGCTTTTTTTTTTTTTGTTGTCTCTGTGCTTCAGCTCTTTGGTATTGAAAGCAGCTCTGGCACCATCCTGTGGAAGCAGTATCTTCAGAATGTGAGGCCAGGCTCCTCTTTTAAACTGATGGTCCAGAGAACAACGGCCCACTTCCCCCACCCTCCACAGTGTACGCTGCTTGTTAAGGACAAGGTGAGTCCCTCACATACACACATACCTCAGATGGGTTTTACCTGTCTCATAGTGAAAACCCCCCACATTCAGGAAGTATCTTTCCTATGTGATGATAGCCATGGCGATAGCTGGGTGAGCTGAGAGGAGTGGAAATGACAGGAGGAAAGAGAAAGAGGCAGATCCTAATCCAAAGTGTTTAAAAATATCACATTTGCTTTTTTAAATGCTTTAAACGGCAACAAAAAAAGAAATCATTTCACACAATTGCTTTGTCAGCTACATGAAGTAGAAAGTCAGGGCCTGTGTACACCAGTTAGATAGGAAAGGCTTTGCCTCTGCTAATCACGTAATAGTCTATACTCCACAGAAAATAAAAACACTCTCACTTCTTTTGGTGACATCCTGGACAGGCTGTGGTAGGATATAGTTAGCGGTCACATAAGATGTATACAGTTCTATGGGATCAGCAGAGATGAGGTGACTTGAGTACACAGCATATTAATCTGTAGAGTAAGGAGCACAGTTGTGAGCCACCCTGAGGAACTGTGCAAACAAATCAGATGTAGACTCCTTGTTTTATTGTATAAGTGAGATAGAGGTAGATATGTTTCCTTTACTGTCATGATAATGGTATAGTACTGTTTAGTGGGGCATAAGTGGACTCCATCTTGTTAGTTTCTTGAAGTAAGCTCTTTCCTGAAACTTGTACTATTGAACCTAAAAATATCTTGATGAATTCTCTTTGTGTGTGAGTGAGGAATGTATGTGCAGAGCATAAAAAGACACTAACCTAAGCTGCCCTAACAACGGAAAGGGGAGTAAAGACACCAACTGCCATCCCAACCCCGAAGGCCGAAGAATATCCATCAATGACCCTAACATGCAAATAAACTACCCTAAAGTGCAGAAATAAGAGAGAATAGTCATGCTTGCAATCAGCTGGTGAACCTAGAGGCAGCATGACACAGCAAGGCCCATAGACTTACATGAGAGCCAGCAAGTATAAAAGATGGGGTAAAAACATGGAAACCTTGGGTCTCATTCTGCAATTGTCATCTTGGAGCATCGGATTTGCGACTGACAGAGGCCTGGCTCCCTCCTCGTGCCCAGCCTAGTTAGCCACTAGGCTGGCTTGAGCAACACATAAAAGGCCTGGTAATTATATGACACCAGTTTGCAGAACTTCTTGGACATGAATGTGCGTGTGAATGTGACTGCTTTTTAATATTCTTACATTTACAATAAATGCAGCGTATTGCCTTGTCCCCCCTGAATAAGATCCTGCTAGTCTTTTCTTTTACAAGTAATAACATTTGAAGGGAGAAAGGAGGTGTGGACAATAAAATCCAAATATAAAAGGTCCAAGCCAGCAGGTTACTTCATATGCTAGAAGAATGACTACCCTTCTCTGTGTTTTTCCTAACTAGTTTTCCATCCTGTTGTCTGTTTCAGGAGACCAAAATGAGTGCTCTCTATGTCTTTAACCCCATCTTTGGGAAGTGGAGTCAGGTAGCTCTCCCAATTCTGAAGCGTCCAATCCTTCAGTCTTTGCTTCTGCCCATCATGGATCAAGATTATGCCAAAGTGCTACTTCTGATTGATGACGAATACAAGGTAATTGCGGTCCTAGGGCAAAACAATCTCCATCTGCAGGATAAATATCTCCCCTGTCAGAGCAAGAAATAAGAATGTTGTCAAGCAGTCATCCAACTTAAAGTCCTGACTTAAAAGGACTTTATCAAGATAAAACACATATTTAAAGCCATTTTCTTATGTGTCCCCAATAACCCCATTAGATTAACATAAAAACTTTAAAATCTAACTTGCTCTTTGCTGTTCTTGTGCTTTGTTTACCTCCTGCATTTCATTCAGTTAAACCATGAAACTAAAGTAGTTGTCTTCGCTCAGCTCTAGGCAGTTTAACTCTCCTGGCTCTTGTGGGCTCGGTGGCATAGTGCCGTTTGTTTTATTTGGTTATCTAATACTGCAGGGGAGATCTACATCCCAAAACTGACTGTTTTCATTGCAATTGAAGGAGCGAGACATGAGAACCTACTTAGTCATGTTAGGATTTGAAACCCCCCATGGTTCTTAAAACAAACTATAAATTTTCAATCTGCATTAAGTTGATTCTATCCCTCTTTTTGGCCTCCTGGTGCAGAGGTAAAATATAGCAAGTCACAGGCTGTGTTTCAAACACAGGACACAGCCTCCTCCCCAGTACAGATTCCTGTTGCAGATTCCTTACAGCCTCTTTATGTGGCTGGTAAATGGCCTATATTCTTGCCAGGCAAAAATATAAGCCATCTATGTATGGAACAGGGTAAGAAGTGTTAGCTTCCCTATTACCTAGGGTGCTTCTGCCCTTGTTTAGCCAAATTTATCCTTAATTCAAGCCATTTAAATTAGTGGAATTTACAGCTGTGGTAAATTGGGCCCAGTAAGTTTAACTGAAATAGCTTACTTTTACATGAGAGACTAAAACTTGATGCTAATTAATGTCTTTGTTTAAACTCTTCTTTATCTTCCCAGGTTACAGCTTTCCCAGCAACTAAAAACATCCTCCGCCAGTTAGAAGAAATAGCCCACTCCATCTTTTTTTATTTAGTGGATGCTGAACAGGGCAAACTCTCTGGTTTCCGACTGCTAAAGGTACAGAAGATGCTCTATGCTACGTAATAAGTGACATGTTCATCCCACAGAGTCTATGTATGGTGGATCTTTGCTGTCATCGTATGGGATTTTGGGTTTGAGGTAGAAAAAGTAGAGCTGGGTATTGACTCCTGTCACCTCCGAAAAGATTTCTGAAATCTTTGTAAACCCACAGTTGTAAATAGTCTTTACTGAAGAATCCAAACACCTGTCTCCATTCTGCAGTATGGTGAGATTCCAGAAGAGGGAGCAATTCTCTCATATTTCCCTGTTAAGACGCACTTTGGAGCTGAGGAGAGATCAGAGCACAGCAGCTCAAAGAATCTTTCCCACCCAGCTCCCCAAGAGTTTATTGCCTATTCTAAGAACTAGTTTCTCTGCCTTAGACGATGGGCAGAGACAGCGTGTGATCTTCCTCTAGTAAAAAGTGTCGACACTTGCTCTGGTGATCCTCTCAACTGCGCTCGCTGCTAATGACACGGACCCAGTTCCATCTGTATGTTTAATGTGGAAGGATTGTGATCATCCAGAGATTTGTACTAGGACCAGTGGTGTTTAAGAATTAAATTAATGTTCTAGAAAAGGGAGCGAACAGTGAGGTCACAAACCTTATAGGAGATGTTAAACTGTTTGTGTTAGTTAAGTGCAGAGAAGGTTGTCTGGTACCTCTGGAGTTATTCAAAGCAAAGCAATTAAGCAGCAGGAGGGCAGATGAAATTCAGTGTTGACAAATGCAGAGTTATGCGCATTGGAAGAATAAGTTAAACTACTCGTACATGCTGCTGGGGTCTACATTAACTGTAGTCCTTAGGAAAGAGAATCGGCTGCCATTGTGGATAGTTCAATGCACAGTGGTGGACAGAAAGGCAAACAATGTTAGGATGAACAAAGAATGGGATAGAACATGTTATGCAAGTAAATAAATCGCTGGTATGCCTTCAGCTGGAATGCTGTGTTCGCTTCTGATCAGCCTATCTGAAGAAAGGCATAGCAGAAACAGAGAGGCCTAGCGCTGGGTGACAAAAGGGACTAGCGGTGGGGAGAGGCTGTAAAGACTGAGGACAACAGAATGGTCACAGAAGGCAAATTGGGAACTCTAATACAAGAACGAGGGAACATCTAAAGAAATGTTAAGAATAAAGGCTGCCCTTAATTCAGCCCCCTTGTGATAGTCTTTAATTACATGATCGCATTCCAGTACCTTTCTTTGAAGCCAGTGGCAGAATGCCAGATTGGATGGAGCATTGATGTGATCCGGTGTAGTAAATCCTATGGAACTCTGTTCTACGGAGAATCTCCCTATGTCCTATAAATGGAGATTGTGTCATTTGGAGGGTCAGGAAACACCTTATTTTGCATCTTGTCTCTGCTGTAGGATCTGACAACAGAGGAGAGCTGGGAGATGACCATCCCCACTGAAGTGCAGAGAATAGTGATTGTGAAGGGGAAGAGATCCAATGAGCACGTGCACTCCCAGGGTCGTGTGATGGGTGATCGCAGCGTCCTCTATAAGGTACTGCAGACCATTGTGCTTTGATGGCTGTGGGCTGTATGTTTAGGTTTCCAGGGAACCTGGCATGGAAGCATCAGGGAGCTGATACGCATCTCCTGGGCCTGTAGACACTAACCATATTTTAAAAGGAACACTTACTAGGTGGAAAGATGTTTTTGCCAGCTGCACTGTCTTCTTGAGCTGGCTGGTAATTCTCTATATGGAGCAGCCCAAATAGTAGCAACAAAGGTAGCAAGTCTAACTTGCTCTTTATTATCATCCTGGTTCTGTTTTCAGACCCATGCTGAGGTCAGGAGAAAGGGGGTGGAGGAGAATCATGAGTCCTACTGTCCATCCTGGGATGCATCCACATTTGTTCAGGCCTTTTATCAGACTGGTGAAGGGAGGACAGAGGGAGCGAATTCTGGATATGTTATGGTTCTGTTCTGCCTCTCATGCTTCCCAACTTCTTCCTCTTCCATCAAACAATTCTAGCTGGGCAGTGGTATTGTTAGCTTCCAACTGAGAGATTGGTTTGGAAATGGACTGGAGATCAATGACCTCAGAGACCAAGTGAGTTACAGAACCGTTGAGTGTGGTCTCCAGGAGGATGTCACTGGCTGCTGTATTCTTGCAGAACTGCATTCTAGCAAAAACAGCTGGAGCATCACATGTTGGAGGGGCTGACCATGCAGGTGGACGATATTGCAAGTGAAGTATTGCATATCAATGCACTTGCTCTAATTCTTTTCTCTCCTAATTGGGGAGCACAGCTTTGTAATTCAAACCCCATTTCTAGCAGTGCTGGTCCTGAGTCCTGACTCAAGATGTGACAGTTAGTGGCCTGTGATGCCAAGTTTCTGCATGCACATCAGTCTCTCTAAACCTCACTGAAAGATAAGAGCAGCTGAATTTTGGCAGAGAAAGTTTTCCTCTCCAAATGTTTTCAGACACCTATTAAAGCCCATGGGTCTATGATGACAGCTGCAACTGATCATAAATCTGTCCTGATGATTTGTGCTGTGAACAGACATCTTGTTGCCTGCATCTTTGGCTGCATAGGTCTGGGATAATCTGCACAGATTGCTGCTGGCACAAAGGTTATAAACTAGGGGCTTCTCCATATCTCTTTATTTGTCTCTATTATAGTCCTTGAATCCTAACCTGCTGGCAGTGGTAACGGAGAGCACGGATACGCACCATGAACGCACCTTCATTGGAATCTATCTGATTGATGGAATCACAGGCCGGATCATCCACTCTTCTGTGCAGAAGAAAGCAAAGGGACCTGTCCACATTGTCCATTCAGAGAACTGGGTGGTGGTAAGCAAAAGTCATTGCTTATAATCCTTTAGATTTGAGAGCTGGAGACAACTGCCTATGCTGCCCAGGAAACGTTCTCTGGCTCCACCCACAGTGACTGTCCAGTGAATCTCTGTGTGTATTGACTTACACTGTAGCATTCTGCGCTGCCCAGCTGAACAGTGTCTTCCCCTCTTGTCTCAGTACCAGTACTGGAATACTAAGGCGCGACGGAATGAGTTCACTGTGCTGGAGCTGTACGAAGGAACGGAGCAGTATAACGCCACAGCCTTCAGTTCCCTTGACCGCCCGCTGTTGCCTCAGGTCCTCCAGCAGTCTTATATCTTCCCATCTGCCATCAGTGCCATGGAGGCCACCATCACTGAACGTGGCATCACCAGCCGTCACTTGCTTAGTAAGAATTGGGTTAGGGCAAGGTGGAGGGATTGGGTTATGTGTCAAATTTTGTACGCAAGTAAAGGTCACTACAGTATCCAGGGCACTCATCGGCCATGACAGTCCCAGGCGCTGCTCTGCAGAAAGTGTATTTTTAAAGCTAGCTTGTGATGTGAAGAAATAGTGCAGCTACAGCCCTTTTCCCTTGACATAGACCCTGGCACACGCTACTCTGTTCTTAGTGCATTCAGACGTTGCTGCTGTCTGCATGAGCCGTGCCTTGGCCTTTCGCTCATGAGCTGCCTTTAGGGCAACAACTGTATTCATTTCCACAGCGTAAGTCTCTGCTTGCTTCCACCCTCATCACTGGGCGGTAGTTGACTCAGCAAGCTCTCTCTAGAATGCAGCAGGAGGACCATTGGATTAGTCATTACACAGAGTGGACAGAAATGGTCACTTCTAAGATGCACTTTTTTAATGTGCAGTTGGACTTCCCTCTGGGGCAATTCTCTCCCTTCCAAAGGCTTTGCTGGATCCTCGACGCCCAGAGATCCCTACAGAACAAAGCAGGTAAGCAAAATGCCATGCTAGTAATACCCGTTCTCAGGCACCTGCCATGAGAGAGAGGGTTGAGTGTTTTAATGCTTTAAGTCTGAAGCAGATTAATTTATCAGTTCTATTTGGCCAGATTCAGAGCAAAACTTAAGAGACTGTTGTTTTCTTTATTGGCAGTTGGATTGCTTTGCTGCCAGTCCAGGTGTGAATAAATTAGTTTGTAACACAATAGTCCAGATGGCTATTAAAAAGCACCTGTTAGCATCATACTAGTGACTAGTATTTTACATAATTATCTATGTTTTTAGAGTGATACTTTAACTGATTTAGTCCTATGGCCTTGAGCCTGGTTGGTTGGTCTTACAGACTTTAGAAAGAGGTGGATGCCACCCTAATTACAGCATGTTGGGGGCTACCAGTTTGTCCCCCTCTTTCTTATAGCCTGGGTGAATGACTAAATTATCTGTATAAAGATTCTAATGTACTATCCCCAGACTTGAGTTCCAGATAAGACTGCTAGGGATTTACACACTCGGCTGTGTTTGGTTGGGTTTTGATATCTCTCAAATGTCTTTCAGAGAAGAAAATTTGATTCCATATTCCCCAGATGTGCAGATCCACGCTGAGAGGTTCATCAACTATAATCAAACCATATCCCGAATGAGAGGGATTTACACAGCCCCTTCTGGCTTAGAGTCCACATGCTTGGTGAGTATAGGTTAGGGTTTCTTTGTAAAGCATGATGTGGGACAGAACAGTATGACATCAAAACTCCTTTCAGGGAAGGTACCTAACATCAAGCCTTGTTATAACTTGTTGCTTAATGATTTCCTGAATTGTGCTTTGCTTGATCAGAACCATAGGTATGGGTCTATTATTAATGTATCTGGATTTCTGCTTGAAGCTGCTATAACTGGTGGTCTTACTTTTTTAGGTTGTTGCATATGGGCTGGACATCTTCCAAACAAGAGTCTATCCATCCAAGCAGTTTGATGTTCTGAAAGATGACTATGACTACGTGCTGATAAGTAGTGTCCTCTTTGGACTGGTTTTTGCCACTATGATTACAAAGAGACTTGCTCAGGTGAAGCTGCTGAACCGTGCATGGCGGTAAGCACATGGGTGAAGGGAACACTGAGGGCATCGGTGAGGCTGGAGAACTGGCTGGCTGGGATTTTGAGTAGCTGATCATCTGCTGGAGTGCACACCACAGCTGGGTTTGGTTTAATTAGATGTTACAAATTGTACTGTTGTGATGGAGGCAAGTGTTTATATCACATTTCTGCTGGAGCCATTGAAGGGAGGTGCTGCCGGTGGGAGAAAAATATGCTTCACATGGGAAGAATTCTCCCAAGGGCAAGGAATTAATGAGACTACAAAGGAGCATCCGTCTGTCCAGAACTTCACTGAACCGGTCTGAAAAAAATCTAGTTATCTTCAAAACGCTAAGATGATACCATCATTTTCCATGAAGCAGCTGCCCCACCATTAGCTAACATTGATTTCAACATACTAAGGATGTATTTTGCACTTCTTGGGTGCACTTTGAGACCAGTTGATGGCTTACCTCTTCCCTACTCCAACCATTACTAAAATCATGGAGATGAACCCTAGATGCACAGCAGCTGTAATCGGAAAGCTAGACTTTATAAACACTAGCCACTGCACATGGGGCATGGAAAGAGGGGATATTGGGTAAGTTAGCAAGGAGCATATTAACAAAATGATGCATACAAATTCGGGACTGACTGATCAAACCTTCTAAGTAAATTACAGCAATGGGGGAGGAGTTCAGGAAAAGGTGATGCTTACTGAGGTCTCCATATTCTTTATTGCGACTGCGCTGTATGTTCCTTTCTGTTTTTTAATTTTTCAAATGTTTTGTTGCACAACACAGACCTCATTATGTGGATGTTTCTGAGGATGTTTTCTCTGGTAAAAAAGTAAATATTTTGAGGGGTGTAGCAAACCTGTGAGATGCCAATTGCTGTGTAGTTGCATCTAAAAACATCCCACCTTCTATGCTCTTTTCCGGAACAGCTAAGTGAAAACTTGAAACTATGTTTTAAAATAGTATGATTTAGGAGTAAGGAAACCTGCAGTTTGTTTTCCTTCCATGTATCATGGATGCTCAATCTTGGTATTTATTAATATTCAGTCTCTAATTTTAAATTAGAATGAGTTTTCACAGTTATCTCATTGAGCATTAAGTGCTAACTGGGTTCTGAACCTCCTGTGTACTGAAATGGTTGCAACTTGGCACATGAAGCAAAGGGCTTGTTACCTTGGAACCAACCTCATTGATTCATGTTTGGCTGAGATGTAATCAGATAGTCAGATGCTGTCACAAACTAGGTTTGGTTTTTAATTGTGAATCTGGTCCACAGTTGTCTTGTGTGGGCAAAGAGGATGAGGAATATGAAATCTTTCTGTGTAGTGGTGATCAGGTCATCTAAATAAAAGCAATTTGATCAATATCTATAAGCATGTTTGTATCTTTTATTAGAATATTTTGGTTGGTGTCTGTAGTTTACTTGTAAGTTAAGTATTGCTCCTTTTCTCCAGTCTGTAAATCACGTACATTTAAACAAGAGGTATTGGTGATGGCCTCTACCCCAGTGCAAATGTCAGTGTTTACTAGAAAATACTGGACACAGGTAGTGGCACCTACCACTCTTTTGATAAGGAACAAAAATGAGAAGAAAAAATACAAATGAGCTTCTGATAGTCCTCTAACTTCTTTTAAAAGAACTTGCAACTAATTAATACTCCAGATTTCTTACTTTTCATCTGAGGATCTCATTACTTTTAGGATTAATAAATTAGAGGTCACAATACATCCACAAGAAAGCTAATTAAAATGGATCCGATTAAAGAAAGGAGAACTGAAGCACAGAGACTTTGTGAATAGCCTGAGGCAGATAGCATGTTACTAGCATTGTGAGAGTAGAACCTGAGTCCTAAGTCAGTGGTATCTGCTTGAACCAGTAGGAATACTCTTGCCCCAAGAAAACAATGTAAAAATAAATGTGCTTAGCGCTGAACAGAACATCAAGGAAACCATAGTCCCTGCTACAAAGGAGTTTACACTCTAGACAAAAGAGAACTAGAATTGGTGAGGAGACAGCTCATCCCCTATCCTCTGAATACAAACAAAAGGGTGTGCAGTGTTATGGTTCAGATCACTATTTGTATTACTGTAATGCCTAGGAATACCAGCCAAACACAAGAGCCCCATGTACCAAGCACTGTTCAGAAAAGCAATAATGAAGACAATCCCTACCCCAAAGAGCTTGCAATCTACAGGATGTAACAGGTAAATGAAAGACATCCAGGGTAGGAGCATGAGTTGGGAGGATGAAGTAACAACACTAACAGTTGAGCAGAAAACCAGGGTAACACTTGCCTAACCAGTGTCAGATGGCAATGATTTGAGGCATCCTTACAGGGATATGTTTTAAGGAGGGGTTTGAAAGATAAGAGGGCAGCTTTACAAACTGAACAGGGAATTTTTCCAGAGCAGCATGAGAGAGAATGTGGAGATGCTTCTGGACAGAAGCAGCCAACAGGGAGAGCAAGGTGGTTGTCATTGCTTGAGTCAATGTGGGAGTCTGCAGCTAGTTTGCTAGTACATCTTCTAGAGCAGGCCTACATGGTGAGGGGCCGTAGACAAGGAGTTGGCGTGTATTTACCTTCTACTCCTTTTGTTCTGTTTCTTTCATTTCCGATTGCCCAGAAAAATAGTTTGTCTTTTTACCTGTTTTACAAATGTTGAGGGAGGAACTGACCATACTTATTTTTGTTAACAGCATCCGCTCTCAGTGTGATATCATAAGCGTCATCCCCTTCCCACAGGTTACACTTGAAAGAAGCCCCAACCAAACTGTGCTACACTCTTTGAATAGGTTGTGCATCAAGTGACAAACCAGGTAAAGTAAACAAGGAAGTGGTTTCAGTGTCTCAGCCCAAGCAGCTGTGAGTAGCAGTGACTCTGGCTGTGGTGTGGGCACCATGGGCTGGGACTGACCCGGCAGGAGCCAGGTGCCAGCCAGTCCTAGGACAGTGGGGTGCAGTGGTTAGGGCAGACGGGGGTGGAGGAGACAGGACTCCTGGCTTCAATCCCAAGTTCAGACTGAGAGCTCAGAGCTCCTGGCTTCTCTCCTCTCCCCGGCCAGCTTGACCCGTTGGGGGAAGGCTGCCTTCTAGGGCCCCCTGGCACCCACACAGCTAGAGCCATACACCCACTGCACATGCGCAGCTCGCGAGAACGAAAATAGTGTGTGGCTGCGCATGTGCCAATATGGTGCTGAGATGCCTACTGCGCACGCGCTGCAGCGAAGTGCATCTCATGCCCCGCCCCCAACTCGTCTATATGCGTCATACGGCTGAGCCGGAGTAACGCGTACGTCGCGCGCAGGCAAAAAAGAAGGTGGATGAGGTCACTTCCTGTCCCTGCAGAAGCATTTCCGGTCTCTCTTCCCTTCTCTCTCTCCCCACCCCCTTCCCCGGCCTTACCCTGAGGAGGCGGCGACAAGATGGCGGCGTCGGGTGGCGGAGCGGAGACCCCGGGGGAGCCGGGTTGGGAAGTGGCGGTGCGGCCGCTGCTCTCCGCCTCCTACTCGGCCTTCGAGATGAGGGAGCTGCCGCAGCTGCTGGCCTCGGTCATCGAGAGGTGAGGCTGGGGGGGAGGGGTACATCCACCTCCCTCGTCTCTGGGGGTGGGGACTTGGAGGGGCCGGAGAGGGCCCCCAGCACCGCGCCTGTCCCGCCTCCCGTCCCCGTTTTCCCGGGGCTTCGCCCTGCCTCGTGCCGACCTTCCCCCGCCCCAGGGCGCCACTCTCCGTTTTTCGTCTCGTGCCCCTCCGGCGCTGGAGGATCCCCCTGAGCCCTCCCTGCTGGGCGGGGGTTGGGGGGAGCCGGGCCAGGGGGGCTGCGTCTCTCGGGGGCTGCCTAGTTAGTCCGAGCGGTGGCCCGCTTCCGAGCCTGCCGACAGGCACCGCTCCAGGGCCCCGGCGGCAGCTCAGCGCTTTCCCCAGCGGAGCCAGAGTGAAACCGAGCAGGCTCAGTGTCATGCTGCTGTGGGCAGCTGCCACGGTGACAGCAGTGAGCCCTTTGCCGTCCCTGGGAACAGAGCCCCCGCATGGGGGGGAGGAAGGGGTACACTTTACCGGGGTCTGGGGGACCCGGCCCAGGCTGCACCCCCCCATGGGTATGTGTGTGGGAGGGGACCCGTGTTACAAGTTTGTACTGGGCCCGAAAAAATCATACTTGGCCCCTGCCTGGGAAATCTGGGGACGGCTAGATTGGCAGGTGCTCCCAGCATGTAAGGGGCGCTGGAGCGAGCTGGGAAGGTGTTAGCACTTTCCCCTTTCCAGACAGGGATGGGGTGGGGCTTCAAATGTATCCAGTAGACACTAGCCGGAGGCTACTGCGGAAAATGGAACTCCAAGTTAGCGTCCCGCAGACAACGCCCTGGTAGGATCATTAGCACCCTGCCTCTTCCCAGCATCTGGGCTTCTCAGATTGCTGCCCTTAGGCTCTCGCAAGTGGGGCATAGGGTTCATACCCCTTTTCTCCATTCTCTTTGGCATCTTATAAAAAAAGATGAGCTTTGCAGTTATACTCTCCAAGTATTTTTAGATGGTTGATCCGTCTTCATGTTTTTCGCTGGTTAAAAGTTCATTATGGTTTTATAAGGTGCATTATGCAAACTATTGTAGTGGTCCTTGTATGATGGCAGTCTAGATCTTCCATCACATTAGATTAAATGGGTTTGGATTTAGGTTCTGTCGCTGAAACTATTTTTTAAAAATGGAGAGAGTAAAGATTTACTCAAAGGAAAGACACACTCTGATTTGGTCTGTCCTTACCACAAGCTGGAAGTGTCTCATTTTGAGTGCATACAGTATTTGCCATGGGAATATTTTCTGAAGTTATTAATGCATGACTGGTGGTGCTTTATTAAATAGCTTTTGTGTAGCCTAAACTTTATGTATGAATAGCACAACATTATTTTCAGTTACAGAGAAATATGTCACAATTGCCTGTTGTGCCCCTTTCCCAAACTTGACACATTAGGAATACAGTTACAGTACAACTTTGTTTTGCCAAATCAGACAAAATACCCCTAACAGTAGATACTTAAAGAAGGAAGCCTCTGCCTGTATGCATATAGTGGTTCACTTAGAAACCTGCAAGTGTGTTTATGCTATTCAAGAATTTTCTTGGCAAATCCTGTTTTTGAACGTTTCCCTAGCATAGCTTTTCTCTTGTGGATCTCAGCTGTGGAGTGGGCAAATTCATCACCACCGTAATAAAATACATAATGGAAAAATGTTGATCGTTGCAGTGGCTGTTTTTGATCCTTTTTGTTCTTCCTTGAATAATGAAAATGCTGACCTGATTTACCAATTTAGACCAGTGATTCATCATTATTGTGAGAACTGTTCTTGGAGGGCCTGATCCAATGTGTTGAGTGCTTCCAGATCCACTGAAGCTGATGGGAGTTGTGGGCACTCTGTGCTTTATAGGATTGGACCCCCCTGTTTCAGACTATGGCCCCGCTGAGGTGTGGCCTATGGATTTGAGGATCCTTAACTAAGTCAGAAAACAGAAGATAATGCATATGATTATATTTTAAACCAGGCTCAATTTTTAGAAGACTAAAAGCAGGCATTTCTTCAAAATGTTGCAGCAAACTTTATCTAGTTATGTTATTTTTAAAAAGATGCTGTTGAATTTTCTAATGGGTGTATCAGTGGGTGTAATTAATGAATGCATGAACAGTTGCCATAGTGACAAGCAAGATGTAACGTGTTCCAAATAAATAAAGAGTGCATGTATTTAAACACTTTAAAATAACTTTCAAGAATAGACCGTGTCCTATTTTCCTGAGAATTGCTGCTTTTGGTTTAGGCGTTAACAGCTTAATGGAGGAGTTTTCCTAATGACAGACATGGTTGGCAGCTAGTAAGTTTTGGCACTCTTGCTTAAATATGTAAAATGAACTTTGAATTATGAAGTTAATGATTTGAAAGGGCACCATCAACTTGAAATCCTGTCTGTATGCAAAAAAGAGTTTATTTGAATCAGATGGGACAGACTCAGGAGATGTTCATACATTTAAGACAACCTTTTTTTAAGTCAGTCTATTTCTCTTCAAATGGAAGGTTTTTCTTAGTGTTAACTATTATGCGTAAAGGATCTGATCCTGAACCCTTAAAGTCAATGGAAGCAGGCTCAAATCCAAAAATCACAATAGGCCCCTGCTCATGATTGGTACAGAAATAGTCCTGCTGATTTTATATATATTCCTTATTGACCGTAGTCTTTTATTTTATTTAAAGCAAACTTAGTAATGTTGTCACTGTGGGTTTGACTCTAGTGGCTACAGTTTCAAGCTTGACATAGTGAAAGTCACCTCTACTACTTGCTTCAAATTTAGGGTCCCTAGGAACACACAATGACAAAGGTTAATGACCACACATAGATTTATGAGTACAAGATCTAGTCTGTTTTAAAAGTTTTATTAAAGTTACAATTAAAGTTATGATTACCCATGCAAATAGAAATTCTACAAAGACCTATGCATAAGTTACAAATATAGTCATACTCACATCCTTAGTGATATTCTATGGGTCTGACGGATGCCTTGCCAATTGATCATCAGTAGAGGGATGGTTCCTTCTGGAGTTTTCCCATAGGGAACTCATTTTACCCAATCTGGGAGCCCCCTCTTTTATCTTGAGATTCTGACCACTCCTAACACTCTGTGCATGTATGTGAAAGTATCCACCCTCTTTTTCACTATTTGGATTGTGTCCCCCAAGAATATTGGGGTACCCTGATTTTCATAGGTAGGTTATAGCTCCTTGAATTCTCATTAGCATTTTTGCACATCAGTTAGGGCATGTGTTAGAAAAAATGTGACTACCAGGCATCTTGTACTCCAAAATTAACATTATGGTCAATTTTTCCACAATACCGCTCTTTGGCACATCTTTTCCCATAATCTTGTGGCATCAGGTAATTCTTTGGTTACTTATGTCAAGCATTTCTTAAGTCTATGGCCTAGTATGGCTAAGATAAAATCTTACAGGCCTCAGCCTATAGGCCTTGCATTTCAGCTCTACATAGATACCTAATACATACTTATCCCTTCTGATATCTATCAGTCTTATACTTCTAGAATCCTACAATTTAGATCTGTTTAGCATACAATCATATATGGCATGACATGTTAATCATAAACATCACACAATAAAAGAATGATTAAATGAACCTATTGGCTATATGACTGTGACTGTTCCTTTAATAATTAAAAAAAAATCAAATCTCTCATCTTCAAATCGACGTGCTACATTTCACTTCCCTGTGTTACACTAGTTCATCTACTTTGGCCTCACATAACTCTGGGGGGATAAATATATCACACAGTTTGTCTTACACAGCAAAGCAGTAGCAATAGCTGAGAGGAGCTGCCAAATTGTCGGATATGCTATCATCCCTAGATTGTTCTTGCTTGTTCTCTTTAAAATGCATCACGTATGGCTGTTGCTGCTAATTTATGATTGTGCACAAAAACCAAAACCTACTTCTGAATCTGAGCACATGAGAATGTGAACTTTGGAGAGGTCTATTTTCAAAGATCTTTTATCTTTGGATTAATGATGAAGCAGTCTGATTCCTAAATTACAGGAATAAATTCTACTGAGAACTTCCAAATTATTAAAAATTAAGGGCTATATGATACCCTAAATCCACATACAATTTTCATTTGTGGTGTTCTTGCATCTGAATTAGGTTTATAACTTGAGAGTAAAATACTGGCATGAGGTAGGAAGGGGTGAACCTTTGAAAATCAGTGATTTTTAAAAAAAAATTGAATATCCTATTCTTACTGACTGCTCTTGCCTATCTAAAAGTTAAAGAAAATAGTTTTGAATTCTGAACTACAGACCCGCTGAGATCCTCTCATCAGAGAGGGGATGTAGCAGGGTTTATTCTATTTCAGATAAGTTTCACAATAAGAAGTCGCAAAATGTAACTGGAAAATAGAAAAAGGGAAAAGACGTCCTAAATTGATCATTCCTCAGGTCAGCAGGGAATTGTTCCTTGTCTCCTCCTCCTGGATGTTTAAGATTACACCAGTGTGCAGGTGAGGTAAGAGGGTGATGTATATTGCCTGCTGGAGACAAGATACCAAACCTGAGAGTTCATGGTTTCAATCTGGTACGGCAAAGTATGTGTTTCTAAGTGGCTGGCTGACATAAGAACTTACAAAAAAATAAATAGCTGTGGAGAACTGATAAATAATAAATGTGGTGCTGTGGAAATCACTGGAGCATATAACCAGGCACGTAGACAGGATGAAGGAATATTAAACTCTCTCTCATGTCTCATGCCAAGAAGTTCAGAAACTATTCCAGCTCCTTCCCATACCTCTGCTGAATTTAGACAGGTTCCAGGGTTTGAACTGAAGTATCTCGTTTATTACAGCAAAGTGTTCCCTGTAGGCCATCAACCCACATCATCACATTTATCTATTCTCAATAGACAAGTCTTTCATCCTGTTACTAGTTCAAATCTGTATCAGTTTGGTCAATGTCACTACAATTGGCACAGCTATGGCAGTCACAGGAAGAACCAAGGACTGAATTAGCCCTGGAGACTGAGCCACCTTCTCATTCTGAGAGGGCCTGTCCATACTAATATTGAGGCACATCAGAGGGGCAGTTATGAAGCTTGAATTGCCACTACCCACGCTATATCTGTTCTGTGGATAAGTAGTCTTCATTCTTCTGGACTGTCAAGACAGTGTCCTCATCAGCAAAATACTAATCCGAAATTATTTTTAAAGAGCTTTCATGCAGAGGGATAGTTTTTGGTTTTACTATTTTCAGTCTGACAGTTCAGCTTACATTAACATTACCCTCACTCTGGGTGAACAATTAGTTTCCAGCATTGATGTTGATTTATGTGGGGAGCACAACAAAATCATAAATGAATCTCTGCCCCTGGGACAAATTTCAGCAAATGTATTTTTCTCCAAATGTATGGCAACTCTGCCAAAATTTCCCTTCCTTTCCTCACTTCACAAAGTATGTTATGTTTGTCGCTGTAACCATCTGTTTCAATCCTCCATTCTGCAGAATTGCATGTGTTCTGGTTGGTTCTGTGCTCTGACAGAGAATTAATGTTAATACCTCCTGTCCTGGTAAACCCTGACAAACAGTACAAAACTTTTATAGGCAACTAAGATTAGAGTGATCCACTGTTAAAGAGTAATAGGAGGGGATCTTGGGAGTAATGGTAAAACGTGCCAAACTCTTGAAGGCAAAAGGGCAAAATGCCTACTGCATCAGAATTTTCTTCTCAGATCCACTATGGATTTTTACCTTGGTATTTTCCTGTCTCTGGTTATGCAGAAGTCCACATTGATGATGTCAGAGAGCTCATTGCATATAGGGAAGAGCAGAGAAGCTGCATTGCTCTTAGAAAAAGTTTTATTCCATATGTTTTATTTGAAATATATATTTGAAATTAAAATCGTTAAGTTTAAAGCATCTTGCCTTCCATGTATTAATAAACACGTCACATCTTCAGAGCTGTATAACTGACTTGCTTTCTTGCTGTATTTTCTTATTGCAGTGAATCTGAAATCCTGCACCATGACAAACAATATGAGCCCTTCTACTCCTCCTTTGTCGCGCTCTCCACTCATTACATCACTACAGTGTGTGGCCTAAGTAAGTGTTCAGCATGCTTTGGCTCCTATTTCTTGTCTAGTGACTGGGATGTAATGAACAGGGTTGTCATTCTTTTGGTACTTGCTTCAACTCTATTTTCTGAATCAAATATTAAGAGTTTGTGGTTCTGGCACTTGCCAGCCATTGTTCTGGTAGCCTGTTTACGATAGTGGGGGAAGCAGAGACCTAAGGATCTAGGCATTGTAAGTGAAATCTAATACAAAACTAATGGTGAACTCTTTGCTTTATGACTTTCCTCATTATTTATTGAGGACTTTTTGTGCTATTTTGCATTTCAGTGACATGATAATAGTATTTCTTGCATCTATCTATAGTAGTCCTGGCACCTATATAGATATTTATCCTTGCTTTACAGATGTTCCTTGTATATTATTGTCTAATAAAGAAATAGACTAAACTTAATGTTCTCCAAGATAGTATGTTACTCTGCAAGTGGTTCTGATGAAGTTAATGCGACTAATTGTGTAGTGAGATGCTATTTATAAGAGTATTGGGATCAGACCTTCCCTGTATCTCTCTGTTGCCTACTGTTTTTTTCAGTAGCATTAAGAATGTATTGCAGTGGTTTAACCCTCAGAAGATGGGGTTAAGTGATACAAGCCTTTTGCTTTTGCAGTACCCAGGAACCAGCTGCAGTCAGTGGCAGCTGCTTGTAAAGTTCTGATCGAATTCTCACTACTCAGACTTGAAAATCCAGATGAGGCATGTGCTGTTTCACAGGTGAGTAAAAGGGTGGATTTTGAGACTGGAAGCGTAACTGTATCAGAGAAAGGATGCTTGGCTTCTTCCTTCTCAATGTCTGCTCTAGTGTAATTCTGGGAGCTGTTGCAAGATGCAAAGTTAGGCTACGTCTACACTGACGGTGGCAAATTCGTCGCCGTCAGATCGATTTATCCTGTTTGATTGAGCAGAAGTGAAGACTCGCTTAATCGATCCAGAAGTCGATTTAGTAAAACCCACCTCTGAAAAAAGAGTAACACTGCATTGATGGGTACACGTTTCCCATCGGCGCAATGTAGTGGAGACGGCGAGCAGAAGAGAATTTAGGAAGTCGACATAAGTTATGCAAGCTACTCTACCTAACTTGCGTAACTCCTGTCGACTGCTGCTGGAATTTGCCGGTAAGTGTAGACCAGGCCTCATTCTAGAAATATTAGATATAATGCCCTGGAAGGGTAATGCTTGTAACCTACTCGATCTCCCTTGTTAGTTCCTCCTCCTTTGCAGAATTCCTCTTTGCAGACATTAAGATGAGCATTGCCTGCATATTTGTGATTAGAGACTTCAAGGAGCAAAATTAACTCTGAACTTCCATTCTGATTTTTGGTTTTCTCTGCTTTTCTTTAATACAGTGACCTTGAGAGATGCTTTTACATTGCCAACTCATTTGTTCTTCTTGTGTAAGAAACAGACTCTTCTCTGGTCATGCGTTCCTCTCTTAGGGAGAGTTTTCCTCTTCCACAAAAAGAAAACAGGTTGCCAAGTTTCACAATCAATTAAAATCCTAAAGGCAAACTGGCTTCTGCGACTCAGACACAGTGTGATCAATTGCTTCTTCTGAGCTTCAGTACACTATAGGAAAGCTTGCTTCTCCAAGAGCTGTTCTGTGGCAAAGAGAGGAGTCAGGTCCTTGATGCTGTCTCATCTGCTGTTGGTTCCCTTTCCATGCTCCTAGATGTGAGGTCAACTTTGGCCCGTGAGCTTGTGATAGTCTGAATCATACCCTATAGGGGAGAGCCAGTGTTGAGGGAAAAATAGGGAGCAAGAGCATTTGGATTTGATTTGGTGTCATTCTTTTTGTAGAAACACCTGATTCTGCTGATAAAGGGGCTATGCACTGGTGGTAGCCGTCTGGACAGAACTGAAATTATTACTTTCACAGCAATGATGAAATCTGCCAAGCTTCCTCAGACCATCAAAACCCTCTCTGATGGTAGGTGCTTCAGTGTAATCTTAGCAGAGAATTGTTTCAATGCAGTACTTCCCTTAGGTAGACAAAGCATTGCACTCTTCCTACCCTTGACATACGGCATAAACCTTTGCTTCTGGCCCTGCAGTGGAGGATCAGAAGGAGTTGGCCTCTCCAGTGAGCCCTGAACTGCGACAGAAGGAGGTGCAGATGAACTTCCTGAATCAACTCACATCAGTTTTTAACCCTAGAGTGACAGCATCACCATCTGTTGCTCCAGAGACTCAGGTGAACAAAAAGCCTTAGAATGGAAGTGCCATGTTCATAATATTACTGGTGTGAGCGCAGGGAAGGGCAGAAGGCTATAGAAGATGAACAGAGAGCGTTTAATATATATACTGAGATTAAGTGTTTATGCACTGGTTAAATCTCATTTGCATGTGGGGGAGAGGCAATGAGGTGGAGGAAATTATGGTAAATTTTTTGGTGGTTGATTTATCACTTTATGGAAAGCTAACATCTTTGTAGGTGTGGCTGCTCATTGAGTTATGCCGTGGATCAATCTAACTCCCTAAAGAGACCTGCAGTAACACCAGGTTTTCAGATGCTGGTGGTCCTGTATTTAACATCTGCTTGTTTATTAGGTGGAAGGAGAAAGCGATAATCAGACATCCACAGATCAAGCCTCTGCGGCAAAGACCAAAAGTGTATTCATTGCTCAGAATGTAGCCAGCCTGCAAGAGCTTGGTAAGAATGAGCTTTTAATTTAAAAAACAAACAAAAAAACACGCTTGCACGGTGCCAGTCTGGCAGTGCTGGAGCCTGAAGTCCTCTACAAGAGAGATGCAGCATGATAGTTCAGGCCTGCCCTGTATCACACTCTGCCGACTCTAACCTGAAGGATCTAGCTCTGTGGGTGGAGGTTGAGTTTATCCTCCAACACCCACTCAGTGGCTGGTCTCTGTGTTTGATTTCCAACAAAAGTGTGGCTGTGGTGTGGATACTTGTTTGTTAAGGACAGGGTGAAGATGATAATTTCACTTACATGCAAATAACTGTGGCGCACAGAAAAAGTTGGGTCCATGTAAAATGACAAGGGATGGCACTGACTGGGCGTGAGTGATGGGATTGGGAGTCCCTGCTGCATAATTTAATGTACCGTACAAGATGGGCATGAGACCTTCCACCTAGCTACAGACACGTGATTCGCTGTTACATTTTTGACCGCTACCCTCTTGTGATATATTTAAAACAGAATTTAAATTGTCTTTCTGTCCCATTACGTAATCTGTGGTACCATCCCTGTATTTCCTCTCAACAAATTGTAACTGCATTATTTTTAAAGATAATGCCACAGGTGAAAATTTTATTCTCTCTGATTTAAGCCAATGGCTCATCCACTCTGTCACCTTAATTCCAGTTTTAAGCCATCCAGTGGAACAACAATGGTAAAACAATGTCCTATATTTTCCTTTGATTTTTGTCTACTAGGTGGTTCTGAAAAGTTGCTGCGAGTATGTCTGAACCTCCCATACTTTTTGCGATACATAAATCGATTTCAGGATGCAGTGTCAGCCAACTCATTTTTCATTATGCCAGCCACTGTAGCAGATGCCACTGCAGTTCGAAATGGGTAAGATATTTCAGTCTCTGGCTATGTCTACACTGACGGCGGCAAAGTCGCCGCCATCAGATCGACTTATCTGGATCGACTGAGCGGTCAATGAAGACCCTCTGTCGATCCAGAAGTCGACGTTATTAATCCACCCCTGCAAGTGGCGTAGTGCTGCGTCATGCAGTGCAGTGAAGACGATGCGCAGAAGAGAAGCACAGCAGTTGACGGGAGTTACGCAAGTTCTTTGTGTACTTTGTGCAACTCCCATTGACTGCCGCCAAATCGCAGAGGTAAGTGTAGACCAAGCCTCTCTTTCTTTGTTAATATTTGGTATGGTATATGAGGTATTGTGAAAGCGATACAGTACTGGCTGCTGTCTGTCTTCTATTGGATGTTTGATGCCAGAATGTCCTCTCCAGAATGTACTTTGCTTTTCTTAACCTTAATTTCAATGATTATTGTAGGTTTCATTCGCTGGTGATAGATGTGACCATGGCATTGGATACTTTGTCTCTGCCTGTATTGGAACCCCTCACTCCCACACGGCTGCAGGACGTGACTGTTCTTGCCCTCAGCTGCCTTTATGCAGGTGAATTAATGTCCTTTGGTAGTATCATGTTTCTAGAGATCAAGTCTTTTTCCTTTCCCCACTGTCTCTGGAGCCCTAAGTAGCTCTTCATGTCCCCTGCTTTGTAATCTGGACCTTTGAGATTCAAACAATGACCTCCATCCTTCCTGCTGTGGTGGACTGGACAGGACACTCTTTGAAGGCTTGCCTTGATTGGATGGAGCAACGGAGGCATGCCATCTTCCCAGGGGTTTGAATAATGCGCCTCTGTAACACAGCACTTCCAGCCCATAGCACTAGCGACCAAGAGTGCCCTTAACTCTGTAAAACTGAAGGCTAACTCCTTAGTATTGTATTCAGGTTATGCATGAAATTGTTGTAATGTCACCAAAGTGACCCTGGTGTCCATGAACAGTGCTAATGCAGCGTTTCTGTGCCTGTGGGCACATTGGGTAGTGTTGGCAGTCCCTGCAAACTTGACCTTGGGATGAACAAGCTCAGTGATAAAACACTTCTTTAGTCATCGTCTTTCATATTTTTCTGCTTTGCTTTGTTGTTTTCCAGAATGTATACTTTAGATTTGCTGGTTATACCCAGAATCCAGTCCTGTCTCCCTAGTACAGCATAAGTACCCCAGAATTATGGGGATGTAATCAGTGTGTAAAGTTTTCTCTATTAAGAATTTCTGCTACATCAGATTCTCTCCTGGGTGTTAGTTTGTATGTAACTTTATTGTTTTAGAGTAACTGAAAACATCCTTTATTCTGCCAGCTGGAATGGACACTTGAGGGTAACGGAAATTATCCTCTATTCTGCCACCTGATTAGGTCAGGGGAATCCTGACCTAATCAACTCCACATGTAGTTTCTGCACTGCTGGCTGTAGTGTAAGTGAACAGAAATATAGATTTCCAAGGTGAGCTCTTAATTGTAATGTGGTCCTTTGCCCTCTCCTTTCATCAGGTGTGAGTGTAGCAACATGCATGGCAATCCTACATGTGGGCAGCACCCAACAGGTACGAACTGGATCCACAAGTTCTAAAGAAGATGATTACGAAAATGATGCTGCCACCATTGTACAGAAATGTGTAAGTTGATGACATGAAGTGCTGCAACTGCTTAAGGGAGAGCAGTCATCTTGTTTTCATTTTAATTTTGCCTAGGATGCAGAGGACTGGGGGAAACTCAGTTTAGGTCTTACACATGGAAATGCCTACCAATTTTAAGTATTGAAATCATTGTTAGCTTCTCTTGCTCCATGGCACTGGACTTGCTGATGCCTGAAGAAAGATTGATACCAATATGAGCTATTAATGTCTGAGTTTGCGATAGGGAGGTTTACTGTGGATGAGTGCTGAACAAGTTTGAATAGTGTGTGGAATCATTTAGTGATTTGTCTAATAGAGCATTGCAAGATTACAGGGATTTTTGGTTTTACTTGCAGCTTGAAATCTACGAAATGATTGGGCAAGCCATCAGCAGCTCGCGCCGTGCAGGTGGAGAGGTAATAATCATATCCCATCAGGAAGCTTTTCTTTGTGGTGGTGCATTTGGTCAGTTGGATTTACATTGCTATGTGGTTTTTTGTTCTGTTTCCCCCCCACTGTTGGAATGCTAGCATTATCAGAATTTCCAGCTGCTTGGGGCCTGGTGTTTGCTCAACAGCCTCTTCCTCATCTTGAACCTCAACCCGACTGCCCTGGCTGATAAGGGAAAGGAGAAAGACCCGTTGGCTGCTCTTCGAGTCAGAGACATTATTGCTCGCACCAAAGAGGGAGTTGGGTCTCCCAAGCTGGGACCTGGGAAAGGGTATGTGACCACTAAGTTAATCTGTTTAAGCATATCTCTGTGATATTGTTCTGTTACACTGTGGCTGCTACTCCTGAGTCTAGTTGCCTTTTAAAAGAGACCTCCCTCTTCCCCTGCCTTAATAATAAGCCCCTTCATGTTCTTCTCTCCAGTTTTCTCCTCTTTCAGTTTAAACTGGGTGAGATAACTGAGAAATTGCTCTGCTTATTTTTCACATATTATATTGTGCCTCTTTTTTTAGCTAGTACTTAGGCTCAAGTACGAGGAGGGGTTTTTCTTTTAATCTGTAAAGGAATCTGAAGATTCCACTTTAGGCTTAGCTAGGTACTTTCTGCTCTCGGGAGGGAATATGTCTTGTATTATACTGAATGAAGCAGTGTGTGGCATCCTTTAGTGAACCCCCTCCCACCTCCACCAATCAATTCATGACTCTACAGTAGTAGAGGCAGTTGTGGGGTGATGGGAATGCTTTTAAACCTTGCCCTCAGGTGGAGGAATATTTTCAAATGAATTACTATTTTCACTTGAACTAAATGAAAAAAATAATTATCCTATTTTTCTTATTGTACAGATTAGGATTTTATACACTTGATCTGGCTGGTATTGTAAATGAGACGTAGATATAACTGATATAAACAGGCAATGTTCCTGATACTCTAACAGTTCAGAATATAGGGCACTGTCTGGATTAAAGACCTCAAAGGGTACAGTGATATAAAGTGGAAAGATTGAGTTGGTAATTCTCTGATAGTTCCTTTAGAAGACCAGAGAGATTATCAGAGTAGTGATTAAAACATTAATACTAAGACCTTTTATTTTTCTGCAGACATCAAGGGTTTGGTGTTCTGTCAGTGGTGTTAGCAAATCATGCCATCAAACTCTTAACATCCCTCTTTCAAGATCTGCAGATGGAGGCACTACACAAGGTGAGAAGGTGGCACTCTGATTTTCTTAAATATCCTTCTTCATTGGAACATGCTTTGAACCTTTTGTTGATGCTGCCCCGTAGGGATGGGAGACTGATGGTCCCCCAGCAGTGTTGAATATCATGGCTCAGAGCACATCAATTCAGAGAATTCAACGTTTGATCGATTCTGTACCGCTCACTAATCTGCTGCTGACTTTGCTGTCCACGTCGTATAGAAAGGTAAGAGATGGCGCTCGGATAGGTCTTTTGTGGAACTTCTTTTAGTTAAACAGTGAGAGCTGAATGGAGAGTTCCTCTCGTGAGTATCAATTAAGCAGAAGAACTTAGAACTGCGGTTACTTATACACGTCACAAGTTACATCAAGGAGCAGGATGTCTCTCATTTCATAGAGTAGGAGAGGGTATGACTGTGACAGACTCTGTCCTTAGATGGTGCCAGTGAGCTAAATATTGTTCATGACCATTCTCTCATTGGAGAGAAAATAAGGGTCTTGTATAGAGAAGGGGAGTCTTCATGTTTAGACTGTTATGTGAAATGTAGCTTGGAGTCTTTGTATGGACTCTAACTGTGTTAGCTACCCCAGAAAATGATGTAACTTAGAAGAAAGTCTTCATAGAAATGCCATTGAAGAAATTTGAGCAGAATTATAGTAGAAGGGAATCAGAAAATAAATGCTGAGGATTTGAAAGCAGGTCTGTTCTTCTCTATTATATTTTCAAGTTTTGACCTTGTATTTTACCTTGTCCTGCTGTTCTTTTAAGGCTTGTGTCTTGCAACGTCAGAGGAAGGGTTCCATGAGCAGTGATGCGAGTGCCTCTACTGATTCTAATACATACTATGAGGATGACTTCAGCAGCACTGAAGAGGACAGCAGCCAGGGTAATAAGATGCTTGTTGATAACTAACTCTAGAGCTTACACTTTTTTTCAGCATCACAGAAGCCTGTGCACTCAGCTTTTATCTCCCAGGACTGAATTATAGTGTGGTGCTTAAGAATTAAACTCTTTTTTGTTAGGATCAGTGAGCAAAAGGAAATACCAGCTATGATCTGTATGTACTGAAATCAGTGCCCCAGCGCTACTGGGTTGGCAGTATTTGCTCTGAATGGAACTCAGGGGAAGAGTGAGAATTCTCTTCCCCTTTCATAGCTGAGTCCCTGCTGAATGAGGATAGAGCTCATTGGCCGTGTGACTGAAAGGGAAGGTGAAGTTGTAGAGCTGCTGGTATTGTCCTTTACTGGGCTCCTTAGTGAACTGGCTAGTAGAAGCAATGTCACTTTACATCTGTATCATTGTTTGTTTTCCATGTACTCTTTATTAGATGATGACAGCGAACCTATTCTTGGACAATGGTTTGAAGAAACAATTTCACCAAGTAAAGAGAAAGTGGCCCCACCCCCACCCCCTCCACCACCTCCCCTGGAGAGTTCCCCTAGAGTGAAAAGCCCCAACAAACAGACTACTGGGGAGAATGGGAACATCCTGGCCAGCCGCAAGGATCCAGAATTGGTATGGGATGATCTAGATGAATTATGTGATTAGTCAGATGTAGCACTGAACAGGGTCAAAGAAGCTTGTTAGTCTGGCATTTAGCAGTTTAAATTCCAAGTATTTTATTATATTGCTAATTGATAGTCACTGGCTAGCTGGGGTAGAGGGTGAATGGCTGTAGGTCTGGTTGCCAAAGGCTTTGCCTTCAGAAGGAGCTGTTTGCATTACTCTTTCTGGAGGTATGTATTAATAATTGCTATTATCAAGGGAGAGAAGAATTAAGATGATATCGATTTAGGTTGAGGGAAGATGAGGGCAAAATTATAAATTGAAGTGTTAACAGCACATTGTCAGACAAAGAATTCCTTTGGGTAATGGTGAAAATTAATGCTGCTGTTGAGAAAGATAATGGATTTGCAAGCTCTTTAGACATCTATGTGAAATGATACCAGCTGAATGAAAGAAGTAAGTACTACTCATCTCAGTGGGCTTGTCTCGAAGACTAGAAACTGTAATGGCAGATAAGCAGAGTGGCTGTACAGCAATATGAATTGTACTGAGGAGAGAAGTAAATCTCTACTCTAATATCTGCCTTTATGGAGGTAAAGTGTAGCTGGGTGGTGAGCTACCTCGCATATCTAGAAACAAATTTCCTTTGTTTAGTGTTTCCTGGACCCCGTTGTGTTTTGGTTTTTCTAAGATAGGTGCATTTCTATTTCTTCCTTTTAGTTTTTAAATCTGGCTTCCAATATTCTGAACTTCATCACTTCTTCCATGCTGAACTCCAGGAATAACTTCATTCGCAACTACCTGAGTGTGTCTCTTTCAGAGCAGCACATGGCGACACTGGCAAGCATCATCAAGGAAGTGGACAAAGATGGGCTGAAGGGTGAGTGAGCAGTACTTCTTTACTCAGGGAATGTCTACGGTGGGGGCGTTCTACTTAAAATGGGTTTTCTTTGTCCAGTGTTGGGACCGTGATTCTACAAGTAGAGCTGTAGTAATAATTGACATAATCTCTTTTGTGTTGCAGGCACATCGGATGAGGAATTTGCTGCTGCATTGTATCACTTCAACCATTCCTTGGTGACCTCGGACCTTCAGTCCCCTACCTTGCAGGTTAGGATGTAAAATTAAAGTATTTGTTTGGTGTTGAATTACGTGGAAGAATACATGTCTGTTAGTACATCAGTGCTTCGCTATGGAGCCCTTCCTGGTGACCCTTGGAGGGATGTATTTTTGAACACCAAGCAATGAGATATTGTGGGGTTGGCAGAGGAGATACTTTTTCTACATAGTCCCCAGAATGAAAACCATTGGAGAGCAGCTTGTATCGACACTCCGTTTGTAAAGCGGTTTGAATTAGTCTTCTTAACTCCAGAGACGTTTAAAGGCAAAACTGAATAAGTCTCCATGTCTAGGGTGCCGTTAATTTTGAAGAATTGTTTCTGAATATGCATTTTACTATAGGAGTTTCCTGCTTGGCTTATTATGATTGATCTTTTTTTGCTTTCATATACTAACTTTGTGGCCTCTAGGTTCCTTTGTCAGGCCATATACTGATCAAGCTTAACACTATAAGAGGAGTGTTCGTAAGTCTGTTAAAGTAGTATATCAAATCCCTATGACTTATTTCCCCCATAGTTTAAATACATTAATTTTTTAAAGTAGTTTCTCTTTTTAAAATTGCATTTCTGCCACATGTGAACAGAGAGCAAGGATAACTGCAATCAGTAGAAATGGAGTGTGTGGAGTGGGGATCACCTCTCTGGTTGTGGTTAGAATTTATTGGAAACGTGACACTTTAGAGAGGGGAGGAAAATTGGACTTAAGTACAGTCTGGAAAATAAAGAAAGAGGTAGTGAGTGAAGGGCCTTCCAGAGACTGTACTGACTCTAGTTAACCTCTTGCATTAGTGTTCAGCCTACTTAATCAGTGTAATCAGAGTTTAAAGAGCTTCAGATCAGTGGTTTCGGGTGCAATCTCTCCTTTCACATGTCCATATGTTCCTGCTTTGGTGGCACAATGGAAGTTGTCAGTCCATTCTCCTTTGGTGGTATTTTTTTGTGTCCTTTCTCTCCCCATCCCATCAGTCTTAAGGATACCTGAGTTTTGGCTTTGGGCAATGAAATAGGCTACCTGATTAAAGTCCTGCAGTGTAACTATAGACTCTGCAAGTCTGTCTGTCTACCTTTCTGCCAAGGCGCCATCTTTTCTGCCAGTACTGGGTCTCATAAGTGAGTGGGACTCACGCCAATTTTTTTCTAGCCTTTTTTTATGTAACAAAAGTTCCCTTTGGTTTAGATGGAGGCTAAAAAAACCAAAACAAACCCAACCCGGCCTAACTTCACTTGGTACCTTTGTCATATTTCACTTGGGACGTATGCCAAATAATGCAACTTTCCAGAAGTGAAATACCACTGCATTAACTTTATAGATATCCACTTAGAACTCTACCATTTATCATCACCTTTGGATTATTGAAGTCTTGTAGTTACTTAAAGCAACATGTAAGGCTTTCCTCTCAACTGTGTATCTATTTGTCTTGTGCCAGAACACCCTTCTACAACAGCTGGGAATAGCCCCTTTCTCTGAAGGACCATGGCCTCTGTACATCCATCCTCAGAGTCTATCTGTGCTGTCTCGGCTTCTCCTTATCTGGCAGCACAAAGCCAGCGCCCAGGGAGACCCTGATGTTCCAGAATGCCTAAAAGTTTGGGAGAGGTAAGAAAATGTTATGTATAATCATGACTAAAAGTAAGTGACTTGCTCTCTCCCATGACAGCTAATTTCCTAGGAGACGATATTTTCTGATGGGCAGATTAATCTAATAACCAGACATTTGTCCTACAAAACTAGGAAAATCCTATAGGGGTGGGATGTGATTGGTTGGGGATGGGTGAGGAAGGTAGAGATTTTCAGAAATGCCTTAGAGGGGAAGATTCAGCACCTGGATGAGAATAGAGATCAAGGCCTGGATGAGTGGAGTATAGAAAAAAGGCAAAAATCTCATTTAGGTTCCTTATACCAAGCCCATCATTGTGGTATGTGAGCTTCTCTCTGCCAAACTTTGACCCCTATGTATTTGTTTTTAAATGTGAAACTGTACAATAGATGTAGAATAGTCTGGCATAGTTTGGCTAACTTTTAGCCTTTCTTCCTGGGGAAAGCATACATGTTTCTCTTTTTTGATGACTATATTTCTCTCCAAAAACTTTTACTGTTTGTTTATATTAGGGCATAAAGTCTCTTCCACAGTCTCACTTGAATGCATCCTTCGGTGAATTTATGGTTAATTTGTGAAATCACAAATATTTGCATAGTAAAACTGATGTCATAAACAGGATTCTAGTTGCACTGTTTGATCAAGCAGAAGGAAATCCTTATTAAAATACACATCTTAATCAGCTAGTTTGTTTCAGTGAAAGTCCTCTTTAAGGCATCTATAGATCACACTCTTCAAGAACGTTTCTTACCGATCTTCTTTCCTGTTGCTGGCAGGTTTGTGGCCACACTGAAACAAAATGCTCTGCAGGGGACTCTTCCTAATGACACAGAAGATCTGAATGTTGAGCACCTCCAGCTGCTGTTGCTTATTTTCCACAACTTCTCAGAGAAGGGCCGCAGGTCTATCTTGACCCTTTGTATCCAGACCATTCTGGAATTGACCGTAAACATGGACTCCCAGCTGCGGTCTGTGCCCCTTATCCTGGCTCGCCTTCTGTTGGTGTTTGACTACCTGCTTCATCAGTATTCCAAAGTTCCTGTATACCTGTTTGAGCAGGTAAAGATTTGAGGGTGCATGTTTTCAGTGTTTAATCAGATAATCACTCAACAATGATCTATACCACGTAGTCTCTTTGTTGTATTCCTGTTCCGATACGTCTCCCTTTTGATATTTCCCGTAATTCCTTGTTCTGATTTCACTAAGGTTATATCCAGTTATGGAATGTTATGTGGCTTTGTACTCTGGCATAACTACTGTTATAAGTGAATACATGCTGGGCAGCACAGATCACTAGTCGGCAAAACTCAGAGTCATAAACCTGCCACCTTTCCAATATAAATAGAGGCCTAGAAGTGTCTTTCACTGTTGCAAGTATTCTCAAATACTCTTCAAGTAAAGTTCTTTGAGTTTAGCTCATCTGTTGCTTTGTTTCAGACTTTGACACTGTTCCATATTAGTGAGATGCCAATGTTTTGCACATTGTCCTCTGGAGTTCCTTGGTATCTTGATAGTAGTCTTACTCCACTGGCTGAAAAGTATGAAGCAGTCTCCAGCTGTGTGCTCAGTGCCACCTCTGACTCCTCACAAGTTGGGAAAGTTCATGTGTTTAATGAGGGGATTGTATATTTTCTTGTTTTGTTTTTTACATAGGTACAGTATAACCTGCTAACCCAACCCCTTGGCTGGGTGAGTGGATCCCAAGATAGTAGTAGACGGATCTCTGTCCCTCTATATCATGGATTTAAAGAAGTGGAAGAAAACTGGACCAAACACTGCTCATCAGGTCAGAGGGGGAAGTTCAATAAATTTTCACTCCTAGACACGGGATTGTGGTTGCATAATAACTGAGAGCGCTCCAGCATGTGGTGGCAGAGAGGAAAGCAAAGAAGTCCTTTTCAGCAACATTGGAGTGTGGTTTGTGAAGGGAAAACAAGATGGGGTCTTTGTTTTTGCTGAGAACTGATTTTAGAATTCACTGTAAAAAGAAAGACCCCATCTTGTTTTCCCTTCACAGGTTTAAGACACATTAAACTAAATACCATGCTTGTTATGAATAAATTACTTGTAATATTAAATGGAAGGGGAGAGGGAGGAAATCTGCAGAGCTCTGGTGTTGCCCAACCACTGCTTATTGAACAAAAACGTGCCTTACTCATACACTGTATAGGTTCATGAATATGGTAGAGACAGCTTTAAAAATGTTTATCATAAAACTTTCTGGGAAAAGAACTCAAACACTAGACACGCATCGATCAGTTAATCTATGCACCTTTTTATGGGTATATATGTAACACACACAGTCTATTTAGCAGATTCCTACTCTGGCCTTAAGTGACTTGTTATCTTTGAGGAAAAAAATTACCAGTGATGACATGCCAGCAGTTTTAGTAAATCTTGTTAATTGTTAAATTTTAACTTTGAATTATGCCTTTGGTATCTGTGTCCCAGATGCAGTTCCACAGCCCAGATTCTACTGCATCCTGTCACCAGAAGCATCGGAAGATGACCTGAACCGCTTAGATAACATGGTACCTGTTATTTTGTTAAAGACTTTCTCTGAGCCTGTAGAGTTAGGGTTGTATTGGCTTTACAGCAGCCAGATGGAGGAGTGAGAGCGATTGACTTGTGGGAGCAGCCAATGTGGAACTCCCTGTCTGAGGAGAAATTAAAAAATAGCAGGAGAAAGAGATTGGATAGAATTAAGTTTTTTCCAGTTATATGTTAGGGAAACCAGCATAGAAAATGACCAGCACTATATTTGCGATGAGACAAAAGCTGCCCTGGATTTCAGTACTGCATTAAAAAAGAACTGTGTGTATTGACCAAATAGATGTTAGTATAAGACAATAAACAACAGGTTTTGAATAGTTATTGTTTAACTGTGTACAAATCCTAACATGAAAAGGGATATTTGGTGAAATAACCCCAACTCATCTAGCCCATATGTTCTTGCAGTGATTTGCCCAGTAGGATATGTAAAGTCCTCCTTTGTGGCATAGAAGTAAACAATGGCTAAAAAGGGATGAGAACTTTTCTGACTCTGTAGTAGCTTGTGATTCTGTCAGATGTGCATACGAGGAGCTCCTTCGTAGTCAAGTTACCTCTCAGTGTTTCTTATAGAACTGAGATGAAAAGTGTCTGGCTGTGGAGTTGTCTCCCCATTACTTTGCCCTATGTTCCTTCTGGGCTTTTTTTCACCTGCTGTCTTTGCTCACTAGAGCTCTTATTTCTGCCGCTATGAAGAGAAGGTAACATATTCTTGGATGGGGCAGTTTACCATGTACATCAATGTTCCTGTTTGTACATCCAAAAGGTGTTCCCTTCAAGGACACATTTAAAGCAGTTTTAAGACTGACTGGGAAAACCAGCAATTGACACACCTGTCCTCTGGGGTTATTTTTCTAGGTATTTGTATGGTATTTTTACCATATCTGGGAAAGGACCTGAACTGGCTGTTGATGGGAAACTGTGCAACCAAGGAAGAAACAATTCTGACTTGTCTTCTTCCATAGGTTTGTGAGGTCCTGTTCCCTAGGACTATGAAGTATGATGAACTTTATGCAGCCCTGACCTCATTACTTGCAGCTGGATCCCAGTTTGATACGCTCAGGAGGAAGGAAAACAAAAATGTCACTGCACTGGTAAGGACATATGAATGTGTTGCTATAACATTCTTCCCGCTGAGAGCGAAGAATGGCTCCATGCCACTGCATTTTATCCAGAGAGTCTGGGCAATGATTACTAAACTGGAATTTGGAGCTTAATATCTGGTAAACAGTTAACTTGTATATTTTTTCAATGTTAGCTGGAGGGCCCAACTCCTCACCAGCCAGTGCATCAAATAAAGCACCCAGAGGTAGTAGACATGCAGTCCCTTCCTTCAGGGAGGAGTTTATTCAAACCAAAACAATCCAGTGCAAACCAAAACACATTAACGAGGTCCTGCCGCCTATCCTGTCCTACAGCCTGTTCCTTGTAAAATTTCTGCACCTTCCCATGCAGCAGGTATCTTGCCTCATTGGTGTGGAGATTCCCTTTCCAGATCCTTTCCCCTGACCCTGGGTCTCTTGCAGCAGCCTTCCTACTCCCTGCAGGTCTCACTCCCTTTACTGTACTGCATCATCTGATCCCTGACCTCAAACCCATCACCTGGGAGGCAGCTAATTAGTTATGGGTTAGGGTTAAGCCCATGTCTTTTTAAGGGCCATCCCATCCTGTGACAGTCAGTGAGACTGTGTCTACCTTATGATGACTGTTTGCTTCAAGCTTTCCCAGTTGCCCAAAAGGAATAATTTGTACCTTTCATCCTTTGGCCTGAAGATCATTCATTGGATTTATTGTGGCCATAAAGATGGGGAGGAATGCCACACTTGAGTGATTTTTTTAAATGTTGGTAAAGCAGGAAGCTAGCTGGTGACACTTGTAATGTAATTTTTAGATTAATATTTCAATTTTCACTACAGCTGAAATATCTGAGTTGTGCAAAATGTCCTAGGTTTGAGAAAGTCAAGCTCCTGGCTCTCTGATGGTTCTTAAGGTTGACACTTCCCTGCTTTTGTTTAGTGGTAAACAATAATACATAGTGCTAAGATTCTTTTAATATGTATAATGAGCATCTGGATCTTCAGACCTCCCAAATGCATTCAAGAGGTCTGTCTGAAATGTGAATAGATTAGATGAGAATTTTATGTCTGTTGACAGGGAATTAGGTGAGATGAGAAAAGTTGTGCCACAAATCCAGCAGAAAGCAATTCAGCATGAAATGCAAGTATAGTCCAGTTCATTCTAATCTCTAGAACACTACCTCCACATGCAGACACATTTAGGACTCTAATAGGATCATAGCAGTTGATGCAGGTTGATTGTTAATGTCTGCTTACTGATGTGTTTTCCACTGTCTTTGTTTAGGAGGCCTGTGCACTTCAATACTATTTCTTGATACTGTGGCGGATACTGGGGATTTTGCCTCCATCCAAAAACTACATAAATCAGCTGGCCATGAACACGCCAGAGATGAGCGAATGTGATATCCTGCACACTTTGCGCTGGTCTTCCCGCTTGCGTATTAGTTCCTATGTCAGCTGGATCAAGGTACAGCTCTTTCTTTAGAATTTACAATATAGGGTTTTTGACACATTATTAGTATTTAACACAACAGCACAAATTCCAGAGCTGTAAAGATCTATGTCAGGAGTAAGAAATGAAATTGTGGCAGTGTGTGTCAGAGCCTAAGAGGAGGGGAATAAAAACTACTAGGTGTATCAAAAGTAGTTTTCGTCTCCCTAAGTGCAGCTGAGAGAATTAAACCAGTTCTTAGACTTATTTTATAGCTTTTGAAAAAATATTTGACATTAGTGGGTATTTCTAAAATGGACAATGACAATTTTAATCTCTGCCTGGTTCACTGCATGTGAGATTTGTAATGTTTCATGGTGGTGGGAAATGGGGATTAGTATTGTATGTAATTTAAAAAAAAAAAGGTGTCTTGACATGGTGGTGATTCATGAATTGGTAAGCTCCACAGCCTTTCTGTGTTCACTTAAATGTGATGCTAAATCTTTCTCTGCAATACATATAGGATCACCTTATCAAACAGGGCATGAAAGCTGAACATGCTGCTTCTCTCATTGAATTGGCCTCTACCAAGTGCAGCTCAGTGAAATATGATGTGGAAATAGCAGAGGAATATTTTGCTAGACAGGTAAGTTGGTATGAATACTGATACATATAAGCTAGTGGTGGTCTTTGTGTGGCTCCTTGGTGTTATGAATGTCATTGTTATATTTTAAGATTTCCTCTTTCTGTGGGATCGACTGCACCACTATTCTCCAGCTGCATGAGGTTCCCAGCTTGCAGTCCATTTACACCCTTGATGCTGCAATTTCCAAGATCCAAGTTTCTCTAGATGAACATTTTTCCAAACTAGCTGCAGAGACTGACCCACACAAATCATCTGAGATAACCAAGAATCTGCTGCCTGCTACGCTACAGCTTATTGACACTTACGCTACGTTCACCAGGTATGCTGCTTACTTAGCACCTCTAAAGGGATATTGTTTTCCTGTCTTTACTTAGCTCTTTATTTTGTTTTAGCTTCCCATCCCAGTAATGTTCTTTTTTATAATCCAGTATCATGGCTGTACCTTATCACATACAACGTATCATGTTTAATCAGTAGACTGTCTAAAATCCATAGGTTTTATTATTTTTTCAAGTAATCTACTTATCTGATCTTTCAAGACTTTCCTACTAGCTGCAAAACAGCTTTATCTCTTGCAATGAAAACTCTTCCTGAAAGCAAGTGCAGCATAGGGTTATTTCACTGAGTTATTGTGACCGTCAGGATGACTAGGAAGTGAGATGGTTGAATTGCTTCAGTAACAGACCTTTAAAACTGCCTTTAGCGCCTGTGTAGAAGAAAGTGAAAGTAAAGCAACTTTCTTTTTTTTTTTCTGAGCAGACACTTCTATTGGTAAGTGGCTTAAAGGAGTTTAAAAGTCCAATTCAGAGGGTTGGTTCTTGAAGTTTGCCTTCATGTCTGTCACTGTATTGGCATGTTGGTTCTGAAATGCAGAGATGCCTCCTGAAATGAATCCTTTCCACCTCCAACACAGATCGTACTTGCTGCAGAGCCTCTCTGAAGAGGGGTCCACTGAAAACAAACCTTCTGAAGAGAAGCTTCGAGGATATGCTGCTGTCCTGGCTATTGGATCTAGCCGCTGCAAATCAAATACTCTGGGTAAGACTCTTGTGAAGTTTAGCTGTGCTCCAAAATTTAAGGGAGACTTGTGATACAATATTGCAAAAATTTCAGCTTTAGACCTGAGCTGCCAAAAGGTGAACACCCTCCACTGCATCACTTCAAAGACCAGGGTGTTGATCCTGTATAGTTGAGTCCAGTACCTATACTTGTAGATTCAGAAGTTGTCATAGTGCAGTAGCCCAGCAGAAATCATGAAAACAATAACTAGCTGAAGTCCAGCCAGCGTTAAAATGGCTTTGCAGCTGTGTTGGCATGCTGTGAGCATAGCTGTCTTTTGAATTTCCATGGATTCTCATTGCTTGAATGTGTGCACTTATGGGATAGGTGGTAAATTGTATAGCAAGTAAAACTTTCAGAATTCCTCACAGGAGGAATTGTTGTTGGTTAACCATTTGATTAAAGCATTTTGACAAGTTAATACTGTTGAAATAACATCTTTCCACTGGAGGAACTGTCTGTTGCATGATGAGTTGCCTGAGGCTGTGGAGGTAATGCAGGTTTTATTTTCTTAAGACTAACATGACTTCTTATAGAAGAATGTGAAACCAGCCTCACCAGCATAATTACAGTTCAGACAAACCTTGCTCTCCAAGTTCCCATCAAAAGTTAATTTATCTAATTCAGTTGGCGACGTTCTGGCCTTTTTAAGCAAGGCCCTACTTCATTCTAGCTTCCCTATCAGCCCCTGTAAAACTCCTGTTGTTCTTATTCATACTGTTATAGGTCCAACGCTTGTACAGAACTTGCCATCAGCAGTGCAGGCTTTGTGTGAATCATGGAACAACATTCATACTAATGAGTTTCCAAACATTGGATCATGGGTGAGTCTAGTCCTATTTTAGGTCCCTGAAGTAGCCCTACCTTTTAGGGCTGTCAATTAATCACAGTTAATGCATGCGATTAACACAAAACAAATTAACTAGATTTTAAAAATAGTCATGGTTAATTACACTGTAAAAAAGATAAACAAAAGAAATAGTATTGCTAATTGCTATTATAGTATAGTATAGTATTATAGTATAGTATTGCTATTATAGTATTGCTGTTGCTAAAAGAAATAGTATTGCTTAGCTGCTACAGTTTAATGAAAGTTGAACAAAACATCTGGCATTAGGGAAATAGTCTTTCTCATGCTAGATGTGAGTAATCATCTGCTATTGCAAAGGTATCCAAATTTTGCACAACCAAGAACTTGTAAATTTTCCTTCAATGGAGCAGATTTACAGCTCCCCCCTTTAATATAGAGGTTTGGCCAGTGGAAATTGATAAGTTCCAGCATCCTGTTCTCCATCTTGATCAGAACAGCCCTGCGGCTTAGTTTCAGTATGGAGCATTGCATATTGGTGTGTAAAATCACTCATCTGTATTAAGATGAGAGTGACCATAGGCTGCACTGTCAGCTTCTTCAGTCTGCACTTCTACCACCTTGCAGCTATTAGGGCGACAATGTGGAGTTTTTAAAAACCCAAAGGCTGAACTTCAGCCAGAAGACAGCAACGACACACTGTGTTAACTCACATATGCTCCTCATTTTTTAGGCACCAGATTGTGTTTCCTGTGGTATGTATTCAACCTGAACATGTGTTCTAATTCTTTTTAGCGTAACGCCTTTGCGAATGACACAATCCCAGCAGAGAGCTACATCAGTGCAGTTCAAGCTGCCCATCTGGGCACCCTCTGTAGCCAGAGTTTACCCCTCGCAGCCTCCTTAAAACATACTCTCCTCTCCTTGGTCAGACTCACTGGGGATCTCATAGTGTAAGTGAACATTTTTATTCTGTCTGGTTCTGCCTGCTTTTTTAAACATGATTTTCAACTGACCATTCCTGTTTATGGGGGAAAAGAGTTGAGTAAAGGACACTGTGTTTCTGACTTTGAGACCAGGAACTGTACATGAGTGAAAAATAAACACTCACTTGGCCTTGGATCTCTGGAAGCCAGACTTCTCCCTGGAGGGAATTCCTAGCCCCTTCTTGTAGAATGGGGGCACAGAATAAACACAGATCCCACAAAATGGAGAGAACAATAGAAGCAGTGTGGATTGCTTCTTAGATTGTGATCACCAGGTGTGTCCTTTTAGAAGTATTAATGCATACAAAGCAGCACTGGAAAGGAGTACAACAGAAACAGTTCTTCGATAGTGACTTTTATTCTCTAGGTATCTCAAAGCACAGAACAGAGTTCTGATAGTGTCTAGAGGACATGCTAAATGATGCAGTGACTACCTAGGAAAATGTTGAAGCTATTTATATACCATGGTGGTGGCTCACATCTAGTTTTGGAGATGAGAACTGTTTTGTTAAGAGTGAATAGCCAGGACAGCTGAGTTATATGCAACTATTTAAAAAGGGCTTTTGACTTACAATGTATCTAGTCTTCCATCTAGATCAATGTCCCAGCTCTGTGCCTGTTAAGCTATTTCATTGTGTAAATCTTTTACTAGTCTATTAATGGAAATGGTTTTGCTTTTTTCTCTTCTCCCTTGAAGCTGGTCAGATGAATTGAATCCACCACAGGTGATTCATAGCTTATTGCCCCTTCTATTGGAGACCAGCATGGAGAGTGTGGCAGAGATCAGCAGCAACTCCCTAGAAAGGATCCTGGGTCCTGCAGAGTCTGATGAATTCCTGGCTCGTGTCTATGAGAAGTTGATCACAGGATGTTATAACATACTGGCTAATCACTCTGACCCCAACAGGTATCGAATCATGTACAATGTATCCCTTCATCATGTGATTTGCCAAGCCAAATGGACAGGATTACCTTGATCCATTTCTGCATCAGTGTTTTTATTTGTGCTGTGGAAAGGCCACAGATTAGCTTATTCTTTTCCCTACTGTGCTATTGTAGTTGCTGATTAAAACCACAAAATATTTTATCTAAGTTGCAGAAACTTTAAATAGTGCAATAGCTATATAAACAAGCAGTGTGGATTTGATAATCTACTGGAATTGAGTGTTGGATCACATTGAATCATAGAAATGTAGGGCTGGAAGGGACTTCAAGGTGTCATCAAGTCTTGCCTTAGACCATTCCTGACAGGTGTTTGTTCAACCTGTTCTTAAAAACCTTGAATGATGATGAACCCACAACTTCCTATGGAAGCCTGTTCCAGAGCTTAACTACCCTTATTGTTAGAATTTTTTCCCTATTATTGAACTTAAATCTCCCTTGCTGCAGATTAAGCCCATTATTACCTCTGATCACCATCCTCTTTGTAATAGATCTTAATGTATTTGAAGACTGTTATCAGGTCCCTCCTCAGTCTTCTGTTCTCAAGACTAAACATGCCCAGTTTTTTAACCTTTCCTCATAGGTCAGGTTTTCTAAACCTTTTGTCGTTTTTGTTGCTCTCCTCTGGAGTCTCTCCAGTTTGTCCCCATATTTCCTAAAGTGTGACATCCAGAATTGGACATAGTACTCCACCTGAGGACTCACCAGTGCAGAATATTTGAATGTGGATAATTTGTGACTGTTACTAGACAAATAGGAGATATACCAGGAAGCATGAGATGAAGGCTAGAGGTGCTAATCAGAGTCATGTAGTACATTTTCCTTATTGTTTGTTTGCATCTGGCTATTAAATTAGCTGGTTAATGCCAGCTTTCTCATTGCAAACCAGACAGATGTAAGGCTTTTCCCTTTCATTTTCCATCTGTAAGTCAACAGACTTAATAACCTTGGGGAACAGGTGCCAACTAACCAAGGTGTAAAAACATTATGCATATTGACATTTCATCTTTTTAACATTTATTGACTGTGGATGGAAGAAACAGAATGGGATCTACTATATTTCCTGTTAGAGAATGAAAATGTCATTGCATTTTGCATGCAGTGTGGGAATATTTTCTATAGGATGTATTTCGAAATGACACAAGGGAGAAACTTTGGAATCAGTAGTGTGTGATCACAAGTGTGTGTGTGTGTGTGTGTGTGTGTGTGTGTGTTATAATTATGCACAAACTTAATTTTTGTTGCCATAAAAATAAAACCCAAAGTTAAGTTAAAACAAAGCTAAAATTTTAAAAAATGTCATGTGGCACAGAACATACAGCATAAGTGGTAGTATAGACCAGCCCTGAGTTGATCTATCTTACATTGCTAAGGGATATGAAAAAGACACCCCCAAGTGATGAAAGTTATGGTGACCTAAGCGCTGCCCACACCAGTGTTATGTCGGCAGGAGATGTTCTCCCGCTGACATAGCTTCTACCTCTCACAGAGGTGGACTAATTATGCTGATGGAAGATTGTTCTCCCGTCGGCATACGACATCTTCATCATATGTGCTACAGTGATGCAGCTGCATTGATGCAGCTGTACTTATGTAGTGCTTCTAATATAGATCTGCCCATAGAAAAATAGTCAAAACAACTAAACAAATTAACACGGCAGGTTACCTACTTATATAAATTAAATTAACTTGAGGCAATTTACATTATATTTTACCTTTAAAATGCTACTATATAAAAACAAACAATAAAAATAGACAGATGGAACTAGAAAGTTCCAAGTCACCACCAGCAATGGTCAACTTAGCGCATACCAAGCTGAGTGAGGAATATAGAAAAGATTTTTGGGGGTTAGTCAGTGGGGAAAAAGGACATGCAAGTTGACTGAGAAACAGTTGGTGCTTAGAAAATGAAAGACATAAATAATTTCACTTTAGCTGAATTTCATCCAGAAACCTATTTCTATTGAATGATTGTAACAAAGCAAAAAAGCTATTAAACAAATGGTTAAAAAAAATCTACCCTTTGTTTCTTAACATATTACACTCTTAACCTTTAACTGGTAACCCACATTATTGATAAGCAAGCAATAAAACATTTTTATATATATGCTTACTGCTTTAGTTAAGGATTTTAAGGATTTTGTTTGCCTTTTTTTCTTCTGTGTGCAGCAGTACATTGGCTGATTGCCACAGGGCTTTTACTGTTTTCTGTTAGCTTTTTAACTTGGAACCAAAGATAACGAGGTTAACTTACTTTACCATTGCAACGACAGCTTAAAAATCAATAAAGAATTTAACTCTCTGACTGTTGAGGCAAACACATTTTAGTGGAATTCTTTGTTAAAAGCCTATTCATTTTACATATGCCTTTCTCTTTAAACAGGGTTTTCCAAAACTGTTTGTTTAGGCTCTTAAAACGTTGTTTAATTACACAAATTCATTGCTTTTTCTTTTAAATGTTTTACTTCAAATTTGGATTACTTAATGGAGCCCTTTTTCTTAAATTAGGCTCATGATTACATGGACATACACACCAATATACCACCTTACAAGAATATTTTATAACACATTTAAATTTTCAAATCATTTAGTTAAATACAACTACCCGCAATTACTTTATAGATTACCGATGCATTGTGAACCCATGAAGTTGCACTCTTTTTTCCAATAAGTGTCTGAATCTTCCCCTTCCCAAAGGGTTGGATGGGGCAAGTGTGGCAATAACCTTTGCAGAGGGCGCTGGCATTATCTCTTTGGTAATTTGTTCAGATTCTGTGGCTGCCACTTGGCCTTGGGCTGCAGCCTCTTTATTCTGTACTTGTAACAGTTTGCAGGATTTCTTAACCCCTTTTAACTTGTCCTGCAGACACAAGACCATTATGTATAATTCTTCCATTCACACTCCCTTTTTATAGGAGTTTTTATATTTCTTGTTGTTTACTGCCTTACTCTCGAAGGTCTTTTGAACCGCGTCCCAAGGTTCTTCCTTGGCTAAGGCTTTTCAATTAAATCCCTCTCCCCAAGGGAGATTATAAACTGTTTAACATACTCCTCCATTCTGAGAGCCTACTTTCTTCTCTGGGTGTTTTGCAGTGCCACGGCCGGGGCTCTCTACAGTCATCTGTGCTTTGTTAGTACCCAAAGTCTTAAATTGAAACCCCAAGCCCCAAACGTGACAATAAGACATCTTGCACTTGAGCCCACGGATGCCAACAGTAAGATGGAAACTGAGGCATGAGTCCCAATTTGGATTTAATCTGTTTTTGCCTTTATAAATTTTCAGGCTGACTCATGGTCACACAGTTTCTGATTCTATATTTATGACATGATGATAATAATAATAACCAGACAAGACTGGATAGATAGTGCACTCTTCTTCATACTTTATTTTTCATTCACAGTGGCCTAGATGAGTCTATCTTGGAGGAATGTTTGCAGCATCTGGAGAAGCAGCTGGAGAGCAGCCAGGCCCGGAAAGCCATGGAGGAATTCTTTTCAGAGAGGTGAGGTGATGGAATATTGCATTCTAAGGACTTGCTTTCTCTTCTATCATTCCTTGTCGTGTCATGCGTAGCATTTCTGGAATGTTGTTGCTTCTGTACAGGAAAGTGCAGTGTTCATGTATTCTCCCCAAGGAACATGTTGTCCCCTGGAGAGATGTGGGATTTTGTAAGTGTGAAAAAGTTCCTAGGTGAGAGAGAGACTTGTTCTTTTTCGACACTCCAGATAAAATATTCAGATAATTATCATCTCCAAAGACTCAAAAAACCAGTCACTGAAATATCTGTTTTGTCAGAGGCAATATGAAGAGCCTCTTGAGAGAGGCTGTATTCATGTTCCTTTCAGTTCTACTTGTAAATAGCACCTGTTTGCTTAGTACCACCCCAGGATAGCATTGGCTTGGTCTCCTGAAGGATGCCTTTTGCCTGTCTTGGATTATGAAGACAAGGTAGTGTGGATGTGGAAACAGCAAAGTATGGCTAGAGTGTAGAAAGAGATGAACGGGGGGGGAGAGAATTCCAATTGCAAAGCTGATTGACATCCTTTACATGCTCTCTATTTTGTTTTGTTCAGCCTAAGCTAAAGTAGCATGATGAGGGAGTTGGTTTGGTTTGTGTGCACTGTTGGGATGGGAGACACATGAGAAAAGAATAAGCAAGAAAATTTTGGCAGAAGATGTTGAAACCAGCTTTGGCCCTTTTGTGACAGAACCCTGGTTTGTTACCAGATTGCTCATGATCTGTGAGCTCCTGAGTTTGGCGTTCAGCCTTCTGAATATGGAGCTACGGGTCTGATGGCATTGCTCTGAAAGCGTTGTATATGACTAGGTTGCAAAAGCATAACATTAACTGTAAGTTAGCATCTCAGAGAGTAGAGCAGAAGCGAATATGAAAAATATGTGATTATTTTACCAGCATGCTAAAATTGCTGAAACCTCACAGCTGCAATCATTTTTTTAAAGTAGGCTCTTCTGTTAAGTAGCCTTAATTTTAAGTGACTGACTCCAGCATGACTCCATGTTCCTCTAATAAACATCGAAGGAAAGTAATGTTGGCATTTGTTTGATATTTCTCTTTGGAGGGTAATTGCTTTAAAGCTTCATGGACAGCCCATTAACATGGTTTTGCTCTCATTCTTTTCTGGTGAAACTAAGAATGGAATTTAAAGAATGAATGGTAACTATTTGCAGTACTCCATCTTTACTCTCCTGGGTGCTGGACTTAGGGTTTTGTCTTGTTTAGGTGTCTGTTCCACCTCTCTGAAGTACTCTGCGGTGTATGAACTGTTTCTTCCCCGCATCTAAGGCTATGTCTACATTACTGCTTATGTTGGTGTGAATAAGCCATCCCCCTGAGCGACATAAGTTACGCCGACGTAAGTGTCCGTGTAGACAGAGCTATGTCATCAGGAGAGCTTTTCCCGCCAACATAACTACTGCTGCTCATTGGGGTGGATTAATTAAGTCGATGGGAGAGCTTTCTCCTGTTGGTATAGAACAATTACATTAGAGAGCTTACAGCAGCACAGATGCATTGGTGCAGCTGCGCTGTTATAAGCTCTCTGTAGTAGCTATAGCCTAACATTGGTATGTAACAGTGGAAAAAAAGAGATGGGAGCATTTTTTTTAAAGGTTTGACCTGATGATTTTTTTTCTCTCACCCAATTAGTGGAGAACTGGTCCAGATCATGATGGCAACAGCCAATGAGAACCTCTCAGCTAAATTCTGTAACAGAGTTCTGAAATTCTTCACCAAACTATTCCAGTTGAGTAAGTGACTTTGTTTAATCTTTGCATCATAACTTTGATGTCTATTTAACATTTTGCTTGTTCTACATAAACTGACCTTGCAGCATGAAAGTGCTTGAAAGAAGAATTTTGGGGAGATAGTGAAGACTAAGGCCTTGTCTACACTACGCATTTATGCCAGCAAAACTTTTGTCGCTCAGGGGTGTGAAAAAAACCACCCACCTGAGTGACATAAGTTTTGCCAGTGTAAGTGCTTGTGTGGCCAGTGCTATGTTGGTGGGAGATGTGCTCCCGCTGATATAGCTACCACTGCTCGTTTAGGTGGTTTTACTACGCTGGTGTAAAAGCTCTCTCCTGTCAACATAACATGGCTGCACAAGTGCTTATATCGGCAAAACTTATGTCACCGAGGGGTGGGTTTTTTTTTTCCACATCCCTGAGCAACAAAAGTTTTGCCGGCGTAAGTGGTAGTGTAGATAATGCCTAAGTGTACTAATTCCCAGTCATCTTCTGCGTTTGCTGTCTTTTGTTCCCTCTTCCTCTCTAGCTTCAGTTTTCCGTTCTGTCACTGCTGCTCCCCCTGCAGCCTCTCATTTTGCACATTTGTCCTTAACTATTTGCCCTTTCAGTGTATAGTAAAAGCTTATTCTGAGTTAACTTGTATGTCAGCAATCCCTCTTTTGAAGGTGAATGTTTGCTAAGCAGACGGTTTAGCTCTCTAGAGGAGCAGGCAGGAGGGGACTGTCTGGCAATATCTTCAGTATGCACATGAACAGCTAAAAATGACCACAAGCTGGAAAATTACACAATTCACTTTTATGTCATGCTTGATTTAGTGACCCTCAGTGTATGAGAGAGAGAATAAGTGTCTGGGGGGGAACTAATGGAGGAATAGAATTAGAATGATGGTAGTAACAGGGATAGCTGTGGGGCTGTCTCCAATTGCATGCACTTTGGGGAATCCAGTGAATTTTGTTTTTGGTACCAGTTCCAAGGAGCTGTATTTTATTGAGACTAATAATAGAAGGAAAATTGTCTTCAGGCATGTTCAATGTACAGTCACTATATCAATCTCTGATAATTCTGTCTCCTAGCTGAGAAGAGCCCTAACCCCAGTCTGTTGCGACTATGTGGCTCCTTAGCCCAGTTGGCCTGTGTGGAGCCTGTACGCCTTCAGGCCTGGTTAACCAGGATGACCATGTCACCACCCAAAGATTCAGATCAACTGGATGTTGTTCAAGAGAACAGGCAGCTGCTGCAGCTTCTGACAACATATATTGTTCGGGAAAACAGGTAGAGAACAATCTTATGTGACTTACATTATATACTGCTGATAAAATATATATTCCGAAGACACTTTCTAGTCTATTAAATACTGCTGATCTCTCATGCTGTAAGGCCATTGTCTCTGTTATTCTCTAGTGTGCTTTAATATAGTACTATTTGAAATGGGATTACGGTAACATGCCCTAGGGAACTTTTAGTATGTGCATGCAGGGCCCCAGCGAGCCAGTTAGTGTGTGACATGCTAATGCTTGCTAGAATTTATTTGTTTGGTGTGGACTAATATACTGCTTAGACAAGCCTTAGAAAAATTCAGCTTAACTTGGTGTAGATGGGTGATTTAATGCATCTCAAACTTTCTTCTTGTTGATTAGCCAAGTCGGAGAGGGCGTGTGCACTGTTCTGCTGAGTACCCTGATACCAATGGCAACGGAAATGTTGGCCAATGGAGATGGAACAGGCTTCCCTGAGCTCATGGTTGTGATGGCAACTCTGGCCAGTGCTGGGCAAGGTGCTGGACATCTCCAACTTCACAGCGCCGCAGTAGATTGGCTGGGCAGATGGTAAGAATGAGATCTGTGTGGGTAGTTGATTATCTTCATGTGTTGGACTTACTTCTTGGGAATTTCATAGTGGAGAGGAAGAGCATGTAGGCTGCTTTATAGTTGCCCCATAGTTAAGAATCCACCTGTTGGAATATGTGGTAGTAGGGATAATTGCTTTATGAAGACTTGTATTGGAACCTAAGAGGTCATTAGCTTTTCCTCTCAATGATTAGTGGCCACTGCCTTAATAACTTGTGTAATGCTTTTGTAAAACTAACAAACTAAATACTTGGCATCGTCATCAGTGAGGATTAAATTGATAACTTTTAAGAACTGCTGTCTATAACTGTTTTTTAACTTTCCTTTATCCTATAGCAAGAAATATCTGTCTCAAAAGAACGTTGTAGAAAAAATGAATGCTAATGTCATGCATGGAAAGGTAAGAAACACAGGCAGTTCTCAGTCCTGAGTGTTTGGTGTGAGCCCTGCTCTGCATCAGAAAGGTTATATCGGTGTAAGCGTGTCACTTAGGGATGTTTATTTTTTCCCTCCTGATACAGTTATGCTATCATAAGTCCTATTATGGACTTGGTTATATCAGTATAAAAGTGTCTCATACGAGTATAGCTTATTTTCCTTCCTGAATCGGAATAAGCTATACAAGTATAAACACTTTTATATTGGTATAACTGCATTCAAACTGAAGGGGGAGGACATTGTCACTTTAACTATAACTGTATAGTTAAAGTGGCAGAATTTTCTATTGTAGGCAAAATCTTAGTGTTTTTCTTTATTCAGGGAACAGGAATGGGTTACAATAATTAGTTACCATTAGTACATGTATTGTGTATTTGAATAAGACTTTTTGGTAGTTTGTAAAATCTAAATATTCACCAGGGGAATTCTTTAATCTTCCTTTTATACACGCTTTTGTTTATAGGGATATACTGTAGATTCAGGCCCAAATTTAAGCCTTACAATCTGCCCTTTTAGGACTATATATAATTATTGTTTTAATGTGTCCCTGAAACTGAAATTCAGACCTCTAAAGCAAATACTGCAAGCAGATAAAATCCATTTTATTTTCTGGGCATTTCACTAACACAGGCAAGGTGTTAAATTTGCTGTGATTTACTGGTAAACAGGAGATATCATCTACTCTCCCTTGCCCATTCTGTTCTTGTCATCTGGCATGAGGTTGAGACCTACTTGTATTTAGTAGTTTCAGTATCCTACCACTCACAAGAATTCCTAGTTCAGTATGCCTGCCCACAAATCAAAGCCAATTGGCCTTATCTCAGGCCTCCTAGCCTTGAGTGTCCTTTTTAAACTTTTTAGAGAAAATGTCCTGTCCCCATACTGTATCACTACCACAAATCACCTTGCAAATCCCAAACCAGTTATATGCTGTTGTAGAATGTGTAATACAAATCCTCTGTCATTGAAAATTGGAGATATTTTCATATTTGTGCTCATTTAAAAATAGATGCAGGAGGATTTTAAGTATTCCTTCTCTTTTTACATCGAACTTTTGCTTGCAGCATGTTACTATACTGGAGTGTACATGCCACATTGTCTCTTATCTGGCTGATGTCACTAATGCTCTGAGCCAGACCAGTGGCCAAGGACCGAGTCACCTTTCAGTTGATGGAGAGGAACGGGCTATTGAGGTGGATTCAGACTGGGTGGAAGAGCTGGCAGTGGAAGAGGAAGATTCTCAAGCTGAAGACTCAGTAAGTTCTCTGAGTGTGATGTTCATAACTAGTAGCTGAAAGCCCATGCTGTTGCATGGGTATGGCAGCAGGGCCAAGTAATCCATCATCTGCACTGTCTCCCTCATACAACCAATGAAATTGTTGCATGCAAATTAGCTGTAAAGTATGGGTTGTGATTGGTTGTTACCTCTGATACCACAATGGTCTAGGACTCATGGCATGACATAGATACATGTCTTACTGTAGCTGTATCCTGTATGAGTGAGTGTAATCTGTAAAATTCAAAATGGCTGAGATCTTAAAAATTAGCCAATGACAGAACATGAATCCCAGTGGCGATTGAACCTTGTGATATTCTTAACTAGAAGAGCCCTAAACCATACTTGTAGTTGTTTTCATTGCTTCACATTGGCTCAACAGTTATTCTAGGCTCCAGAATGACAATCCTGTGATCTTATTATGTAAATTAGTGGTGAGACTCTCAATAACCTTCTGTATGTATATGTACAGCTTCCAGATCAAATGTATACACTTTGTAAGTCAAAACACAATATTTTTCTAATTTCATGTTGGGCAAACTCAACCTGAGATCAAAAAGCCCACCTGTGTTCTGTCTCTTAAATCATTGTTAGTAATAAAGATTCTGCAATTAGAACTTAGCTGACAAATTTGTTGATGGTGCATGAGACAGAAGAGAATCCAGATCATTCTTGTGTAGATACATTAGCTTTTCAGTGTTGACAAAGGTAAAAACTTCTTCGTTGCTAAAGCAAGCAGAGATGAGCTGAAGACAGGGAGCAGAAATGTCGAGTAAGATATTGCTGGTCTTATATAGCTGGTTCTCTGACTGTTACATTAATACACAATTTAACTGGGGAAGGCTTATAGATGCCTCTTTAAGATTAAAGCTGTCCTCATCAGTTATTCACTCCTTTAAACTAAGGCCCCAATATCTTATTTTCATTATTGTGTAGTAATACTTAGATGTAAAGTGAAGCATTTTTGTTTGGTGCCTGCTGCTTCCTTTGGCTAGATGGTGCTAAAACTCACTGTTTTCAAATGTGCATTTAGCAGAGAATGGGTTTGCTTTGTATCGAGTGACTCCAGAGTAGGTAAATAAACATGTAATGCACTGATTAAATGATCTTCCTTCCTAAACAGGATGAAGATTCTCTCTGCAACAAACTGTGCACCTTCACCATCACACAGAAAGAATTCATGAACCAACACTGGTAAGAGCCTCTCAGTTCTTCCTGTACAGAATATCAGCCTGGTCTTTCTGGCCTTTCAGAATTGGGGGAAGGATGGTATGTTAAATCTTTGCGGGGTTATAATTTCTAACCTGTCTGGTTTCTTTTGTATAGGTACCACTGTCACACTTGTAAGATGGTTGATGGGGTTGGTGTTTGCACGGTTTGTGCTAAAGTTTGTCACAAGGACCATGAGATTTCTTACGCCAAATATGGTTCATTCTTCTGTGACTGTGGAGCGAAGGAAGATGGCAGTTGCCTGGTAAAGGATCTTCATGACTAAATTTAAACTGTCCTGCAACTATTACAGGTTGCCTAAGTTTGGCTTTGCAAAGTCTTACATTGCACAATAGTTATTCCATTATATCAATATATGGGAGCTCTAAGGAATCTACTTTAGAATAAGCTTCACCAGTCCGCCTTAATTTGCAGCTTTCTATTTAATGATTTCACCCCCTTCACCAAAAAGATCTATATTGGCAGATCTCTTAATACTAATTAAGACTTTAAACCTACATAACTGACTTGTGGTTTGTAGGTCATCTTCATGTTGCCCACTTACCAGATCTCTGCTCTTTTGATGTTTCCCACCAGCTGCCAACAATGTTACTTCCTGTTTAATAGAACATCTAAAAGGAAAGTAATATGCAGGGTATAGGTTATTGTTGTCTTATCTCTCTGAAAATGTACTCTGTGGAATCAATTTTGCTCCAATTGAAATCAGTGGGAGCTTTGTCATTGACTTAAATGGAAACTGGATTGGGCCCTGAATATTGCTTTGTCTTTCCCAGGCTTTGGTGAAAAGAACTCCTAGCAGTGGCATAAGCTCTACCATGAAGGAGTCTGCATTCCAGAGTGAGCCCAGAGTGCCTGAGAGTGTCATCCGTCATGCAAGCACCTCCCCTGCGGATAAATCCAAGGTCACCATCAATGATGGGAAGGGCCCCGATGAAGAGAAACCCAAGAAGAGCAGCCTGTGTAGAAATATTGAGGGCTGTCGAGAGGAATTGCAATCCCAGGTATTGTCCGGTTAAAATCTCATTAAACCATCAGGATATCTCTGTGTAGTGCTTCTTCAGGCTTATCTTCTCCTAGAATAAAGCTGTCTTTAAAGTAGCCAGTGCTTCTAACTTAGATATTTTTACCATTTTTAGTTAGTTTATGCCAGTACAGTATTAGACAATGCAGGGAATATGTCCTATGTTGAGAATTAACACTGGATTTTTGTGTCTAATGCCAGTAAGAAACAGTCTGGTTTGGTACAGAGTGGTTGTGGAGTGGGCTGTACTGGTGGTTAGACAAGTTACTTGATTCTCAGTTGTTTGTTAGGATAACAGTGCCATAGCTGCTTTTCAAAGACTTACCTTGGCTGTGAAATGCTGCTGCTATGTGGGAGTTTAATGATTATGTCTTGTGCTTTACTTGCCATATCTGTTTCTTGTAGGCCAACTTCTCTTTTGCTCCTCTGGTGTTGGATATGCTGAGCTTCCTAATGGATGCCATTCAGATCAACTTCCAGCAAGCTTCAGCCATGGGCAGCAGCAGCCGAGCGCAGCAGGCTCTGAATGAGCTGCACACTTTGGACAAGACAGTGGAAATGACAGATCAGCTGATGGTATGATTATCAGCTGGTTTGCTAGTTCAAATGCTTGCTTGATTGGGCTGAGGGGAGGGATCACTTTTGCCTCAGTTTTTAGTAAGGGTAATGAGCAGCTTGAGGGTGGTGGGAGGGTGGCACTGAAGGACACTGAAGTAGAAATTACCACAACCAAGGTGGAAGTCAAACTCAGTCAACTTAACAGGACCAAATTGCAAGGCCTGGTTATTCTCCATCTAAGAATATTTTAAGGAATTGGCATATGAAATTGCCAACCCAATAGCAAGGATTTGTAATGAATCTGTAACATGGGGGTTGTAACTTGTGACTGGAGAATTGAAAATATAATGCCTATATTTAAGAAAGGTGCCAGGGGGGGAAGTGATCTAGGAAACTGCAGGCCTGTTAGTTTGACTTCAGTTGTATGCAAGGTCTTAGAACAATTTTTTAAAGAGAGTAGTTAAGGGCATAAAGGTAAATGGTAATAGGGATAAAATACAGCATGGTTGTACAAAAGGTAGACTGTGCCAGACCATCCTCATCTCTTTATTTTAGAGGATAACTGATTTTCTAGACAAAGGAAATGCAGTAGATCTAGTCTACCTGGCTTTCAGTAAAGCATTTGATACAGTTCCATGTGAGAAACTGTTAGTTAAAATGGAAAAGATGGGGGTTAATAGGAGTATAGAAAGGTGCATATGGAACTAGTTAAAGGGGAGGCTACGAGTTATTCTGAAAGGTGAACTGTCAAGCTGGAGGGAGGCTATTAGTGGAGTAACCTCAGGGATTGATCTTGGGACTGATTTTATTTAGCATTTTCATTTGTGATCTTGGCATAAAAGTGGAAGTGTACTGATGAAATTTTCAGATGAAACAAAGTTGGGCGGTATTGCCAAAACAGAGGAAGACCGGAATATCATATAAGCCAGGGGTGGGGAACGTCCGGCCCGCGGGCCTTATAAGGCCTGTGAAATCATTTTGTCTGGCCCTGGCGGCGGGGGGGAATTCGGCGGTAATTCGGCTGCGGTGCAGTTTCACAGTGGCGGGGTTCTGTGGGGGGGCAGTGCCCGCCGCCGAAACCCTGCCGCCGTTCGCCCCTTTTCGGAGTGAAGTTCTTAGAATAGCCTTCCAAGGGGTGTAGTGGGGGTGAAAAACCTAACTTGTTTCAAGACTGAGCTTGATAAGTTTTTATGGAGGGGATGGTACAAGATTGCCTGGGATAACACATGGCCCATCCACAACTGCTATTAGCAAATATCTCCAACAGCCGGAGATGGGACGTTAGAGGGGGAGGGCTCTAAGTTACTGTAGAAAATTCTTTCCCAGGTGTATGGCTGGTGGTTCTTGTCCACAGGCTCATGGTTTAACTGATCGCCATATATGGGGTTATGAAGAAATTTTCCCCAGGTCAGGTTGACCGAGAACTGGAGGTTTTTTCACCTTTCTTGGCAGCATGGGGCACAGTACACTTGCCGGTTTGAATTAGAGTAAATGGTGAATTCTCTATAACTTGAAGTACTTAAATCAAGATCTGAGAACTTCAGTAACTCAGCCAAAGGTTAGCGGCCTACTACAGGAGTGAGCGGGTGAGGTTCTGTGGGTTAGGATGTGCAGGAGGTCAGACTAGGTGATCATGATGGTTCTTTCTGGCCTTAGTTTCCTTCAGACTCATAGAATTTATTTCAGTTGTTAAATCTCGGCTATTTGTCTCTATTTCTGTTTTCTTTGTGCTCCATAATGGCTCAGGTCCCAACTCTTGGCTCTCAAGAAGGTGCTTTTGAGAATGTCCGAATGAACTACAGTGGCGACCAGGGCCAAACAATCCGACAGCTGATCAGTGCTCACGTGCTGAGGCGGGTGGCAATGTGTGTGCTGTCCTCCCCACATGGGCGCCGCCAGCATCTAGCTGTGAGCCATGAGAAGGGCAAGGTGAGTCCTGAGAAGGGGATGTGCTTCAATGGTGCAACAACCTAAAATGTATTCTAAAGTAAGATGAAATATTCCATAGTGATTAAAGAATCAAGCAGGCATCCTACAGTCAGACTCGAGTACTCTGTAAACAACTAGACATTTTTCAAAAACCTCCGAGTGATTGTTGTTTTAATTTTTCATATTTTAGGAAACAAAAATCTTGCTTCTTGCTGCAGAGATATTGAGACAGTACATTGATGGAGTCAGTTGAGAAGCTAGATACTAAGAATTTCTTTTTATGATGCCAACATTAGAAAATTGACTTCACTTCATTATTTTGTAGATTACAGTGTTACAACTCTCAGCATTGCTTAAACAAGCAGACTCTAGCAAAAGGAAATTAACCCTTACCCGCCTTGCATCTGCGCCAGTTCCCTTTACTGTACTGAGCCTAACTGGAAATCCCTGCAAGGAGGACTATCTAGCTGTGTGTGGGCTGAAGGTAAGGGTCTGACAAGCAAGAGATTTTTTACCTCTGGAAATGTGACCCCAAACCAAACTATGCTCCTCTCTTGCAAGGAGACTGGTTGTAGAGTTGTGATTGGCTATCAAATATCTGGAGTCATTGCGTATGTCACTAATTCTAGTTCTTGAATTACTTGGTACTAGTTTTAGCTGCAGCTTCATTTACTACATCAGTCCTATTTATTATTTTAAACCATTCATGATAATGACCAAATAAAACACTTCCTCATATGACACTTAGGCTGACAGTCCTTTGTGCTACAGAAACCAAAAAGAGTATCCACATAAATAGAACTTCACTGAAATGAATGTGCTTAATCTTAATCTGCAGTCATTTCTAGTACTGAGCAATGGGTGCTCATTTCGTATTTTCTCAGACCTGTGTACAGTTTCCACAGTTAAAGAAATACACTACCTAAGACTCCACTAGTCTCAAATATTTGAACAAACCGCAGAAGAGGCACAGTTCTCTTGCAAATCATTCATCCTAAAAACAGGGACTCTTCATTTCTTCCTATGCGAATCCATTATTGGGGTTTGGGGCTAGGGAAACGCCAATGGCAGGAATGATGGCCCTTCACTTTGTGTTCGCAGAAATATTTTGATCTTTTTCTAGTACTTGATATCTTTTTTTTTTTTTTTCTTTTCTTGTCCCAGGACTGCCACGTGCTAACATTCAGCAGCTCTGGATCAGTTTCTGATCACTTGGTACTCCACCCCCAACTAGCAACGGGAAACTTCATCATTAAGGCTGTGTGGCTGCCAGGTTCTCAGACAGAACTTGCTATTGTGACTGCCGACTTCGTGAAGGTATGGTCACAAGCTTTGGTGATCTCTGACTGATATGGTGCTGTGCATTGCCTTTCGTATCACGTGGAACTCCTGTGGGGTTCTGGCAGTTTCCAGAGTCACCAATGCATGTCAGAGTAACACAGTGCTCTTAATTAAGTAGAAAAATTTGAGTCTTAGGGAGGGCATTACTGTTATCTCTAGTTTTCTAATATGTATTTCTATTCACCACTGTTAGGAACATGCTGTTCACAGAAACATAAAAATAAAGGCCCATATTTTTGGGTGCCCAGCTTGAGACACTAAAGATTTGACTTCCCCCTGCTCCCTCCAGAGATACTGAACACTTGCAGCTCCCTTTGATTTCAGTTATGGGGTGTTGGCACTTTTCAAAATCTGGCCTTGATTGTCTACAGTTGGGCACTAAAAAGTGATGGTCACTTTTGAAGACGGGGGCCAGCCTTTTCCCCTCTTTCTAAACTGACAAAAACAGAAGAAAGAGGTCATTTATGGATCTCAGATGGATATCTTTATCTCCATATTAGGGCACCTTAATAATCTGTCCCCAGGTATCTGCACAATTGTAGGAATAATTTCAGCCTGTTATGCTCCATTAGGAAGAGCTGGTCCACAGGTTCACAGCTAATGCCCTCCCCTGTCCTCCCACAGATCTATGACCTTTCCGTAGATGCTTTGAGCCCAACGTTCTATTTCCTTTTGCCAAGCTCCAAGATCAGGGATGTCACATTTCTGTTCAATGAAGAGGGGAAGAACATCATAGTCATCATGTCCTCTGCTGGGTACATCTATACTCAGCTTATGGAGGAGGCAAGCAGTGCCCAGCATGGACCATTCTATGTTACCAATGTGCTTGAAGTCAACCACGAAGACTTAAAGGTAATGGTGGCTTTCCCATCTAAATCTGGGTGCAGTGGCTTTTTCTCTCTCTCTGCTTCTGACAGTAAGAAGCAGCAGTTTCCTTTTCTTTTCCTGATCTAGATCAATGAGGTTGCCCTTCTTTCTGCAGAGAGATTCTGACTTTGACACCACTTGGAGGGTAGTAGTTGGGGGGAAGGGAGGAGGTTGAAATTAAACCATTGACCCACTCCTCTAGAAAACGGCATGTTTTCCACGGTTGGATCTGGAGTTATGCCTTGTTGAATTTCAAAGCTGGAAGATGGTTTCGGAGCAACGTTGCTGTCAGTACGAGGCACTGCTAATGATGCAGTAGCTAGAATGGATGGGATTATCTGCCCTTGCAGGGTCTGCAGAGACAGGAGTGTTTGTTTGTTCGGTGTTGACTCTATTGTGGGCCTGGTGTGCACAGCACAGGCTGGCTAGCTTAAAATCTTTCCAGCTTCCATTTAACTCTGCTGCTTCCCCAGCCCTCTCTGAAATGGGGAAATAGATGAACAAAAAGCACCTTTGGGAGCTGGAGATCAGGAGGGGGACCCATGGGGGATTGGCAAGCAACATTTTCTCACACAGGTGCTGTCTTGAGTACCACCTGCAGCCTGTGGGTGTGCAGTCTCAGGATTTTCTTCAAAAGCCCTTGGAGTATCTCGTGGTGTGCCGCGTGGTAGTACTGTCGTTGAAGTCTAAAAGACCTTTGCTGTGTTCTGTGGTATTTGGAAGGGCAGGTGTTGAAATATTGTACTTGTGCAGGGATTTAAAAACCTGACCTCCTTAGAGCACTGTATTTGTGTTTAAATGCCGATGCTTTCCCTTGTCCTTGCAGGACAGTAATGGCCAGGTGGCAGGAGGCGGTGTGTCTGTGTATTACTCCCATGTCCTTCAGATGCTTTTCTTCAGTTACTGTCAAGGCAAATCCTTTGCAGCCACAATTAGCAGAGCTACTCTGGAGGTGCAGCGGCTTTTCCCGATCAACATAAAGAGGTGGGACTGAGGGGGTGGCCCCTCCGATTTCTGTTTCTTATTAACTGCGCCGACTGTTCCAGCTCCCACTGCCCAAGGCTTGATGTAGAGAACCTTCCTGCAGTTGATTACATCTTACCATTTTATATGTCACCTCCTGTTTCTACTCTCTCTGCTTGTAGAACAATGTGACTGAAACCAATCCCAGCTGCTTTTGCAGTGGGGCATGTTTAACTTGCTCGCTAGGATTTCACAGCACAGAGGTGCCTTCAGAGCAATCTTGCTGTCTGAGTGCAGAGCTGCTAATGGTGCAGCAACTGGAACTGACGGGATTATCCACCCTCGCAGAGGCTGCAGAGCAGGAAGCCTTTGTTTCCATTTGGCACCAGCACTGCAGTGGACCCTGAGCATTGTGCATATTAAATCTTCTTTTCAGGCTCCCCTGAGAGAAATCAGTCTCTTATGCAATAAAAATGGCAAGAAGAAAGCTCTTCTAATCATCTGTTTTGACAATCAGGGCTGGGCATTCAGGCCACAGTTTCTCACTAGCTTAGCCGGAAGCAGATATCTTGCATTCTGTTTCCATGAATATCAGGTCCCCCCTCACTCCAATCAAACCTGGCCTGGTCATTTTGCACAGAGGCTTTCACCTATTTGAGAGGCAGATCTAGGTGGGGTTGATGTTCCTGAGGAACATTTTCCTGTGTTTGTCTGTTTCCTCTGTGTCCATCACATGGGCCACAATGGAGCATGGAGCATTGTGTCCACTAACACAGATGCTTTGCTCTGAGACCAGGGCTGTTGTATTCTGTTAACTAGGATGTGCTGACAAGTAATGTGGTATTTTGCTATTACTCTTCTGCCATCTGGTAAGAGAGTTCTCTAGTATAAGATTAAAAAATAGTTTAAAACTGTTTTAAGAGTAGTTTTTCGTGTCACTAGAATTTTATATCCCAAAAGAAAGGGGAAGAATGTTAAAAACAGGACTGGGTGTCAGGATTTCTTGGTTCTGTGTTCTCTACTGACTCAGCTGTGCAACTTTTTGCACTTCAGTTTCTCCATCTGTAAAATGGGGATGATAATATTGGCTTACCTCCCAGGCATGTTCTGAGGGGTTGTTTAAATAACTGAATACTTTGAGTTCCTCAGATGGTGATGTTACTTGTCTTGCTAGCTAAAATAGGAATTTTATTTACTTAGCTTGACTCCCCTTGCAGCTGCTTCTTAAGATCATTTGAGCCTGGCCTTTCTCTCTTGCAGTTCAAATGGTGGGAGCAAGACCTCCCCTGCACTGTGCCAATGGTCTGAGGTTATGAACCATCCTGGGTTGGTGTGCTGTGTTCAGCAGACCACAGGTGTTCCTCTGGTAGTCATGGTGAAGCCAGATACCTTCCTCATCCAGGAGATTAAAACGTTGCCAGCTAAAGCCAAGGTGAGTACTCCCTGCATTTTGGCATTTCAGATTCACTTTCCTGTGTCTCTATTGCTTCTGCTTCTTCCACTATTCCTCTATTGCTGCTGCTTCTTCCTTGCAATGATGTCTTACAGTAAAGTCGTCCTGGTAATAGCCACTAACACTGCACTTGAAAGTAGTGTTTTAATACACAGACTGACTTTCCCCAAACCCACCCGTGTTTTTAAAGTGTTTTCAACCTCCGTTCACTCTTCCTTCTCTCTGCAAAGCCATTGACTCTCTTGCTCTATTGTAGCCTCTGCTGTGGGCTTATGACACTTATGCAACAAGTTTGTTCCTTGAGGCAACAGCAGTCTGGGCTTTTCATTTGCTGTTGTGTGATTTCTTTCAGATCCAGGACATGGTGGCCATCCGTCATACGGCCTGCAACGAGCAGCAGAGGACCACGATGATCCTTCTGTGTGAGGACGGCAGCCTGAGAATTTACATGGCAAATGTGGAGAATACTTCCTATTGGCTCCAGCCCTCCCTCCAGCCTAGCAGCGTCATCAGCATCATGAAACCAGTTCGCAAACGCAAGGCAGCTGCTATCAGTAAGGCTGCTTTCCTTTTATATCATTACTAAGTCACCAGCAAAGAAATGAATGATGGGATAAATATATGGTCTGTTGTCTTCTCCCCAGAAATAGGATCCCTCACAATCCAGATGAAGTCCCAAGCAACTCCGTTAAAATCTTCCATTTGACTTCCCACCATGACTTCCCATCCATTGTGTCACACAACTTTTCAAATGTTCTTGCCCATAATTCAAAGTAGGACAGATCTCTGCATAAAGATGACAGCCATTGGGGGACTGGATGGCTGAGAGAATTATCAATGGGATAATGGAACCTTTCATTTCTAAGTTGCTGGTTTGAATCTAGACTGGGTTGATATTGAGCATAATTCATTAGACTCAAAACACCATGTATTGGTGATGTCTTGTGATGTGGATGTGTTTCCACTAAGTCACTGCTACAGCTGGCCACTTCGTTGGCTTCTCATGCAGACTGGATTACCCCTTCTTTGCTAGAGGGCATCATTGAAGCATGCTGGTGGGATAATATGGGAAAGTGCATTCTGCCACTGCCTATTGTGTACCTGTTCTGTAAAGAGAATTTCAGTCTTCAGGACTCACCAGTTCAGAGCCTTTTGCCAGTGCTAGATTCATATTTAAAAAAAAAAAAAATCCCTAGTATCAAATGTTAACCTGTTATGCAAGAGCCACTACAGAAAATAGCATAGCATCAGGTGGGCCCTTAGGCGTTTGCCTCTGGCAATCACCTTCTTACTCATAATCACCAGGACTGAGTGTTGTGGGGTTAGCATGGGATGATTTTAATCTTTCAGCGCTAATCTCATTTGTATGAGCCACAATTAGTCCCTTTCCTAATTGAGAATGGTATATGTATATGATAAATGTATAAATAATTAGAAAGCCGGAGCATTCCCAAGAAATGTGCAGTCAGTCTGCAGTTGGAGCACACTAGCTTTACCTTTCAGTGTGTCTTTTTTTAGCCATTGGTATCCTCTCTTTCAGCGACTCGCACCTCCAGTCAGGTGAACTTCCCCATTGACTTCTTTGAACATAACCAGCAGCTCACAGATGTGGAGTTTGGAGGCAATGATCTCCTGCAGGTTTATAATGCCCAGCAGATAAAGCACCGGCTCAACTCCACTGGCATGTATGTGGCCAACACCAAGGTAAATAAGACGCTTTGGGAGCTCCCTGAGGCATTTGCATAATTCTGTTATAAGGCTGCTGTGCTCTTCCTCGGATCATGAGCAATTGATTTATAACAAGTGCATGTTCCCATCCAAATGACTGTCTGTCAATCCTGGAGACTACTGCATTAACCAACCCCATCAGCGACTGTAGGATGTATACAAATTTTGGTTGGTCACCCAATCCTAGTCCTCTGAAGAGCCATCTTGGCATGAAAGCTCCAGCCAGTTGCTTGCCACCAGGAGCTTTAGCTCTGTATCTCAACTCTACCAGTCTTTCACTGGGTTTTTTTTCCCCTTTTTTTCTTTCCTTGACTGCTATTTTTCTCTCTGGCTCCATTTTTCTTTCCAGCAACGGAGCAGACCACTTCCCAAATAAGTAATCCTTTGAGCCCCATTTATCTGCTGCTTCACCCAGTCCTTCCCAGCACATCCCCAGGATTGCTGCTAAGGTTAGTTAGTGTAAGAGGACAACTCCCAGGAAACATTCTATCCTGGTGTAAAATGGCCACCAGCGTAGCAGTGAAATGTTGCACAGGCCTTTCCATTCCAGGTACTTGTGGTTAGTAATGCCCATCTTCAGCTTTCCCTTCCTGAGTAATGACTGTCTCCTGCAGCCTGGTGGCTTTGCCATTGAAGTCACTAACAACAACAGCACAATGGTGATGACAGGCATGAGGATCCAGATTGGCACACAGGCAATTGAGCGAGCTCCCTCCTACCTGGAGATCTTTGGCCGCACCATGCAGTTGAACATGACCAGGGCTCGTTGGTTTGACTTTCCCTTCACACGAGAGGAAGCCCTGCAGGCTGACAAAAAATTAACCATCTTCAGTAAGTCTTTGGTCTTGGTTGCATGGTTTAATCGCTTGTAAGCTAGATGTGGGTGTCTGGGGGCTGTTGCACTTTGGCTGCTAGCTGGCAGAGGGTCCACCAGGTATCAGTTTGACATGGACATAGTCACGGTTTTAATAACTGTGCACCTCTGCAGAATAGCTGTTTATAGTGGGTCCAGCACCTCATTGCAGAGGTCACATGAGTACCACTAGTTGAGTTACAAGGATTCTGTGCTGAAGTAACAGAGGGGAAGACATTAGAAAATAAGGCAAAGCTATGTTTCAGAATGTATGAATGCTGGGTAAATTGAGTGTAAACCCTCTCTGCTTGCTTGCTTGTTGGTATCAGAGCGGAGCAATCTCACTTCTGTGAACCTGCAAAATCTCTCTTGCTCATTGCAGTTGGGGCCTCTGTGGATCCTGCTGGAGTCACAATGATGGATGCTGTCAAAATTTATGGCAAGACCAAAGAACAGTTTGGCTGGCCTGATGAGCCACCAGAGGATTTCCCATCTGCCTCAGTGAGCAACGTTTGTCCCCCAAACCTCAATCAAGGAAATGGTACTGGAGACATGGAGTCTGCTACTCCTGCTGCCGCCAGTGGGACTGTCCTGGAGAGGTATCTCTCTGTTTTTGTCTGTTTGTTTGCTTTTGGAAGGTACTAGTTATGCTGGTGCTCTGGATGCACTTGCGTGGTGTTCTTAGCTGGGGGCTTTTATACTTGTAGTGTAGTGTTCCTCATTTTCATATAACATGACAGTGCAGTCATGCTACCACAGAGTCAATCTGCATCTCTTCCAAAATGGTTCCCCGCTGATCTCCCTTGTGGAGTTGTGGATGGAACGCCATGTGTTCTCCTTCACGTTACCAGTTGAGTTTGTCTGCAGCAACCTCAGCCAGTCACATATGACTTCTGCCTTCTTCCCACCTTTTCTTATTTAAATCTGGGATCTTTTTACAGCCACCAAAGACCATAAGTTAGAGGTTATTTGAACATAAGCTCACTTCTGTGGAGCTGTTTCTTCATTCCTCTTTTTCAGTTTCTGTGTGACCTTGCCCTACATATATTCTCCTCTCTTCTTTGTATCAACCACTTGTGTGGCAACATCCTTGTAAGCCAGGGGTTCCCAGACTTTTCAGTCTTGTAGCCCAACTATTATAATCCTAGTTATTGCATGAAAACCTTTCCTGGAACTTGTACAATGTCCAAGTGCAGGACATACCATGCAGGGGAGTTGGGGTGTATTTGGTAGAGGACAGAGAACTTCTGTTGGTTTCTTTTCTTTTCTTCTACACTTCATTGTCTATCCCTACCTCAAGATCTTACAGTCCATGCAGCGGAGACTATAGGGAGCTAGTGGAGACAGAAGGAGAGAAAGTAAAATAAAGAAAGGAAGATCTGATGACTCAGTTCAGAGAGAAACTAGTATGGCTTAAAAACTAGCCAAATTCATTGCTGGTGTAACTTGACTGACTTCACTGGAGATGCACAAAGGTTAACTGGCTCTTTGGAGGAAATTTTCAGACAGTAGGCACTTAAGTCCCATTGAATGTCACCTTTGAAAATGTACCCCATTATATTTTAGCTAGTCAGTACTACTTTTTCTTTAGGTTAGGTCTTTCTTTTCTCTTCTCTGCTGCCCTGTCTCCCCAAGGCATCTCCCTCTGTAGGGAGACTTTTTGAGCAGTGGGGCTGTTTTTATAAAACCCAGAGCTAGACTGATCAAATAAAGTGGATGCAAGAAAAATACTTTATGCACTACAAAATGCCCAGCTGCCTGGTGACCCCAAAAGGCTGTGGACCCTTTGTTGGGAACCTCTGATATAGGCAAGAGGCAGTTTCCTGTGGAGAAGTTTGGTGTTTAGATTCTATATCCTTAACCTGTCCTTCAGTGGTGCTTTTTACCAATGTGCTTGGCTTCTCTGTGTTAGATGGCCTGGATCTCCTTTAACTTGTTTTGCTGTTAAGGAGGTGTATGCTGCCCAAATAGAAGGAGCCATGCTTGGAATTATGTATATATCGCTCTCCCAGCTTCCTGACTCCCCATTTAATTTGCCTATTGCTTAGAATGTGTTCTAGGTAGTTTTCTGTGAGCTTCACACATTTTTTTTTCTTTTTCTTTGCTCCCCAAAAGTTCTGAAACTGAGTCCCTAACCACCCTGGACCGGTTAGTATGCCATCCTTTTCTCTGCACGAATGAGTGTGTGTCAGAGACAGAACACATGATGTGGCTTTTGTTGACTGTTTTTTTAAGTGACATTTGCTTCTTTACATTCTGGTCATTGCATGGCAGAAGATTTAGCAAAATGTAAAGATGTGGTGGATTGAGAATTTCTGCTGCATACAGTATAATTGTTGCCTGTTTGACACACTTCTGCTCACTTTGTCCCTCCTTGTGCCTCTTTTCTCCCCTTCCGTTTCCCCACTGGTTTTGTGGGTCTGTGAGGGGAAATCTGTTAAGCTGTTTAACTGTCAGATAAGTGACCAGAGAACTTGCCCAGTCCTTACATTGTTTCTTCTACCCAGTTTTTAATCTTATGTTCTGTTCTCTCTCCTTGTTCTTAATGCTCTATCCTCTTCCCTTTCCCCTCCTGATCTGTGTAGCTTTGCCCCTTTTACTCTGTTCTATGTTGTTCTCTCCTGCTGTGTTGCACTGCTCCTTTCGATGTGTCAACTGAGCATTTCAGGCAGTTTCATTGCAATGCATAGAGTAGTGCAGCAAGGGAGAATTGGCACAAGACTGCAAATCCTGAATAAGACTTTCCCTGTGGGCGAGCATTTCACTAACATGCCTTGCCTGGAGTCAAAAGTGACCTACTGAAGGCTCTTGGATTTGGGTCTCTCTTGTTACTCACATTTTGGACATAGTTAGGTGCTCAAAGGTCAGTTAATTTTACTGCTGGAGCGTTTGGGATGAAACTCTAAATTAGAGTGTCTTCTGTGAAAATAGCAAGCGAGTAGAATCTTGCTCCCTTGGAAAAAGCATAACTGACTTTTCTCATATGTCATACCAACCCTTGATCTGCAGTCATATGTACGTCTGTGGGCCATGGTGAATTGGTACTGTCAAGACAATCCAAGTTATCCCTGCCGCAGGCCGCATAAGGAAGTGTTTTATCCTCTTTGGTAGAGAAAAGCCCCTGTCTTTCAGTGGTGGATTATTAAAGCAGTCCTAAGTTTGTCTGTGAGCGTGAGCCAGGTTTAACTCTGGTCTGTAACACAATGAAATGATATGCATGGTGCCTGTGGCAGGTTTTATCATGCTTTGATTTTGTACTTGGCATTCGTTAGCTGTTTCTGAGCTACTCATGACTGTAGCCTGCATAAAGCAAAGTGCTAAAGAGAGAGAAGGGTTGCTGTACTCAAGCCTGCTTTCCTTTCTCCCTTCAGGCTAGTAGTGAGTTCTTTAGAAGCACTGGAAAGCTGCTTTGCTGTAGGACCAGTCAACGAGAAGGCAAGTAACTTTCTGAATACATCTTGAGCTTTAAAAGATGGGGGAGGAGGAGTGAGATCAGCAGCAGCTCCTGCAGCCCTAGGGGTCTGATACCAGAAGAGAGCTGCATCCGTTTTGCTCACAGCAGTGATCTGAAGGTTGAGTTAGCGAAAAGCATTTGAAACTAGTTTTGAATGACAATTGGCATTTGCGTTTATTGCTTCTCGGGCTTTTGAGCTGCGGAGTGGCCTGGTTTGTGAATATAGCAGGGGTGGGAGCCCAGCAAACTGAAGAGGAACTATCTTGTGTATAATCCTGAAACACTGTCTAAATACTAAATAATAAAGGTAGCCTCATATCAAAGCAATATTGAATCGAGGAGGAAATTTCCATCCGGGGGGGGGGGATGGTAATGCAAAATGGATGAAGCAAGAGGGGTGAGAGGTCAGACTTGCGTGCCCATAGCGCTTTGGTAAGTTTACTGGAGGCTTTTTGTCTGTCCCTGGGAACAGGAAAAGAGCAAGGCTGCAGCTCAGGAACTGGCTACCATGTTACTATCAATGCCAGCTCCCTCCAGCGTCCAGCAGCAGACCAAGAGTCTCCTGGCCAGCCTGCACACCAGCCGCTCAGCATACCATAACCACAAGGTAAGCTGTTTGAGGTTTTTCCAAGCCTGCTGTAACTGTCTGGTGGCATGGCTGATGTACGAGTTGTGCCCAAAGAGCACGTGTTCCAGGCAACATGTGCCTACTGGCTGGCTGCTTTCAGCTTCTGCTACCTGCCTGCCTGCTGTTTCTTTCTTTCCATCAGCAAGCTTTGTATTCATGACACTTTGAAGATTTGGGTGTGAATTCATATTTTAAATAAAGTTACCCATGTGTTTCCCCCACACTAATTGTATCTTGGGACATGCTGAAACTAGTCTGCGAATAATATCCGATAGGTCTGATGTCTGGTTTGAATCAAGTACTATAGAAAGATATTAGGTAAATCATGGTGAGACCTGAAAAATCTAGTCATACCATAAATATGTAGACTAGTACCAGCTGTAAATGGATACTCTGTTAAGCCAGATAGAGAAATGAAAATCCATTCTCCAAGTAGAATTTGTTTGTTGCTGAGTGACTTCTGCTGCTGACACACATGACCGTGATGGTGGTGAAGAGTTAACAGTGAATTCTCTTTTTAGTGAATGCTAAATTGGCCCGTCTACTCCATCCCACACTGGCTCTTCAGGCCTGTGCTACTGCTGTTCTCTTGTTTCTCTTTGTCTTTAATGATCCTTGCATTGCAGGATCAGGCCTTGCTGAGTAAAGCCATCCAGTACTTGAGCTTCTCCAGCAAAGAAGGGAAGGACCTAGACCCTGAAGTGTTTCAGAGGTTGGTGATCACTGCCCGATCCATCGCTATTATGAGGCCAAACAACCTGGTCCATTTCACGGAGTCGAAGTTGCCACAGATGGAAACAGGTGGATGAACCATTGAATTTCTATTTGTCTTTATTAAACTTTCCCTTTGGATAGTTGTGTATATTTTGTGTGTTTAACTGCGTTGTGTAAGGGGTGACAGCTGCCATATACATTTTATCCTCAGTCTTTCATGAGTGACCAAAGAGACTTCAGCTCACTGAGATGTGAAGGCTTGTTGTTGTGTAGTCCCTCTCTTCTCTCCCAGACTTCTGGGTCTACTGCCACCTGTTCTGTATGGAAGTTGAGTAGTCATTAAGTTGGTATCTAATTCAGAAACATGCCATCAAGTGGTGCTGGTGGCTAGTGTCCTAGACTAGATGCAGCACAAAGGTTTTAAAGGGGGTCAGTCGAGACAGACAAAAGCCCACTATTACTGCTCTGGGGAGGCAAAAGTCCATCCATTCTCCACTTCTCCCCAGCCCCTAGCAGGTGCTGGGATTGTTGAAGATGGGAGAGGTCAGGCTTCAAATGGGGTCCCCTTAACAAAAAATTGTAAAAGTCAAGTAGAAGTGGTGGGGACAGGTCTATGAGGATAACACTAATTAAACATGTGGTAGCTCTCCTCACCAAGGCATTGGATGCCTTTCAGCAGTAGTCAATGTCAAATAAACTCAGTGGTGCCTTGCTTGTTCACAAACCCTCTCCCCTGCCCTGCCACTAGCCGTGGCAAGCTTAAACCTCAGCTCTCACATGAGAGATGTCCAGAAGATCTTGTATCCCCTAACAGATAGTTGGGGGCTGGGGAGGCAGGGAAGAGACAATTTCTCAGATAATTGGGTCTCAAGCTATTTAGAGCATTATAGGTCAGTATCGAAAAAGGTAGGCACCATTTCAACCTCAGGAAGTGAGTTCCAGATTTAAAATAACTCTTCACTTCCTTCCTCTCCCCCTCCCCATTGCATACAACAGTGGTCAGATTGGTGTAATTTTCCAAACTTTTTGTGACCAGAATCCTGCCTTGTGAGTTTGCATGGTTCTGATGGTTACCTTTCTCTTGTCACAGAGGGAGGTGAAGAAGGACAGGAAGCACAGAAACACACTGAGGGAGATGGGTGTAGTTTTATCACCCAGCTGGTCAACCATTTCTGGAAGCTACATGCATCAAAACCCAAAAATGCCTTCCTGGCTCCTGCCTGCTTACCAGGTATGTTAAGGCTGAATCTTGTCATTTGCCAAAGTGGCGCTCGTGTGTTTTTGAAGCAGCCCCTCTGAAGTGAAGCTTGTAAAGGGAAAAAGTAGTTTATTTGCTTGCATGTTTCCCTGTTAAGTGATATGAATAAATGCTGATCTAATGATTTTATGTGTTGTACAAATACAAAAAACATGAGAAGTGATGGCTTATATACCTCACTACAAGGATGGAAGTTTTTGGTGGCGTTGGAATGTTTTCTAAGTAATGATTTTTTATACTATTAGGGAACTTGTCTGTATAAATGGCTTTTGGTCTTTGTTTTGTTATTTTTTATAATGCCAACTGAGTGCTGGTCTGTTTACAGACAGGTATAAACAAAAGGCCTTTCCTGAAGAGCTTAGTCTAAATAGTAATTCACAATCCTGCACTCTTTTTCTTACTTAGGTCTGACACATGTAGAAGCCACAGTCAATGCTCTGGTGGACATTATCCATGGATACTGCACATGTGAACTGGATTGTATCAATACTGCATCCAAGATCTACATGCAGATGTTACTCTGTCCTGTACGTAATCTTGCTGTAATTATATGCTGGTTTCTCCTGTACCATTGACAGTGTGAGGAGAGTCTAATACAGGCTGGGTGGTAGAAGAAGGCTAGTGTGTGTGGTGGAGGCTGTATGGTGTATTAGACTCATAGACTCTGAGGTCAGAAGGGACCATTATGATCATCTAGTCTGACCTCCTGCACAACGCAGGCCACAGAACCTCACCCATCCACTCCTGTAATAGACCCCTGACCTATGACTAAGTTATTGAAGTCCTCAAATCGTGATTTAAAGACTTTAAGGTACAGAGAATCCACTAGCAAGTGAGCCATGCCCCATGCTGCAAAGGAAGGCGAAAAACCCCCAGAGCCTTTGCTAATATGCCCTGGGGAAAAATTCCTTCCCTTTCCCAAATATGACGATGAGTTAAACCCTGAGTATGTGGGCAAGACTCACCAGACACCCAAGAAAGAATTCTCTGTAATAACTCAGAACCCACCCTATATAACATCCCATCACAGGCCATTGGCATATCCACCACCAGTAGTCAAAGATCAGTCAATTGCCAAACCAGGCTGTCCCATCATACCATCCCCTCCATAAATTTTATATAGTTTATACCCATGTACTCTGGCAACTTCTACAGTCTGAAATACTGGAGATTCTGTGGCAGTCTGATACATTGTAAAATGGAGGTTCTTATTGAACTAAATGTGACATGAATAATGCAATCAGTGCAGTTAACCCTAGCTTTATTTAATTTAATATTAAATTCAATTTGTTTTATTTTGACGTTGAGTTCATTTTATTGAACACACGACTGACTTTATGGAAACTGGCAGGAAGGAAGCTGAAGACTTTGGCAGCTTGGGCTTTTGGTTCCTAGAAAGGTGTGAGAGCAGGTTTAAGCACACTAGCTGTTTGGCTATGATTAGCAGTGAAACAGATAAGTGTTGACATTTTAATTGTTACTATTATATGTCATAACCAACACACCGTTGAAGAGAGTGGGACAGGTCAAACCACTGAGCTATTGTTTCACGCTCTCTGCAAATGCAGACAGTACTGAGTCACTTTTATACTCCTTTCATGTTCTTAAGATCATCTTCACAACCCTAAGGGCTAGAAGCTTTTTTTTTTTTAATATATATATATATAAATTAAGCTATTAGTTGGGGTACATGATTTGTGATTAAACTCTAACACTGAAAGCATGAATTACTCAGGGCACTTTTTATAGTATGTCGTAAATCAACCTGTGAATTCTCAGTTTTCTAAAAGCATCCATCAGCTAGAGCCTTCTCTGATATCCAGCAGTTTTGTCCTTTGCATAATATGGGAGGGGTGTTTAGGGCTGGAGAGGCTGACGACATCTGTTAGAGATTTGATATCGGTTCAGTATGCCAATATGTAAAGTTAGTCACACCTCACGTTCCCTGTGATGAAAGCTAGACGTTGTAAGCTCAAAGTTGACAGAAAAAAGTACATAATATGTGCATTGGCGGAAAGAATCATGTTTGATCTGATGCTCAAACTGCAAAACCGACTGCTGAGGAAATGTGCTCATATCCTGGATGAGTGGCCAGGAGGTAGACATATTGTGAAAACACCTATGCATTTACAACAAGGAATAGTGAAAATAGGTCTCCTGTGCTATTGGCATCAATTGTTCCAGAGACTGGTATTATAAAGGGGTAGAAAGTAATGGTAAAGGATAGAGGTTGTAGTGAGGGAGAGAGTAAATACTGTATGCTTGCCATGTGGTGGCATGAGGAGGGATAGGTGATACCTCATAGTTGCCTTTGAGAGCAGTGATAAGTGTTACAAGGGGGAGGCAAGGGCTGTGCTATATGTTTGCATGATGACTAATAGAGACTCAGATGCATATTTCTTAGGTGGACTCATAAGGACTGTTAATATACAGTAAAAGCATGAGAAGGCTAATGACCAACCTGTTTACATTGTAGGATCCTGCAGTGAGCTTTTCCTGTAAACAAGCTTTAATCCGAGTGCTGAGGCCGAGGAACAAACGGAGACATGTGACGCTGCCATCTTCTCCTCGCAGCAACACCCCTATGGGTATGCAGAGCTCCTGCCTCTCGGCTTTTGACTAATCTGAACCACCTTATGCACAATAGTTCATATAAGATCATGTGATGTGAGCTCATCCTTAGCAAGGGGAAAAACCAGTCCTTTAAAAAACAGTCCAGAAACCTGACTTCTCAGATTGACATTTTACGCAGCATAACAGGTTCCATGTGTAATTTATAGTTCTACACTATTTATCCAATCTAGGCTGCAAAAGCACGTAGGCTGTATCAACATCTTTGTACTTTCATGGATTTAAAAGTTGGCCATACATTTTTGGTCCGTGCTGAAATTAGCACATGAGGTCTCTATTCAAGAGAGAGAGATTTTTAGAATTTAATTGCTGGTGGAACTTGCCATAGTAGAGACAAAATATATGATGTATGGCTAAACAGAGGACAGTGCAGTTTTCTTTCCCACCATTGTACCTCTGCCCTGTTTTGAATTAGCCACATCTATGTAAAGAGCGCTCATTATCTACCCATCGAATCCTTGGTATGTCTGTTGAGACTTATAATGGCGCCAACCGAGACAACCAACTTATTTCATGGAGGCCAAGTAACAGTGATGAGAACATTTAGTCACTTCCAACTTGGATGGATTTGAATTTGGGAAGTAGAGTTTTTTGCACTATAAGCGCTTTCCCCTATTCTCCCTCTGTTCGTCCTCTGCATCCCTGAAAATGAATCCTTGCATTTTCTCCCCTTGAGGCTTCAGGTCATTTGCCTCTCCCTACAACCGAGGATAACTAAACAGAAGTCTCTGTGGAGTCCCCTCAGTGCTACTGCTTACTCTAGAGGGTGTACTGCTTAGAAGCACTCAGGTGCTGTGCATTCTATGTCAGTTACAGTCATCCCAGTCTTTGCCAGCGAGCAGAGCAAGAGAGTGGGAAAATACCCTTGGTCTCCCACAAAGCTGTGCAGAACTCTGCCATTATGGACAGCACTAGTGTGTTGGTCAGCACTGCCATCTTCTCCACACATTAGTGTGTAGAAAAAGGGATGAGGAAAGGGTGTGTTTGTGAATGGTATTTTTGTGGCCCAGGAGATAAGGACGATGATGACGACGATGATGCAGAAGACAAAATGCAGAGCTCTGGGATAGCAAATGGCGAGCATATTCGACAAGAGAGCCAGGAGCAAAGCGAGGTGGATCACGGGGACTTTGAGATGGTGGTGAGCCCAGAGTTCTTCTATTTGGAGCCTTTATTTTAAAAAATACTTAGGGTTAGTTTAATTGTGGTAGTTCAACCCTAAGCACTCCATTGGGGGGGCGGGGGAGAGGGTGATCTGGTAGAAGCTCTCACTGTGTTCTTTCTTCTTAGTCTGAGTCAATGGTGCTGGAAACTTCTGAAAATGTGAATAATGGCAACCCTTCTCCGCTGGAGGCTCTCCTGGCTGGAGCAGAGGGATTCCCACCTATGCTGGACATTCCTCCAGACGCAGATGACGAAACAATGGTGGAGCTAGCCATTGCCCTGAGTCTGCAACAAGACCAGCAAGGCAAGATGTGCATGTTTTTTGAGACATGTCAAAATCCTACTTTCAAAGGGCCCTAGGGATTTAGAAACCAATCTTGCATTGAAGTTCCTATTTGAAATGGACACTTATTTCCCTTGGGCCCTTTTGGGAAAATCTCAGCCTACCTGGCTTGTCTGAGGTTGCATAAGAAGTTTGAGGCAAAGTTGGAATTGAACCAAGATCTCCTGACTCCAGTCCAGTGCTTTAAAAACAAGATCATCCTTCCACTCCCAAATAACAAATAACCATTTGGTGGGGTGGACTGGAACTGGAGTAGATCAGACCCATTAAATCATGAGAGGCAATACTGCTCTTAAGGGATGGGGCAAATGTTGGTTATGTGTGTGTTTAACTTTCTTTAATATACGTTTCAATCATTGCCAAGTTATCACAAAGAGACTTTGTGGAGGAAGATTTCTCTGAGGGATTTGACTGAGTGGTGGGTTGCCAAATGGCATAGGAGAAGAGGCAAACTGCACCAAGTATAAGAGCTGGCATGTGACAAAATACTAAAATGATTGGGAACAGTTGGCTGAGGGGCTTGTGCCAAGCAAAGCAAGCAGGATGGAATCGGGGCATGTGGGGATAGATATAAGCCAGCTTGAGGTTTGTCCATTGTGTGTTACCTTGAAGGTATTCAAAACGGAAGGCTTAGTCATACTGAAAGCTTGTCTATACAGTGCCTTAGTCTGCACCACTTGGCATGTAAATTCTAATGAGTACCAGTGTGGCATGCTCTAGCTGGCCCGTGTGGACTCTGCTGTTCCCTAGTGATTTGATGCTATTTCAAAACAATACTACATTAACGTGCACTTTCTGTGCACACCAGCAGTTAGTGCATGCCACATCTCAACTGGTGTAGACTTAAGGCATTGTGTAGACAAAGTTCAGGGATTTATTGAGAGTCAGTATTGTGTGTTCATCTCTCACAGGGAGCAGCAGCAGTGCACTTGGACTACAGAGCCTGGGACTGTCTGGCCAAGCCCCCAGCTCTTCATCCCTTGATGCTGGAACTCTCTCTGATACCACAGCATCAGGTAACTGTTCACAATAAGAAATTAAACTCTCCTAGGGCATCTTGAACCTAATAGCTATACGGCCTGCACTGCTGTACTTCCTGCAGCACATTTACTCACTTGGAATACAATTTTGACAAGCAGAACTTACCTTTGCAGTCACCATTACTGAAGTTCAGGAGGAAACTTTTCCAGCAGCCTGCTTCCAAGTTTGCACAGCTAAAATGTAGATTGCCACTGAAACCCAAGAGATCAATTAGATTCAATTAGTACTCTGCTTTAGAGCTCTTGTGAATAGTTCACTTCTGTAAGGGCACTTCTGCTCAGTTTGGATACTTACACTTGAAAGGTATAATGGCAGGTCTGATATAGCACATTAGCAGTTCAAATTATTAGGCTTTCCAGAGTTTTTTTAAAATTAGAAAGGTGTAAGGATAATAAACACAGTATATTTCTTTAACCCTGTTTGGTCTGTGTCATACCACAGGGCAACCCTTTCAAACACCTGTTCTCCATTGTTTGTGAACAAAAACTCGTGCACACAGTTTTTTGAGCTCTACCACTTGTACTAACAGATGGTAGTTGATACCATTCACTAAATGTGCAGAAAATCCTCATCTGGGCATGTGGATATTGGATTTAAAGCAATGCTCTCAGAGGTATGATTGTGCAGTGATGGAGGCCCGTCTGTGGTCCCTTTGGATAATTTTGCCCATGGTTTCTAACCTAAGAAGCAGAGCAGAATTTGATTCTAAACTCAAGTATTGAGAGCACTACTATGATAGCTGGTTTCAGGGGCTTTTGATAGTATTATATGGCCTTCCTCTGAAGGAATTTAATCTGATCATAATTTTAGCAAGAGATTCTTCATATGGAAGAGCTGCTGAAGTAACTTTCATTTAATAAGCAACCTAATGTAACTCTTCTCAGTAGCTGATAAGCCCTTGAATTGGTGGAGATGTTTTCTTTTCTGTAGCTAGACTCCTAGACTGCTCATGATACCTGTCTAGTTAGAGCTGTCCAGCAGACCAAGAAGGAAGTGAGGGACATTTCAATATCCTCTTTATTGGTTACTGAACATAGACATAGAAACTGAAGAGGAATCACTCTTGACTTTTCTCTAGAGTATGCTCTTTTAGAGTTGTATAAAGACAGTGTTTTTACTTGTAACAGCTCTCGTTACTTTCTTAGCTCCAGCATCTGATGATGAAGGCAGCACCGCGGCAACAGACGGCTCTACTCTTCGGACTTCACCAGCTGACCATGGCGGCAGCGTGGGCTCTGAGAGCGGTGGCAGTGCGGTGGATTCAGTGGCTGGCGAGCACAGTGGTAATGACAGTGACTTGTTTGGACAGAGCCTGCATGTTTTGGGCACTATTTAGATGACTGCTCCATGGGTGTTTTATAATGATCTATGCGAGGGACAAGAATATTTCTTGACAGAAAAGAGCAATTCTTAGTGCATGGCATGCGTATGTGAACTATCTTAGTGTTTATCTCAAAGTGCTTTACAAACTACATATGCAGGATTCACTTCACGAGTTTCCTGTATTGACTCCATTTAATTTAAGCTCTCAGTTTGGGTGAAACCTATATAATAAAGGTGGGGCTTTCACACACAGTTGCTATGTGGTGTTAAATAGTTTCTATGTTTGCCTTTGAAGAGACCCACAGACACTATTCTCCCTGCCTGAATCCATAGAACAGCGATCCTAAATGGTCGTTCAGCTCTGCAGTTTGCTATGAGGCATAGTGGAGATCATGTTCAGTTGCATCCATGTCATCTTTCCTTCTTCAGTGTCTGGCCGCAGTAGCGCGTATGGTGACACTACAGCTGAGGGCCATCCAGCTGGGCCAGGCAGTGTCAGCTCAAGCACTGGTGCCATCAGCACCACTACGGGGCAGCAGGAAGGGGATGGTTCAGAAGGAGAAGGCGAAGGGGAAGCTGAAGGAGATGTCCACAGCAGCAATAGGTATGGAGCTTTATTTTCCCTTTAAGAGAGAGCAGAGGGGACCCACCCTCGTGCCACTGATATTACTTTTTTATCAAGGGGGGAGGAGGGGAAATGGACCTAGGAGATACTATAAATCCATAGAAAATAATGAACATCTGTGATGTATGTCAGAGGCCAGAAGTCTATCTCGCTGGTCTCCAACAATTATTTTGCATAGAACAAGCCATTGCTTGCATCCATGCATCTTTGATTCTAACATGTCACTTGTGTGTCCCATGAGACTTTGACTGAGGAATTATACTTACAGGGATGAACAATCTCTGAGTGTTAGACTAATACATCTAGTGAGCCACTCATTAAAACTTAATCTTGGTAACATCTGACAGTCAGTGGGGAAATATGATGTAGATTGCCCAGAATAGGTTGCTAATTTGGTCACCTCAGACTTGTAAGGAGGTGAATTTTTGCGAACACATCAGGGTGTCCCATTTGTAATGCTTTTGGGTTTCACTTTTATTGCAGGATTTCTGAAACTTAATTGCTTCATGCCTAATTATTGATTTCTGACTTTCTAGACTGCACATGGTCCGTTTGATGCTGTTGGAGAGGCTGTTGCAGACCTTGCCCCAGCTGCGTAATGTTGGGGGAGTCCGTGCCATTCCTTATATGCAGGTAGCTTACTGAGGGAAAGATCAAGAGACCCTATCGTTTGGTGGTTAACAAATACCTAACTATTTTTTCAACAAAATTCTATGTATGCATTTTCCACCTTCCTCACCCCACCAACCAAATCACATTACAACACCTTTCTAGTTAGGTATTTAGACTATTCTGTATGCTGTTTGGTCTCACAGGCAGTGTTCTGTCTCCTGAGTTTCTGCTAGATTAATACTCTACAGATTGTTGCTCTCCTTTAGCATTCCTTTTCTCTTACCAGTATAGCTAAAACCCCCTTGAATATCCTTAGCCACTTATCAGCCTGAGGTCTTTGCTGACCTACCAAATGTTGTTGTTAATCAGATGTGATGATGGTATAAACATGATTCATGGAAGAGAGAATATTTGAATCTGAGATTCCTCTGTGGGGTTTTCTGTGGAGATAGTCCATCTCTCTCATAATAATAGAGCCTGACTTTTACTGCCCCTCCACTTTCTGTGTTTCCAGGTTATTCTGATGCTCACAACAGACCTAGATGGAGATGATGAGAAGGACAAGGGTGCTCTAGATAACCTTCTGTCCCAACTCATTGCAGAACTGTGCATGGATAAAAAGGTATGGTGGTGTGGGCAAAGCATTGCAGCTTGCTAGAGTTTATGGATCGGGTCTCTTCCCATTAAGGTGGATTTGAGGTAGACTAATTGTCAAAGAAGCAATGGGTTTGTTTTAAATAGACTTGTTCAGATATTTTATTTCACTTGCTTTACTTTGTGAGGTGGAGAATGGTATTGGAGTATAACTCCCTTCTGGTCGGTCTGATATCATTAAGTCAGTATGAAATGTAGTTACAGATTGTTACCCTTTTTCTCAAACTCTTAGAACTGGCTTTGTCAGTGATACGGAACATCCAATTTTATTCAGTATAACTGTATTCTTAGGGATCTGTACTGCCATCAGCACCAGAGGGATTTACAGTGTTAACATCCGTTGTTGTCAGGGCGTCATTTATAAACAGGTTCCCGGGATCATAGAGTTGGAACGTAGCTGTGCAACTGTGTAAAGTGACTGATTTCTCGCCCTGCAGGATGTGTCGAAGAAGAATGAGCGTTCTGCCCTGAATGAAGTGCACTTGGTGGTAATGAGGCTGCTTAGTGTGTTCATGTCCAGGACCAAGTCAGGATCCAAATCTTCCATTTGTGAGGTACAGTCTGGCACGTTTAACCTTTCTTTGCAAGTGGGCTATGACTAATCCAGTCCTTCACCAGATAAAGGGTGGCTAGGGGATACTCTCTGGATTGATATTCCGGAATGAAAGGTGACTGGAAGTGCTTTGGAGTAACCTTGTGGGGAATCTACATTGCTGCCACAACTTAGCTAACACTGAAAAAGATCCCTGCTGAAGTTAAGGAGGGGAAACCAGCATGACAGTGAGACTGGATAAGCTTGTTCCTGTGGCATTTGCTGAGTTAGATTTCGTTGTTGATTTGGAGTAAAGGCAGCCGACAAAGGTATTTCTTAAAATGGCGTAACAAAGTTTACTTAAACTACCTTGGAACTGAAAGAGTTAAAGGGGATTTGTAATGTGATTATTGGAAAGCAATATGCTGCTGTGTCAATGTAAAAGTCGCTAAGAGGATTCCTTAGATATTTGTTGCTAAAAGGTATAGTAATAAAGCATAAAAACAGTATGTGTGGTAGGAAGGAGATTAATAAAAAAGCATAGAGGTTAAAAATTTAGTCTGAACTGCATCAAATTTTAATGAGCTTATGAGCTGTGGGGTTTGTTTGGATTTACAGGGCTGCTTTAATAGTTTTATTTACAGTAGCTTTTTCTCTAGCCTTTGTTATTCACTTGAGCTTCCTACAGAAATCAAAGCAGAATGCAGGTGGAGTAATACCTGGGTGGGGCAGAGCCTCTGAGCAGCATCTGCAGCAGTGACTCTTCAGTGGAGCTCACCCCCAGCTGGCCAAATCCCAGATAAACAAAAAGAAATCCCAATTGAAGAAAACACAAACAAAAAACAACCTAGTCTTCTAATCCACAGCTCAGTGGCCTCTGGCACATGTGTCGAGGGGAGATTAGACTTAGGAGGAGATTGTATTTGTTTTTCTTTACTAAGCGCTTGTTCAAAAGAGTCTCTACAAATATTTCAGTTGATTTTTTTAAAATAAAATCTCAAACCCTAAACAAGAAAGTTGCCTGTAAAGTTTCAGCAAAATCTGCCCTCCTTACCCCTAATGTCTGAAAATGCCTATTTGTGCTAGTGACTTTGTCCACTTTACTGAAACTGCCAGCTCTCAGGAGTGATCATCCTCTCTCTCTTCCCCCCCTCCCCTTTTTAGTCCTCTTCCCTCATTTCCAGCGCCACTGCTGCTGCATTGCTGAGCTCTGGAGCAATTGATTACTGTCTGCATGTTCTGAAGTCTCTGCTGGAATACTGGAAAAGCCAGCAGAATGATGAGGAGCCCATAGCCACCAGCCAGCTGCTGAAACCCCACACTACCTCTTCTCCACCTGACATGGGCCCCTTCTTTCTCCGGCAATACGTGAAGGTGAGTTCTGCCCTATGCCATTATTGTAACCTGTATAAAAACCCAACCATAGGCACATAGCTCTTCCTTGCCAAACTGCTGTACATTTGCATCTAGCATCTGCCGTGCTGTTGTCTGTCTCCAGCCATTTAAAATTTGCCCTTCTGAGTTCTAGAGACCTTCCTGACATCTAGCACTGTTTGATGTTCTCTGACACCAGAGCCATGTTTTTGTTGCACTCCTGCACCATGCAAATCTTTGGAGTTGCTGTCCTTGTTTCTTGTTTAAATGTTAATCTTCATGAAGGGACGCTACTCTGTGGGGTGACTTCTTTTGCTTGGCTGGCAAAGATCCACAAACCACTGCTGTTTACTATGGCAAGGATGCCTTGCAGTTGTTGGTACAATTGCAGTCATGATTTACAAGCTAAATCCTAGGCTTGTTCAACCACCATGGTATCTTTGTCAACTTCCATTGGTGTCAAGACTTTGATTTATGCAGAGGGTGCAGTACAATGGAAGTCTAATTAAATGATAGAATGCTTTCTAGTTAGAAAGATAGAATGTTAAAATTCTTAAGAGCAGGGAGATGTGTTGCACCATAACCACTGCATTTTATTACACTAACCGCAGGGGCTTGCCTGTTTTGTGTTCATCTGCCAGTCAAGAGTTTTCATTCTAGCTGTGAAGGTGCAATTGAGAATAGATGGAACTAGCAATAAGGATCATTCTGATTTATAGAAAAAAAAGCAATTTTCGCCCCCGCAATGTACCATGCTTGGAAGCTGGCAGTGTACAGTGCTCATGCTCCATCTCCTTAGCTAACCCACTGAGTTCCTTCACTTCAGGGTCATGCTGCAGATGTTTTTGAGGCCTATACTCAGCTTCTGACAGAGATGGTCCTACGGTTACCTTATCAAATCAAGAAAATTGCTGACACAAACTCCCGGATCCCACCACCCATCTTCGATCATTCTTGGTTCTACTTCCTGTCTGAGGTAGGTGAAGGACTTGTGGCACTCCTAGAAGTGGAATATGGGATTTACGGGTGATAAGGAAAGGAAGTAAATAATGGTATGCTTCCTGGGAGAGCCCTAATTTTAGTGTGGCTGATCTGAGATCCTTCTCCTGCTCCCCAGGTAAGAGAGCTAATGCCTTAATAGTGTGCATGTCTGTATCAAACAGGCATCTTTGGGAGAGCATGCTCCAATCCAAGATAGTGTTGCCATTGCTATCCATAATTCAGCACTGTTTGCTGGTCTAGAGTCAAGCACCTTCTGCGAGATTGTGGGCTAGTGTGAAGATGTGTTGCTAGTACTTCACTGGTGTTCTTTAGAAGAAATTATGGGTTTGGGGGTTTTTGTGCATTTTTTTTCAACTGGCAGCTAAGTGTGGGTTTCCCCCCACACATACACACATACCTATTTCCCCAGGCAGCAGCATGGCCTCCTACATCTGTCATAACCTAAAGTGCAGCTGTTAATTCAGGGCAAGGATTCCTTCAGTAGGGCTTATTCAGCCTTTAACCTGAGCTCATAGGTAGCTTGGATAACTATGCAATGGAATGACCCCGCAGGATATCATTTCATAACCACTAGCTTCAGTACTATACAGCATTGCTGTGCAATTTCTCTTCTGCCTGAGATTTGTTACGTTGATGGTCCGAGTACCTTCAAACTGAGAAGCTACTGAATGCATTTCCATTTCCTCTTTACCTGTGAAAATAATAGTTCATGTTACCTTGACCCACCCTGAGATCTTGACTGCTGTGATGGCATAGGTTAACTACTACTGTTTTCACAGCATTCATGTTGAATTCTTTATGCTTTGTCTAGTACCTGATGATCCAGCAGACTCCGTTTGTACGTCGCCAAGTCCGCAAACTCTTGCTCTTCATCTGTGGATCAAAGGAAAAGTACCGCCAGCTCCGAGATCTACACACTTTGGATTCTCATGTTCGTGGTATCAAAAAGCTTCTGGAAGAACAAGGGATTTATCTTCGGGCAAGTGTGGTCACTGCAAGTTCAGGCTCTGCCCTACAGTATGATACGCTGATCAGTCTGGTAAGGAGAATTGTGTTTCAGTGGATAGATGTATGTGTATATAGTGAGAGAGGCATGCTGCACTTAAAAAAGGTAACAGTAGAAGAGTTGACTTGCTGCTTAATCCCATGCTACTCTGTATTTCAGATGGAACACTTGAAGGCTTGTGCAGAGATCGCCACACAGCGAACAGTGAACTGGCAGAAATTCTGCATCAAAGATGACTGTGAGTTGTCTCCCTGACCATATTTTGAGAACAGAGGGAGTTAGTAGTATGCTTAGGTTTGATCCAGTTTTTCTCAGCTCTTTGCTGGAAGAATTTCTGTTTTGACATTCAGTGCAGGGGAACTGGAAGTGGTAGAGAAGAGCATGGAGTTGCCCGGGATTTGTTTTTAACAATAATTATTAGTGTTCAATGGTAGCTTCTGTTCTGTGGCTTTGGAATGTAAAAAGAAATGAAGTAGACGGTGTGCTCTAGTTGATGGAGCACTGTACTGGGAAGCGAGGGACCTGTTCTATTCCTGGCATTGCCACTGACCAGCTCTGTGATCTAGGGCAAATCTCCCTTTTATCCTAACTCTGTGTATCCAGACAAATCCTATTCCCCTTGCTCTAATCAGGCAAATGGAATTTTGCCGTCTTTCAGAATAACCTTTTGTGGTGCTCTTAACTTACTTTATTCAGACTTAAACGTTTTCCTCTCCTTCCTCCACAGCTGTTCTCTATTTTCTCCTACAAGTCAGTTTCCTTGTAGATGAGGGAGTGTCACCCGTTCTTCTGCAGCTGCTGTCTTGTGCTTTGTGTGGCAGTAAAGTGCTGTCTGTAGCTTCATCCTCTGGATCATCTAGCACCTCTTCTACATCAGCTCCAGCAGCATCAGGCACTGGGCAGCCAGCAACCCAGAGCAAATCCTCCACCAAAAAGAGCAAGAAAGAAGAAAAGGAAAAAGAACGAGAAGGTGTGCTGCATGTTGTTAGCCTATTTGTAACATTATTCTCTTCTGCAGGGCTTCTGGGAGTAGAAATACATTTCTCCCCAGCTTTTGAGACATGCATGGCTCTTGGCAAGAGCCCCAAGTGTGCAGAGCAGAAGAAACACTTGTGGGATACACGGCCGGTTTTGTTGTAGTTTGCATGTTTATTGGAATGGATGCAGGCTTTTTTTAAAATGGTGCTGAGGAGCGCTTAGGCCCTTCATAGGCCCTTAATAAATTGGCTGGGTCTGTAATTGTAATGGGGATCATAATATCTAACATCTGTGCTAGCATCACAATTCCTACCGTGCAAGCTCCCTTGCTGGCACTGGTGAGAGTTGAAACAGCTGCTGGGGCTGCACACTCAACCCCTAAGTAGCAGCTCCTGTGGATCTGCACTCAAACTTTCTACCTCTGTCCCCACTCAAGGTCTGTGTATGATTTGGGGGTCCCCACTTAGTGCCTACCCCTCACCTTCTGGCTTGTGTGCATGGGAAAGTATGTTTAAAATTTCCTGTAACTGTTGAATCCACAGCTCCAACTCCCCCAACTCTCCACAATGTAACACTCGCATCACATTATTACCTCCCGCTCCACAGGCTCCCTAGTGGTAGGGAAAGTTCTTGGGAGATCCATTCTGGCAGCAGGGAGAGCTGCTGGTATGGATCTTCCTGAGAGCATAGTACATTTCTAAAACTCCCTGGCAAGTCTTTCAGACATTCACTGCTTTCATTAGTCACAGATGCTAGCTTCCATTTTTTGGAATAAAAGATGGAGGGCACACTCATTCAGAACTAGTCCCAACCCGCAAACTTGTTTACTGTTCATGAACACATGCAGTTCACACAGTTGGCAGTGGGGGGTGTCTCCACCTCTCCTGCCATTCCATCTATGAAACAGATACAGCTGCCCTACCTGTGATACATTCAATCCATCTGGTTTCCTGTGCTTTTATGACTTGTGCCATTTGATGTTCTTCAGGTGAGAGCTCTGGCAGCCAAGAAGACCAGCTGTGCACAGCCCTGGTGAACCAGCTGAATAAGTTTGCTGATAAGGAAACCCTTATTCAGTTCCTGCGCTGCTTCTTGCTGGAGTCCAACTCTTCCTCTGTGCGATGGCAGGCACACTGCCTGGCGCTGCACATCTACAGGTGAGTGCTAAAGGGCCTATTCAAAGCCCCGGTTTTTCTCATAGATGGATCCATTGTAGCAAATAAAATTCAGTGGTGAATTACAGTGCACCAACTTCTCAATCAGTGGTTTCTAGCACTTATTTGAGTTCTGTCAGTATGTTCAACGCTATGCAAGTCACAAAATAAACTCTGTCCAAAGGAGTTTACAGACTGAGGTTATGTCTTCGTTGACGGCGGCAAATTCGCCGCCGTCAGATCAACTTCTCTGGATTGACTGAGAGGTCAGTGAAGACCCGCTCAGTCAATCCAGAAATCGACATATTAAGACCACCTTCGCAGCACTACACCGCTTGAGTCGATGGGAACACGGTTCTCGTCGGTGCAGTGAAGATGGTGCGCAGAACAGAAGCAGAGAAGTCGACGGGAGTTACGCAAGTATTTTGCGTAGCTTGCGTAACTCCGGTCGACTGCCGCCGAATCTCCGAGGTAAGTGAAGACAAGCCCTAAGATGGGCAGATGACAAAGCGTTTATTTGTCTGAAGTCTTGGTGCTCAGTTGCCCATTCAGCAGGTGTTTTGAGGCCTTCAGGCTGATATCACCATCTTGAGTACCCGTTACACCATTTTTGCAGTTCACTGCACTTGAGGCTCATTCGCTGATACAGATTTTGGTCATAACCCAAAGGGAACGCTCTGTCTCTACTGTGTGGAGTCTGAGCTGTCTGTTTCATTCTGTACAACTTGGAATTCGTGAGAGAAGTGAGGTGCAGACTAACATTGTTATCAAGTGATGTACATGGTCATTTATGCATAGGGCGAAATTCATTGGGCTGAACTCCTTCAGCTTCCTCTATGGCTGGTTGTCATAGGACCATTTAGCAGGATGCTAGACTTCGTTCATTGGAGAGAAGAGGCGTGAACAACATAGGTGATTTGTTGTGTATCAAACTTCATACTTTGCAGAAGCCTAGACCAATTGCGGTATATTTCCCGCCTGGGTAAATTCTATGAGAGCTGGGTACGAAAGTGCTATATAATCTCCACAGACTGATTTGATTTGTAATCTGTCCATCAGGAACTCTAACAAGTCTCAGCAAGAGCTGCTATTAGATCTCATGTGGTCAATATGGCCAGAACTCCCAGCCTATGGACGAAAAGCTGCCCAGTTTGTGGATCTCCTGGGATACTTCTCTCTGAAAACACAACAGACCGAGAAAAAGGTATGGCATCACTCTGGAACAGCTGGAGTAAGGGCCTCTCTTCCACTCCTTTTATTTTCCTAAATGTGTGTCCCTTCTCATGGGTAACTTCCGTGATCGAACTGGTCATATTTTCTTGCAACATTTTTTGATGGAAAACTTGTGTTGAAATTTTCATCTAAACATTTTAATTTTCCAAAAAAATGTTTTTTTCTTAAAACATTGTTTCTCAATAAAACCCCTAAAACTTTGAAGAGATATTTTGACCAAAAAAAACTTCCCCAAAAAACCTTTGTTTTCATAATTTTTCACAAAAGTCATTTCCCAGCCAGCTCTAATGTATAGGTATCGATCTGCTTCAACCCTCAGAAGTTCTTTATAGTCATTAGTATTGAACTAAAAGAAGAGCAAATGGTATGGTTTCTCAAGGGCCCATGGTATTGTGGGATTCACTGATAATTGTGCATTTATATGCACAAGAGGTGAGAGCATTCCAGAGAGTTGGCACTAATCTCATTTGTCAGCCAAGGCTTGCATCATCGCTGCAGTAAAGGTCTAATTTTAGTATCAATGAAAGTCTGCTTCTTGTGGATATAGAATAGACCATGCATCCTCTGGGGACCTAAAAGGTCATAGGGAAGGAAGCTGTCTCTTTTTGTGCTGTTGTAATTGCAAACTTGCTTTAAATTGGAAGGTGCAGAAAAGATTGTTACTTGCCTGAGTCACTTGTTTAACCAACTATCTGAAGTTGGTCCAATAAAAGATATTACCTCACTCATCTTGTCTCACTTGTTTAACTGTATTTCAGTTGAAGGAATATTCCCAAAAGGCTGTTGAAATCCTCCGGACCCAAAACCACATCCTTACCAACCATCCTAATTCCAACATTTACAAGTGAGTTCTTCCTGTCTTTCCTCCACTACATTACAAGAACATTTCAGCTGGACTCCACAAGGGAATGTAAACTTTTTTCGTTAAAATAGCAATGGGGATAGATCCTCAGCTTGTTGCAGCTGGTCTTAAGGAAACAGTCAAACTAAACCTGTTCTGCTTGTCTGATTGACTTGTGTTTTAAAGCAGAGTGAACACCAAAGTACAGATATTTTAAATGTTTTCTCTATGCAGCACGCTATCTGGCCTGGTGGAATTTGATGGCTATTACCTGGAGAGTGATCCTTGTCTTGTCTGCAACAATCCAGAAGTGCCGTTTTGTGTAAGTGATCAGCGCTGTTTGTCTGCTCTTCAGACTGTAGAGATCCCAGCCTTTGCAGCAGTCTAACTTGCAGTGTTTCTCCATTCACTGGGGTCCAGTTGTGTTGGCTGAGGATTTTAATAGCACCTTTGTTTCTCTTCCCAGTACATCAAACTGTCCTCCATCAAGGTGGATACACGGTACACCACTACCCAGCAGGTGGTGAAACTGATTGGCAGTCATACCATCAGCAAAGTGACAGTGAAAATAGGAGATCTGAAAAGGACCAAAATGGTCCGGACTATCAACCTCTATTACAACAACAGGACAGTGCAGGCCATAGTGGAGCTGAAAAACAAGTATGTACTTCTCAGGTTTGGCAGTGGTGTCAGGATTTTTTTCTTGGCCAAAAGCACCAAAGAGACAATCCAGATTCTAGGTTTTCAAAACCTAGCGTTTGGTTTGTGCCTGCACAATTTGTGTGCACAGATACAACTTCAGCAAATAACCCACCTGTTTTTTGAAGATCAGTATTAAAGCTGCTGACTCCTCATGGAAGCTTGTACTTAAAATGTCTCCATGCCTCCAAAGACATGAAAGCCCCTTACCAGCATTTTAGTCATTAGTAGAGCTAAAGATAGAACCCAAATCACCTGACTCCCATACTCTGTTTTAACCACTAGAAAATGCTCCTTGTTAACATGTTAGTCTAGCCCATTTCTGCTTATATACTTATTTTCTCCTTCCTTCTTGAAACCTTCTCACCAGAATCAGATCTTTTTGGCTTAAGAGTTAGTCTATTCCTGCTGCTTATTTGAATTTCTAATCCTCAGTGACATCACAAATGGCTGCCTAGGAGAGGATTATGATGTCACAAAGAGAGGATTCTAACTTCAGGTTGGGAATAAGAAGTAGGAGCAGATGAGATCTTTAGAAATATCCTGTTTTCATGCTGATGTCTTTACTAAAAAGGAGGTGAAAATCCCTAGAAAAAATGTCTGTAGAATTAGTTTTTTTCCATGAGGCATCAACAGCTCTTTAATCCTAAACAGTCTCTTGCTATGAAGAGGATAATAGCTTAAAGTGTATTTCTGACTACATATTATGTCAATATAGAAGCTAAAGAAATGAATCCTAGAACTGCTCTCCCTTCATCCCATTTAAAATAGATTTTTGGTTGAGACTGTTGTGTTTGGCTTCAGTGTGTGTGGGTGGGAGGTTACTGTTCTGTTAAATGAATGTTTCTTCCTCTCCTTCTCAGGCCTGCTCGTTGGCACAAAGCCAAAAAGGTACAGCTGACCCCAGGCCAGACAGAGGTAAAGATTGACTTGCCGCTGCCCATTGTGGCTTCAAACTTGATGATTGAATTTGCAGATTTCTACGAAAATTACCAGGCCTCCACAGAAACCCTGCAATGCCCTCGGTGCAGCGCATCTGTCCCAGCCAACCCTGGGGTGTGTGGGAACTGTGGCGAGAACGTATACCAGTGCCACAAGTGCAGGTGGGTCTATATTCCTCCAGCCAGTCAGTAATTTGTAGGGCCTTTAGCGCTGTTTACCATGTCAGATGCTCAGTAAACAGCCTCCAGTTTAAACTACATGAATGTGCAGTTTTACTAATCAGCTTTTTTTTATACTTGTGGACTATGTGATTCTTTCAGGGATATAACATGACTGTAGCCAAATAACAGAAACCAAATATAACATTAAAAAAAAATAAGGTTGCAAAACCAAGCCCTCAAAAGTTAGGAAATGCCAGAATTAAAGTTGCCCAGGGAACCTTAATTTGGTGCCGTTGTTCGTATGCATTATGATACAGTCTAATGATCACATACTGGTTTTCCCCACATGACCTGTACCTCAGTCAATGCGCAGGATGGATGCTGCTCATTACTCTCATTGTTTGCAGTCTGGCCACAGGTCTTATTTACTGCCACTGTTCAAACCCTGCTCTGACTATAGAATTATTAATTTCCTTCTCTCTCCCTCAACTTCCCCACTCTTTGTCCCAGTCTCCTTGTCCAGCCTCAGTGTCTCCTCCCTACGCTGAAGGATCCAAGGTGCTTTGCAAATTCTTTAGAAGGACCCTGTTGGTAGATATTCTGAAATGCTTCTATTTACAGTATAAAAATATGACAGGCATATAACCGCACACAGCCACACTACACTAGCTTACCGAAGGACATGAGACAATTTTATTGTTAAAACGCACCCAGTGTGCTTCAACTGGGTTAGGTATACAAAGGGTATTGTGGCAACTTAAGTATTTTAATGCCCATCCATCTCATTTGTGCGAGAGTGTGTGCGTGCACGCATATAAGTTAGACTTTCCCCCAGTGTCATTCAGACACACTCCCAATTTTTCTCTGTAAGCTTTATTGCTCTCTTTAATTCTTCTGGTTTGCTTTTCAGATCCATTAATTATGATGAGAAGGATCCTTTCCTCTGCAATGCCTGTGGGTTCTGTAAATATGCTCGCTTTGACTTCATGCTGTACGCTAAGCCTTGCTGTGCCGTGGATCCAATAGAAAATGAAGAGGATCGGAAGAAGGTGAGACTAGCACTAGTTGTGTCCTAACAAAATGCAATATCTTGTGGACATGCCAACAATCTAGGAACATCAGAGGTAGTATTCCAATTGGGAGTGTTATGGAGGCAGTGTGCTTGGGGCCTGGAAGGGACGGGGAAGCACCATATGTCACTCCTTAGTGGCTAATGCAGGGAGTGGCATTGATCATGGAGGTGAGTTTGCTTTGACACTGAGCCTTGTCCCATCTCCAGCATTGTAAAGCACAATGCCTCACTTAGAGGTGTCTTGCTGCAGCAGGCAGGGAACTCTTTTAAAAAAAAAAAAAATAGTAGTACCAGTGGCTTTCCTTGTCTTGGTAAAGCAGCCTCCAGTGCTGTATTTTTTCAGCTCCATATATATAGGGCTCTGGTGAGAGTGATATTTGATTCCAGTATTATTATTTGTTGTTTGTATTAGGGTAGTGCCTAGGAGTCCCAATTATGGACTAGGGCTCCATTGTGCTATGTGCTGTACAGGATAGAACAAAAGGACAGTCTCTGCCCCAAAGCATTTGCAATCTAAGTATAAGAGACAACAGGTGGATACAGATAGGGAGTACATATTGGTCAGGATGGTAGGCAGTGGTATCAGCGCACCAGCATTCTAACCAACGTCAAGGTTTTTGTAGGCATCATGACAAAGGAGAGTTTAAGAAGGTTTATCAAGGAGGGTAATGAGGTAACGTCATAGATGTTTATATGAGCTCCTCCCAACTGTGAGGGGCAACATGGGAGAAATCACAAACGATACTGTCTTCCAGATGCACAGATCAAGTTACTCTAATTAGATGTTGCGTGCTTAGTCTCTGACTTGTGGTTGTAATTACTTCCAGGAGCCCATATACCCAAAGCTTTGTAGGTAGCACTGCCTCTCAGTAACAGACAGAGAGAGGCAGAAATGATGGAGGAAATCAACAACTATTTCTGCTGGAGAGTCTAATACTATTTAAAGGTGGAATAAAAATCTTGTCTGAATGCAAGAGATACCAATTTTTTTTCTTTCTTCGAAGGCTGTAACAAATATCAACACTCTTCTGGACAAGGCTGACAGAGTGTATCATCAGCTGATGGGACACCGACCACAGCTGGAAAACCTGCTGTGTAAAGTAAACGAGGCTGCTCCTGAAAAGCCACAGGTAATGTGGGATAGACAAATCCCGGTACAATGTACAAGTAACCTTAGCTAAGACCAGGCTTAATAAGACACTTAACTGATGCATACCAGGAAGCAGCATTTTCTCAGTCAAGATTGCAGTGGAAGTGAATGAAGTAAATGTGGTTTGCTAGTGTCATAGTAGAGTCCTGTGAATCCATAGGCTTCACTCTTAGACTGCCTTTATCTAACCCATCCTCTTCTATAACTGAAATTGTTGTTCTGGTTTCACACTCCAGGCTTACATGAAGCAGTTTGCCAAGCCAGTTGTCAGTATACTAGCCAGTATATATGTGTGTATGTGGTCTACAAGTTCTCGAGTCTCTCTGGTATTTTCCAGAGAGCGTAATTGTGCGTGTTTAGCTTTTCCTGTTTTGGAGAATCTTCTCCTTGCCTTATTAATTTATTATTAAGTTACTATAGAAAATGGCAAAAGGGCCTCTCCTCTCCTGCAGGTTTCCATAGCAAAAAGCTTGATGTTTGTGTAGTCCTCTCACGTGACTACTTGCTGCTGTAAAAACTTGCTGGTTATTTTCCCCTGCTCCCTGTGTTTCAGGATGATTCTGGTAGCAGTGGTGGGATCAGCTCCACCTCAGCTAGTGTGAATAGGTACATACTACAGCTAGCGCAGGAGTACTGTGGTGACTGCAAGAATTCTTTTGATGAACTCTCCAAGATAATTCAGGTATGGATATTCACTTTTTTGTGAACCTGGGCAACCCATTGTCCTAAATTGCTTCAGACAATTTATATAAAAAATAAAAAGCAAGCAATGGCTGTTCTAAATTGATCCCCTCTAATAACAAACAATAAGTGCTGCACTTCAGAAGAAATAGAGCAGCTAGATTTTCAGTAAACTCATGATCTACCTTTCCTTAAACGCCATGGCTGCTGTTAATTCTCAGGAACTGTGGACCAACCCCTTTCGAATAACGTATGTTGTTGTCTCCTGGTTAGAGCATGTGTCTGGGAATCAGGCTAGGATTCCTCAGTTCTCTTACTAGTTCTGCCACTGACGTGTGATGACTTTGTCCAGGTCACGTCACCTCTCTGCTTTCCCCATCTGTCAAATGGGGATAAAAACTTCCTACCTCATATGTGTGGGGTGAGGTTTATAAATTACTCTTTTTAAAGTATGTCGAGATCTTTGGATAAAAAGGGCTCTGTATGAAATGTACAGTCAAAATGACCATAACCTGAGACCTGAATAAATTCAAAGATCATGGTCATGTGCTGCTTCTCCTTTTCCTTCATCATTTTGCATGTAGTTCCATTGAAATATGACCTGTAAAAGTTAGTTTACTTAACATCAAACTTCACCTGGGTTAGGAAGGATTAAATCTTGCACAGTTTAATTTCTGCTTTTGTATGTTTGCAGAAAGTTTTTGCTTCTAGAAAGGAGCTCCTGGAATATGATCTCCAGCAGAGAGAGGCAGCAACCAAGTCATCACGAACCACTGTTCAGCCCACATTTACCGCCAGCCAATATCGTGCCTTATCTGTCTTAGGCTGTGGCCACACGTCCTCAACAAAATGCTATGGCTGTGCTTCAGCTGTCACTGAACACTGCATAACCCTGCTCCGTGCCCTGGCAACCAACTCTGCCATCAGACACATTCTTGTGTCCCAGGGCCTTATCCGAGAGTTGTTTGACTACAACTTACGCCGCGGCGCAGCCACAATGCGGGAGGAGGTCCGTCAGCTCATGTGCCTTCTAACCAGGTTAGACTCAGCTCTGCGTTTGCTTGGGATGGTTTTATGCCTATTGGTTCCAGTTTTAGTGAGGTAGATGTACTAACAGAAAATCATTTGAAGTTGCCATTTAATTAATGACACTGAGACCTGCTTTAGATAACCCAGTTTCAGCCAAAGACCAGTTGAGCTCTCCCACTGCAATAAGCGTGTTTTGGCATTGTAAAGGATCTAGAGCTTGCACATCAGGTCAAGGTTTTCCTTAAGCACTCCACTTCAAACAGACATTTCTGTGTTTACTTGCTGAACTCTGGAAAGCTCTGTACTTGTGATGGCGTAGGTGAGTGTTCACACACAACTCGGCATGTAAGAAGATTGTTTCTAGTGGTTTCAGCAGTGGAATGGAAGTTGGGCCTCCTGAATTCTATTCCTCAGGTTTACACTGATTTTCTGTAGGTCAACGTTTACAAAAGTAGCTGGTTTTTGAGGGCCTCAGTTTGAGACAGCCTGAGCTTGATTTTTAGAAGGCATTTCAGCAGGAGTTTTGGATGCTCAACACTTCAGAAAATCAGGCCCAGTGTGTCCTGAGTTTTTGCATCCTAAATGAATTACTTTTGAAAAATGGATCTTAGTCTGTCTGTGCTTTAAGGTATGTCTTCACTGACGACAGCAAATTCGCCGCCATCAGATCAATCGATCCGGATCGGTTGAGCGGACAGTGAAGATGCGCTCGATCGATCCGGAAGTCTGTGTGTTAAAACCACACCCTCAAGTGATGCAGCGCAGTGAAGATGCCGCACACAACAGAAGTTAAGAAGTCGACGGGAGTTACACAAGCTACTCTGCGTAGCTTGCGTAACTCCCGTCGACTGCCGCCGAATTTTAAGTTAAGTGTAGACCAGGCTTCAGTTTCCTCCTCTGTAGAATGCTACCTTCCTCATTTAGGATGCTGAGGCGCAAGGGTCTCTAAGGTGCATTGAGATCGTTAAATGGAAGGCAGTTTGTAAGTGCCTAGTAGTAGCAGTAGTCCTCTTGACTAGCCAAGTACTAAGGTATTAAGAGACTACCAGTCAGAACTTGATTTGTCAGAAAAGTGCTGGCTGGAGAGGCTTGCTATTAATGTTAGATGAGCCAGACTGAGATGAGAGATGCTGTGTATATCTGTGGAATGTCTGCAGGCAGTCTTTAACAGTATTTACTTTGCTTCTGGAATCAGAGACAATCCAGAGGCCACCCAACAAATGAATGACCTAATCATCGGAAAGGTTTCTGCAGCTCTGAAAGGACACTGGGCAAACCCTGATCTGGTGAGGAACTCCAGCATTTTCTTCTCTTCTTTCTCCTCTCCCCCTCCCCTGTGGCCTTTTGATTTTAGTAACTGATTTCTGTCCCCAGTCAATCCATAGTCAAGCGGGCATTTCTGTCTTGGCAAGGACTATGTCACAGGCTGGAGTCAAGCATAATGTGATGTGATGGTGGCCTAGCTTCCTCACACAGCTCTGCCAATACATCTCAGGCCTCACTTGAAGCACTCCTAACTATTCCTGTCCTGAGCCTCTCTCAAACAGGTTGCCAATCATCTCAAATAGAGGCTTTAAGTTGAGATCCCCAAAATTACTGCACCTCGAACTATGGCATCCAGATATTGAAGGGGCAGCAAGGACTGTGCTCCGTCACCGAGCCCTCCTAAAGCTTTGTACATCTTTCTTTTGCAGGCGAGCAGCCTCCAGTATGAAATGTTGCTGCTAACAGATTCCATCTCGAAGGAAGATAGCTGTTGGGAGCTGCGACTGCGCTGTGGTGAGTTCCAACAACTCACAAGGGAGTTTAATTTTCAAACGCTCGGTATCTATGTGAAAATGGGAAATTCCTCATGCATTGTAGTAATCCTAGTGCAGATGAGCTAGCAACAGGGTTCAGTAGTGGGGGAATCAGCTATGGGCATTAGGGGGGCAGTATATACAACAGAAGTGCTGGGAGGAGAACATGGAGGGAATAAAACTAGAGGTGAAGGAAAGTAGGATCTTTTTCCCATCGGGACGATTTCTCTCCATGAAAATGTGGTAGATGGACCCAAGAATATGAGATCTTGCCTTCCTTTAAAGACCCTTGGTTTGTGTGTGCAGTAGTACCTCTTCCAAGGATTTCCTAGTTTTGCTGCGTACTTGTCAAAAGCATTAATCCGTGTATCCTCCTTTCAGCTCTCAGCCTCTTCTTGATGGCAGTGAACATTAAAACTCCCGTAGTTGTTGAGAACATCACCCTAATGTGCCTGCGAATTCTACAAAAACTGATCAAACCACCTGCTCCAACCAGCAAGAAAAACAAGGTACCTCCCTTGATGCTTTGAACTTAGCAAAGAGACAGTTAGCTGACTGAAATCTAAGGCACAGTGGTATGTCTCAGAGAAAAAATACTGCTGCTCCAGAAGCGTAAGACCCCAGGAGTTAGAATCCAGCGATAGAAGTGGATATATCTAAGGCTTTCTCCAATACAGTTTTAAGATACATAGAAAGAGGGCCCTCAGGCTATGATTCTTACTTTGTTGGTTCTTACAGGACTTGTACTTTTTTAAAAAAAGCTAGTAAATCTATTGATTTTTATCTCAACTGAGAATTTGTAAATGTAGAGCTGTAATAAGTTTTGACGAAATATTGATCAACTTCTCTGTGTGACCCATTCACGGTTGGAGCACGTTTCTCTCTCTTGACCAAGGTATCTAACTTTGATTGTCTGATATCAGACGTAGAATACTGAACTCCATAGCAGTATCAATATTTTAGAATAAAGCATAAAGAATAAAGCATCCCCATAGGTCATCAGTGTCTCGGACATAAAGTGGGTGAGGTATGCTGTTAGCACAGCATCATTTGCACTGAACTAAAATGGTCTAATCTTACATCATGGAAACTAGTGTTCTGGTTATATAGAACACAAACTTTGCTGGTGTGGTTGCCTCTCAGGCATGCCATATGAATCTGACACAGGAATAGTTTGTCTCAGGGGAACAAAATTTGCTTTTGGAGGCTGTCACAGACTTAAGGCTGTTCTTTTGCTTCCTAGGACATCCCTGTTGATGCTCTCACCACCGTTAAACCTTACAGCAATGAGATCCATGCACAGGCTCAGCTGTGGCTCAAGAGGGACCCCAAAGCATCATATGAGGCCTGGAAAAAGTGCCTCCCTGCTAGAGGTAGAGGCCTGTCCTTTTACTTATCTTTTCTAAATGGCGTGAGATTGTGCAGAGAATGTTTGTGTGTGTCCAGGCTTGTGTGATGACCTCGTTAGCCGATCCTAAAACTGCTGCCTGTCTCCCGTCGCAACAGATATGATCTCTGCGCTTCTACTTCAGCTGCAGAATGGGCAGACTCTTCACAGACTGCAGCATCGAGCCACTAGGCCTGTGGCTCGACCCCTCTGGCTGAGAGAGTTCTTGAAATAAAATTGGATGTTGGAGGCAGTGTGATCTAATGATGTGAATACAGGGCTGGGAGCCCAGAACTCCTGAGTGCTATTTCAGGCTCTGTCACTGACTCACAATGTGGCCTTGGACAAGGCACTTAACCTCTCTGTTAGGGTCACCAGATAGCAAGTATGAAAGATCGGGACAGTGGGTGGAGGGTAATAGGCACCTATATATGACAAAACCCTGAATATCGGGGCTGTCCCTATAAAATCAGGACATCTGGTCATCCTACTCTCTGTGCCTCGTAGGTCTTCTGTAGTATGGGTTGACACCACCTCCCTTATATTTTGATTAATAATTGCCTGTGCATCATTAATTCTGAAAACTCCATCCCTTGATAATATAAGTTTAAAAATCTCAAGGCTCATGTGGTGAGCCATTCCCAGTTTACCAGTGTGATTATCAGTGTACAGTGATTACAGTAATATGCAGGGCTCACCTAGTGTATGACTCTTCTTTATCCTCACTTGGAGGATTCATTCCTCTTCATTGATTTGGCTATAGTACTATAGAAATAATACATTAATGGCAACTTAGGTTGATGGCAACAAAGGGCCAGCCCTGTGCCTTACAGCACGTTGCAGTAGCATGAGAGGAATTGGAGTTCTGGACTGCTTCAGACCTGACACAGCAGTGCTGCAATGGCAGTGAGCGTAGTCTGTGGGGAATATTAGGAGGGAAGTACTACAAGAATCCTCACTGCCAACTCTAGAGCGGTACTGATGAGCTCACAAGGAAGTTGTGTGGCTCTTCTCAGCCAGAAGGAAGGTTGACCCAGCATAGGATTCAAAATGGCGCGGAAGGGAGCGCAGGAGGATTCCCAGGGCTCCTGAAGAGGTTTGGAGGGTTCCAGCATGAAAAAAAGAGATACCAGGGAATTCTCTGATTTCCTCGAAGCAGGGTGGTGTGTTCATAAGGGAAAGGACCTCTTTATGCTCCTCCACACAAGGTGATGTGTTCATAGGGAATGGCAGCTGACAGTTCTCTTAAGTTGTGTTGATATTTTAGGTATAGAAGCCAACGGGAAATCTCCCAGCAGAACTGAGCTTCGCCAGCTCTACTTGTCAGAAAAGTATGTTTGGAAATGGAAACAGTTTATGAGCAGACATGGAAAGAGAACCTGCCCTCTAGATCTCAAACTGGGACATAACAACTGGTTGCGACAGGTAATCATCCTTGAGGCATCCAGCACACAACCCAAGAATTGTAGTGTGTGCTGACCTCTTAATCATTGATGTTTTTTATCTAACAGCTCTATAACTGGTTAGTGGTAGTCTCTCATCAGACATTTGCTTTGCAGGCAAACCATGAGGTGTCAGAGTAGCTGTGGTTTGGAGACAGTGTGCCTACTGTGATCTTTAGGGCTAGCTGGGAGGACAGGGGTGTTGCCCCTTTAAAGGCTCCTTGAATAGCAGATGGGGAGTAACAGGAAAGTTTTCAGGGATGGGCAGGAAGCAGTTGGAGCTGGGGCAGGACAAGGTCACTGCATTGCCTTTCCTACTGACTGGAAGATTGGGGTGTAGAGGCCTTACTGACTGACTCTGGGACACACAGCCTCCACTGTTGCTGGGTCCATGATAATGCCATTTAACAACATAACTCCCAGCTTCCTGACTTCTTTTAAAACTCTCTGGACCTTTGAACGACCTTGTGATCACCACTGACGTTTCCCTGTCTAATCGCTACGTTTTGGTTACCATTTGTTTCAAGAGTCCTGAACAGAACCCATCAGCACTACTCTTTAATCAGCTTTATGGGCTGGCACTGAACAGTGCAAGACAGTTCCTGTCCTCTGTTAGTTCTGTGTGGCTTAGCATTCTGCCTACAGTGATCTCACATCTCGCCGCATTTTGATGGAAGAAAGATTCAGATCAAATCTAATGGCTTGTCTGCACGAATGCTTTGTTCACGACACGCTTAGGTGTAAATCCACTCTGTACTAGCCTGCTGCACAGTAAGCGTCTGAGTGGATGCTGCTGCCGTGCACCAAAAGTTCTCTAATCTGATCTACCCTGCTTTGAAACAGGATAGATTTTTATATCCCTGCTTTCTGTGATGTGATTGTTCATGTAGACAATCCCTAGGTCTCTGGCATGGCAATACAGAGCAGTACTGCTAGGTTGATCTCCTTTTTGTGACTGTCACTAGTTTACCTGTCCACAGCCAATGATATCCTGTATTTTAATTCCCCCACCTTAGGTACTGTTTACTCCTGCAACCCAAGCTGCCAGGCAGGCTGCATGCACTATTGTGGAAGCTCTGGCTACCATCCCCAGCCGGAAGCAGCAGGTCCTTGATCTCCTTACCAGGTATCTCACAAGATGCTTAGCTTTGTAGCACCAGAGTGCAGCACGTAGTTTTATTTCTCTGTGATCCCCACTAGATCTTGCCTATCACTAATTTTAATAATTCCCACCACAATCCCAATAGTACAGCTCTTCTGGGCATTTACTTCTTTACAGGAGCAACACTTAACACTAATTGAACTGGTATTGGGGAGAAAAAGCACAAATAGGGAAAGGCAGGCTCCTTCCAGCTCGTCTACTCTTTTCCCCTACCATCTGTCACAGTTACAAGATGAACTGCACCTGAGACCTCTTTCAGTTCCTTTTAAGTGCTGCACCTCTTAAGTGACAGGCCTTGCTTCCTGATCCTCACTCTGAGTGGACCTACATAGTCCAACCACTTTCTGTCTGGATTCTCTGGGCCGTTACACCTTCCATGATAATGCGACAAGCTCAACTGCATTGAACACCTGTAAGCCCTTTCATTCCTAGGGTCTATGACCAGAACATTGATTAAAATGACTCAGAGCAGTCTTCAAAACAAAGTATTATTTGTTCATTCCCCCAGGGGTACAATGTGCACAGAGCAATGGGTAAAACCAATAAAAGGGTCTTACACCGTAATCAATCCTTGCCAGCTTTTGTAAGTTTCCCCTCAGCTAATCCCCATCTCTGGGAGAAACAGGCCAACCTACTCACAGCATGCTCTCTGTCTGTGTGTTCCTTTGCCAGTTTCTACTGACATTCCCTGGGCAGCCACTCTGTCCACTCAACCACCAACCTTTTCTGGTCCTCTAATGGTCCAGTGTTCCCTTTGATCTCTCTCTCCCCAGCCGTGGCAAAATAGCTCTGTCACCAGGGTTGGAGTTGAGGAGTCGCGTCTTCACAGCTATAAATCTGGCTATTGTTTTGCGTATTTATTAGGATGCTCCTTATCTAGGCCATTATTTTGCCTTTCTTTGGTTCCTTTAACACAACCCCTTTTGATCTAACTCCATAGCAAGTGTCCATCATAAACACACACAGACATGCACCATATTTATTCCTGGGTTGCCACACCATCCTGAAGTTCTGAATGTTTCTTGTCACTGGTAAGCAGTTAACTTCTGTTTCCCTGTGTTAGCTACTTGGATGAGCTGAGCATCGCTGGAGAGTGTGCTGCTGAGTACCTGGCTTTGTATCAGAAACTCATCAAGCCCTCCCACTGGAAGGTCTATCTGGCAGCAAGAGGAGTACTGCCCTACGTTGGCAACCTTATCACAAAGGTACAGATCTGTAAGGAGGAAACAAAATAAATAGCACTAGGAAGCTGGTGCCCACTTTGCAGCTCCCCTCAAGCCCCACAGTGTCAGTCTCCTCACCTGTTTTCTACACTCTGAGAGCTGCACCCATTTGCTTTTGTGCATGATTCTGAATTTTGGTTTTTTCCCCGTGGTATCAGTTGTATAAAGTTGGTATTTCTGACCTGACTTCTATCACTGGGAGCAGAAATGGCTATAGGAATCTTAACCAGCTGCTCTGAGCCTCAATGTGAGCTGGCCATTTCCCTTTATTTAAGTACTCTGCAAGCAGCTGTGCCAAAGAGCAGAAATGCCTGGTACATTGACTTGGCAGCAGCTCTGTGCCAAAACATTGCATCCTGGCTGCTTGACTGAATGGGCTCAGAGAGCAAATAGTGACCACAGAGCAGAAGGATTAAGTCTGCTCCAGTTCCTCAAGCATGAATTATGCGCTGTTTGAAGGGAATGTTTTTATGTTACAATCTTCAAGTTGTTGGGTTTCAGCAGCCTCTGATACTCAAATGTATTGTAGTGAAATCAAGTCCTACACCATTGCAAAGCCTACTGGAACGTGAAGAGGCTGAATAGAATATTACAGGCATAGCTAGGTATAGTACACCTGCTGTGCAATGGAACATGCCAGGTGCATCCTGACGCTGCAGCAGTTGTAATGAACAACACCAGCACAGCATGTGTTATGGTGGACCAACAGAGATATTGTTAATAGAAATGAGGTGAGCATGTGGAAGAGAATAGGAATACAGCTTGGGCACCAGTAAACAGATTTACTTCTTACTTTGTTCTGCAGTTCTGGCTTTTACATAGCCCCTAGTCCTCTTCAATGTCCATTAGCAACATGATGTTTCTGCTTTGAGTCTCCAGAGCACTGATCAGCCAGTCATTCCTGGCACCGGTAGTTTGCTTTGCTGCTTTGTCATGTAGTTGGTTTTTGTTGTTTTTAGGAAATAGCTCGTTTACTTGCCCTGGAGGAAGCCACACTCAGCACTGACCTGCAGCAGGGATATGCCTTGAAAAGCCTCACAGGTACCTACTTGTACCCCCATATAATGGTCCCACATTAGGATCTGTAGTATGGGTAACTGCCTTCCAACAGCACATAGCAGTGTGTCAAACTATCCCCCCATGTAGCTATAAGTAATAGTAAAGTCATTCGGCTGCATATCATCAGAGGTGATTTACACATTGGCAGCAAGGGGAATAGCCAAGAGGAAAGAGCCACTGTGGAACTGCCAGTCCCTCCTCAGAGAGACAGACTCTAGGCCTGAGAAAAGAACCCACAATCCCACAAGTGGAGTTCTGTGAGGAAGTTCTAAATCCCACACTTGGAAGATTGATTGCTCCCTTCCCTCTCCTCTCTCTGTTCACATTTGGTATTGCATAGAAGCCATGACCATCCCAAAAATGGGCCAGGCTTTCACCCTAAATCTTTTGGTTTATATAGGAGTATGTTGGGTAAGTAACACCAGGAGTCACTTCAGGCCATTTTATTTTGTTTTTCCCTTCACAGCATCGTTCTAGATTTGCCAGCCGTGTGTAATTCATAGCTAACAAAGCAAACAGAGTCCCCAGGATCCTGAATCTCTCCTGTTTTTCATAGGGCTTCTCTCTTCCTTTGTGGAAGTAGAGTCCATCAAACGACACTTCAAGAGCCGTCTGGTGGGCACAGTCCTGAATGGCTATCTCTGCCTGAGGAAGCTGGTAGTGCAGAGAACAAAGCTGATTGATGAGACCCAGGACATGCTGCTGGAGATGTTGGAGGATATGACAACAGGTAGAGCCAACTGGGTTCCAGGAATCCTGGGATAGGTCACCTGAGAAGACGAGACCTGTAGTGCAGCCCCACAAAGGAACAATTTCAAGCACCACAACAGGGAGTTTCGTGACTTTTGCCACCACATCACATTGGTTTTAAAGCACATGGTGCAACATTTCAAAACTGTGGCCTGATATATACTAGCCATGGAGTGATAAACACTAATTCAGGTCAATGATTCTTTCACCCCCTTCCCTTCATCATGTAATAAACTTTGCAGGCAGAGCCCCTTGGCATTCCTGTCCAAAGGGAAAGTCTGGAAGAGATCTTTATTAGTTCCAAGGAGTTTCATGCTTTGTTATGAAAGGATCCTTTTCCTGTGGTGTTAGCATGCCAAGAAGTTTCCTGGTTACCATGGAAACCATAAGGATTTCCCCTTCTGTGTTAAACTGATACTTTTCAGAAGAGAATTAGACTTGAAGTGCGCTACTCACTGCAAGAGGAGGTGTTGTATATGTTGGGTTAAAAAGGAGCCCACTGAAAAATTTGATCCTAGTGCATCACTAGATTAATTTAAAATGCTCCCTTCTCTTTGCAGGCACAGAATCTGAAACAAAGGCATTTATGGCAGTGTGTATTGAAACTGCTAAACGCTACAGCCTTGATGACTACAGGACTCCTGTCTTCATCTTTGAGAGACTTTGCAGTATTATTTATCCTGTAAGTGAGCAGACACCTGCAGTCATTTACAGGTCTTGTATACGTCTTCAGAACGAAACAAGCCTGTTAAAATAGAGGATGTGGTTGTTTACACTTAAGCAGAACAGGTCCCAAAGCCCTGCTGACTCCACTGATTTTGCTTTGATATTAACCAATGCAGAACTGTACTAATATGCTGTTCTAGTTCTGGGACCCCATACCAATGCAGGGTTCCTGTGCCATTACTGAGCAGGTGAGAAGCCTGAGGGGTGGTCTTTACTGTGTTGTGAGGAATTTGCTTACAGAAGGTGATCTGGTATTATCAGGTCTCCTCCAAGATCTGCAGGTCAGTGTACAGCAGGGTGAGCTAGTGATTTTACTGTCTTATTGAAAATCCTAGTAACTGGCATAAGGATGAGAGAGGTGTTTGGGGAAATCTTCACCCACTCTCCCTTTGCTTTTGCTCTTAAGGAAGAAAATGAAGTGACTGAGTTCTTTGTAACACTGGAGAAAGATCCCCAGCAGGAAGACTTCTTGCAGGGCCGGATGCCAGGGAATCCCTACAGCAGTAATGAGCCTGGCATTGGGCCGCTCATGAGGGACATCAAGAACAAAATCTGTCAGGACTGTGACCTGGTGGCTCTGTTGGAGGATGACAGTGGAATGGAGGTGAGGATGCACAATTTCTGACCCAGGTGCTGGGAAACATGGGGACAGATTTTTGATCAGGCTGGTGACCAGCATCAGGGATATGGTGAGAGTGTGTGCTCAGATTTTTTTCCCCCCCATTTCAGCTTCTGGTGAACAATAAGATCATCAGCTTGGACCTGCCTGTGGCTGAGGTCTACAAGAAGGTCTGGTGCCCCACCAATGAGGTATGTGTTTTTGGCCCCATTCTCTGTGTTTTAAAACAATACCAGATGGTGTCAGCTTTTGCCTCTGATACCTAATTGCTCAGGATCTCCCCATACACTCATTTGGGGATAGGAAAGCACTTCTGTTACTCCCCCCGGCAATACTGGTGGCTTAGAAGCACTGTACACTGACTCAGCTAAGTATACTGACCATCTTGTGTGTTGCACTTTTGCATCTGAAGGTATCTGAGCTGGCTTCTCAGACAAGGACTCGTCTTACTCTTCCTTTAAGGATCAGCTGCATTTTATGTCACTGCCTTTCAAGGTTTGCTTCACACTCCATCTTCACATGGCAGCTTGATATACATACAGTCTGGGACGCCAGATTGCTCCATCATTCTGCATTCTAAAATGTCTGCACAGAAAGAGCATCTGATATAAATAGTATCTTGCACTGCTGTAGTGCCTTTCATTTAAGGATCTCCAAGAATTTAAGATCTTAATCATCAGAATGTGTCTTTCAGGTCATGGTAGGAATTGCCCCCTTTTACAGCTGCAGAAAAAGACAATGAATTTAAGTGACTTGCCCAAGCTGTCACAGCAGGGAGGAGTTTGTTCTGGGTTCTGTTTCCACTCTGCAGTTAGCCTGCTGTGACACCTTGTCCACCTGTCAAGAGGTGTCAGCCTTGTTTGTGAGGGCTCAGTTTAGTGGATGGCACTAAAAAGGAAGCTGTCAGAGTACATCTTGCATGCAGAAAATGTGTGCTTTATTGCTCCAGCTAATAGCACTGGAGATTATTAAGGCTGACTGAATTTTTTAATCTTATTTTATATTTCTTGTTTATGCACAGTTTACTTTTTGCATTTTGCTCACCTTGGACAAGAAAACTCGACTGGTCATTTTCACTTTCTGGTTTCCGGTCACTAGCTCAGTGTTTCAGTTCATAATGCTGCTGGGGCAGATTCAAATACTTCCTGTTTTCTTTGAGATGATGATAATACCTAGCTCATATACAGTGTAGTGCTTTTCATTTGGGGCAGCACCTCTGATCAAGCTTGTAAGTAAAAAAACCTATATGGTGTAAAATCAACCCTGAAGCTAGTTGATAGTCACCTTTTTCGAGCAAGAAGCAGCACTAGATGGGGAAATGAGCTCTGGTCTTCATGGTGCATGGGAGCTGCAAAAAGCAAGGCTGAATATTCCATGTGCTCTCCGTAGATCTCTTGTATGTATTCAGCATGTGGAAGTACGTTTGTTTGATATGTTCTACTGTAGTCAGTGTATTGCTTTCCCAAGATGTACCCTGCCGGATATGAAAGGCTGACTTTGTTCAGCATTACTGTCACTAACAGCTTTCATCTGTCTTCCTTTGTGTGCATCACTCCAAAGCACTTCTGGAGCTCCATCTTGAGTTCCCTAGGAAATAGACAGGCTCACAAGAAGCTAACCTCAGGCCTGTTTTTGTTTCTCTTGTCTCTCTCACTAGCTTTTTTTTGTTCATCTGCCATTTTACCAGGGCCCCTGTGGTGTTAATTGCTGGTCTCTAGCATGGCCTTTGAGCAGATCTTCCCCCAGGGCTTTCCCTGCGCTTATGTATTTGCTGTGACATTAAGCACTGCTTATTCCACATTAGGCTTAGTGTGCTCTCTGACAGGTTTTTTCTCTCACGATCTCCTGTTCGCAAAGCTGGGATTTCTTTTCTACTTTGTATTCAAACCTATAGTGTTAAAATGATAAGTTCAGCGATACACACACAACCAGTGCTTCTGACTGGAAATGCATCCTGCAAGCTGACCTCCTTCCCATGAGAAGGGGGCAGCTAGTCCTTTTTACTGTATTTGGACACTTCCTAATACCCTCTTTTACCTGTAGCTCATCAAAATGTCATCTACTCTTCTTGCCTTCATTTCCCATCACGGGGAGACTTGTCTGTTTAAAAGCACCAGTCTAATTAGCCTCTCTTCCTACCTGATCTATTGTGCAGAATACCATCCAGTTTACTCCCCAATCTTTTCTAGGGTTATGCTATGGAATCAGCCAAGAAGAGAAGGTTGGTTACAGAGCAGGCAGCTTCTCTGAGGACATACATGTCTCATCACCCCACTTCTTGGCTCCATCTTTCACTGATGTAATACCACAGTGCAGCTTATTACTAAAGGAATCTGTCATGAAGGGAGGTGGTATAAGAAGGAGAGCTGTTAATTAGGCATACAGCTTGGTAATGGGCTGTGTCAGGAAACAGACTAGACTAAATGATGGTTTAGTGGGGTTTTATCAAGATGTGTTTTATCTTTTCTAGAGTTTCTCTAAAAATGTAGAGAAATGAGCAGTTGCAGGGAAATTCCTGTATTATCTTCTGTTTTGGGTGAAAGGAAACTAAGGCTTAAATGTCTGTCATCCCCTCTAAAGAGAACATAATGGGACTACTGAGCATTTTCAGAGACACCAGCATAGCAGACATGACACTTGTATAATTCTTCTCCCCAGGGGGAGCCAATGAGGATCATCTACCGCATGCGAGGGTTGCTAGGAGATGCGACTGAAGAATTCATTGAGTCGCTAGACTCCACTACAGGTAAGGCATTTGTTCCTTAGAAACTGGAATTAGATTCTGAGTGTGGGGTTCACTACAGAAGTGTGACACCATTACTTGGCAGCACTGAGTGTCTGTTTGACTTACAAACATTTCTTTTGCTGTATTTGCTTGCTGTGTCAGGAGTAGATGATTAAATAATCAACACAGGCGCTTATAATATCAGCGTAGGTCAAAGGTCCCCAAACTGTGGGGTGCGCCCCCATGGCGAGGTGTGGAGGAACATTGTGAGAGGCATGGCAAGGCCCAGGCCAGCCCCCACGGGGGACAAGGAGGGAGTGCCTGCCCTGCTCTGCCCAGAGGTCTGCTCTGTTTCTCAGCCCCAGCTGGAGGGGGTGCGGATAGGAGTAAGGGGGGGCATGATGTAGCTACTTGTATGGCCCTTCTCACTGTAGTATCTCAACACCTTATAAACATGAATGGATTTATCCTCACAACCCCTCTCTGAATTAGGAAAGTATCATCCCCATTTTACAGAGGTGCAGAGAGATTAAGTGACTTGCCTAAGATCTCACAGGAAACTTGTGGCACAGTTTGGAATCAAACTCAGTTTTGTGTCCAGTCCAGTGCTTTAATGACAAGACCCTCTTTTCTCTGACTTCAGACATCCTAGAGGTTAGAGACACTGTTTGTTTATATTGGTACACCATAGCTTGCAGCCAGCAGCACTTTGGAGTTTGACTTGAAGTTAAACATAGAAGGAACTTGTGTGTCAAAATCTTTCTTCAATATTCTTGCTCATGGTAATTTTTCTCAGGTTTGACCCAGCTGCTTAACTTTGACCCTTGCTGGCATTACCAAATTTAGCTTAATTTCCATTTTTACTTCAATGCCTCACTCCTTATTCGCAGCTGTATAGTCCTGTTGATGTAGCTACCTCCCTCCTGTCACAGTCTTTCTTTCCTGTAGATGAAGAGGAAGACGAGGAAGAGGTTTATAAAATGGCAGGTGTGATGGCGCAGTGTGGAGGCCTGGAATGCATGCTGAACCGACTGACTGGAATCAAGGATTTCAAACAAGGCCGTCACCTCTTGACTGTGAGTCTGAGCTGTCCCAGCAGACAGAGAGACTGTGTGGTAGAGCAAATACATAAGCAGTCAAGAAAGCTCTGGCTTTTAGAATAGCTGCCTACCAACAGCTGTCCTGTACTGCAGCTCTCATATTGGAGCAGTTTAAATTCACTAATCCATGTCTAGTAAAATTGTAGAAGTTTTTCCACCTTTCTCCTCCCCTTTTAGTTCTCTCCGTTAACACTTCTTCAGAAAAAGCCTTTGAAGTCTGAGAGAGTTGAGGGCATTGAGCAGTTTGCAGGATCAGGCCCCAGGTTGTCAGCGTGACTATTTTATGCATTAGAGTGTCTTACTGGAAAATCACAATCTTCTTCTTGGGGTTGATGTTTCAGGAGAGGTCACATCTTGTGCCTTCCAATGGGTTTTGGAAAGTTAACAAGATTATTGGGAGCTTTTAGGTTCAGCTGTATCCGGCCAGTACTTTCAGTGGTATCTTGTAAATCACATTCTCTGTTTCTTTGTAGGTGCTGCTGAAACTGTTCAGCTACTGTGTGAAAGTGAAAGTGAACCGTCAGCAGCTGGTCAAACCTGAGATGAACACTTTGAATGTCATGCTGGGAACTCTGAATTTGGTAATGAGGAATTTTGGCCCACAGTGGACTTTGGTAACCTTGGCCCAAGTTCTGCAGGATTGTAAAGCATGCCCAAAGCCATCAGTGTAGCCTGATGATGGCACCAAGAACACAGATTCTGAGTTAGTATGGAAACTTGGGAATTTAACCCTGTCTTTGGGTGATTAGATGCATTTATCTGGAAAGTAACATTCCAGGTAACAAAACTTTTTTATCCACACCTTAGCTGAGATCACATTCATGCCCTTCCTCAGTAATGAACAGGATCCTCCTCCACAAATTTACCAGGACTTCTGAAAATTATCTGTTCAGCTTTATTTAGACTACCCAAAATTTCAGTCATACTTGCCTTATAGCAACCAAAAGAGAGCTTAAATAACCTCTCCGTTCTGGTGTAAACTAAGGACGTATCAGCCCTATTTTCCTTCTGTCATCTATTAGCCATTCCCTGTTTAGTGATAGCTGAGTCATCTATTTCCAGCTGAGATTGTTAGAGTTGGTGCTATAGTGACTGTCATCTTCTCTGCAGGCCCTGGTGGCAGAGCAGGAGAGCAAGGATAGTGGAGGAGCAGCTGTGGCAGAACAGGTGCTTAGTATCATGGAGATCATATTGGATGAGTCTAATGCAGAACCACTGAGTGAGGACAAGGTGAGTGTTTATGCTGGGTGTCACGGAGAGGGAAATACTGACTGGAATCTAAGGCTTGTAAATGTCTTGTTCAGGGGTACAGACCTTCAAGGGGTATAGACAAGTGCTGAATCAGGAAACTAAGCCATGCTGTCAAACACAACAGTACTTGGCAGATTCAGCCTTGGTGAAGACTGTGTTGGGGGCAGGAGGAGGAAAAGTGACATGGAACCAAAAGTGTTGCAAGATTCCTACCAAACTCTTTTGCATTGTAGAGGTGTACTGATTCAGAGTGGCTGGATCAGCTGACATGGAAAGAGGTGACTCTGCCCTGTCCTTAAGAGTGCATTTTTATGGACTCTGAAACCACACTTGGTTTTCTGAATAACTGGCAATGTGAGAAACACTGAGAAATGGGGCTTCTCTCCTTCCTCTGAGTACCACTATCCCAGTGGATCTGTTGGAACTACTAATGCTTGAGTCAGACCTCCTTTGGGCTAGGGTTAGATTGTTTTGACCCAAGAACATTTTAACAAGTTGTGGGAAGCCAGTTATTGATTAGATCAGCTGCTCCATTAGGCACCTGAGAACATGCTACAAATGCAGTTTCCCCATGACCATGAGACTTTTACTGTTGCTGTCTGTTCTTTATTACACTGTCTTACTGAGATCCAAAAGCTCTGATTTCCTCTGGATAGGGAACAATCAACAAACCACTGGAATAGGAGGAGTCTCCTGAAGCCTATAAATTAATCCTGAACATAAATCATTCTCCTCTTTGCAGGGTAACCTTCTCCTTACTGGTGACAAGGATCAGCTGGTAATGCTGCTGGATCAGATTAACAGCACCTTTGTCCGCTCCAATCCCAGTGTTTTGCAAGGCCTGTTACGCATTATCCCTTATCTGTCCTTTGGGGAAATGGAGAAAATGCAGATCCTGGTTGATCGATTCAAGCCCTACTGTAACTTTGACAAGTACGTTTTGTGACTTCAGCAAAGAGCACCAATTAAATTAGAATTCTTAATAAATTAACAGCTGTCTTCCTTAATGTTCACATTAGTCTAATGGGTATTTGCAGGAGAAGAGAAGTCTGCTTGGAGGGTGGGAACTCTGGAGAGCTTATCTGCACTGATATAATGTGTGTGTTTGTTAATCTGCAGAGTGAACCATTATATCTGCTGAGTCCTTAGAGCCCTAAATCCATTGCTGTTTCCTCTCCTCATTCAGGTACGATGAGGAACACAGTGGAGATGATAAAGTTTTCCTGGACTGTTTCTGTAAAATAGCAGCTGGCATAAAGAATAATAGCAATGGCCATCAGCTGAAAGATCTCATCCTCCAGAAAGGAATTACACAGAATGCACTTGACTACATGAAAAAGCATATCCCCAGTGCAAAGAAGTAAGGGTCACTTTGTGGTGTGTGAGGTAACCCTGTGTATCCTTATCTCCATTTCATCGTCTCCCAATTGAATGGTCTTCCAAGGAGAGGGATAGAGTTCCATTGCTGGAAAGATTTAGGCTTGATGAATCCCTGGTGAACAGGCTCTTTGAGAGGACTGACCTGCAGTGGCTGGCAGCTGTGGATTAGATGACCGAAAGTCTCTTCCAGTTCTGTTTGATTACTCAGATGCTCCAACTTGTCTCATTTCCTGGCTGTATCGTATCCATCACCCTAACACAGAGTGCTCACACTGAGGGTCATCTCATGGGCCTAAAACTAAACCTGAAGCTAACAACTGAATGAGGAGTTAGCTGTTAGTGTGTGCAGTGTGGAGGAGGGAGTGTGAACGTCACGTCAGTTACCATTTTAAGGTTTTTTAAATAAACTTCTAAAATTTAAACTAAATATTTGAGCTCAGACAGGATGGAACAAGGTAACGCTTCTGTTTCTAGGTTTAAGATCTCTGTGTGTGGAGGGGAGGAGGGAAAGGTGGCCATCTTTCCTAGGAGCCCATATAGTGCAAGCTGGCTGTTGGCTGGAAGCTAGATACCTTTTCAGTGCTGGCGATTATCTTTTAGCTGCTGTATGTTTTTGCCTTCTCTGTGTAGTTTGGATGCAGACATATGGAAGAAGTTTTTATCTCGTCCAGCACTTCCTTTCATCCTGAGGCTCCTTCGAGGTCTTGCCACACAACACCCTGCGACACAGGTAAGGAGATGCTGTCTTGGAAAACGGATCAGGATGCAGGTGGCTCGCTTGCTACTGGGAGCGTCTAGGGTGGCTATAGCTAGATCTATCTTTTCATAGTAGTTTCTGTGGTTGAGTTTGGAGGGCAGCGTTGTTCTCATACACGGTCAATTCATTAGTCTGGAAAGAATTAGTGGATTGACTATGTCCATTCAAATGGAGATATTCTGGTGAAGTACTCTCTGGTTCTGTGTGGCTCAAGATTCTTCTTTGGTGTTACATTTTCCGGTTCCTTTGAAGTGGAAGATAGAACCATAGACTGTGGCTGTGATGGGTTTTCCATGGGTGTTGTTTTTAATGGGCTTCATTTATATGACAAACGCCTTTTAGCTCTTGGTTACTCTCAATGTGTGCAGTTTTAGGACATGATACAGGTGCATTGTGGAAGACTGAAACACCAGTTTTGGGCACTTGTACCATTTGCAGTGAACTACTCCCCTTAAAACGCTTGTAGTGGCCCAAAGCACTAACCAGTCAATCAGTGGGTCAGATGGAATAGTTCAGGTCTTGCTCACATCTTTTCCTGAAGAAGCTGCTGTATTTTAATCTCTGACAGGTACTAATAGGTACAGACTCCATTACAAACCTGCACAAACTGGAGCAAGTGTCCAGTGATGAAGGTATTGGGACGTTAGCTGAGAACCTTCTGGAGGCACTCAGGGAACATCCAGAGGTGAACAAGAAGATAGATGCAGCCCGAAAGGAGACACGTGCGGAGAAGAAGCGCATGGCTATGGCAATGAGGCAAAAAGCCTTGGGCACTCTGGGAATGACGGTAATGCCCATCCACAGTAATGGATTCCGGTGGTCGATAGTGAATGTAGTATTCCTGTCTTGCTAAAAATGCCACTGAATTTTTTTTTTTAAAGTGCAAGACAAAGGTTGACTGACCAGAGCTTTAGCCACATGGTCTTTGCATGACTCTTGGAAGAGTGAAAGTCATTTACCTGTACCAGGGTGGGAAATCCTTTAACCCTCAGGCGCTTGGAACCCCAACTATGGCGATGTTTTGTCTGCAATAGTCCATTGACCATAATCTTGTCACCTAATGTTCATTATATGTCAGCTTTCTATGCACTGGTGGTTGTCTTTTATAATATAGAAAACTGAAGGAAATCTCTGGGGTCCCAAAATATTATAATTCGGATTTACTCTTGATTGGTGACACTCGGCATCAAGATTATGGGAGCTTCCCAACTCTACTCAGACACCTGTGACAGCTGTACGGTTTGAGCAGCATTCTGTGCTCTAATGTTCTCTTGTTCCAGTAACTAAGATGCTGTGAGACTTAGCAAATATAAATTACTCTCTGATTTTATTCTCCTAATACGTTTGACTTGTTCTCTCTTTCAGACAAATGAGAAGGGCCAGGTGGTGACAAAGACTGCACTCCTTAAACAGATGGAAGAGTTGATAGAAGAACCAGGACTGACCTGCTGTATCTGCAGGGAAGGCTATAAGTTCCAGGTATAGCAGAATAGCAGCAAGAAAGCCCTAATGTGACATGGGGAAAATCACCAGTGCACGTCCTGGTGCCTGACAGAGATGGTGCTGTGACACTGTAGGGCCAGGTGATCTCAGGTTTTGTTCCTGGGGTCAGTAATTCTCTGCTGTACTTTGGAAATGAGGATGGTGGTGCTTGTTAAATCAGTTCTCTGGCTTCCCTTCACCATCTGCATCAAACAGAACTGGTTGTCCCTGTATAGCCTAGCTCCTCTGTGTCTCGTTCTGAAGGAAATGGGGATGAGATGTTTCTTCTTTGAGCAGCATCCTTATGGGTGCTCCACTGTAGGTATGTCTGTGTCCCTGCACTGCTGATCACACAACTTCAGCAGCAGTGTCCTTTGGGCCCGTGCATTTGCTGTCTTTCCTCATACTGCGCCACAAGGCAAGCTAGCGTGCATGGGCTAACCGTCCTCGGCCTTTAGCTGTCCATTAGCGATGGTTAACTCTCCTTTTCAGGTTTAGAAACCCTTTAGCCTTCTTGAACTTTTATTTGGCCATGCCTTGAAGGAAGGAAGGAAAGAAAGAAAGAAAGAAATTTTGTTTGTGTCAACCCCCCTGGACAAGGGTATGCCCAGCTCTACTTGCAGCAAGACAATCCTGGTCACAAGCAAGTTCTCCCAATGCATTCGCTGCCTCAGCAAGGGCCACATCCAACAAAAGTGCTCCCTCTGCCACCAGCTCCGACTGAGATCCTGCAAGGACAGAGAGCTCTGCCAGAAAGTCATCTTTATTGAGGTGGCTCTCTGACCACAGCCCTCTGGTGGGCTTGAGTCTTCCCCTCAACCTTCGACTTCCAAGGATAGTGGGCCAAAGAAACAGTCTGGGGACTTCTCTCACAAGTCGAAAAAGAGCTGGAAGTCCCCGCAATGAGCCCAGGGATAGGTGAAAGCAACCGCCATCTCACTCAGCACAGATGTTGTCCGGCACCCACACCTCATGACAGTCGGTGTCCGGTACCGTTGATAGGCCTACAGACCCTTTGGACATGGGCACCATATCTTTGATACAGAGAACCAAGGACATACCCGAAGACACTCCCAGAGCATGAGCTGTCGTTGATACCACCAGTGGCAGTGGTCCATCCAGCACTGGAGAGGTCGAGGTCCCCATTTCCACCGACACCGGCAGAATTCCATCAGGCTGGTCACCAGGCTATGTTGGATGTTCCTGATTCTCTGCTCCTCCGTGCCAAAATCAGGGAACTGAGCCATGGCAGACAAAAGGATATTTCCCCACAATCATGCCATGCCCTTCCAATGTCAAGTGAAGGATTGGACAGTGAGCCAGACTGGGTTTCTCTGTACTCCTCCCAAGCTCCATTTGGGACCCAATATCGACAGGATCCAGGAAAGTACCACCAGATGGCACCTTGATACGGTCATCTGTGAGCACCTCCATGAGGTCCTATGCCACCACAGTGGCCATACTGGGACCTCTGGGCAGTGCATCGACAGCCTGCTGTGGGGGTGCTGATCCTCACCTGAGAACCTCCCAGACATGACCCCTCGGTCACAGCATCGTGGGCCTCAGAAGCCCAAGAAGTGGAGGAGCACGAGGTAGACACAGAGGAGGAGGTCACACCTGACGCCATATCCTCTTCTTTGCCAGACGAAGCGGTTGTGCCATTGCCACCTTCCATGGTGGATGACTTCCACTTGTTCCAAGAGCTGGCGAAGAGAGTGGCAGACACTTTCCACATAACAGCAATAACACTCAGCAATAACAGCCCAAAGACTCTCCAAGTGGGTCTCAAATTGCATCAAACAGTGCTACCAAATTCACAACATGACCCCTCCAGACTCAATCTATACGCATTCCACAAGATCAATCTCGTTATTTGTTGCCTTCTTTAAGAATTTTCCCATTGCAGAGATCTGCAGAGCGGCAACATGGGCATCAGTCCACACTTCCGCAAAACGTTATGCAATCACCAAGGTCTCTGCCTCTGATGCCATCCGTCTTTGGCTCCACAGTATTATCATCTGTGACTAACAGCTCTCCAAGGGGGGTACTGCTCGGGAGTCACCTACAGTGAAGCACCTATAGGGACACTACTTGAAGAAAAAGAAGTTATTCACCTTGTGCACTAATAATGGTTCTTTGAGATGTGTCCCCCTATGGGTGCTCCACTACCTTCCCTCCTCCCCTCTAATTCAGAGTTGTCACTGACTCTGCAGTAGAAAAAGAACTGAGAACACTTAGCCCTCGCGTGATGGCCAGCCTCGTGGTGCAGCACAAGGAGAGTGAGTGCATGTGCGGGTCCGATGGACACTGCTACTGCAGTTCTCCGATCAACAGCGCAGGGACTCAGGCACACCTACAATGGAGCACCCTTAGGGGGGATACATCTCAAAGAACCATCGTTACTGCACAAGGTCAGTAATTTCTTGTTTCCAATGAAGAGTTAGGCTCCTGAGGATCTCCTGTAGGGCCTAGCATTAGTAACGATCCCTCCTGCTCTGGTGCCTGGTAAGAGAAATAGTACAAAGAATGCTGGCCTCATCTTTGAAATCACAGCTAAACCCTATTGAAGGGTTTCACATAGGCCATTCACTTACCTTGGTTCCAGTCTAAATAACAGATTTGAATAGCAAGTATTTTCTGTGGTTTGGTTCTACTTTCAATATAAAGTGCCGGTTAGCAGTTTCTGCTCTTAGCAGGAGAGATATAGGCCCAACAGGATGTAGTCTGCATCCATCTCTTCTGCTAGGAGCATGTTTTGCTATGATGCTTCTGTCTCCAGCTGGTAATGTGGTCCTAGGTTAATTGTCTCCATGAATTCCCCCCAGGTGGGAAGTGTGGATTGGTGAGTAGATGCTTGGGGAAAGCTTCTTTGACCCTAATACCCTCCTATAGATGGGAGCCATTTAACTCTTGAGTGAGTGGCAAACGACTAGCCACTTGCATGTGCAAATATTGAATCTCTAATAAAGCTTTGGTTTCTTACAGCCTACAAAGGTTCTGGGTATTTACACTTTCACCAAGCGGGTTGCACTTGAAGAGTTTGAGAATAAACCCCGAAAGCAGCAGGGGTACAGCACGGTCTCTCATTTCAACATCGTTCATTACGACTGTCATCTTGCAGCTGTGAGGTAAGGTCTGATCACTCTCTTGGGTCATGGTGCTTTGTATATGCATTTAATGTCCCTTAAATCTCCAACCCAACATACAATGCAACTCAGCATGAACATGCTTATCCAGAGATCATTGTTCCATCATCCATCCATCCATCCAACAGCTGCTGTCTTCCACCTTTATTATGGCCTCCTTAATACGGTAATTACAAACATTAACCTGTTTATAAAGGGTGTTTATGGAACTAAGCAGCTATGGAGTACCGCCCTTTTCGTTTACTGCTTAGAGTAATGGGAGGCAGTGTGGCCAGCACTGGATTGGAGCTCTGAGATCTGGGTTCTATTTCTAGCTCAGCCATTGGCCTGCTGGGTGATCTTGGGTGAGTCATATTCTCTTTCTGTGCTTCACTTTCCCATCTGTAAAATGGGGATAAAGATACTAGCCTCCTTTGTAAAGTGCTTTGAGCTATGTGACTGAAGAGCAGTGTGTAAAGATCTAGATGGTGGTATTAGACAAAAGCTTAAATAATTGTAACCCATCTGTGTATAACCTCTTTGTCAATACAGACTGGCTCGTGGCCGGGAAGAATGGGAGAGTGCAGCCCTACAAAATGCCAACACCAAGTGCAATGGTCTTCTACCAGTGTGGGGTCCTCATGTACCAGAGTCTGCTTTTGCAACCTGTTTAGCAAGGTGAGTATAGAATATTACTCTTAACAATGGTTTGTATTCAAAGTAGATGAGATGGGGAATTGCTGTAGGACATGTACATATTAACAAATTTCTGACTGCAAACTCAAAATGGAGTTTCCAATGCTACAAACAACTAGGTGCCATTACTGATCACCAGAGTCTACACCACCTGCTGTCTGTCAGAGATGCTCCAAATTAAAGTACACTTTGTAACAGATCATGCTGCCGTGTTCAGACTGGGGTGGTAGAAACACGAAGAATAAATCCACCACTAGCTGAGCCCAAAACTAATAATCATCATGTACCTCATTGACCCTTACAGTTCGTAAGTTCTAACTGCTGGCATTGCACGGTTGGTATCTGTCTCTGCTAAGAAATGAACTCATTGCCATGGGAGAGTTTTGCACCTCTCTCCCCAAAAGAACCCATCTGCAACCACTAGTGTGTTAGTGGTGGCTATGGCGAAGCTGTACACAGCTCTCACTGAATTAATGAGCATTGATTGACCTTTGTGTTGTCTCCGTTTTTAATCACTCTGAGACTTCGTTTAAATCTCCACTCTGCAATGTATTTGTAAGAAAGTTTAATATTTGCAATTGGGCTGAATTGCTAGCAGTGGAAAGTGAAGAGATGATAAAATAGTTTAATCTTTGTGCTGATGAAATTCTTGTCCTCTCTACTGAGATTGCTAAGAAGGGGTACCAGTTGTGGTGGTTTTTAGGACAAACCTGATTGACATCAACAAGTCAGTTGCATAGATTGCCACACAGCAGTCAAGTGATAATGACTTTCAGTCACTCCTGGATTCTGATCACTGACCTTGAGTGGAGGAATTCCCTCTCCCATTACCAGTTCTCTAAGCCATCTAGTCCTATCCTTTGCATTTGTAATGTTGTGTTGGATATTCAAATCAGTTGTACCTCCTACTCCATGTCAGCCAAGGAGCCACGTCCCAAGGCCTTGCAGTGGGAAAGCAGTGCTGATGCTTATGCTCAGGAAACCTACTTTGAATTGGATTTGCCCAAGAAAGATGAAAGAGCTCCCTTTTCTGTGGTGTTAATCCAAAGTGATGGTATTTGCATTTTAATCTCCTGCTTCTTTCCTTAATGCGTTTCCATGCTGTATTTGCACAAATTCTGAGCTGTGACTTGTTTGCAGTGTGGGAGGAGAACTTTGACCTGCATTCCCACAGGAGTGACTATATATGCAACATAATCTATTACTGTTTTCTCCAGACACAACACATACCTCCAGGAGTGCACAGGGCAGCGGGAACCTACCTATCAGCTCAACGTCCATGACATTAAGCTACTATTTCTCCGTTTCGCTATGGAGCAGTCATTCAGTGTGGACACCGGAGGAGGAGGAAGGGAGAGCAACATACACCTCATTCCATATATAATTCACACTGTGCTTTATGTCCTTAACACGTCAGTATCTCTTTGGGTGTCTTACCTGTCTTTCCTCATGTTGACTGTCCTATAGAAGGTCTCCAAATGATACATGGATGAACAGCTGCCAGTGGAGTCTCCTGCTGGGTATAGCTGTGGGTGTGGAAGCTTAACAAGCTTGTTGGGAACAGGGGAAGATAGCAGAGGGAAGGAGATAAATCTCTTAGCAATTGTGGTGCAGGTCTAGTGTATGATATGCTGAATTGTTGCATTCCAAGTTGATACTGAAACAGTGAACAAGAGAAATCTTGATCCTGAGCCTCACAAGCAGGATGCATTAGTGCTACAGTGCATACATTATCTGGTTTACTATGGAGGTGATGGGAAAGGTTGGAAACTGCATAAAAGTTTTAAAAGGAAATGAATTAAATCCTTGATGTAGGTTATTACATTTATTTGTCATAGAAAACACAGCAGCTTGCGAACATGTAATCAGGAGCCTGATTTAACAAAAGCAAATTCCATTCTGTGTGCAATAATTATCTCTTGTGTTGGACAAAGTTGAAGGGTGTTCAGGTTATTAGAGATTAAAGGGACATTGTCAGGATGTCATATTTTTGGTGGGGGAAAAAACCAATGATTTCCTCACCTGCTTGTGAAAAAATTAAATCTGCTTAATTTTTCACCACTTCCCTTCTTTTTACCTCTCATCTTGGGTAGTAAACTAATCTGTTTTGCTTCCAAGTTCTCAAGCACTAGCACTGTGTTTGAGTTGTTGATACTTCAGTGACATGTTTATGTGTCTACAAGGTCTGCTCCACTGGTATTTAAAAACAAAATAGAAACATTTCTGTGGATTTTGGTTTATGTGGAAGTTTATTTTTACTAAATCTAAATTCCAAGCCCCATTTGAGCTGACCGTTTGTCTCACTGTACACGTGTAGACAGCCAACAGTCTGAAGTGTGCTTAAACAAATGGGCTTGATGTAATATTACATTACGAAGTATGATGCCTTCTAGTGGTCATGGAGAGAGAGATGGGTTCCCTTGGGAACCTTTCTACTGCTTTGTACTGTTGGAGGGAAAAGCTAGTCTGCTGCCATTAAATGTGTGTTGGGAAATCTAAGGCAAAGGACACATGGGGGAAACTGGACTCTAGATAGGAAATACAATGTTGGTTGGTTGTGTTGTCCTTCTTATACACAAAGTACCTCATGCAGTACTGAGTTACAGTGTAACAGAGCACACTGCCTGGGCTAGTTGTTCACTCTTCCCTTGTATTTCAGAACCCGAGCAACTTCCAGAGAGGAAAAGAACCTTCAGAGTTTTGTGGAGCATCCCAAGGAGAAATGGGTGGAGAGTGCCTTTGAGGTGGATGGGCCCCATTACTACACAGTCCTGGCACTGCACATCTTGGCCCCAGACAAGTGGAAAGCTATGCGGGTTGAAATCCTCAGGAGGCTGCTGGTTATTTCACATGCACGTGTGGTGTCACCAGGGGGGGCCAGCAGGTCAGTAATCATCACAGCTTTTGTCATTCCTGGAGCTGCCCAGTGAACTTACTCATGTTACCTCCCACTTGTTAGAGCTGCATAGCAACATGTCTGATGCTAAACAAAGGAATGTTTATTTTTTGGAATAGTCAAGATTAACCCTTTCTCTCTATATTTGTATTTAAACCCACATGGATGGAGGCAGGCACATATATAATTACATGCAGTCTTTATAATGTATTTATGCACATGGAGTTTCTTCTGCTGTCCTTTCCCTATGGTCAGAATTGGTCCTGGTACCAATCGGTTAGATTAGTACGCCCAGATTTTTCCCAGGGAGATTTAAAACCTGCTTTGCATGTTGCTCTCAATCCCAGATACTTTATCTATTCCTAGGATGATCTCAATGAGGGGAGAATCAAGTAGGTGAGAGCTGGGAAGTTACAATCAGTGAGACAGTATTGTTGCTTTATGCAATGGTGCTGGCTAATTAGTGGGTGGTGGTGGGTGCTGAGGTAGTAACACTTGCCTGTGTGAATTCTCCATTCACTTACCCTGCCTGCCCCAAAGCCTCCATGACTGGATAGCTTTCAGGGCATGTGGCAAGACTTATTCAAGAGCTCTCTTCCCCCCTTAGGCTGAGAGAATTTCAGAGGTGTTCAGTTGATTACTCCCAGCCCCTCAGATAGACAAATCTAGGGACTTTTTGCTCGTGCGTCCTAGCTGACCGTAGCTGTTGGGATGGAATGTGGAGAGGAGTGTGGCTTCTAATGCACTGAAGTGATTTTTAAGTCAAAACCAGCACCTTAAATTCTATCCTAAGCCTCACTGGAAGCCAGTTCAGTTTCTGGAGCATAGTGTACGTTCTCCATGTGTTGGACACAGCACAATAAGCAAGCTGCTGCAGTCTGCACTAGCTGAAGTTCCTAGGTACTTTTTAAGAGTAACACCATACAGAGCACCACTGAATAATCTAATCTGGCATGTGTAGCTGGCAATGGTGTAGTCTCCTTTCCAAGTGAAGATGGGGAGAAAAGCTGCAGTTCTCTGCGCATCTAGAAGCAACTGAGGATCCAGTACAGTGGTCCTTGGATTGCAATCCTTAGAAACAAAGGTGCATGTACCATCCACTCTAGTATGAGCAAATATCACCTATGCCACCACCTCTGGCTGGTTGTTTCCTTCAGCCACTCAGCATCATTTGTGTCTTGCTCCGATTGTGTTTGTCAGATACAGGTAAAGCCAACTGGCTTAGCTATGTGGGGCTGATGGAATGCACCCCATCGTGTCTCACTGTCACAGTGAGGGCAAAACCAGAAACCCACCATATCCCGCATGGAAGTGTTCTCAAGCTCATTAAGCCCTTGTCCAGTCAGAGAAAAATTAGAAACCACTCTAACCCATTATCATCCAGGAGCTACAAGGTCACAACTTAATTGTCAATGGTAATGGAGGATCTGATCCTCAGCGGTGATGAGCACCTGCAACTCCCATTGACACCCCTAGTTGAGGTTCAAACGTAACTGGTAAAGCTGAAAGAATCAGTATGGACAATGATGCACTTTTGAAAATTTTAGCTTTTACTCCAGTGCCAGGAAAAGATTCAACCAGTGGGCATAGTGTGTGAAGTTATTACTGAACCAAGAGTTTTAGCAAGAGACATCCTTAAACATATGATTCACAGTGTGGATTCTTTGTGAAATTGGGGGGTAGGGAATCTTTTGCATTTTTTTCATGTTCCTAACTCGAACCTTTGTAGAATATTCATGAGAGAAGAGAGGCTTCCAAGCTGCTAATGTCTAACTTGCAGCTGGAAATCCATGCGTAGCTGATGAGCCTGAACCAGCTTACGTTAATGCAAATATAGCAGCTATTGTATTGAGTAGCCATTCCAGATGGCGGCTACATACACTTAACCCACAAGGGCCTTTTAGTTTTCAATTAAAGGAACAGAGTCCAATTATATCAAAACCATTCACATAAAAAGAAATTCTGTCTCAACACTATTTGGGAATCCAGAATTAGCCTCACTCTGAGTTGCTCTTCTTCCGTGGAAATTTAGTCACCTTTACTAATTGGTTTTCCTTTTAAATAATTAAGTCTGGCCACACAAGCAGGCTCCCACCTACAAAGCCACATGTTATAAGGAGAGGGAAGGTCTCTTTGACAAACACATGGCTTATAAAATAATCTCAGTGTATGAAGCAAGACCTATACATTTGGTGGATTTTAGCTGTGTACTTAATCTGAGGATGCCCTTTTCTCTTTCTGATCCAAGCAGTGGCAGATGAACTTGTTGTAAACCTGTACAATACAGGAGGGAGATGTCTCTAAACTTTAAAGTGACAAACAGGAAGCAGTATGTGACGAAGTAAGGCAGATGTACCTATAAAAATTCCAAATCCATTAGGATTGTTAGCAAGACATCCCACCTTACCAGAGGCTGTTGGTGATTAGCTGAAATTTTGTTCTTGGAAGCTCTAGCTAAGGGGATCTCCCTGCATTTTCTCCCCTCTTACCCATCTCATAGCACTTCTCCAGACACTAGAGTGTTGAAAGCAAACTTAGAAGGACTCTTGGGACACTACTAGAGTCAGGCTTACCTGAGCTGGAAATTCCCACAGTCAGTGATGGGTTCTTCTCCTTTGATGGGCCAGGGAGTGTGATTTAATCTGACAGGAATGGAAATACTTCACTGAAGTTTTTCAGCAACACTTTACTACTGAGTACACCCTTGCAGGGTATATGTTTTTTTCAGAGACAGCTAAACAAACACAATATGGATTCAGTTTGAACCCTCTATTTCCCACCTCCACAGGCTTCCAGATGGCTATCCATCAGTCGAAGTGTTATTCTAAATGTTCAGAGTCTTTGAAGAACTCAGCTCAAGTCACACTTTTCTGAATGATTTTCTAAAAGTAATACCTAAGATGATTGACTACCTAACTAGAAGGTTTTTTCTGTGTTCATTTGACAGCCCTTTGTATACAGTCCCTCTCCTTCTTTCCCTCTGTATAGTCAGCTCCACATGTTCTTAACATGTCTGAATCTTTCACAGAGTGACAGGATTATAAAACTACAGAACTTGGTAGAAGACAGAGGAATAACTGTAGCACTGTAAATAATACATTGAAAAAAATTGATTAAAGTTTCAAGTTAAGTGTCACTTTAGCTGGCTGAAAACGGACCATGCTCAGGCCCCTCTAGTGTTAGTACACTGCTTTTAAAAAGACTGGTTTATGAGTTTTGGAAAGGTGGCAGATATTCCAGTCAAAACTAAAGTTGAGGGTGGCTCTTTATCCAGGAAGGTAAAAGGACATAACCGCCTGCTGAGAAGGTTCAGACAAAGTACCATAATTATTCATTGTATCAGAACCATTGAGTAAGAGGAGCTGGTTGAAGGTACTGAGCATTGAACTGGGGCCTGGAAACCAATTAGTTCTTTTTTCCAGCTCTGCCACTGACTTGCTCTGTGGCCTTGGCTGAGTGTTTCTCCTTCGTGCCCATTTTCTCCTTCTGTAAAAGGGGGTGTTGTTGGCTTCCCTGCCTCAGAGTTTAGTTACACCTTGTAAAACAATTTACAAGTGCTAAGAATCACAGTGCACAGAGGTCTAAGCCTAGACCAGCATGGTAATGCGAATGTTTAGTCCACATGCTAAAGCACAGAGCAGTGCTTATTCACAAAAACATGTCCCATGTGTATTATTGAAAGGTTTTTGGCTGTTGCAGCATTCATGCTATTCATCACATGAGTTACAAAGCAGAGTAAAGTGATTAACTCAGAGCTTGATTTCATTTCCTTCCAAGACTGACAGATAAAGCAGTGAAGGAGTATTCAGCATATCGCTCTGGCCTTCTCTTCTGGGCTCTAGTAGATCTAATTTATAACATGTTCAAGGTAAGATCTCTCTGGAATCAAGGCTGTTGGTTTGTGTCGGGGGGTTTTTGTTTTTTTAATGGACGCTGTTATAATCAATATGATATGTCTGCTCTGTTCCTTTGAATGGTAGGCAAGACTCGAAATCCTTGAAAATTTCAAACTCTGCTTGCTCATAAGAGGAGGAGGGGTGGTACAATATCTGTCGCTTGTGATCACCCCAGTTATTGGCCTTACTACTTCAGACGGACTTATAATGTACAGGCCGCCTCACTCTCTCCTTGTTTCTCTTCCTGTTTTTCTCTCTCCTGTTCACGCATTGTTTCAAAGAGCTTCAATTCCGCACTAGAGCAAATGGTTGGAGTAGCCTTTGTTGCAGGGGTGGGAAGGAAATCCTGGCCAGGGACACTGCTTAAGGAGTCTGACTCTGCTCAGAAGGGAAAGATAACATACAGCTCTCTCCCCCAAAAAAGCAAACATTTAATTAGGGTGAGGTGGAGAAGGAAAACTCTTGGGAGCTTTTTAAAACACTGTAGACAGGAGGAATAGAAAGTCTGAATATTATGCACCTTTCCTATGTGGGCATGTTTACAGGGGGCAGGAAATCTAAACCCAAATGCAACACTTCAGAATGAACTAACATTTTTAACATGGGACATCAGGTTAATTGAACCATGTATTTTCTAAAGGTTGTATGCAGTGGTGTTGTAGCCTTGTCAGTCCCAGAATATTATAGAGACAAGGTGGGTGGGGGAATCTTTTATTGGACCAACTTCTGTTAGTGAAAGAAACAAGCTTTCAAGCTACACAGAGCTCTTCTTTAAGTCTGGGAAAGGTACTCAGAATGTCACAGCTCTGTTTGACCTTGTATTTAAGTGTGACACTCTGAATACCTTTTCCAGACCTGAAAAAGATCTCTGTGTAGCTTGAAAACTTGTCTTTGTTACCAACAGAAGTTGGTCCAATAAAAGAGATTCCCTCACCCACTTTGCCTCTCTGTTTTTTAAAGTGTTCATTATTCTACAGATTTGTCCCTTTTTTCCTCCTTGTAGAAGGTGCCCACCAGTAACACAGAGGGAGGCTGGTCCTACTCTCTGGCTGAATTTATACGACACAATGATATGCCAATACATGAAGCTGCAGACAAGGCCCTGAAAACTTTCCAGGAGGAGTTCATGCCAGTGGAAACCTTTTCTGAATTTTTGGATGTGGCTGGTCAGTATTAACTTTACCTTCTAAAGGCTGTTTTTATGTAACTCGTGACTGTCAGTTGCTTGACAACACTCCAAACACTTGCTTATGGAAATGTGGGGAGATGATGGGACCTTAGAGCCCCTGATGCATCCTAGGTTACTTAGAAAAGCATTCTTTGTGGATAGTCTTCTGTTTCTCTATTCAATCTGCATTCACTGATGTGTGGGTGAAATAAACTTGTTTCCTAAAAACTCACCGGCTCCTGCCATTTCCCTGTCTGTAAAATGGAGATAAACAAAACTTACCTTTAGAAAGGGCTTTGAGATCTACCAGTGAGGAATGCTGTAAGATATGTACAGGGTAAGAGGTGCTGCTGCTACTTCCACATCTGAATTTGTAATGTGCCATAATTAACTACAGCATATATGATTCCAATTTCACAAGAGGATTGTGGAGGAATTAACAGGAACAGATGAACTTCTAAGCAACGATGTTCCTGTTTTCATTTAAAAATCCCTAGTAATAAGGACCAAAGGAAATGTAAAACATAAGCTATAGGAGTGGAATTGTTGAACCAGAGGGGTCTTCCACAATGCATCAGCAGGGGCTTCGGATACCTATAGTATTTTAGGTCTTACCCTTCTGTATGAATAGGGGCATCTTGCTGCTGTTTAACTTGGTTTACATTTTGCAGGATCCTCTCTAGTTTTTGTAAGTTCATCAGTGGTACAAAAACTGTTAGTATCAGATAGGGTACCAGCTTTCGTAGGAGCCATCACCCCAGAAAACCAGAGAAACTCACCCACTCTGGAGCTACTCTTAATCACTTTATCCTCCCCAACTCCTATCTTTACTAGCAATTAGAGCAGCCATTATTCTCATCATCCAACCTCCTAGCAGAAGATGTCACTATCTTCATATATCTTTTTGACTGCATTATCTGTGCTACAGATGCTCCCCACTCTTCTACAGCAGCTTCTAAATGCATGTGTAATGCCAGTATTTCCTCCTATGCCACTTCTGTAGGTGTGTTGTGAAACGAACTAACTAAACCTGAAATGAGGCTGTGACTGAAATCCCCATTGGTATATCTGCACCAATGCAAACCCTTAGTGTAGACAGGGTAAACAGCTGTATGCTGCAATTTGCCCCAGTAAATTGCACTGGTGCGAATTGCAGCTTTGTTTGTCTACATTAGCTGTTGGTACTGACTGCTCTATCCGGGCCTTACGAGTCTTATCCATCTTAATTGACATGGGTCTGCTGTTCTCAGATATCAGCTGGTATATATTTGCTTTGAAGCAGTATTTTGAGTGGCTGCTCTGTGACAGAGCCAGCAGTGGTGTAGCTTGCCTGCCTTTGGAATCTAGCTCTACGTGTCGTGATTCAGAAGGGCGTACATCCCCTGACTAACTTACATATGCTGTTTTTTCAGGACTCTTATCAGAAATCAACGACCCTGACAGCTTCCTCAAGGATCTTTTGAACTCCATCCCCTGAGCACAGAGAAGCAACTTGCAAAGATCTACAGTAGCTTGCCTTCCATCTCTTTGTGTTCCTCCTTGTGCAGTCTTTCCCTCCCCCAAGGAGTGTTGCATTTTTTTTTATTTTCTACACTTTTTTTTTTCTTGGAGTGATTTGGGATTTAGACTTCTTGTTTTATCTTGTATTTCAGTGCTTCTCTATATAAAGCCTTGTGTATTCCAAGTGATAGAAGGAACTGTACAGACTGAGGATCCCAGCCAGTCAATCTTAACACTTTTTAGTGTGCACCTCTTTGAAATTAAATAAATTAAACACAAAAGGTCAAGGTGGATTTGACTAGTAATTTAACCAGCCAGTGGCAGCCTAAACACCGGGTTCCCTTTTGTCTGGTATCTTAGAGCTCCTATGTTACTGCAGTTCACTCAGGGTCAGAGCTGTTGCTATCTTCAGCCCTGTGATGAGGAGCATGTCAAAATCAATAGTTGTAGTGGTTGAGGAAACAGTCTGTGTTGCTATGTTTACTGACTCATTTTGCATACATTATAAAAACAGATTTTCTCTTCTTGGGGTGTTGGAGGCCTATGGAATACAAAGACAGCATGTTATGCTTGATTCCCTCATAGTTCTACTAAAGAGAGGATAGCTTTCACAGCTGCAGTGATCTCTCTTTAATGACTTTGTGTGTTTCTCCACTCATTGAAACTACTGGCATTTAATATTATAAATGATTGACGCATGTTGTGTATACCAAGATCTTTCTAGATTCCATTCACTCGAGGGCTGTCTTCAAAACAAGAATGCACCCTAATGGGTTGGGAAATTTTACCATACAGGGAGATCTCACCTATACAAGGAGATGAAGTTAAGGAAATGGGACAGTTTTGCAATTAAAATCCGATCCTTAGTATCTGATAAAGTTTTGGTTCCTTTGAGAATCATGTGGGGAATAGACAAAGTAGGCATGTCAAGATGGCTGCCAGTCCTTTTAATGGTATACGGCTTGCTTTCTGTGGTGTGTACCCTAGCTTGAATCCAGGCATCAGTCTGTTTGAACACAGCCTTGGCTCCTCTCAGCAAGTTATGCATGCTGGTAACTTATCTTTGCCATCATCTCTGCTGTCGTGTAACCAGCTGCAGCCTGGTTAACCTGGAATCCAATAAAGCTTTCCCCATCCTTCTGTCTCTGTATGAACTTGAATTTCATCAAATTGAGATCAGTCCCATAACTTAGCATTGGGTGACTGGTAAACCATAGTTCACAGATTGAGTAACTAAGCAGACCATCTGATGCTATTATTAGCCTTGGACATGTATTGATACAAGGATGGGTGGAGGAACCCTGTTCTCACTTATCTCCATGGGAGGTGTCTCTGGGTGCGCAATCCACTTCCAAGTGTCTGATTACATTAATTGGGGGTGTTTGGAGTCCAGAATAGCCAACTGAACAGTGGGAGTATTTACTAAAAATAGATTAGATTGGGGCGAAGTGTATCATGAGAAAGTTTAAGTGGGATAAATAAAGCTCTATCTATACATCTGCTTTGCCCTGTAAGGCACAGACAGCAAGGGCGGAGAATGAAGTGTTCTAAGGAAATCTGTCTCGGCATAGCTCCCTCTGAACAAGGTTGGTGCAATGTAATAGTTCTCTGTGGCTGGGGAGGCTAATGCCAGCTAAGCACTAGACCACAGGAACAAGAAACTCCCCTTCTTTGCAGAGAACTTACTTGCAAAGACAGACTTTGCAGACTCAAGTCTGCTTTTTGCTTTCAAATCAGCATGTGATACCAGGGGCCTAAAAAACTAATAGAAAATGCTTAAACACTCAGGTAGGAGTACAACTCCGACACCACTATGGTTCGGTACTGCTTTTGATGCACCCACATGTATTGCCATCAGGAGTCAGACACTACTGAAGTCCAGTTTCCAAAAGGAAAGGATCTTTCAAGCCAACATAATTAAGAAGAGAAGGAGTTTTTGAGAGTGAAGTAGAAAGCAAGAGTCAGCTTGTTTCAAGAACCCAAATCTGTGCTGCTGTTTGTCATCTTCTGCTTTCTGTGATTCTAGTGTGCCGATCACCATGGCATCTACGAACCAGGTACAAAAATAAAGTCAGAGTTAGACTGCCCACCTATCAGAAAAAAGGAGCCTATTAGCTAAGGCTACAAAACATAGTTTATCATTTGACAGTGTTATGAAGGAAATTAACCACTGCTTGCCATTGCTACACATCTGTCTGTAATGTTATATAAAAAAAAAGACACATGTTCTTCCATGGTTTTCTTGCCCTTTAGCAATAAATAGAGCATATGGCATATTTTCCTGAGCTTTCTACCTGTAGATGGACTAAGGTTTTATTTTTCTGTGTCTTAGTTGCATAATGTTCGGCAGATCTTCCCCTGAACAAGGTGTACTCTCTTCTTGTGGTTTCACAAAGCTTGGGGGTGAATTGCCAGTGTAAACAGAGTTGGTGCTCTACCTGCTTATTATGTATTTTCACATGGCTCTGTGGTAGAAGTATCACGTTTCCTTCTCATCCTTGCAGAGTTAGCCCGACGGGCACTACATCTGCATCGGCTTAAAAAGTGGTAGCTTTGGTGCAGCTATCAACAAAAAAAAAATCTTTCCAATGTATTACCAGCCTGTACCCACTTACACAGCACCTTTCTCTTGTTTTGTCCTGCCACATAACAGAAATGCTTAGGTTTAAAGACTGGCTTTGTCAGTGTTGATATGTGATAGGTCTTGTCCACACACAAACCTGCACTGATTTAATTAAAGGTGTGTGTTTAAGATGATATAATTAGACCTTTCTTTTGGATTATATTGATGCAGTTCAAATAGATTCCTTAGCAATTTAAAGTAAATCACAATAAGCCACTCAACAAAAAAGTATCTGTGTTGGGTTTCGCACCGGTTTAGTTATATTTTGTTTTTACCAGAGCAACTTTTCTTGTGTGTATAAACTACAATGTCCCAAAGGCAGGATTATGGTTTGACAGCAGGCATAGAATCCAGTCTGTGATGGGACATGTTGAACTGTGGGAAAGTCTACAATTAAGATTGATTATTGGTCTTGTCTTACTTAAATATCTTAGAGGGAGTGAACAGTGTGTTGACCACATCTACAGTGCATAATAAATTGGGAGGAACTGAACACCAGGGAGGAAGTAAAAATATCTTAGAAGATTTAGAAATGGGCAGGAAAAACTCTAGCTAACACATGTAGAGAGAACTCATTTGAAAGACAGTGATGCTAAAAGATTAATTTGCTTTCCACTGTCGCCTGAGACATGAGTTTGCAGTGCATTCGGCAGCAATAAACCCCAATGTAATTTTAGCTACACAGGCACCTGAATTATAGGGCAGGGGCCAGAGCTGGTGCTAGGCATAAGCAGACTAAATAATTGTTTAGGGCCCTGAATAGTTCAAGGGGGACCCCTATTAATTAGTATGTGTGTCGGGGGGGCAATATTCCTGCTTCGGACCCCCAATGGCTTGCATAGGCACTGGCAGGGGCATAACCGTGGAACCACCCTTGGAATGTAGTGTTCAGTTTGGGAACCATGTTAAGATATTGACAAATAAGGAAGTTCAGAAAAGAGCAATTAGGGGGTTGATGCAACTGACTTCACCAAGCCCTTTTATTCTTAAGTCATGACACAATGACTACGCACATTAAAGGGGGCCAGACACCAAGGAGAGAGAGGAGTTATTTAGGACAGGAAGAAGGCATACAACTAGGAACAACATAATGGAACTAAGAGAATCTAGTCTGAGTATCGGAAAAACTCCTGATAGTGAAATCTAAGGCTATAGAAGAATTGTGAAGTGGTGGATGTCCCATTGCTTGGGACATCTAAAATGACTGGATAATACATGAGGAAATATATGTATAACAGTGAACAATGCTTCACTGGCTGACTTGGGATGAACTGTGTGGCCTATGAGATCTGCTTCATTTCTGCATCTATGAGACAAGCGCTTCCCCAAAACAAAGATCTGAAATGGTTGCAATGGGGCAAGTCAAGCAAATTGCTCATTATTGAACATTTGTAAATGGTGCCTCAGAGTGAGAATAAAGACACAGTCCCTACTACAGATGCTTGCTTTAACATCTGTATTCTCTTCTTTCAAACCTGCTTTACTGGGAAAGCCCCCTTAGACTGAATTAACATGTTGCCTTTGCTAAAGGTGCAATGCTAGATTTTGAAATTGCAGCAAATGATTCTGTGGATTGTATAAAACCAAAACACGTGAACAAACAAAGCCTGAAAGTCACTCATTTGAATAGACCTAGCAAGATTAGACAGCCAGCTAGATAGATTGCCAGCTGCTAATAGAATGTGTCTTTTGATTACTTTGTCTTCGTTAGCAAATTTAAGAGGAGTCCCTGTTCATACCCAGCAGTCTGAGAACTCTAAAAACTTGTTCTTTTCTTCCCTCCCGTCCACCCTTGCAGACAAGCAAACTTTAGAAGTAATGGACTTGATAATCTGATCGTGACAACACTTACACTGATGAAGCTGAAATCCATCAGTTCCCCAAAGACTCCAACAAAATTTTCAACCCTCTTGTGAGTAATTGCTTGGATACTTTTCTGGTAATGCTACGGTAGACGAACACAGTGCATAGTGCACTTAGCAATAACTCCAGCTGGATTTTAGTGTAGTAGGTATCTCATTGCCCACATTCCCTCCTCTGATGTTAGTCTTTGCACTCTGCAGTCTTTCCCGTTGTTATAAACAGCTTTGCTATTTCTGTCATGTTCTCTATTCCAGAAATACTAACTGTTGATGTTTTGCAAAGAAATTGCACTCTTAACTTCCTGACCTTTCCTTAACTGAATTGTGGCTCCTTGTATTTCACAGTAATTTTCTTACACATCCTATAGAGTGGTCTGGTGTTCTCTTGTCTTCCTGGAGTCAGACATGCAGATCTTTTCTCTGGGCTCCGCTTGTTGAAATCCTTTTTGTTTCTCTCTCTGATACCTACACCTATTTTAGAAGACTTACACTGTGATGACCGGAAGCATGCACCTTACTGCCTCTCATCTTCTCTGCTCCCCTTGCACATGTTAGTATTTCCTCTTAGATATGTGCATCCCACAGTTTCTTCTCTGTTTTGTGTCTCAGTCCAGTTGCCTAGAGTATTTTCAAACAAACAATGGAACTGCTTCTGCGGAGCATAAACATATATGCCAGGAACTTAAATACTTACAAAGGTTCTGAGTTTCCAGTGCAATAAAGGCAAAGCTTAATTCATCTTTAATAGGACACACAAAATGGATAGCTGATGGTTAAGGCAGCAGAAAGGGATTCAGGAGATCTGGGTTCAAATCCCAGCTTTGCCACACAGATTACCTGTATGTGCTTGGGCAAGTCACTGAATCTGTGCCTTAATTCCCCATCTGTAAAATGGGAGAGAGAATCCTCCCTTTCTCTGTCTGTCTATTTAGAGTGTAAGCTTTGTTTGTGCACAGTACCTAGCACAGTGGGTCCTTTGGCTGGGGCTCTAGGCATTACCACAATACAAACAAAATCCCTTTCATCCATAACCATCACCACTTCCTCCAGTTTCCCTGGCTACAACTGGGTTTCTTTAAAAAAGATGTTGAGACACTGCCTGGTGGGCCACCAGCAAAAAGGCAAGGAGATAAACATGAGCCAGTGCCTTCAGAGCCATGTGAACACATCCCGTGCACTGACCTGGCATGAATGTGTTTATATTGGCAGAAACCTCTCGCCACAGCTCAGCTGGATTACGTACACCTTGTTTAACAGTACACCTTGTTCACAAGATCTACCAATAGTTATATAACGGAGGTATCTGGAGAACAGGCAGCCAAATGATTTAGGTTTTGGAAGGGAGACGCAGGAAGAAATATAGCAGTGGTTTGTCTCAGTTACAATATGGCTTGAAATGATGTAGTAGCCTTGCAATGGCTGATTTTCCTTCATTCATGAACCAGATATTCTATCTGCCTCTGGTTTTTTGGGTGGGATTTTCAACGTAGCCTAAGGGAGTCAGGCACCCAATTTATTGACATTCAAACTCCCTTAGGCTCCTTTAGAAAGCCGGGATGTAGTTTAGGAAGTTGTTTTGTCTCCACCAAAATAAACAGGCTGAACTCCTGCTGCTGCTGAATTAAAACACAATTTGCTCTTCAGTACTTCAAGCTCAGGATTTGCCTGTCCCTACCATACTCTGAGTTCTCTTTGTTGGCCATAGCTTTACTCCATTACCCGTACTGAATTACCTGACCCACTTCTCTGCCTTGTGCTCTTAATCCACAAAAAATGAATGTTACTGTTGTCTTCCTTTGCAGAAAGTGACATCATCCACAAATGCTGCCACCAGTGTGATCCTCTATTTTTTCCCCTATCTAGATTCTTATATGGACACTTGTCACCACTGTATCTGAGCACTTCTGCCTTTATTTGGTCTTTATGTATCATATCAGAGTACAATATCTCTACTTGTGCTGTTCTCTGTGTGTCTCCCTTCCTCCATTACAACCTATTCATGGTTATAATGGCTATTAGCATTTAATGATGCAAATTGCTACAGTAAAAAGTTATGGCTTCTGTTATGCGAGTAGTTCACAGGGACAGGGCCCTTCATAGCCAGAATGGTCTGACAACTCTGCAATCTCTGTGCTAGCGTAAAATGATCTAAAAATGGATCCCCTACAGCATTCCCTCCCTTTCATCATCTATTTACTATTCCCATTTGTCTGCAGCAGATTAAAATCCTCAGTTATTCCTGTTAGATCCTATTAAAGATTACGATCTCCTCTTGCATTTCCTAGAATGCTTCAACACCCTGTTCTGGAAATAGAGATTTGGTTTCTTGCCTTTGTTTGTCTCAACAATTCCTTTAAAATCATCTCTTATCCACCACTTTTTGTTTACTACTACTGTGTTTTACACTGTAGTATCGCCCGAAGGCCTGGGTTGGGAGCAGAGCACTGTTGCACTACGGACTGTACAAACCAATATGCCAACAGACAATCCTTGTCCAAAAGGCTTAACACAATGCTCCGTCTTTCTCCTTTCCCTATTATAAAACAACAAAATCATTCAACTCTCAAACCCAGTTACAGCCACCACCACCAGAAGCTCTTGTAGAGATACAGATATAAATTGCATCTCCTCATGGGCAAATACAGCTAGTCCCCATATCTCATTAACTAGACTACAGGCACTGATGCAAAGACAATTCTACACAGTCATGGAACCTGTTCACTGTCTTAAGTATATAAGAATGGCCCTATTGGGTCAGAGCAATGGCCCATCTAACCCAGTATCCTGTCTTCCAACAGTGCCCAGTGCCAGATGATTCAGAGGGAATAAACAGAACAGGGCAATTATTGAACGATCCACCCCTGTCATCCAGTTCTGGCTTCTGGTGGTTAGAGGCTTAGGGATATTTGGAACTTGGGGTTACGTCCCTGATCGTTTTGGCTAATAGCCATTGATGGACCTATCCTCCATGAGTTTATCTAATTATTTTTTTAACTCAGTTATACTTTTGTCCTTCACAATAGCCATTGGCAATGAGTTCCACAGGCTGACTGTGTGTTGTGTGAAGATTTACTTCCTTATTTTAATTTTAAACCTGCTGCCTATTAATTTAATTGGGTGACCCCTGGTTTTTGTGTTATGTGAAGGGGTAAATAACACTTCCCTATTCACTTTCTCCAAAACCATTCATCATTTTATAGATCTCTAGCATATATTTTCCCCTTAGTCATTTCTTTTCTAAAATAAACAGTCCCAGTCTTTTTAATCTCTCCTCAGTGAAAGTTGTTCCATACCCCTAATCACGTTTGTTGCCCTTCTCTCTACCTTTTCCAATTCTAATATATCTTTTTTGAGATGGAGCGACCAGAACTGCACACAGAATTCAAAGTATGGGTGTACCTTGGATTTATACGGTGACATTATGATATTTTTTCTGTCATACCATCTATCCCTTTCCTAATGGTTCTAACATTATTAGCTCTTTTGACTGCTGCTGCACATTGAATGGATGTTTTCAGATAACTATCCACAATGACTCCAAGATTTATTTATTGAATGGTAACAGCTAATTTAGAAACCATCATTTTGTATGTATAGTTGGGATTATATTTTCCAACGTGCACTACTTTGCATTAATCAACATTGAATTTCATCTGCCATTTTGTCGCCCAGTCACCCAGTTTTGTGAGGTCCCTTTGTGACTCTTCACAGTCAACTTTGAACTTAACTATCTTGCATAGTTTTGTATCATCTGTAAATTTTGCCACCTCACAGTTTACTGCATTTTCCAGATCATTTATGAATATGTTGAACAGCGCTGGTCCCAGTACAGATTCTTGGTATACACCACTATTTACCTCTTTCCATTGTGAAAACTGACCATTAGTCCTACCCTTTGTCTTCTATCTTTTAACGAGTTCCTGATCCATGAGAGGAACTTCCTTTTTATCCTGTGACTACTTACTTTGCTTATGGGACCTTATCAAAGGCTTTCTGAAAGTCCAAGTACACTGTTTCAACTGGATCTCCCTTTCCACATGCTTGTTGGCATTCAAAGAATTGTAGTGAATTGATGAGGTACTATTTCCCTTTACACAAACCACATTGACTCTTCCCCAACACAGTGTTGAGCTGTGTGTCTGATAATTCTGTGCTTTACTTCTCTTCTGTTCTTTTAGCAAGCTTGTTGGGCATAATCCCTTTGACAAAGAATGTAGACGAACCAAATAATTCAAAATGTTTCTTGTTTACCATTTTCTGGTTTTACAATACTTTCAGTGAACGATCTCAAAGAACTTCAAACAAACAAACATACCAATAACTAAGTCTCAGGACACCCTAGAAGGTAAACATTCCATGTTTTGCAGATGGAAGACACAGTCAACAAGAACTGAAGTAATTTCCCAAAGTCAGCCACTAAGTTAGTGGCAGAATCACTAACAGAACTGCCAACTCCCACTCCTGTATCTCCCTCCTGGATTATGCTCCTTTTGGTGGAAGAGAAAAAACACATTTTTAGGGCATCTGATCTGGTCCTCATCAAACTGAGGAACTGGTTCAAGTATGGCATAATAGAGCCACTGGCAGTATAAACGTCCCTCCAGAGACCTAATGCACCTCAGCTAAGCTGCAGCACCCATTGCTACAGAGGCCCGACCAATGTATGGTGTGTCGTTGAATCCAGCCTTTCAGCTTGCCTCCAATTTCATATTTAAAGCAGAGATGTTTGTTTAGAACATCTACCCTAAAAGCCCCAGAGTGCAGAGATGAGGTTTTTCCAGTTCTTATTCACGCAAGTTCCACGTGTATCTGGCAAGACCCTATTTAGAAAGTCACTGTCTCCAGAATGTATCACGTTTATAATACATGCCTGATTCTAGATCACAACGTTACATTGGCCTGTACATACTTGACTGTGTTGATATGTAGCCAAGCCTCATTACTGCAGAAAAGGCACATTGTTGCCTGCATGAAGGACTAACAGAACATGAGGGCAAAGAGAAAACCTGATATTTAGCTTAGAAGTAAGGGCTGGATTTTTTAAACCCTCTTTTATACAATCCTATCTTATGAATGTGTCTCTTTGTCTTACCAAGAATGTACTGGGGAATGAAGCTATTTATCATCCTCCTCTAAATCAGGCCTAGCACCTACGATCTCATTGCAGGTCAGTAAAATGCTTCATTGGCAGATTGTCCGGCAGTATTGACTCCTTGTGCAACAGGAACATACCTCAGATCAGTGGTCTATACAGCCCAGTATCCTGCCTCGAAGATGGCCAGGTGCTGATGCAAAAAACTCCATGATGGATAATTTGGAAATCTTTCCCACATGAAAAGTTTCCTCATACCCTCTGTCAGAGGCTGGTTTATGTCCTGAAGTACGACAATTTAGAATAACAAGAACTTCAATAAGATTTTGAAGAGACAAAACAGAAAATTCACAAAGTCTGTAAACAGATTTAAAGAAAAAGCAATTCATCATCATTTCCCTTTGAAGTCAAATGCCATGTTCTCTTGCTTGCCTTTGTTTCTGGGCACATGCTCTGTTAGCTCATCCTTGCTTCAGGCACTAATGTGGACTGCCTGCCACAATAAGTTTCAATTACCTATCTGCCCACAGCTTGCTACACCTTGTTAATGTTACCAACTGGTAGCATCTTGCTTTGAAAGCATAATGGTAAATGTGAGGCATGTTGGAAAATGCTTACAGCTCTGATGAGTAGATAGGCATGAGATTAAACACTGGGAAACACCTGGAGTCAAGATATAAAACCCATTCAAGCAAGAATGTTGTGCTGAAACTAGGAAACATCACCATTGTGGATGGGGTCTGCAGAGGCTCAATATTTTGAGTCAAAGAACTGGTGCTGCTGTTAGAGGCTCTAAATCTAATAACCTGGGGTCATGCTACTGCTTGTTGATCAAAATATCAGGAACTAAAACAGCACCCTTTCTTTCATGGTAAAAAAGGTCATATCCTCACCAATTGTAATAAACAGCAGAACAATGTTACTTATTCTTGTTCGACAGAGTGAGGAAGTGGCTGCTAAATCCACTTAGCTTCCTTTCATTCAAGTGCAGGGTTAAATGCAGAGACCCTTCTTGGTTTCCTAAGGGAAATCGGGGTGTTTGGTATTAGAGGTTCACTAGGTAGATTAACATTTATTATAAAATGTTAAGAGGTGTGGAAATTTCAGCACCTCTGTCTGTGAATGATTCTGGCTTTACTGCATGGAAAATGGCACAGGTATGTCTTCTTACCTTCAGTTTGACATAGGAAGGATATTCCCCCAACCAAATTGCATCCCTCCTGCCTGCTTGGTCCCCAACCCTAGTGCATGGTTTGTTCCTGACCGCTCCCTCCCTGAACTAAGTTTCTAAGACTTTCTTGTGAGCTCTCTTTCCTCTGATGTTCTCGGCAAGCATTTAGGCCAGAAGAACAGGCTTGATTCTTTTTTCCCTGACAACCTTCCCTTCTTCCTTTCTGCAAATTCCCTGAGTGGCTCTGGCTTGCTTTCAGCTGGCTCTGCACATCCTGGCCCTAAACCAGGACACATTTATTGAGCTTCTAGTGAGGGAGCTGCATATTGGAAAGAAGATGTGGGCAGAAGAGTCCACAGTAAAGGGGGAAACAGATGGGTGGATATATTATGTCATGGCAAATGGAAGCCACCTTGCAGGAAGTAAGTTTTGCACCTTTACATTAATGTCATTGCCAATTGTATTGGTTCTACTAAAAGCCAAGATGATTCTGAGGTTTTAAAGTGACAGGGGCGAAAGGCTTGCTCTCCGTTACCCAGAATATTTGTTTAAAACCTTTATAACTTTTCTCCTGTTCACTTTTGCAAAGAGCTATTAACTGCCTGCTGTTCACACAAAAGAGAAGCCAAGACATTTACAAACACAGCAACAAATCGCCAAAGGGAAATTGCTGCCAGATAAAAATGGGGGAGGGAGGGAGAGAGAGAGAGAACATGCGTTAAGAGAACTGGCTTAAGGTCTAAGCACAAACTCCTCCCCCAAACCCCAGGGTCAACTTCTGGTGGGGCTGAGTCTGCCATTGCTAATCCACAGCAGACAATCTAAATACCATACAGTTCTGTAACTGGAGGGGCTCCCACCAACCAGCTTCCCCGTTCAAGTCAGCATTCAAACTGTGGGAAAAACTTCCCTTTTGGATCCACAGGGCCAGACTCCGCTTTGATAATCTACTCTCCCTCCATCCATGGATCTCCCATTAATAGCAGCAGGCAGCCACATGGGAGGAGTGCTGGATACTACAGTCAAGTCCTGCTCTGTGCTGCTGAAGGGTAAATTTTATCATGACAATGTTCGGTGGGTTTTTTCCTGTCTCTGAGCTATGAGAACATGATCCCAAAGCAAATCAATACAAGAGACGCTTGCAGCTGTACTCAGAGAAACTAGAGATGGAAAAGACCAATTAGTTTGGTCTTATGTTTTCCACAGAAAAGAGAGAATTCTATAAACCCAAATAAATGGTATTCTACGTAAACATCTCCCAGTATATGAAATCTTACTATGTGCTGCACCTAGAGGCCATGACTGAGAACAGAGCTGTATGTGGTACTGTCCATTCACATAGTAAGAAAGTCCCTGCCCTGAATAGCTTACAATCTAAACAGACAAGCCAGAAGTCCTCATTTTACAGATGTCGAACTGAAGCACAGAGAGTTTAAGTGACTTGCCCAAGGTCACAACGGAAGGGTATGAAAGAGCCGGAAAACGAACACATCTGTTGTGTTCTACACCATCATTTTAACCACAATTGTCTCCAGGGGGGTTGCAAAAACGGATAGCAGAATTTGGCCCACTGTAGCTCCTAAGATGTAGTGCATCTTATTGCTAACGGAACTACACTCAAATTGCATCACAATTAGCACCTCCTTTTAACTCACATTCCCTTCTGCCTTTCATGCAAGTATTTACAGCTGGTATGAAAGTGAAAATACATTCCTAGGAGTTACCAACACTAATGATGATGCTTTGGGTTGATCTAGCACCTTCCATTTGGAAAGGTTAAAGTGCTTTATAGAAAGTGTCCTAGATACCTACATTAACTAGCTTTCCAGACTGCTTCAGTCGGAGGGCTGCTGAGCTCTGTGACACTGTTATACCAGGGGAAAGCCATTTCAGTGCTTCAGAGGCACGTTGTGCAATCTACCTCTCGTCCGCACACAGCTCCAGCAGTTCTGACCTGCAGCCCTGCTCCAGACCATGTCTTCTATGGAGCAGACCGCTTATCATGCCAAGTTGTGGGGTGGGTTTATACGAGGACTTGAACAAACCCACTGAATTAATGTTCAGTCCTAGTGTAAGCTACGCTATGAACTGCAATCTCTTGATTAAAGGTTACTGCATTAACCTGGTGCACTACCTACTCCCAGCAGAGCTGCGATATCCGTGTTACCTGCTGCTTCCTCTGTACTGCCACCAGCTGCCTACTCCGATAGCTGTGATACTCGCATGATTGCTGTTACCATTGTGTCCAGGCTCCAGCTGTACTCTGTTGCCCCTCTAGAACACCATGCCATGGTACAGCGAAGCAAGTGCCCCTTGGGCTGGAGTACCACTAAGTTTGGTTCTGAAAGTTGCAAGTTCAATTTTTTTCCCTAGGGCAAAACTTTTCTTTTTTTTTTTTTGCTTGCATGCTAACAACTTTCCTCATGACTTTGCTATCGGGCAAAGTTGGGGGCAGAAATGTCACCCAGAGACTGGACGTAACTGGGAAGAGAGGGTGGTATGTCCCCCCTACACACATGCGTACACCAGGTCCAGTGACCATTATACAGGTGACACATGCTGAAATGGGTGAGGGCCAGGGGCAGTATGCTAGCAACAGAGCTGGGGCCGAGCAGAGCGAGTGTGCACAAAAGCACCAGCGGCGGCTGTTACAGAGACAGTGTGGTCAGTCCTGGGGATAGGAACGAGGCGTCAGGAGATCTAGATTCTATTCCTAACTCTCCCACCGAACTGTTCCATGGCCTCGGGCAAGGCACTTCATGTCTCAGTTCCTCAGTTTTCTCTGTGTAAGCTGGAGATGACAGTGGCTCTTTGTGTGAAGGAGTATGAAGATGTATGGCTGGGAAGTGCTGGGTAAGTTATCAAAGTACTAAACAGACGCAAATACTTATTAACCTTTTACTAGAGAGGATAATCTGAGGTTCAGCAGTTTTACGCACATGCAACCACTGTTTCTACAGGTCCCAAAGCCAGACAGGGAATTATACCCTCTCCCTGCCCCTCTACCCCCATTCCATCATGTTTTCCTAACTCTCATGCCATCCTCTCTCCCCGCCCTTGATGTGGCTCTGAGAACTTCACAGAGACGCCAAGGTGACGTTAGCACATTAAATAAGCATCAGCTACAAAAACACGCATTAGCCTGAGGCACAAAATCTCCTGTCTGCTAAAAGAAGATGTTCTTCCCATTTCTTTTTTCCTGGTGAACCCTGGGGCTGAAGGGAGGAGAAGCTGTGAGTTATCCATCAGAAATGTTCCTTGTTTCCTAACTTTCCACTTAGATTGGGTGGGGAAGATGATACAGAATTCTTTTATAACCCTGCCCCTAAGCTGCTTCCCCACCAACCTCTGAGCGTTAAGGTATTTAAGGTGGTTTCCACACTGCAAGAAAGCAGATCTTTCACCACCACCTTAAGCCCCATTTATAGGACCTAATGTATTTCCTTCCCCAGTGAAATTCAAGGGAATCTGAACTCCTGAATCCAACATACTTACTGAGTTTTCATTCAGTCCCTCAGGTGCAGCAGCTCAGAGCCAAAACCAGCAGACCCACACAGCAAGTTCTACCTCACCTCATGGATCCTAAATTCAAGAGCTGCTCACACAGAAAGCATGGACCCCTAATGCTGCTGAATTCACTGCTCATGTTAGAAAAACTAGGAGTCAGAACCAATTTAGAATTATGGAGCCAAATTCTGCTCTCCCAGCCAGCTGGGGGACTCCAGAGTAACTTTGTTGAAGCCAGCTGGGTCACTCTAGATTTACCCCAGAATAAGTGAGAGCAGAATTTGACCCATGGACTTTAACCTTGTAGAAGAGAATTCGGAGGGGTTGCAGTTTGAGGGAATGCTCATATCCTGGACTCCTTGACTCAGTTAAAAAAATAATGTAAATGCTTTTGCTCATTAAAAGACGCCAGCCTGAGAGAATGAAGTCTCTCTCTAATCATAAAACAGGAGTAGCACAGCCAGTGTGATTGTGCGCTTCCTCCATGTACCACCTCTGCCATAATGCCTCAGTCCCTGCCTGGATGGATCACCTGTAAAATAGTTTAGTCTCCACAGGCCTTGCGTCCTAGAGATCTCTGCTGACAGTGATAATTATGGTGGTTGCTTTGATGAGTGAACGCCCGTCACCTGAACTTACAATCAAGTTCATTTCAGGTAGGCCGTCAGGCACAACCACTGCTTTCACTCACCACTCGGCTGAACTTTAATCAGTGACCTAGGCGCCAAGGCTCTATACCCAATAACAAGTTCTGGAGCCATTAGTTTTATTGTAATTTATGATCTAGATCCAGAAGTGCCCACAACTCTTTGCAATACACCTTAAAAAATGGGCAACCAGCAGCCCAGGTGCCACATCTGGCCTGCCGGAATATTTATTTGGCCTGTCACAGTCCGGCTCAGGGCAGGCAATCCAGTGGTGCCAGGACCAGGAAAGGGTAGGGATGGGGCAGCCCAGCAGGAAGACACGCATTCATGCGTGCTGTGGCAAGAATCAATGGGCTGGAGTGGAGAGCCAGGCCCAGCCCCACAGGTCAGGAGCTGCCACTGCAGTGTGAATGCAGGGCAGGGCCTCTCTCCAACCCCAAGGGCAGGATCCGACTCACCCCCTTGTCACACACCCTGGCCCACCGAAGGGTTTCAGTAGTTTTTTGTGGCGTTCTCCTACCTAAAAGTTGCCCATCCCTGCTATCCAGCCTCCCTGAAGAAGTTCTAAAACCATACAGAACCCTTTAGTTAAAAGATGATAACTGTCACCTACGAAGGTCAAGGTTTTTTTTAAAAAATTAGGCTTCATATTTAAAGAAAGACTGAAAGATTGTAGGTTTTTCTTATCTTCTATTAATTTCTGCTGGTTTTCCGTTTTAGAGATATCAGGAATCCCATCTCTGATCTTTCTAACATCAGCAGTGAATTCAGCGGCATTTCTGCCCACGAATGCTTATGCCCAAATAAACTGGTTAGTCTTTCAGATGTCACAGAACTCTCGTTGTTTTGCTGAAAGCCGACTAACACGGCTACCCCTCTGGAACCCTTCTGACAATGGAGACCTTGTATAACATGTTAGAAGATCTCCATGTTGCTTTTAACCACCACTGATTTTAAAAAAACTCTCTCTCTAAAATGCAAGCACTGGATCTCAGTGACTTAGTAACCTCTTGCCCTGGGCTGAACACTACAATCAGGGCGATTATGCCTCTCTCAGAAATAAAGCAGATAGCATGGAAGATAAAGTTCACGCAAACAGCTGGTGAGTGCTTAGACTCTCCAAGGTTATAACATGGACTAATTAGTAAAGAGAATCTGGTATTCATGACACAAGCGCTTTACCTTGTTTGGCATAACTCCCCCAGCAAAGAGATGATGGCTTTTGTTGCAACAAAGAAAGGAGTGGGAGAATTTAATGACAGCTGCAGAAGGCTTCTGTATGGACTTGCAATGGTGACTTTTATATATATTTTTTGGAGCTGTAAGAACATACAAAAGGAACAATGAGGGCAAAATCTTAGACTGGAAGCAATCTGATTTCCTTTGGAAGGTGGTGTGGTTCCTTTTCCTATGGCAAATGCAAAGAGAGAAAAATGCTTGTTTATTGAGAGGTGACTAGGCACTAATTGTATATAGCACAAAGAAGAGAGATGAGCCCTGCCCTTCATACTGTTTATGTATACAGAGAAAACTACAACAGTAATGCTGCACACAGATAATGCACCAGGAAATCAGGTGGGAAAAACACAAGGTAGTGCTGAGGGTTGGTGTAGGGGTTGTTAGCTCTGACAGGCTGTACTGAGGAAGCTGTTTCCAGGAGAGGGTGAAAGCGTGGCATCCCAGATTAGAAATGGAGTTCCGGGCACAGGAGGGACCCTGCAGGTGGAAGGTCTAATAGACACAGGCCACAGCCTGCAGGCATCATTTTAAGCACCATCTACATTTTGGGCTCCCAATCTTGCTAATGCAAGTGGAGCTGGACTGTTGTTGGTGAGAGTGGAGAACTATTACACATTTTCCTAGTGCAGGCCTACTACATCAGGAGCCTCCAGGACCAGTCTTTGTTATTCCCTGTCCTGTGGCGGCTTCTCCTCTCGAACTCAAGACACTGGTCACAGTCTCTCTGCGGCCTTGTGTTCAGGTCTCAGACCTCTTCATTGGCGTGTTTGGACGTTACCTCGCTCCCAGGCAAGCTTCAAATCTTAATGCACTGTCAGAATGGTGTTTCCCACAGGAGCGATGGATTAGCCCCTTGTCTCTCAGTAGATATGTGTGAGCTTTCCTTTTTTCCCCTCATTTGCCGATTGGTCTAGTCCAAGGAACTGACATTTCAAAGGAGTGTTTTGATTGTGGAGAGGGAGGATTACTTTTTAAAATATAAATTGCATTAAGTTCTTCAGATCAAGGCAAATCAAAACTAGAGGTTACAACAGACGCTAAAAGGACATTCACTAAACAAAGCCCTAATAACGTATCCATTTGTTACCCATTAGCCAACAAGCCAGGAGTGGAAGCAGCTTCCCCGCTGGAGTTATTTTTCTTTATTAATTCAACACAAGGCAGCTGAGATTCCAAACACGCATCCAAACTGCGTTGACGAGTGAGTTTTCCCATCGCTAACTTTGTCTAGTGAAAGGGAGAGGTATTTAACACAAACACCGGGCAATGATGCCGCCAGCAACGTTGGGAGGAGGACAGAGGCCCCCAGCACAAGTTAGAACAATACACTGCCCCCTCCAACCACTTCCCCCCCCCCCCCCCCCGCACACGTTCCCTACCTCAGCTCTCCTGCCAAATCTCCAGTTTCTCTCCCTTTTCCCAGCAAGCTCCCCTCATTCTTCCTGCCCACCCACCCGCTTTCCCCTGAACACCCTTCCCAACCCCCACACCCAAAGTACCCTTCACTCTGCTCACATACCCCAAACAACTCCTCCATTTCCCTTAGCCCCAGCCCTTCCTCGCCTCCCCACACACCCCACTCCCTACCCCACATGACCCCTCCATCTCAGCTCCTGCCCTCGGGCTGGGCCCTGCGTGCCGTGCACTCCCTTCCTGTGGGCTCCAGAACCTGGGACTCAGCGCGGCGCTCCTAGCCGTCAGAGGCTGCACCTGTAGCTGCCTCCTCTCTGATCAGCAGGGAGCCTAGAAATCCGTTGGCCGCAGGAAAACGTGGAATTTGCATTTTTACAGAGACGCTTTAGTTTTTATGCTTTGTGAGAAAATACAACATGGGCAGTCAAGCCCCATTTGTCTGAGCCTCCACTATCCGGCTCTCCATATTAACCCAACTGGGGCAAACTGACAGGGCAAAGTCCCGCCGTCCAGAGCTGACACCCCCAGCCCCGCCACCCAGGGTTGAAACTCTTTGCCCATTCTCTGGATTACCTGAATTTTAGATTATCTGCTCTGGCCCCGGTCCCAATTTGATCAGATGAACTGGGTTCAATTGTATATTGTGGCTGGGGAAACCAAAGTTCGCCATTTCATTTTAATTGCGGAAAAAATGCAGCTTTTTTTTTAATCTGAGAATTTGGGGGGTTTTATCATGGAAAACGAGGATCCCTGCTCATCATCCACTGCACAGTTGATGGAGGAGGAGCATGTTGAGCTGCAGCTGGCCTGGTGTCTTTCCTCCCTTCCTAGTGGGGGGGCTGCAACCTCTGGGGAGGAAAAGTGTTGTCTCCATCTCGAAGGGAAAGTTGGAGGGGAAGTATCCCCTCCCCCCCCTTAAAATTACACCCATGATTGTTCACGATTTGTTTGTCTGTAAAAGTTATGTACTTTGATATCTTGCAAAGGCAGAAACCCTCCTAGGGCAGGTTGTCTGTTGAAGAAGTCTCTTTTAGGATGTTAACTGACTTCTTAATTGTCTTCTTTTCCTGTGGGATCTCTGAGCAATTCCCTTAATCCCTATAGTAAATGGACACAAAAGTTAAATGTGCTATAACATATACAAATCATATCTGCTGGCCAGACGTGAACCAGCACTGGTACATAGGGAATAGTTCTGGTGTGTGGATTGGGTTAAGCAAAGGGGGAAATGGTGAGAGAAATAAGGGATGAGAGCAGACATATAGGCAAGGTGCAAAGAGCTTGACTATAATGCGAGAAGGAAAGAGGGGGACTAGAGAGGGATATGATGTGGTTGAAGTGGTAAACAAGGCAACATTTTGGATGGACTGGAGTGGGATGAAAGGGGAGAGCGGGAAGCCGTTTATTGTTGTATATATTGAGTTGAAGTAGTTAGATGTTACAATCTTTATTAGGATAATTAATAATAATTCTTAGTGCTTTACTTTTTCAAAGTGCTGTGTAAATGCATCCTAAATAATCCTTGCAACATCCCTCTGTGGTAAATAAGTATTATCGCTACTTAGCAGATTGGGAAATGGGAAGATTAAGGGCCTAGGGTTGGGGCTCAATTCCTCAGAGGTTTGAAATCTCTAAGCGACTTGCCCAAGGCCATGGAGCAAACGAATGGGAGAGTCAGGACTAGAACTCAGGCGCTCATAGTTCCCAGGTTTAGATTCAGCCGGTTGGTCTTTCACTGCTTTTATGTTTAATTTTAACGACATGTTTTCTCTTCTGGTTTGTCACTGATAACTTCACAACCACTGGGTCAGCCATCAAGTCTCTAGACCTTTAGTAGTTCTGTGCTCCAGAGAGAGAGGGGATCCAGGGATCCATTTGGTTATATCGTGGTGGTTTACTTGTTAGCAATAAGCACCCAATAAAAGATAGAATCAATCTCACAATCAAACTCTTACCCTCATGGTGAAAGATTGATTTGTGAACATATTTTTCCTTCTTTGGTATTCCCAAAAGGTGTTGGCAATATTGGTCTAATGATCTAACTTATTAGTGCCTTCAGATCTGATTGCTTATGTGCAAATTCAGGAGCAGGTTGTGCTGTCTTTTCTCAGGTTGAGTAGTACCTTATTGCACAAGTAAGCCTGTACATTTCAATGGGTCTGCTCATGGAGTAAGGTGTTACCGAACCTAACTAGTGGGACTTCTTGTGGGTCAGATACTATACAACCTGTGTAAGTGTGGCAGAATCTAACTTTCAGACCTTGAGAGAGAGTTTTTATTATCTAAGACTCCTATCTCCCTGGTCTAGTACTTAAAAAATTTTGTCTGAAGAAACTCTAGGGCAGTTTTTCACATATTTAATCTCTTAGGAGAAGCAATTAATAAAAATTCATTTTTAATAATTTCTTTTTAAATAATCAAATATGATTAAATTCAACCCAATCCAACTCCTTAATACTTTCCCATCTTTGCTGACAAAAACAAAATTCCCCACGAAGTCAGATCACATTCAGATATATTTCTCTATAGTTCCTTGACATAAACTTTTTTTCCTCCCTTGGTTCAACCTGTTGATGTTTTGTATGTTGTAAGCAGTTCTGCTATAATGAGCTCATTGACATAGCCCATAGCTGGTAAACTCTTCTGTTGTGCCAGCACATACTATGCTATCAGCTGTAGTGCTGGTTTAGAATAATTGAAAACTGGGTGTGTAATTTTCATAGCACTCCACCCAGAGCCTCTCCCTGCTAAGGAACACACCAAGGTATTAGGAAATACAGCAGAGCCGCACCAACAGCTGCAGTTAATTGACTCAGTTTGCTGACACAACATTTTAATTGAGCTTGTCTGTTTTATGCATTCTGAGCAGCCAATTTAGCCTAAAATGGGATAAATCCCATTAACAAGCTTCTGTTAACAGGTTTGCTGCTTTTGATGTCAAGCCTAAGCAAATTCGTTTGGCTCAGTCACCGCTTTATGGTGCAGGAGACAGGGACCTGGGAGTGACCGCAAGTGGGTTCACAGAGCACATCGCAAAAACAAAACACGATCTCCAGGGTGAGAATATTGTTAGGAGAGTACTTTGTATGCATATCTCCTGCCGGCTGGAGGAGTAAGGAATTGATTAAATAAGGAGTCATAAAGTCTAGGGATGTGGGTCCCAAGAATGAAAGGGGGAGGGATATTTGGTTTCATATAGATCTAATGCAAGGGGAAGAACCAAACAGCCCAAGGCTATCATCTAGCTAGTCCAGAAAAGCAGAACTAGAGAGCAATGAATGGCTGCAGTATTAGCTCCTTGTTCATTTATCCAAGCACTGGAAGCAGGTGTTCGGAAATCTTGACTAGTGTGAAAGTCCCCAAGAAAAGCTTTCACCTACCAGTTCTCTCCAGATTCTTCTGATTGTGTCTGAACTAATCACAGGCCTAGTCTACACCACAGAGCTGTGTCAGTGTCAGCTGCCTTACAGCAACCCAACTCTGTGAGCATCGAGATTATGTGTTGCTCCCACTGATGTTGCCCACTACCCCGTCTTAACTCCACTTAACTTCAAAGGGAGCTAAAAATACATCTGAGCAGTGCTCAAGGATCTTCTTTGTTCTGGGTTTCCACTGCTGCTGAATGCATCTTCAAGCTCAACTTTGGTTACAAAAATTATAGGAAAGACAAGGAAGGAATCTGCTCAAACCAGATCAACACCAAGACATTAATTATCCAATGGTTACCTACTCAGTACTTACATTCATCAGACCAATATTTTACCTTATCTAGGTTAAGAGGGAAACTTAACAGTGATTATAGATTATATAGATATATGCTGACATAGTGATCTAACTTCCCTCCACTGTACATGAGAAATTGCACAAGTAATTGCCTGTGTCCCAAACACATACCTTTGCAATGACCTGTATAGTCTCATTGGAACTAATAATACCTGTGTATTCACCTGTATCCACTCTCCACCAACATAATTGGTCATTAAGGAAACAATTAATATTCAAGAAGACTCAAAGGCAATAGTATTGCACAGAAATGTGTCTCAACCATTGTAATTAGTGACTGTTGCACAGTCAATAACACCTTCTATCTTACCTGCAGAATCCTTTCCTGCTGAACTAACCCAGCTATCAGTTTGGGTCTGCTGCAGGTGCTTCTGTTTACAGAATGTTTATCATCTCTTCACACAAGTCAGAGAACACAGAGATAACACTGAAATCTAAAGTGCACCGGGAATAAAACTGATACAGTCTGAGATCAATGCTCTTAGGAATACAGAATCATTTAACAGTCAAACAGTCACTGATGGAGGGCAACGTTCTTCTGTTAGACACATTCTAACTGCACCTTAAATCTGTGGTGCCTACTCCAGTGTACACCTAAACGCATGAAGATTTGAAGAATTGTGAGCTGAAGTCTGCATTTCATCTACAGGTCAATAGTGCATCTTCCTTCCACCTCGCCCTCTGTGGTCAGTATTTCCCAAGAGAAAACCAAAGGTAATGGGAGTCTTGGGTGCTCAACACTTCTTGGATCAGGTATTCAAAAAGGAATTCAAGGAGGAAGAACCCATGCTGGACTCCTCTAAAGAAGCGCTACCCTTGCTAGGTGACTCATTTTCCTTATAGCACCAGCCAAATCCATGACAGAGTCATGACCAAATTAATTCTAGAACATCGTTCAAGTTCAAACACAACCTGGGTTTTGAAGGCCAAGCTGTGATCGATCTGGCTTGTGTATTACCACTGCTAATAGAGATTCTGCACATCATATTCTGCACTCACTTAGGGCCCAGTACAACTCCCGTTAAATTCAGTGGAGCAACTCTTCTTTAATTCAATGTCCTTCACATCTGTCCTTCATGTCCTTCATCATCTATAAGGATGCTTAGATGTAACTGAGGGCAGAATAATGAGCACAAAGTTGAATCTCTGAGAATGCACGAGCCTGCTCACGCACTTCCATAGCTGTGCTTGATTCTGCAATGCTAACGTGCGTGACGGCCAAACACTTAGCGAAACTACTTTTCTCCCAGAACACTGAGCAGATCAGGCACTGAACACACCTGGAGAAGGTAGCAGTTAAATAAGAAGCTGCCATTTTTTTAAACAAAATATCTACCTGTCTAAATTTCACATCTAGACACAAATTTTTATTTAATCAGTGCAAAATACAAGGGCAAACCCCCCTTAAAAATTCATACTTTTAGTGGGAGAAATATCCTATATGGGTAAAAAGGAAACTGTAGGAACAAACAAACTAATTGCACCTGCAATACTCCCCATACTCCATCCACCTGGAGATAGTTACCATCACAGCAAACAAACTGCGAAATATACCATTGGTGATGTCATTCATTCTTTCCGAATGATCAATAGTAATAACTTGGTTAAAGGTGCCAAGTATTTTTTTAATGTGATGATGTGATCTCCAAAGGAATTTTTGGGGCAGTCTGACTGTACCCCTTATAAGGCAAGGAGTGATTATCTTTATGATTAATGTGCCCTTTCCTTTCACTGCTGAAACACACCTTGCCTGTTAAATTGTCCAGTAAAGAACAGAGGTACAGCCTATTTTTCTTAGTGAAATAACCACATTGGTTCTGCGGAACCTGAGTCACTCGTGAAGTCACCATGGCCACATTCTGTAACATGCATATTCTTGTCCACCTTCCGAGATGCCTATCAATTCCTTTCCTCATTCTTTGCTCTTTTGTGCTTCTTGCTTTGCATCAAGGGGCAGGTAAAGGCAGGATCCTCGAAGCCAGGCTGCTGGGGTTGGAGGAAGCCTGGATGTAGCAAAACAGCAAGCCACTAAGTAGCCTTGGACAAATCATGTCACTTCTCTTTGCCTCCGTTTCCTCTCCCATCATTTTTCTGTCTTGTTTGTTTAGATTGTAAACTGTCCAAGGCCTGCAGGAACTGTCTCTCACTGTCTTGACCAGAGGTTAGCTCAATAGAGTCCCTGATCTCAGCGGGGATCTCTAGTTCCTACTAGAATGCAAATAATAATGACAGGGCCTGTTCCTGAGAGGTGCTGCCCAGGTACAATTCACGGCAAAGTTCATTTAGAAGTTGTTTTCTTATGAATGTTTGGAGGTTAAGATTCCCCCAGTGTTGTGCTTTTGGATGTCCAGAGTTTGGGAGGCTAAGCTCAAGTGTAATATCACTTTCATATGGAAACATTCCCTATGGGGGGACAGCTATCTCCTGTGACTGCAAAATGATTGGACTCAGTGATCAATCAGGCCTTTTCCATTTCTAACTTCTAGGAACTGTAGAGTCCAGCCAGCCAGGTATTTAAAAACCAAACAAATTAAAAAAAGCAGAGGGAGGCAGCGCCATGGCAGATTCCTCCCGCAGGGAACGACACTATGGAGATATCCGTTAGTGGAAGCGAATATGGTAGAAGATGGATGCAGTGCTTAGCGATGCTTGAAAAGCAACCTGGTATTCTAGATCTGGCAGAGAAAAAACAACTGCCTGATCCTGTTTGGAGGCAGTGGGTGAAATCCTGGTGCCAATGAAAACTCCCAGTGACTTCAGTGGAGACAGGATTTCAGAGGAAAGGAGGGAACAAAAGAAAAGTTGCCACAAGAGGGTTTTTCTTTTATTTGTCCAAGACATCACCCCATAAGCAGTGAAATGATTGGTTAACACCACCACTGGGCCGAGGCGCTGGGGCTGACGCACTGAGACCTTCTTTCTATAAGGGCTACACTTTTCTAAGCCTCACGTTTCCTATGTGAGTTCCTGCATCCAGTGCAATCTTCAGAATTACCTGGGTGCAACTGAGGAGCTGAGGAAAGATGACCATGTCCACTGGTGGCTTCTGATAGCCCAGCATCTTGTTTTTAGAGGCTGATTTTTATGCTAACTCCCTGCATTTACTGCACACAGAACATCCCAGGCAGGTCTGAGGTGTGATTTCTTCCAAGGCCACCTCTTTCTTAGTGTAATACAATGACAGTTGAAGTGCCCAAGCTGCTGGGATCAGGGTAAAATGGGAAGACATTTTCAGTGAAGGGACCTCAGCACTGGCATTTATTTCTACCTCATCCCCTTGACCTGGCAGAGCCTGGATTTGTTGCCTTTCAAAGCCTGTGTGTTCTCCCAGGCTTTTTCTTGAGAGGGTGAGATGACTGATATATGGACTGGATTTGGCAGGGAGGACCTAATTTGTGGTGGTGACATATTTGCAGATATGGAATGGAGCAAAAGGGGAACATTTCTGAGAGGGTGAACTGGAGAGTTTTATGGATGTTAATCCAGTGGCGTTTTTGTGTGAGTCTTTAACACCCAGAGCTTTATGAACTGAAATAAATAAATATGAACTAATGCTGCAATACCGTGACGAATATATATAATTACGGACACTTAAAGGAGTGTCCAGTAATAATTAGTGTAGGACTCCTGGGTTCTGTTCCCGACTCGGCCATTTTGTAATTTTGAGCAAGTCACTTTCCTCATGGTGTGCCTCAGTTTCCCCATCTATATAATTGGTGTAATTATCTCCGGTTCCCTACAGAGGCTGAAGAGAGATTTGATTAACATTTCTAAAGTGTTTCTGTGAGGTGCTGTAGAAGCACAAAGTATTAATGTTGTTATTAGTGTCTCTCTTCCAAAGCTATTTGAAAGAAGCCTACTATGTCCTGTGAGGTAGATAAATATTAGCTCCATTTTGCAGCTGGCAAAACTGAGGTACAGAAAGGGGAAGTGGCACACTAAAGACAGAGCAGCAAGTCAGTGGCAGAGTCAGATATAGGACTGAGGGATCTGATTCTCCGTTGTCCTTCATCTTGTGCAGTCATGACCAGGGCAAAGATATTTAAAATGACATCACTCTGTGGTGTAGGGTAATGAAAAGCCAGGTGCTAAGAGTCCTGATTCCCAGTCCCTGCTGCAATCACTGGATCACATCCCTATTTGGATAAAGCAACTGTAGTATAACTGGGTTTTTATGAATTATTATTTGTATTTACTTATTAGGTAAGCGCAGCAACAGCTAGGTAGTTATTTAAAGGCAAAACTCTTGCCTATTTATTTTCCTCTCTCTCCAGCTAAATAAATGCTACTCAGAGCACCATTATTTAAATCTGCAATTGGCAGGCAGTGGAGATCCTTATAACTGAAAGAACGAATGCAATCCCTATAGGAATGTCTTCAGCAGTAATGGGGTATTCCGGGAGCTGTTAATTCTGCGCTGCCAGGAGCTTTTAAAGAATAGCCCCCTTGCAAACGGTGGCTGTTTGACAGAAATTCTATGGCAGCAAGTGAGGTCTGTGGTTGCACAAATCCGTATGGAACAAAGCGTTCTGTTTCTCGGAAGAATCTGAACCTAACCCTAATTAATTGTTCCCTGGGTCATTAATTCAAAGTGATTCACTTTCAGGAGACAAAATGAAACAGTAGCCCAGTTAGCAGCAGCTTAATACTACCCTCTGACTGAATTGGCTTAATTGTCTCCCTGCCTCCAAGACCCTTTGAATTGAACTTGCCAGATAAACAGCGGTTTGGGAAGCCAGTCCAATTTGTGATCCGCATCTTACATGAACATTGTTACTGTTTGGGGGAAAGCACCACATCCGCCGGTTGAATTGTTCCATGGGACATCCAGATTGTCCATGTGTGGGGCTGTCGTCTGTTACAAGATGTGACGTTATGCATGAAGGGCCTGATCCAAAGTCCATTACAGTGAATGGACAGATACTCCATGGGCTTTGGATCTAGCCCCAGTAAATCTGTTCACCCAGAGGCTACAGCGATGGGTGCCTCATAAATGTGCCTAATAAACAGCAATAATGCACATAATCTCACCGGACGGGTACCAAAGATCACCATTAATTACATGAATTAGTTACACTAATTAACCAACCATTTTGCCATACTCTCAAACATGGGGATATTCTTGCTTTCTAATGGTTTCCTGCCTCCTTGAAAAAAAACTGCCAATTTTCAACAGGAATTTCCTAGGTTATTCACAGGGCTGTTTTGCTTAGTGCATTTCCTCCTGAGATCACTCCTTTCTCTCTAGTATAGTGTACACCACAGTCTCCACAGATAGCATGGAGTAGACCTGGGAGGATGTTGGGAGGTAGCTATATACTTCCCAGAAGGGTCAAATTCAGCCCTTAGAAAGGCTGAAAACGCCTGCTTCTGTAATGAAAGCTTAGATTCTGGGGAATTACCCAGATCAGTGAGAAAAGCCTAAATCTTCTGAATTAATGGCTTTTGATTGTCCTTGCTAATAACCTGAAACATATCACTTGCAGCTTTACTAAATCCTCACATTTTGTAACAATTGTAGCAGATTTATAGGGCAATACATGCTGAGGATGGAAAAGTTCCCTGGTGAGCTATTCCCTTTGCTTGTTATCTCCTAACACATATTGTCCTTCTGAAATACCTCAGAGGTATGCGGACAAGAAGCTCCCACAATGTCTCCTGCATTTACACAAACTGGCAACTGAAAGGCACCAGAAGTACTAGAGATTGGAGCCCAGATCATGGGGAAAAATGCACTGTAGGACCATAGGTCAGCCAGAAGTGTGGAGATTTTGCTACAATACGGTGGTGGTGATAGTTTGGGGGAGGGTTTGTCTCCCCATGGAATGGACAGGACCCCCCCAACCTGCAAATCTCCTAATATGTAGGTCTAGATCTTTGAACATCTATGGAGGGCCAAGACCTTAATGGGGAAGCCTAGTATGTCTGTGCTATCCCTTAAGACCTCAGTATGCTTTCTTCAGACTTCCCACTTATGGCTGGACCAATCATGCCCCATGTCACAGCACAGACTGGAAGTCCACTAAGATAAGGCCAACGGGGTCAGCATTATCTTACAGGGGCAAAATCCCTACAGAAACGATGTTGACATTTCTATGAAGAGTGGCTCTTCTCCAGCTTCATTCACACAGCCATGTCCCTCTGAAATCGCAGAGCCCCCTCCTCCTGGAATTTGCATCAACCGACTTCAGTGAGTTTAGAGAGATGAGCCAAGGTGCTGTCAGATTGGCTCAACCTCACACCCGCCAACAAAACGTTGACCATAGCAATCAGTTTTTGGCTCCTTTCAACCTCTCATTGCAAGAGGTGGAGGGGATGATCAGCCCTAGATTATAAAACAGAAAATAACCATGTGCATAAAAAAATCAGATACATAGGTAATTAGTTTGATGCATTCACTGCTACTCAACATCATTAGTTTTAGGTAAGGGGAGTTTAAATATCAAATGGTTAAATATTTTTTATTGTAGCCTCAAAATTGATAAACCTTCCACATACATAAACTGGGTTTTATGTTTGATGAGAGATAATCTTGTTAAAGTGTTTCTTTGAGCCATCTCTTTGACACAGCACCTCCACCCCACACAGTCAGATCAACACAACATCACATGTCTTTTCCAGAGCATGAGGCAAACTGCAGTGAAAACATGGACTAATAACAATAACAACACTGCACTCCTAGAACACCTTCCCATTGAGGACCTGAAAGTACTTTACAAACAGTCAGTGGCTGAGCCATAGAATTTAAATAGCTTCCACTGTAATAAATAAATAAACAGGCTCAAATTTTGGTTTGTCAAGCAACCTGTTTACAAATCCTAGCCCTACTGAAGTCAATTCCCATTGATTTCATTAGGGCCAGGATTTCGCCTGAATCCCAGTTCAGTGCTCTATGCAGTAAACCGTGCTAATCTTATCTGAGCAGGTTCCCCACATGCTGTACTACTTCTCAGGCAGCAGAAGCACAGCAATCATCACCTTTGATGAGTTCAGAATTTAGTCCTTTCGTGGCAAATTCTGCACTTGCTTATTCAGTCCCATTGACTTCTGTGAGGCCATGATTTCGCTGGGAGCTTTCCCTGCGTGAGAGTTGCAGGAAAGAAAAAAAAAATTAAGATGACAAACTTATCCCAGCTAATGCTATTGCATTATTCTTAAGAGAACTAATGTGACTACTAATGCCTAAACAGCTCTATGTAAATTATGCCCATTAGGCAGATTTAGCATATCCACCCTAAATAATTATTTAAGCAAACAGCCAGAACAAGCGTTATTTTATGACACATGTTTGTACGTTGAAGGTGCATTGTGAGGCATGAGGCAAAACTGCGTATGTGGAAGTGTGTCTGCCTACCTGAGCGTAGGTGTTACATTTTGAAAGATCTCACACAACCTGGCTTATTGACAACAGGATACCTGGCTTGATTTCTCAAAGAAAATATTTAGTTTGCTTAAAGAACTTTTGAAAGTGTAGTATTTTAAACATATCTTTCCTGTCTCATAAAGAAACCACATTTTATATAAGTAATTCTTTAGTGCAATACATTTTTCATAAATAAGAAGCAGAATAAAAATATTAATATTGCCACCAAGTGTGTTTTTCTTAAATTAAGTAAAAATAAATAGACAGGTTAACCAAGCCAAAAATCTGCTTTTATTTACATCGTAGTAAATCTGGTTTAACATTGCTAACTCTGTTGAAGTTAATGGAGCAAATCCAAATTTACACTAGTGTGAGATCAGAATCTGGCTCCTAAGATTCTTATTTGCCTGTAAAGTGTCATGCACACCTATAGTACTATATATATAGTAATATAATAACATTAAACAATAGCCCTCGGATTTCTGAGCAGCTCAGATGATCATCTGGAGATAACAGATCTGCAGCAGTAGGGAATATTTATTCAATAATAACGTAATTGTAATAGCATAATATCTATATTACTTGGCACTTAAATAGAGCTGCCCACCCTCAAAGTACTATACAAGTAGAAACTCAATTTGGCATTATCTAATCTAATCTTATGAATGAAATAATTGTAATAAATCTAAAGCTTAAATAGAGAAATATGATAAACATTTCATAGACCAGAGGCATATTACATGACTTATGTAAGCGAACTCTCCCGGGGCATGATTCGGTGAGGTGCTGACTGCCTCCTGACCACTGTCAACTCCCAATGGGGCCTATTTGCAGAAGGAAATATTTTTTTGGCCTCAGAGGCAAAAGGTCCCATTAACTTTATTGGGAACAGGATCATGCCAGTGGCCTGTTTGAAAGCAAACGTGCCATTCCTATTGTTAATCTAGGCAGGTGTGCTCTAATGTCTGCTTCAAAATTGGATCCGGAAGGCGACACCGCAAAACAGCTAATACCGGGACTCAAATAAAGCAATAAACAGTAAGTGTGTGTGTATTATTATAATTTAGTAGCGTGCGATCATTTCAAGCTCTCCTCCTATTTCAAAAGCGTAACAATGAAGTACCATAAAAAAATCCATGTCCTGTTAAGTATTCCTGTAGCATGAGACCAAGCACAAGGGAAGTGCAAAGGAGACAATTATTAATGCAACTGCAAGCTGGCGCTGTAGAAGGCAGATAATGGGGGGAATGTTTATTTCATAAGCAAGGCCAGTTTTTGCAGCTAGAAGAATGGGCTGCCGGAATCAAAGCCTAGTTCTTGAAGCTCTGTTTGCAGCCATTAGGGAAAGTCCAACAGCCCCTTTCTAGTGAACCTTACAAGCTGGGCAGGCTTTACGCACAAGAAAAACAAGAAGCTTTTTTAGGGCCCTGAATCCTATGCAGGCATCCCAATAGGTAGGTTGCTCTCTAGTATTTCGTTGGTGACTGAGGCAGGCTTGATCATAATTTATTTACTTAACTAGCTACAGCAACATATTAACTAAACACAGGGTAGAGATGCTACAGTGATTTAGGTGGGCTGCACTCTCAGCTCTTGTCTACACTAGAAAGTTTTGTCGACGCAAGTTACGGTGATGATCAAAAAGCGCTGTAATTAGAACGCTTGTGCCTGTCCACGCAGCACTCGTGTCGCCGAAGCGTGTTCACACTTGGTGCTCTAGCACTGACAGTGAAAGCAGAGCATTGTGGGCAGCTATCCCACTGTGCAAGTCGCCACCTTGTGCCACTAGGAGTGGTGGGAAGGTGGAGAGGACCGCAGTGCATCATGGGTGCGGGCTCAACATCCCATGATGCATGATTTCCATCCTGTCATTCCAGGGGTTCCCAAATGCATTTTGCGGCATTTTTCAATAGCCCGTTTCCTGACCACTCCCATCTCTGTCTGAAAGGAAGAATCCTGCACTGATCTCCACTGTTGTTGTCAGTGTTCTGAACAGATCGCGGCTGGTCATGCAGTGTTCTGAACAACGCTGGATTACAGTCTGCATTCACAGAGCATCTACGCACCAGGCACCACTGGCTGAGAGTGTGGTAGGAATGTGTGGGTGGAGTTTGGGGAGGGCATAGAAAGTAGTTCTGTATTGGCTGCAAGGGGGGCGAGCACACACAAATTCAGTATGCAGCATTATGAGTGAATTTAGCAGCTCCGTTTGCTCTTCCTTGGCTTTTATCATGCACTCATGACCTGTTATCACTCACTCCTGGTTTTCCCTCCTCTCCTGCCTATCAATTTTCTGATTTTCAGACACGGTGTGTCTCTATGCCCTTTTTTCTTTTGTTTCTGCCTCAGAGGACTGAAGTAGTTCTTGGAACATCTCCTCTTTGCTTCTCTGTGGTCATTTTCTTATCAGCCAAAGGGGTTGGCAGGTGTGGAGGTGTTTCCCCTCAAGGGCACATCTGTAGAAGCACAATAAACAATGAACCAAAGCATTATTGTGGGTGCAATAACATCACTGATGCATTACTGTAAAATACACATCTTTCTCCCTGTCCCCTGGGGCGAGCACACAGCTTGACGATCAACCAGGGCATGGTGAGTTATGCCATGGGGCAGGGGACACCCAAGCTGGGGAAAAGGTTCTGGGTGGTTGTCTGGGGTATTGATGTAGGTATAGATTGGACAAAATTTCAAATTGTGCCACCATTTTCCACAGGTGGGGGCCATAGAAGCCGCTATCTCATGCCTGAGAGTAAGCAGGGATGCTAGAGTGCATCTCCTCCATGTGAGCAGCTTCAAACAAGGTCCCTATGCTGCTCACCTGTGTACCGTTTTGGTCCCCGCACAAGTGCTTGCCGATTGGTGCAGGAGAGTTTCCTGCAACGGGGGAAGAAACAAAGCAACTCTGCCGAGGAATCTCTGGCAGAGGAGTGGTGAGTTCCTCCAGGAAAGTTTCCTAGAGATTTCTCTGAAGGAGTCCTGTGAAATCTCGGTGTGCATTAATATACTTTTCTACCACACTGCCTAGCTAAACAAGAGAATGGGAAGCACATGCAAACACAGCTACTCTTGTGCCTTTCTATCCCTTCCACCAGCTGTATAATGCAACAAAGCAAAGGACAGCTGTACCTCGTGTAACTGAGCAGCATCAGCTCAAAAATCAAGAAGAGGTCCTGGCTCCCCATGTCTGCAAATGACCTGTGCCCTGCTCCGCATCATCCTCCAACTCGGCCTCTTTGTCCATGACTTCTTCGTCGGGGTTGACTCCAGTTTCCACTGCCTCTGGGTTCACGGAGGTTTCCACAGGTCTCCTGGTGGTGGAGGTGGGGGTTGCCGCTGAGTATGGCTTCCAGCTCCTTATAGAAGTGGCAGGTCTTTGACTCCACACCAGCGCAACGGTTTGACTCCTTAGCCTTTTGGTACCCCTGCCACAGCTCCTTGATTTTTGCATGGCACTGCAGCATGTCCTGTTCATTGCCCTTCTCCGCCATTAAACAAGAAAATTGACCATAGGCATCATAGTTCCTTTGGCTGGAGCAGAGCTGGGACTGCACAGCTTCCTCTCACCAAATGGCAATAAGATCCAGAAGGTCCGGTGTGCTCCAAAGGGGAGAGCATTTGGTGCACAGAGCTGCCATGGTCAGCTAGGAAAATGAGACATGAGCTGTCCAGGCTGCCCAACCAGGATGTGGACTTTCAAAAATGTCCTGGACTTTAAAGGGGAAGGAGAGGATGGCTGCAGGGCAGTAGAGTTCAAACAAATGGCCAGAGCGGTTAAGATGGGCATTGTGGTCACTTCCGGGAGGCCATTTACTGTGACATAACCAAGCATGGTGTCTACACTGATGCTTTGTTGCTAAAGGTTTGGCACAAAAAGCTCTATGCCTCTTGTCCAGGTGGTTTTATTTTGTTGCAAAATCAGAGGAGTTGGGTTGGGGTGTGTGTGTGTGATTGCAGTGTGGACACCACCATTTTGGTGCAAAAAGCTGACTTTGGTCGAAAAATCTCTAGTGTAGACCAGGCCTCAGTCTCTGCAACTGGTTCTTGTCTGGATGAGAATCAACAGGCAATGTGGCATTGCCTAGAGCTCTGAAGTACTCTGATGATGCTTAGCCATTTATTGTGCCTTCCCCTTGGATTCAGTAGCAGTCTTTGAGTGGGAGGAAATTAGGGTGGGGGATACCCCCTAGCCAATGATAAGGCAGCCCCTGTTTGTAGGGAAACCATATTAGCATCTTTCTAGCCAAGGGTGCAGTTCTACTCAGCATGCTGGACGTCTCCTGGGGCATGGGGTGTTTGATGGTTCCCCACACAGGGCTTGGATGGGTTCCTCAATGGATCTCTGGCTGTAATGGGCACTGAGTTCCCTGCCGCTGCTCATGCACAGAGCAAATGGAAATGCGCTAGCTCTGTGGACCCTCCTCTTTATAACAGCTGCTGGCTGCCCCTTTTGGACCCTAACAGGCTGTGAACCCTGCCTTGGTTACAGGGCAGACCTCCCCCACAAGATCAGGGTGAAACCTGGCTCAAGCCATCATCAGGCTCAAGGAAGCAGCCAGCTGGGACCCCCCGCCTAGCCTGGAGGCAGCAGGCAGGCAGGCAGGGCTGCACCCTGGAAGTGGTGGGAGAGAGAGGAGGGGACGCACAGGGAGATATTGCACACGAGAAGGCAGCGGGAGGGGAGGAACCATAATACGTGGGCGTGGCTACAAGTGTAGAGGCGGGGCCATTAGAGAGAATTCGGCCGTGGACGGGGGCGGGCTGAGGCTCTGGGGGGGCGGGGCCAGCCGGGCCGCGCGCCGGGGGCGGAAGAGGAAGGGGGCGGGGCTGTGCCGCGCCGGGCCGCGAGGGGGGGCGTGTCCGGCGTTAGTGCCGAGTCCCGCCTCGCGCCGGGCTCCGTGTCAGTCGGTCTGGTCGGGTGCCCGGGCGGCGGCGGCGGCGCTGGATGCGGCAGCGGGACTGGCGCGGGGTCGAAGCCGGGAGACGCTCGGAGCGCGGGCGGGAATCGATCGGGGGCGGTTTTTTTTTTTACCTCAGAAACAGTCTCCCATCCCCCCACCCCGGCTAACCGCCACTTCCGGTTACATTCCCCCCCCCCTTCGAGCCGGGTAAATACCCGGGCCCCCCCCAGCTGCTGACAGGACCCCCGCTGACCCCCGCCTTCGCTGCGGCGAGGACCCGGTCCCCCGGGACGATGATGAACTCGCTGCTCTTCGGGGAGATGGCCCGCGCCTTCTCCTCCTCGGCCGGCGGCGGGGCCCCCAGCCCCCTGGGCGCCGCCGCCGCCCCGCCGCCGGTGACCACGGCGCTGCGGAACGACCTGGGCTCCGACATCCACCTGCTGAAGGGGCTCAACGTGCGCTTCCGCTGCTTCCTGGCCAAGGTGCACGAGCTGGAGCGGCGCAACCGGCTGCTGGAGAAGCAGCTGCAGGCGCAGCAGAGCGAGCGCGACCGCCGCTTCCGCTACAAGACCTTCTCCCGGGACCAGGCCGTGCAGACCGACTCGGGGCCCCCGCCGGCCGGATACGGCGCCCTGCCGCCCGGCCCCGCCGCCGCCGCCGGCGCCTCCGCCTCGTCCTCCCAGCCGCAGCACTACGGCCGCCTGCCTGGCACCATCTGGAGCTACACCCAGGTGCGCCGCACCGGCGGCGGCGGCCTGGAGACCCTGCAGGGGCCCGGCGTCTCCTGGACCCATCCGGACGGCGTCGGGGTGCAGATCGACACCATCACCCCCGAGATCCGGGCCCTCTACAACGTGCTGGCCAAAGTCAAGCGGGAGAGGGACGAGTACAGGAGAAAGTGAGTGCACCGCTGGGGGGGGGTAACGTCGGGAAATGTGTGGGTGCCCCTCAGAAATCCCCCCTCCACCCCACTTGCTTTTTTTTGCATTGGGGAGTTGATGGAAGGGAGAGGATTTGGGGGACCCGTCTGAGCAGCATCCCGGGGTGAGGGAGGGGGAGTAGGTTGAAGAATATGTGACAGACCCGTGCGGGAACGTGGCTTCATCCCCTCCCCCAGACTTCCTGTGAATCCTGCCTCTGCAGAGGAGGCCGATGGATTTGGAAAACTTGGGGGGACCCCCTGGGAAGAACTTGTTCCTCCCACCAGCCTGGATGACTTTCCTGGGGGAGGGTGGGTGGCCTTCGGAAAACCTGAGGCCCTTCGGATTCTGAAGGCCCCACTTTCAAGCTCTCTGTACAATCCTGTCTCAGAAGGAGTAGTGCAAGCTTAACAGATTTAAAAACAAACAAATCAAAAACCCGTCCTACTATTAATGTTTGTTTACACAATTAGCTCTAAATTTAGTTTGGGTAATGAGAACAGGTTAATCACTTTCATAGTCAATTGCACTTTCTGGCTCCTGTGAATTAGCTCAGTGCAGCAATATTTGGGATGCAAACACTGCAGGGGAATGTTAAGGTTTGCATCCAACCCAAGCCGTTTCATTGAAATGTTAAAAAACCACCCAACGCCTACAGCTTGAAAATTTTTAATTCGTCTTAAGTTTTTGTTAAGCTTTGGAAGATTTTTACACAAAATTAAACTGGTCTAAACAGACCTGACTCTGTGTATCTATTGTGTGTGCGCTGAGGGTGGGAGGCCAGCAAAAGAGGGTAGCTGGGATACTGGAGACAGACTTTTGCATGAGGTGGGTGCCTAGGGCATCCTGAAGGACAGATCTGGGCACCCACTGCTAAATTCTGTCACCTTTTGCCTTAAATGGGATCTGTCTCTGGCAGTTTGGTTTTATAGGAGAGCAAATTCAGACAATCCTTTTGTGAGGCAGCCAGGGTAACTTGGCCATGTGGCATACAGCACATCCTGATTGCAATGCTCTGCCTGGATGAGAACATTGTATTTCTTATAAGCTGTTAGTTTGTCACATTTATGATGATGTCCTGGCAAATTACCTGTCTTTAAAATAAATAAATAAATAAATAAAAAATCTTTAAATTGGGGAGGTGTATGATACATGAGTGGTGCTACCTTTTGGGGTTGCTCTAGTTTTGTCCCTATGTGTCATCTTGAATAGACTATTCCTTATAGACTAGCGTTAAGAACTATATAAGGTGAAGCTGGAAAATGACTAAATTTAATATATTTTTCTCCATTTTAAATTCGTTGATTTAAATTGGAAATGATGCAGTAAAATCACTTGTGGATGTGTGACAGATGCTATCTTTCTTTGACTACTTTTAAAAATACCCTTCCACTCCTGATATTTCCTTGCATCTAACTGTGTGAACCATGAACATAAAATAATCTGGGAAATTCCAGTTCCAAATGTTGTTTGTTTACTTTTGTACTCAGCTCTAGCAGTAAAGGTAGATTTCAGTTTTACTTTTTCATGCACTAACACAGTATTGCAGTGCTTGCATTACAAACACTATAGGCACATTTTACTTCCCTACTATCTTGTCATTTAACAAAAAAACCACAAAAAACACTTAGAGTCATAGAAGTGTAGGACTGGAAGGGACCTCTAGAGGTCATCTAGTCCAGTCCAGTGCCCTGCATTCAAGGCAAGACTGTGTAATAAAAAACTGACTACCTGGACAGGAGTTAGACTCCTTGACCCTAAGATTAAGAGCCTGATGCTTTAACCATTGAGCTAGCTGGGGTTGCCAACACTTTTGTTGTATGTTTTCTGTAAAATCACATTTTGGGAATAAAGTACTTGACAGTGAATTAGTCCTAGAAGAGTGGTTTCCAAATAAAGAAGCCAGTGGGTTTTGCCTCCAACACCTTTGGAAGCAACATTAAAGTTAGCAAAGAGTTAAACATGTGCATAAGTCTCTGTACATTTAGGTCTTGCTCTGTAAAGATGTAAGAGGAATCTGGCTAGTTTGCTTACTGTTAACTTTGAGAACAGACCTGTGTGCAATCCTTTTTCTCTTAGCCTTTCAAAGAGAGATTCATTTGCTATCTTTATGTGGCAAGGTGGAGAGTCATTACATGTGTGCTCTAATCTACTCTTATCAAACTTCAGCTTCTTTGGCGGAAGAGATCTAATATTGTGCCCTGGCTATCAGACAGTGAGTGGTCTTAAATGCTTAGGTCAGAAAGCTAGCTATCTTGAACAGAGGTGTCTTGCACCAATGGTAGTAATTGGTTCTAAGCCTTTTTGAAGGGACCTGGTATTTTACACTACTCTGCTATGTAAGATGTGATTCTGAAATAGGATTCTGTGTCTTTAATATATTTTTATCCAAAGCAGTATATTTATTCTCTGGTGGGTGTGACCACCAAATCAAGCAGGGCAAAATTGTTAAATACGTCTTCCTTTGAGGAAGAACTGGATGGGTCGTGAATATGAATTCTGAGATTCATAAATAAATTCATCTGCAGTGTCTTAGCATATTTGCCTTTCCAATATGGAGTAAATTGGAAAATCTGTTTTGAAGTGACTTAACATTTGTTATTGGTAAGATTATTTTTTTAAGTTTGGTCCATGTTTTTTTAACTTGGGCAGCTGATAATGCACAAATGGATTTGTGATAACATGCTGATGTTCCAGGGGTAGGCTTTAACATAAGAATGGTCATACAGGGTCAGACCTTGCAGCCAAGTATCTTGTCTTCCAACAGTGGCCAATGCCAGATGCTTCAAAGGGAATGAACAGAACAGAGCAATCGTCCCCTGTCATTCGCTCCCAGCATCTGTCAGATGCTTAAGGATCCCCGAAGGTTGCATCCCTGTCTATCCTGGCTAAAAGCCATTGATGGACCTGAACTTATCTAATTCTTTTTTTGAGTCCAGTTATAGTTTTGGCCTTCTCAAGATCCCTTGGCAATGAATTCCACAGGCTTGACTGTGCATTGTGTGAAGTAGTACTTCCTTTTTATAATATATAAACATGCTGCCTCTTAATTTCATTGGGTGACTCCTAGTTCTTTAGTGATGTGAAGGGGTAAATAACACTTCCCAATTCACTTTCTGCACATCATTCATCATTTTATAGACCTGTCATATACCTCCATTTTCTAAGCTGAACAGTCCCAGTCTTTTTAATTTCTCATATGGAAGCTGTTCCATATTCTTAATCATTTTCATTGCCCTTCTCTGCATCTTTTCCAATTCTAATATATCTTTTTTGACATGGGGTGACCAGAATTGCGTGCAGTATTCAAGATGTGGGCATACCATGGATTTATTTAGTGACATTATAGTATTTACCTCTTTTCTATCCCTTTCTGTTTCCTAATGGTTCCTAACGTTCTGTTAGCTTTTTGACTGCCGCTGCACATTAAATGGAGGTTTTCAGAGAACTAGCCACAATGACTTCATGATCTTTCTTGAGTGGTAACAGCTAATTTAGATGCTATAATTTTGTAAGTATAGCTGGGATTATATTTTCCAATGTTACTTCATGTTTATCAAAGTTGAATTTCATCTGCCATTTTTGCAAAGCATATTTTCTGGTGATCTTCCTTTTTATAACAAAGCAAGTAAAATTAACCCTATTGATGATAAATACTCTTTTTAAAATTGCCACTAAATGTGTATCAGCCCTAAAGTAAACATTTTATAGGAAAATACTCTGGTAACCAAGATGCGTAACAGATGACTACATTAGAGTTCTGAAAATACCATTGCTAATGGTCATGTTGTTGTTTGTTATACAATGGTTATGCAATCTCTGTACTAAGCAACCAATTCACATAAGGCCTTTGAATCTTGGTGACAAAAATTTTGTCCCCTGTTGAAATAGTTGACTATTGGCAATAAGCTTCATGACTGGATTGCAAGGTGTGGTGCAGTTTCCTCTTGAATTTCTACGTCTTGTAGTTCATGCGTAGCCTGTTTAATGCTGGTAGGAAAAAAATCATGTTCAAAATTAAATTTTAAAAAAATTTAAATTAAAACTTCCTTCAGAACAAAAATGAAAATCCTGCCATATTCACAAGCTGAAAAACACAGCAGTCAGATTGAGAGCAGCATTTGGTAAAGAGGAGGTAAAACTCTTTAAAAATCAGAAGGTAATTTAAGATTCTTCATCAGATGTGGTTCTACAGGTTTGTGGACTTAAAAGTAAATTTTGAAATTTTAAATGACTTCCTTCTAGGAACAGGCATTTTAACTGTTAAATTTCTAGTGCTGCTTTTTTCCACCCCATGAAAAACTAGATTTTTCTTGGAAATGCAGCAGCATCTTACTGTGATATAATATTGAAACATATATAATCTTTGGCTAATATTTTATGGTCAATAGAATGTTTTGATGTGTTTTAAAAATCACAAATCTGAATAAAATCTGTAGCAGAAATGAGCAAAAGTTCCCATGAGGAATTCAGCTGAATGGGCTGTATAGAACTAATACTTTTTTCCCCACTTACTATTTTATTAAATGATAAATGAAAGCAGCTACTTAATTAAACCTTTTTTTCTGCTTCTGTTTATCACTATGAATTATTAATTTCTGGATAATCACTAAAAGTAGCTTATGTCTAGACCTGCTCACAGTTTCTTTGTCACTTTTTGTCACCTGATTACAAAACTTTACTATTTTTAACTCCTTCTCTGTTGCTATTTGAAAGACCTATACAATCAGGTGAAACTAACTATACAGGGAAATTGAGATTGACAGACTGTTTATAAAATAAGTAAACCAGAGAATCACTTTTCCAGTCTTTCAGTAATAGTTACCTTAAACGTTACTTTTAAAAGTAATAAATAAAACTGTGTTCATGTATGTGTCCTTTATAAAAGAAAGAAAATGAGACGTTAGAAGAAAAAAGTCTTCAACATTTTCTTTGAGATGACAGTGGATCTGTAGATGTTATACAAATGTGAAATTTTTAAATTTTGTATTGGATCAATGCGGTCATTTTGCATATGTATAAACCATTTGCCTGGTTACACAAAGGATGATCAGCAGGTTTAATTGCAGTGATCTGACTAGAACTGAGAGGGAGTTCTGGCTTCTTTGATCAGCATAGTTTGTTATAAGAAGCATGCTGTTTCTGAAGATTGATGCAAAACTAAACAATCTTCTCATAACTTAGTCTAGTTATTGTGTTACATAATTGCCTTATTAGTATGTTAACACTACAGGATCCTTCTTAGGTTTTAGCAATTGAAGTGTAGTGCAGCTTGAATCCAATCAACGTGATTCAGAGAGATGATCTTAACCACAGACCCACACATTGAAATGCATTCTCCTGGGCTGTAGGAGAACTTCTTTGTTGACTATTGCAAGAGACAGTGTTACAAATCAAGGCTAAACATAGGAGGGTGACACCCCATTTTATGAAAAATACCAAAATGTACAGGGCACGGAATTTGGTTTCTAATCTGGTATTCACGGCAAAAATGCACACGTTGAGGGTTTTTTGTTGTTTGTTGAGGCAGGCAACTGTTCAGGTTCTCACCTTTTTAGGCTCTTAGATTTGTGTGTGGAGATCTCCTATTAAGATCTGGATGCATTGCTGTGTATTGTGACTGTCCAAATATTCCTCTGTGTGTCCAACAAAAGTCTGCTGAGTTTGTGAAAACCCTCCTGCAGTCATTCCATATTCTTCTCTCTGAATAGTTTTTTTAAAAAAAATCTCTGCAAGAAACCTGCTGATCAGTTTGTCCAGAGTTTGTTTGAACACTTGAATGGATTCATATTTGATGGATCTAAAATTGTTTGTTTTTAATTGGTTTAGGTATTTAGAGTCTACCAGATGTTGGGGTTTTCTCTTGCAGCACTGAAAAGAAACTTAACAGTTGAGCTGGAAATTGTTGTTTTTCTTCAGGATGGTCTTTTCATTTTGAAGATTAATAAAATCTATTTGAAGAAAAAGAGATCATCTCAAATTTGCTGCAGCTGGACAGATTTCCATTGTCAATGGCAAAGCATGTCAAAGCTAACTAGTTCAATTTTTTTTAAAGGAACTTAATAACATTTTTCTTAGGACAAACCCTGGAGGAATGTCTAAATAAACTTTTAAGTTACAATATCAATGGTAAAGTGATGCAAATGTTTTTTTTTATTGGATCCCCATGCATTATGACAAACGGCTTCTCAGGTGAACGAAGAATTTCTTCAGAGTACTAGATTTTCTCCTCTACATGTTTGTTTGTTACAGAGCTAGTAATTCTTTCTACCTGTAAATTAATATACATCCCTCTAATTTGTAATTCCGATATATTTCTGCTCTCCTTTTTGTAGTTTAAAAGGGCCAGTTGACTTTTCAGTAAAAGTGCTTGGTAGAGATTTCGTTATCAGTGGGGCAAACCAAATTCAGATACCTCACCCCCTAATTCAAGGAAAACTCTGAATTCTAGCTATTAGCAGCAAGAGAATTTCTGCTTGAGGAAGAAAGAAAATTATCTAATTACAGCTTAAAAACAATAGCTGTGCTACAGAATATATAGTTAATTATTAGTAAAATTTAGTGAAGTAAGGTGTGTGTGGTTTTTTTGGCTCCATAAATTCTGCCTTTCATCACTTAGACCAGTGGTTTTAACCTTTTTTTTCTTTTGCGGACCCTTAAACAATTTCAAATGGACCCCCAGAGGACTGCGGACTATAGGCTGAAAACCACTGATTCAGACTTTGGGTGGTCTGGGTATAAGAAATGTATTGGTCTCTGAATTGTACTGCTCTGATATCCTTAATGTTGATGTTGCATGTTTGTCCAGTGCTTGTGATGAACATGATTTTTGGAGAAATCTGTATCAAATCCGTCAGATTCTGGATTCTAATACAAGTAGAAACTAGAGTAACTGGCCAAGGAGTGAGGGTGTTCATGTTTCTGGGAAAAAGGCAAGGTACTCTTTCCTCTTCAGTCCTTCCTTATTTACATAGGGTCTTTGTGGCACTACTGCAGTTGGGTTTGGGCTCCTTGGCCTGAAAAATTTATTCATGTCTTGTTTAAATTCAATTGTCCTCCCTTCTAAAATTATTACAAGAGTGACAGTAACAGTACTATGTGATTACATAGGCTAACAATGTGAACCACTTAATTTTGAATCATACTACTTAAAATTCCCTGTTAAATTACAACTTCTCTGTGCCCCTTTAATGTTTGCCCCCTCAAAATCATCTTGGGTTTGTAGCTTATTGTCCCCAAACACCTCTTTATCCATCACTATTGTTTCCCCCCCCTTTTTTTCCTTGTTTTTTAAGCGTAAGCTAGCTCTACAACTCAGATAACTGTGCCTTCCCTGGGGTGTCTGTCCCATAAGAAGATGGGAGGTGATAGGGTCTCCAGAATTCTCCACTCTTTGTTGCTATTCCGTAGTCATAAGTGCATCCCTGCACAGCCAGGTACAAAAAAGAGAGGAAATCTATTGATGAATTATGAAGCATATGCTCTATCACTGTGGTCTGGGACCATGGAAGTGCTCTCTGGAATTCTTGCTGTATCCTGGGGTGGTTCTGCCTCTGAGATGAAAGGGATACCTCCCTTCAGCACAGCAGGTGCTGTGTGAGGTGGGACAGTTGGGGTATTATTCCCCAGAAGGGGTTCACCTTCCCTCATCATGATGCCCCCATCTGAGGAAGTGTTCAAGGAAAGATCTAACTGGTCCCCTGCTTCCATTCTCCCTCTTAATGAGGTCCTTGGAGCTTTTCAGAGAGATCTTTTTCTCTGGGAGGTGGAGCTGTGAGTCCCCTGTCGCCCGATGAGGCTAAGGCAGGGGAGGACCTTCTGGGGCTCTGGACTGGAGGGAATCCTCCTTATATTCTGGTTAGGGTAGGTGAAGGGGGGTCTGGACTGGATTCCATGCCTTTCAAAGAATGGCTGCATCCATGGAAAATGCTGCTGTACTTGTGTTCTGTTTTATAGCTTTTAATACACCTTTTGAATATTTTGTGAGTCCTTATGAAAGAAAGCTCACTCAGGCCTTCCTAAGGCCAAAAAGCAGGATTTCTAAGTACACTTGATGGAGCAAAAACAAGCTGTTTTAAAAATCTTAAACCAAAATAGTTTCTGAAGATGTGTGCAATTTGAGTCAAGCAAAAACAAAACCAGGAACAAGATAATTCTAGCTATTCATTATGTGTAATTATAGATTTAAATTGCTATATAGTAATGCAGTTCAAGTGCTTGGCTTTCTGTAGCTAAAGAAAGAATGGGACTGGTGCAGAGCTCAGCAGCTGCTTTTTTGTGGTCCAGATTTTTGTGGTCATACTCTGCCAGGGTTTTGCTTTGGCTTCCTGCATCTCTTTTGGGAGGATGGGGGGCCTGGTGACTGCTTGCTGAAATCTTCTCAAGGTTTGGTTTTTAAAGCTTGTGTGTGTGCGCGCGTGTGTGTGTAGGCTATACTAAATTCAAAGGGGGTGGAGAAACCATTTTTTTCTATTAGTACAAGAATTGGAGATGCTTATACCCATTGAGTTAAAATTTTAAACTAAATTAAGTGTGCTACAATGGGGGCCATCAACTGAAGCCATTTTGTATCTTGGAATGCCATTAAGGTGTTCCCCAGACATGCCTCCTTTGTTTAATAAAAGGTTATTTAGCACTGTCCTGTGAATTTATTTTGTAGTAGCAAACAGATAGATAGGCTTCAACAGGGATTTGGTTCCATAAGCAGGGCAAAGAACCAGCATATCCCAAGGCTATGCTTGTAACAGTCAGTTCTCAAACTTTCTTCTCCCCCAAATTAATGCTTTGATAGCTCCTTTTCTCCCCTCCTATATTACTCAGAATCCCCACTCTCACATGCTGTATCTATTCATTCTTAAGACTCTAGCATCTATTAGTCTTCTATTCTGAGTTTTTTCCAGTTTGTATAGAAACCTCTTTATTTTTGATTTGTGAAGTTTGAGGAAAAACTCTCCCTTTTAAACTCTGTTTTAACTAGCAGAATGATGAAAGATTATTGTAGTGTTGTGGCCTGTCTGATGAGCACATGTCAGTAGAGCTCAGATACATTGTGAAACTGTCTTGTTTGGGATCCATGAGTGAAAGTGATCGTCTAGTGACCCAGAAATCTGTATTCATGTCAGCTGTGGAGAAGTGCTATAGGAAGGAGTGTGGGGTTTATTCCCAAAATGAAGGGAGGGGTAATGCTTTGGCTGCTTTTTAGACTGGACTTTATACAGTTTTTCTTGCTGCACCTGGCTCTGTTGTCAAATTCCAGTAGGTAGAAATCCAATGGTTTATCAGATTTTCAGCTTGTTTACACATGCACATGTTCAGAATAGGTGTGCAAACAGAACCTTCTTAAATATTGTGTTGGAGGAATAGGTTTGCTGCTTTCTGCCATGGAGAGTGCAGTCTTTAGTAGCTTTACATTGTAACAAGATGCTTCAATTTGTAACTGTGTTTTCATAATCATGACATTAATATGGCATCTGGTTAAAATAATTTTTAATAAAACTGATCTAATATCCGGCTGCAGTATTTAAAATGTGTTTTAAATGTCTCTATTTGCCATGTATGTATTCATTGAGTTGTTGATCCATATACAAAACATTACATCAATCTTGGATCTACCTCAATAACAAGAACACTGAGAGACTCAAAAGAATGGTGCTTTGTGTCCATTAATGATGAGTCCTGCTTGTTAGTGGCACAGAACTCCAATCTAGTTGAATTGTTACTCTGTGAAGTTGAATCACAGATGATGCATTTCTTGAATCTTTTTGTTTGGGCACTTCCATCCCTGCATAATTCATAACCACGTGACTAACAATGACTGGATACAGAACTCAGAAACATCCTGCTGGAGTTCACGTATCCAACTTACACCAGAGATCACTACTTGGAAAAGGGTTCAAATTAACACAATCCAATGAAGGAAAATTAGTTGCATCTGTCAGGATGGATGTTTCTATTTAAAGTTTTATGAAAGAGAACTTGAAAATAATTTGGGATTGGATTAGGCTTCTGGTTAGACTGATGAAACTCAGTACTCTTTTGTGGATTAGAGTTCTCTCCAAATGTACCCAGTCCTTCCAGACTTGGCTTCTATCATCCTGGAAATTTCCAAGGTATATTGTTTTAGTGAAGGGGCCAGATGCTTGGGATCTAACACACAGTTTGCATCATTACTGTTTGTAAGTAATGTGGTTCAAAATTTAGTCAGTTTTTAATTTGATGGTAACTTCAGTGGAGTTACTGTGGATATGTATTAGAATATAGCTGACAGCAAAGCTTGGCACTATGGACAGTCGGAAAAACTTAATTTAATTTTCTCTTTGGATGCTACAGACAAAATAAATAACTTTTTGTGGTTTCTCAATTTAAATAGTTTCAAAGATGAGTTCAATGTGCTGCGTTATTGTAAACTATCAAACACAAACGTAACTTGGGATGCAGCTAGACCCCCACAGTATTTTGTAAAATGTGAGTTAGAGATAAATGCTTGTTAATGAAAACTAGTCTATGCCAGTTTAAGGTTTTTAATGTATATTTATATGCATAACTGAAGGTTCACACTAGTTCTTACATCTGAAGAATCATTAAAACAGTGATGTTGGATCCAAGACAATTTCATCTCACATAGACCTTGTGTTAGACTCAAAACAGGCATGCCAGCTATTTCGGATGGGGCATGATTATTAAAATAGTCTTTTTATAAAATATACAAGGCCACCTGTTTCTCTTTTAAAAAAGAGAGGAAATAATTAACACTTTCTCTACAACAGGTGGCAAATCACCTGCTCAATTCTGTTCTCAACCATAGATGCCAGTTTACTGACTGACAATCTAGCGCAATTCCAATGAATCATATCTATACATAATATTGAGTAGTTGTGGGCATACTTCATTGGAGGGAGAGGAAGCATTAGCCAGTTGACAGTGTCCTGGAGGAGTCAGGCAACCTGGACTTTGTTCTTGGTTCTGCTGTGTGATAATGGGTAAGACATTTAACTTCTTTCTGTTTCCTAATTTGTAGAATGGGAATAATGCTTGAAAGCACATCTTATAAAGGAAGGTGAGATTCTTAAACGCAAAACAGTTAAGTACAAGTATGATAATATGCAGTAAAACTTTCTTTCTGCTAATCTGTATACTTATCCACCATGAAACAGATACTAGTTGTCAGTGGCTGTTGAGCTCTTATTAAAGGGACACACCTACCCTTGAAGGTAAAACTCATTTGCAGGGATGCTACAGGTGATATATCATTTAAGGAGGTATGTTTTCAGGTTGAAATAAGATAGTTGTCTCCTTAATCTGTAATGAAATGTAACAAACCCCCAGTGCTAGTATTTTATAAATCTACAGATAAAAAATATTCTGCTCTATAAAATCTCCTTCCTCTTTCTTGGCTCTGGATTAATCAATCCCTTTGTACAGCGTATTGTGGGATTTTTTTCAGTTAATAAATTCCAAGTAGTTGTTGAAACTTTCACCTTTGATTTTATGTGGTCAATACACAAGATTATTTCCCTGAGATTCTGAGATCACCACAAGGTGTTGCAACAATAGGTTGTATTACTCCTGCTGCTGTGAAATGAGTTTAGATGTGCAAAATTAGCTGTATATAGGTGTAACTGCTGTAGAGAGATGGACCTTTTCAGTTCTGGTTTTAAAGGCACAAGTCAACTTTTGTTTCCAAGAAATGCTTGAAGCATTTATTGTGTTACTCTCTCCCCCATCACCTCAAACTGAGTAACAGCTTTATGTGGTTGGATAGGATTTATTCCCTGTGCCATAGCATGGCTTTCTTGCTTACTGGGCTCTCTGATTTTTATATGGGTTTTGGACACATGACTCAGAGCATAGCACTCTTGTAATTAAGTGTTGTTCTAAAGGCAAGGGAGTGAGGTAATTGTCTTGGTCACTGTATGTGCATGAAAGCAAAAAGAATCAAGTTTGTAACCTTTACAGTGTTGTTTGTCTTTCTTAGTGTTGGATCTTCTAAAAGTAGCACTGATCTTTCATTGAATCCGGTTAATATCACACTAGCATTTGGATATTCTTGTTAACTTTGGTAACAGAAATGCATAATTCTTGCATGGATACTTTACACACTTGTTCCTCTCACAGATGACATTTCTCAATGAGCACTTTTGGCTTTAGTCTGTGTGTGCACAGAACAGCAGAATGAGGTTAATATAATGTTTGTGTTTGTACTGGAAGACAGCAGACTGTACAAACGTTTCCCAGTGCAAGCTTAACTGTCTTAAATGTTTTTGTTTCTGGTGGGTGTGAACTGTCCCCTTCATCAGTATGTTTAGTGCAGAGATGTGGAAAACTTGTCTGAAACCTGTGGTTTGCAGTATTTCTGGCTGCCATAGAATTGGAGATATTTGTTGAAAACTTACTTTCATCATATTGGCAAACAAGAAAAATCAGCAATGTTAATTTGCAGTTATGATTTCTAGCAATAAGCAAACTGCAGCTCTCCCCATCAGAGAATAGTCAGGACCACTCATATAACCTAATGTTGCTGGAATTCATAAAACTGCTGCAGCAAAAATGATGAGGTTACCTAGATACTGATTTGCATCTGTGCAAACATGCTGAAATCCTAAATCTTGATTTTTGGGGGCTCAAAGACCTCATGTGATTGTTGGTTCGCGCTCTCTCTCTCTCTCTCTCTCTCTCTCTCTCTCTCAACTTGCCACCTTCCATTGGAGGGGAGGGGAGATGGTGCAGCAAAGAAAGCATTATTTTAATTTGTTTTAATTTTATTTCTCTAAAATGGCTGGTTTTTCAAAAATTAACAAGCAATACTTAAAAATATTAATCTGTTTTGCCTTTGACTTCAAAAATGTTTAATGTATCTGAAAAGGATCTAAGCATCCTAATAACTACTCCTTTAGCGGCTGTCTGAGGAATGACATAAATATTTTTTTGAAGTTTCATACAAGTCTTTAGGAATTGTTTAATTCCTTACCATCTGTTAAATATGTTCAGTTTAATTGTCAAGCTAACCCTCTTTCATAGTAGAAGTAGAAGATCTCAATCTACCATCAGTTCTGTTCCTTTGTCAGGAATGGAGCATGACATAAATAGATGGGAGGCCCATGAAACCAAACAAGTGAATCTCTTGCAATAGAACTAGTGACCCTTTCATCCTGCTGACATGCACTTTCTCCCATAAGACAAATTCCAGCTTATTATCACTTTGGCTGATGATCAGAAAGTTCCTTTGAAAGTTGGTCTAAGACACTCATGTGGTGGTTGCACCCAGCTGGTAAAGGAAACTGGTATCCACATCTGATGGACCTGGCCATAGTGAGATCAATGAGTTTCAAATGAAGACCCTCTAATAGAGAGGAAAATATAATAATTTAATTTCTTCCCTGCCAGTAACCGGGGTATTGAGAAGCAACCCACGCATTTCAAATTCAGCAAATCTGGATATACAGAATATATATACACTCAAACCGGTAAATTTAACCAGTTTGTAATTCAAAATCTGTGTCATCATGGACTACTTAACCATATCTGGGACAAATACTGAGCTATTTTATCTTAAGTATTCAAGGTAGAGGGAATATTATTCAGATCTCCTGAAAAACTTTGTCTGTTAGGCTGCAATTAGAGACGATATATGCCCCAATATGGGGGAAGCAGAGTCCCACTAACAGGGTACCAGCAAGCATAGAAGTAAAAATTTGTGCAATCTTTTGTCTAAGATATCCTGGAGAAAGTGTTTCTTCAGACACCCTATCAGTCTGATCAGGAATGATTTCAGCCACAGCTATTGACTATGAAAACAGAAAGACAGTGTCATTTAGCTCTCTAATCTAGGATATCAGATTACATGCTTGTTTACTGAGGCTGTCTACACTAGCATTAACTGAGGTAAAACTTATGTTGCTCTGGGGTGTGAAAAAGCCCCCCTCCCCGAGTGATGTAAGTTACCTAAGCATGGTGTAAACAGCGCTATGTCCGCAGGAGAGCTTCTCCTGCCTAGTTACTGCCACTTGTAGGGCTGGAATGTTGGAGAGTTCTCTCCTGTCGTCTTAGAGTGGTCACATTAGACACCTTACAGCGGCTGCCCCTGCAAACTCCCTAGTGTAGCTGTAGCCTGAGAAAAGGCATCTTCTGATGCGATCTAGCTGTGAATGTCTGACAAAACCCCGCAGATCTGAAATAAGTTCTTTGGTGCAAAAAAATGAGGCTTCAGAGAGCAAGATATCTGAATTGTAACTCTAATAGTCAAAACTTCTAGACTTGCCTCTAAAAAGCAAATTGCCATAAAGTCATAAAATAGTTGGTCAAGAAATAATCCTTACTCTACATGGGAAAACTTCCTTTAGTTAAAACCATCTTAGACTGCTTTTTTTTCTTTAGAACTATGGTCTGAGAAGCTGCCATCTAGTCATGTGAATCATCTGAGGGTGCTAATTTTATTTTGTGGCAGATTATTTCCATATGTTGGATGCTCTAAGGGATTTCAGATGTTGGGTAGTCATCTTTACAAATACTAACTGCAAAATAGGTTAGAAGCGCTGGGCTACGTTTCCCATCTTTGAATAATATTAGAGGACTGGACATTGACTGAGCAACATGCATGCTGTTCCAAAATACTACACTTCTTCTCCTAGCCAGTTTCTTCAAATACAAAATGTTTGTGCATATATCAAAATACTGAAATTTGATATGAACTCTGTTACAATAGAATTATTTTGATAGGTTGTCACGATCACTCAGTTTTAACTACCTTATTTTCCTTCCCGGAAAATGAAGCTGAACCAGTTTAGTGTAAAGGTACATAATTATATTATTCAGAGGTATGTTTGTCACCAGAGGCCTTGCAATCCTTACCTAGATAAATATACAGGGTGGTGTCACCACTCTACTCAGAAAGAAAAATTTGAGTGCAAACGCTACTTCCTCCTCCATCCCCTATCTTCTTTGCAGATGATGTAACTTTACAAATAAACATCACAATGGATATCTTCAGGGTCTTTAATATCTATTTTCTATTTACTTAACCTCTCATTTAAATTTTATAGCGCCTGTCATGTTACTTCTGAGACTTTTCCATTTGAAATAATGGCCAGGCCAGTTCATTTAATAAACAGCAGTCCTGTATCTACGTGGTATTACTCTACAACTCCACGGCCAAATTATTGGAAACTGTCTCACAAGAACACTGTTCTCTTGACATACTAAAATATTTCTAAAGCAGCCAGCTGATGGACAAGTAGTAAAATGTGTTTTGATATACATTATATGAAAAGCAGCTTGGTTAGCCGGCAAAATTTATTTTAGTGTTGCTTATGTTTTATGTTGGAAAGAATCCAGCCAACAGGTCACACTATTTTTAACTTTCTTAACTTTCATTTTGCATTCATACATTTTATAGTGTGTATTTCCCAGCAAAGATTTGATAATTACTCATTTCTCCATGACTTTAATCATAAGTCTTATGATATTTGTTCTTGAAGTTCATAAAGTTCTTGGAATCATAAAGTCCATGTTCTTGGAATCATAATTAGATGAGAATCTCCATTTTCTCTTTATATATAAAAAGAGGTAGTCTAGGCTTTGTGGTTGTGGAGAAAAGATAGAAAACATGACCCAAGTGTATGCTAAAGGTGCAAAACACAGAGGACAAATAACTCTAAGTTTATTTTTTTAAAATACCATGACTCTTTGGGGCCTGACTTATGATTCTTGAATGCTTGTGGTTGGCAGTATGGTGTAAAACCATGTAGGTGGTTTTTTACACAGTAAACTCTAGCCACATAACATGTGCGTCTTATCTGCTGAGGCTACATCACAGCAGCTCTCTAGACTCATTGTGTTAAAACAAGGCCAGATAATTACTAAAACTGATTGATAGACTGAGAAATTGCCTGCTTAATATGGAGAAAGCCCTTATTGCCAATACTTGTTAACAAATCCACTAAAAATAGGATGTCTTTTCCTCATTCAGGTGGGAATAAAGTGCAGAGAGCTCTGCTCTGTTCTTAGTTGCTCTGATTTGCTACAGCCTCCTGTACAATCTTTTAATAGAGAGCCCCAATGCACGGTTAGTGCTGAATGTCCAAACGAAACAGGGACTGGTAAAATTTGACCTAAACTAAAGGAGTATCAGCAGCTTCCAGTGAATGTGAGCAAAGCGAAATGGTTCCTGAATGAGAAAGGAATCTGTTAATGATTTACTTCCCATCTAGAAAAGGTATATTTGTGTTTGTACCAAAACACATTTACTGGGCTTCAGCTCTGAGGATATAAATTAATCTCTTTTCAATACAGAAACCAACTGGCACATGAATGTTGGCCACAATAGTCTGATGTTTTGGGAATATGTTGCTGAATGACCGATTCCTTGGCTAACAGATTTCTGTTATTTGGGTGGAAAGGATGCAATTGAGAAGTAGCAAGCCACGGATAACTTCATTCAAGAATGCGGTGCTATTGTTTTAGAGCCAGGCTTTAATGGAATCAGACTTTAAAATAAAATTAATACATTTTACATGGAGCTAATCAGATAGCATTTAATTTGTATTTCAGTAAGAAACCAGGACTCTTGGGATTGCAATTGGCCTGTTTGGGATAAGCCTAAAGAATTCCTATACAGCAGAACCTCACTAATACGCACTTAGCTTGTTCACAAACCCTAGTTCTTGTCCCACATCCCGACATAATCTGAGTACTGACTATGTGATCAGTGTTTTACGGAGTATGGAATAGATCAGTTTCCTGTTCTGAGGAGCTTACAATATAAACAGGGGTTTAATAACAGAGACAGCACTCTGAGGTGTAATATTATTACTAGACAAAATTGTTATTTTAACAAAATACATAACAAAACATAATGACTTATTAAATAACAAATACTTTTTTGTTTTTACAAAATGCATCTTGTGTTGTAACATCCTTGAGTCCTCAGTATTGTTTAACTTGCTAATTCACACATCTAGCTGCAATGTATGTCTCTGGTCACTGCAATGGATTGGTGGGATTCTTGTGTGTGTCTATACACCGGTTCTTCCCCTGACTTAACTGCAAGTGTGGGGTTCAGTACGGGGCAGGCTTTGTTCTACAAGGGGACTAGGATGCTGCAAACTCTTAATTTAAAAGGTGGGGGGGGGGGAGATTTATACACTTTCACATTAGAAAACTTGACCAAGAGATTTTGATCTTTCCAATTGTTAAAGTACATCTCCCTCATAAGCAGGGGTGTCCTCTGTCAGAAGTAGTATCATCAATGGTCTTTCTCTGACCAAACATGGGATTTGAAACTGGATTCTTTGTATGGCATCACAGGGTGCTACTGATAGGTATGTGCTACTGCACTATGCCAATTAGAATGAATCAGTGCATCATAACCACGATTATAAACCATGGCAGTGATATCTAGATATCAGTGGATAGATGTGGGGAGACTAAATTAATAGGCATGTTACTACAGACCCACACGGAAAAGGAGCATGAGTAATTATGAGTAATCTCAAACAATTAAATTGGTTGGGCTTGAACATGCTAAACATCAAATCTCATGCCAACTTTAGAGAATGGTGGGGCACGCCCTGCCAGTCAGAAATATGGGCATCAAAAGGTGTGAAACCACAAAAGAACAAGTGATGTTGCTACAAGAGAGCAAAAACGTGTCTCTAACCTGTGACTGCAAAACACAAGCCCTTTAGGGCAACATCTAAGATATAATTACCTGAGCCTGGCATAGAATGACCATTTTTTTCTCCCTTCTTTGTCCTTGCCGGTAAGGCACATCATAGAGAATACAGCTTAGATTCTTCACATCTAAAGGATGAGCAGTACGAGGGGTGTCTCACGTGCCAAAATTAAATATTGATATCTCTGATTCTTTGGCCTTCTCTACATTAGCATTTATGCCAGTAAAACTTTTTTCGTTCAGGGATGTGAAAAAAGAAAACGCCCCTGAGCGACATAAATTTTGCCGGCATAAGCACTTTTGTAGACCGAGCTATGTTGGCGAGAGATGGTCTCCTGCCGACATAGCTACTGCCGCTCGTTTAGGTGGTTTTATCATGTTGGAGGGAGAACTCTCTCCTGTTGACATAATGAGGCTACACAAGCACTTATGCCGGCAAAACTTACATCGCGTTGTTTTTTTTCACACCCCTGAGGGGGGTGTGGTGTTTTTGTTTCACACCCCTGAGCAACAAAAGTTTTGCCAGCATAAGTGCTAGTGTGGACAAGTCCTTAATTTCTTTTTCTCTCTTTTTGTATGCTTTCTGTCTTCAGCACTTAAGTCAGGTTAAGTCAGTGACTGGATACATAACTTTTGACTTATCAACGTGTTGAACTCTTTTGACAGCCTGGTGCTTGATGGCAATTCCCTCCACCACTTAGAATCCTATCTAAACTTTATTTGCTCATACTGATAAAGAGATGGTGCAAGATCATGTTGCTTAGCTTTGGTGGTCCAGGGAGCTAGTTTAGTTGTGAATTGTTTGCCAATGAGGATTCAGTATAGATGTCTGTCTAGTTCCAATAAAAGTTATGAGTAGTAAAAGCTTAGAGAAGTTTACAGTGGGCCCTGTTGAATTTATTTAAGTCTCTACCCATTTTCTTTTGAATAGCAGTTTATCTAAGTGTTGATGATATCTTGTGTACTCTTCCATTTTCTAAGGAAACATGAGAGTTTGAAATGTGACTCAGCTGTACGGTAAAAGCAGAGTTAGTCCTTGCAGGCTACTCAGCATCCTCCTATATTGTTAGTTAAATGTCTCATGCTCTAGCTACTCCCTCTTGTAAAAGGCACACAATTCTTCAAGCTATATAAGATACTTATGCTTAATCACATGATTGCAGAGGCAGTTTGAGGCCTGAAACTGCAGTGACTGGATACATTTGGAATGTAATGTCGCATCTGGAAAAAAGGGAAACTATCCTCTAGTTTTATCTTGACTGGCCATTCATGTTTTAATAACTGTAATATGAGTCTTTAAATCTGTGAAGTTAGAGGGTAGTCATAACATTTAAATGTCTGCCCTCACTTGGGAGGAGGAGAAGAATATAGTTAGTACTGGAATTGCCCTTTCTGAATTTCATTTTTAAAAACAATCCCAGGAACCTTGGTTTAGGCTAGCAATAGTCTTTTCTCAATCTGTACGTTCTGGTTGGCAACATTTGCCTCTTCAGCTCTGAAAACTTCTTTGGCTGCAGCCGGAAATCATAGGAATTGATGTTTGAGCCAAGAAATAGCTATATCTGAGACTAGCAGATGCCCTAGAAGCAGCTGTCTAGTTAATATCCTACAGCACAAATGTGAGGACTGCTGTTTTCAGCCTCGTAGCCTGTACAGTCACTTCCTTTCTGTGCATTTTTGTCCTGGTATTCCTGTCACCTCTATTTCTTCAGAGCAGCAAACCTCACTGCTCCAATAGGAAAAGCTGATCTGCTTTCCCACTATCGTCCTGCCAGGAAACTACAAGCTCTCATTTATGCTGCAGGGGTGATGCTGATTAAGCAGGTTGGCTTTCTCCTCTCTCGTTTTGCAGGAGAGGGAAGGAAGCAACATACGTGATGTGGTGAAGTGCTACAGAAGCATCTTTATAGGCCTCTCACAGTAGCACCATTTACATGCGGAGCCTACCAGTTTGCTTAGAAGCAGAGGATATTTAAGTGCATCCGAAACATGCTGTGATTGACTTGCACTTAGCTTTTGTGTTGGAAGAGGGTAACTGAAGAAGCAGAAATTGGCGAGCATAAAATACTGTAGGACCACTTAGTGCATGTTTCATGTGTCTGCTCAATGCACAGTAGTTAGCACCTTCTCAAGGGTATGCTATCTTTTACTTTGCTCGTTGCTATACTTGAATGTATAGTAGCAGCAATTGCCCAGGGCCCTTTAAAATTCTTGTGTTACTGCAAATACAGGATGATTGGTTTTGGATGCAGTCAATTATCTAATTTACTTGGAAGCATTAAGGTGGAGGATTTAATCTTTTTGTGTTAAAAGTGATGGGGGAAATGAAGACTGATTTTTCAGATGTCAACTCTGTGACTTCGTTTTTCTAGGCATTACACGAGGCTAATCAGTCTTGCAGTAGGGAATTCATTCTGAAGCTGAGAACAAGATGACTTTACTGATCAGTGATTTACGATGGGGGACCCAGATTTATCATCAGTCTAATGTAATTCCTGGCTTATTTTCAGAAGAAAACTTAATTTTAGTTTAAAAATTACCACCATGTTTAAGAGGCACAGGTCTCTGCTTCCATTGGAGAAATGGATAAATATATGCTGAAAACACAATTTTAATAAGCTGTTATTTAAAAGATGGCACCTGTCTTCCATTCTTCACAAAAATTATCTTGGGTTTCTATTTGAAGGAACTGGGGCTGTATGATTCCTTTCTATAAAATGGAGTTTAATTGTGGCATACAGATGGAAAAATTAAACCAGTGGAACTGCAGTGGAGTGATGAAAGTTAAGGTGGTTACCCCATACACTGTGTAGGTTCTGATTGATACATAATTTTGACAGTTTTTTCTAGAGTGACTGAAGTGTTGGAGATGGAAGCTAAAGCATTTTGCTTGCTTTTGGCTTACAACCAGTAAAAATATCTGAATGTAATATTTACCAAAAATATATTTTCCTGCAGATCTGTATTATGTGCAGTGCCTGGATGCAAATGAGTTAGATCTCTTCACCTGAATATAATTAATATTCACAATTTCAACATTTTAAGTAATAAATTTCAGATTTCTCTTGAGGCAGCACACTGCAGTTTTCCTAATCTACTTATGCTAACTTGCATTCACAACTGACAGCATGCTGGCAGCAAGGCAGTATGAATGACTAAAACCATATGACACATCCTCAGTGTAGCAGAAGGGGACCATTTTGCAGGTAGCAAATTTAATTTTAAGCAGTCAGTTACAGTTCAGAAGGTGAGATGACCAGAGAAGCTTTGAAAAATAACTGTTACTTGTACATGTGACTAGTAGCCTAAATGCAAATTGGAAATGAAAGCGAAAATGTTTGTGGCAAATACAAATTCCAGCCTAAATATTTTAGTCTGTTTGGCAGTAAATCATTGGCAGAGAAAAAGACACTGGGAATAGCTTTCTGTGCTACTTTAGCATTCAGTTACATATTGGAGAGTTCAAATAATGCTACCATGCCACGTATCTCTGCTCTGCAGTGGCAGGGAAAGAGTAAATGCAGTCAGCTTGTTGTGTTGTAATGCACTAGTGCAGGGCCTAGTAGTCAATGCTGCTGCTACTGCATTAGGATATGATATATTCAGGTGCCTCTGATTCATGGGTTAAGACTGAAAACTGTAGCACACCCACAGCTGCCTTTGTTCTTCGCTGCTGAAATGATCTTTGACATTCAACTGCATTTGAAATGCAAACCTACTGCAGTCTGTGAGGGGAGTGTGTTGGGGCTTGTAAAGGTGATACAGTATGTGAATTTAGAATTGTTCAGTGTGACCTAAACATCCCATAAAATCCAGTCACTTTACCAGTTTTCTTTTGTAAAAATATGGTGAAATTATTCATATTGGAAGACAAGACAGCACAGTGCTGTCAAGATTATGAAATTCACCCATAAAATGTGCTCTCCTTCTCCTTCTCTCTCATTCTTAATCCTATCATATTTGGATTAAAATAAATATTTTTGGGGGTAGACCACCATATCCATGACTTGCATCTTCTAATTTAGCTGTAAAACTATTTGAGTGCAAAGAGAAATAACTTTTGTTGCATACCTTGTTATAATTAGAGACCACAGGAGTGTTTTTAAATGTCATTCGGTGGACAGTATTTACTGGATTAGTGAAAGCAAATTTCTTAATGGCAGTGATCAGTCATACTCCGTAACTAGGCTTTCAAATTCCTAGGCTCTGTTGGGATTTATGGAGTGAAAGGTCTGCGCAGATTTTGTGACCTGCTGCATTCCAAAGGTTTACTTAACGGAAACTTTCTGTTGAATGTTTTAGCTGACTGAGTCAGTGGACCCTGGTTCCTTTTAACTACTGGTGCCAGAAGCCAGGCTTCTGTTAAACTATAAAAAGAAGCTTTATTCTAAATGGGCGAATCCCTTGTTGCCTGATGAAGCCACTGTTTTGGGGTTCAATTGACTTTAGTGAACCAGGAATGCTTCAGACAGATTTTCCAGAGATAAAGCTTCTGCTTTCCTTAAAGTTGAATGAATGAGTATCCTGTAGTTACCTCTTCAAGAATAGTGGCACAAGCTTGGCCCAAGAAAGATGATAGACAACGAAGTTGTACATATTAACATCCACTGTAGAAAAGCAACCTTGTTTCCATCCTTTCCAGAATTTACCTTGCATAACTCTACAATACTTTGTTCTCCACACATAGCTTTCTATGTATGACAGCCAAATATTTTCACACTAAACTGATGATGGATTTATAATTCAATGATATTAAACTAAAGTGTCCATTATCAATTGCAGGATTAAATCTGTCACTTTGGCATATTCTTAAAGCAGCACAGACTTTAATCATTTTTTAAAAACACCTTAACTTTTATATATAGCACATTAGATTAGAATGTATCATACAGTATCCAAAAGTTTACTAGGTACTTTATTTAAAAATAAATTCCTAATAAAAAGGACTGTCTGAAGAGCTTATTGTATAATAAAATATAATAAAACCTGAATTTAAAAAAGTTACTTTTTTTTACGGTCCTCTGTCTTTGATCAATGAAAATATAATGTGTTTAGTTAACTGCAATTCCTAGTTCTTCGAGTTAGTACAGTAGTGTCAGGGTTGCATATATTGCAGGGAAGATGTAGCAAATCATGCAATGCTGCAGATATGCATTCTGTGTTTTTGTGGAGAAAATGGGATTCTATTTCCGAACTGCTGGGTATTGGCCACTGATGGAGAAACTTTTTCTCCTGGTCTACCAAATCCTGTTCTTATCAGTATTAGACCTGACTTGATTGTTGGCAACCTGGAGAAAGAACATAAAACTATGCAGTAAAGTGATGAAACCTTAAGACTTGAGAAGATTTGGGGGGAAATAATTCAAAGTGATTTGAACACAAGGTAGATGAGTGGCAAGGATAAACAAGAAAACCTGGAAATTCTGAGGGTAAGCCTATTGGTGGAGCACTTACTACCAATACCATGCTTCTGTTATGTGATAAACATGGGGAAGCCACTGGTGGTCATCAAGAATGATACTGGGGCTTAAAAGGAGAATAGTCTTAATCAAAAGAGATGGACGATGAGAGAGAAGTTTTTGGAAAAGAAATTAGGGGAATACTGACGTGCAAAATTCTCAAACGGAGGCTGGTGCTAAAAAGCTGTCTCAGTTCATACCTCCTTTGGTTTATGCTGGACATCAGCTCAAAGGACAATGAATATTAAGCTAGCACCTATAAACATTTTAAAAAGAGATGAAACAACCTCACAAGATTTTCTTCAAGAAACTGCTAATGGAAAGGATTGGATCTGGCCCTGATAGGAAGGCTCCTTGGCATCCTTTCTTCTTACTGCTTCAGTGGTTGGGCTCTATTTTTGTTCTTTCTGACCTCCGTTGCTTTTCATGTCTCACTATTTTTGTCAGACATGTCAGCAAACAGCTTTTTCAGACTTATGAACTGTTGCTATTATTGGATAGGCCCTAAGTTTGGTAGGCCAGACCTATAAATGTACATGAAGAAATATTCATTTTGTATATATTTACACTCAATATCACTCATCTTAAATTGGTCCTCTTCACTGGCATTAATGTATATTAAAAATATTGGCTGGTAAATAGCTTAGTCTATTTTCGCCCAAAGTTGGTTCCATGATTTTAGTTTTTTTCCACATGTGGGAATGTCATTAGACAATCTTATCTCCTCTTCTCTTCTGGTGGACCAGATGCTCTGTTGTCACTTACCAGTTTCCCATTTCCTGAGCTTGGGAACTAGAGTTTCGGGTCGTCAGCCTGAGATGCACTGATGAGATGGAATGTGTAAAAATCTTTCAGGAGTGTCTTTTAGAAATAGTGTGTGCCTGCCAGTCTGAGATGGTTGGAAAGTTTTAACTCCCTTCATGTCATCCTGGTTCCTACTATGGTTGTGCCTCTTGCACATGACAGTAATGAGGCATATATGTCATGGCATACATACAACATTCAAGGACACCTTTGCAAGATAGATACTTTGCTTGGAACTGTGCTTCTATGGTACAAGTGAAATAAATAAATATAGGCATTTGAAGATATTGTCATGAAGGAGGCTTATAACTAGTCCCTGGAGTTTATAGGACTAAATACCAGAAGTAGCAAATTTGCTGACTTGTGTAGCCTGGAAGATTTTCAGTTTATTGCTGTTGCAGTGAAAGTGTCCTGTTTTTATACATGTCCACATGCTACAGTCGAAGAATGAAAATAGCGCTAGCAGAAAAACTAATTTAACTCTAATGGCTACTTTGAAAATTGGCACTGTGTGCGTACACATGTGGCTAAGACTGAGTGAGGCTTTCCACTTGACACCTACAATAACTAGCTAATCTTTTTATGCAAGTGGCAAGATCTTTGTGATGGAAATAAAATCTACCAGGAATGGTGATCTGATCTCTGCCTGTAAATCTTTTTTCTTTCAGATGGGAGGAGGAACTGGCAAAGCGAATGGATCTGGAGTCTATGGTAGAAAACCTGCAAGAGGTGGGTTTTAGTTGGATCTGGACTTTCCTAGTACTAATACCCACCATCCCTCCAACCCTTGAGCTAAAATACTTCATAGTGTAGGTTTTTTCCCCTTTAATTTGGTCATTTAAAATTAATATTTTCTCTGGATTAATTAGTCTTTGATCCCAAGAGTCCTGAGGCCTTGTAGTTATGGCTGAATTATCTCCTGCTGGATAGAGCTATTAATATTTGGAACCTTAGGCTGTTTGATGCTGAATTTTGTGACTAAAGCAGGAGGAATGTCTTGATTCACCTAGTTCAGTCCCAAGCAATGCATCTTTATTCTTCAGCATATGCAGTAAATGGAATGTTAATCCTGTATCAGTTCTTTTGTGGAAGGCAATCTCTAATTTAATGAAGGTAAGAGGGTGCTTCTTTGATGTGTTCAGCTACAATAGTCCAAGCCATTAGCCTCTCATCATCATGAGAATCCTTCTTATTAGAAGAAAACCAACCCCTGTAATTTGTGTTCTCTTAACATAGGAAGTTCTTGGTGTTTAGAATGAAGTAAGAGAAAATATGTTGATATGACCCCAACCTCTAGATCACATTCTATCTAAATATTCCCCACTCCTTCACCCACACTACTCTCTTGGCTGAACAGCAAGGTAGCCTGGTCCTAAAACTCACTCACGCTCCTTCCACCACTTGCATTTAAAGCAGAGCAGCAGTGGGGCTATCATGGTTGATGCAGGTGGTACATGCAGGCTGTCAAAAGCCAGTATACCCTACCAGCTATTTTCCACCTTTGCGAAGCTTAGTAGCTAAGTAAATGTTTCCTGATATTTAGCTCTTTCCTTACATTCTTTCTCATAGGAGGCGCAAGTAGCTGAAGCACTCCAGGAAGAGTTAAATGAAAAGATTGAGCGGCTGAAAGCAGAGCTGGTTGTCTTTAAGGGTCTGATGAGTGATGTAAGTACTCTGGGAGGTAGAGTGGCCCATACCCACCTGCTTTTGTGAAATCTATCTCTGTCATGCAAATGGCTTCATTCATAAAAAGGGTATGGTCTTAATGAGTGCTGCTTTGTAGTTAGTATTATGGCTGCCTTTATGATCTAATGCATCAGACAGATCACCCTTCCCCCTGCTTCCTGTCTGGTCTGTGTAGAGAGATGCATTAACTTGCTGCTTAGTCCATATCTCTGACTTCCCATTCCCTTCTCACCAGCTAGCAATGATGGCATTTAAAACCTGCAGCCTTTGAAATGATGCATTGGAGAGGCCACATGCTATTAGGGTAAAAGTTCAGTCACTGTACAGCCATTGGTACTCTTATAATTACAGGGGGATTTTGATTTGAGTCATACAAGCAGTTATTGTTAGAAAGGAAAACTAAAAAGGCTCTCCCAATTCTACCGTCGTGAAAGGCTCTATAGAGACTATCCCAGTTTACCTCTCTGTCATTGGTTCCAAGATATGGCTTTGTCTGCAGTGCTGCTGTCTCCTTTTAGAAAATTGATAAACTGGGTATCTCTGGCATTGTACCACTGTCCCCTTTTGAGTCTCTACCAAATCCCACAGCTATGAGGGAAATGAATGTCATGACTGGCAGCTTTGAGAACTTTATCTTGCAGTCTGGATATAGTCATAACATATTGTCTGACTGTCAGTGTGTAGGACTAGTATGTAAATATGGCTGAGGAAAATGTGTAAATAAGATGAAAGTGCAGGATTTTAAGCGTCACCTGGCTTCTTTTGTACTCAAGTGCTGCTGATGCCAGCAGTGTAGCTAAGATCCTTCATGATGCATATCTAGTCTGTAATTTTATAAGAATTTTATTTTTCCCTCCCCTTGGTCTGATGCAAACTTGCAGACCTGCTTGCTGAAGTCATATCCATTCTCTCTAACAGGGCTGTTAGACCTACTCCTATAAAATTCAGCAGTTAGCTGTCCCGTTCTTTGAGTGGCTTATCAAGAATAGAAATATTTGCTGGGTTAGATACAGTCTGAAGGAGAGCAATTTAGAGAGACAAGGTGTGTGAGGTAATATCTTTTATTGGACCAATTTCTGATGTTGAGAGAGACAAGCTTATGCAGAGCTCTTTTTCAGGTCTGGGAAAGGTCCTCGAAATGTGAGCCATTTGTCAGAGCTTTATCCTTCCCACTCTAATTTTTTACTGTGGATATCCAGGGAGGTAGTGAGTGTAACATCCTGTAGCACTTGAAGAACAAATGCTTCCTCCAGCCTTTCTGAGCTCTGCAAGGTGGAGCTAAACAGTGGTAGAGAAGGCCACAAAGCTGTCTGGAAATCAGTAGCTATTTTTGAATATTTATACAATGATATTCAGGACAAAAAAAGCCTAACTAAACAACTTGCAGGTGATTTTTTTTGTCCTGTTGATAAACTGAATAGATGTAAATACTCTTTATCAAAACTTTTGTCAAATGTTTTTCATGTTTGTGTAGACTTTTTTCTGAACACAAACATTTTGATTTAAAATAAAACTGCCACTTTCTCTAGTCTACTTATGTCTTGTGGAGAGAAGGATTACCCTGGGTGGGGGAAATTAAAAACAAATTAAACCTTTCTGGTTTAGTTAGCAAAATCATTTCCACTTGGAAAATAGTACTTACATGGTGTAATGCACATCTCTGAATGGTGTTTTCCCAAATACTTTGTGAAAGCAGGCTATGACTGCATTCAGGCCAGCCCTTCCCAAGACAGCAAGATTTTTCTAGTCCAGAAACTCTACAATTGTAAATAGAGAACATCTCCTCCCAACCATGCATCAACATTGCCTATGGGGAAGGAGGAGCAGCTATTTACAAATATATATATAACTACTTTCTAATGTGCAGCTCTATATGATGCAGTGGCATACAGTTTTCTGCTGGGATAGAAGACTGACTAATGTGGGTATTACTTTTGCTCTGTACCAAATTCACATGGACTTCTATAGACCTAGTTTTGTTAACTTTTTTTTTTGGTAATATATATGAAGTTGGTGGACAATTTTGGTTTCTTCCCCCCCCTCCCAGAGCAGAATCTCTTTTTCTTTACAATGAAATGCTAATTTCCTATTTGAAGTGGGCAAAAGCGATGAAGTATGATCAAATCCCAAATTTTGTTCTTCACTTGCCTAACAGGTTTAAGTCTTTTTTTCCTTCATTATAAAGTTTCACTGAGTCCTTAAGAGTTAACTTTTGCTGGGTCGAGGAGTCTTTTTGGTGTGGGAGTGAGTATCTTAGTAGCTAGTATTCATTCTCAAACACTTGCATTTGTTGGAATCAGATTTGAAAGTGTTAATTCCAGTAGTTGTCTAATCTAGACTATCCTTGTGCTGCCTTTCCCTGGAGAACAGGCTTAATGTGTTGTAAAAACGGTGTGCTCTGGGCTTACAGAGATACCCACAGTATCTCTTCTCTCCTGAACTGTATAACAATAGAAGATAATCCACTACTGTCCTTCCGCAGCCCATGACAGACCTGGACACAAAGATCCAAGAAAAGGCCATGAAGGTGGACATGGACATCTGCCGGCGAATCGATATTACAGCTAAGCTGTGCGATGTAGCACAGCAGCGCAACTCTGAAGACGTTTCCAAGATATTCCAGGTGATTAGGCCCTGAATTTTCTCTAGGGCAGGACCAGATGGCAGTATGAAGGGGAGAAAAGAAAGGAAATGTTGGGGACTTTGGTCCAGGCTCAAACTTCATCCAACATTCTCAACTTCTTTGAAATTTCTCCCTAGTAGACTTTTTCTTCCTGAATCTGTCTCCAGTTGTAGAACTGATCCACATAATCTGCAGCAGTATTAAGATTTGAGAGTTCATAGAAAGTCTTCAAAAGAGAGCCCAGAATGTGCTTTGAAACATATTATTAAAGTTTGATGGTAGTTTATAAGTGATTGTGTACAAAAAAAGCATCCTAGGATTCCATTTTGTCTAAATGGCTCCATCACATTTGCGCTCTCCACAGGTAAGAGGATTTTAACTTCATGCACAGCACGTGCAGCCTGTAATCTCAAAGTTGAGCCCTTATTTTTTCACTCATACACTATGATGAGAGAAAAATAATTTTAAAAAATTCTGTGACTGATAGTTAACTACAATTATTCTGGTATGTGAGGGAGAATAGAATACAGTTTTCTTTTCCATAGCTATATTGGTTCTGCAGTACTAACAGGAGAAAAATAGTTACTTTTATTTTGTTCCAAAAGTGAGCAGTTATAGCTCAAAATACACCCAACAGAGCTGGGTGCCCTTAACACAGTCATTTTTTTTTATCGTAACTGCATTTTAAATGGATCACTGTCCCTTTCAACCTACCTCTAAAATTCCATTTCAATCTTTGAATAAATAAGTCTGACTTTTAAAAAAATCTTTCTTCTATAGTTGCTGCTAGGGGCTGCACTGTACAGAGTTTAAAAACATCCCTGCCCTTCTCTTGAGCCTTCCACATAGATATGTCTTAAAGGTGATGGACAGTAAACTCTACACCACCCCAAATCAACTTTTTAATATGTCTTATAAAATGCTTAGCTAAGTAAAGATGAGTTTCCATTAGCTTTGTTGGTAATCTGGACAGAAATTGATTCAAATGAGCTACTTGATGGGGGAGAGAATTGCAGCTCCCCTTTGTTCAACACTATTCCATTTTTCTAAAGAGATCTTGTCTTTTAACTTTGATAAATAATAAAACTGTGCTACTGCTCTAAATTCAGTGCACAGTTTTGATCAAATATGCGGTGGTTAAAATCATCAACACCAAGAGCAACACCAGTATCAGATCTGAATGGTTCAGTTAGCAAATTAGTGAAAATTAAAGAGTAGATTTGGCATTTACTGTGTGCTTTAAATGTGTTTTGAGACTACATCAGACCATCTGTAAAAGCTCATGAATATTTGTTTGTGCCAAAGTCCCACGGGACAAAGGAATGATCCTTTACTTTGCAGGGGTAGCAATTAGTTCTCTTTGCACATCTATCAACTTCATTTATTTGGAGTTGTCCAAGTATTTTCACAGTTCAGTTCCCACATACCTCTTGTACTGTCAAATTGATGTCACAGGCACCGATTGTTAGTCAGCAGGGTGGGAATAGCAAAGGAATCAAGATTACCTTTAAAAGTGTTACGTACTCTTTCTGTGACTCTTCAGCTCTGAAAGCGCCAGGCTTGTGGTGGTAGTGGCAGGAGAGGGGGAGTACTCAGTCATTGCTCTCAAGCCTGCTGCCTGGGCACTCTTGCCAGCTTATGCTTGGTCCCTGTATCGTTCTAGCCTTTGCATGTCCTTCTGTAGCCCATGTAATGTTGTCAGTGAATACAACCTGTGTATAGAGCTCTGGTAGTCTGCAGCTTGCTTTGCTCTGTGCTGTTTTGAACTGCTTCCTTTTGCTCCTCGTTCACCACTTGTTAATAGATGCGATTCCCGCCCTTAATGAGTGCAGTCACTCATGCACCTGAATCACTAGGTACTGATGAACCATTATCTTTCACCCAACCTAACACTTCTCCTTTCTTGCCTCTGTACCCTTCGACACCGCACCTCAGTTGAACCTTCTAGTCATTGCCCTTCTCTCCAATTAAGGTGGCATCCAAAAAGAAAGAACGCAAGCTAACATCTGATGATGACCTCTCTGAGCAGGATGGAGATAACAGCAGATTCTCAGATGATGAAGTCAGCTGTTCTCTGAACATCACAGATGAAATGAAGCGAATGTTTAATCAGCTGTGAGTATTCTGGAGCGTATGATATCTTTATTGTGGGACTTTCAGGTCAAATGTAGCCCCAAATTCAGATTTTTTTTGTTGTAGCAACCTGAGACTTCGGTATGTTTCCGCAAACTTTCTAAACTTCCAGTAGAAACAGTTTTTCACCAAATATTCAGCATTAGCTGAACTCAGACTGCAGAATTTTGGTAGTACATAAGACTGGGAATGAAATTTAGATAGAAACAAAATTAACTAAACAGTTTATTTTCACTGTCCATGCCAAGTACAATGCAGAAAGCAAGCAGCAATAAATAGTGAAATTAGACATCTAAAATTTTGCTTTAATGATCACCCTGCTTATAGCTAAAGTGTAGCATGCTAAAGAATTAAGCTTTGCTCTTATTTATTTATGTGGTTTGGCATAAATGTTAGAGATTTCCGGAGTTGAGATTTTTTTCTTACGTCTGCTTCTTTGAGTGTGAGAATGTGAGATTTGAATAGATGTAATTGTTTTTCCTTAACCTCTTTGCTTAAAGCTCAGTTCATAATATGAACAGAATTTCTGCAGGAAGGTTTGGAAATAACTCTAGCCAAGTGCCACGATGATTCTGTCTAGGAACTCCAACACTAGAACACCCTAGTTATGGAAATTAAGGACATTAATGCTGTAACAGTCTTGCTCAGGATTGGTGTGTTCTTGCTTATTAGAATTAGTAGGGCAAACTCCTGCTTTAACTCCCCCCTCCCCCCCTAGTAGTTGGGGTGGTGGTAGCAGAGCTGTAGCAGCCTATCAGACTCCAGAACCATCTTGCTGGTACAGGACAGGGTAGTTCAGGAAGTCTGGGGGCAATGAGCTCTGCAATTCTCCTTACTGCCTCTCCGGAAAGGATTGGCATGTGCTTCTCTAGCATCTGCCACCAACAGTGGCAAGCATGCTTTGAAGGCTTTGCCATGTTTTCAAGCTGACTGGCCGTACTGCCTTGGAGATGAGGAATACCATCAGGTGCACAAGCTTTGCCCTTTCCTGGAATTGAAAGACTGAGTGTATCTTGCCTGCCTCCTGAATAAATACGTTGGGGAAAGCAGGAGATTGCCTGTGCTTTCCCACATGATGTAAGACAAGATATGATACTAGATAGTAAATTTCACAATCTCCAGAGTTCAGGCTTCTTGCTTTCTGCCCTGGTTGGCTGCTATCTAAATTGTCACTATGAGGCTTTTCAGGCCTTGCATAATGGGAACTCACCAATCTGAGAGCTGTAGGTGAGTTCTTTTCATTCGAAGAAGGGCACTAGCAAGAGTATCCCTTGTTAATGCCATGCCAGATGTGAGCCCCAGGAGCTCGCTATCACTTCTCTCTGGCCCTCTTCTCCATGTCAAAGTTCAGTCAACTGCAGGTCTTTCCTAGAGTAATAGAAATCCATTTTTGGTTTCTCTTTCTTCTTTGCTACTGAAATTCAATGTGCTTGATTGCAAACCAGCAGATTTTTTGGAGTTTTTATTAATACTTAGCACGTAATGGTATTATGCTGGAAATCTGATGCAAACACTAATTTCCACACTATTTTAAAAAACAAGGAACTTAAAATCTGATTAATATGGTGAAGTCCTCTTAATACTCTGTCTGTAATGCTCTCCTAATTAACAAATAAATCTTCCAAGTCCACTACACACACACTTTACAAAATTTTCTACTGGGGGGGGGGGGGGGACTCATTTTGTGACATCATTCTGAAGATCCTTGGGTATGACACTAAACCCTCCTTGTTGTATCTTTCTTGTATCTTCCCACGCAGCCTGTCGTGCTGCTGGTGTGTTTTTTGCTTTTCATGCCAGTGAATTACTGATGCAAACTTTGCAGTAATGTATGGCTACGTTATTAAAATGCAACAGGCTTATACAATGGCTGTTTTTATAAACTTGATTTAATAAGAAAAAAACTTGTATCAGCAGCAGCACCTAGAAATCCTGTAATTAACTGCAAATGTCATTGACCTAAATAACAGTTAATTGTCATAGGTTTGTCTAAAAGTGACCTGTGATAGACAAAGGGTATTTCAAACCTGCATCCCTTTGGGTTTGGTGGTGATGGATTCGTGGGTGAGGGGTGGGGTTACACACCACCAAATAAACTGACTCATCCCAATACCGGAGATGAAAATAATTTGGTTTTTGAGCTGTAATTAATGAGGAGCATCATTAAAGCACTGTTGTTAGTGAAAGGTCTTGAGTATTCAAATAAAACAAATAACTGTCTTTGAACAATGAATACATTTGAAGCAGGCAGCAGTTTAAAATAAAACAAATAACTGTCTTTGAACAATGAATACATCTGAAGCAGGCAGCAGTTTAAATTGGGAGGTCTTTGTTTTTTCAAACAGTGAGCTCTTAGAATGAAAAGAACTCTAATTGAACGGACTGAGAAGGGCGGGTGCATTAAACTACAAGTTTTTAAAAATAAGCAAGGCTGGTAATCAGAAGTATATTCCCTGCCTGTCCTCTTGCCAAGTTTTTGAACTTCATAAGATACAACATTGCACTCAACTTCCGGCTTGATGTGATCATCTTAAAAGGAAATGAACTCAGAAAACAAAAATATGTCTGTAAGCCTGAACCAAGAAGCAGAGTATAAAACAAGAAGCCATTTTTTTCAGGCTCTGTTTTAACAAGGAAAAGAAACAAAGTAGCTAAAATAGAATTTCCATTCTGCTGCTATTCAAGTGTTTCATGTCTCCTCTTTCTTGTAACTTTACTTTACTTAGTAACTGACAAAATTAAAGGGGCTCTGTCATATTGAAAATTATTGCTGGCTATTTTTAACTTACGTTAATGAAACTATTACTCCAAATGGAATTTTAAAAATCCTGTTTACTTGCTCATTTTACTCATTAGGTGGTTTTATTCCTCTGTTTGCAGAAGGAAAATCAGTGGAGTCAATTTAATTTGTTCACAGTTAGTCTTTCTTAGAACTGCAACATTTGATTTGCAAGTGCTGCAGGCGGCATGTTTATGTAAAAACTTTCCATCTGACATTTTAAAAAAATCCATGGGAACTGTTCTATGGGCTATTGCTTTTTGGAACATTTAAAACTATATTTTGAGTCAAACTTGATTTCCTCCTGTATTACAGAGAATAGTTTAAAACATTCTTGTGGTTTAGCAACTGTTCAGTGCTGAAATAGTAAACTTATAGCAGCATCTGGAGGCCAAAACTGGAATTGTCTGTTTAAAGTAGAATTAATGTTGACAAGATTCCAGTACTCTGCTGCACAGTAGGGAGAAGCCCAGATGTCAGAACCTTGCGGACAGAGCAGCAGAGCTTATTTTAATATCCTTTAGATTTTTCAGCTGTTGCAGTTCTGTTTCTCTTTCTTTCCTACTATAGTTTTAATGTAGTATTTTAAATCTTTTCTTTTGGACATATTTCCGAGGCTTGTGGAAAGACATGGTTTGAAATAGTTTCCACCCATTTTTTACCACTCTTTTAACAGGCGTGAGACGTTTGATTTTGATGATGACTGTGACAGTTTAACATGGGAGGAGAATGAGGACACCTTGCTTCTTTGGGAAGATTTCACAAACTGCAATCCTTCGATTGACCTCCAAGGGGAAGTGAGTTGAGTTGTTCTGTTTTAAATCTGTTTTCCATTTATTTCCATCAGAGGATGGCACACCGCAGCTTATCATGTATAGCCACTCTCAGCCTTTGGATCCTTGGCGGGTGGTCCAGTTTGCCATGAAAACTTGCTTTTACTCAGATCTTCTAAGAATTGCTCCTTTTGGCTTGCTTTTTGATACTGATCTACCCTCCATCAATCTTGTCTGTTTGCTCCCTCAAAACTTAAATAGAACATTAAAAATAAAATATAAGGCAAAAGGAAATAACAAGATACTTGCCCCCCTTCCCCCCCCAACCAATGCATCATCTGTTGCTTTAAATCATATCCTTCCCATGCACGTACTTGCTCAGCATCCCTGGCAGTCATTTAACTACCTTTGGCTGTAAGCTCCTCCACTTAGGGGCCAGCATCTCACTTTGTTTTTACATAATCATGCCGCCTGCATGTGTGGCGCTGAGGAAATATATATTTAAATATTCTGTGTGTAGAATACCATCCACATGCCACAGATGTGCTGAGCTTGAAGATGTTGGCCATCCAGTTATTTTTGTGGTCCAGACAAAGCAGAAAAGCTAGAATTACTGGGCTGCATAGGATCTCTGGGATCTTCTAAAGCAGTGGATCCTGTGCTTCCATCTCCTCTTTTGATGAGGCCACCTGGCAAGAATCTCATGGAGTTTGCTGTTAATAAACTGTTGTTTTCAAGTCTGTTTGATATAAACCTGATTGCTACAAGCTTCCTCTTTTAGAAAATTGAGTGTTTGAGAAAGGTCTAGGCAGATAAGATTTAAACAGGGACCCTAGTGTTGTATACACTGTCACTCCATTACTGTGGAGCATGACCACTCTGGGTGAGTAGGAATCCTGCCTTCCCCCACCATCACCACTAGAATATAAAGATGCTGAGGCAGCTGTCTCCTGAATATTGTCTTGTGTTGACTGCCAGGAGTCTGTTAATTTACATCTTTCCATTTGTGTATCATATGGCACATGCTGAAACTGCAGAGATTACTTAAAAGTGCTAAGACTGCAGAATACTGCATATTTAGCTATATGTCTTCTGGTGAGCAGGAAGAGTGCCAGAATGATAAAGTAATGTAGCTGTGTGCTAGAATTAGTGACAGATTATTTGCATATAGCCACGTGTGCATGTATAAGCTCAGTTATCAGTGGTGTATTACAGAACTCGGACCTTCTGTGCTGTAATTCTGAAGGTTTTAAGAGGCTTAAATCCTTCTGAATGAAAATTACACAAGGAAAGGGTAGATTTGCCTTGTAGATGGAGATTCTGAATAAAGACTGACTGTTTTGAGTATGTGCCTGGCCTTTAACATCATAGTACTTTACATTCTTGAGTCTTTTCCAGTAGAGTTCTTCTTCAACACCCGAGTTACTTTCATTTATGATCTTCCTCCTTTTGCATGGAAAAAAAAGTAAATGGGACGACTCTGGTAAATCATAGCCTGACATCGATCCCAGACAAGCTCGTGGAAAGGCTGATATGGATGCAATATTTAAAGAATTAAAGGATGGAAGCATAATTAATGCCAATCATCATAGTTTTATGGAAAACAGGTTTTGTCAATCTTAATGTAAAGTTAATTGTGGTGGTATACTTAGCCTTCTGTAGGGCATTTGATTTGGTCCCTTTTGACATTTTTTTTTTTTTAAAAGCACTATACAAAAATCAGTATTACTCATTAAATGGATTAAAAATTGGTTAACTGATAGGTCTCAAAGTAATTGTAAATGGGTAATTGTTATCCAGTGGGATTGTTTCTGGAGTGTCCTATAGGGATCTGTTCTTTCCTCGTTGTTTAGTATCTTTATCAATGTTCTGGGAAAAAATCGCAGATAATACACACATTGGAGTGGTAAATAATGATGGAACAGGTCAATTATACAGACTGATCTGAACTGCTTGGTGAAGAGGGCTCATTTGAACAGTATGTATTAATACTTAGGAATCCAGTAATGGGCTCACTGTATTCATTTCTGGTATCAAAACTTCAAAAAGAATGTTGAAAAACTGTAAAGGTTACGAAAGCTAAAAAGAATGGTTCAAGGTCTGAAAAAATGCTCTCGTGAGGAACTTATGAAATTCAATATCATTTGATGTCTTTATTGAAAGATTAGATGTCTTTCTAAAAAAAAACCATAGCTCAAACAGAAGATGTGGGCTTGGTACAGAAATTTACTGGCTGAGGTTCTCTGGCCTGTGTTATGCAGGTTGTCAGATTAGATGATCAAAATTGTCTCTCCTGGATTTAAAAATCTATTAATCCTTCTGTGTTCGACAGCTAGCACAGTGGGGTCCTGGTCCATGATTACAGCTTGTAGGCACTTTGGAAATATAATAATGCATAATAATCTTTCATTTTTTGTGCTACTCCTTTTATTTGTGGAGCCTTCTTCAATTCATAATTCAAATTTGGGTGCCTAGTGGGATTTTCAAAATCAACTAAGCACCTAATACCCATTGAAATCAATGAGTTTTAGATGCCTAGGTGTTTTTGAAAATCCTACTACTGCCTTAAATACCTTTAAAAATCTGACCCTATGGGGCCAATCCTGAAGCCATTATCCACAAGAAGTCATAGTGAATTAAGGGTAGGGTAGAGAGCTAGTTGTATAATTAAAGGGCTGCGTGATTGAGACCTAAATCAGCTATTCCATAAACAGTTTTAATCTGTCCTGACTAATGGCCTGTAATGTTCTTCTGTAGCAGGAGGAAAATCTGGGAAACTTGATCCATGAAACAGAATCTTTCTTCAAAACAAGAGACCAAGAATATCAGGAAACAATAGGACAGATCGAGGTGAGAAAATGCCCTGTGAAAGAAAAATACTCTGCATAAGGATTTATTCACCAGCTTAAAAATCTGTTCTGAACTTCAGTACTGTGTACTCTGGGCCAAATTGTGTGCTCCATTGCAAACCACTGAAGATGATGGATTGTATGTATGTAACTGCAGAACTTGACTCTCAGCATTATACCCAGTATAGCATGTTCCTCCTCCGTAGTGCAATAACCTACTTGAGCCTACTGTACTGGGTGAAAGTAACGCTGAACCTAGTGGTTAAAGGACAGCCCGGATGAATATAAATAAAAATGCATTCAGATTTTGCCAGGTTTCTACAACATTGTCTCTTTGGGAAATCCCTCTGGTTGCTAAGGAATGATTTCAGAGAATGCCAAACTGTACTAGTATAGCTTCTCACCATCTTTATGCTCCATCTGAGAGTCATAAAATATAAATAGCATTTCATGGGCAGTTTGCAGGTTTAAGGGATCACTGCACATTGATAAACAGGATGCAAACAATTAGTAGCCAAGAGCTGTTGAAAGCAACAAAACTAAACTGGATTGCAGTACTGGGCACAAGCTGATAAATATGAGAACTTCAGATAAGATGGAAGGTAAGAATGCCCTGTGGACCTCATGAATGTGTATGGAATAGGTTACTGGAGTGCTTGCATGACATTCAGTATGCCAACAACCCATAAAACTGGACAGAACAGGAGGATTTAGCAAGTTTCCTTGTTATATGCTGAGCACTGTCTCTTCTTTTGAACAGCTGGAGCTAGCCACAGCCAAGAGTGACATGAATCGCCACCTCCACGAATACATGGAAATGTGCAGCATGAAGAGAGGCCTGGACGTACAGATGGAAACCTGTCGTAGACTTATCAAAGGCTCAGCTGACAGGTAAATAGGATGTTCCCTGCTTCTCTGCTGTTCTCTAAGAATTCCTCCTGCAGACACATTGCGTAAGAGTGCATTAAAAAGTAGTTAAGTAAAATATTTCCTGTTGGTGCTTTTTTCACTTTGGGAAGAAAATGTTCTGCACCTTCCAAAGGGGCTTGATGCTTACTATTGTGTTGGAAGACTTGTATGTCATTTGTGCTCTCAGCTTCCACATCCCCTTCAGTAAATGGGGCTGGTGATACTCACATTTGTACAACACTGAAGTTCTGTGTATGAAAAGTGCTAGATATCACTGTTAGTACTCATTAGAAAATGTAAATCCAGTTAAGTCTACGTTTTACCTTACTTGAGGATAGAAGGCGACCCCTTTTTTTCTTAAAATTATAACTATAAGAAAGCTGTTTAACAGTATCACTTCCTTAACTTTGTGTGTCTAAATCTTTCTCTACATTTCTCTGCAGAAATTCTCCATCTCCCAGCTCTGTAGCCAGCAGTGACTCAGGAAACACAGACGAGATTCAAGATGAGTTTGACAGAGAGGCAGATGTGGAGCCTATGGTCAGCTGATAAATAATCAGAGCATTCCAGTAAAAGGGAAAATACAGAAAAAAAAATTAAAAAATTAGAATACTGACAGAACAAAGACTAATAAGCCCTTGCACAGGGTTCCTGAGGACTTATTCCGTTACGCATCCCCACCCCACCCAAGGATTGGTGCTGTACATTTCTACTGTTAACAAATTACAGATGCAGAATTCTGTAAGAAAATATGGTGTTTTAACTGTGCCTTTGCCCCAAGCTGAGCCATGTTGCGCTCTAGTGGAATATTAATAGCAGGTGGTTTTTATAAGTAAAATAAAAATAATAAATGGAAAAAAATCTGGCAGCAGCAGAGAATAGTGCTGCAAAAGTCTTGGGTGTTCCAATATGCTTATGGCTTACTGAAGTGCTGTACTGATTAGCAAAAGGAACACTGGCAAAATGAGCAGGGAACACAACACAATTATAGTATGAAGATCACAGGTGTCTGGCAAAAAAAAAAAAAAGTAAACACCTCCAAATATAGCTGTTAACCCCATTTAAAAATAGCAGTGGGTTAGAGGTAGACTCTAGGCTCATGCAATTATAAGGTATCTAAAGGCATCTCTTTATGCCATCTCTGTGGATGGGAGAGACCTTTGGAATCTGCACAAGCTTTTTGCTTGAGTCTAGAATCCCAAAAAGCAGTTCTCAGCTCGGTGGCAAAGTAGATGGACGGGGTACATGGGGTGGGAATATCACTGTTAAACTACTATGCAAAAAAAAAAAAGCTCGCCTTATTTATATGGAATGTTTGGTCCCTGCTAGGCTACAGTTATCTCTTGGTGGAAGGAAAGCTTAAAAAAACACATTTGCACATATTAGTTATCTGTAGAGCTTCCTTTGTGGAGGAATGTCTGTTACAATGCCTTTGTTTCCTTGGTTGGGATTAGGAGGGGGATCAGCCCTTCAGTTCCTGAATTTTTTCCCTAAGATTTTTTTTTAACCATAATCGTTGCAGTTCTTACTTTACTGTCTGGGAAATAAGCAGCATAAAATGCAGTTTCACGAGCAGTGTGGCTGAAGCATCAGGGTACTGACACCCCATGCTACAAATGTAGATTTGAGACATGACATCATTACAGTTCCAGACTACTGCTCTTTGGAAAAACTGAAAATCAGAAAATACTATAATCCTTCTTAGGGCACAGTAAAAGGAATCCCAAACTACTGCTGCTCTGGAATTAGGGAATAACAGCCATGTGCTTTCTCTGTGAGAAAGCAAGTAGACATAGGCCTTGCGTATCTGTTCCTCTGTATTTGAACCAGAGAAAGCAGCATCAAAAGCCTAATTTATTTACTTTCTGTTCAGGGAGCTGGTGGTGTGAGATGGGCTGTTCTTGGTTGTAATTAGGAATTGTCACAGCTTAGCCAAGAGAAAATAAGAATGGAAACCTCTGGCTGTAAGCAAGTGGAAGACAGTACCAAATTGTTTTGCAGGCCACGGTTGAAAACATAATTAATGGCTCTTAGAAGTAGCTATGTAGGTAGTGACCATTTTAAGACTTATGGAATAAATTTCAAATTATGATTTTTCCACCCCCTTTCATGAAACTTTCCTCGTACTGGGGGTGGGACCAGTTTTCTCCTCCTATTATTTCATATAGATTGGACAGAGATGTCAGGTTTTAGCATCCTCTCAGTGTTAAGTGGTGCTGAGATGACTGTTGTTCTGTATCCATCAGCCTGAAATAAAATCAGGGGGATGTCACTGTGACCAAACAAAATCCAGCATACAGCAGAGTGCTGCTTTCTCCATAACAGAGCACAAGCCTCAGTAAAGTAGTGTCTGTATTGGGCAGAGAATGCCTCTTGGAATTTTGCACAACTTGCTTAACCTTAGGGGTAGTGTAATCCTGACAGATCCTTGCTTGCAGATTGCTTTGTGTACAGTACCAACTTACTGGCTTTGGTTCCATGCATTACTGCCTGTAGTTTTTTCATCACTATTCTTGTTGAGTCTCCTGTAGCTGACTGCTTAGACCCAGACTGAATTTTGTGGGCCATTTGAACCATATAAAACAAATAGGCTCTCCCCATACCTTACCAGGTGGGGAGAACTATTGGGATGAGACCATTCTGGATCCACAATGTGAGTTTAAATTACTCCTGTCCATAAAAAGAATGGTAATGCAAAGACACACTATTAATTTACTTTTCTTGCTGTTTGAAACATTCAAGCCACTTGTGTCTATAATATCTCTTGTTAGGAACTCTTTTATTCATCGTACTGTACCTCTGTGGCCTTTTAAAAATGTTTCATTACATGTGTAATTTTGTGCTTAGATCTTTTTTTTTTTTTTTTTTTTTTTTTTTTTTTTTTTTTAAAGAAACCTGTATTCCAAAGTGCTCATTCCTAGCATCTTTTATCTAGCCAAAGCAGTAAATTATGTTCACTAGGAGTGGGGTTTGCGGAGTAGATGGAAAAATACGTGTCAGTCGTGCCCTTTTGTTAAGGGATTGGGATTCCATGTTCTCAGTTAAAGTATTTTTAAGGTTATCAAGCCTCTTTGAACCTCAGCTGCTAAATATATTCGGTTTCTCAAAAGGCTGAGAGACCACCTGCCAAAGCTGAATGTTTGTAGTACTCTAGTGACTTAAGTGGAAACATTTGTTCATAATAGGAGTTCATTTCTGTAATGACACAGCCTTCCTGGGGGCTACCAATCAGCTGTCCTCAGATTACGAAAACCTCGCTTGTAGCGGAGAAATTGAGCAGTTTAAACAGCTGTCCTACTTAGCTGCTGCTGCTTTCTTTTAAAATGCAGTGTTCTGTGTGAAGACTGGTTCAGTGTTTTACCTTTAATGGTTGGCATGTTGAGGCAGGGAAAGAGAAGAGAGTATCCTGGGTTTAGTAGAGTGAACTGAGAGAGGAAGCAAAATTTAGCTGTTTAATACAAGTAATCTGTAACCTACAGTTCATCTCCCAGCCATACGTATGAGGAGCATCTGTAATGAGATTGCATTGTTTGCAAGTGTAGAAGGTGGGGATACCTGTATAGTATAAGAAATAATGTGTATGATGATGAAATGTGTATGATGATGGTAATAGAGATTACCATGGTTGTTGTTGTCTGTTTTTTTTCTATAACCACATGTAATCTATTTTAAAAATTTGTCTTCATACTTGGGTTTGGGTTATATTTTAGTCAAGGCAGCGACTTGATAGTTAGCGGGGTCAACCCCTTGGTAGTTATTGGATCGATCCCATGGTAATTTCCCATGAGGTTTTTTTTTTTTTAAGTTTTGTTTCAAATGCTGCTGCTGCTGATTTAGCTGACGGTGGTTCTGTTTTGTCTGTATTTAACACATCTGGAGCGACCAGATCAAAAGCTTGCCAGAAAAAAAAATTGTGAAAATGCTGGAAATCATTTTGATGACCTCTTTTTTTCCTTTGTAAAGCTGTAAATACTTTATTTTTATTTTCTATTCTTAATACAGTGTCATATTGACACTTTTTTAGATTTATAATCAGAAAATCCTCAATTGTTTTTGTCATATTTTTAAGAGGATTTCAAGAAAGCAAACTTCTTTGCTTGTTAGCAGTGTAATAAAGTAGATCAAATTTCTAAAATGGGTTTGTACAAAAACAAATGTCCAGTGAATAAATCTGTTGCTTTTATGAATGCATGTTCCTCAAAAAGTCCAAAGAATCATGTGGTACAAACATTTTTCAATTATTTAATAAATATCATGTTAGGTAAGGCAAAAAACAAGGAATGAACATTTTTTTAAAGTAATGGTTGGAAAAAATTAAAAGCAACTAAACTAAATGTGTAATTTATTTATAAATAACACAGTATATTCTATTTTTGTTAGGTTTTTTTTTAAAGTGCAGACAGAAGTCAGTTATCAAATACAAGTCTTTCCCTGTAAAGTATTATCCACTTTAATAGGACTCCAAATTCTCAACACTTTCAAATAACGGTATGAGAAACAAATGTAACAGGTGTGGCTGGCTGTAAAACACTCCTGCTATCTCTTCCTTACAGCAAGAAAAACATACGTTGCCAGCATTACTGTAACTACAGAATTATTTCCCCCCATCTTCACTGATTCCAGTGCCTTCTACTAGAGGGTGAGCATGGACTGACATCTATTCTGCTTAACCACAAATGATACTTCAGATGTATTTATTTAAATTTTTAAAATTTGATGTAGAATAAGATTTGTATTTTACCCTCAAGCAGGGTAGTATGTAACTAGGGACTGCAATTTACACTTGAGGGACCTGATTCCTAATTTCCTTAGACCACTATAAATGGAGAGTAACTCCATGGAGATTATCCCATTTGGAGATCAGAATCTTCCTGTATGTAGGAACGCTTTGTAGAACTAATGCAGTTTCTATGTGGTAAAGGAAATATTAACATAACATACTTGCTATCAAAAATGGAAGTTCCCGTTGTCAGTCCAGACTTGGATAGGGTGACTAGGTGTCCCAGTTTTATAGGGACAGTCCCGATATTCGGGGTTTTCTCTTATATAGGCACCTGTTACCTCCCCTCCCCCCCATCTGATTTTTTTTTTCCACTTGCTATCTGTTCAACCTAGACTTAGCTGACTGATGGCATTGGTGGCACAGAGTGCCTACAGCCATACCAGGAACACCAGTAAATCTGTTGAAATGAAGCAGGTATTTGCTTACATTTTCCTTAGTTCTACACTGTGGAAAGACCACATTGATGGAAGAATGTTTGTACCTGGAATGTGTAGTGAAGAGCATCTTAATAATGAAGGGCTTCTGACTGTGCTTCATTTTTGTGAATGCTACATTTTTGAGCAGCATAATGTTTGAAAGGTGGTGCTGCAGACTAAACTCTTAATGCTATTAATGCTTATAACAGTGGAAAACTTTAAAAATGTCTTTCACCTAAGCTGTTCTGTTATACTTTAAACTGCTTGGATGATAACGCTGACTGGGTTTTTAAATGCCATGGTTCCAAGGTAATACTCGGATCATTTTTTTCACATTTTATTTCTAGACCTTCACTTCCAGAGTGAGGTGTGCTAGCATAAAGACGCAAGGCTGGGATATCAGACCCAGCAAAGGAATGCTTTTTAAAAGCATTCCTTTAGAATTATATAAAAATCACTGAAATATTTGTTGGCCTTTAAAATCTTATTTTTTACAAAACCTAAATTTTAGACAGACTTTGGCCTGATAGTGCCGCCCGTCCCCCGTATAAAACCTAATAGATAATACAAAGATCCCGAATTCTCAAGCAAATGCACATGTAGGCTTACACTAAATACCCTTTTAAAAAGCAAACTTGAAAGAGTTACCTGCCCAGCTGTGAACTTTGATCTAAAATTTCCTTTTTAAAATGTCGTCACATGCATTGGTGCATAACTTTGGGTATTGAGTCTTTTGTATTTAAAGCAGCCTTTCAAAAAAGCTCATCTTTTGAAGAAGCAGAGATTTTGAGAGGCTGGATGAAGTTGAATGCTGTTGAGGCCCTCAAATCTTTTAAAAGAGAATGTCAAAGCTCTCCTTCTCTGTGACTTGTAGCATTCCAATAATGAAGCACTTTCACAAACTAGATATGGTCTTAAATCTGAATAGGTCTGTCTTTCCAGGAAGGCAGTGATGCTAACATCAGAAAAGCTGTTTAAGAAATAGTTAACACTTCTGACTTCATTGCAGTTCTTATCTAAAGATTTTGAAATTGACAGTCCAAATCATTCCCATAGTGGAACATACACATACTACTGTGCTGCAAATCTGGGCCATGTTTAGTTTGTTGGCTGCCTGAACTGACAACCCATGCAAAGATTTAATCTTAAATCCTGTTTGAGAAATAAATGTTTAAGATGGTTAAAAGCTTGAGCACTTAACCACACTCCCTTTATAACAGGGTTTCACCGAAAGAAATATACAAAGTCCTCTGTCCCTAGGATTAAAAAAAATGTTAGCTAAATTTTGCCAAAAATGGTATTTATTTTTAGTGTTTAAATGGGAGACATTAATTAACTCCTTTCCATGCCATGTCACTTTGTGTCAGTTAGTTTTTTTGGGTCACAGAAGAGTTTTTTTAATACTCATTAAGACAGACTACTGTTCAGAGTGAAAATGAAACTGTTTACTGTATTGTTGTAAATATTGTGCTTTATATTCTGTATATTAGCTTATTTTAAAGGGAAAAAGGACCAGTGATAATGCTATTTGTTCTCTGGTAGGGAAAGATCCAAGGATGAACCAATTCCTAAGCTTGCTCCAGAAGGGCCATGGTTTCTTGCCCTGAGTTCAGATTTAAATGGATTGCCCCTCTGTTTGAGTGTCTGTCCTTAAGTTTAAAAGCAGACCAATTGCTACATGCACTGAATGGCAGTGGTTTATAGAGTGTCCAAGATTTTTGAATTATCCGTTTTGGAAGGAGCACTAGAAATATGCACAGCAAGAGCCCGAAGCATTTGAACTCTTGAGATAATCCACTGGAACTCACAATTCCCTATTAGTGCCAAAAACTAGCAACTTTAGATCTGATCTCTAGCTGCCTGTATACTGGGTTTTGTTCTTTTCTTCTGTATTGAAAGGGCAAAAGTCCAATCACCTATCTCTCTCTTGTTCTCAGCCATCCTGTGCTGTGGCACTGCTCCTTTTTTAAGTATTGTGATATTGGTTCATCCTTCAGCTCTTGATCTATAAAAATTCTAACTATGAATGTTGATTTCCAAGTCACGTACCAAATGGGCTTCTCTGTGAAAAGGTGATGTTCTGAAGCTCGTTGATGAAAACGGGTTATGGTAATTGTCTGGTTACAAGGAAAAACCCCTTCAAATAAATGCCAAACTTCTTGGTTATCTGTTTTGTGTGTATCCGTTCTTGTCTTCCAACTCTGTTCTTCCATAACACCTGACATAAATGCAGCTAAACATTTCCATGGAACAGAAACTCATCAGCATTGAATCACTCATCCAGCAATCCAACCTTCAAAAGAAAGGGCCCCTCAGTGTCATTAATGGTCCCTTTCCCAATTTTATAAAATCTAGACATATCAGCTAACCTGAAAAGCATAATGGGCAATAATGGATCAGCAGCTGGCAGCATCTTATACAGGTAAGTAAATGCCAACCCGAGCTCACAGATCAAATCCAAAGGTGCAAAGCAAATAGGGCTGTCAGACTGAGCTAAACCGTTCAAATATCCCATACCTAAACCCAAGTCTGTTTACCATTCAGCTGTGTGTGTTAGCAAAAAATGCTATGAAATTTTTGCTAAACAGTTAAGTTCTCTGACGGTGACGGGTTCCTCATACAACCTCTCAATGTTTTGCACTTTATAGCACTTCCAGGATTTCAAAGCTCTTTATAACCATTAATTTTCCCAAGAGTCCTGGGGTGATGTCTCAATTTTGCCGATGGGGAAACTGAGGCAGGGGTTGTGTGACATTGGCTAATGATCCCAAACCGTAGTAAAGCTAGGATTAGAATGCAGGAGCCCTGATGCCCACTCCCATGCACTAACCTATTCATTTAGAATGCCTTTATCTTGAAATGAATAATAATGCTTTCCATCGGACTAATATAAATGTAGGCTTGGTGCAGTGCAGGTCCATGGCAGCCACTGTGCTGTGAATGAGAAACTTTATTAAAATCTGAATAGTAGCAGAAAAAGGAACATGACTGCACACAACTGACCTGTTGTGTCTAAATACCTTTCCCTCTTGTGAATGTTCTTCCCTTCTACACCAAGCTTATCAAAGGACATTGGTTCAGTGTTGGAGCTACCTTACATCATATACTGTCCTGGCAAATATCCTCTCAACGAAACAAAAATCCCACTAATGAGTTAAGCAACAAAAGAACCGTAATTGTGGAGTACTAAATTCCTCCTGGTGACTCTGTGGCTGCTTCCTGCTGGAAATCAGCAAGAGTGTAAACTTCAATATTCAGAAGCACATCCTCATGTTTCTACAAGACAACAGAAATATCTAAAAGGGTGGGCAAGATCCTTTTAACACCTTGAAACTACATCGATCATGCAAGTGCATGAAAAGCCACCTGTGTTACATGGAATGTAACTGGGCCTGCTCTCGGACACGATTTCTACATCAGGTCAAAAGTCCATCTTTATGCTTCAAAATTATATAAATTGATGAATTATGCACAGCTATTTATAAGTAGGACAAAGAATTTATTTTAAACAAACCTTTCTAAATTGTCCAAGCCATCTAACAGATGCTCTCCCTTCCCACCTTCCTTTTTTTTGCCTTGCCCCTGGACCCTGCTAATTCAGAAGAGAACAGTAGGAGCATGGATGGTGAATTAATTCACTTCCTTATTTTAGTAGAGTCCTAAATAGCACCATGGGGCTATGATTTAAATATTAGGACTAAGATCCTACTTTCTATCTGTGGTTAAAACACCCTCCTTCCCTGTTTTCATGTCCCACTTGTAGCTGCTGTTGGCTAAGTGCATTGTACCTAGCAGGGGTCTTGTCATTCCTCCATTCCCTGCTTCCTCCCCAGGTCCCTGTGTGCCATCCTGCCATGTCCATTTCAGGAACTCAGTGAAAGTCCCCACTTCCCCCTCATGCCTGGGGCTTTTGCTACATACCAGGGGATCTTTATTCCCATGTCTTCCTCCCCATATTAGTGCCCCCATGGCAGGGGCTCTTGGTGCCCCCATTCTTTCTGATCTTTTTGAAAATCTTTGCACCAGTTTTTTTTAATCAGCGTGGCTTAATTCAGGAAGGTCAGTGGGTGGATCTCAAATAGGCCTTGCACTCCAGCTGCTATGCCAGGCTGTATATTTTTTGCTTCACGGCCCACCCTGAAGCCCCGTGAGCCACATCTCACTTACACTCCTTGCACAGAGATGCCCCTTCAGCTCATCCAGTGGTGACCTGGGTTTTTGGAGCAGGAGGAGGGGGGATTCCCCTGCAACTGCCACAGAGTTCTGAGTGCCTTTGGGTGCGCACCGCCCTGACCTCTGCACAACTCCTTAGCTGGGTGTGGATTTGTACCCATAGCCTGACAGGGACACTCAGCATTTGGCCGGGAGCCCCATACTCCTGCTCATGTTCTCTAGCTGGAGGAGTCAGTTTTCACATACATGTTTAAGGAGCCAATCCCTGTGCTGTGCCCAAGTAACTCATGGGAAGCAGGGTGTGTTCAGATTGTGTCCACACAGCCATAGGGGTCAGACTCCAGTTCCTGGTTAACATAGGTTTTATTCTCTAAATCTTGTCCCCCGCAGAATGCGGACCTCCTGGGGGTTGGGGGTCTCAAACCCTCCTCCCCCTTGTGGGGCCTATCCAAACTCTAAAGGACTTTTTCTCCCCCTTACTCCCAACCTGAGACTGGCCCTTTAAAAAACTTTGCAGAACCCTCCCTCCCTGCCTAGGGTTGGAACATGAAGCAGCAGATGATTGGTCAGCAGGCCCCAGCGTTACGATTTGATTGGCTGAAACAACCCCGCCCCAGGAAAGAATGGGCTGCACCATATGCGGGGGGGGGGGAAGGGAAGGCGACAGGGATTAGCGCTGACTCAATAGTCAGTCCCTGGGGAATGGACGCTGGGGGGAGACGGGCTCGGGTGGGGACATCTCCACCCGCCGGCTGCTCGGGGGCGCTCTGCTGCTGGATGCACTGACCTTCGGGGGAGGGAGGCCTGCAGCCCGCTCCCCTCATCCCCGAGATGGTACAGCCCGGCTTTCGGGTCCCCCTTGCTCGGCGAGCGCGCGCGGCTCTCGTGCCTGCCCTGGGAGGTGACGATGCTGCTGCGGCGAGCGCTGCTGGGCTGCCCCCGCGCTGGGTGAGTGCGGGGCGGGGCTGCCGCCGGGGGGTGCAGGGGGAGCCCCCCCGGGGTCCGGCTCACTGCGGGGGGGTCCCCCTTTGCAGCGCCCCCCTCCTCCTCCCCGCCTGGGCCCCGTCACTCCCCGGCGTGCGGGGTCCCAGCCCCCCGGGGGCTCCCCCGCCCCGTCTTCCACCTGCGGGTGGGCGGCCCGGCTCCCCCCGGCCCGGCTCCCCCCGGCCCCGCTGCCCCGGCCTCTGCTCGGCCTGGAGCTCGGCTTTCCCTGGGCCTGGCCGGCCCGCGCCTCCCGGCCGGTTCTCCCCCCGCTTCCACCCCCAGGCTGCGGGGAGGGGGGACCCGCGCCCGCTCCATCGGGGGGGTTGTTCTCCGCCTGACCCCTCTGCCCACCCATGCGTCCGTCCGTCTGTCGGCAGGCCTTGCTGCCCCCCCCCCCGGCTGTGCAGGGGGGCTCGGACTCCCCTCGCCTTTAAACCGCTGGGAGCAGCGGCCCGGCCGTCGAGGGGCTGCCCTGCAGTAGAAATGCTGGGGCTTACTGGGATCTCCCGCCGGGCCCCTTATCGCTGTTGGATCGCCCTGTCCACATCCTGCACCCTGCACCTGCACCAGCCCCTGGCGCGTGCTCCCTTTATCTGCCCGACACCTCCCCTGCCGCTCGGCTATCACAGCTAATGAGGGCTTTAGGCTTATCTACACCTCTGGAGATAGGAACACGGCAGCAGGTAACAGGCCAGGCGTAGCAAATGTCATGTCTACACGTGTCCCCGTCCCTCGCCCGCTGCGTTCAGTGTCTCACACTTCCAGAGCTGCGTGGGCATTTCTCTGGGGGCCCACCCGGTTCAGTGGTGACCAGTGCAGACTTGGGTTCCCCTTAAATGGCCTCTGGCTCTTGCAACACCTGTGCACGGGCCACCCCTTCTCAGCTCACCGTTTATTGGCTGCTTTGCTGGTGCCATCATGGGGGGAGACTAATGGGGCTAGAAGTCTGGGACAAGGCCAGGTTTGCTTGCGTGACTCCTGGATTGTATTGCCGCAGGCTGTGCTGTAACCATGTTCCCTGTGCAGTGTATTTCACTGGCAGCTGTAAGCACCAGGATTCATGATGGCAGGAGCAACTTCTTTACCTATTTCCCCCTGTCAGGTAGGAGTACAGTTAGTTTCCTGCTTTTGTACTATTGGGTATGTCTCTGCTGCGTAGTTAACCCAGGATCTTGCCTGGGTTTTAGTCTTCATTCCCCACACAGGAAAAACCTCTGACCTACGTTGGGAGGAGTTTGAAGGCCTGGCCTGGCTCACTCAGATGTGGGCGTGAGCTGGAGCCCAGGCTCTGCTTTGAGCTGGGCTGGAACTCACTTGCTGTGCAGTGAGTACACAGGTGAAATCATCTGAATGCTGATCATCCCCCAGTGCCTTCCCACAGTTCTCCCTAAAAGACAGAAAAGCTCTCCCGCAATTGACCCAGTCGACTGGGAAATAATCCTAGAGCATCTCAGCCCACAGAACCACGGGCTTTGCCCCCAGACGGACACAAGTGAGTGCAGAACCAGTGAGGACACAGTAACACGGGCAGGACTTTGCAGACGGGACACACACACCTGTGAGACGCTAACCCAAGTGTTCAGACCCAGGTGCCAATCACACAGGTTAACCGTACAGTGTAGACTTAGCCATTGTGTACTCTGGTCCCATTCGGGGGGGGATGAACAGAGATCTATGACTCGAGGTGGTTAGAACTGAAAGAATATTGAGACTCTAGCTGTATAAAATAAAAATATTTATTAAAAAAGGTGGATGTTTTAAATCTGAACAAAATACAATGTCCATTGGAATGATAACAAAACAGGACATAGATTCTTCGTCCCAGGTTTTGTCACATCTGAATTAGTGTGACAGGCAACCTGTTCTTCTGGTGTCGTAAGTGAAGCTTTAGATGGAAAAGTGTCCAGCAGCCTTCTAGTGTCTACCAAATTTCCAAGGGCCTTTCTATTTCCGTTGCAGGGTTGAACTCAGAGGTAGGCAGGATTTGCAGCAATAGCTTCGTGTTTAACTTTGGCACGTGACATGGGCTGAAGATAACGTGCTTTGCTGCGTCCAGCTGGAAAGCCTGATATGTGACTGTGATGCGCTGCCTTGATCTGAGCCAGGCTCTGTCTCCATGAAGGCTGAGCGTTGCCCACTGCAACCTGTAGCATCAGAGGATCACACCTCTGTATTAGATCATGGCGACCCTTGGTTTACCGGCCAGACTTGTACCACTGCTGGGCTAGTTACTGCCATTAATTTATCTTTCACAGCCTTCGCTTCCTCCTGGCATAGCTCTGCCCTCTCCCCCAACCCACTCCTGGGTCAGCATCTTTTCTCTCTCCAGTCCAAAGGCTCCTTCACCTGGTTTGGCTTTTGGTGGCTTGTTTTTTTTCTTACTGCCTCTGGGAAATATTGCTGAGGTGGAGAATTTAATGCCAGACTGAGCCTGGGAAATGACAGCATCCAGGGTAATCCGCAGCTACCTGTTCAAGCATGCACTGTGCTGACAAAACAAACCTGCTCCGTTTCTGCCCCCCCTGTAGTTTTGAACTCTTCTGAAAGCAGCCATTGTGAAGTAAATCTACCGCTCCTATCTGGAAGATGCTGCGTTCTGCAGCAGAGAAACCTCCCACCGTGCTGGGTTGTTGGTTCAATAGCAACTCAGATGGAGTAAAGCCCCCTACTGAATTGCCATAGCCACTTCCTGCATCGTTCTTCCATTATTGATAGTCTCCTGTCTAAGGCCTTCTCTGTCTGAGAAAGTTGCGCTGGTTTAACTTTTTTTCCTGGCAGAAATTGCTATTGCATCCACACATGCACCATCTTTTTTCGGTTTATCTTGGGTCTTATATGGGAGTAGTTCAGCTGCACTGGAGGCGACGTGACTGTTTGGATAGGAATTAAATCGGTAAAAGATTTGTGTGGACACAGCCCCTCTTGGCATAACTGTGTTGTTCAAGTTAGTCCTCCCACTGGTATCCCACAGTGCATTGGTTCACACCTAGACTAGCTTGCCAGGTTATCTGTGCGCACGTCACTGCTCCAGGCTCATCCACACTGGATGTCCCACCCTGTTCAGATACTACTGGCATGTTCCCAGGAGCGTCTGTCCACAACTCTAGGTGACTGCAAGGAGAGAGGAAGTATTGCCTAGTGGTTAGGGCACTAGCCTGGGGCTCAGGCGACCGAGGATCAATTCCCTTCTTTGTCACGTCTTGTGGCAGTCTCGTGAGGTATCCGAAAAGCAGAAGACGCCGTCTGTGGACCGGAGCGACTGTGAACATCTGCATTACATGATGACGATGCCTCCTGCTCACAGAAATGACACCATGTTCTGATGATTGCAAATGGGAAAACCACGCGCTACAGAGGAACACACCCAGGATTGTTGTCCTGTCTTGTTGGGTGTTTGCAAGGGACACTGTTAGCTTGAGGTCTCGGGCAAAGTTTTCAGAAGTGACATAGGCTTGGAAGTCCCGTTGTATTTTAATGCGATTTAGGGTTGTAAGGACCCACGTCACTTTTGAAAACAGGACTTCGGCTTCGTCTACATTTTTTTTTTAGCTTAACCTAGCAACGTGGCTCAGGGCTGTGGAAAACCTCACACCCCGAGAGCTGTACTTAGCTGTATCCACACTGGAAGAATTCCGTCAACCTAGCTACTGCCTCCTGAGGGGGTGGATTACCTCAGCCAATGGGAGAACCCCTCCGGTCAGCATAGGTAGCATCCACACTGAAGCCCTTGTAGCATTTGAAGTGTAGCCAAGCCACAGACAGGTAGATTAGCTACAATGGATTAACTCCCTTCTGTTACTGTTTCTAGAGGAAGCATCTACGCTACTAACGTTACAGCAGCAGTACTTGTAGTGTGGCCGTGTAAACTGCCTACACACACAGTGCTGTCAATTGTACAGGGCAAACAAACTGGGAAAATAGAGGGAAGTGATGATGATTTGCTGCTAGTACCCCACTGTGCTAGGTGCTGTACGAACACAGAACAGCAACAACAAAAGCGTCTCCTGATCTCTTTCAGCTCTAACTACCTTAGTTGCTCCTGGCAGGAAATGTGATCTCCAGGTTGACGGTCTGATACAGCGTGCACCGCTGATGACGAAAAGGACTAAAACTCAGCAGCTGTGACTCTGTGGGTGCCCGTTCACTGGCCAGGAACGCTGCAGTGCAGATTGACTGAAGATGGCTGTGGCGTCTCAATGTCTCTCCTTCTCTTTCCCTTCCCAGGCTGCGATGGCAACATCGTTCCGTCGTGGAGGTGGCCAACGAGCCCATCCTGGAGTTCAAGCAGGGCAGCCCGGAACGAGTGGCTCTTCAGAAGGTACGACCCAGAGCCGCCTGGGGGAGCCGAGAAAGCAGGGTTCTTCCCCCCCAGTGCTGCCTGTGATCCTCCAGGCTCTCTAAAGAAGGGCCTTGGGTGTGTGCTTGACCTTTAGCTGACGTGGTAGGTTCCCTGATGGTTACCCTTTCACCCACCCCACCCTTGTTAGTCCTCCCATAACCCTGCAGGTGGTCCCCATGACCCAGGGATGTTCTCAGTCTGAACAGAACCAGTTACAGGAGAAATCCAGGGTTTCCCTTCCCTGGGACATGAGCGCAGCACTGGTCTGGCAGGCAGGTTCGAGAGGGACTCAGACGTGGACCTTTGGCAGGGCTGGGCATGGGGCCATCAGGCCGTCCTATCTGAGTGTGTGGTGGGGAGGGAGGCGGTTCAGAGTCACGGCTGGATGGATACTCTCTGGTCCATCTCTGGTGCTGCCTTCCATTCAGCAGAGGGCTGCCAGTCTCTCACGTCTTCGGTTTTGTTCTGGCTCATCCAATAGGCACTAAACGACCTGAAGGGTAAAACGGAGGCCATCCCGTGTGTGGTAGGAGGAGAAGAGGTGTGGACAGCCGACATCAGGTACCAGTTGTCGGTGAGTCCTAACGGAGAGCGCCTTGTAGCTAAGTGCATGGGCTGGGAGAGCCCTGGGAACCTGCGAGGAACCTCTCTGACGCAACGGGGAAATCCCAATGTGGGGCAGCTCTATTCCCTGCCTGAAAAGACATTCTCCTCTCCCAGGGATTGCTCCAGCTCATTCAATTTTCCCCCTTTGGGGTGTAGTTCTACCTAGTGCCCTTATTAAATGTTGCCTCGCGGCAAACCAGCCTGTTCCAGAAAGGAGGGCCCTTCCCTGATACTTACAAAAGGAACTTTCCTTTGTAGTTGGTGCAGCTGTCTTAGCTGGGATCGTGGTAATGGTTGGATCTTTGGGGAAGTCCTCACAGGAATTGCCAGACTGGGTCGGACACACAGTCCAGCTAATCCAGAATCCTGTCTCTGACAGTGACCGACACCAGCTTCAGAGGAAGGTTTAGGAACCCTGCCATAGGCAGATGGGGGATAATGTGCCTCCCACATTGGTCTCTTCCTGATCCTGGAGCTACCTCAGTCCCCCCAGGAAGCCATCCTTACTGGGACCAAAAAACTGCTTCTGGGCATTGCAGTCTAAGCTGTTTCCCTAAATCATATAGGGGCCAACGCTGCCCATCCTCTCTGGGTAGCGTAGACCGGGGGCTGGTACCCACAATTCAGTCCCTGTCTATACAGGCAAAACCGAAGCACGTTGCAAGTGCATATCCCGACATGCGTCGTTGAAGAGGGACCCAGGTGGCCGGGTGAAACTAGCAGGAGGTTGTGTCCCGGGGGATGGGGGTCGATGCACACGCACGCCTTCTCTGCCTGGGTTTGAGCCCATGTCACCCAGAGTGAATGGGCGACTGTTCTGTACACAGAAGTGTTGTGAGGGGAATGGCTGGGGGGGGAGGGGCGGGCGCTGAGGGGGGAGGGGCTCTTGACAACATTAATCACCCCAGGCTCCTCTTCCCCTTACAGCCCTTCAATCACTCGCACAAGGTGGCCAAGTTCTGCTATGCCGACAAGGTGAGTGCAGCCCCTGGCCGTGCCCAGACCTGTCTCCCAACATCTGACCTACAGGGAGCAGGCTGGAGGGCGGGTGGGCGCGGGGCACGGGAGAGCTGAGCTCCCCTTTGCCGGCGACAGAACAAACCCAGGCAGGTTTCCCAAGAGCCTGCAGGTGCACAGACACACGTCTCCCCTCTGGTTTAACGAGGCTGAGTTAGCAGGGGGCAGCGGTTCGGGCCTCTGGCTGGCCGGCTCTGAGCGAGAGCTGTCAACCGCGTAACCTAGGGTAGCGCCACACGCTGTGTGTGAGCGGCTGCTGGGTTTGTGCCCTGCCCAGATCCATTCTCAGGATTCATTGCCCCGGCCCCTTGCCGCTGCAGCAGTTTGGGGAGGGGGGCGCTTCGCTTCGCTGCTTACGATGAACGCGGGAGTGAAAGCCGGCCCTGGAAGCCAGCGGCTGAGGAGAGTCACGCAGGGGGCTCACCCAGCTGGTGTGGGTAGCCAGGAAGGCGACTCCTTAGCGGGTGCTCTTCCTTCTGACCTGGCACTGAACCAGCGCCCCAGCAGGATGCCCTGCAATGGTTAGGTAGTGTTCGCCAGCTGCTGCCTTCCATGCCAGAGGGGGCTGCCTTGCACTAGTGGTTGAAGAGACCCTGATATTTATTCCTTTGCAGTGGGATTGTGCAGCTTGTGGGGTGTGTGCGGAGTGCTGTGAGATCCCTGTCAGAGCACACGGTGCTGTGTATTTAGTGTTCCAGCCATTAGCAGGGAAGCTGGGAAATCCTCGTGAGTCTGAGCTGCCGGCCTAGGAGAATCTCAAACCTCTGGTGCTCAGAGTCCACGTGAACTCTGGCATCATTCCAGACTCACAACTACGGCCATCAGCAGAGACTCTGGGTTGTTGCTGGGAACGTGTCTGCAGCGGAGTTGGGGTGGGGCTGGAACTCCTCACCCCTCCAGCCACTGGTCTGAGCCATGAGGCTGTCGCGAACAGCCCCAAGGTGGGGTCGGGACTGAGTCTCTGACCAGCACTGATCCGTCGTGGGGCTTCCGTCTTCCACTCCTCAGGACTTGCTTAACAAAGCCATCGATGCCGCCTTGGTGGCGCGGAAGGAGTGGGACCTGAAACCCGTCCAGGATCGAGCCCAGATCTTCTTCAAGGCGGCCGACGTGCTGAGTGGGCCGAGGCGAGCAGAAGTGCTGGCCAAAACCATGATTGGGCAGGTAAGGCTGCATGTGGAACGGTCCCCAGAGAGCCTGCTGGGACAAACCGTGATGATCGGGTGGCAGGGTGTGGGGCGATGTCAGGAGGAGCTGCTGGGACAAACCGTGATGATCGGGTGGCAGGGTGTGGGGCGATGTCAGGAGGAGCTGCTGGGACAAACCACGATGATCGGGTGAGGTGAGCGGCGCTACAATGAGAAACATCCATGAACCAGCGAGAACTCAGTGTGGTGGGAGTTCTTCCTTTGCTTCGAGCTGTGCCTCCGTCCGCTTCTGCTAGGGACGTTGGCCCTCCCCGCCGAAGGATCTCTTTAAAGGAGCGGATGTGCGGGAGCTCATCTCTGCCCCTTCCCACGTAACAGAAGGCAGTTACGACGCCAGGTGTGGGGAGAAGAGGCTGTTGGGTGGGGTGCAAATACCCAGGAAGGGTGAGGTGGGCAGCTGGGTGGGCTGCTTCAGCGCCACGTTGGTGTCGCATCAGCAGCAAAAGAACTTCCCAGGCCAGCCTGGGTGAGACGGGAGGTTTGGCTGGAGGGAAGGGGCCATCCTGGGTTGGGCTGATCAGGAACAGCCAGAGAGACCTGTCATTAGGTGGCTAGATTCGAGCGGGAGCCTAGTTTGCAGTGAAGGGGCTGTCAGACTCCTGCAGGGCATCTGGCAGGGATCAGTTCTGCACTGAGGAGCATGGACAGCGTCTTCAAACACAGACAAGATTACCCTCCCCACACAGCGCCGGAGGGAGAAGAGGGGCCTTGGTCTGTTCTCTAGTTCTCAGCAGACTCCTCTTGTGTTGACCAAGCAAGGGGAGCAGATTTCAGAGCCGAGGGCCCTCTGCTGAGTGCCCCCAGCCTTTAAACCTGCCAGCTTCAGCTGGTCTCCGTCGCCTTAGCTGCACGTGGGGGGGAAATGGGTCACACGGACGTAGCCAGGAGCCCAGACTGCAGACTGGGCTCCGCAGATCAGCACTGTGGAAGGCTAGGAAGGGCCGTGCACGGAGGGAAAGAGAATGAACTGGCTGCTAATGAACAATGCCTGGCCGGGCATTGCTGAAATGGACCGAGGGAGCCGGGAGGGGCTGTCAGAGAAGGGATTTGTGGCCAGGAGAGTTGAAAAGGGGCTACCCTGGGCACTGCCGTAACTAGCGTCGCAGGGGCAGGGTCTGGTCTGTGCTCATGGGCACAGGCTCTCCGAGACGCTGTGTAAAAGAGACGTCGTTCTGTGCGGGGCTAGCGACTTCCTGGTGCGCTAACGCTGCGCACCGTCACGGGGGAGACCTGGGTTTGATTCCCAGCCTTGATCCTTTGCCCTGTGCTGGGGGTGGCAGATGGGCCAGGGCTCAGGCAGGGAGCGGGAAGGGCAAGATACTAACCAACCCTTTCGGAGTCAGGCTTTCCTGCTGTCCACGGCTGGTCTTCACCCACCCGGAGCAAAGGGTGGAGGCATCATGGGGCAATATTGCTTGACATAAGCGAAGCCCCTGTGCCCAAGTCCTTGGGGAGAAAGCCCGGGGGAGTGTGTTTGGGGGGTGCCTGCCCGCCGCTCATCTCTCCGCTCCCTCTTTCAGGGCAAAACCGTCATCCAGGCGGAAATCGATGCAGCAGCGGAGCTGATAGACTTCTTCCGCTTCAACGCCAAGTACGCGGTGGAGCTGGAGAGCTCCCAGCCCCTCAGCGTGCCCCCCAGCACCAACAGCATGGTCTACCGGGGGCTGGAGGTGAGACGAGGGTGGGGGGGCCTCAGACGTGCGCCTCCAAGGTGTGGAGGGCCTGAGAGGTCACGGATCAGGCCGGACGCTCTGCGCTTGTGGGCGCGCTGAGCTCTCCCTGTGCTTGGTGAGCCGCGGTGGGTGCTTTTCCTCACTCCTGCGGCCTCTGTTGGGGGGTGCATGACATGCTGGGTAATGTCTCCCTTTCCCTCCACGTGCAGGGCTTTGTGGCAGCTGTTTCTCCCTTTAACTTCACTGCGATTGGTGGGAACCTGGCCGGGGCTCCGGCTTTGATGGTGAGTCTGGAGGGTGTAGGTTTTCTTTAAGCAACGCTGGGGTTTTTAATTCAGTGGCTCTTTGCCCAGCGGGCCATGTGTGCTAGCGCCAGGGGTCACCAAGCAACTGACCCTCCGTGATGGGTAAAGAAACTTGTTTTATTGGAATGCTAAGGTTGCAAGAAATGCAGACTTCAAGGTGCTCATAGTAAATGGCACCGCTCCCCGTATTCCAGTACCCTGGAATGTCTCTGACGTTACCAGATGCTGCATAGGAGGGGGTAGGAAACCCTGTAATGGACAACTGTGGCATCAGCTGCCTCTAAGGGAAGCTTCTTCCTGACCTCCATCAGTTAGTGATTGTCTCGTGCCCTGAAGCATGAGGGTTTGTCTGCCTTTTATTTTTACTTGAGTCTCTCTGTATGGATAGTGGGTTACATTCAATGTCCCTTCCTCCTTTCCCCTCCCCCCAAAAAACTTGCTGAGCTCTTGGCCTAAGTGACATATTGTGGCAGTGAGTTCCATTGGCTAACTCCGCATTGTGCAAAAACACATTTCATCTGTTTTTAAAGGCATTGCCCTTGAGCATCCCTTTGTTCTTGTATTATGAGAGATGGTAAGCAGGCGAGCCCAGCTTCCCTTGTAAGGCTGGTGTAGATGCCTGCAAGGTTGTAATGCTTGTAATGGAAAGGATGGTGTAAGTGGTGCTCTGCACCCTAATCACTCTCTGCTGTAGAGCAGTGGTTGCATTAGGAGACTGTGAAATTAACTTGTTAATGAGGCTGCTAATTTCACAGTCTTGCAGTGTTACACGGGCGTGTGGGTCAGATCGAGCTGATACGGCGGGCGGCATATGAGCAGAAAAGATTTCTGAATGCTGAAGTGTGGCGAGCTGTTACTTGGTAGCATCCGCTCCAGTCCTGCCTTGGAGAGTGGGGGCTGGGGGCATGAGGAGGGATAGACCAGGGTTTTTTGAACAGCTGGATTCTGTGTGGGGAGAGGAAAGGCAGACGAGGGAGTAGGTTAGAACAATCAAACGGCTGCAGTTCTGTGATGCTGGTATGGCCTGGAATTCCAACCTTGCTCGCCAGTTCTGCTGTAGCCCCTTGGATCTCTTTGAAAAAGAAAGCGGGTGGGAGGAGGATGGAAGAGAGAAAAGTGTTCGTGTCTAAAGTTCAAGTAGTAGCCCAGATTCTCTCCTGCATTGAGATCTGCTTGACACAAGGCTGGCGGGGAGCGAGGTCCGCCTCTGATTCCTCCTGGGGCATCTGCACGTGGCCCGGCCCATCAGTGTAAATTAGAGCAGTTTAGGGACTGCCCTAGCTTTTGCCAGCTGCGAATTGGTGTGGCACAGATGCACCTTGCCCTCCCCTATCCCCTGTGCTGTGGAGGGAGGGGGAAGTTGGTCTAGGTGCTAACTCTGCCACTTCATGCCATCTGAGAGCTCCCTTATGCTAGATAATCCTCAGCTGACCTGATATGGCCAAATTTCACCACTTTGTGCTGCCTGGCATGGTCCGAATAGGAGGAGAGATTCTGGGTCAGTATTTAAAGTGTTTCTGAATGAAACTAGCTAAGCCCTACTCTGCACGGAACTAGCCAGTGTCTGTGCTGAGTTAACCCAGGTTCCCCATCAAACACGGCCAAAGGGGTACAGAGTCTGCCCTGAATATTCAGAAGTGCTTAGTGTTTTTGGTTGCTTCCATTGTTGGGTGCTCAGTTTGAAATTCCTTCTGATTTATTGACTTATTTTCAGAAAGCGCTAAGCACCTGCCCCATGATTATCTTTGAGGTGTCTCCTAGGCCGGACACCTACAAGTTGAGTGCACCCTACCCAAAATCACTAGCCCCTCTTGAAAATGGAGACCCACTGGAAACATTCCATTATCCCACCTCGCCCAGCAGTTCAAGTAAAATGTCAGATGAGTCGCTGCCAAGACTTGCCCTGCTTTCATTGATATAAACCAGTGTTACTCTGGTAGCTATTTGTTGAACTGCTGTGAGCTTTTGAATGTCGTTTTGCTTTTCTGTAACGCAAACATGCCTGCAGAAGTAAAAATTGGCATCTCTGCCTAGTGAAGTTAGCATGTTGATACTAAAGGGTGACTGCGATGATGAAGTATTTCCTGATGAGTCACCCTGTTATGGGTTGGCCTGTGTGTTGCATTGGGCTTGTCTACACAGGAAAATTGATCGGCTACAGTGGAATAACTATTCTGTTGTAGCTCTCCCCGTCTAATTACTCTATCTGTGCACTCTATTCTGGAATAAAAGTGAATTTATTCAGGAATAATTACGTCTCTTTGGAATCATTGTGGAATAGTGCCCACATAGGGAGTTATACCAGCACAGCGATAATGGAACAATGATTCTGCTCTAGATATGCTGGTCAATTTCCCTGTGTAGACAAGCCTGAGGATTCTTGGTTTCTTGGGGATCTGGTGAGGTGCTCACTGGACTGTAATTACTGAGACTTCCCTTATTTATTTAAAGTTGGGGCCAAGTGTGTAATTCAGTGGATGTTTCAACTGAATAAGGCAGGCCGAGTTTGGCTCCATGCTTGTGACTTTGGGCTTTGAATCAGGAGGGGGTCAGGATAATGCAGGGAGTGGAGGCGAAGTCGCCTCTAATCTGGGGAAGAATAAGGTGTTTATAACCGTGGGAAGAGAGCAAGAACAGGAAGGGACATAGTGGACTGTCTTGTTCTAAGCACCTGGTCCAGGACTGGGGCTTCGTGGTGCTACAGCCACCCAAATAGTCTTGCAGGGTTAGGCTGGTAATGACAGAGCAGTGGTTCCGGCTCCTGTTCTAGGAAGCCTACTGGTATTGCTTCCTGGCCATGGAATGAAGTGGTGTTTGTAATGGACTACGATATCCGGGCAGGTCCTTCCAAAGCATAACCAGAAGTGTGGATGAGGGCAAGGCCAAGGGTTTAATGCACCCAGAATTCAGCTTTGGGTAAAGCTCCCTGCAGCTAAATGAGCTAGAATGAGCTAAAAATACTGGCAGCAATTGGAGGTGGACCAAAAGTTGCAATCGTGCTAACTTGCATTTTTGTCACCTTCCTGCCAGAAGGATCCTGAAGTGGATCATCGACTGATGTACGTATCACACATAGGCATTGCCCGCCCTTGAGGTAGAGGGTAGAGCATGACAGCTGGTAGACGGGGCAGTTTACAGCTGGATGTGAAACATAGGGTTCCAGAAGGGAAGTGCAGGGGGGTTCAGAGAGGCAAACTGAATTTGGGCCAGGGCTCCAGGACTCGCGTCTCTGCTCTCATGACGTGTCCTGGCATCTTCAGCACTCAGACTTAAACACCCGATGGAAGATGATGTCTCCAGCAACACCGCAACCTCTGCTGGAGCGGGAGGGGATTGATTTACGAGGAAAAATAACCAAGCCGTTCGTTTACCTTGAGCTCTTCTGAGATGACGACAAAGGCGGGGGTCATAAGCCGACAAATGCAGAGGGGGTAAACCCCAAGGAGAGAGGATGAGAGAAGGAGGCATAACTAAGAGGATACTCAAACTGTCAGCTCTTTGGGGCAGAGACCATCTTTATGTTTGCAGAGCGCCTAGCAGAATGGGGTCCTGGTGCATGACTCGGGTGCACTGGTAATACAAATAATAGCAACGTTAAGAGCTGAAGAACAGGGGACTCCTTCTGGTGGGGTGAGCTGTTTCCCTGTGGGTAGATTCCCAAGGGACGTGGGTGAAGCCCCATTGCTTGGGACATTCAGAGCTAATCCGGTGCCACAAGGGACAATTCTGGCTGGCCGGAGTGAGCCACATGGTGGCAGATCCGGCTTGTAGGTCTGATCCATCGCTAACAGCTGTGATTCTCCCACAAGGTTTCTGGTCTTGCTTTCCTTGGGTCTGCTCTTCACTTGAGGACAGAAACCCCAGCAGAGGTGCTGCATGCGGCAGCATCTCTGCCTCCATTTAATTGGGAAAACTAAGATCTTCTCTGCCCTGGTGCTCGGCTGTTACAGGGGATCCTTCTGGTATTGGAAAGCAGCTAGTTTGGCAAGGCCACGTCCCTGCCTTGTGCTCCTGGAATTGAAATTGAGAGCTGATGGCAACTCTTTATAACGAGTGGACGTTAATTAGCATCATGGCAATTAGTGCTTTAGTCGTTTACAGTGGAATTCCCGTGGGATTAAATCTCCCAGCCGCATGAATAACTGGAGGGATCAACAAGATTTAATGCCGTTGCACTGGTGGGAGAAGGCTTATTAGGGGCGGAGTTTTTGCCACGTCACAACAGTCCAGCTGCCCGGCTGCTCTGGTTTCCTGTCTCCGACTGTGGCCTGTATTGGATTTCACAGTTACTTTAACGTTTTGCTGAGTGTGATGTGGTTTTCCCACCACTTGGAGTGGGGGGGGGGAAGAAGGGGAGTGATGGGAGAGGAGGCTTTGGAATTGAACATCCTGTTCAGATGGACAGATGTTTCTGGCCCCCATGCCCCGTCCCGCTTTCCGTGTGCGCTATGGCTGTCGTGTCTCTGTTCGTGACCGCACTACAGCGCTGCCCTGAGCCGCCCTGCGGCTTGCCCCTCGAGTGGCTGGCTGGCATTGCAGGTATTGTGCAGAACTTGGTGGGATGTTTCAAACCCGGGAGTCACCTGGCTTCAGCGTCTCACCAATTTGAAAGTCGGGCCCAGGGTGAGGAGGGAAAGGTGCGGCAGCCTGGAGAGGATTAATGGATCCCTGCTGGTCACATGGCTGCTTGGGGAAGGGTACAAACGGAAAGGGAAGCTGGGTCAAAGGGAAATGAAGGGGTTGGATGTCTCCTCTTTCCTCTAGACTGGCTGAAAGGGAGGTGGGGGGGCACCTCTCTAGGAATTATTGTCCAGTGTCTTTCAGTTGATTTGCTCCTCTTCTGTGGGCAACAAAACCAGCCCTGAGGAAAACCTTAAATGGACGGATGCCAGGAGCTTTATTTCCCTTCCCTGGCTGGTGAACGCACCCACCAGTTTACATGCAGCTTCAAGCAAATCTGGCTCGAGGAGAAAGGACAGTTGTGTGGCTGAAGTCGCTGGCTGAGACTCAGGAGACTCGGATTCCATTCCCAGTGCCGCTGCTCACTCTGTGACCTTGGGCGAGTCCCTTATCGTCTTGGTGCCTCTGTTTCACCATCTGTAAAAGGGGGGGGGGGAACCTCCTGACTGCCCAATGGTGCAAGACTCAGCTGGCGTGAGATCTGCAGAGAGAGGGTGCTATTGATGAGCAGAGGATCGTTGCAGTGGCTGCCTGGTGTCCGTGTGACCGGGAAGAAGTCTTATGGCTTCAGCTGCGTTTGGCGTTAAGCGTAGCACTGTTCAGAGCTGAAACTTGGAGCCAAATGCAGGGAATAGGAAGGGTATAAATCCCAGGCACATCAGCGCCGCTGTGCCCCCAGCAGACACAGCTGACTCACTTCTCTCTCCCCATCCGCAGATAGAGACTTAGGTTGGATCATGGAGATTTGGACGCCTGGTGTCGGCATCAAGGGGGGACCTCATCACCGGCTATCTAAGCCCATGGCCCCCTTCTGTGATCAGCTGATTTCTGTTCCTCCTCCAGGGAAACGTGGTCCTGTGGAAACCCAGTGACACTGCCCTGCTGTCTAGCTTCGCCGTGTATAGGATCCTCCTGGAAGCTGGTCTCCCTCCAAACGTCATTCAGTTTGTCCCAGCCGATGGGCCTGTTTTTGGAGACACGGTCACAAGCTCTGAGCATTTCTGCGGGCTCAACTTCACGGGCAGCGTGCCGTAAGTGGGCAGGGGAGTCGGCCGAGTGCCGGTGCTTCGGAGAGGTGGTGGGGCAGGACCGGGTGGGGTCATGATGCTGCAACATCGTCTGCTGAGGTGTGATGCGGCAACGTGGCAGTGTTTTGCAGGCACTGAAGGCTAGTCCAGGACTGGTTAATGTCTTGCAAACAAGGTCAGGATTGGGACAATCCCGATACTTAAAAAAAAAAAAAAAAAAAAAAAGGAAAAGTGGGGCCCACGTCATTCCCCTGCTGCCCCCCCCCCCCCCCCCCCCCCCCCCCCCGGTTTGCTCTGACGGAATAAGAATAAAGTACCCTGGACACCTCATGGCAGAAGTGAAATGAAACCTAGCCCCTGCTTCTCTCTACTTCAAAGACTCGCCTGTAAACACCTTGCTGCAGGCACTTCCTGCAGGGCTGCTGGTGTCTACACTGTGACCAGGCACAGGGCCCCAGTTAAAAGCTGGGATGTAGATGGAACCTAACCTCATCTGTGCAAGCAACTGAAAACTTTGGCGTATCCACCATTCTTCCCCTGCAGGGAGGGCGTCTAGAGGGCTGGGAGTTCAGATTCCAGGGGCCTGACCTCATCTGTGGCGGGGACTCCTGACAGGTAGCTCAGCTGAGGCCCAGCGAGAGGTTAATCCTCACCTGTAGAGTGGGGGCGACGTTCAGCTTCAGTTAATTGCTGGTGAAGCCTTTAAAGAGCGACTTGGGAGAACTACAGGGTAGGAGAGAGAAGTGGGGTTGGTTTCACGTTCACCCTGCCCAGAGGTGTTCAAGAGACGTGAGTTAGCCACATGAGGGACTCCACGTCCTGGTAAATGGCATTTCCAGCGGGTGCTCCCTTTGTCCAGGTATACTCGCAAACATGCGCTCGCCTCTCAGCGCTTCAGGGTGAGTTATCCCCTCCAAGGGCTCCGCCAGCCCTGCCCGAAGCGCCGCTCCCAAAGACGACAGACTATGAAAATCTGGGGGCCCCGCTAACCAGCCGAATGACATGGTCTGGTGAGCATTGGGCTTTAAAAGTGGGAAGCTCATAAATTAGTATTAGCGGCTGTCTCTCCTGGTGGGAGCGTATTAGCATTTTTATTGTTTTGCAGCTCAGGGGTTTGTCACAGTCAGAACCAAACAGGAGGGAAAGAAAAGAAACTGGAAGCTCCCGACAGACACCTTCTCTTTCATTCTCCCCTGTGCCACTCCTTCCTCGTCTCTCTCAGTGTCCGTCTATCTCCGCCTTTTTGGTAGTGCCCGTCTAGGTTCTGGTTCTCCCGTGGTCTCCCTCTCTCGGGGTATGATCCAAAGCCCATTGAAATCAATAGGAGTGGTTTCCATTGACTTCCGTGCGCGTTGGATCAGGCCTTTTGGCTGGAGTGAGGAGGTGAAGTTTCTTCAGCTCGTGGATCAGGGGCTTTGGGTTTGGGACCAATCCCAAACCTTTGGGGTGCCTGAGAGCTGGAGCCTGGGTCCGTAGTTCTAGAGATGCTCGCTCCAGTGTGTGCTTCACTGTGTTGCCAGCGTCTGACTCTCTTCCTCTGCCTTTCAGAACCTTCAAGCGCCTTTGGAAGCAGGTGTCGGAGAACCTGGATCGGTACCGCACCTTCCCACGCCTGGCAGGAGGTAATGCCCGGACTTTGCTCTTGGGGGACAAGAGCCAAATGGGCCAGGCCAGCCACAGAGAACTCCTTGCCAGTAACTGAGCAGCTAGCTGGACACGGGCGTGTGGCCAGCGTGCTCTTAACTTCCATGGCTGCACTGTATTGCAGATGGTTTTCTACCAAACACGTGCATTGAAATAAAACCTGTCCAGAGCGATGCCTGGGGAGGAGTGGGCTCCAGTGGGTGCAAGGGAATTGTGAGTTAGGAGTCTGGGTTCTTTGCCCAGCTCTTGGCGGGTCTAGTGTTCAGAGCAGAGGCCTGAAAGCCGGGACTCCTGGGTGCTGCTCTCAGGGTTCTGCTAGTTCCTTGCGGGATGGGGCACCTCCTTTAACTGCTCTGTGGGTGTCTGAGCTTTAAGAGGGGGCTAATCCCTCTTCAGTGCGCAGAGTTTAAAGGAGGGCGGGGGGTGGCGATGTGCACAGTACAGGGGCTTGCACTCAGCTCCCTGCACTGCAGGGCTTGTGACCAGCTATGCAGAGCGGTGTGGGGCTGAACATATCTGTCTCCCGCACACAGACTAAAGATCCACAGCTGGCTCATTCGGCTCCTGCGTTTGGGACCCCATGGTGCTTTCCTTCCCCTGTACAGATTAGCTGTGGCCTAGCTGTGACCCGGTATTCCCCCAGCTAACCGTTAGAGCTCCTCCTGATCGGAGGGCTCTGGGCCCCAGCTGAGCCGAGCAGGCCGAGGTATTTAGGGAACCCGGTGTAGGTGGAGGCTTCTTGCACTGATCTCCGCCATACCACTGCTTGGAGTGAGCCTGGTGCAGAAATGGCTGTGGCTTCTCTGATGGGATGTGGTACCCCACTCACTGCATGGGGAGTTGGAGAGCAGAGGATGAGTGGGTGTGGGGCTGTAAGGGATTCCTGGGGCAGAGCATGGGGCTAGGGTGCCGAGGGCAGGATGGTGCTCTTGCATCTGTTTAGGTGGTTGTATAAGGCTCTCATCCCACGCTGGGCATGCTCCTCTCTGCTCACTCATAAGAACCTAAAGCAGATGCTGTCCTCATATATAAACCCATGGCTCTGCTCCTGCTCCCCTGCCATGGTCCCTTTGCTCCCTCCCTAGAGAGGGAGAAAGGGAAGATATGGGATGAACCCAAGGGATTGCAAGGCCGGAGGGAAGGCTAGGATTGAGGGAACAGGGTTCTAACGCCAGCTCTGCCACTGACCTGCTGGGTGACCTTGGGCGAGTCACGTCCCCTCTCCTCCCCGTGCCTCAGTTTCCCCAGCAGTAAAATGGGCTTGATAATCCTGGCCCATCTCACAGGGCCGTTGGGAGACACGTGGCTGGAGCTGCCGTAGAAGAGCCAAGCAGGTGGCTCCCATGTTGTTGGTATTTATTCCTCACGTGTGTGTTCACGCAGAGCCTGTCCCAACAAGCATGGGGCAGGGTTAATCCGAACAGGTGAGCTGGGCAGGCCGCCGGCTGGCCTGGCCGCTGAGAGTGCTCCGGCTGCCGCCCATGGCTCGAGTGTTCGGCAGGACTCGACATCAAGACAGAGATGTGCTGTACAGAGAGCTTGGGGCCAGCTGTAAGTTGCCGTCCCTGGAAGCCAGGTGGCCGTGACAGCTCCTCCTGCGCGGGGTGGGTCGGTTTGTCTCTCCCCCTCAGAGTGTGGCGGGAAGAACTTCCACTTCGTGCACAGCTCGGCCGACGTGCCCAGCGTGGTGAACGGGACCCTGCGCTCGGCCTTCGAGTACAGCGGCCAGAAATGCTCGGCCTGCTCCCGCCTCTACGCCCCCGACTCGCTGTGGCCCCAGATCAAAGAGAAACTGCTGGAGGAGCACGGGAAGATCAAAGTGGGAGACGTGAGTGGAGCTGCTGGGCTGGTGAAGGGCTTTGCGGCTCAGCGGGTAGCTGATGGGATTAGAGGCTGCAGTAGCCGGCTGCTAATTCCTATTGAACCCAGCTTTTTATCTCCTGGTTCTTCCTCCCCCCGCCCCTGTCTTTTTAGTGATTAGAAATTAACTTGTAGCCGGCACTGCGGAGGAAGGATTGTAAGGAACTGTTAACGCCACAGCATAATTGAAAAAGACCGGCTGTTCCCTCGTAGGGGTGGGGGGGGTGGTTCTATTAAAGAACGGACAGCGTCACGGTGGGGATTTAGATCCCTCTTTCTTCCTCCGCCTGCCTTTGGAGCTACCTGCCTGGCGCTCCCAGGCGGCTGACGGCCTGCGGGGTGAAGCAGCCTCCTCACTCTTTCACTGTCTCCCCATCTTCCTCCTGCAGCCTGCCCAGGACTTCGGGACCTTTTTCTCTGCTGTGATCGATGACAAGGTAAGATCAGTCCCCTGCCCCGGTCGCCTGGCTGGCCGACTGCTCGAGTCCCTCCGGCGGATGGGCACTGGCTGCTACGGGGAGGCTCTGGTGCGCACCGCGGTAGGCCAGGCAGCTCACCTGCGTATGTGCCATTGCCTACCTCTGATCTACTGCGCCAGCTTCCTTGCTGCTCCCCCGGAGGCCTCACTTTGTTTTCCCAAGCCAGCCAAACTCTCCTGGTATTGAGTATTCCTTCTCCCACCCCCTGGGCTTCATCAGGTGCTGCACTTCGTCCCCTCCCGTAGCGGAGACTCCTCCTGAGATTTCCAGACATCGCTGAGCTGGCAGCTCCTGTCTTAAGTGTATTTTCATTGCTCGCGGGCGGGCAGCTGGCAATACAGGCGGCTTTTGGGCTGCAACCCTCCCTTGTTCACCTCCGTGGCAGGGGAGGGTCCTTTGGGGCACAGGGCCTGCCCCTCACTTCGAAGGCTTTGGGCAGCCCCTTGGTGGGCCTGGCCCCATGCTGATGGCAGAGTCCATCTCCCTGCCTTTTCCTTGCCCCATGGCGTGGCCAGAGCATTAGCCCTCTGAGACGGCAGTTTGCTCCTCTTTAATACAGAGATGTGGCTGGTCATCAGGTCCACCTTGCTCGTAATACTTGGGTCTGCGGCTTCCGCTGGCTGTGCCGCCAGGGCCTGCGGCAGTGTGCAAGGTGGGCATGGCTTTGGGGCTGGGTGCCGCTGCCTTACGGCGTGAGCACCTGCCTGAGACGGCTGGCCCTAGTGGCAGCTCTTCGGGGCCGTCCTGATGACGTTGGCCCGAAGAGGCCTAAAACTTGGCAGGGCAGGGATAAAGCAAAATGCTCCCAGGGCATCTTCCCAAGGCATGCAGCGAGGTGCGGGCCCCACGCAGCACTCGGGCGAGTCGCTTCACGTGCTGAAATAGCTCGTCTGCCTCTGATGGAGCCTGCCGGCAGTTCTTACATGCCAGGGGGCGAGGAAATGAGCCAGGCCCAGGCCACTCCATGGCCAGTGTGCCCAGCGGCCAGCTTCCCGTTTCAGACTTGTTCTTGCGCTGTGTGTTTCAGTCTTTCGCACGCATTAAGAAGTGGATCCAGCACGCCAAGACGTCGCCCAGCCTCAGCGTCCTGGCTGGGGGGAAATGCGATGATGCAGTTGGGTATTTTATCGAGCCGTGTATTGTGGAGAGCAAGGACCCGAAGGACCCTATCATGGAAGAGGTGAGCGACCCAGACGGGCCGGTGATGCTCTTTTTCTCTCCTGCTGGGGTCTAGATTGAAGAGCAGGAGGAATATTCATCGCAGAAGCATCGAACTTTGAGATAGAAAGAAACCTTGGCCATCGAAGCCACAGATCCCCATCCGCTAGGACTGATCCCATAAGCACCTCCTCCGTCCCCGTAATGAGTAACCTGCGCTGCTCCTCCTGACTAGACTGTAGCCCTCCCATGGACCTTGAGCTGCTCACCAGACGGCCTCAAAGCAATGCAAGCCCCATGATGAATGGGGGCTCGCAGTTAAATAGGAGGCCACAGGCACCGCGTGGTGCCTGATTGTTCCCCATGCTAGCTTTCCCAGGGCCTTAGCTGCCCTAGGGGGAGACCGTTGTGTATGCTAGGAAGCCCTTGCTGAGATCCAGCTCAGTTTCATTCCACCGCTCCTCTTGGCTCAGCCTCGCCAGGGATGGAAAGCACAGCTACCCTGCAAATATAGAGCACAAGGGCCGCGTCTGTGTTAACAGCCAGCTGGGCAGGCTCCTCAAAAGCTCCCAAAACTCGAGCCCATTGAACTACAAGAGAAGCAGTGACCTTATCCCAGCAATTCATGCTTCAGCCTGATCCAGCATCCGTTCCACGGAGACAGGGTTAGGGCTGGCTGCCGTTGAGCTTAGCATTCTTCTCCCACACGCCGTCGCCAGCTAATGCAACTCAGGAGCAGGTATTTACTGGAGGGCTGTCCTGGGTAAGTCTCCACAGCAAAGAGAAACCCCCAGCTGGCCTGTGCCAGCTGCCTCGGTCTCAGGCTGCAGGGCTGTTTCGTTGCTGTGTAGACTGGGGCCTCGGTTCTGGTACCCTCCCATCTCACAGGGTCCTGGAGCCTCACCCCAGCCATCTACGGAGCAGTGAAACAGCCCCACAGCCGGAGCCTTGTGAGCCTGAGTTGGCTGGCGCGGGTGTCTAGTTGCTGTGTAGACATCCCCTTTGACAGCCAGCACTATAGTGTATGTGCAGGTTTCTTTTCTTCATCCTCTGCTTTCCCCTTATGCTTCCACACAGTCCTAGAATTCTGTAATGGCCAGAATAGCTCTGATCCTCCGCTCGGGACTAACCGGGATGGAAGCGTGTAGGGGCAAGGCTGTAACCAACATCCATCGCTGCAGGTTGGAAAGGACGGGGGGTGTTGTGTGGGTGGGAGTCCGGCCCAAGTACGACATACTGGACCCTGAACACCTCCCATAACGATCAAGGCACACTGCTGTCCCTGGCAGGAATGTGCGGGAACTGTCTGCTAAGCAAATTCTCTAGCCTGATGGGCTGGGAGGTGGTGCTCTGCCTCCCCCCGCTCGGAGTCCTTCCCTGCAGGAGTTGATTGTGCGCGTCCTACTTTCACAGGGCTGGTCGTTTCTCCTGTTTCACACTGGCCAGTTGTTAGAGCAGCAGGCACTGCCATCAGCAACAAGCCGCCATTGTGGCGCACGCTCGCAGGCTGGCAGTCGCGGCTGCTCCTGCTCTGACAGCCTTTGTTTTTGCTATGCAGGAAATTTTTGGCCCAGTCCTGACTGTGTATGTCTATCCAGAAAAGGAGTACAAGGAAACCCTGCAGCTCATAGACACCACATCCCCCTATGGCCTCACGGGGGCAGTGTTCGCCCAGGATAAGTAAGTGCCTGACTTCCCGTCTCTCGAGCTGTGTGTACCCACAGTTCTCTTTCTTTCCAGTGTGGACTAGGGGAGAATCATGTAACCCTGCCATGCAGAGCCAGCACGTGCATTGCCTCCGTTTTCATCACTGTCGTCTGATAGAAGAAAGTGTCGGGCTAATGGCTCCTTTCCCCTTCAGGGGTCGTGCTTTGCACGGCCTGGGCCTAAGTGTGATTTAGGGCCAGGAGGCCTTTTCCCTAGAGGCTGTGACGTGTAGTTCAGGCTGTGTGTGTCTCCAGGCATTCTCCCTCAAGACAACACTCATACCTCCTGCTCGTTAGCACTGCCCCATGGCCATCAGAAGGGCTGAGCTTTACGTGGTGCAACTCTTTGGGACTAAGTGGTACAGGGGATGGGTTTGGAGCAATAACTCCTTTCACACCCAGGGTTGAGCCCAGCCGAGGGCAGCAGTTACTAAGAGTTGGCCGGCTTTGTTGTCAGCTTCCGCACAGAGGATTGACCTGCAGAGCGGAAATCTAGTACCCCAGGGAAACTGAACCTTCTAGGACAGATCAGTGTTGGCAGGGTGGGTTGCTTTGCTTTGGGTAGATGTTGGGCTGGGACATCCAGAAACTCTGTGTTCTCTCGCGCACGGCATGAGGCCCAGGAGGCCCATAGCCGATTGAAAGGAGGATGCCTGGACGAGGTATCCGGCGCGATCACTGCTCCCCCATCCCTCCTAGAAATCTCATCCAGGAAGCAAGGAAACTTCTGAGGAATGCAGCTGGCAACTTCTACATCAACGATAAGTCGACTGGCGCAGTCGTGGCCCAGCAGCCTTTCGGGGGTTCCCGCGCCTCAGGTGAGAGAGCCCTGTGCTGGGGCAGACATTTACGTGGGAGGGGAATAGCTGTCAGCTGATACATACACAACGGTGTGTGAATGTTCCTCTTTGGGGAAGGGTGGTCTGACTAGAGCCAGATGCTGGGAGTGAGCAGGCCTGGGTCCTACTCCTGGCTCTGTGCCACTGGGCCAGTCGCTTTTGCTCTGTGCCTCCATCCCCTCAGCTGTGGGATGGAGATCTCTCTATGGACCGCCGCCAGGGTAGAGACTGGCGTTTGCTCCCTACTGGGGAATGACTCCATCTTCCAGTAAAGAGCCTTTTCTGGCTTCCAAACAGGAACCAATGACAAGCCTGGCAGTCCCCACTACCTCCTTCGCTGGACGTCTCCCCAGGCCATCAAGGAGACGCACGTGTCCCTTGGAGACTGGAAGTACGCGTACATGCTGTGATCCCAGCTCCGCGCCTCCCGTGCTGGGAGAATATCCTCTTGCTACTGACTCCAAACACACAACGTAGTTGCCCATCTCCTTCCTAGAGTACGGAAGCCAAGCGACAGATCGAGTAGCATTTAAAACATTTCATCCCTTAAAACAGAATTTAACACTGTTACCCAATGACAAGAGCAGCCCTTGTGATTCCTCCTAGGATTAGCCTAGGGCAGGGTTCTTCTGTAGGCTGTTCATCACGTAAGTCGGGAGCCTCAAAACATGGACTTGAACAGGATTGCAACAGCAAGAACCCCAGGCCTGAGATGAAGCAGAAGAGAAACGTTCTGGAAAGAATGAAGTAAATGGGGTTGGTGTTGATCTGTGCTAAACAAATCCACAAAGCTCCAAGTCCCATAGAATCATAGAGGAACCTGATCTTGGCGATGCTCTTGTCCATTTCTCTCCCTGCATTGGTATATGCACGATTGTGGTTTTCCACCTACATCTCAGGGATGAGTGTCTCCTGCTACAGTTGTGGAGACAGTTCCCAGTCTGCCATGGAAAGGGAACACTTCGTGTTCTTTAAAGGGCTTGGCCATATGAACATTTATTTTGCAGCAAACTGTGGTGTAAATCTATCCTGTGTGATCCTGCCATGCAATAAGTGTCTGCTTGCTGCTGTATGCTATAAATTCGCTAGTGCACTTTAATCTACTGAAAGTGGGGTAGAACTAAGATCACTAGGGAACTTTTAGTGCATGGTAGATTTACATCCCATCTTCCAATAAGCTTAGTGTGTGTTTGTGTGGACAAGCCCTATATTTTATCATCAAACACTTGTAGGTGATAAAATGCCTTGTATTAACACTTCTTCAAGGGTTTTACGGCAGAGTTTAAAGGGAAGATGCATTTAGGGAAGCAATGCATGAAAACAGAGCTACTGAATTGAAACTTGGCAGAGCTCTTGTCTTCAAACTCTGTCCACCCTTTTCTAAAAGCAGACTAACACCCAGGTCCCTCTCCACCATAACGAGACAACTTCGCTTTCTTCCCATCAACTGAGATTCCTGAAATAATTGAAGCAAGAGATATGAGTTGTACTGGAGCAGATAATGACATTAACTGGATTGGCTTGTCGCTGTTACTTTCAGAACTGTATTATTTTCCAAACACTTGTTTTTAGTTAATGCATGGGCTGTGTTACCAATCATGCTTGTTAAACTCTTTTTAAATTGCTTGTTGGATAAGAATTCCTATTCTGCACTGTGGGGAGTGGCAGGAAATGTATGTGAACGCTGGCTTGACTTGATGCAGAGAGCTACAAAGTTAGGCTGTAGCTGCACACTTTCCCAGAGTTCCTTGGTGTTAAGATCAGACGCTTTAGTTTGGCTTAGGCTCTAGTTTGAACAGCATCGTGATAGCAGCTCTGTTTTGCATGTAGCACCGAGGGGATGCTGCTCTGGTGCATTCTACCCCTTAGTTTAAAAACTTACTCAGTGCTAGCCATGTTTCCCATGAGCACAGTCACTAACTGTGCTAATCCACGCCAATGGCCAGGGTTAACCATACACATGCTACTTTGCAATAGCATTAGTTAGAGGTGCATTAAGACTTCTATGTCTGGGACGGGATCCGCTAGTACTCTAACAGCTAGGCGGGCTCCTCCCTGTGAGGTTACCTGAATGGATCCAGAGAGCATCTCCTCTTCTCTGGGGTGGGTCTCATGTTAGTGGGGCAGCATCAGGAATCTTAATGGCTGCTCAGAGGGAGGGAGATCTGATCCCAATGTTGAGTCCATTTTGCCTCTGTTGGGTCTTAGCCAGGATGCCGTGTGTACAGTGAACACCCCTGGCTGTATGTTACTGTACAACATGTGTAACAGACCAAGCTGAGGCTTCTGATCCCTTGCGTTACAAAACTGCTCTAAATTGCAAATGCTACTGCCGTCCTATTAGTAGGTTCTCACTGGACGTGTCCATTGAGATCTCGCATCCAACTTTCCAATTCCCGATTGCACTGGACTGTCTAACTTCACTGCTCATTTTGTTACTTCAATGGCAAGCTGCTACGGTTAACAATTCCATAGCCATATTCGTGAGATTGTAGACGACCGACAGTACTGATGTTAATTGTCTGAGGTGTACAGTCATGGCTAGAGTTAAATGTTAACCTCTACTGTGCCTTGGATACTATTTAGCTTTCAGGTCAATAACTGGTCACCTCCAGTGAAGCCAGTGTTCACTTATCAAATGCTGAATCATGAGACAGATAAAATGTTAGCTTAACTGAGTTATTACACATACTTGTATGCTTCTTCTCTTGAAGCAAAGGTTTGTTAATGACTGACTCGACCAGCACTTTTTAGTTCTAACTGTGTAAGGTTGAAGAAATCCACTGTATCAGATTAAATATTTGATTCAGAGAGACACATTTAGGTTACTTATTTACCTTTTGTCTCTATGTAACATTATACAGAGGTAATATTAAACAAGATTAATCTGTACCCGTATGCACAATAGCGCCAAGATTTTGCATATGAAAAGAAATCAACAGCATATCCATAAATACAAACATGCCCATGATCGATACCTGGAGCTACTCTGTTTTATAGAGGCGTGTGAGGTAAGTTTGCAACACGCTGCTGGTCAGAATAAATTCTCTTCCTCGGATTCTGCACTGAGGGCTTGTCTACATGGCCCCGCGGTGTGGATTACTGGGTGTGAAGTGCAGCACATAGTAAAGTCTTGTGCTGTAATTGCCCCATGTAGACCTTGCTAGCGTGAACAAAAAGATACCCGGTTTGCATTAGCGTAGGGCTGTTTCAAATAGGACAATGTTAACGTGAACTAGGGACCTTTTCGTTCATGCTAGCAGGGTCTACGTGGGGCAATTACAGCGCAAAACTTTAGTGTGTGCTGCAGATCACACTGCAGTCTGCCTTGTGTGGCCATGGAGACAATCCCCTGGGGGCAGTGGTTCCCAACCTTTTTGGCTCGAGGGCCACAGCTATCATTTTAAAGGGCTTGGGGCGGTTGAATTGCACTGTAGCTGTTCAGGTTTGGGCTGGAGGGAGCCCAGGCTCTAGGACCCTGCAAGAGGGGAAGGCCCAGAGCATGAGCCCCACATCTGCACTGCAGTTAAAGTCTCTTCCTATGTTGCCAACCACTGGTTGTTAATTGCAGTGTACACATATCCTCAGGGCCGAGTGACACTGGTATCTCACTCACTCCTCCCAGCTCTTACCTGCCTCTCAGCTATCCTCTCCAGGTCTTCACTTTAGTGAGCAATCCCTTCCTACCCGCTCTGAGAGCTGCAGCTCTACTCTCAAGTGCTCGCTATAGAGTCTGCACCAGCTGCTCCATTCCCAGCTTGTTCCATCTCTCGTGTCTTGTTAAACTTAGATCAGAACTGCTGGGTTAGTTCAGTAGCTCCCTGCTGTCCCCGGGTTATGGCTCCTAATTCTGCCACCTTCCTGTTGCACTGGGTCTAGTTTCCTGCATTTTGTCCCATTCTTTTCCATCTGCATATGGTGGGAGCTGGGCCATGAGATGACTTGGCTTTGTACCTCCTAATAAAAACCCGTGAGCTTTAAAAGACCAAAAGCTTTTAAGCATGGAATGACTCTTGGAATAATAGGTTTTTCCTAGCATAAGGATGATATAAGCAGGACCAATGAGTCCAAAAGAAAGCACTTGGGTTTACTTTTAATTGCAAACTTAGTCTTGTTTCAAGCAACCCTGCCCCATGTTGGAAGCCTGATGAAACTCCTCAGCTTAGCTCGAGTTCCACTTTGCCTTTTTTGGGTTCAAAAGAACCTGCACTCTCAGACTAAAGTGGTGCAAATCCACTGGATCAAAACCAAAGAGGTTGCATGCATAAAATCGTGTGGATGCAAACTGAGCCGTTGCCATCTGCTGTAACAAGCAGCCTGGCTGGGGTGAACAGAGAGCAAGTGTGAAAAATCATGATCCTTTTTTCCCCCCAGGGGGAGGAGGGTATAGTTGTAAACATAAGACAAAGCTCCTAATATCGGGATGGTGCCAATAATCTCGGGACATCTGGTCCCCCCCAAGCCTGTGCTCTGTGTTACTAACTTTGCTACCCAGGGTATTGCTATGGAAGCTAAGTGTGCCAAGAACCATTGTTTTGCTCCTTCCCATCTATAAAAGAACGTCTCTTTCTAATATTAGAAACTGTGGATGAGAGTCCTTTGCCATGTAGTTGTGGAAACTCCTTCACTGGAGGTTTTAAAAAGGAGGCTGGATAGTCTTAGATGGTTTAGCCAGAACAAATCCTGCAGCTTGGCAGAGGATTAGACTAGATGACCCATTCCAAACCTTGTGATTCTATGTCTGCCAGACAACCTGGGAACGTAATAGTTTGTGGGTAAAATCTTGTTTAATCCTACCCTCCAGTTTGCACATTAACTCTTCCTTCCCTCAACAAACACTGGGCTTGCATGACCTGTAATGGCAAATATCCACCTCCAAAAGCTGCAAAGGGAACCAGCATTTTCATACTCTTACTATAAAGGAGCTGGGGCTCTGGTTGATTGATTTCTTCTTACTAATAATTTGACTGCAGCTGTCTATACAAGAATGTGGTGTGTATCCTGTTATTGGCTTGTTAGCAAAATGAGGCTTATCTGAAATGCACTGTACAGACAGCAATGTTAATGGGGCAGAAAGCTGGGGAGGGGGAAGACTACCTTGTTCATAGTGGAAGGACTTCAGTTTTCTAGGTCATTGGTCTGGCTGATCCAAAAAGCTGCGTGTTTGCAAATGATTCATTGGTTGTGAGTGAGTTGGATCAATATTTGCTGCAAATCAACTCAGATTGAACACTGCAAGGTATTTTCAATGTGAAAGGTCACTGCTCCTGTTGTCTCACCTGACTGGGAGAATGTCTAGTATTGATGGATGAGAATACTACTCAGGAGAGGGGAGTTACGGCTAATAAAAAGGGTTCACAAAGCATGGCTGTGTTCTGGAGAATGCTTTCCCTCACTACAAATCTAAGTTCAGCCGGAGGGTTTGGGATTATTTCTGCCTGACCAAACAGATGAAGGGCCATCTTTTCAAACGGGGTTTCAGCAACTAAAGAGGCAGGTGGATTGAAAATCCACCAGGTGCCTCTCTAGATGCTGAAATACCTATGAAAAATCTAGTCCTAAGGGACTGATCCTGTGAAGTACTGAGCTGCCCTCACCCCCAAGTGCTCCCTGAGTTCAAGTGGATTTTGAAAAGGTAATAGGACACCACCCAAATGCTGTAAACCAATAAGCAGTGCACTAACAGATCCGTACGTAGGCTGTGGATGTGGGATGGAATCCCCAATAAGTACTAGTAGGTTCAATTAAACAGCTCCTCACAGCAATCCACCACTTCCCAAAGTGAAGGAAACAGCAGCCTTGATAAATTGCCATGGTTACTTTTGATGACATCATCTGTTGTTTCAGAAGGTTTGAAATCACAGGGAGAAAATCCTAGTGTTATTTACTGGGCGAACACAAGAGGAGATGTATCAGGCCATGCTAATGCTGGATGTTAGCCAAGAACCATCAGGGAGCATCTAACAGCTCCTTCTGGTTTTCATGCTCCTGTCAAATCCTTTCAAGTAGTATCTCACCCTTTTAATTCACACATTAGGATGATCGACATTAATGGCAGTGCAATCTCTGCTAACACCTTCGCGGGATCCGGCAGCGGGTTGCTCCGTACTTACTTACGAGAGAAGCTGATCTGCATACTGACACGTTTCTCATCTGGAGGGCAAATGAAGGCGCAAGGAGAGTGGGGCTAATAAGAGATTTTTTTGATTCACAGGCAAGTCTGAAAGCAGGTCAAAGCAAAAAACCAGAAGCTTTCTGAAATTTTCAGCAAATCAAAAAGTTAAAAAAAGTGTTTTGGCTGGACCAAATGCTTCATATTTATTTTGACCATTTAAAATGTGTGTCAAAATTTCCTTTAATTTTTGTACAAAAAAGTATGACATTTTCAAAACAAAATGTTTTGAAAGTTTGAATTACTCTGGAATTTAAGGCTTTTTTTTAACTGAAACAATTTGGTGGAACTGACAAAAAACACTTTGGGGTTGCTGGATCTAGATTTTTTTGCCAATTTTTTAGTTTAAAAAAAAAAGTCACCCATTTCTAAGTACATGCAGTAATTAGTCTCCCCTTCCCCCACATAGACATCACAATAGATTGGCCTCTTTCTCCTAAAATGAATTTCACTCCTGGTTTAACTCCCCCGGAAGTCTTGTCATCAAAGCAGAGAATTTACACTAGATTTCTAGATATACCATGTGTGCATAGACTGCCTTCTGTCCACCCACATTCCAGATGCTACCTAATTAGATCCCAACACCCCTAGGAGGCAGGTGTATATCAGCACATTTTATAGATGGCAAAATAGGCCCATGTTTTCAAAACGTCTCCAAGTTTGGGGGACTAACTTGCGATACCAAGGGCTTGATTTTCAGAGCTGCTGAGCGCCTGCAGCTCCTGTAGACTTTATTTGGAGTTGAGTGCTCAGTGCTTCTGAAAATCAGATGCAGGGTGCCTCAGAAGGACACCTAAAAAAAACTTCTCAAAGCCATTTTTGAAAATTTTTGGACTAAGTAACTTTCAGGGTCCCATGGCATGTCAGTGCCAGAGCTAGGAGAAGGAACCAGATATTGAGTCCCAATCCAGTGCTTCAATTCCAAGACCACTCTTCCCTTTAAGAACTGAAGGGTATTAATTACATTTAATTTAACCATACAAGAATCTTCCACTGCCCCAGCTCTGCTGTATGGTTAAATTTGAGGTCTCTCCTCAAAGGACTTTTAGGACATGCTTCTTCTTTACAGTACATTTGTTCACATTCACACTGGAATTGTAGTTTATCTGAAAAACAGAACGGCCTTACTTCAGTTTGTGGTGCAAATGTGCCCCCAGCCCAATGACATGTAGGATTTCCTGTCCTGCTGGCAGTCATAGGGGCAGAGCAAGGACTAAACTGTTTTTTTTTGTTGTGTACAGCACCTAGCACAATGGAGTCTTGGTGCAGACTAGGGCTGTAATTCTAATACAACAATGAACTGACAAGATACCGAACTGTCTTTCTTAGCCCTAGAACAGTAGTTCCCAAACTTCTCTGCCATGGTGCACCTTGATACCTCTAATTATTTTGCGGCACACCACCATATAGTTGCTAAATGGCTCATGAATATTCATGAGCCAATTCAGAACTCAAGTAAAAAAAAAAAAAAAAAACCATGGCACACCTGCTCAGGCCTAACAGCACACCAGTCTGCCATGGCACCCCAGTTGGGAAATGCTGCCCTAGAGGTACCTCATCTAGAATAGTGAAGCACTTTAGCAGCGGAGGGTGGGAAAGCTTGCAGAGCTGGCCTGGATGCTGCCCGTGCTCTGCCTGTTCTGCTAGCCAACGGCCTTTGGTCTCCATGGCTGGCGAGCTGGTTTTCTTTCACCTTTCAGAGGAAAAAAGGTTGCATCCGTTTCACGCTCACAGACTCCTTCCAAGCGAGCGTAGGCGAGATGACCCACCACTGGAGCTGCAACACATGGGATGGCAGGGTTACAACTGTGCAGGTAAACCAAAACGGAATGAGATTGCTGGCAGGTAAAATGAGAGGGTGTAGGGGAGTTTTGAAACTAAGGGCTGGGGGAAAGCCGACAGGAGCAGAGAAGCACACGTTCCAGTCAGTGGCATCCTGTGGGGAGGAATTATTAAAGGGGCTACTCTATATTCTAATACAGAGGAGAGGATAGAAGTTGAGCAAAACAATCAAATGAAAGAGTCCCATTCAATTACATCACATGAAAGCAGACAACTAAATATTGACTGATTTTTAAGTGCTTGCATACAAATATTAGGAGCCTAAATATTAAGATGGGTGTATGTGAGGGTCTGGTACTAAATGAGGATGTTGATCTAACAGGTATCACAGAAACTTGGTGGCACAATGATAGTCAATGGGACACGGTAATACCCCAGCACAACATATATAGGAATGACAGTAAGTTTTGCATGTGGGGGTGTGGCACTATGTGAAAGAGCATACAGTCGAATACAATAAAAATCTTAAATGAATCCAACTGTACCATAGAATCTCTATGGATATAAATTCCATGCCAGCGTGATAAAGAGGATAGCACTCGGAGTATATTACCGCCCACCTGAGCAGGAAGGTGAGGGTGACTGTGAAATGCTCAAGGAGACTGGGGAGGCTACAAAAACAGAAAATGCAACAAGAACAGGGGATTTCAACTAGCCCTCTACTGAGTGGGTACTTCATCTCCGGAAGATATGCAGAGATAAAATTTCTAGGTGCATTGAAGGACTATTTCTTGGAGCAGCTAGTCCTGGAACCCACAAATGGCAAGGCAATGCTGGATTTAGTCCAAAGTAGTGCACAACATCTGGTCCAAGAGGTTAATAGAGCTGATTGAATAGGGCACATAATGTAATTTGATTTAACATCCTCACAGGGAGGAATAGCCAAGAAGCCCACCACCGTAAGTAACTTCAAAAAGGGGAACTATACAAAAATAAGGAAACTACTTAAATGGAAATTAAAAGGAACAGTCACAAGAGTGAAATGCCTGGAAGCTGCATGGAAACTATTTAAAAACACAAGACAGGTTCAAACTAAATGATCTCCCAAAGAAAAGAAAAAAACCAACCCCAAAATGCAAAACAAGGAGAGGCCTGAAAAAATACCACTGTGGCTAAACAGCAGAGTAAGCAAGGTGGTCAGAGGCAAAAAGGCAGCTAGTAAAACTGGAAGTCAGAGCCTACTGAGGAAAGTAGAAAGGAGAACAAACTCTGGCAAGCCAAGGCAGAAGTATAATTAGGCCGGCCAATTTGAAGAGCAACTAGCAAGAGTGACAAAAACAAAGAGCAAATTGAAAAAGAAACAGCAAATGTAGGAAGCCTGCCAAACAATCGGGGGGGGGGGGGAGGCTGGACGATTGAAGTGCTAAGGGAGCACTTAAGGAAGACAGTGCTGTTGCAGAGAAGCTAAATGAATTCTTTGCATCTGTCTTCACTGAAGCAGAAGTGAGGGAGATTCCCATACCTGAGCCAGGCTCTTTAGGTGACAAATCTGACAACCTCTCCCAAACTGAGGTGCTATAGAGGAGGTTTTGGAAGCAGTTGATAAGTTAAACAGGACTAGGTCGCCAGGGCCAGATGGGATTCACCCAAGCGTTCTGAAGGCCCACAAATATGAAATTGCAGCACTAACAACTTTGGGATGTGCCTGTCGCTTAAATCAGCCTCTGTACCGCATGACTGGAGGACAGCAAATATAACGCTGGATTTTTAAAATGGCTCCAAAGGCGAGCTTGGCAATTACAGGCTGGTAATCCTAACATCAGTACCAGGCAAACTGGTTATAATTCTAGTAAAGAAGGGAATTATCAGCCATGCAGATGAACGTATGTTGGGGAACCATCAATATGGGTTTTGGTAAAGGGCTATTATGCCTCGCTAATGGATTTGAATTCTGTGTGGGTGTCAACACGCATGTGGCCAGGGTGAGCCAATCAATTCAGTGCATGTGAATTTCAGCAAGTCCTTGGCAAAGGCCCACACCGAAGGCGGTTCAGCAAAGCAGGCATGAGCTAAGGTGGGGCTGCTCATGGCCCAGTAACTAGTTAACAGCTAGGCAGCACCGGTTAAGAAGAAATGGTCAGTTTTCACATGGAGCAAAAATAGCACCTCCCCCCCCCCGCCCACCCTCTCCAGGCTCTGTACGGGGACCAGTGCTGGCCAACGTAGTCATAAGTGAGCTGGAGAAGTGGCTGACCCATGAGGTGGCAGAAATTGCAGATGATAAAAATTACTCAAGTTCGTTAAGTCCAAAGCTGGCTATGATTGGGCAAGAAAATGACAGATGAACTTCAGTGTTGCTAAGAGCATTGACAGACATAATCCCAGCTATAGCCACAAACTGATGGGGGGAGGCACGCTATATTAGTGGTTGTTATGCAAGAAAGAGCTCTTGGCATCAGGGCTAGCGCTCTGCAAACACCTGCTCAATGTGCAGTGGCAGTCAAAAAAAGCTAACAGTGACAGGAACAATTAGTCAATGGTTAGCAAAGCGCCTAGGACAGAAAATATCATCGTGCCTGTGGCTGTGCCACTAGGAGCAGGGGGCAGCATCCAGGCTTCTCCCTCTGGGTCCTTCTCAGAGGGGGACCACCCCGCCCGGCTATCCCCTGCTGGGAGCAGTCTCAAGCCCCTTTTCCTGGGCAGGCAAGCAATCTTTCACCCAGCCCTCAGGCAGGGCTGGCAGAGGAGCAGTATGGAGGGTGAGGCTCTCTCAGGGATGTTGGGGAAGAGGGATGCAGGCCCACCCATCCCTACTGCATCCCAGCCCAGGGCCCTTGCAGTGGCAAAAGGTGTTTGCCACAGGGTCGGTGGGGCTCCTGCCGCAACACACCACCCACATTGCCCCAGACTCAGCCACACACTCATGGCTGCCCCTGGGCTTCTTCCTCCCCAAACCCCCCCATACCTGCCTCCTTCAGGTTTCTGGGGTGTGGTAGTCCTACTAGGCCCTTCTCATCCACAGGTGGCAGCTCTGGCAACTCCATGGGCTCCTCCACAGAGGGCAGCTCATACAGGTCCTCCAGCCCCCAGGTAGGGCCAGTAGGTTCTCCAGGTCCTAGGCCCTGTACTGCTCAGGTCAGCCCTCCTTCAACTCCCAGGTTGGGGATAAGACCAGTCACTCCCTGTCAGCATAGATCATGGGCCTGGCCGGGGGGGGGGGGGGGGGAATCCTTCTCTCTCAGCCATCCTCCCCTGACTGGGCTCACAGGCCTGGGCTTTAAAGACCTGGCTCCGCCCCCCCTGCTTCCAGTCAGGTGGTGTCCCTGGGGCTTTTAAAGGCCTGGACCCACCCACTTGCTTCCAGTTAGAGGGTTTCTTTTGGAGCTCTACCAGCCAGGGTGGATCGGGCTCCCTCTCTAGGTCCCTCTCAGAGGGGAACTACCCTTCCTGGCTACAATGCCATTATAGAAATCTATGCTATGCCTACGCTTTGACTACTGTGCGCAGTTCTGGCTGCCCCAGCTCAAAAAAGCAATCTTAGAATTAGAAAAAGTACAGCAGACCAAAACTATAAAAAAAAGAAAAGTGTTGAGGTATGGAACAGCTTCCCTAGGGAGAGAGATTAAAGAGTCTGAGCCTGTTCAGTTTAGAAAAGAGATACCTAACAGGGGCTGTGAGAGAGGTCTATACAAATCATATCTGGTGTGGAGAACGTGAATAGGGAAATGTTATTTACCCCTTCACATAACACAAGAACTGGGGGTCACCCAGTAAAATTACTAGGCAGCAGGTTTAAAACAAACTGAAGGCAGTATTTCACCACATAATGCACAGTCAACTTGTGGAACTTGTTGCCAAAAGTACAACTGGGTTAAAAAAAGAATTAGCTAATAAGTTCATGGATGACAAGTCCATCAATGGCTATTAGCCAGCATGGTCAGCGATACAGCCCCATGTCCAGGTGGCCCTTATCACTGACTGCCAGCAGCTGGGCCTGGGCGACAGGGACTGGATCACTCAATAGCTGTCCAGTTCTGTTCATTCCCTCTGAATCATCCCAGGTAATTCAGCCACCGCAGGGTTGTGAGCAGTAAATATGCAATCCTAGCTATGTGTGGCTCTGAAGAGGGCTAGTGACTGTTATATAGCCAATGGAGACTTCCCATTTTTCACTGCCTCTGTGCTTGTGGTAACTTGGGAGGAGGGATTCAGAAGCAAAACAACCTGAAGCATTCAGTCATTCTAGTGCAGGGCCATTCACGCAAGCAATTATTCTCTACTGTGGAAGCCCCAGCCTACTCCACTAGATGCAGACTAGTTATCAGTTAATTCAAATCCCTGTCCAAAGGGGTAAAAGACAAGTTTTGGGAGTTGCTTGGTGGATGCATGAAGTCAGTCTCCCAGTTTTAAGGCCTTCTCCGTAAAGAACAGGCGATGCTATAGCAGCAGAGGACTCAGAAATTGCAGTAGTGAGAAGCCAGGAACATTTATGTTCTTCTCAAAATTCTTGGTTCTGTGCCAATGATCAGACCCTGCTGATCAGGAAAATGTATGCAAATAACCCTCATCAGCTGATGTTTATTTCTGGGCTAGCAGAAAATTCTGGTAACACTGGAATAATCTTTGGCTCTTTAGCGTCTGTAGTAAGAGGCTTTTGGTTAAGAACTCCCGCCTCACAAACCAGCACAGGCACTTATTACGTTGATCTTTTTCATAGCAATGCTGTACTTGCTGCCAGCCCGGACTGGGCATGGCAATGTATGTTATGATGCACGTCGTACGTTTCCCAGCCCTGAAGAAGAGCGTGGTGTAGCTCAAAAGCGTCTCTTTCTCAGCTATAGAAGTTGGTCCCTCACCCACCTTGGCGCTCTCATGGTACATGTAGCAATGTGCCTGGGCCTCATGGCAGTTTAAGCCAGGCTGGATTTTGTATGAACCAACCAACCTATACACACATCAGTTCTGCCTGCATTTGAGGGCTGTGACTAGCCACACTGGGAGAGGGGATAAAAGGATAGAGGCAACATAACTGAATGACAATTGGGCCACAAAACACTTCCTTATGGGTATCATACTTCAGTACTGAGTAGATACCAAGCACTGTATTGGTGCAAACAGCCAAACCTACAGCCAGATGGGGAAGCTCTGTGGTTGGGAACATGGATAACATGGCCTCCTGGGGATCGTCCTCCCTAGCGCTGACAAAGTCTTTGGCCCAACCAAAAGAGGAGAAACAGAGCCCCCTTCTCATCCAACCCAGGTTTTACACTGAGCCTGAGGGCTTTACGTTGAACACTGCAGGGCTTTGGAAGGCTGGTCATGGCTACGTGGTTACCAACACTGCCAACTCTTCAGGATTGTCAGGAATTAAAGCTGTCTCTTTAATTAAAGCTTATGTCACGACGAAACCTCCAGGCGTACGTCCAACCAAAACTGACAACCGTAGCGCAGATGTGATCGACGAAACTCCTGGTCATGTACCTCGCTCCTGAGGCTCACGGCCTCGATTTAAGGAGCTCCGCATTAGGTGCAACTACTGGCTGGGGGTTGGGGATGGATGGTGCCACTCTCCCCCCCCCCCCCCAAACACTTCATTTGATCTCCCTCCCTCACACAACGACATTTCACTGCTTGTCCCCATCTCCCACCACGAGAGAGCGAGAGAGAGCGTGTGTGTGTGTGTGTGAGAGAGATAGCACATGCATGCTTGTGTGCACAGACACAGCTGCACAACTCCCAGGCTCTGGCTGGGCCACAGCAGGTCCACATACATCTAGAGCAGCAATCCTGCAACAAGCACGGCAGCATGGCCTGAGCAAACCAAGAGAGCCTTCATTTAGTCCTTGCTCTGCTACGGGCCTCAAACAAGTGGCTTCACTGCTCTGTGACTCTGCAGCCCCTGTCTGTAAGAGAGGAGGGTGTAATACTTCACCATAGCAAGCTGCTGCAAGATGGTGTTCCACATTCCTGAAGTCCTTTTCACCCCTCCGCCACAGGGGTCAGCAAGCTGATCACGTCATTGACTTTCAAATTTCCAGTTACCATAAACAAGCTGTTAGAAATAATGTAACATGGCTCCACCATTTTGGCAGATGCCAGGGATTGCACACTAGGCCTCTGGAGCTAAAAACACACGTCTCTGCAGTTTGACCTAAGATCCAGGCTCTGATGTTGGAAGTGGTAGCCAAGTTGCATCCTTTCTAGATTGGGCACAGTGGTAAAGACACAGAACAATAGGTTACAATCAATCTTGATCTGGGTGAGACCATAGATCCAGGGTCCAATTCTGCCACCCTCCATTACATAGGGTTACTTGTGGAGTAAAGTACTTCTCAGCATGCGTTGGGGTTGCAAAATCAGGTTCTAAATTAGCATCTCCCACTGTTTTAGGACCAGATGTTCAGAAGCTAGCCTCCATTTTGTTTGCCCCTATAATTTAGGACACTTAGAGGCCGAAATTCTTGGTTGCAGTAACAAAGTGGACAGTTTATTATTATTTATCTGTATTATGGTAGCATCTGCAGGCATTAGGTACTGTATAAACTCATACCAAGAGACAAGCGCCTACAATCTAAACAGCCAAGATAAGGAGCGTTAGGGGAAACGGATGCATAAAGAAGCAGCAATTTGCCCAAGATCAGAGGCAGAGCTGGGAATTGAATCCAGGTGTGGTAGCTCCTAGTCCTCTAGTGCCCTATCAGGCAGATCATGCTGCCTCTCTAAACTGAGGGCACAAAACAGTACCCCAACAAAGGACGGTCTGGTTATGTCTGCACTTAAAATGTAGGCTTTAAAACACAACTACTTCCCTGTCCTCATGTCGCTTTCTACCAACAGCAACCGATCCCTTATGGATGTCCCTACATTCAGTCTGTTCCCAGCCTTTGAATTAAAGAACAAATTTTTACCAGCCCGTGTGCCTGTTTAACATGCACACAAACAAAATCGCATGCAAATGTGAGCTTCAAATACATTTCCATGGCGAAGGAAGGCACTGGTGATTTGCATGCAATGGGTAAAAAGGACACAGTTGGGTCAATGTAGGCTGAAGACATTCGATTTTATTATTATTTGTCTTACCGTCGTGTCGAGGAACACCAGGCATGGCCCAGGACCATATCTGTACAAACACAGTACAAAAAGACAGGCCCTAAAGAATTAAAAAAAAAAAACACCCCTAAAAACAAGTGTGTTAAAAAGCATTCTGCCTCAAACCATGCAATTTTGTGTTTGTCTTAGTTTCACTTTTTCCTATTTGGAGGGGGGAAACGAGATCAGGATTTGGGTTTATGTACAGTGGTTTGGGGTAATGGCTTCTACTTATTTGTATTACAATAGCACCCGGAAGTTGCATGGGTCAGAAAACAAATATTTTGTCCTGCAATAAAAAAATCCAAATATTGGCGTTGGGGGGGAAGAAAACATCTTGATGAACAGGGCTGAAACAAAACAACATTTCAACAGTTTCAGTTTTTTGTTCCAAAACAAATGTTTGTCAAAATTGAAAGGATTGTGTGTGGGGGAAAATTGGTTTAATCAAAACAGCTTTTTCTGACCGAAAATTGTTTCAGTGAAAACTTTCTGCCCAGTTCTGCCCAGAAGCCCCAACAGAGATCAGAGCCTCTGGTGCCAGGTACCGTACAGACAGTCCGTGTCCTGAGGAGTCTACAATTTAAATAGCCAGGAAAGACAAAGGGCAGAAGGGGAAAACAGCAGCACAGAGAGGGGAAGTGACTTGCTCACATTCACAGGCACGGCAGTGGTAGAGCCAGGAACAGAAGCCTGCTCTCCTGACGCCCATTGCTGTGTCCTATTCACTAGCCCCACTGCCTTTCTTGGGCTAAATACTAAACTAGATAGAAAGGAACCTCTTCTGTGTTGTAGCTCTTGTTCGTCCAGACTTACAATTGAACAAAAATAAAATGTTTCCAATGCTCTCTTTTTGTGCGTGTTAATTTCAAAGGCGACGCTTTTTAGTTTTAAAAACAATAACCTTCCCCAGCAGCGCTTCCAACCCAAAAGCATCGCAGCAACCTCCTAGTGTTTAAAGCCTCTCCCAACCCTGCAATAAGATCCCCACATCTGAACGAGCCCCACTGGGGTCATTGGGGCACAGCAAGGAGCTCAGTGCAGGGTTGAGGCCTTGGAACCAGAAAGTGATACTCACTTTGGGACAGAGCCCGTCTTTTGGTCTGTGTTTATACACAATGGGGGGCCTGGTCTGTGGCTGGCACTCTGAGGTGCTACGATAACACAAATAACAACGTTGGAGAGGGGTCACATTTTCAAAAGTGTCTCAGTGAAACTCAGTGGGCGTATCATGGGAAAGATTTTTCCAGGCATACTAGTATAATTACATACGGCTACAATGCTCCATGTGGACACCCTTATTCTGGAACAAGGGTGGCTTTTTTTCAGCTCAATTTCAACCGCTGTGGAAGCAACATGCCCTGGAAAAAGGCACTCTTAAGAGTGTCCCCACAGGCAGTTATACAGGTAGAACTACAGTGATTTACATTTACACCACACCAGTATAACTTTCACATCCAGAGAAGCCTGTAGGCCCAGCTCCTGAAAGGTATTTAGGCTCCTAACTTCCCTTGATTTCAAGTGCCTGCGTTACTTGAAAAGGGGACTTGGGTTGCTAAGTTCCATAGACACTTTTGAAACTTTTTACCCAAACTGACTGGTTTATTTTCATTGCCCACGCTGGGAAAATCTGCAGAGAGACTAAACAAACAAAGCATTAGAGGTAGAACATCAATTTGTTTTTTAAAATGCCCTTTTAATTGCCTAAATTGCTCTTAGTAACACAGGCAGTGAATTTAAACCTGATCGTGTCCCTTTAAAATCTCCAGAAAACTTGGCTGTTGCTAAACATAGGTCACCTGCTTATTTCAGGGATTGATTGAAGCCAATGATAGGTGCAGGTATGCAGATAGACAGGCCCTGCAGAACTCAGAGGTGACCCCCTAGCTCATGCTGGAGGGACAGCTTGGATAGAAATGCTTATAATTCCTTGTTGCTGGAAAGGTGCTTGCACCTTTAGCAGTGGGAAGCGATACTGAAGACTTTGTGATAATACGTAGGCGTTTGTGTCTCAAAGCACTGTAGAAAGAAGGTCAGTGTCATCATTATCCTCATTTTACAGGTGGGGGAAACTGAGACAAAGAAAGGGGAAGTGATTTGCCCAAAGTCATACAGCAAGCCAAGGACAGATCTAGGGACAGAATCCTGATCAGGCCCCCCAGGCCCACACTGTGTCCGCTAGACCACACTGCTGCCCATTTCTATCAGGCTAGGTCCCAGGCCCTATTCCCTAGAACATAGGAAATCGCATGCTTTACATAATTATATCCTCACATGTATTTGTCCCAGACCTAGCACAATGGGGCCCTGATCTTAACTGGAGGCCGCTGGGCTCTACCAGCAACACACACTCAGAGACATCACTCTATGGCAGGTGCACAATTATAGAAGTGCCACGGGGGCTTTCTAGTTAAGTGCAAATCTCAACCCAACCTTCCAGCAGGGATTAAGCCTCACCTCTTACTCTTTATGTGCAGGATGAATTTGAATCAATTCCTTTCCACAGAGAATGGGTGGTACAATGTCTATTTCCAGGATGAGTCACCTGTGGGAAGCTGGCAGAGCAAACACTGAGGTTGGCTGGCGCGGTGCCTGTGGAGAGGAAGGATTGGTGTGGGGTGGAGGTGAGAGGACCAGAGAATGGCAAGCTATTGCAGCCTTGGGAAGCCAGATTAGGGAAGGAGAAAAATCATGCCCACCCCCCTTTTTTTTTTGGCTCAGAGAATTCTGCTTTCAGGGAAGAAAAAGAAATCCAGCCCTTGTCCATGTGCCAGATGACCCCAGCCCCACCAGCAATCCCCTGGCATGTTGGCCTGCCGAGAGGCGCCTCTGGCCATTGCTCACAAGTGCAGCTTTCAGGTGCTGTGGTTGACCTGCCCACCCGTTAGTGCTACATATCGGCCTGCGTTTAGAGCAGGATATCATGCGCGCGCACAGGGTCCAGTATGGAGCCACTGAGACCAGAGAACCTCATTTTCAACCAGCCCCACCTGCAGATGGTGCAGGAGAAGCCCCTCCAACAGCGATTTTTAAAGTGATACCATCACAACTCAGCACAAAGCTTTTGAAAATGATTTCAGGTGCCCAAAACAGAGAGCCACCTTTAAGATTTTCGAGAGGCCAGCGCTCAGCACTTTCTGAAAATCAGGCCCCTTTAAACAGTGCTTCTGGTTGTGGTGCCCAGACGTTAAGACACCCAAAAATCACTACTCACTACTGAAAACATAGACCTTAAATAAATAAATGTCATTTTTGGATCCTATGCCTGCTCCTGAAGCTCACTGTAAATTGCGGGGGCTTTGCAACCATGTTTTCCTATTCTAAATTATATATATATTTCTTGAGCACAGAGGAAACTGCCTACACGGGGACAGGGAAAATGACTATAAACGCCGACTTTTTCCAATTTACAAGTCCTAGCCTGTACAGATGTACAGGGGAGTGAAGAGACTTGCCCTGGGTCATAGAGCAGGCCAGTGGCTAAATGAAGATCAGACCCCAGCTCTCCAGACTGCCAGGCCAGTAACCCAATCAACTAGGCCATGCTGCTTCCCACTTGCTCAGGGACTGAAGGATTTCTGCAGAGCACTGGCAAATGCACAGGCAGAGCAGTCCCTTGACAAACATGAGCAATATAATCATTGCCTTCTCAAAGGCATTTCCTTTTCCACGCAAGGAGTGTCCCATCTGATGCACAGCTCTGTTGGCTTTAACTGTCCATCGCAATGCAACAGTCCATGAAAAATGTAAACACACACAAATCCATTCGGGCCGGCTCTTAAAATATATGTAAATACATCAGCAGAAAATTGCGAAAACAAGCACCAGATTGGCAGATCTAGCAACTGGCAGAGCCTGGGCAAGAAACCTACTCTGGATGCTTACCAGCAGCTGGTTCTGGAGGCACCATAGCGCCATGGGGCATGCAGGGGTGTTAGCTGTGTGCGTTTGTGTCTTGCTGACTACAGGAAGCTTGGAGACGCAATCTTCCGATTTCCATCTGGCCGGGGATTACCTCCTTGGGGGACTTTTCTCGCTACACGCTGGAGCTATGGGCAGCCCCAATCTCAGCCACCCAGTGATGCCCACATGTCAAGCGTAAGTAGCAAACAGGGGGTCTCCGCTGCGCGGGGCAATGAAATAGTTTGAGCCTACCTGGGATCCTGGGTACTTCGACAGCTAGCTGAGCGTCACTGCTCTTGGAGATCGTGCTAGCTAGATCATATGCCTACCTATGCTGCAATCAGACCTTCCATGGCAGTGTAGACGTACCTTTAGCATGCAGCCTACTCAGGTGTGCACCTTCCCCTCCGCGGGCTGGTTGCTGATGGCCAGCATTCCTGACTCAGACACGCCTGAAGTTGTTCACCTGGACTTTTGCCCCCTAGGACAAGCAGCACCGCTGAACCGCTGATGTTCTGGGGATGCTTCCTAAGGTCTTTGCTCAGGCCGATGCGATTGCTCTTCCAACTCCAAAGTTTTACCCTTGCACATCATGCCAATGGGGAGCCCCCACCCACCACTGAAATAACTTCAAGGGAAGTTTTGCCTGAGGAAGGGAACCAGGCCAGGCTGTGCTGTTAAGTCACAGGTCCATGCTGGAGGCAGTGGGCAGCTGCTCGGCCCCAGGAAGGGCCCGCACAATGCTTCCCAGAGCTCCGCAAGGTACAGCGGGAGCACACCACCTGTCCCGCTCCTTGGATGGGAGCAGCACGTATCCTTCTCGCAGCCAGCCAGCTCCATTCAGAATCCTTTGCACTCAGTCTTACAGGGTGAAATGCAAGCACAAGTGCTATGCACTGCTACAGGGGGCTGAGCCTGTGTACGGGGCTGTATTTCATTCACATCACACAGTGCCTTTCATCCAAAGGTCTCAGAGCCCTTCCCAGTATTAATAAACCTTCATGAGCCTCCTATGAGAGACCCCTTTTTAGAAGGCGGTGGGAATGAAGGTTAAGTTCTCAGAGTCACACAGTTGCAAAGTCAGCAGCAGGGCCCACCCTAGAATTCAGAAGTCCTGGCGCTCAGTCATGTGATCTTAACCAGAGGATAATCTTGGCCCGGCTGGTGGAAGAAAACACTAGTAGAATCCTGTCTAGCACAGTGTGTGTCATGTTTCACCACTGGTGGGTGGATCACCAGCAGACAACAGCCTGTTACACTAATGAAGGAAGTTACTCCTGTCCTTCCTCGGCTAGAGGCCTGTGCTGAGGGGTAAGGGTTCACACCCTGATCATAACACTCTGTAGCTCTGACAGAGCTTTTCACCAGTGGATCCCACAGCGCTTTCCAAAGGGCTGCAATTCTCATACCCCCGTGTTACAAACAGAGACCTGAGCCACAGAGAGGGGAAGGACTCAGCTAAGGTCACCCAGCAGGCCAGTGCTTGGAATAGAAGAGCGGTTCCCAAACTCTACCACGTTGCATACCACCAGCATAAAACGCCACCACCTGTAGTACCACTGTCCATTTTTTATATGCAGCCTATGTACGAAAACCGTCTTAAAACCTGTGTTGTTAAAACACACTGTATCAAGAGCATAGCTATGCATATAAAAACTGTAGTCTTGCAAAATAGTAATAAAGGCATGATACACTTCCCCCAGCTGAGATTTGCTACTTGGGAGCAGGGCCGGTTGTGGCTCCTGGCCAGCTGCTGTGTGTCTGGGGGAAAGGGGGCAGAATGGCCAGGCCATCCTGGGCACTGGGCTCTGCTGTGCTCTGCCCCTGCATGGCCAAGCGCCACTGGAGGCTCTGCGGCTGGCCCCCCAGCAGCAGGTGGACGCCTACCATTGGGAGGTGGCCTGCGTAGCACAGTTTGGGAAGCACTGGACTAGAACCCGGCTCCCTGAGTCTCACTCCAGGGCGCTGTCCAACAGACCTCATAGCTTCCCACGATGATGGCCCATTGTGCACCTGGCTCCAATCGACTCTGATAGGAGTGCGACCTCGCAGAGCAGAATTGGGGCCCAATCTTGAAGCTACTGAAAGTTATGAGCACTCAGCACAAAGCAGCGTTGGGCCCAGGGTCCTAAGACTGTAGTGCTATGCAACACGAAGGGAGGGGAGGGCCTTTCGGTCCTCTTTGAGATTCACTGCGAAAGCCCAAAGCCAGACGTGTTGTTGCACTGGCTGGGCTCCCGCGCCCACTGCTCATCATCTTACACCCCGCCTAGGTACGGGCTGAAGATTGTCGGTTACAGCTACCTCCGAGCCATGAGGTTCGCCGTGGAGGAGATCAACAATTCCAGTGCCCTGCTCCCTGGTGTCTCCCTGGGCTATGAGATGGTCGACGTCTGTTACCTTGCCAACTCCATCCACCCCGTCTTGTATTTCCTCTCCAACAAGCACTCCGTGGTGCAGCTGCACAAGAACTACACGCACTACCAGCCGCGGGTGCTGGCTGTCATTGGCCCAGACTCCTCAGAAGCGACTGTTATCGTGGCCCACATATTGAGTCTGTTCCTCATTCCACAGGTATGTTGGCGCCCCTATTAGGGCAGGGCAAACCTTCCTGGGCTGGCCTCACTAACGACTTAATGAACGGATCCCCTGTGCTTTGGTTTGAAGTGAATCAGCCCCTGTAGCTTCAGCAGGTTCAAACTTCCTTGTGTAACAGGCTCCCCATGGGGTGGGGAGCAACAGGCGTCCCATGTTTTCATTGGGATAAACGGGGCACTTTATACGTAAACCACACCAGATGTGCAGCGTGCTGCTGCTGGACTCCTCTCTTGAACATCTGGCTTTCTGGAACTCGGATCAACTCAAGTTCTGTAGCGTAAACCAGCCTCTCATTTATGCAGACTTAATGCTGTCATAATGCAATCCATAGAAAGCCAACCCCTAAGTCAACCCACTCTGTACAACTCCAGTGAAGCCAAAGCAGGATGTAAGCCTGGGCTGTATATTCCTTTTCTCTAACTGATTCCTTTCCCTGTTACTCTCTGCCCCTAGGTCTCCTACAGGGCAACCACTGATGCTCTGAACAACCGGGAACACTTCCCCGCTGCTTTCCGCACCATCTCCAGCATGGAGCAGCAGATCGTGGCCATGCTGCTCCTGCTGAAGGAGTTCCAATGGACCTGGGTCAATGTTATGTACAGCGACGATGATTACGGGCGGCAAAACCTGAAGTTTCTGCGGGCCCAAGCAACAGAGATCTGCATGGCATTCCAGGAGATCCTCCCCGTGCCCCGCAGCAGCCAGCTGCTCTCACTCGAGTTTCAGGGGCAGATCGAGGCCATCGTCAGCAAGACCATCCGCAGCACGGCCAAGGTGGTCATCGTCCTGTCCTTGGAGCTGACGCTGCAGTTCTTCTTCCAAGAAGCTGTCCGCCAGAATGCCACGGACTTAGTGTGGATTGCTGCCGAAGCCTGGGCCATTGACCACACCCTGTACAACATCACTGACCTCCGGAGAGTGGGCACCATACTGGGGGTGGCAGCAAAGGAAATCACCATCCCTGGTTTCGATGACTTCAGGACCAGCCTGTCAGGAGGAGCCAATGGGCCGGCGAGTGACCAAAATACATGCAACCAAGTGTGCGACCAGTGCCACAGAGCGGCCCGAGACATTGACCAGGATCTGAGAGTCCAAGGGGAGCGCATAGATTTCAACGTCTACTCTTCTGTCTACATCGTGGCTCACGCTTTGCACAGGCTACTGGACTGCAATGCCACGGGATGCCGCAAGCAGATGGTTTACCCCTGGCAGGTTGGCCACATGTTTGCATTGAGAAATCCAAGCCGTGTTGTAGGGCATGGGACCAGATGGCTTGGGGCATTGGAAAGTGCTGTCGAGCCTTTTGCCTCCAGCCCATGTGGCTAGGAACAGAGGGTTGTTAGTTTCTGATAGCTGCTTGGGGGTCTGCATCAGATGAGTCAGAGGACTCCAGCCCAGTTCCTAGTGGACAGTTGTCGATGCTGCGGAATAGCTTGCCCACATTTCTATATGACTGTCCCAGAAGCACAGTCTCCTTGTTTAGCAGGGACAGAGAGATGGCACCTGCCCTCAGTTCACTTAGTCAAATGAGCTTTTGCAGAATGACAGCAGGTACCGAAACCCAAACCCCCGCTAGGGCTCAGACACAGCAGCATAGAGTCCACCTCCATGCAGGTGTACGTGTTGTTACCCTAGTCTAATCTTAGCCCCCATCCACAAGCCGGCATCTCTATGAGAACAGCGCTTACCTCGTACAAACACTACACTCAGAGGTGTGGCTCAGAGGACTGAGAGGAAGAGCGCCACTACTGCATTTACCATGACCACTTCCTACATCACCTTCTGGAGCACAGCTTTGTTCTGCAAAGTGGGGGTCAAAACGGCACCTTCTTGCTCAACAGACCTGCTCCGTGGTCTTCCGTGAGTCAGATCCACTTCCCACTGACCAGAGCGAGGATGGCAGAATCTGCCACTCTCTCTCCTTACTCAGCCAGCAGTCCCTCTTGTGATCAACAGGATGCAAGATACTGCTCAGCATGAAGAAGGGTAGCAGGATATAGCCCTCAGGGTTTTTAGACCTCTTGCAAAGCCAACCATAGTTCCAGGGGAGCAAGCTGGACCCTCTTCTGACTCACACATCAGACTGGTGGATTGAGTCGCAGTTGCAGACTCTTTGAGGATATGTAAGCCAGAGGAGCCCAGCTTGGCATTCTGATCCCAGGGCAAGTTTGCCATGCTGACTCTTAGAATAATCTGTCTGTTGACCGAGAGCATTTAACCTGGAATAAAAAATCCACGGCTGCTTTTTAGGCAGCCTCACTTTTCAGAGCAGAGCTGCACTTTCAGGAAGCGACCCCCAATCTATAACTCCAGCGCCTAGCAGTACGTGTGCATTGATCCTCTCATCCTTCTCCATTTGCAGCTCGTGCCAGAGGTGAGCCGCGTGAACTTCTCTCTGCTCAATAGGAGGATCGCGTTCAGAGAGAAAGGCAACACTCCAAACAGCTTTGAGATCATCCAGTGGCAGTGGGACCAACCCCATTACCCTTTTAAGAAAATTGCCTCCTACAGTGCCAAGGGCCAGAAGCTGTTGTTCATCACACACAACATCTCTTGGCACACCCCAAACAACACGGCAAGTTTCTTTCACCCATTATCACACACGTAGACAAGTCATAGAACAAAACCCAAGGCGGTACGGCTTAGTGGATAAGGCACAGGGTTAAAATTCAGAAGATCTGGATTCTATTGCCTGTTGTGTGACCTCGGGCAAGTCACTTCCCCTCTTTGTACCTCAGTTTCCCCATCTGTAAAACTGAGATGCTGATAATCAAGTGCTTTGAGCTCTAACGCAAAGCGCTATGTAGGAGCTAGGGTTTACGGTGCCAGATTTACACACACAAATGGGTCTCAATCATGTAAACCCTATTACTTGGGCAGAAAATGGACAGGCGACGGGAAAAGTGGTCAGCGTGGGTTGCTCATGCAAGGTTTGTGCCTAAATAAACGAAGCATGAAAGCCTGACCCTTTGCTTTAAAATTCTGAATTGCCAACTGCCAGAAGAATGTTCCTCCAGCTCTTCGTCTGGTACAACAGTGACATCCAGCGGCCGGTTAGATTATTTCCAGTACATGTTGCCTTTGTGGCTGTGGCTAGCCGCCTTCTCTATTTAAAGGTGATGCAGTGGCTAGATTGATCCCGGGAATACTTTGCTTATGGCCATCCCAAGAAAGCAATTCTTGGTTCTTTGCCATCGGAACACGGTACACTTGCTGGTTAGGTTATAGCAAGTATGTATAACTGACGGCTAAATCCCAAGAGGCGCATAGTCGAAATCCTGTTCCCTGTTTAAAGGTAAAGCATATTATCTGGTTGGCTTTATCCTAGCTGTGTATCCCCTTTCCTGTCTATGCTGTGGCTGAATTGGATAGCAACTATTATGGAGTATTTACAAGTTCTTTTGGCTTACCTTGAAGATGCTTTGAGATCATCATTGTTTTCCTCTAATTCCTTTTTACCTAGGTCCCCATTTCAGTCTGTTCTCAGCAGTGCGAGCCCGGGCAGCGGAGGAAGCCCATGGATTTTTACAGCTGCTGTTTTGAGTGTATCGATTGTGAATCAGGGACTTTCCTCAACAACAGCGGTAAGGAAAATGCAACATGCAAGCCTAAACGCACCTTGTTTTCATATCAGCCTACAGTGTTTGTTCCCAGCAGAACTCAAAGGTCTGTAGTTAAGTTAATGGGCTCTCTACAGGGGTAGCTGAGTGAGACTCTCTGGCCTGTGTTATGTAGGAGGTCATGATCTAATGGCCCCATCTGGCCTTAGAATCTATTAAAGGAATGGACCTCTTACTTGGAAGAGGTGGGTTCAGTTCCTGGCCCTGCCACTTTTCCTGTGTGACCTTGGGCAAGTCACTTAGGTCTCTGTGGGCCTCAGTCCCATGTCTATAATGGGGACAATATATCTTTCCTTTGTCTTTTCCATTGAGATAGTAAACTCTTTGGGGGCAGGGACTGCTTCTCACTATGTGTTTTTACACCCGCTGGCACAATGGGGCCCCAGTCTCATCTGAGATCTCTAGATAATAATCCCAAGGCCATGCTTTCTCTCACTGATTCAAATTCTCTGTGTGTGGTGTGCATGTAGAGAGGGGATGAAGTCAGAAAACCTGACTTCCAGTCTCCACTCTAACAGTGAGTCACCATTTGACTGTAGGCAAGTTACATTTTCTCGCTGTGGCTTAGTTTGGCCTTCATATCGGCGTACCTTATCAGGGAGTTGTGGAGCTTAAATGAATGCTTGCAATGTTCTATGAGATCCTCAAATAGAAGACCTTAGGTCTTCTTTATATCTTAAATGTGCATAGTGCCTTCTATCCTGAAGGATCCCAGGAAGCTTGAAAAACTATATAGTCTGAGAAAAGTTGGCCATCATTGAAGTGCAGTCACTCAAGCATGGAACACAATAGGGTAACAGTCCACAACAAAACGACTCCAGCAGGAAGGGAAAAGGAACTCTGACTCCAGCTCCGAGTGTAGGGGGAATTTTGGGAGGCAGAATGGAATTCCTCAGATTGGAATTTAGCCAAGACACTAGAATTAAAATCCCTACACTTGCAAAACAAAACATTAAACCCATGGAGTCACCAAGGACCATAAGTAGCTTTACCTCTCATGTGAATGACTTCACCTCCAGCAGCACAGTGTACCCCGAAGACCAAGCTTATGGGAGTGGTTCACATATTAAGCAGAAAGAAGAGTTTTAGCTACTTTATAACCCCCACTACTTTGGGTCTCCCAATGGAGGTCTCCCAATCCAACACTGATCAGGGGTGACTCTGCTTAGTTAGCGACAGATGACAAGACTGCAGCCTGGGCTAGTATGGTTGCATAACCTTTAGCATCACTCTCATCAGTTCTACTCTTACCAGACATACTGACTATTTGCAGAAAAGACAGCCCTTGCCAGGGTCTTTCAGAAACACCACATTTTGTTTTGCAGACCTGTACAACTGCCAGCCTTGTCCAGCTGACCAGTGGTCCAGTACCAGAAGTCAAGCTTGCTACCCGAGGCTTGTGAAATATCTGGAATGGCAGCAAGGCACTACTGTGGTATTACTACTAGTCTCAGTGCTGGGCTTCATAGCTGTTCTAGTCATGGCCGTCACATTTGCCATTCATTCTCACACCCCTGTGGTGAAGTCTGCAGGAGGCAGGATGTGCTTCTTCATGATGGCATCTCTGGTCATCGGTTTTCTCAGTGTCCCCATGTACGTCGGAATCCCGACGGAGTTCAAGTGCATGTGCCGGCAAACAGTATTCAGCCTCTGCTTTACTGTGTGCATCTCCTGCATCACCGTCAGGTCCTTCCAGATCATCAGCATTTTCAAGATGGCCACCAGGCTGCCCAAAGCCTACAACTACTGGACGAAGTACAACGGGCAGTACGTTTTCATAGCTGCAGTCTTAACTCTGAAAGTCGCCATCACTGTGGCCAACGTTATCATAAACTTTCCTGCTCCGGTCCAGTTAGAGGTGGAGGATGACCCCTCGATAATGGTGCTGGAATGCAATGACAACTACAAGTTGACCTGGGTGATTAACAGCAGCCTAGATATGTTTCTCTGCATTCTATGCTTCTGTTTTGCCTACATGGGCAAGGAGCTGCCCAAGAACTATAACGAAGCCAAGAATATCACACTATGCATGACCAGCTACTTCATTTCCTGTCTTGCCCTTTTCCTGATCATGTCTACCTACAGCGGGGAGCTGGTGACCATCTTTGACGCTACAGTTGTGGTAACCAATTTGCTTGGGCTCTCCATGGGTTACTTTGGTCCCAAGTGTTATCTGATATTTTTCCGTCCGGAACGCAACACAACTGCTTACTTCCAAACTGTGATCCAGAGCTACACCATGCGGCAGGACTAACCGGGCACCTCATATTTGTATGGAGACAGTCCCCAGCGTGAAAGCAGCCCCAATTCCAGCGCATCTGTGTTGGAGGCCAGTCTTTATCTCCTCAAGAAGTGGATCAGTGCTTTGCAGATTGTGCAACTGTCTGAATCTTGCAAATTTCCCTCCTACCCCTCAAACAAGGCAACGTGTACCACAAGCAGGGTTGGCTGGAAAACAAGAGTTGCACTTGGTGAAAAAACTTGAGGTTTTGACATTTATTTTTATTCTGCATCAGAACAAGAACTGGACCAGATACAAAGAGACTAACTCCATGGTCAGTCTGACTGGACTGACTGGTCGTTATGGCACTGACCTGGGATATAGGACCTAAATTCCAACCTGGACCTGAGAAACCTTCCCGGTGAAACTTTCATCCAGAGCAATACATACCTACAAAGGGTTTTGCTTTGGATGAACTGGCAACGAAAAAGATGTCATGAAGGTCACCCCAGGACAAGACATGAAGGCCCAGAGTTTCCAGAAGTGGCAGGTAATTCTGGGTGCCCCAAGTAGAGACGTGTGGGGCCTTGTGTTCAAAGTTGCTGAGCACCATCAGTTACCACCGACTCTATAGACTTGTGGGTGCTCAGCATTCCTAAAATAAAGCAGCCCCCTAAGAGGTGCTGAACCAAGCACCCAAACTCAATAGCCATGAGTGAAAATTTTGCCTTAAACAACCAAAGCTGGATAGCTGTGTCCACATTTTGAAGAAGTTTCTTCTGGCTGACGAGGCCCAAGTGCATTGCTGCATGATCCTATGCAATTAGAGAGGATATTGTTAGTTGGGAGCTGGTATAAAAGGTTTTTGAAGGCAACCTGGCAAGGTGTAAGAGTAGCAGCTAATTCAAACCAACAAACATAGCTGGAACTTAATGGACACCCTTGTTCCAGGTGCATGAACCTGATGCTGTTGTTTTTTTCTGCTTGTTCCTCTACCATAATAAAGGTTTTAAAAACAGACTTGATTTGCTCTGATAACGCTGAGATTTGGCGGAGGGGCTAATGCTCCCAGATTTAGGATTATGATGGCATTTAAAGCTCCCATCTGAGACTGGAGTGCCATCGTGCTAGGAACTGTGCAGTCCTGGTAAGAGAGAGTCCCCTCTCCAACAATCTGAATAGGTAAGGCAAGCAAGAGGAGAAACTGAGGCACAGAGAGGGGACGTGACTTGCCTATGGTCATCCAGCAGACCAGCCAGATCTCCTAATTCGCAGCCTGATGTCCTACCCATTAAACCACGCTGCCTCTCCTCTTATAACCCTGCAGTCTCCAGCTCTAAGAGAGAGGAGTACACATCACAAACAACCTGGGTCCTGGACCACTGATGCTCCTGTGCTCGCAGAGCTCCTAGACTGGCAGGAGTGCCGGTGCTCAGCACCTCTCAGGACTAGCCCCTGGGGAGAGGAGAACACACTTTCCAGCCCAATTGCCAGACAAAAGCGGTTCAGAAGCAGTCAGGAGAACATCTCAATGTCTGATCAGAACATTGGAAATTCCTACCCCGCCCATTGCAACCCTCCTTCTCTTCTCCCCACCTTCCCCAAACACATGCAGCAGCATTTATCAGCTTCAAAAAGAGACCTGTTTAAATAGCATTAAGGGCCTGATTTAAAGTCACAAAAGCCATGAAATTCAGAGTTAAGGCTAAAAATCCACTTGACACTCTGGCCTTAAGTCATAAAAGGCATGAGTCAAAGGCAGCAGCTGAGTGCTCAGGATTGCCTGGCTTCGGAGCAGGCTGGGGGTGTGTGTCAGATACCTTAATGAGATTTAAACGAGCTGATAGGCCAACCTTAGAAGGTTCAGAGATGCCATTCGGATTAGCTTGGGGATGCTGATCTGAACCGCTTTGGTCTGGCAATTGGGCTTCTAACATTCTGCCCGAGATGGGGGACCAGAAATTCTTATACCCCAGGGAAGGGGAGGGTGCAGGAGAAGGCCAGCAGGGGCTAGTGGTGCTGCTTTACATAATCCCAGTGTATAACACGCACAAAATAAAGAGGAAACAGGTTAAGGCCATCTCCTTAGCACGTGTTCAACGCCACACCTGTATGAAGCAACAGTGGCCACCAGCCCTCCACCAACCTGGGTACTTACTCATGTCCCCGCTTCCCTCCCCAACACCTTTGCATCGGAGCATCTTTAGTTGCTCATCCTCACCCCTGCATATCTACGACCCGCTGCTGTCTGGTGATTTTAGGAAGGGGCATTCAGTCCGGGAAAATGGCAAGTGGCAGATTTTTTCATATGATAAAGTATAGATCCATCTGCTTTTGGTTAGCAGCTTTGACTGCGGCTAATTGGCAGATCAAACTATCTGATGTACCATGCTAGATAAGTAGTTATAAGAGCCCAGATTGAGTATGACACTTCTTGGATAGATCCCAAAGTCATTTCCTCCCAACCACAGATTGCTCAGGGTGCTAATGCAACCCAGATTGAATGCACAGAAGCGGCAGGAATATTAACAAGTGTCAAAACGCTTTGAACTGCTCCTGGCAGAGGGCCATGCTACATTCTTTACACTGAATGGGCCTTCGTGTTAGGTCCCGAGACAAGCAAGTGAAATTTAAAATTCTTCTTCGCGTGATTGCTCGTGTCCATTCCATTCTAGGTGAGTGCACGCCACCGGGCACGGTTCCCGGAACGTTTCTCCCCTTAGCAGATCCCGTAGGGCTGGTTCTGGTGCCCCCTGGAATCCCGCACACATCCCGCGGTATATGAGGTGCTGCCGGCCCTATGCCCTCCGTCCCTTCTTTCCACCCGTGAGGGTTGCTGGAACTAGCCTTGCTCTCTGCGAGTGCCATTCCCCTTGTTTGAACTCTTTGTTATTCAAAGTACTTTAGTTTTAAGTAGGTGTTAAGTGTAGTTAGATAAGAAGTCCCTGAGGGACTTACAGTGGCTGGGCCATGCCCTGGTTGCCCGGATTTAAGCCATGTGCCTCCTGTGGGAAGGCCTTCCCGCTCAGTGACCCCCACGATTGGTGCCTTAAGTGCCTGGGGGAAGGGCACAGGCAAGATAAATGTAAGATCTGCAGGGCTTTTAAACCGCAGACTCAGCAGGACCAAGAGATCCGGTTAAAAGCCCTGCTCATGGAGGCAGCGCTACGCCCAGCGTCCGAGCCGTCCTGCTCCACCTCGGCAGAGATGCACTGGCCAGGGCCCATCAAGTCTTCTCTGGTGCCTGCATCTCCGAGCAGGGAGCCTCCCCCGACTCCTGGGAGTGGCAGAGTGCCCCCGCCAATGCCGTCAACACTGGAGGCTTTTCAGGTGGCAAGAGCCTTGTTGGCCTTGCCCACACCGACTCCGCCAAGGGAGAAGGGGCCGGTGTCCTGGGGCAAGCCTGCGTTGGGTCCCCTCTGAAGGGCGGTGGAGATCCCCGGTATGGGGAGGAAGATCTCCCGCCAGATGGCCATTAGAGATAGAGCGAGGATGCTCCCCCAGCAGTTGCTCCAGGTCGGCGTTGTTGAGCCGGCCTGCTTCGAGTCGGCAGAAAGGAGGGACTGAGGGGGAATGGGGCCGGCGGTGCCTCATATACCACGGCACGTACGTGGGACTCCACGGGGCACCAGAGCCGGCCCTACGGGATCTGCTAAGGGGAAAAAAGTTCTGGGAACTGTGCATGGTGGCATGCACTCACCTATAATGGGATGGACATGAGCAGCACATCTCGAAGAACATCAGTTACTTGCTCAGAAATAGTCTGGAGATCCACGTCCAGGAAACCTCTCAGACCATGTGCAGCTGAATCGGTTCTGCAGGCTATTGCATTGCATTGCACCCACTCCTGCCTTCGGGCCGTAAGCCATAGTGGACAGGGACGCTGTTCTTTTCTGGGCACATTTACCCTCTGCAGGGCCCCACGTACATGTGTCCCAGTATATAAATAACCACAGGCTGTGTGCAGACATATGCTGGACCACGTGCTCTGACCCACTAGAGATGAAGCGTAGCAATTTGCTCCCTTCCCCCTACAGGCAGGGGTAATGGGATCTGCTGTGTCCTTGAGACGCCCTTTTTTCTACAGCGTCCATTGTTGTCACAGAGTGACGTCCCCAATGGCTGCTCTCCCAGGGCCAGGAAGAAGGAGTTCTCCAGTTCCCATGTAGGACAAGGGACCCTTTGCACTCACCCTCCCTACATGCCCCAAACACTTTGGAGCCGGACGTGAATGTGGGTGTGTGGAACTGTTTCTAGATGCACACCAGCCCTTCTGGAGCTGCTGTTCAGTGGTTTCTCCTGGCAGCCAAGACTGGGGGGAACTGCCCATCCCTGGGGTCCTGATGTACTGAGCCCCTTCCCACAGGGAAGCGATGGAGCTAAGTAGGCCCGATGCACTGGTGCATGGTGCTTCCAACTTCGGCACAAGGCATTTGGACACACCCAGCTGTCCCCAGGTGGGTCGTGACACAGCCCCAGGTGGTCCGCCAGCAGGGGCCGAGATTGGGGGGTCAATGTGGGGGCGTTGCCCCCCCCCCAAACTATATACATTGGCAGAGTAGTGGCTGGCGATGCGTGCTGCCCAGGGGTGGAGGAGCCCAGCACCTCCCAGCGAGCGGCAGAGGGCGAAGTGGAGGTGCCGGGGGGCGAGTGGAGGGCGAGGAGAAGGGGCTGGCTCTGTGAGGCAGCGGCTCTCAGGGTGGCTGGAGGGTTTGCGGCTGTTCCTGCTCTGAGCCACCGCATCCCTCGATGATCCGTGGTTGTCAGGCCGCCCGGAATATTGGCCTCCTGGTGGGACCTGGGCTCGGTGGTGCTGCTCTGGGGAGGGGAAGGGGCCTCAGGGAAGGGGCATGGCAGGGGGCAGGACCTTGGGGAAGAGGAGTGGCAGAGGCATCTGCTTTTCAGCAGTTAGAGAGTAGGCAAGTCTACCCTTCATGCTCCCGCCGTCCCTGGATGCTGAGGCTGTGCACGCCCGCGGTGCCCCTCTTCCTGCTGGATGCGTGTGAACAGGGGGCCGCAGCGCCGATGGCAGCTGCACAGCTGGGCCTCAGGGAAGAAAGTCTGGGAACCCCTGTCCCAGCTAAACACTCAGTCTGACTGGCTGAGCCCATGCACAGCGTGGCTTTTCCAGGCGACTCGGGCCAGCCCCCACCTTGAAAACGCACAGGGGAGGGGCACGTATGGGTCCTGCCCTAGCCTGGCTGTCAGGCAGAAGCAATCCGCTGTTGAGGAAGCCTCCTTGGCTGTGCCTACAAGTAATGGGGGGAGGGCAGGGGCCAGGACGAAATCCGTGAACGGAAAGGGAAGCAGGACTGGAAAAGTTTGCACACCACTGCTCTATGGGCATTTAGCACAGCTCAGCTGTGCACCTGCACCGGCTCATGAACACACACTGCTCGCCGCTGGATGGGAGAGGCCAGGCTTGTTCACGTGCAACCAGTTCCTTCTAACAGCCAAACTCTGGGGGCTTAATCTCCTGCTCTCCAAACTGCGCTGTCTCTTCAGTCCTCAACACCTGGACACCTAAATGTGGGGAAGTGTTTTGACACTCAGTGTGGGGAATTGTCAAGGACTCCGGCGCACACGGTGCTAGGATCAGCCAGCAGATGGTGCTCTTTATCCCATTCTCCACCAGATCTGAATCCACCTCTCATTCAGATGGAAACTCGGACACTGGACCTTTACCAGAGAGAGGCTCAAGGTGCAGAATTCGGATCAACTATCCCGAGTCTGAAGGGATTGGGATCTGGGAGTGGCCAGGCGCATTGGACCAGCCCATTAGAGAGAGTTAAGGCAGCCACAAAGGTCTGCTCAGGATCCAAACTTCTGCACAGTTCCCAGGTGTAACAGGGACTGAGGCTGTGACCTGTGGATGCACAAGCTCTGTGAGCAGAAAACTAAGGACCCAGGGTAAGAAAAAGCAAGAAGGGGACAGCGTTTTACTGAGCCAGCCCCACTCCGCCAACAAACAGTGATTCTAATTGCCTGCAGCCCTGACTCTTTCTAAAACGTGTGTCCTGGAGATTGGAGTCTCCTCCTTTATCCACAGGACGGGTATATCCAGAGTAGCAGGTCAGCTTCTTGCACATATCGCCCTGCCAAGACGCCTCTTTGTGACCTAGAGGGAGAGTGTCAGTGGGGGCGGTTTTGGGGATGCAGACACTTGGCGGGAAGAACATTCAGTCCCAACTCGCCTGTGCCGCATTAAAACCCGAGGCAAAAGTCAGCACAACCAGTTAGCAGAGCTCCCAGTCCCCTGCACGCCTAGAACGTTGCTGTCAGAAAGAGTCCTGCTCCCCTTGCCAAGTTGGGTCTCTGCTTGCAAAGATCTTGCTAGATGCTACTGCTGAGCCGCATGGGATAGAGGTGGGGAGAGAGAGCCAGAGACTAACCCCAGAGTGGACTTAGGGAAAGCAGCATGGCAGACACCGGCTATGGGCTCACAGAAACATGGGCTAATTCTGGTCCGACAGACGGGCAGAAGGTACCTAAAGCATATTACATGTGTGCACATCTCCCCCTACTCCAAAGCTGTTTTTGATGGCCCTAGAAATAGAGGGCCAAATTCTCTGCTGGTGTCAACGGGCAAGCTCCATTAAATCCGTGCCACTGATTACACCAGCGGGGTATTGGCCCCCCAGGTTGCATGTTGAGGGGCTGAGTGACTCAAAGGATTGTCTGGGGAGGAACAGCACTTTTCAGCTCCCACTTGAAAGGTTAAATCCAGCGCAGGCTGGTAATGGCTGAATATTGTTAGCATCTGATGGCTTGTTGGTGGCTACCATGAAATAGCTGCAGGGCGTGTGCGTGTCTGTCGGGGTCCGGTTCCCAGATGGCACAATTGATACTAAACTCTTTGTTGACCATGTGTACAGAAAGGCTGGGGGCAAAATGGGCCATGGAGATGGAACATCCCGCTCACGCCTAGGGGAAGCCCCTCCAGATTAGGGTCAAGGAGCACAAGTGGTGACGCTTGAATTACATTGTGGTACCTGTTCCGGGGACAGTCTCCAGGCCTTCCACTAGTGCTAAATTCACTTGGTATTTGCATCAAGGGATTTCTCTTTGGGGATCCGCTGCGCCTTTGTTTGAACATCCGTGGTCTCTAGTCGGAAAGTTCCAGCTTCCCAATCAGCAAGCAGAAAAACGATCAAGTGACTCAGGGCTCCAACCACGCAGCACGAATACTTTGCCCAGCACGTGGTTGAAGTGGCTGGTTTGCAAAGAGCTGCTCAGGCTAAGGTTTGTTCGCACAAATGGCTGTCGCTCGAGTAATTACAAAGACCGACTAGATTTCACAGAGTCAGTGTCTCTTTGCAACACACCCCATCCCTGTTTGCAACCCCAGGGCATCTGATTTCTTGATCACTAGGGAATCCAGAGCATGTGCACAAGGACGTGCAACGTGCAGAACCTGGGCATCTGCTTCCACCGATGCTTAGAGCTCTGAAAAGCTCTGAGTGCCATGGAGAGGCGGGTACTGCTGGCTGGGAACCACCCTCCAGACCAGAGAGCTGAATTTCTCAGAGGCGGCTGCTCTTTGAGCACATAGGTGGGAAGTCTCTGGGTGTGGATTGGGAAAGGGAGCGGGAGAGGAACATACCTACCCCCGTGGTTCTCAGCATGCCCCAGGGAGGCCTGTCTGGATTTCTGATGCCTTGGAGCCAGCCTGCTTGAAAAGAATAACAGGTGAACGCGGTCGGCTCCACGGCCAGCGGCTTCTGTCTCGGAGCCTCTCCTTTTACGGCTCTCTGGGGAAACCCCCCTTGAGATAAATTATTCGTTGTTGTCTAAAGACCTCAAGATTGGTTCACATGGCAAATAAAAAGGCTTCTGACAGCCCGGGAAACCACAGCAAAGTTGGCCCAGGCCGGCTTGGGATTAAGAGCAAACTTCTCCATCTGCCAAGCCTCTGAATTCCCCTCAGTGCCTTCATCTATGCCTTTCCTGCGCCAGCTGCGCAGTGTGTATGGTAGATGGGGCTCCCGGGGTGGGGGGCAGCCAAGGCAAACACTAGGCCAAGCCAAAAGTCTGTAGAAGTGAAGAGTGTTTACTTGGCGCTTCGGAGGCAGCTGTAGAGGAGAGCAGAGCCACGTGGGGCGAGTGTCTTTGGTCATTGAGGGGAAGTGACAGAGTCGGTCGTGGCAGCCGTGAGAAGACGAGGAGCAGTTGAAGTGAAATGCTGAAGAGGCCTAGCTGTCTCCTGCACCCAGTTCTGGGCTGGTAAAAGGTCAAAGCTTAACCACGGGGGAGAAAGAAGTCCTCTGTTAACTCCCAGGATGAGCACAGCCTGGGCAATGGCAGGAAATCGCCCTGTCATGCTGCTCCGACAACGCGCCTCCATCCTGAGTGAGAGGGGCCATGTCGCCATGTACCCTTGGCCTCTGCTATGGTGAAGGCAACATTTGTGACGTGCACGCTGCCCTCTGGGAACTCGACTGAGACCCACCAAATAGTCAACAGATGGCAAATAGCTTTAAGTTCCTCCTAGCCTGGTTACGCACCGGTGACAGGAGGCGTATCCAGGCCTCTTTCTATAAAACCTCCTGAAATGCCCAATGTGAAGCCTTCGCTACGCCTGGGAACAGACCTGTCTCAGCTATCGGTGGAGCTGTGCCGTTGCTCACGTCTACGTGTAAACATGGGAAGAGGAGGATTTGCACTGATTGCAGCAATAGGGATATACCCCAATGACTGGGAGGCGCTCCCTGTAACTCATCCTCCTCCTTCAAACCGCTCCTCACACCTTGCATTTTTGCTGACAAAACTTGACAACAGTTAAGCTGCTGGTGTGCTGAAACCACTGCCTGTACTGTTGTCTCCTCATACTGCTGTCTGTCTGTAGCCCTCTTGGCTTATGTCTAGATTGTAAGATAGTTGGGGCAGGGACTGTCTTTTTGTTCTGGGTTCGTACAGCCCCTAGCACAAAGGTGTCTTGGACCATGACTAGGGCATCTAGGTGCTATGGTAATAATAATTATAAGTTGACCTTGAGTAACTCGGTGCAAGGCTGTGTAAGTCCCTACAACACTTTGATGTAAGCTTCGGTGCAGCTACGCGGATTGCTGGCCACAGATGAGAGCACTGGGGCTTTTCCCAAGTGCACGTGTGGCCTTAGATTAACGGCCTGGCATCAACACCGGCCTTTTATCCCAGCAGCTGGAAGAAACAGCTACTAGCCAAGTTGGAGGGGCGTTTTCATGCCATCTCACACGTAGCGCTGCTGTTTTCACAGCATCCCGTGGGTGGTTCTGGTGTTCTTAATGCTGGCACTGGGGTAGCTTGGCACCCGGCTGGCACTGGCGTCCGGATGTTGGTTTGCACCAGTAAATGAGACTAGCGCAGAGGAGCTTCATTCATAAGGGCCTCGCTCCAGCACCTGCCAGCCTAGCACTGCAGTCACCCCTACCGCACGCACATGCTGGAAGACACAGAACCCTTCTGCCCATCAAGCGCCTGCCACAGTGCTGCTGTTTAACCTAGAGGTGGTCATGTGGCGATCCACGTAGCCATGCTCTCCAGAAGAATCAGGCAGACTATTAGCTCCAAGAGGAAGGATGGCCAGCGGTCAGGATGCCACTCTAGGATTTTGGAGACTTGGGTGCCATTTCCTGCTCCACCCAAGAATGACTCAGGGCTAACTCCCAGGGGAGTTAGGTGCCTAGATATCATCAACAATCTGACCCTTAGTCTCTTTAGGCTTCAGGTTCCCACTGGTAAAATGGAGGTAACAGCACTGACCTGGCTCCTGGGGGTGTTGCAAGGATACACCATTAAAGATTATGAGGTGCTCAGGTATTTGTAAGTACCTTAGTTAAAACAGACAGATAGTTCCTTAGATTGCAAGGGCAGGGATCATCTTTTCATAATGTGTGTACACAGCCCCTAGCGCAATGTGCCCTGATCCTGAACTGGAGCCCCTGGGTGCCACTGTAATAAGAAGAAATGCCGATGATCTTGTTTTCCGAAGGGAATCAGAGGGACCATTCATTCACTCACTTGTTAATCACCGGCCCCTGGCTCTGAGTGGCAAATTATTCATAAATAAACGTAAGGTGAATTGTTCTTTGTGTACCTGATGGTCAGACCGTTCCATAGCCCTTCATGACAAGCTGACCTTTCGCAGTCTCTCTCACTTCTGGCTCCCCTGTGTAGATGATACAGTAACAGTGTTTGAATCATTGAACACAATGATTAGAATGAAAAATACTGACACCTGCATATGCTGCCTCTGGGACAATCTGGGTTCACACTGCAGCTAGGTTCGGAAGTGATGTGAGTTTGATGGTCTCAGGCTAGTTGCTCCATTTCTAAACCACCATGTCATTTGCTGTGACTGGCATCCTTTGGTAATAGCAGGGGACGTTACTGGGCAGGGGCATTGGCTGGGTTGTGTGGAGAACCCAGGATCAGAACAGTAAGGGGATCTTGAGGGCAATACATGGCTAGAATGGAAGGCTTGCCCAGTGGTTAGGGCGCTATTCTAAATCGTGGGGAAAGCCGGGTTCAATTCCCTGCTCTGCCTGTGACTTTGGGAGAGTCATTTAGGGAACGTCTACATTGCAGCTGGGGTGCGTGACTGCCTCAATACCACTGGTCAGTGCAGGCTAGTGCCCTGAGTCATTAGCCAGGGTCCTGGGCAGGCTGGTGCAGCCCACGCTGCTGCAGCGTCGTTGCCGTTGATACCCACGCTAGCTCAGGTACGGTTACGCATGCTGCAGTCACACTGCCCCACGGCGGTGTGGGGATACCCGTAATCTCCTGGCTTCAGTCCCCCCCATCTGTAAAATGGGGATGAGAACTTCCCTGCCTGGCTGAGGTGTTGTGAGGATAAGGAGATGAAAGACAGCGAAGTGCTCCGATACTGCAGAAACAGGGGCGGTAGAAGTACCTAGACTAGATAGAGAAGTGTGGGTGTAGGGAGCCCAGAGCTAGAATAACAGGGGCTCAGCTGGTAAAACCGAGGGTCTGTAGCACAGCTTGGAGAGCGAGGATCTGCAAACCTAGTGCCAGACAGAAGCCAATTCTTTTAATCCCTCACCAGCTCCAAAATGAACTGTTTTTTCCCCAAATTAAAAAAAAAAAACCCCCAACCTTCCCCCTTTCTCTAACCCACCATCCTTAAACTCCCCCTTTGCATGGCTTTGCTGCCTTCACTCCTGGGCCCGAGGCAGCATGACTATCGGCTACAATCTAATGCTTAGTCTCGGTATCCAAATGGAAAAGTGCTTTGCAATACAAACTCTCCCCCCCCCCCCCATCGCTCCTTGCTCCCTCCGCCACCCCCACCTTCATCTGAGTGTTTAAAATGTATCTAAAGTTTCATCTCGGCTGCTATTTTCCATCCTTCAGTGATAAGGCATCTGTATGTGTACACAGCACCCAGAAAATTACTTACAACCGTCCGTCTCCTCCATGGCACTTCTTTTTTTGGTATCAATTATTAATATTATCATCACAGTTTCAAACCTGCTCCAGTGTTGTTTTCATTTAAGAGTTTACCCCCTTCCTTCCTTCCCTCCCCACCAATTTAATTTTTTTTTCCCCTGTGTTGTGGTTGCTGATTTAAGATCACAAACCTGACATTTCAGTGCTTGCTTCACAATGCCAGGAGGGCAATGCTGCCTTGAACAATTGATTCTCTCTGCATAATCTATCAGTACCATCCAAAACATTTAATCAACGCAAGATCAACCCTTCCGGCATCTCTCTCTCCGCTCTTTTTTTCTAGCCCATGAAAATACAAACCAAAAGATACCCCAAAATGAGGCCTGTTGCACAGGATTGAATCGCAGGGCTCCGCATTTTGTGGTTTAAAGGCTGAGAAGGGGACACAGCTGACATATTTCAGAAACTCTGCTGAGGGTTACAGGTCAAATGGATCAACTGATGGGGCCTCATGGGGTCCCCTTAACATCAGTTTGTGGTTTCTTTACCTGGAGCCACTTCCCCTACCACACCCTTCTGTGCAGGAAAGTGGTTCTGTGGATAAATCCAAGCCGTGCTATTGGCCTTAATCTGTCTCAGGTTGGGCTGCCCTGTTTGTGTCAGGAGTGAGAACTGGACTAGGGCAGGATCCAGCTCCTGCAACACTCAGTGGCCACACTCCCATTGACTTCAGTCGGGCAGAATTGAGAGCTTGGTGAGTCTGGTCTGGAGAGCACATCCTCTATCTAAGGTGTTTATCTTAACCCATTACCATAATATCTGAGTACCTCACAATCTTTAATGGATTTATCCTCATAACCCTGTGAGGTGGTGTTCTACCTAAAAGCTGAGTGCTATGATCTCTATTGTACAGATGGGGAACTGAGGCATAGAGAAGCTAAGTGACTTGCCCAAGGTCACACAGGAAGTCTGTGGCAGAGCAGAGACTTAAAGCCAGGTCTCCCAAATCCTTGGTTGGTGCCCTCACCACAAGGAGCATCCTTCCTCATCCTGCGCTGAGCTGGCCATTCCAACCCCTAAAATCAGGACGTGGTTTTTAGTAGAGCTCAACCTTCCTTTTCCTAACCCCAGAACTGAAGTGCACTCACGTGCAGATTTCTCAGCTGCACCCCTCCAAAGATAGCACCGTGCTCTTCCCCCCCTTTGCTGGTCAAATCACCCCAGCCTGCACCCCCAGTTCTCATGCACAGCAGCTCCTCAGGGTGCAGACACAGGTTCTCAGCCAAGGCTGGCTAAGCTCATTTCACAAGTGGCCCCAACCCTCTTTTTTATCTTGGCCGATCCAAACGGGATTGTTTCCTGCACCGCACAGGCTGTTCAGTTAAGAAGCTCCACTGACATGTTTGTCACTTTCAGTCTTTAGTGTACACCTTTTTCTTTAAATGGATAGTAATGAATCAGCAGGGTCTGGTTTACGCTCATCTCAAGTGGCTGATGCTTTTGCAGAACTCACAGCTAAGAGAAGGTGAATACAGGATTTTATTTCTTAGCTGTGGTTGAGTTTCCAGACTTTCATGTGGACAGCTCTGAGCTGCAAGTCTGATGGCTGGTTCAGAAGCGCTGTGGTTACCTGGCTTCCCGTCCAGGCGCCCTATTGATCCTCCACACTCCATGTGAAACTAATTTGAAACATACGCCTCTAAATAAAAACCTGAACTGGATATAGGCTGATCCAGTTATTGTGCCATGATACTCTCAACCTAGACTACCCTTTTCGGCACAAGAGTAATGGGGAGTGCTATTCTAGAGATGCTACATGTCATGCAACATGCAGAGGACATGTGTGTGTCCATGTTTAAAACATAATAAAGCTATTAAAGTCAGCCCATTTCCATTCCCAGCCCATCCCCATGATTCTTAAAATCTATACAGATATGACATGACCGTAATGAATCCATGACTCTGTAGGACATGCTGATTGTCAATATGCAGCACATTATGGCAGGTATGAAATTCTCAGCACTAAAAGGCTCAGTCCCCAACTACTTGTACTAAAGGAGAATCTTCATTAGCCATATAGGGGCTATGACACACAGCAGAGTAGTCTGATTCTACTGCACAGTGACACACACACATACAAGTTCATTACAAATGATATTCCTACTCACTTCCCCACCCCTGGTGGAAGCTGGCAACATCTGAAAGTGGGCAGGTAAAACTGACACAGACTTGGTGCTTTCTGGCACAGGGAACGTCTGTTTGACTATGTCAGTACATGGCCTTGCACAGCGGGGCCCAATCCTTGGCCGAAGGGATTTCTGCAATACAGATGATAAAGGCTCTCAGAGGCAGCTCACAGCAGCAGGTGACAAGCAGATGGTATCTGGCTGCAAACTGAGGAAGAAGAGCCTTGCCTTGCCTGTTCTGAAAAACTTGGGGCTCTTTGCTCCTGATTTTGGTTAGGGACAAGGGTCCAGGAATTAAGACCTGTTGGATCTGCTGCTCAGCCTTCAAGGAGCTCCAGACAATCAGCAATGCAGCCATCGCAGGGCTCTGGAGGAGACAGCTATTTTCCAATTGGAGCTAGCTCTCAAAAGAGATGCCAAATGCCTGCCACGCTGGATTGACGGGGGATTTCCGGAGAGAAGCAAGGGAAAGATGCATTTTATGACGCTTCCAGCCCAGCCTGTGTCTGCCCCTGCTACAACTGCTCTATGAGCGGTCCTGTGAGGGCACTACCCTGTCTGCTCCCTTGTGAGTTTCCACTGAGGGGAAAAGGAGACATTCCTCAGGATGTTTTGCTTCCAGCAAAGCTTGAAGAATAAGACCAGCCCCTTGAGATCTGAGGCTCTGGGTGCCTGGGGGGATGGTGGATGGGCCTTTCCCCACTTGTGGGCTGGTGGCTGGTATGACTCTGGTCCATCTCAGCAGTGCTTGGCGGTTGTTTGGCAGGCTACGTGGCATGAGTTCGGGGGGGGTCTCAGGCTGGTTCCCAGTGCACAAATCTCCATCTACAGAAAATGTCACCATCACAGGTGGCTTCTCGTCTGCAGCGGCTGGGCCAAGGAAACGACGAGGCCAGAGAAACCAAATGAGTCTCTCAGTCCCGGAGGTGGTCCTTGTGAATGCAGTTGGTGATGCAGTAGAGGGGAAACCTCCTGTCTCTGTGCCTGAGCTGCACACAGAGGACTTCAGGGCCTGTCTCGCCACTGAGGGTATGTCCGCACGGCAGCTAGAGGTCCAATTCCCAACTTGAGCAGAGGGACCTGCGCCAGCTCTGAGTGAGCTAGCCTGCTAAAAACACGTGTGTAACCACGCTTGCATAAAATCTGTGATTGGCACCCGTGTAAACAAGGGGAGCACGGGGCCTGCAGCTCCTGGGTTGTCAGGCTGCACCTTTTGCCAGCATTAAATTCTCATGCACGCACCCCCTGTAACCTTCGAATGGGCAAGTCCATGGGCTTGATTTTCCACTGCCTTGCACCTGGTGTCATCATTTACCCCCCAGGCCAAATAAATGCTAGAGGGGTACCGGACACCGCTCAGGAGGGTGGAGCTTTACACCCATTTGGTACACACTGGGCTTGGATCTCCATTGTCTTGCACCTTGCGGAGTCACTGTGCAGAGGAGTGAATGACTACACACCATACAAGGCAGGGGAGGATCAGGCCCCTTGTCCCTTAACACATGTCGCCTTGCCTGATAGCTGGGTCACAAACCCCTCTGCTCTCTGTCTAAGCATGCCTGGCCTTCTGGGGGTCTAACCACCTCCTTCCTTATTTCTGAGGGTTGAAACCAGTTCTGAGCATCTGAGGTCTTTCGGGTTTTTGGCTCTTGATGGGGTTCTCTCAGTAAGAGTTACCTATTTCATATTAGGCAGTGAACCACAGTCCAGAATCTCTCTATCCTGCTTTGATCCTCTGCTGCTTGTTCCAGTGAAGAATCCCATCATGGAGTCACTGGGGGGATTCTAGAAAATAAGGCCTATGGAACACTGGACACCCGAGGACCACTGGATTTTGTGGGCTAGGATGGGTGCCACTCTCACGGAAAGATGGAAAACGTAAGTGATGGTGAAATTTCCGTTTCATGAAGGGAAGCCAGCTTTTGAGATGCCTGACTGCACCAACCCACATTTAAAACTGCTTCTCCGCACCGCCGGGCTGCAGGGTTTCCTGCCCACCTGCAGAGTGCGCTGCTGGCAGGCTAAATGCTCTGCCAGGCGGGGTTCAGCCAGAGAAGGAGCTTGTAAAACAAGAACGATCGATCAGGACTTTGTGATTAGTTACAAATGCATGATTTTGGGAGACATTTACAAAGTGAAATAAGATACAAATAGTGGGAGCATGACATTCCCCCCAGGATACTGATCTCAGGATCAGCACTGTATGTCATGGTAGAATGCACCCCAAAACTCACCCGGCCAGAGTCTGAGATCAAGCTTCCCCAGCATAGCCACTCAGAGAGCCACAAAGCCTCTAGAGGTAAGAATCTAGCCCACTTATACAGCTCCCATTACCACAGTATCTGAGCACCTCAGAGTCTTTAATGCATTCGCAACCTCCCGTGTGGTAGGGAAGTGCTATTTTGTACAGATGAGAAACAGACGCACAGAGAGATTAAGTCCCAGACCTAAAATTGACTTACCTAGCATCACAGGGGAAGTCTGTGTCAGAGCAGGGAACCGAACCAGATCTTGTGGCTAGCACTCTAACCACTAGACCATCCTCCCTCAGGTGGGTCAACCCCTGTATTGCCACTTCTCCCTGGCTGTCTGACCCTAAGGACAAATGCGTATGTTCCAGCATTGCAATGCTTGCCTTGAAATGTCACGATGCTTCCTCAGCGAGTGACATGGTAATGGCGCATGGTGACCACATGGGGGAATGGTACAGCTCCCCAAAAGGGTGTTCTGGGATTTCCTTAATAAGGTATTAGGGGCAGAACTCTCAGGACATGCACTTGGCTTAGCAAAGTGAGGGTGATCCTAGAAATAACAGGGGTAAACCCTGAGCACATCCCCACTGCAGTCAATGGGACTTGGTCTGAGTTAGAGCAGAGTACAATCTGAATAAAGATTTGAACCAAAGTGGTCAGCTTCTGCTAGACCAGGTCTTCAGAGCACTCACAAACTCCACTGCAGTTATTAGGAGCTGTGGCTGCTCAATGCCCTTGAACATCAGACCTTAAAAAAAAAACAGAGGAGAAACTTTAATGACAAGTAGACCAGAGAAGCGACTATACACAAGACATGGGCTGGCACTTGGACTGCCAGTGGTATGGGATGAGACTGAAGAAGGTGGAGGAGGCAGGTTCCTTCTGTTCCCCTTCAGAATGACTCAGTCCCAGAAACTGAGGTACAGTTACATGTCCCTGGATTATTTGTTCACCAATGAGTTACAGTTTGACAGTGCACTCTAGCTACTTAACAAAGCAATAAATGGTGATAGGTGCTAGAGAAGGGCAAAGTACTTTCACGTGAGCATGTCAAAGTGCTTTGCAAACACCGACCTATTAAGCCTCATAATACCTCCCTAAAATAGGTGAGGGGTATATAGTGATTGGTTCCCCCAAGGCAGCCCCCTCTGGGTGAGCTGTTGCACATGTTTAATAGTGCACAGCAATGCTTACTACTACTACTTTGCACTTACTGTATGTAACCCCTTTTCAGTGAAAGATAGCAAAGTGCCTTACAAAGATGGACAAGTGTCGTCAATCCCATTTGACAGATAGGGAAACTGAGGCATAGAGGGGTAGAGTCACGGGCTCAAGGTCACACAGTGAGTCGGTGGGAATAGAAACCAGCCATCTGGATTCCCACTCCCCCGCTCTAACCATTGGACAGTGACACCTTCATACTTCACATAGTCTAAGGCAGGAAGTGAGCAACAATATTTGCAGAGCGAATTCAGGAAGGCAGGATGTGATTAGCTGAGTTGGAATTTGGCCAGGATACCCCTAACTCTTTCATTAATAATTTATGCAGTACATAAAAGCCACAGAACCTACTGAAAGCACCAGGAGTTTTTTAGTGCCCACATGCAGTCAGGATCTGAGTTCTAAGCCTCAGCCGTAAGACCTCACTGCCATTGGCACAACTCTCTCTCAACACCGTGGTGAGTCTCTCAACACAGCATGGTGGTTGAAGGTGGAGGCGGGTTTGGACTCTGGATCTGCACTTCTGCTCCCAGGTGAGCGCTCTCCTGCCTGGACAGATGGCTGCAGGGATTGGGGTATCCAGAGCCATCTGCCCACTTGCATCAGTGCTCCCCCATCAGTGAGGGATACAGGGCTTGAGTCACCTGTTTCTCTGCCTGGGAATAAACTCCTTTCTGCCCTGTTCATGTCTCCGTGCAGAAGCGTGGGATTCTGGAGCATGTGGGGGTGGGGTGGGGAGTGGACAGGAGTTTCGGGGCCAGGTCACATGACTGAATAAAAAACACACCCGCAAATCCCAAGGAAAGGGAAAAAAGTGTCAAAGTGACGTACGTCCCCGAAGAATGTATTCCTAACCCTCCCCTCGGAGCCTCCCCCCCTTTCTCTTAATCCTGCGGTGGCAACAGGATGGCTGGAGACAGCTGTGCTTGTTCCCGTCAGCCCCCTGACATCACTAACCTGCTATGAAGGCTACACTGGCAGAGGGTGCATGTCTCCTATTTTTCCATGGAAGCAGGAGGCCGAGGGGGGATATCGCACACAACAACCCTCTCTGGCCCGCTGGAGTTTCTGTTAGCAAGGCACGTTAACCCCGTGTTTGCCGCTCATGCCCACCAGATGGTATTTAAGCCAAGAGGCTGGAGAATAAAGAAACCCCCCAGCTGGTTTGAAATGTACAAGTCAGGCTGATTCCTGCATGGTAGCCTATTGCAGCTGGAGAGAAAGGCCTCGCTTCGGGTGTGTGTTTGTGTGTATAACAATGGGCCGTGATGCATGCTTGGGGCGTGATGTTTCTAAAATATGGACGTGACTATTCAGGAACATGCACAAGGGATGTTATGGAGAGGCCTGAAATTCCCCAAGGTGTCTGCCCGAGACCAGTGTGGTGATGTCTGTTATGGGAAAACCAGCTCCTGGTGCTCTCTGTCAACCCCAGGGACCGCTGGGTGATGCCTGGAAGCAGTGCTTCATTCTCTGTGGCTAAGTCAGATGGCTTCACAGGGTTCCTCCTGCAAGCCTTAGTGCTAAACTGGTTCAGGAACAAACAAAAAGGGGCACACGACATTTTCTCAGCTGAGTAGTTGCACCAGTTCAACCCCTTAGGGATACATGCTGCCCCTTCCTCTGGCTTCTATATGCCACGCTGGTCGTGTACAGGGGCCTACGGGCAATGTGGCCAGCATAGACTCTAGTACATACTGCTATGGAGATTCTGGGCTGCCCGAGACGGCTGAGCAGCCCATAGGCATCCCTCAGGAGGTTGCCATATATTAGATCCTGGTGACAGCAGTCCTGGGGCTGCTCTAGTTTACACAGCAATCGTATTTGGCCCTGGGCGCAGTCCAGAATCCTGAGCTGGAAAGGTGGCGTACACCTTCTGGAGCTGCAGCACAGAATGTCAGCCCTTGCGTGGATGCGCTGCACTAGTGTAAACAGTGTCTTGAACTAGTACGTCTTACCCTGGTTTCAAAGAGTGCAGCACGGCTGCTGTAGCAACGTGCACCAGTGCAGCTGTATCAGTGCAAAAAACCAAAATCAATCCAGTGTTGATCAACTCAAAGCCTCACACTTCAGGAGGTAAGTAGGAAAATATTGCACCGCTTGGTGAATCCACTGCAAACAGGACCATGATTTAGCTGAGGAGAGAAGAAATCAGAACTCCTGGGTTCTAGTCCCATCGCTGTTGTTGACCTGATATGTGCCATTGGGCAAGTGAGTAATAAATGGCAATAATAGTATTAGGAACATAACATGGGTCTCACCAGCAGTCAGCACTAGATACTTCACAGGAAGGTGGAATAAACCCTCTGATGGATGATTATGGCATAACTTGCTCCTGGGGAAAGTTTCTTTAATCTGTTAGACGTTGATCAACTAATTTATATTTTATACAGTCCCATTTGTACCCGTGCATTGCAAAATGCTTTCGAGATCACATGATAGTTTCATAATTAAATCAGTGATTCATAGACTCCAAGGCCAGGTGGGACCATTCTGATCATCTCCTCTGTCCCCCTGTATAACACAGGCCATAGAACTGCCTCAGAATAATTCCTACAATAGAGCTCTTAAAAAAATAATCATTCTTGATTTTCAAATTGCCAGTGATGGAGAATTGGGACATCACAGAGACATCCACTGGAGTTCAAATGGAATGTCACTCACGGGGAAGGTTAATGACACTCCTGCTTTGTCCAGTCACCTGGAAAAGGGTATTTTAGATGAGCTGTTTCTTCTAGTGAAGGTCACCAATGGCATTTCTTCCCACCCTAGTTAGCATTGTATCACTGACCCCTCCCTTTAATGAAGCAGCCCCGGATATACAATGCACCAGGGAGTTAAAGGAACAATACTTCTATTTTAAGAAAGAAGCTGGAGTTCCTGCTGGTGCTAGTCACACGCATGGGCATTTCTGAAGAGTCCTGGTACATCTGTAAGTCTGGGCTGGAATGCCGCACATTCTGTATTGGTGGGTTATGCAATGCTACATCCAATTGTACGACTGGAAAAATGAAAAGAGGAGCTTGCTGCTCTAACTGGTAAAATAAAAATGCCTGTCATATTGATGGGTCATCTGAAAGCTCCCTGGTAGGAGGTGGTACTGTTGAAATGATTGGAAGCAGGGTGGGGAGTAGAGTTTGGGTTAGACCTGTTCATATTGCCTTCCCCGGATAGCCCCGTAACACAGCGGTTTCTCCTCTGTGGTAACGAACACGCTGGTCGAAGCATGCCCGTACTATAAGCCGAACGGACCGTTTACCCTTTCTGACTCTGTGAGCTGCTCTCCAAGATCTCAATGTGCCTTTGCATTGCTCCTCGGGCCCCTGCCCAAAGCCAGACAGAGCAAGCTAACGGTTTGGATGCGTTGGCGTCATTTCCACCAAAGAGATGATCCTACTGCAGGGGAAGTTTTTCCCCTCCTCTCTTGACCTCCATCCACTCCTGATTCGTTAGTGGTGCAGTGGTGACAAATCCCGGGTTGCCACTGGGCTGCAAGGGGGATAGGATGTCAGCCGTCTGAGCCCTTGAAAATCTGATCTTTCTGGGTCTATCTGCCTGATGTTTACATTGGACCCATCAATCAGTGCATGAGACATGATCATGTTTTATAGCCAGAGTTGCTTGTGAAACCCAACCCTTGCGGTAGCCACAGGTTCTGCTGGCTTGGCAGAGAAAGGCAAAACCTGGACGCTTCTTTAACCCTTTGCGATGGTCCTTCCAGCTGGGATTCTTTGTCAGCCTCAGCTGTTTTCTTTGCATCATTCCTGCCCTCTCCCAACCTCAGCTTTTTCTGAGGGAGGCTGTCTGACGTGAGACAGAGGCATAACATGTATTTGGAAGATGTGGCCTGGAGTATAGCCACACCCGTCCAATGGGCCCACCTGAGACAAAGCCAGAGTATTCCACGCCAGCTGAGATCATTCCGTGTAGAGACTTCACCCTGAGTGCTTCGCTTCATCCTTTCCAGGATATTTAGATTAACTGCTGGAAGCCGTTGCCTGCCTCGGCCACCTCATCTCGATTTCCAGGGGAGCTCTGCTGCCATACAGAGGATTGCAAGCCAGAAGAGGATTCATCTTCTGAAGAAGGAAGTTCTCCTTGTGTCCCCTGTGAACAGACACTTCTTCAGAGTTTCTAATGTGTAACCCTCTGGTGAGTGTGTGGCAGGTCCCCTTTGTGCCTGATGCACAGAGGCCAGAAGTCTGTCACAGACCCAGCTAGGGAGTCTTGGCTCTTTAGCTCTAACAACTCAGTCTTTTAGCACGGGAAGTCCCCCGATCAGTCCCCACTAGATCAGCCATGGTGGCGGCTGTCACACAGGCAGCAGTGCACCCTCCCCAGGCTGCTCAACTACCCAGACACCCACAGTGAAATGCAGAAACTGGTACTAAGATCCACGCTGCCACCCACGGACATACACATGCATGCGGAGACAGACTGCTACGTACAAACATTCAGTTCTGCACACAACTCCCGACGCCATAGGTTGAACTAACACCTAGATTTACACTGCTACCCAGTCAAACGTAGGCGCATATATCGGTTCATTATATACAACAGGGAGGCAGTGTTGGACAGGCACTGGATTGGACTTCAGGAGACCTGCTGTGTGACCTTGGCCAGCTCATTTCCTGTGTGTGTTTCCCTCCTGTCCTTTGTTTGTCTTGTCTATTTGGATGGCAAGATCTTTGGAGAAAGGTCTCTCTGCACCGTAGCTTGAGGTATAGTTTCCGTCTTGGGTAGATGTACACATGCTAGCTTTGCACTAAAAAATAGCAGTGTAGACACAGCGGCATGGGGTACAATCCTGCCCGAGACCCTAGGTATATACTTGGGCAGCTATAGCCCACGACACCACCACTACGTTGCTATTTTTAGCATACTCACTCAATCAGAGCTAGCACATGTATGTATTTGCTAGCGTCAGTATAGATATACCCTATGCTTTTGTAACGCAACAGACACCGTGGGGTCCCAATCTTGATACAGATAATAAATCAAGCAAATAGTCCAACATTGCACAGGATTAGCCTGCACCATCACATGCACCTACGCATCTCCAAATACACATCCTAGAGATGGGATTTGTCTTTGTGAAACGTACATTCAGGATTGATCATTATTCAGCTTCTTTCATGGAAAACCTTTAACAGCCCTGGCCATTTGACCCAGCTCTGGATTCGGAAAGTTTATCCTGATGCTTTCATCGAGTTGTTTTCATTCTCCCCAAGACGCTTGTGCAGTCCAGCCTTTCCCGTACAGGGATAGCGCTCACCCCACTGCGAGATGGCCGTCTCTGGAAATTGTTCTGGTGTCTCTCGTTACAGTTGTCCAGGAACAAAGTGGCGCTCTCCAAGGGGAAAGACTCTTCCTGGCAGGGGGAAGGAGGGCACGTCTTTGAGATGAGGGACACTCAGGAGGCGCCGGTGACATTTTTACAGCCCAGCTGTGCCAGGCTGATGGATTGCTGCTGGGAAATCAATTTTCTGAGGCTTGATACAGCTGTAAGTGTTACTGAGCGAGCACAGTTCATGCAGGGCAATGTACTCCTGGCTGGGAAGGAGTCCGTAGGTGTGGAAAGGGCATGGCAGGGAAGGGAGAATTTTCCAAGGTGTTGGATGTGGGTGCAGTTTGTTTGTTCTTTTTTATACATTTTTTTTGTACATTTCCCAGCTGAGCCTATAGTCAGAGTGTGACTAAACGCAGTGGGTGTGTTGTGGGCACGGTGCACAAACACGGCGCAAACATGTGTGACTAAAAGCGGCGGGTATGTTGCACAAGCATGGGATTTCTGCTCCTCACAGGGGAACACAGCTGGGAGTCAACAATAAGTAACTATGTTGTTTTCACCCACCTCCTCATTTCCAGCAGCTGGCAGGCTCGTGAATCCTCTGCTGGCTGAACATCAGGCTGGGCATCTGCCCCCAGGGATGCCCTCCAGCTGAGCTACCAAACAACTGGGCTGAGAAACCCCTCGTTCCTTCTCATGACTATAACTCTCGGCGACACACGCTCAGGCCCCACCTAGAACTAGCATAAACCCGTGGCCCCGGAAGCCACCTGGTTCATCACTCAGGATTCTAAGCCTGGGAAGGGTCTAACATACCTGAACAGTCTGGAATTTGGTCCTGCCTAATCAGCAAAAAAACCCTTCTATGGCTCAGATTATTGAGGGCTAGATTGTGCCCCAAGGACAAAGCCCATAGAAAGGGGTGGCACAAAGCCACCTGGAGAGAACAATGGGACACAGTTCCACCCCTGCATGGCCGTGGGGGGTGTGTGCTAATTTACTGCAGCAAATTGTGCACCTGCCCTTCCCTTTAACAGTGGAGTTTTTTTCTCTTATTGCAGCCATCTAATGTACTGGCTCTGGGTAGGCTTGTGTGATGCTATCCTCCAGTGGCCCAGGAAGAATAAAGGACCTGCTGATTCCACCAGCCATGGAGGACCAGTTTGGTGGGCTGGGAGACCAGGAATCTATGCCCAGAGTTCCAGCCGTGTGTAATTGTCGGTTGATTCCAGCTCATGGCGTTATTACAGCATGAGATGGTGACTTGGGCAGAAAGTCAGGCGTTCAGAACCCTGCGGCCAAATTGTGTTCGCCTTTACACTGGTGTAAATCTGCAGCAACTCTATTAAAGACAATAGTTATTCTGCATTTACACCAGCATAAATGAACCAAGAACGTGGCCCCCCACGGGCCTCAGTTTCTGCACGTGTGAAATGGGGTAAAGCAATTGTTACCAGCCTGTGGTGAGGATTAAAGAATCATTGATTTGCAGAATTAGTTAATTACTTACAAAGCAGATTGCTGGTGCTGTGGGGTGCCCAGGTGTGCTGCATAATTCTATCCACATGTCTCAAGGGGCTGAAGGTATCAGCTTCCTGCTTCCAGCTTCACAAACTAGCCCACAGAGCACAAGTGCTTTTGTAGACAATCTGTGTATGCCAATCCGTATGACTTCTGTAGTCACAATGAGACCTAGCTGGCAAACGGTAGATTATAAATGAATACATCTATTGAAGGAATAAATTCAATGCATACCAAGGAGATGAGCTGAAGTGGTTTCCATGCTATCAAAAATAGGAACCTGATGATTAAATCAGGCCTGATTTCCACTGGCTTTGCACGAAGCTGACTCTGGCACCTTGTTGAACATTTTGTTTGAAGGTTCTGGGGACTGCAAGAATACAGCTTACCATCCTTTAAGGCCCCCCAGACATGCAATCCCAGAGGCAAAAAAAATCAGCAGAATGTGCCAGGTGAAAAGCATCGTCTAAGATGAAACATGGTCCAAACAACAGCACCAGATTGGCAGTCAGGGACCTGGGTTCTCTTCTTGGCCCCGCCACTTACCTGCTGTGTGACCTCGGGGCACTTATACTTGCTTAAAACCAGTGTAACTCCAATGGAGTTACTCCTGGGGTACCTCACTAAAGTGAGACTTACATGAACTCTGGGTGACTATCATCATTTGGCAGAGAATCTGATCTGAGTTCCTGTACTTACCAAGAATGGATTTAGGACACATCATCCAGGAAGAGATGAATTTTAATGGAGCAGCTAAGGGCTTTAGGGAGTGTTATTAGTGGTTAGCGTAGGAAACTCGGGGTTTCACTCTCCTCTCTTACCCCAGTGAAGTTACTCCCAGTTTACACCAATGTGAGGAGAATGAGTCAGCACTGCTGGCCTCTGCTGCTCTCTCCCAGTGGATAAACGATTTAACCTGTCTCTGTCTCCCTTTACACACCTGGGAGCTGCAGATTGATCTCCCAGGTGTGTTGGGAAGATTTGGGGCCAGATTCTCAGCTGCTGTAAATTAGCAAATTTCCACTACAAGTTGATGGAGCTGTGTTGATTGACACCGGTGAAGATCTGGCCCATGGAGATCAGTGAAGTTGCACTCTTTTGCGTCAGCTAAAGATTTGACCTCTAAACTGCGTCTGGCCACACCGGCTTCTAAGCCTGTTTTTTAACCAGAAATCTCTGCCAGCCTACAATGTCCTTTGCACCAAATGTGGCATCTTAGCAGTACTGATTTACTACCATTCATGCTCCAGGGATGGCGATAATTCCTTGGTAACACCTGTGTTTATGGGCCTTGCGGTAGCTCGGCCTCCCCCGTTCGTCAACTCCTTTTAAGTGCAGCCGATAACTTGTTGGGGCTATGATTCCCCCCCCGCCCCCAGGCTTGGCAATGTGGTGAGCAGCTGCACATGTAGAAAGTCTCATCTTTCTAGTCAAGCCAGGGAGAATCCTTCCCTAGCCTCTCAACCTCTCGTTTTCATTACAAACACTAAGACTTTGGCAGCACTTCAGACTTTCTCTCCTTTCCCGGGCTGGGATGGGAGCCAGCTGCAATGCCTTCTCACAGCCTGGGAAAATACTTCAGGACTCAACTTTTCCCTGAGACCCCTGAAATCTGAGTGGCTGGCTCCTTCTCTCTACCCCCACCCCTACCCCAAACAGTCCCCCCCCTTGTCTCAGATCTTCTCTCTTTCATTTTCCCTTCCTTTTTCTCACCCAATTCTCATCTTGCTTTTCTCTCTCTCTCTCTCTCTTTTTTTTTTAAATTAAGCACCTTGATTTACTCACAGGGGGCCAGATTGTGCCATTCTTACCCATTTCAGACCATGCCATATTCTGCAACTACCCCATCGGTTTCAATGAGGAGTCAGGAACTAAGGTGCATTCTAGCCCAAAGTGTGTGTGAGGTTGCCTAGGGTGTCATTAGAAAATATTAACCCTATCCCCTACACCTAAGACAGTCATTCTCAACTTAACCTGTTCTAGGGACACCCTTTTATTTAGCAAGAGAGGAAAGGCAGGGTGGCCACAACCCTCTGACACCTGTTTGTGATCCCCTTTGAGATGGCAATCCCCAGATCCCTTTCCAAGTTCTGCACAAACTTTAATGACTCAAGTCTATGTAGCTATATTAGGCCTATATCTACATGGCTCCCATCCCTGTAGTAACTGAGCACCTCACACTCTTTTAAGTATTTATCCTCAACACCCCTGTGAAGTAGGACTGTGCTATCATCCTATTGTACAGACAGGGAACTGAGGCACAGAGAGGCTAAGTGACTTGCCCAAGAACACACAGGAAGGCTATGGCAGACCTGAAGCGAAGTCTCCTAAGTGCTAGGTGAGTGCCCTAACCCGTGAACCATCCTTCCAAGCCCTCCTCCAACCGATAGGAAGTATTGTTATTCCTATTTTATTGATGAGGAAACAGAGTCACAGAGCGGTCCCAGTGCATCAGTGGTAGAGAGAGGAAAAGAACCCAGATGTCCTGACCCCCAGTCCTCTGCTGCAGCCACTAGACCATCCAACTTGAAACAAATAGTGAAAAGACACCCAATGATGTCTCACAAAACTTTTTCTCCCGGTGTGTGATTTGTACTGCGCAGTTGCTCCTTGATTGAACTGCCATGACTGCGAGCACAAGTAGAACACAGAGCTTTTGCAACGCACCTTCTGAAAACCATGTGAAACGTGGCCCTTTTGGTGGGGGCTGTATGTGAGAATGGCCCCACCTGAATTTCTGTGACCTATTTCTCAACTCAGATCAAAATGTTTTGCTGCCTCTGGATGGGCAGACATAGTTTGAAACTGAGTTTTGTGGTTTCATGATGAACATCTGGTCACACTCACACGATAGGTATTTTTGAATGAGCAAACCCTTGAATGAGCAAACCTTTGGGAGCCTATACGCCTTGTAAAGCCCTTCGAAGCAGCTGTCCTCAGCTTCATTTGGAGCTTTGCCATCCCCACACTGTGTTAGAAGAGAATGCGGATGCTGTTTAGAAAGCGCTGGGCCTGATTCGCCATTGCCCTGCACAGTGTGTGGTTATTTGCACCAGTGCAAAATGCTACCAGATTGGATCAGCAGAATTTTAACACCCACTTTCCACTGGTGTAAATGCCAACGTGAGGTGAGATGAACTGGAGATTCAGGCCTTCAGGTAGAGAACTCAGATGTCTTGACTCTCTGTCCTCTGCAGCAGCCACTAGACCAAACTTGAAATAAATAGTGAAAAGACACCCAGTTGTGTCTCACAAAGTTCTTCCCCCGGTGCTTGATTTGTCCTGCTCCTTGGTTAAACTGCCATGACTGTGAGCAAAGGTGGAGGGCAAGCACCTTGGTAATAGCTCATTTGAGCAGGCACTCGGATTCCAAGGAGAGGAGCACAGAATAAATGTCTACATTAGCGGTTCTCAATTTTTTCCGTACAGTGACCTCATGCTACAACAGAATTGTAGAAATGTAGGACTGGAAGGGACCTCAGTAGGTCATCTAGTTCAGTCCCCTGCACAGCGGTAGGACTAAATATTATCTAGACCATCCCTGCCAGGTGTTTGTCATTGGAGGTTTTTCAGAACAGGTTAGACAAAGATTCCACAATCTCCCTAGGTAATTTGTTCCAGTGTTTAACTCCCTAATAGTGAGGAAGTTTTTCCTAATGTCTAACCTAAATCTCCCTGGCTGCCATTTAAGCCCATTATTTCTTGGCCTATGCTTAGTGGTTAAAGAGTCCTCTTCCTTCTCCTCTTTATGTACCTGAAGACTAGTATCATGTGTTCCTTCAGTCTTCTCTTCTCCAGTCTGAACAAACACAATTTTTTCAATCCCTCCTCATAGGTCATATTTTCTAGTCCTCTAAATCATTTTTGCTGCTCTTCTCTGGACTTTCTCCATGTAGTGAAGTGACACTGCATTGTCTTATGTGACAGGACAGAAAAATGTTTTGGGAACCACCTTGCCATAAAGAAAGGGGGTCTAGACAGAAGCTATGTGGAGCAGTTTGTGCAAGGATTAAACCCAATCATTAAGCTAGCATCTACCAAGGTAATGGTTTGCCTTCGTTTGCACTGTAGATTCATGATTTTTCACAAATGTTTTTCAGTTTTCCTGCCAAAAGTTTCCCAGATTGCAAGTAGTTCTCTCATTTCCATGTTTCGCAAGCAGCCAAAGTTTAGCCCAACAACTCTGAACAGATCTGTTTCCACCTCTAAGTTGCTACCTTGGAGGTCCTGTCTTCACTGAAATTCCTACCAGAATGGGGAAATTGATTTACAGCATGGTAGTCCCTCAAAATAGTTATGATGCAGTCTGGTAGGGTAGCTGGGACTGGACTGTATTTTAACCATGGCCCTGAACAGTACAACTTTGAACAGGCTAAGGATGCAACAGTTCGAATGCTCTGCAAGACGAAACCATATTTCAGCTGGATCCAGAAACTACTGTTTGTAATTATGATGGGCATCTTACAGATTGAGATCTATCCATATAGAACCATCCTCTTCCCTGTTATCCCCTGTCTGTTCAAAAATATCCTCCTTCCTCCTGGTTTCTCTCTCTCTATCTCTTCTTCCAGCTGAGAAAAATGACTGTTTTAGCCACAGGGAGTTTCAGTGGTAGATGTTTTGAAGGCCCATCTGTGATTTGCATCAAAGTAATAGATGTTGCATGATTTAGATGAGAGAGAGAGAGGCCAAGCCAGCATCTTCAACTTTTAATGGTGGTAAGGCAGCTCAGATGTGAGTCCTTGGACCCTAACCTACCGTTATGGTTTTAATGCCAGGTCTGATCTAAAACCAGAAGGACCTTGATTTTTGATTCTGGTTCAAAAGCAGGACAATAGCCATTATCACAAGATTGTGGCTCAGTATGACAGCTGTCTGGCAAGAAGAACAAATCTGGTGGGGTTTCCAACATTTGGAATCAAAATCTTGTAGGAAGAGCTTGGACATTTTTGGAAGCAATAAATCCAATTCGCAAGGTTCAGCTAAAACTGACTCACTTTTCAGTGAACCTGGTCTGATTTTTCCCTCTTCAGTGAAATCGGATAAGCTTCATGTGGTTTCACATTTTGTACGTCTCTATGTAAAGGAAGGCTGATTTCTTTCCTATTGTACCAAGGACTGTTGAGTTTCCAAAACATACAAGAGCCCTGCGTAGGCATTTATCTTTCCACAGCTGATATGGCCCAACAGGGATTTTCACCTAGTGCGGGCCATTTTTTCTAGGGTACAAGACTCCAAAGAACCTCACCATTCAATGGCCAGCAGCAAATGGAATGCCAAGGGCCAACAAACATGGAACATGTATAAGAATCTCAGCTGGACAAGAGTTAGTTGGTTGAATCTGTTGTATCTCACTCCTACCCCACTTCTTGCTGTTTTCCGTTACTCCGGAACCCTCTTTCTCTTTAATCTCCCTCTGAATATCTTCCAGCATGATCTTTAGCAGGACTGCCGGGGCGCTGAGGAAGGGTGGAGGTGGTACAGCTTTTGTGAGGTTGGCATTCCTCCCTGCCGACCTCCCCCTCACTGTTGGGCCAGAGGAAGTCTCCCCCATGTTCTTGGCAAAGGATGTCGCTCTGATCTAAGCTCCCTCGCATGGGAAAGGCACATCTGGCTGTTGAGAGGAATCCTAACTCCTGGACTCTCTCCGATGACCCCAGCTGGCAGGGCTCAATGGAGTCCTGGCATTGAGACACCAGGGGGATTTACTGTAATGTTTCCTTCCATTCCACTTCTTGCCCCAGCCAGTTGTTTGCCAAGAAGATATCTCAGGAAAGGCGGGGGGAGGGAGGTGAGCAATGGAGACTATATATATATATATATAAACTATATTGTGACCTCAAGGGGCTCCCTCCCTCGGTTCCTGGGAGGGGAGGGTGAATGAGCTGAATGAAGAGAGGAAGAGATGGCAAGGAAAGCTGAGCCCATTTCTGGAGAACACCCTTTGAAAACTAATTCTCTGTCCAGGTAGAGGGACGACATGGGGGGACAGATCCAGCTGCTTGGTCTTGCTGGACTTTGGTGTCCCCAGGTGGGACTACAGAGAGACACCCCCCTTCGCAGGGAGGCAGAGGAGAGCTCCCATCTACTCCGTGACCCTGGCGAGAACTGCCCTGTTCCCAGGGAGGCAGAGGGAAAATGGGTCCCCTGTAGAGCCCAAGAGAGGTTTCTTTCACAGAGGGGAAATGGGGTAGACGAGCGTGGTTTTGGGCTGGTTTTGTGCACCATGGCAGCCCAGCTCGGAGCTATCACACTGGGAAGTGGCAGCAGGGCATGGAAAATGCCACTTTGCCATGTCACGATAGAGCGGTCCCTGGCTGTGCAAACGAATTCCCTCCAACAGGTGGGGTGTCCCTCTGGCCTCTGCCCGCCCTTGGCAAGCTCAGGTGAACGGCAGAGATGGGATCAAGCAACTCCGTCAGATTCAGCTCAGTTCTGAATGCCTCTCTCAGAGCTCTCGGTGTCGGGTTGGCTCATTATAAAGAGAAGGCCAGATGGGTGCTTCGATTTCGACCCCGGCCACCAACAGCATGGGGGCTTGGGATTGTGCTTTGGACCCCCTCTAACAAGTAGAATCTTCTCTTTAAAGAGAACGGTAACAAAGAAACAAAGGATGGGGGGGAAAAAAATAAAAGAAAACCTGTGGGCCCAGTGGAGAGAGAGACAAGACAGCAGTCTCCTCGGACCCCGCCCCGTCCGGCCCAGGCAAGCCCCTGACCCTCTGTAAGGCATCAGGGCCCTGAACCGTCTTGAAAGCTGACAGCGATAATGAAGGCTGATGGCTGAAAGGCCCTTTGTTAATTTGGACCTAATCACAGCAATAGGAGGAGGCAGCTTCTAACAGCTGTGAAATGCTAGAGGGATCAGAGCGGTGGCTCTCTTGCCAGCTTCCGCCTTCATTCCCAGTTTGATTCGTTCACTCCCACAGTCTTTCTGATCCTGGATTTGTGTGTGTGTGTGGGGAGAGGGGTGTAACTTTGTCACTCGAGAGAGCTGCCATGGGGTGTCCTACACCTTGCACAAAAATCCAGCCGGTCCAGTTCATTTCCCCAGCCTCCTGCCCTCCTTTCCCAGCCTTCCTGTTAAGGAGGTGTGAAAAATGTAGCAGGAAGCTGTGCAGGCCAGAGGCCTGGTCTCTGCTCGGGAAAGGTGATTTGGAGAAGGTTTATGTTCCTCTTCACACATGCAGGCTAATTGAATTTACACCCGGGCAGCAGCAGTCGATAACCGGCAGCACGGATGTTTCTCGTGTGCTACTGAACATGACAAGAGCTTCTGAAAAAGTATTACATTTCCCTGGGGTGGGTGGAGAAGAGGAAGGCAGGGCCCGTGGTTTGGGAGTGCAAGGGGAAGGTCAACGGTCGTGAGGCTGCATTCAGAACATACAAAACCACAAAGGGCCCATTTTACGCTGCAGGTTTAGGCCTTGTCTACACTAGGGCCAAGCTTTTCAAAAGTGATTAGTGATTCTGGGTGCCTCCATTTTTCGGCTACACAGCTTGAGACACCTTAAAGGAGTGTGACATTCAGAGAGTGGGTGCTTAGTAAGGAGGGCACCCCAAAATCCCTACCCAGTTTCGAAAATCACGATCCAGACTTATCACCGGTTCATGACACACTCACCACTCAAGACAGAGATCTTGGCGTCGTCCTGGATTGTTCTCTGGAAACATCTGCTCAATTTACAGCGACAGTCATAAAAACGAACAGAATATTAGGAAAGTGATAGATGATAAAGCAGAAAATAGCATAATGCTGCTATGTAAATCCATGGTACACCCACACCTTGAATACTGCATGCTGTTCTGGTCACCCCAGCTCAAAAAAGATATATTAGAATTAGAAAAGGTAAAGGGAAGGGGAACAAAAATGATTAGGGGTATGGAACAACTTCCAGATGAGAGATTAAAAAGACCGAGACTGTTTACCTTAGAAAACAGATGCTGAAGCAGGGATATGGGAGAGGGCTATAAAATCATGACTGGTGTGGAGAAAGTGAATAGTGAAGTGTTATTTACCTCTCCACAGAACACAAAATGAGGGGTCACCCAATGAAATTACGAGGCAGCAAGTTTAAAACAAACATAAGGCAGTATTTCTTCACGCAACGAACAGTCAACCCGTGTAACTCGTTGCCATGGGACCTTGTGAAGGGCAAAAGTATAACTGGGTTAAAAAAAACAACTAGGTAAGTCCATGGAGGATAGGTCCATCAATGGCTATTGGCCAAGATGGCCAGGGATGCAATAGTCAACCCCATGCTCTGGGTGTTCCTCACCCTCTGACTGCCAGAATCTGGTACTGGACAACAGGGGATGGAGCACTAGATAATTGCTCTTTTTTGTTCCTTCCCTCTGATGCATCTGGCACTAGTCACTGTGGGAAGGCAAGATACTGGGCTAAATGGCCCATTGGTCTGATTCAGTATGGCCATTCTTATGACATGGTTGGCTCTGATCACGTTTATGTCCACATGCAACCAGATTAATACTAGGTTAGTAACCACGGCAGCCAGCCGTGTGTCACCACAGCTTAGCACAGGGCTGTCTTCCTGCACCCAAGAACATAGTTGTTTTGCCATGTAGATAGGACCCACCCCCTTAACTGTCCCAGTGTAATCTCTCTGGCTGATATAAACCTTCTTCAACCTGAAATGGGCATCAGGTCAACAATTTCTCTGGAATGCAAGCCCACAGACATCACCCACGTCCACAGGTGTTGAATGAGTTGTATGGCATTGAGGCACATGACCTCATTAATGCCAGTGGGGTTATGGGCTAATGTTATGTGTGACTATCTCCCTTGAAACTTTAGGGACTCTGTTCCTTATTGGGGCAGTCAAGGATCCTGATTTTCCCCTCACTTATTCACATTGGTGTACTCCATTGGCTAGGGTGAAGTCATTCCTGATTTGCACTAGTGTAATAGTATAAAAAAAAGCTTCGAATCAGGTCTTCGATCTGCTCTATTCCCAAGCACAGGGTTTTTGCTATCTTTACATCTTCCTTCAGATAGGGCTGTTATCTAGGCGCTTTCAAAGCTCTGTGCACCTGGTGTGTAGAATATGGACTAGGATGTGATGGGGGAAGATGACAAACAAAGCAGAACAGTGCATCTGACGTCCTGTGAATTAATCAGAGAGCAGGGCCCGCGTGCCGGGCAAACAAGCACTGGAATGGTGTCTCTAACCTTGATTAAATTAGAAAGCTCTCCAACTAAATACAAACACCCCTCAACAAACAACTAGGAACAGGGCTAATGAAGTGGATAACAAGCAGGTTGACAAGTGACGGGGCTTGGCTAGAGAAAGGGAGGAAGGTAGCGGCCGGCACTTAGATTTAAAGGGAGGTACCCAAGAAGGTGGTACACAGAGAAAGGGAGAGAAACACATAGGGATGGGGAGGGAAGTGACAGAGGCAAACGGAGGGGGCGTAAGTGATGAAATATAAACAGAACCTTTCAGAACCTTCCTCCGAATAACCACCACAAATTCACATGTGCCTTTATAGACCCAGGTCTAAGCCACATGCTAAGTTATACATGAATGCATCAGGCAGCTTTAAAATAGCCATAAAAACGTTAGTTGAAAAGGTTTCCCACAGCATTAAAAAGGACACTGGACACTTTCAATTCACCAGTGAAATCCCGGCTAAGACAGTGGACAGCATAATTCAATCCCTTACTGTGCAAGCGTGCATCTAAGGTCAGATAACAGCAACCGAGTTGGAGTCCACTCTCACCCATCTAATTCCATTAACTCCTGATTTACACTAGTTTTAGTGGGATCAGAATCAGGCCCAATATACTACACTTAGCAAAAAGCGCAATAGAGACCTAGCTGCCTACAGTTTTGCATACAAATGTTATGTGTACGCAAGAAGTCTCTGAACACTGGCTGCAGTGAACAATGGAAATTCCTTCTGCTGATCACCATGTAAAAGGAGTAATCCATTTCTGGTACCATCTCAATCAAAGCAACATGCACTCCATCCACCCACAAGGACCAAATTCTGCCCTGATGTTCCTATTTCCATTTCCATTGGCTTCACTGGAGTTGAACCAGTATGGCAACCGAAAGAGAGATCTGGCAGGCACACACTCTGATGTAAACATCACTTCCTGGTTTCAACCGCATTAACATCCTATTTCCCTTGATCCAATCCCCACCTCTTACTGTGTCTCTCTGAGGTATCCTCTGAGATGGTTTGTGCTCAGCTTACACTTCACACAGCCAAAACTGAGCTTCTACTCTTCTCTCCCACCTAGAACACTTGAAAAATGCTAACGATTTTGCATGGGTTTTGGGGTTTTTTTTATACTTTCCTCTGAAAAATTTTCATTTTTCTCCCCATTGAAAGATTGAACCAAATCCCAACATTTTAAATTAAAAAAAAAAAACACTCTCGGTTTGGTAAAGTAATGGTTTAAACAAACAAAAACAAACAGTAAACATTGATCCACAAAATGAAAATTTTATCTAAAAGGTGTGTGTCTTTTTTTGTTTTTGTTTTAAACACTGAAACTCAGACTTTTTTTTTCCTGTAATTATTTTGCTTCCCCCTCACCCCACCCCACCCCGCCACCTCATGGAGAACTGGAAAATTTCAGCTAAAATCTAAAATACAACCAAACAAAAACAAAAACTGTCCAAAAATTCATTTTGGTCAAAAAGTAATTTATCTTTACAAAACAATAAGTTTTTATGAAAATTTTTTTGATCAGCTCCATTGCCAAGCCCTGTCCATTTCCCCATTCTCTGTCTGACACTCTCCGCACTCTCTCTGTCACTCAGACCCATAGCCCAGGAATCATCTTCAGCTCCTCCATCCCCTTCGTACGTCACATCCAAGATCATGTCCAAATCCTACCACTTTTTCTTCCACACCGTCTCCCAGACCGGATCTTTGCTGTGTGCACAGATAGCAGAACCTCTCATCCAGGATCTCATCATCTCCTTTAACTTCTCTGTACCTTCCCTGAAGCCCACATACCTCCCATCCATCAGGCAGAACCCCATCACATGTCAGAATAGCTGGAAACTGACATGCCATCTTTATTAAAATGTGAACCAGTTGAGATTGGAGTACCAGATCCTCAGCTGGTGTAGATCAGTGTCAACAGAACTGTCCTGAATTACACCAATTGATGACGTGGCCTGGAGTTTCCTCTTCTTTCCCACCCATGCTTCTTATTCTCCTCTTCAAACTATTGTCAGCTTTGGGTGACTCTCTGTCTGGAGACCAAGTAGAGCTTCAGTGATCTGGACAATAGAAGTATCGACTGCTCCTGACCTTTGGCACATGGGTCTCATTGTGGTAGCAAGTCACAATTCCACCACCACCACCACCACCTCCTTTCCGTAACTTGTCCACTTCCAAATCTAGGTATCGAATGGGACTGGAAGACTCAAAGGAATGATCATAGAGAGACTGGGGGGATCTCAGCTGTAGGCCACCCCCATCATTACAATTTTATGGCTGCCTGTGTGAAATAAGATGGTGGGTCTCAGCTCACTTCTTGGAGAAATGGTGTCCTCCCTCACCACCTCCAGATCTGGCCCTGTTATTGACAATCTCAGCCCAGGGACCAAGGACATGGAAACTGCTTTATCTGTTCACACTAAATGTCTCTCTGTGGGAGGCACATTGGCAGGGCACTGCTGTGTGCGGGAAACTTACCCCGACATCTGTGCTTTACCCTTTCTCCTGCATGAAAAACGAACTGCGTTTCTCTTTTTGTCCATCTTTTCAGAGGCAGCTTCCGATGTTTAATGACCCAAGCTTCCTGACTGACCTGAGAAAGAGAAGGGGGTTAAAAACAGAAACAAAAACTCCATGTGGCCAAAGGCTCAGAAGCAGATCTCTTGCAGAACCGGATTGGCCCGGTGTCTGCTGCCCCACTTTCCCACCAGCTGGCATTGATGGAAATGTGACCACCAACATTCTTCTGGCCTCCAGATGGTGTCTACTCTAATGGCAGAAGAATATTGCCTGGTCACCAATTGATTCCAACCACTGCCGCTAGAACTACCAGGTTAGTTTCAAGTTGTAGACCTTTTCAGACCGTCCTGCTGCTGCATCAGAAAAAGTAGGAGTTTTCTCTTTCTCTCTTTCTTTCTTTCTTTCGCCAGTGCAAGGCAAACCAGAAGGCAAAGCAAGTAGGTTAACATCCCTCCCCACCTTTGCTATACCAGTGAATTTCCAATTTTCAGCTAATATCAAGGTCATGACTGAAAGCGCAGAGGCCCTGGTAGGACATAATGGCAGAAGAATTGTAAATGTTGCTTTTAGTGAATGCAGAATGAGGAAGGGCCAGGGAGGGGAAATTTTCCATTCAGCTCTGGCCTCTGAATAAGCGAATACATTTTCTCTTCTAGTGTGTCGCATTAGATTTCCAGAGGTGCTCGGCACCAGGTACATGTCATTAGTAACAGTTTGCGTGGTAATGAATCCTTTTATTTCTCTTCCACACAGCTCATGAATACATAAAGAGGCTGGTTTCAGTCGCATCTGGTTCAGCTGCAGGAGCCTCACATAACTTAATTTGGTGTCTTCTCTAATACTGTAGCAGCCCCAGCTGGGGCCAGCATTAAAGGGACAGTGTGGTTTTTTAAATCTAAGTAGAGCGATAGTCAAACACTACATTTTCTTTGAGTTCAGTCTTTAATTTGCTACGCTCCTTTGTGAAGGATCAAACTAGAGATGGGACATGGTGCATTTCAACTCAGAGGAATGGAATACTTTTTGGTTCAACCACAAACGGTTGGTCTGAATGCAAGAATCGATGGGTTAAGTCCTATGACCGGGTCAAGTTGGAGGTCACACTAGATGATCATAATAGTCCCTTCTGGAATCCCTTACCGTGTAGACATGCTACAGCTCAAACAGAAGTTATGGGCTTCTGTATGGGGTCTCACTCGCTTTGAGTGAACTCCCTTGTGGCTAGGTCTGGGAATTAGCTCTCACCGTGTCTGGTGCCTCTTGCCTTTGGTTGCTCATACTGTGGCTAATCCTCTCTCCCTGGGACTCGGGGGTACTCCCTCTGTGACTTGGCCCGCCGGCCAGGTCACTATATAGTCCTCCCCTTCCGGAGTATCCAAGTCTGACCGGACAAGCTATCTGGACAGCATCTCCATTCCATTTCTAGGTCCCTTGCCATTTCCCAGGCCCACCCACTCCTCCATGTTCCAGGCCAGGGACCCAATGACTAGCAATCCAGGTCTGCTCAGTCCCTGTTGCTGTTTCCATGGGCTCCTTCCTACTCTACCTTCCATCTCCAAGTTTACCACTGGAGCTTCCTTCGCTTCCTATGGCTACTTCACCCATCTCGGTCTCTTGATGATCTCCCTAGACCAGGACAGGGCTTACTTTCCCCCTGGACTTCCTCCTTGTCCCTGATCAACTCTCTTCCCTTCTAGAGAGGGACTGCAGGCCCCTTCCCTGCAGCCTCCATCTGCTTTCACTTCCTGGCTTTATACTCCTCTCCTGGCTTCTCTCCCCAGCTAGGCTTCATCTGCCAATAGGCCTTATCAATCCCTTGGTCCCCTCCAGGTGCAGCATATCAGATTAACTGCCCCCTTCTAGCATACATTAACTCTCTCAGGGCTTGTGTGGGCTGGACAACCCAGCACAGCTTGATACAGGAATTACTGGGTGAGGTTCTATGGCCTATGGAAAGCAAGAGGTCAAACTAGATGATCTTAGTGGTCCTTTTGGCCATAAATCCATGAAAACCAAAAGAGGGAATTGATCAAATGAGTTCCAGGCGGAGGAGGTCACTAGGGCCCATTTAAAGGGATGTTGAAAGAACCCTTTTTAGATCCTTCCCTGAGCAAGACATGTAGAGTGGTGTACATTGGTGTGGCTCCACTGGCTTCAGCTGGAACTACGTGGATTTACACCAGCTCAGGATCTGGCCCATGGCTGTGAAACAAAAAGCTAAAGGCATCCCACCTCAGTGACTAGCCCAGGGAAGAGCTAACTTCATGATGCCCCTTTTAAAATAATGTGCGCCGACTTTGAGAAATAGAATACATGGACCCTGGTAAAAGTCAACCAATCAATGGAACATAAACCAGACAATAAATACTATCTTACATGTATACATGCAGTCTTTCTCCTTGGAGGATCCCAGAGAGCTTCAAAAACTCTTCAGCCTGCACTGCAATACAGCCGCTTCAGAGGTCGAATGTAGAGAAACGTTATTTAACAGTTCAGGATGCGTAGGGAAGAAGAATCCCACAGCCAAATGGAACTTCATGGGGAACATATGATAGGGTGAGTTAGGCCCAGATTTTCAGAAGTCCTCAGCACCTACAATCAAGGGCAGATTGACAAAATCAGCTCCAGTTTAAGCACCTAAATAAATGGACATTGGAGCTAACAATCTTTTAAGGAAAAGTGCCATGGGATTTTTAGTGAGCATAAGTGCTCAGGAGTGTGGGTTTTCATCTCATCTGGAAGCCAAGATTTAGGACCACCAAAAAGTGTGATTTGGTACAGAGGGAAGACCATTGCTTCCTGGATGATCACGACCATTTGCAGTAGCACTTGGGCTTCATAGAGGCTTCCTATTCAAGAACTGACCAAGCGCAGCCCTGTTTAGATTGGGAGCAGTGGTAGAATCGCAGATGGGGATGGCATGGCTGCAAGATACACACCCACTGTTCTTGATGCTGCTACTTGGGACTGACACTTTATTCTGTGTAACATAAAATGAGCTTTCAAAAAAACCCCTCTTCTTCCTGTCCTGAGAAGAATAAAAGAGAGAGCTCAGCATCATTATGGCAAATCCCAAAAGGATGTGGTCTCCTTGCGGATTGATCTCTGGCAAGGTGTGGGAGGGGAGCTGATTGTACATTCAGTTTATATCAATCACTGGCAATCTTGTCATGCCACCACAGCTTTAAGTAGCTGTCAACTGCTGGCAAGGAAGCATTTTTTTTTTAAGTAAGTCTTTGATCTGCTGAGTCCCTTATCCTCTATGGCTAGGGTAGGGAAGAAATGAGCGGAGAAGGTGCAGAAGTTCTAACAGGTTCTCATATGCCCGTCTCTTTTCAGCCTACTCCCACCCCCAGTTCTCCTTGTAATGACCTTGGACCACCCTCTAAGGGCTCAGTCCTACTCTCATGGAGACAAGTGGGCATTTTGCCATTGCATTAAATGAGAAAGAATCGTTGTTTAAGCTTTACAGGGAGCTTTCGTACTGTCTGGGTGCTTCAATCCTATTTCCTTCCCTGCCAAGCAGGTGAATTTACAAGCTTGGAACCCTTTACAGTTCTGAAGTGATAAGGGTTACTGTGCACCATTTTGGGTGCTTCTGATGTATCTTTCGAGAACTATCCCCAAGACCTGCTGTTCTGGCCCATTTCTGCAGTACTAGAATTACTGGTTCCTGTCCTCTCCATAAGCCTCTTATGTATTCCTGGGGAACTGCAACATTTAAAACACTCTCCCGATACTTAAGCAAACTGATGCATGACATTTCCATGACACCATTCCATTTGTGTGTGTGTGTGGGAGCATGTTTAATCCTCCCTGTCCATTTCTTTAAAAAGAAAAAAAAAATCACGTGAATTTTGTGCTGATGAAATGTAGGTAGCAGATTGACAGCTCCTGAGAAGGGAAGGCCTCTCTCTTCTCCTCTTCCATCTGCAACATAGCTCCCAGTTAGCCATTACAAAAGCCACATTAGCTGCTGCAACCACCGTGGACATCAAGATCACGGATGCAGTTTGGTCCATTTTCCTTTATTGTTTACTGTCAATCGTATATTGGGGGGCAACCATTTTATTCAAGGTTGCGGCAACTTCCCAGCCTGCTGCACCCATCCAATCAATGCTACCAGGATCGCATTATACACTGGAGACCACTCTGTGATCTGGAGACTGTTCTCCGCTTGGTTGCCGATTTTCCATTCCTGTCCTTGTGCTGTTCCAGTGTTCCACCGAGGCTTCATCACTGCATGTGAAATTACTGTGTCAGATCATGGCTAGCACTGAGTGCAAGGAGGTGCCCAGTGCCCATGGCTATGATAGGTCGCAGCAAAGTGGATACTTTACACTGTAAATTAGATTTTTCCTGTTCAGCAGGAAATCCCATTTCACAATTTTCCTTTTGAATCTGTCAAATTTTTCAAATTTCTCATGGAATGGAAATTCCAAAAAAATTTCCTTTCGGAACCATCTAAAATGTTTTGTTTTCATAAAGCTGAAATGTTACATTACATTTAACATCTACAAATATTGTACAATATTAAATGCAGTATGTATAATTCTATCATCAGCATGTTACAATATTTTAATATAAACACTGAAATGTTAAAGCTGGAACTTAACTTTTACCATATCGAAATGAACCAGAGATGAATCAATTTGTTTAGATAATTTTCCAATGAAAATTTTCTTGAAACTGACACACTCCTTCAAAATGTTGCGATTTTGATCAAACTATATTTTCCAATGGAAAACTGTTCCATCAACTTTTTTTTTTTTTGATCAGCTCTACTGTAAATCCTGAACTGTGGTGAACAGTGACCTTAGTGGGAGGGGTGGCTATTTAGTATTTGTCAGGATCAGACCCTTCCAGAGTATTTGTGACAGGCATAAACTTTTCAGCTGAGTTTTATTTGTCTCCTGTGAAAAGAAGAGATGGGCCAGAATTGGATGATCAGATCTAAGTACCCTGAACCTTTAGGGCTGTGTTCAAAAATCTGACTTTGTGCCTTGGGTACAGTTATCTGTGAATGTGGAGCTTGCTCTGCTGGTCAGATATTCAAATACGGGGATGGTTCTGCAATTTTCAGGAAGGCTGATATGAGATACCTACCCCTTCAGGCCAAGAAGCAGGAGCTTGGTGCATTGCTGCCTTCACAGAATTTCCATTGATGTGAAATATGGCTGTTGGCTGCCACCATCCTCCCCAGCAGTGGCTGCATTTCTTTCTCTATGTAGTTCGCAAAGTATTTTGGCACACTTTAGGATGAAAGGCAAGTGCAAATACATATGTAAACTCTTCTTATGCTTCTTATTACAGGCTCAGGAGATTTGTAGCTTTTGATTCGCCAAGAACTCAACACTCAGGCGACCCATTCATTTGCAGCTTTAGTTAAAAGAATAAACTTCCAGTGCACAAGGCAGGTAAAATGCAGGACTGTGCAAAGCTGATAAAGGAACAAATCTGAGCACTAAGCCAACCCATATTCCATAAAAGGGTTGAACTCTCTTACAGGAATACTTACTCATTCAGGGAATAGAGCCATCAAGAGGAACCATTTGCTTTGTGTGCTAAATAGGCTTCTGCTGGAGATTTTCCTATAACTAATTTCATAATTCCACTCTCTGATAAGAACAGGAAGAGTTCATCTAGCCTTGAATGGCTGATCTTAATCCCACCTTCCTGCTTTTTACATTTTTCCTCTAGACTCCTTCAATCCTCTCCTTCAGGAGAAAAATTGTGTCTCTTGAACTCATTTATGCTCTTTGCTTCAATTGCCTTCTCCGGTAACTTATGCCATATGTTTATTACCTTTTGCATGAAATAGTTTTGCTCAAGTTCCCTCGTTTACTCCTGGCTGATGTTAATCAGTTACAGTCACAGAAACGGGTCAGCAGCAGTGGGTCTGGGCGCAGCAGAATTGGGATAGGAACTGTCCAACATACTCAGTACTGAGGACAGTGGGAATAGATGCTGCTAAGATATAAACTGCACCCCTGCGCTATCCAAACGGAGGCTCAAAAACCTGATGAAGTTGTGAGTATTGACAAGTTTTCCCTCATTTACACCCAGGCAACCTCACTGCAGGCAATGGGATTGCACATGAATAACTGAAGGTTGAATTTTACCATTTGGGTCAGATTGTCATCGGGTATGCCTGTATAAATCCATGGTGTCTCCATTGAGATCACTTGAATTACTCCTGATTTATACTTGTGCACTTTAACTGAGCTCAAAACCTGCTCCTTTCTGTTTTGGCAACAGGTATTCCAGATGACAGTGGAAGTGGCTGATTAAATCAGGTGCAGCTGAGGTATACCAGCTCCTCTGATAAGCTAATTCTGAAGGGTGAAATGAGACCCAGACCCAAGTCTGGATAAATTGGAGATTTCCAATGCAATTCAATTCTGTCTGGTATGGGGAGGTGGGAAGAGAGACTGAGCTGAGGCCATACAAATTTACTTCAATTGTGACCTCAGCGTGAACTCATACTGCATCCAGAGAGGAAACAGTCTAAAGCAGCAGAAAATCAGTTCAAACCTTTGCCCCTTCTGGAAGACCTTATCCAAATGCTACCTCCAGCGCAATTGGTGGCACCATAACGGATTGTACGCCTATGAGTCCCACAGACATTCACATCCTTGAGAGCTGGTCAGATTTGTTTTTTTAAGAACTTTTTTCCTGACAAAAAATGGTTGCTCAACAAAACAATTAAAAAATAAGTCCATTTCCATCAACATTTTGGGCGGTTTCCATAAAAAAACCTCAACCCCCTTTTATTTAAAAAAAACCCATTTTCATCAGCTGAAAAGCAAATCTTTTCAGTAATAAACCTAAAAATTTTGGCTTTGGGGTTTTTGATGAAAAGCTGAAACATTTCAAAGAAAGTTTGGTGAAAATGAAAAAATTTTTTGTAGGGAGGAAAAAAAAATCCTGACCAGTTCTAGTATTCTTTGCTCTAGTAACCATCTGGCAGAGAAGTCAAAATTGAGAATTCTGCACCAAGAAACTAACATTACTCCCCAACACACAGAATGATCATATTGTGCTTTTCTATGGCAGCTTTCCGCTAAAGATCTCAAAGTACTTGATCAAGTTTAACTAATTGAGCTTCACAGAAGCCTACTGAGAGAGGTAAAAGACATAGGGAACACTTAATCTATTGCTGAAATGCAGCCACTTCTGGAGTGGAGTAAGAATACTTCTCCCTCCCCAGTACTCAATTATTTAGAGCAGGAATTGAATAAGACTATTGCATCCAACAGAAACTGCCACAGGAATTTAGATGGGCAAAATGCAGTTCCCCATCTTTCATGGAAGGGCCATTAAATCTTCAATGACCGTTGGTCTGAGCCTCCATTTTACTCATCTGAAAGACAGCACCTCCTAGCAGCACAGAAGGACATGGTTTCTACGCTGACTTAGAAGCATGCCATCCTGCTGAATCACTGTCATTTCTTCCGTCAGCATCACAGTTGTGTTTGAAGGTCTCACATTCACCACCACCCCCCACATGATCCAGCCTACCCCAGCTTAGCGTGTGAGACCTGCTAGAACAGATGCACAAGTGGTTCAGTTTAATATCGAAGACAAACCACCCAAGTGCTAGAGACTAATGCTGCCCGGTCTAACTAGTTCTGTGCCTTTATGCCCCTGGGCAGACCTTAAATACTCACATCCAAGATACGGTCTAGCTCGGATGGGCAACCCGTCAGGATTGTCCTGGAGTCTCCAGGAATGAAAGATTATGTCATGTGATGAAACCTCCAGGAATATGTCCAACCAAAACTGGCAGCCCTCGGTCTAGCCCAATCTCTGTGTAGCTGAGCTCAGCATAGCTAAGGGTGGGTACACATGCAGAGTTCATTTGAGTGATTGGCACTTGGGTTGGAGTGCACAGGTTAGTCTCACCCAGGTGTGAACGGCTACGGTGCAGAGCCCTGCCTGAGTTACTGTGTCCTCACTGGTGCTGCACTTACCTCTGTGTGTTTCTAGGACTTCTGGGGGCACATCCCATCGGTTCTTAGCTCTGTAGGAAGTTGAGCCACTCTACGATTCTTTCCCAGTGAATTGCGGGAGAACTTGTCTGTCCTTCTGGGCACACAGGGGGGAATTGTGGGGCACTGGAGGGTACTTGAGTGATTCAGCCTGCATCCTCACTGCAAAGTGGGTGGATCACCGGCCATACTCAGGTGCTAGCCTATATCCTAGGACTGGCCAGCGAGCCTGGGTGTAAAGCATCACCCCACTTAAGAGGGTTTTTTTATGTGGATGGGAGAGGGTTGGGGGTAACACCCGAGTAAGAGCAATGGTTAACTCTGCAGTAAAGACAAGACGTAGAGGTGTGTGTGTGTGTGTATGAACAGGTATCCACTTCTGAGACACTTGGATCCCAGCTCATCCCTAGTGCAACTCGTCTTCCCTGCAGAATGAATTCCTGTGCACACACAAAACCCTCTCACCCAAGTAAAGTGGTGCTTTGCACCCAGCCTTGCTGGCCCATCCTGGGCTATAAGCTAAAGCCCAAATGCTGTTTACACTCAGGCCTGTAACATGCCCGCTTTGCAGAGAGGATGCAGGCGAAACCACCTGAAAGCAGATAGTCTTCCAGTGCCTTCCCACAATCCACCTTCGTGTGACCAGAAGGACAGACAAGTTCTCCCGCAATTCACTGCAAAAGAATCAAAGCAGCTCAAAGAACCATGGGATGTGCCCTCAGGCCCCCTAGCAACACACACGTGTGAGTGCGGCACCAGTGAGGACCTGGTGTGTCTTTGCAGTGGGGCTGCTGACATCCTGGCGCTGATCTGGTTAACTCCACAGTGAAAACGTACCCTCACAGCAGCCTGCCGGCTAATGTTGGCAGTTCGGGGTTGTTGGTGTACAGTAGCGCTTTGGCCAGATGGGGAGTGATGTGAGGTCACTGCAGCAGCTCTGCATCACCTGGGGATTCCCCTTCCACTGGGGGAATCATCAAACGGGTGGTTAATTGGCTTTCCAGCCACTGTGCACCGATGGAGTGGTGCAAATTAGCCACAGTGTGAGGGCAGATCAAAGGCCATCGTGTTAATACATTAAATATAATAAATCCATAAAATACCTACACTTTAAAAGTAGTTTGTACTACAGATTTTGCTCTACTCTGGAAGTAATTCAGTGCTAATTTGCCTACACTTCTGTTGAAGGGTTTCGTTAACTCTCAGCACTTCTCCTGCTGGCACTCAAAGCTTTTCCTGCTTCCTTTTAGGGTTCGTTTGTAAAGTTCTGAGAGCCAGACAAAGGAAGTTGAAGCTTTCTCTGCTGAGCAGTCCACATTTGAAAAGGTTGAGATTTGGTTAACTAACTGGCTTCACAACCCCACTCCCTGGTTATCCCTTCTTTTCAATTTGTCAGGGGGATCATAGTTCCCACTCTTATATCCAAAGACTTTGTTAGGTTAGAGTTAAAGTTGTTCAATCTCTTTCCCCACAAAACAAACCCTAAAAAGCAGGGAAATCATAATTTACGGCACACTCAATATGAGACCAATGTTCAGGCATTATTCCGCCACCCTCGTGACTCTGCCATTTTACACACTAGCACCTTCTCTAACACACACAGTTTCAATTCAGCAATACTATCACCATCAGTGCATGCACCAAACAACTGAAAAAATCATAGTGCAGGCCACAACCTGACCTCTGACCTGTCAATTTGGTCTTTTGGTGTAGAACACATTGCAAATGTACATATTATAATTATTATTCGATTGTTAAATAGCAGCATTAAAAGTTTGGTGGTAAGGGTGGTTTTTGCAGTGTGATTTTCACTTTGAAACTAAAATGACATGCAGAAAACTTTTACTGTAAGATCCTTTGCATCTGTCATCTAATGATCTCCCGATACTTCACAGGCAACAATTAGACCTCAGCCAAACACCTGTGATGTGGAGAAAGGATTGCTACAAGCCAGCTATAAAATGGATTAATTGAGGAGCAGAGATAAGGCTTGATTCTGTTTGGTGCTGAGCGCTCGAATCCTCACCTAGCAAAGCACTGAAGTCAGTGGGTTTAAATGTTTTCAAGCTTGTGCAGCTAAAATTAGGCACCTAAATCCATAGTTCGGCACCTACTGGTAATCGTTTTCAGACTAGATGAGGAGATTGATTGGGTTTTGGGGAATACTGAACATCAGACTACTTAGATGTCTAAATACAGATTCAGGTGTCTAACTTTAGACATCCAAGTTTGAAAATTTGGCTGAAGTAACTTGCCTAATGTTATACACTGGCAGTGCTGGGAGGCCCAGGCTCCCAGACCCTTGCTCTGACCACTAAACAATGTTTCCTCCAATAAAGAGCATCATCCATAGCTCAGAATAGGTAGGCCAGGTTTAGACAGAATGCAGACAGGCCAGGGAGCAGGCTCAGCTGGCTGCAATCTTCAGTGCTGCTCCCCTCTTGGGATACCCAAACTTGTCACTTTCACATTGCAGAGAGGCAGCAAGTGCTTCTTTCACATTCCTTTCCCCTCCCTGCTCCTCCACCTACTTCTGCAAAGTTTAATTTCTCTTCTTTTTTCTCATGTGCGTGCGTGGATAATAATTTCTCCGATTCGCCTTGTATCACCAGCCATAGAAAGAGGACATAATGGAAAAATAATTAAAAAATAAAAGAGGGAAATAAAAAAAAAATCATTTTAAGGGAGGAGGGGGGCGGGAGGAAAATCTGCAAAGTTAGTAGATAACCAGCAGATGTGATTTTTGCAGATAAGCGTAGTAATTTAGATAAATCTGGAGGCTTTAGAGACTTTCGCTTGCGTTCTCTCTTTCTTTCTGTAAGATTTTTTTTCTTCCAATTTTATCTCACAAGTCAAGGGGAGGGAGAATGAGGAGGAGGGTGGGGGGAAAGCTTAATCTTTGGGTAGTTTTTCTTTTCTGTTTAATGTGTTTTTCCCCAGAAGGTGGGATAATGCGAGCAGCGCTCACACACATACACACACACAGAAGCCGGGGCTATGTTTTTTAAAAGCGGCGGACAAAAATCAAAATATTTGAAAATGTATTTCATGGTAATTATGTCATATTTCATGGACTGATGCCACTACTGAAAGAGAGCCTGAATGCCTTAATTTGTATAGAAATTGTAATCATTTGTTCATTTCAAGGTGAAAATTGCATTTTTTAATTTAAATTGTATCCTGCATGATAGTCTATTATCTAGTAAAATTGTCTCCATGTCTGAATGCCTTATATGCAGCTGCAATGCTTGTTACAAATCCAGTTATATTCATAAAAGCTTGGTTGACGTCTCGGGAAATGTGAACAGTTTCTTGTGGGTTGTTTCTTCTTCTTCTTCTTTTTTTTTTTTTTTCCTTTTTCCCTCCCATCGCTCTCCTCTCCTCTTCCTGTTCCTTCTCCCCCTTATTTTTTATATTTGATTGAAATAAACCCATATTTGCTATTAATGCCAATTGGCCTGAATGGATATGAGAGACAATCAGAAGGGGAAGAGGGTGGGGAACAAGTCAAAAGCTTTCACTGTTTCTGCTTATTATTATTTTTTGTAAGTGAACCATTTTGAGGTTGCGTTGTGTGGGAACAAAAGGCCAAAGAAAAGCAAAAAAAAAAAGGGAAGGCCCCGATTCTGCAGTGAGTTAATGGGCAAAATTCTGTGGAGTGCCTCTTGGGAATAGAACACACACCGTCCCATTTGGATTAGAAGGAAACTGAGCCGAGAAGTTAAGTGTCTTATCCAAGATCCCAAAGTGAGATGGGAACAGCAATGAAAACCAGGTCTCCTGACTCCTTACTCCTTATGTTCTGCTCTAAGCTCTAGACACACTGGCTTGCTGAACCCTGGCTGTTTAGAAGAGAAGTCGAATATAACACCTACGCCAGCAGTTGAGCTTTCGTACTTATTCTCAACAGAGAACCAGTCAGGTCTCCATAGAAAATGGTCCACCTCTTCCTCCTCCTCCTCCTCTTGCACATGGACCTTTCTGAAGCAAGGAGAGATGGGTGGGTCTCTCCTCCTTCTCACACCGCGCATGTCCATAGGGTCACCGTCACAGAGATGCCAGGAAATTCCACCTCTCCAAAAGGCTGTACTCTGCCTCAGCCAGTTCCCAGCCCCACCCTGTCCTGGGAGGTGAGAGACAGTGTCTGGAAACCAAATCAGATTCTCATGTGATTAACCAGGGGGCTACATACTATGGCCTTACTAACAGGGTCCTGTTCCCCTGCTCCACCTTTGTGACCTTGGACAATTCACCCTTCCCGTGTGTGAGTTCAGTAAAGTGGAGCCGAATACCTATATCACGGGAGTGTTGTGGGGATTAAGATTTGCATACTGCTTCGCATTCCTCAGACGGGAATATAGGAATTGCCACACTGGATCAGACCCAAGTATCCAATCTCTGATGGTGACCAGCCCCAGCTGCATTAAAGGAAGTTGCAAGAAATCCTGCACCAACAGCTAAGGGATAAAATGCCTCCAGGAGGCTTTCTCCCTAACCCCCACTAGTTCAAAGTTGGCTTAAGGCTGTTATGAGTTAGAGATAACAGAGTTAGATTCTCCACTGGTGTAAGCTCAACACAGCAAATTGACTTCTTTGGAGCTAAGCTGATTTATACCAGCCAAGAATCTGGTCCATAAAGTACAGAATATTAATTACATTAAACTTCAGAAAATGAGACTCACATGAAAATCCTTTTAAAGTCATTTAATTCTTTTTTCATGTACCTCGCCCTGCTTAGAATGCCCTTATTTTATGCAGGCCCACAGCCTATTGTAATAAACTTTTTATACCTATTCAGAAGAGAAATTGATCATGACATGCTGTAATGTTAGGGACTTCCAAGCGAAATTTGACAGCACAGTGATTGTATGAGATCAGTGACAATAGGACTAAAATACAGGTCATGTGACTGACCTGTTGGGCCAGTGAATGTACCCTGATAGTTAAATTATTGAATGGGGTGTACCAGTCTAGTGTAGTTCATATAGGCAATGCTACAAGATGCATTAAGATTCACTCCAGACATACTTGGATTTTTGTGTGTTAGGAATTCTATTATATGCTCTATGTGGCAATATCTGTCAACTTCCAGGTTCATCAGAGAGGCTCAGCAGATAATAGACAGATAAAATACACATACCTAAACCTACAAACCAAATCCTATATTTAAGAGAAAATTATGGAAGTGATATGCATTGCTCCTGAAAGGGACGTGGTGGAACTGGCTAGAACCAGGTATCATGCAGACAGGCTCTGAGTTAGTTCTCCCATAGCTTTGTCATCACATCTCAATCCTGACCTCCACGCGCCCTGCTGTCCCAGACATAGTTTACTACCTTGTGGTGCTGTGTCCAGCCATCTAAGCTCCCTACTTGTGTGATTTAAGTAGCACTTGAACTCAGCTGTGCTGTGAGGAAAAGGTTCACATTTTCAAAAGTGGCTAGTGATTCTGAATGTCCAGCATGAGACCCTCGAAGGGGCCTGGTTGTCGGAGAGTGGGTGCACAACACTTCCTGGAAAGTCAGGGCCTTTCAGGGTGTCTTAAGTTGGCCACCCCAAAAACCAAAATACTCACAATCACTACTATCACAGATCTGGTCAGGTTCCCCCTGCTGGCACCCCACCAGATTGCTGTGGGGGAATCCCAGCCTCTGGATCCCCATGTGTTTTAAGCCTCGGGAGTCAAAATAGAGTCCATGAACTGTCCTAGTCTTCAGGTCCCTAGGCACACTGTGGTAGTGCAGACCCTCTATCTAATACTCCCTCCTGAGAGTTGCAACACATCCCAGCTCCCAATACCCTCCCAGCCCTAGTACCGACTCCTCAGACTCCTCCTCTCACTTAAACACACCCTCTCCAAGAATCCCACCATAGACCCCCCTTTTGGGTCACAGTTTAACTTTCTCTGGAGGCGGGTGGTATGTAACACAACGCTTACAGACACTTTGCACAGAGTTCTACACAGCTATGGCTCTTTACTTAGTCACATGAGAAACACACAGATCCATGCAAAAATAACAAACCCTACGTATATTTCCCCTCACTCTAACTCGCCCTTCCTTTGGCAGGCCAGTTGTGTACTTCAGGCAGGCTCATTTGGCTCCTGCAGCAGCTTTCCTCATCTTAAGATAGTGGCCAGAGAAGAAAGAATGCAGGAAGAGCATCATCTGCCCTTTCTAACCTCCTGGCTTCCCTGTCAGGTCAAGTGACTGACTCCATATTTAGCCTTAACAGGTGACCACAAATCCTCCCAGGTGATTTCATTGAGAGGCTACTGCTCCAATGACAAACCAGTTCTCCTGGCTGGGAGCCAGTCTATCATCTAGGGTGATTAAATTTCAATGGTCCAGCCCTTAAATCAACTATTCTCTTTTGTTAGTCCTTTGCCACGTCCTTTGGAATTTGAGTCCAACATGGAGGCAAAAAGCACACAAAGCAGGCAAGTAGCTTTCACATTCAAAATGGAGTTTGCTGCTGGGTAAAGCTACATACAGACTGCTTATAATCTCACACAAAACTCATACATTATACAAGGCAAAATCACCACAATGAGTCACTTCCAAAAATCTTGGTGTAATGGTTGTCTAAAATTTATAGCAATGGACTCACAGCAAGACTCCTTTTAAATGTCCCCCTTTGGGGCTTAATCTCAAAATCAGCTATATGCCCATACATTTGGTATCCCCTGAACTTTGTTCTTCAAAATTATACACACATCAGAAATAAAGAATCATGGGATTCACGTTATAGAAAGAGCAATTTAAATAATTTTGGGTCCTGCATGAATAATTTTTGCATTCCTCATTTTGGGTTACTTGAAAGACGTGAACATTTTCATGGGTATATTTCCAATCTTTCTGAATGCTCTTTTAAAAAAAACGAAACAAAAAGAAAATGTTCTTTTTGTTTTGTTTCAGTTGAAAAATGTTTAATTTTCAAAAAGTGAAATATTTTTGGTTTTGGGGTGTTTTTTTCTGTCTCCCCTTCTTCCTCTGCCCCTTACAGTGAGGGACAAAAGGAACAAAACACAAAGCAAGAACCCCTGAAAACATTTCATTTTTCGTTTCATTTTTTCATGAGCAATTTTGCAAAAAAATATTTTCCCTACATTTCTCCCAGCATAGATGTGTGCTACATTTCTGCTTGTTTTGGGCTGTAATCTGCTTTCCTTACTCACATTGCATAATAACGTGTTCCATGAGAAGTTCAGCTGAAATATAATGGGGCATGAAGAGGGCAGATGGCAATAGCCAGGCCAGGAGATAGATTAATATGTACACAGGCTCCCCAATGCACTAAAACTTTAATTGCTAGCCTCTGCCAGCACCTCTACACTGAAGTTGTTGCTCATGCTAGCTACATTAAAGGTATCACAGGTATGCCTACATCTGCTACAATCACACCTTTCCTTGCAGTATAGACCCATCCTCAATAGATTGCAATCACCAACTATTTTATAACCCAGGGTGGTGCTTTTTAGCAATTAAGAAAATGGGGAAGACAAAAAAAAATTGGCTGGAATTATATCTCAGTGAAATATATGGACTGCTCCCCATGTGTAGTGTGTGCGCGTGCGTGTGTGTGTGTGCATGCGTGCGTGTGCGGGGGGGCAATGAGATGATGTTGTGACTATAAAGTGATCCTTGACATGGATCAAAACCCAGTTCCTCCACTGCAGGTACAGTATATTTGCAAAAGTTGGCAGCTGGTGTCAAATTGACTCAAATTTGATTTAGCAAGGGCTTATCAGCAGATGATAGCCAATGGCAGCTCAGAGCCATAATTGACCATTGATACTTGTATAAGGAGCTGTATCAGTCAGAGCAGCTCCCTCATGGGATGGCGTGTGCCCTTGATGTCTTTCAGAGGGTAATGGATCGAACCTCGCACGGTCTGGCAAATATCCTGTTCCACTTAGATAACGGTTTGAATCGTTAGGGGAAAGGAAGAGAAGCACTTGGAACGGTGGGGGGCAGTGTTGAAACACTAGCAACTGCAGGGCCCCAGGCAACAAACGATTCAGTGTGATCATCGTCAGAGCCAAGACTCATCTGCAAGGGGCTGTGTGAAGGCACAAGGACTTCACCTTTCTGCAGCAACACGGGGCAAAGTCTTTGTACTGAAAAAGGGGATGCAATCGGAAGTCATTTTCTCCACTTCTACAATTGCTGTGTACTAATGATCAGCTCCTCGTGTTTATATGGAGCCTTTCACGCAAATGTAGACTCTTAAAGGGCAATCACTTAACTCACCGCTGAAGTGCAGCCAACTCTGGGGTGAAACACAACAGCTGTTAAACAGCACACAGCAGCATCATGTCCCACGTTAGGGCAGGAAGAGAAGACTAATAATGGAAAATTTGCTGAGGCAGGATGTAATTTACCCTGAAACTTGGCAAGGAGGACAAGGGTAATTCCCCTGCTCGTGCATAAACTTCTGGGGGTCGGAAGCTCAATTTTACATCTCATCACAAAACCAGCAGGTCTGACACACAGCACAATGCCCCTGACATTATGGCTGGCCATTGATTTAGAGGGAATTGTGTCGCCGATTAGACCACCACCATTATTTACTGCAGTGCCTGGGTTTCTCTCGGAGATCTCTCATCCAAGCACTGTCTGAGTCCCACCCTGGAGCCAACGGGAATGCAAGATGGCATAGCTGCAACATGTCAGAGCCTCCTGAAAGCTGCCTACCATCGCAAGGCATCTGATCAGGCCGTTAGTGAAAAATTGCACTGTACGGAACGTCGTTTAGAAAAGGCCAAACTCCTCTTGATTCTGCCATTCATCGTAGGAGGTTTTGGAGTATTCTGACCCCAGTGCTCGGTGCCTTCCAATCATCTGATTTATCCTGGTGGGCTGAGGGTGAAACCCTTCATGCAATGTCTGCAGCAGAATGACTTCTGCTGAACTCTCCCCAAGCATGTGATGAATGCAGCAAAAGGCACAACAGGAAGTGAGGTGCCCAACTCCAATTGCCTGTCACCTAACTCCCATTTGTACCTTTGAAACTCTCTCCCTGCGTACCGAGATAGGTGACGGAGAGGTAAAAAGAGTATTCGAATGCTCTCCGCTACGAAGCCCTGCAAATCAGGCTGCTGCGCACCTGGGAAGCTGAGCGACTTAACAAAGTCCAGCTCAGAATGTCAGACAGGAGCTGGACAGTGGATGCCAAGATACGTACTGACGAAAGCTGCTCGCCTGTTAAAGTGAAGCCCCTCTGTAGTGGGTTAGTGGTCACCCCTTCCCCCCTGTCGCAGCGGGAGGCCGCTCTGCCTCTCCACGTCACTGGCGCACTGCACTAATACTGTAGGGGAATTAGCGAATCATGGGCCGGAGGCTGCAATCAGTCTGAACTGCACACGGATGAAAACCAGGAAATGCACTCTTAAAGGTGCTGCTTCCCACACCACAGCCACACAACCTTAACTCTGTCCTCTTTGGGATGCCAGGCAACCCAGCCTACTTAAAGCCTAGTTCACAACAGAAATGCATATTTTTTTGCTGCATATCTGAGCCTGGCGCACCTATAGATGTCAGTAAAGGATTGACTTTGCGTGTTGTGAATGTACAGAATTTCCAAACTGATCAAAATGAAAGTGTGGAAAACAGTAATTTAAAACACACACTTTTTAAAAAAAAACAAACAACCCTTGCTCCTTCTGCTGTGGTTCAGAGGAGATTTTTCTGACTCAGACTAGAAATGCTGGTGGATCTTTCTGAGATGCATCCAGTTTGGGTATCCACGTGATTTGGTTTGGTAGCCAAACACTCCTTCGTGTCAGGACATTGCACCATAAATTAGTCAGCCTGGCATTTACATGTCTGACTCTGACACAGAAAAAATGTTAATTAGTGATTTATTCCAAATGAATGGCTGCCTGGGGGGAACCTTTACCCAGCAAATACTAAGGCCAGTGCCATCAACTAACATTCTTCATCTGGGATGGGACAGTAAGAGAGAAATCGCAGCTTGAGGCAGCTGTCAGAAATGGAGGCTGATTTTGTTGGCAAAACACATTCCCTTGGGGAGATTAGATGGAAATCCCAGGCTGAAGTCTCTGGACCCTAAGCCACCTGGAAGGAATTTTGCCCTGCTCTAAGAATGGGTATAAAATACTAGTGTGTGTAGAGACCAGGTTAAAAATATAGATGATGAAGCACAATTTCTCTATCGCATTGTCTTACTACACCTTCACAAGGGCACGATCAAGTGAGGAGTAATATTTGTAGGATGGGATTTCAAAAAGTGCTTAGTTTTGGCCTAACTCAGCTTCCATTGAAGCCAATGGTCACCATCAATTTCAGTGGGCGCAGAGTTAGGCCAGCACTGAATGGTTTTGAAAAGCCCATCCATATCCCACCATTGTTTCCTGTCTTAAACGTTGTGGGGGTGAAAAGTGCTAGATTGACATAACATTGTCTTCAATCGGTTTACAAAACAGATGCAGATGCCCATCAATGCGTCTTAACCGTGTTGAGACAGGGCCCATCCCATCAGGGCATTTGGAAGCGGCCAACCACAATGCACCAGGTGAGTCTGCCTCAGTTTCCCCTTTGCTATCTCCGGGGCCAATGGAGTTTCCCATTCTTTCCACTGCAGATCTGACCAGCAGCCATCTCACCCACCCAGGTAAGGAATTGGTGTCCTCCTCCAAGTCTAGTTCAAGGCTCGCCTCTGGGCATAGTTTATTAGTACAGCTCTGAAGCGAGACAACTCATAAAACCCCAATTAAAACTAGTTAAAAGGCAGCAGTTCTCCAGTTCCTCTGCCCTTATTCCAGGGCCCATTCTCCAGGCCATCTACCTGAGAGTCAACGAATCCCTGCACCGCTATTCTAGGCCTTCCAAACTGCTGAATGGCTACACAACCCTCACCCCAGGGCTCCTGCGAGTGGGCTCCCCCAGTATTCCACTCCCCAGGCATCTCCACCTGCAAGATCTACCCCTTCTGAGTTCCTCCAGGATCACCCTCTTGGGTTTGGCCTGTGTCTGGATGAGCTGGTTCTTCCCCTTGAACGGAAGGCCTCTGCATGAGCCTTCTTCCTGGCGGGTTCCCCAGTTCTGGTCAATTCTGTCACATCTTGGCTGCACCAATTCTTCTCCCTCAAGTGGCTTCCAACTACTGCTCTCACAGGGTTCTGCTACTACTTCCTGCTGTCCCTTTCTTCTTTCTCTCCCCTGATTGCCACCTGGCTCTTTATAGTGGCCAGATACCCTCCAGTTGGGAGGCATCTAATGAGTCATAGGTGAACTAGACTGGTTCCCTCTTATAGGGGCCAGTCACCCTCTGAAGGACAATTGTCCAAAAGGGACCTCCTCTAGGAATGAGAAGTTAGTTCACCACCCTTTGCACCCATTCACAAACCGTCCTTTCTGCTGAGAGACAACCAACAAAGATGACAATTGTTGTGGTAATTTTTTGATGTTGGCTGGTAGAAATTGGACTAAGATAATCTCATTTCATAGTCATAGCCTAAGAGTCATTGGATGGTAATGATTTTTGACCTCTGTCTTCTGTACTTGATTTTAGAGGTGAAATGCTCCATTCCCAATCCCACGAGCCACTTATTCCATCCTTTGTGATTCTCTCTTAGAAACTTGACAATATTTTTCCTCCCATTGATTTTGTACTTTTCCATTTGGCAAACTCCAGCTGCTCGAATGGCATTGAAATTAAAATGGTGGCTTTTGTTCAACAACATATTCAACTTACATACCACCTCGCCAAGCCAAAACACGTGTGTTTGTGCACAAAACTCATTGATTATGTCTAGAGCTGGTTGGGAAATGATTCTTTTCCTCCCTGTGAAAATTTCAATGAAAATTGTTGATGAAACTTTTCATCTTTTAGATGAAACTTTTAAAATGTGTCAGGTTTGTGCTGAATAACAAACAAACCACCAACCTTGAAAATCAAAATTTAGCTTGTCAACAAAAAATGTATAATTTTCAACAAAAACAATTTTTGGTGAACATTTCTGATTAATCAAAAAGCCATTTTCCATGAAAAAACAAAACAAAACAAAAGACAAAAAAAAAAATCCAAAAAAACCCCCCAAACAAACAACAAAAAACAACTTCCAAAGGAAAATTTGGAAGTGGAAAATCTCCCCCACTTGTTAACTACTTAGGGTCTTATGCTGTGCCCACCACCATGATATCTGAGCACCCGCCGACTAGGGGAAGTGCTTGAGTTAGTGAACCCACTGCTGCAGAGAAGAGTTTAAATCAGTGTGTTGTCGGTCCTATGAAAATAACTACTTTGTGAAAATGCATTTCTTAATGTGTGTCAGTCTGTCAATGTGTGTCATTAGGTATTTAGGGTCTGATACACCCCTCACTTTCAAATGACCCTATTATTAGACTGAGGACCATATAATCCCATGATCTTTGTCATGCAGCTCCCATTTTGTTGTATGTGACACATTGTGAAGTGAATTAAATAAATAATTCCTCCAAAGACACTTTTCATTCTTGTTTTTTTCTCTTTTTAATGTATAACAGTTATGCCTGAGTTACAGAGAGACACCTACAGGCAGCAGGTAGTTAAAGCAAATACCAGTTTCTCTTTCTACTCTACTACTCCATATAGCTGAATAAATTATGGTGCGATTATATATATACACACACACACACGCACGCACGCGCACACACACACACACACGCATACACATGGAGCAAAATGGCTATGAGTCAAACACAGAAGCAACATATCTGCAGTTACTAGGAATAAGGATTGTTCTATAGTGCTATGTAGATATTCCCCAGATGGGTATATGGAGGTGTTAGGATGATGGGTTAGAAGCATTAAATACACAAAGTCTCTGAGCAACAAGAGCTAATCTGCTGAGCTGCAGAACATGGCGAGAGAATGTCCAGCATGGTCTCGGAATGGTGCTGGCGGGTGGGGAGATAAAGGAAATCCATTACTTCTTTTCCCACAAGGATCTTGTTCACAGGCATGGAAAAAAGTCAACTTGAGAGAACGTCCATTGAGTGTGCCCTTCAGTTGGTTTGTTTTGAAGCGCAGAATTTGTTCGGGTTCCCAGGTATCCCTGCGTCCCCGAGATCGGAATGTCTGCTCACGGCCAGTTTAATTTGCTTCAAGTGACTCTGGCCAGGCGTTCTCCAGGCTCCTGCAAGTCTGATGCCTGCCCGTTACCAAGAGCCGCACTTCCACTCTTCCTAGCGCTTCTCCCTGTTTGGCTCCCCCACCCCATTCCCCAAGTTTGTCCTTTTTTCAGCAGAATTGAGGTTGGCAATCCATAAAACAAAACAAAACAAAATCTTTTGACTTTCAGACATTAATGTACCTTAAAAAATTTAAAAAAACAAAAAACACCCCTCCCTCCCCCCCGAAAACAAGCCCATCCCACCCCAAAGATTCTGGAATGTATTTTGAAAACACACGATATGCACATTTTCTACAGTTTGCCCCATTTTTTTTTTAAACTAGCACGGCACTCACTGTTGTTTTTAATATATAAAAAAACTCAACTTTCTATAAACATACAGCACATGACCAAATTTCCAACTAATGTACATAAGTGCGACCTCAGGGAGAGGGTCAGAGAATAGCTATTTGCGCTAGCATGGGGCATTTTTCATATTCCTCTAAGAACTCTATTTACAGCAGCAGCCAGGATGTTTGTGGACTTTCTGGTGAAGTTAATTGGTAAACAGATTTCTATAGTGCTCCCGCTTTTTAAGACTCTTTATCCTGCACGCGGGCTCTTAGCTTAACTGAAGTTGTCTGTTAACAGCATAACCGTTACTAGAACCAGTTGTATGCTGTTGAGGGCCACCTTACACACGGGGTGTTGTTGTGTGTCTGTTGCTTTTGTAGATATCTGCACACTCAAGTGTACAAGAAAACAAGGTGGGGAAAGAGGAAGTACACCTTTTTGTGGGCGGGATCAGTGGCCAAACAACAGTCAGTGTTACCAGCTGGGCCTGTCCTGCTAGGTGTATCATGTAGCAGGTGACAAGAAATCAGTTTGGTCAAAAATGGATGTAATTAGTTGAAGTATAAAATGGCTTTTAGGACTTGGGATATGACTAGAGCTTTTTGATTGGCTGTCAGTGGTAACAATGCTCAGTAAATGCAGGGGACTAACATTTTCCCTCTATACATTCCATTTTATAATAGCACTAAGACATGCCAGGCTGCACGTTTCTAGGGCACCACAGCACTTTTTGGGCGCTTACAGTCACTCAGCCCTCCATATTTTTTGCTGATTAACGCAGCTAATGGCACTCCGTAAAATCATTCCAAAACGCACATTCTATTGCTGCAGCAGTCTGTTCAAAACCCCAGGTAACTATGAGGTACTAGAACAGGTTCAAATGGCTATTTCAGTCACTGACCCCACGGGCTATTTCATGGAAACACCCTAGCATTTGCTCTGAGTTTCCAGATGTTCCCTTGAGTCTCCCATTTAGACGTGGTTGGGGGTTATTATGGTTATGGGAGCAACTTTTAAGACAGCAGTGGGATTCAAACGTTGCTCTTCCTCATTTCAGATCCAAACCAAAATTATGTAACTCTTCATTTTCCTTTTCTATCACACTAGCTTCAGGCAACACCTCCTGTCTATCATATCTCAGCTCTCTAGTAACCTCAAAGAAACAAGTATTCTTGTCCTCATCAAGTCCTGCTCTGAGTGCTATATTTAGTCTTGGAAATAGTATTGTTAATGCAAGTTTCTAGTGCCAGCCTCTATGAAGTTCTGTGATCCAGGGAAATTCTCCCAGAGTCCAAGTGGAGGCTCTGGAATCACAGTTTTATTTGTTGCAGAGTTGGACAAGCAAAGAAGGGATTTGGATTCTCAGTACAAATCATTGCAGAGGATTCTGTGAGTGCAATTGTCAGCATTTCAGTTACTAAATAGCAGTGTGTGTGTGTATAAATAAGAGAGATGAATCTTGTATATTAAAATGCTTTCAGGAGTTCAGAACAACAAATCCCAGTAAAACAGTGTGGGCTGGATGAAAGCCAGGGATGGTGTCTGATGAAATACAGAGCAACACATGAAGCAAAAATCTGCTTTGACTAAGAACTGACAACTTGCCCACGTGGCCTGTCACGTCCACAGGAGCTGGCCACTTTGTGGTTAACAACAAAATGCAGCCAAGGGCAAAGCATCAGAAAGCCTGAAAGTGCCCAGAAGATGGTGCTTCAGCTGTAAAGACAAGGACTGATGTTTGAGAGAAATGCAAAAAGAAGAAGCTGAAGGATGCAGGAACGAAGTCTGCCCTCACACCCTCCCTTTAATCATTTGCCACTGGGAGGCAGAAACTAGGTCCCCCCACTTCTCTCAACTCCACTGAAAGTACATCTAATATAGACACCAGAAAATTACATATGACTGACTTGGCATGCAGCATTTGCTGTCAATCCAGTGAACTTTGGACTTTACAAATTAGTCACTGGCTGGCAAAAGATCTGTGCATCATTTAAAGGAAAGAAGCAGGATGGGTTGTTTCAAAGGCAGCTTTCCCTATCCTCTTCAGAGTGTTGAGTAAACAGTAAATGTGTTTTTGGAGGTGAGCCATTTAAATGCAGTAAGAGGGTGAAGAAAGTCTAAATGGATAGGGACCTGCTGCAGCATTTCATCAGGACCGGTGAGGATTGATAGCATACCATATGTATAAATTGTATAAACCCCATGTGGTTCATGATTCAGATATAACCTGCTATTCCCAGCTGGGTATCTCTGAACATTGAGCTGAGCAGGGTACTGAGGAAAGAGTGCTGTATGCTACAGAAAAGAGGGAGGCGAATCTGGAAAAAAAAAAAAAAATAAAATAAATCTGAGGCCTAGAGAGAATCCACCTCCAAAAAACAACAACTACACCACGGAAATATGAAGCGAAGGGACCAAGAGATCAAGCTGTCTGGAAAAAGATCAGATGATGGTGAAAAGGAAGAGTTACTTAACGTAAGGGACGAGGACTTCTCCTGGTAGGCTGGGAAACAAAGAGTTGTGTGGATAGGTGCACAAGAGTCTTTGCCCCACTGTACAGCACAGCACAAGTAGGTGCATTATGTGGGTTTGTGCCGCCCTCTCTCTCTGGCCAGCTGGAGACAGACTGTCGTGGTCAGACTGTTCCTACAGCCCTCTGTCTTCCCAGTGTGAGGTGCACACTCCAGTTTCACGTGGCACTGTGCAGTAGCTAACGCGCCTCCTCCAGTCCAGTGAGAACTTGTCAGTCAGCCATTCACTTGAGGGGAGACATCCCTGACAGGCGCCTTCAGAACAAGTCTCATTTCATTTCAATCACGTTCTAGCAGCAGAAAGACCCAGTTTTGAAAGCTGAAGTGTATCCAGCTAGGCCAGACGCAGGCTCAGCTACAGTACCGCTGGGCCCTGCGCTTCCCTCCCACGGCATTGCTGACAAACTCAGCCACTCTCCCTCACCACCGGGATCAATCTCACTGAGTGAAAGATGGTCGTTGTTCAGTTCTCACCTGGCCCGGTCAGACAACCCTTGGCCTAAAGACTGTCCGTGCTAGCCCTCCACAAGCAGACGTGCCAACATTTCCTACCGAATCTCCTGCCGATATTGGATGCAAGTGGTTTTCAGTCACCCCCACACCACCCGGTCAGGATCTAGTTGGTCCCTAAGAAGAAAACTGAGCGTTGCTCAGACCTGCCCCCAATGTCTCCCAACCCTGCTCGGCAATTTACATTTACACTTTCCAAAGGTCCCAGGTTGGAAGCATTTATAGCATCCATCGAATCCCACCCATGAAGAGCAACATCCCTGCCTGTTCCTTCCTTACTATGGGATCCCATCAGCAGGGTGGGAGCTGGAGAGGTTTGCTGTAACTTTCTTTTTTTTTTTTTTTAAATGCCTTCTGAAATTTGGTCCAAAGGTCTTTTGGTCCCGAATTATATCACCCTTAGTGATCAGCTTGGTTACTCCTTCCTATACAACGTTCACCAATTTACTACAATAAAAAAGAGGAGGGGGGGAGGAAATTAAAAAAAAATATTTTACAAAGGAAAAAAAATTCAGCTTTGACTGTGCCAACTACCTAGGTCAATGGAAAGTCATTAAGTGTAGGCAGTATGCCAAGCTGACCAGCTGGGCTGGAGGGAGGGCATGAGCAGTAGGGTTAATAAATGTATCCAACCCAATGTCTCTGGCCACAGGAGGAGTCACGGTTAAGGAGGCTGGGTTGGCATCTTAAAAGAGTGCTCAGTGAGGAACTGGATGCATGGAGAGCCCTCCCCCTCTTTCCCATCTCCTTCACGTCTTGAGGTGGTGCAGAGTGGAGGGGATTTGGAAAGGAGCGGGGTCCAGGCAGAGGTGGAACCCGGGAAGGCTGCTGGTGGTGTTTTCTCCGGTGGTACCAGGTTGCTAGAATAGGTTGTTGGCACAGAAGGATTCTTCAGTACGCCTGGCCTGTTTCTACCGGTAGGAGGCCCAGCACAGCTGAATGTTCTCCCAGCTTCATCCTGCGCTGTGTAGACAGGCTCACATTCTTGGCCAAATAGTCAACAGCAGCTGGGGGGAAAAGGGAGGGGAAAAAAAACACAGCATGAGGATTGGGATTTCGGGGGGAATGAGGCATTTTACAGCCAGTTAAAAGAGGATAATAAAGAAGCCCTGCCACAGGGGGAATCGCCAACAGACAGGCCCAGCGTGGAGGGAGTCAGAGACCCATGAGTCTTGGCACACGGGGGGGGAGTTGCAGACAGCTGGGTCCCACTGTGGGGTGGAGGGGGTCGCAGACAGACAGACCCCTGCCATGTGGGGGGCAGTTGCAGACACACATGGCCCGCCACAGGGAGGAGTCACAGACAGACAGACAGACAGACCCCTGCCACGGGGGGAGTCACAGATTCATGGGTAGCATCTCAGAGGGAGTTGGAGATGTGTGCGCCTTGCCACGGAGAAGGCCAAGTTGCAGAGACAAAGCGGTCTTCTATGGTAGGGGGTGGGGAGAGAGACAGGCCCCACCATTAGGTTAGCCACCGACAGACAGGCCCAGCCATTGGGGGAGTCGCAGACAGACGGGCCCTGCCATGGGGAGGAGTCACTGATAGACTGGTCCCACCACAGAGAGAGTTGCAGACAGGCTGGCCCCAGTGCGGGGGGAGGAATCACAGACCCAGGCCATACTAGAGCTGCCTGACACAAGAGAAGGCTGGGCTGGAGCTAAATGCAGCTGTTGCATTCACAGAACTTTGCACTCGTTGCCATAGATTCACTCGTCTTCCCCAAACCGACTGAAAATGTCTGGAAAGCCAAGAATGCCCCTTCTCCCGGAGACAATGGAGTCTCCTGGGCAGCTAGCTAAGGATGAAGGCTGAAGAGGCTGACAGCTGGTAAGAACGCTGGGTGAGCACAGAGATCTCCATGCCCGGCTCCCTGTTACCTCACAGGCACAGAGCCCACTACTGATCCGAGTTATGCTGGCGTAGATTATTCCACTGGTTCCAATGGGGCTAGCCCAGTGCGAGTGAGATTAGAATCTGACCCATACACCGTATGCTGCTACATCTCTGATAGTTTCACTCTCTGCCTCCTTCCTCCCTTTCTGGGAGAAGCCTACGTTGATCATCGTCATCATGGAAGACACACTGGCAACTCCCGAGGTAATCCGGGGACTCCATATCCCAAGTTGTGACCAAGTTCCAGTTCGACAGACTGCCCCACGGACTGAAGGGGAGGAGAGACGGGGCAGGATGGCGACACTGCTCATTAGCACAGCTTCAGTCAGAGTCTCTCCCTCTCACTAGCTATAATGTCTCAAATTAGATTAATAAGGAGCTGGCATGAGATGCACCATCGGTGCCAATGAGTAAACAAATTTCAGCCATCAACTTCTTGTCAGATGCCTGCCCCAAAGGGGGTCCCTTCCAGACACAAATTCTTATTAGACTTGTCATATCTATTAGAATTCCTTTCACGCTTCTGCGTTCCATCACCGGCATCATTAGTGTGGCTCTGGCCTCTGGGAACCGTAAGGACCACGTTAATCTGGCACCCCTGCTCCACACCGGCTGGGACAGAACATGCTGTGCTCTGCCTCTGTGTGAGTGCTCATGGCTTGGTACACATGCAGGGCAAATGGACTCAGACACAAGGTAATGTTACATTGAGGTGTGAAGGGAAGCATGAGGCCTATTAAAGAGTTCAGTCCCTGAGGTGGCCTACCAGCACTGGAGTTTGATGGGACCACAGACAGGGAAATGGGGGGCGGACTGGGGTGTGTGGAAGGACCTGGAAGAATGAGATTCCCATGTCCCTGGTTTGCTTGGTTCTAAGGCTTAGCCCTGTATATTTGTGCTGGGGTGCGTATGTACTAGGTGGGTGTGCACGTGTGAGATGGGCCCGTAGATCACATTCATTCCTGACATATGGCCATATTGCTCATACAGTTAGCAGTACTGTGGGGCGGGGTTATGTGGATATTTGTATCTCTGCCTGTGCTGTTTTTGTGCATCCATCTTTATGTATATCCCCCCCACACACTGGCATTTGTGCCATGCATGGATTCATACTGATACATCCTTGAGAAGGGAGGAAAAGTGGGGCGAGCTGGGAACTTTACTTCTCTTTGGGAATTAGTAGGTTCTGAAGGTTGGTCAAAAATTGCTCTTCCTACTCCGGCATCACTTAGTGATAGAAAAGTGATGGTTTTATTATTAAAAACCAACCAACCAACAAAAGCCACCTTAAAACCCCAGTAACACCTTTCTGTTCCTCTGGGGAGGGATCACGGGAACTGGGACATCCCTTGCCAGAAATCAGAGTTGTGTTATGTTGGTTTAATACAGAGTGGAAATCAAAACAAAAAAATATACAGGTGTGTGTACAGGTGTGTGTGTGGGCGTGTGCCTGGTGCTGAATACCCACAGTTCTCATTGACTGTACCAGGTATTGCATGTGCTCAGCATCTCTTAGGCTATGTCTTCCCTGACGGCAGCAAATTCGCTGCCGTCAGATTGATTTTTCAGGATCGATTGAGTGGAAGTGGAGACCCGCTCAGTTGATCCAGAAATCGACTTAATAAATCCACCCCTGGAAAAAGAATGATGCTGCATTGATGGGAAGGCATTTCCTGTTAGCGCAGCATAGCGGGGACACCGTGCTATTTAGAATTTAGGAAGTCAATGGGAGATCCGCAAGATACTCTATGTAGCTTGTGTATCTCCCATCAACTGCCACCGAATTTCACGGCAAGTGTAGACCAGGCCTTAGACAGACAGATAGATGATGTTCTCTATGGGCCTGATCCAAAATCCATTGAAGTCAATGGGCTTTTGAGCAGGCCCTGTACAGGGCATCATATATACAAGGATTTTGCAGCTTCAGATGCATCCCATCTTAACACACATAACATAGGTTTGCACAGGTGCCATCCAGTATCCCACTGAAAGGCAGGAGTGTCACATGGGAAAGAGTTGGGCTTAGCTGGCCCTTATCTGCAAGATTGTTCATCTCAATGGGCGAGACACCAATTCCCAACAATGGGAAGAAGCGGTGGAGGTTGTGTGTGTGTGTGTTAAAAGCTTCTCACCCTACCTTCACCTCGGCAACAGGAAGGGACCCTTAGTGGCTGGCTACCTGAATGTCTCTGGGGAGCGCGGCACATCTGGTCTAACTCTGTCAATCATACGAGATTTGCTGCTGGGCACAGAACGTTTGGGAGCCCGGGTTCTGATTGAAATAAACCGGAAAACGTTCCCACTGCAAACCGAGCCCAGTGGGTTGAACTGTAAGCTCAAAACCAGACTTTGAAATTGGATGAAAGTCTAAACACTCTGCAGAAAAGAGGGAGACACGAGACAGAAACAAAAAAAGGGGAGACAAATAAAAGAATATCAAGGGATTTGAGCAGATGGTTTCATAAACACAGAGAGCCTCGAATAAGAATCCCTGCAGCAAAACAAGACAAACATTTCTTTCTCTTTTTCTCTCCTTTTTGATCTTTCTCTTGTCTTTTTTCCACTCCTTTTTATTTTAAAATGTTATCCCCCCCCCCTTTTTATTTACACACATGGGGTGTGACTAACGTCCTGCCCGAGGGGATCTTTATTGGAAATACATGGTATTGGAATTTGTTTAAGATTTTTATCAATAGCACGTGTGTCCAGCCGTGCATCCAGAAGTGAGGGGAAGGTCAAAGGGTCACAGATCAAGCTCCCTAAAAACAAAAAAAGGAGCGGCGAGGGGGAAGCTGCTATTGATCCCGTCTGCCGCCACAGCCGGTTCTCATTTAGCTGTAGAAGTTAAAGACATTAAAGGGCTGTGACGGAGGGGGGAATAAAAAGCCATAGCTGAATGGAAGGAAAGGTCACGGAGGACAGGCCATGGGCAAGCTGGAGAGCTAGAGGAGGAAGAGGATGCACCTTTAACCCATTGCAGGTCACTCTCTCACAACACACACTTATTATTAGTTTAACACCGGCAGGTGAGCCTACTGCCAGGGTCTCTAGTATTTCTGTGACCCAGCCATTCCAGAGGCAAAACAGACCCTCCCAACCACTGTTTTCTGGGCCTGATCCAAAGCCCACTGGAAGAGCCCGCTTGATTTCAGTGAGCCTTGACTCAGGTAGAAGACTCTTCACACCAGCCTCACCCCAGAGGCAGGCTAGGATGCTCACAATGTCCTACACAGGCTTTATTGCAGAGAGGAGCCATTTCCCCCAACCCTCAAATATTAGGGACTCAAATAAGTCACAGCTGGGTTTAGCTCCAGATCTAAAGTTCACAGAAGTTTGAGTGTGTTCACACCCAGGATTCTGACGCTGGCCCATCTCTAAGTTTCCTAGAACCAAAACCGGGCTGACGAGGTTTTGCCAAACTAACCAGTCCCCAGAGTCACAGACTCCCATACTAAACCTTCGTGATGGCACCCCTTTGCTCCACACACACACACAAACACACACACACACACACACACACACACCCCTTCCGCATTTTTCTTGACTGAAGCAACAAGTGAGATTTGATGGAGCGGGCACACCTTGTTATGGCTGTCTCAAGGAAAATGGTGGGCTGGAGGCATACAGTGGCTGTGAGGCACTAAAGTTTGGGACTGGCACCAAGCTTGGAATGACCACTTCAATTCCACGAGAGCTGGGACTCCTGGATATGATGTTGCCTATGAAACACACACAGGCCTGGCAATTTTGCCTGGTCAGCATGGATTTCAAAAGTCCTCTGTATCAGCCATTGGGTGGCAATTTCCTATGCTATGCTGAGTCACTATTTCAGGAAGGAGTTCCACAAAGGAGAATCCCAGAAGGGACGTGTCAGCAGCATCTGGGGATGGATAGTGTGGTAGTAACATCAGAACCCTTCTTCCACAGTCAGCAATTTCTGAATGTTGGGAAAGGCATATTCCATCCATTCATCCAATCATCCATCCATGTCCTTGATGTCAAGTTGAGACAATAGCAACAATAATTCCTATGCAAAATTTAAAGGACGTAGTTGCATTCAAAGCCCCCTAGATTCCAGAACCCATCCCCACGACCTGGACCTTCTGACATGATGTGGAATTGATAATGTAAAGGCTAGAGAAGATCTCTGTTTTGTTTGTGTTTCTTTGCTGACTGGATTCTGTTCCCAAGGGGTCTGCAAAGTGGACATGTATTCCCCTTCCGTGTGTTTGGCATGAATCTCCTCTGGTGGAGGAAGCCCCAAAGCTGATTGGATTTGTCACCTGAAGCATCTGTCTGGTGGAACTCTTGATGGTTTAAAGAGATGGTGAAGCTGAAGGATGGTGGTGGCAGCTGGGTCAGGGCAGAATGAAGAGGACTGTGAATTGTTTGAATGGGATGGGTTTGGCCACTTAGGATCTGTGTGCGTGCGTCCACCATTTTTTTCTAATGATGGATTTAAGCTGTGTTGATATCCGCCATATATTTTTACTGACAGGTTGGACTAGTGGCTAATGGCTGTGCAACTGAGCTTGGCCCCTTGGTCAGCCTGACCCCCAGGCCAGCGGCGACTTAAGAGCACACTACACGGAGGGCAGGCGAGAAAGTACAATACATTGTTTTCCATGCCTGAAGGGTGGTGCTGATAGGCCCTAGAGGGAGCCACGTCTAACTCTCCCTGGACAGAAGCAGGGTCTCCATGATGTAGGGCTTTGAGGGTGCAGGACTAGGAGATGGGGAAGCAAAGAGATGCTGGAGGTTCCCCTCCTTCTCCCACCATATAAATATTTCTACTTAAAATCTTTCATTCAGACTTTTCCAATAGATGGCAAGTAAGTGGGGGACCCTGTGGAGAGCACGGATAGAGCAGGATGGTATCTATTTGGTCAGTGCCCAGACAATAATTCTCCGTATAGACGTCCGTGGGAATCCATTCCTGAGAGTAGAGCCAACGCCCCATCTGACAACTGATTCCTCTGCCCCAACTCCCCCAGCGCCTAACTCAGCTTAGCTTCAGCAGACTCTCTGGTGGGATCAATACTCACTTTGGCCGTACTGTCCGTACTGGTAGCTGGCTACGGGGTCCACACTGTAACCGGTGGTGCTGTAGGTGGGAGGGCAGTAGGACTGGGAGGTGGGGAGGCTGTCAACAGACTTGATGGAGTCGCTTCGCTGGCTGCAGCTGGCGGAGATGGAGTTGGTGGTGTCCAAACCGCCGTGGAGGGGCGAGATGGAGAAGTCGGCCTGGGGCTGTGGCGGGACCCCGCTCGGGTTACTCAGGATGCTCATCACCTGGGAAAGTAAAGGAGGAAAACATGTCAATGGACTCACGAAGAGAGCACGCTTAGGTACAGCGAGATCTGCCTCCAAGTCATCTAGCGACAGCCAATATATATGGTGGCTTTTAAGTCAATTTATGTTTGCCAAATGGTGCCAGATTGAAGACCCTGGAGAATAAAGTCAAGTAAAGATAGAATAAAGATCAGTTGTTCTCATGAGATTTCTGCCATCTTGGGCTCCCGTCTGACCCAGATCTGAATCATAGCCTCCTTCTGGGTTTGGATCCAACCTGGAAGAGCAGGTTTTGATCTGAGGATTTGAACTCGACCACCCCTTACCTAAAAGCGGAGGTAAGGGGAAAGGGGTCAAATTGCAGATACCAGTTCAGCCCATCTCAATATTATATTATATTTGGTTGTAAAACATAATTAAGGCTGCACCTAAATGATCTTACCACTTGGGAACCGGAAACACAGTTGGCTCATTTTATAGAGAAAATGCCTGTTAGAAGAGAGCTGTTCGTAAGGCATACAGGACAAGGATGGAGTGAGCCACTTTGCCTACAGGACTGGGAACTGGGGCCCTGATTTTGCAAACACCTGCGCACGTCCTTAACTTTACTACCGCCTGCAGTCCTGTTGAACTCAATGAGGTTACTCGTGGTTGTAAAGTTAAGCATGGGCGTAAGTGTTTGCTGGACGGGAGCCCTGACAAGGAGCAGAAAGGAGGAGAGGCATCTTTGACGCATCTGGGCTGATAACGTCATCTGTCAGAGGGTAAGCGCAGGCTCGCGGTGTTTATGCTGGCAGCGCGCCGGGGGGCCGGCGGTCACCTCAGAAAGCCAGCATGGCGCTCGAAAGCAGAAACGCTGAAAATCTCCACATTTAGCATAACCTTATTGACATCAATTAAAGTGGCAAATTGAAAATATTTGCAACCTGGCAAGTGGCAGAATGAGCCCTTTATCCCCTGCCGATGGCCTGGTGAGCTATTGTGTGCAGGGCTCATTCTTCGGCATGACACAAGAGGGGATTGTATAGACCAGTTATTTCTCTCTCTACTCAACCCCATCGACCTCCTCCCTTTCCCTCCCCCCCTCCTCCCTCACTTTCCTAGCTAAATCGGGAGCTTATCCTGAATGATTGGGGTCGGATTGACATTTGCTTTCTAACCCTCCCCCTCCCCCGGAAGGACTCAGGAGTCCAGCAAAGACCTTTTCCCTTGACGTAGCATCACCTCCTGACTCGGGCAGGCTGAGTCCCTTCTTGGGGATTTGTCTGAGTGTTGGAGTCACAAATCGGCAATGGCTGGACCCCTGTGGAGAAGGAGGTGATGGGGGATTGGAGAGGGTATCAGCTAATCAGCTGGGAAACCAGTGTAACTCCAATCCCTGGAGTCTACTGGGCTGGGAGTTCAGAATACCTCCTCTTCCTCACACCTGAATTCAGCCCCAGGCTGTGTGAGCCAGGGAACTCTCCAGCATCACAAAGCCAGCAGCACTAAGTGCTGTATACACGAAAGCCCTGCATATACTATATGGAGCTGTCCACAATTTAGCCCCAGCTGTGATACGTATCATGGAGATCTTCATCGCCTTTTCCACAACATTTTCTGAAAGGGATGTGAACCCTTCTGCTTCATGGCTTACACCAGCCTCTAACCTTTGGGAGTTAGCAGGGAAATTTCTCTGGTAGCAGGTTATCCAATAACTGCCTACTGCCGAGTTTCTTGCACCTTCCTCTGAACCACTGGTACTGGGGACAGGCTGCTGGACTAGACAGATCACTAATTTAACCCAGGATAGCAATTCCTATATTCGTAGGCCGAGGCGTTCCATCCATCTGCTCCAGACACACACTGCAGTCTCTGATTCCAGGTACGATATAGAAACTGGGGTTCTTCATCCTGGCCTTTAAATGCTAACTAAACTTTTACTTACTATTGGATCCCTCAGGAGAAAAATATGACCCTTTCGGGCCACTACTATTTCTGCCCTTCATTTCTCTTCTTTCCCCACTCTCCTTTCTCTGTTTCTCTCTGTCTTCCTTGTCTTTGTGTCTCTCCTCTGCTCTTCCCTCTACATTTCCTTCTTTGTAGCATCACCTGTTTCCAACCTCCCTGGATTTCTCTCCCAACCCCTTCCACATTCCATCTGCTAAAATGATCGGCTATGCAATAGTTCGTCTTGAGATTAAAGTGACATTAAAGACATTAAACAGTTGATGATCTAATGAGATTAACACAGGACTAGGGAGTTCACACCTCTCTGAGCCATTGTTTCAATCTCTCTGAAGACTCAGGAAGGCAACACTGGTTGGTTTTCCTTCCGTTCACATTTGGAAGTTTTCTTCACAATCATGAGGGTCAGAAACCTGCATTTTTCCTTTAAACAGATGCTGAGATTCTGCTCTAAATGGAATCTGAATAGGTCATGCAAGCTACATAGATACATCAGGTGGGCTGGATCTGGCTGACGGGCTGTCTGTCTGGCGGGCTGTCTGTCTGACACTCCTGGTCCAGTGTAACCTGATTTCATATTGTGCAGCGGGAGCTTCTTGACTAGGTAAATCGGCTCAGAAGGAACTGACCATCAGTGAGGCAAGGGGCTTGGCTGTTTATTATTATACATAGATCTAGCGCACCGGTCCCAACTATATGTGTGGGCCAGACTGAGTTATTTAATTCAATTAATGACTAGGATCAGATGCTTTAAAACTACAAATACCTTACGCAAACTGCTGCTGTTAATTGTTTTTGGAAAGCAACCACTCAGCTAACTGGAGGCTAAGATATCACCTCCTCTCCCTTCTTACATGCCCTAGTGAGCTGTCCAGACCTAGCATGCTGTACGAGTGAAGATTTGGTCAGAGTATAAGGTCAGAGACGTTTCATTGGAAATCCGGTGGAACTGAGTGGTTTTGTTTCACTGTGAGTTTGAGGGATTTTATTAGCCTTCAAAAACTTAAGGTGAAACTCAGGGGCTGATTCTCCACTTGCACTCTGGCAGTGGGCCTCAAAGTGGGTGCCAGTTACATCTATGCTCCCTTCCAGGCGCTGTGACGGAGTGAGGTGAAGTGGCTTTAGTGTGAATGAGAGTCAGGTCCACAGTATCCCAACCTGTGAGAGCTGAAACTGGAGAAAAGCCTGCATGAATCTCTACAAAGAAAAACAGTCAGGTTTTGTGCAGCTTTGGACAGGAGTCCTGCACTCTGTTCCCAGCGCTGCTACCGACTATGAGCCCTTGGGAAAGCCACTTAACTTCTCTAAAGTTTCCCCATTGCAAAATGGGGTTGATACTATCTCACAAGAGTGTTGAGATCCTGGATTAATATATGTCTGTAAAGAGCTTTGAGATCCTAGCACACAAGATGCTATGGTACAGAAGGGCAATTACCGTGTTATTATATTAGAAGCCAAGAGGGTCCTAGAGGAGACAGCAGCATAATTCTACAGCTCTGTGCCTTGTATCACGATGGGGATTCTTGTTCTAGATCCTCATACTCTACATACACAGATACTCTCAGGCAAAAAACATCAGCCAAGAAGACAGCAACGTATTCCAAATGATGCTCCAACATGGATCAAAGGGAAGAAGGGTGCTGGTGAGTTTCAGGTCCTGGCCTGGTGCTCCCTGCTCTATGAGAGACTCACTGAGTGAGCTTGGATAGGTCTCCTGAGCTCTCTGTCCCATGGTTCCCCAACTGCTTTTTTGGTCCGGCTTGTCTACTGAGACTAGGAGCTTGCTGGGGCAGGGATTGTCCCGTATGACGTGTTTGTACAACTGGGGATCCTTAGCTCACCTTTAGATGCTATTGTCATAGAAATAGCAAGAATGGACCCTGGACTCTTAAACCCAGCTGACATCGACCCCCCCAGTGTTGACAACTCTACACAAGAGGGGATGAAGAAGAGGTCTCCAGCTGGGGTGCAGGCTAGCACTATCTGGCATTTCACTCCAACGGGTGCAACTCATTTTCCAGCAACCTTCTGAACTTGGGGAAGTCGAGGTCAGATGGAGTAATCCCCTGCTTAAGAATGCAAAGTCCTTTTACCTTTCCTTTTTTGACCTTGCTTTCCTATAATTTATTACTTCTTGGTGCATTACCATCACTAACTAAAAATCAATACCCACTCCACATCTGTAAGGTTTTATCTGGAGGGAAATCTGTTACCTGTCAATCATGGCAATGGACAGCTTTCCTTTCCCCTCCCTCTCCTCAATTCCCCCCTCCCCCTCTTCTTTTGCTGCTGCCCCAAATCAGTCACAGGCTTGGCGTGAGCTTGCACTTAAGGATAAGTCAATAACAGCCATGGTGCTATGAGCTCTTGGCCTCATTTCCACCCTTTTAGGAGCCTGCTTGTCATGGGGGAGAGAGGGATCTCAGTGTGTTGGGGGGTGGGGGGGAAATGGAGCCTCCTGGATGAAATAATAGGCCCCTCCTTTCCTGCCACTGCCCCCCCATCATCTCTGCCGTCCCCCAGTTCCCCCCCAGGACGTCTCATCACACTCTCCCGTACTTTAAAAGAAGGGGAGTTAAAAAAAAATGTAATTAATTCCCTCCATTTCTGAGCTGGGCCTCGGGGCCTCTGGCCATGGAAACGGTAGCAGGGGAAATGTGCACCCTTTATGATAAACGAATGCGGCTTTGGAAAGTGAAGTGCAATTAGGAGCCTCAATCTCTGCAATCAGGGCTTCAGATTTTTAGGGTTGGAGGTTGTGTCTGGTGGGGGGGGGGGGTGTTGAGTGTGGTGGGGGAGGCGTTTGAGTGGCAGTGGAATGGTGGAGTGATATTTTTTTATACACGAAAGGAAGCGGAGGGAGGGGAGAGAATTTATGTAAGTTTCATGATCAGTAGAAGTGTGAGGAAAGGCAACCCCAAATATCCACTCACTGAACTTAACTTTGGAGGCCCCTGTAGAACCCCGAAGCTGGAGTCACTGTTTTTGGCCCTGTCTTATTTTCAATCACCTGACTCCAGCTGCTCATTTCCAGGATGGGGAAGGGCCAGGTTAACAGGGCCAGAATACTTAGCAATCTACAAATATTTGAAGAGTGCAAACTCCAAAGAAGCAGAAATCTTACATAGGATTGTACGAGAGAGAGAGTAACTTGGCGTAATGGGAAGACATGAAAAAGAGGAAATTTTAGGAAGAACATCCTGTCAGGGAGATGTATTTATTGGGCAGTGGAATCATCTACCAAAAGATGAAGGGGAAAGCCCATCACTTGGAATGGAAACCCTACCACTTGGAACATTTAAACTAGGTTGGCTAAACATTTCCAATTTTGACTTCAATAGTGACAGCTCTAAACCTCTTTCCCTTTAGCTTCACTTATCTCAGCATTTGCAAAAATTGTTTGAAGAGGAAAAGGTTGACAGAGCCCTAGATGTGTTCTGGGAAACATCAGTTTCTCCAGTCCCAGTACCTGCATGGAGCAGGTTCCTCCTCTGTTCTAAATCCCAAGCTGAGGAGTTGATCTTCACCATCATTACAGCTGCCTCAGCTCCTGCATTTGGAAATTCATTCTCTGCTCTCCAAGTCATTTCAGAGATGTTTTATTTGTACCTAACTTAATATTTCCCATTTGTACTTTGAGACCCTTTCACCTCGTATCATCCCTCTCATCTTTGAACAAGCCACTAGTCCTTCTCATAGCAATATCTTTTAGATATCTGTAGTGTCGTAGGAACAAAAGTATAATTGGGTTCAAAAAAGAATTAAATAAGTTTATGGAGGATAGGTCCATAAATGACTAGTAGCCGAGATGGTCAGGTATATAACCCCATGTTCTGGGTGTCCCTGAGCCTCGGACTGCCAGATACTGGGACTGCTCAACAGGGAATAGATAACTCAATGATTGCCCTGGTCTGTTGATTCCCTCTGGAGCATCTGGCATTGGCCACTGTTGGAAGACAGGATACTGGGCTAGATAGACCATTGGCATGACCCAGTATGGTCATTCTTATCTTCTCAGGGGTAGAACAGATTATTTTAAACCTACGTTAAACAGTTGCAGAGCGGAAAGGTACTGGAGGACTGATGAACGACTTGGGAGGAGACAAATAACATTACAAATAATAAATACGATGGAGACCCAAAGGTCTTTGCTTTAGAGGAAGTTCACTATAACCAAATACGCCCATGGGTAGGGAAGTAAGATGCCTATATTGGAATCACTAACACTATACTTACAAAATTAAGCCCTTCATTTTGAACTTCTAAAAATCACTAGACCCAGATGAGTTGTATCCCAGCATGCTGAAGGAACGCTGTGAAGGGTATGGTAACCCATCAGGTGTACAAATTAAATATATCCTTGTAGTCAGGAACAATAGTAGAGAACTGGATATGGGTTTATATTCCTCACAACTTGAGAAAAGTCTGATCAAAGTGATCATAGGCCATTTAGGCTAACTTCAGCACCATGTGAAATTAAGGTGTCTACAGATCTAATTCTCTTTCTTACACTGGATTTTCAACAGTATAACCCCACTGACTTTCAACAGAATTACTCTGGGTCTAGAATCATGAGTCTCTAGCAGTAGCAGACTCAACAACTTTTGTACATGGTGAGACAAAGAGCCATGCTATGTTAGCACAGGTCACCTAAGGGTGATCTCAGTTATGGATTTATTATAACTATTGAGCAAATCAGGAGAAGATGTGGACACACTTTTCCAGGAGATGGAAGAAACCCAGGCTAAGAGATCCAAAAGTGACTAGTGATTTTGGGCACATCAGCTGTTTGTGAAGTATTCTTTTTGACTATTAGTTATTTCTGTTGTGTGGTTGGTTACCTAAGTCACATGGTACATTTTGGGCTCCTTGATTGGATGGCTAAAACATTTTAAACAGCGGAGTAACAAATAAGTAAGGTGAATGGTTCCCAAACTGTGGCTGAGGGAGAACTGACTGGTCACATGGGGCTGGCTCCTCCTCCCCCCCCATTTCCAGCTACTAGATTGCATTGAAAGAAGCTAAACATACCTTAAATGCTTTCCTGATGTTATTTTCCCCCCAAAACAATTTCCATGTAAAATGCCACATGGGTGGAGTGGGAGGGGAGTTGTCCATTGGACAATCTCTTTGTCAAGATATGGTGCAACTCTGAAAAAGTTTGAGGTCCTCTGAGTTAGGCGAATGGGTTAGGCTGTATCTAGAATGCCTGTGTGGCACTTTAGCTACAAAATGATTAGTTATGAATTTAATTATTTCCAGGTTCTGATTGGGAGACAGCTGTCTGGTGAACAGTCTTGCTGACGGGATCGTCTGGGATTCAAAAGCAGAGAGGAGCAACAATGAAAAGCAAAAACTCCCCAACATTTCAGAACCTTCAAAAGGGTTCAGTTTGGGTTTGGCTTTAGAAATGGGCAAAGGTTTGGAAATCTTATTTTTTGCACCTGTTTGTCCATGCTGGAGTGATCTCAGAAATGTTGGTGGGAGAAGGGGCTGGAAAGAAAGGGGTTGGCAAGAGATTTACAATACCAAGAAACAAAAAAGGCTTACCGCTAAATCTGTGGCGGGGCATCTGCCTGATGTGAATAATGGCTGGACGTGGAGCTCAAACAGCATGGCTAAGTCCTAGCAAATTACACCTGTTTTGTAAACTTCTTCCATCATTCAACCCCCAGTACTCTCTCCTATCATCAGCTCCACACCAGAGATTAACAAAACCAAACCAAAATTCACAGAGGTGTCTCCTCTCTCCTTGTCATTTTCTCTCTCTCTCTCTATTTATTTATTTTTTCAATTCTCAGCTAAGCTGATATGTGCTCACTCACTATCACAACCCCCTGCGGACACTGGTAATGGAGTGTGGGTGCTGACTTATTGCTTCCAAACAAGATTTTCTGAGATTCTCTGAGTCCCCTCCCCTCCTCCCCTCTCTGCTTCTCTCTCTCTCTTTTTTTAGGAGTGTGGAGGGAAGCATCTATAAATGTGAAAGGAAGCTGCACTACAAAGAGTCCCCCGAGTGGCATATCCCAGCCTCAGGCAAAGCTGCCTGGTGCACAGATAGTCCTGCGTATCTGCTCTAGAACTCCTCTTTCTCTCCCCTCTGATCAATCAAGGACTGTAATCAGTTAAGGCCCGGCTTAACTGCAGTGTAAGATACACCAGTTAAGTTAAGCCAATGCCTTCAGGGTCCCCATCATAAATACGGAGAGGTCATGGGGAGATGAAATAACCCCGATAAGTTCAGCAACTGCAATGCTAGCTAGACGCAAACCAAACATTTAATAACTCAGACTGGCAAAAGAATGAAAGAAAGGGAAAATTAGCAGCATCTCACATCACTGCCTCTTTGCCTGTCTATTACTTGCTCTCTTGATTTCCAGCTTTCCCAGGGCGTTGGGCCTTTTAAAGCTCTTTTACAGCTCATTCACCCTAATGAACTTATAGCAACTTGAAATTATCGTAGGTTCTTGGGAACCTGAAGTAAGGATGCATGTTAAAGACAAGTGTCTTCCCTCCGCTCCCGCAGCCCCACTATCCCGGGTGTTGTTTTCTATGGTCCTTTCTGCTCCTTGAGACTGAAACAAAGATTTCAGGGAGAGATTTCCAAAGGCATGAAGATGATCTACACCCGCTATCCAAGTCTAAATCAAAAAACACTCTCCGAGCTTGAACATGTTCTCGGAATATTTAAGGCCGGGGAGCTCTGTTGCACCAGCTGCGGATCTGAACCTAGAGTTTCACTGGGATGGAGAAATCACTGCAGGTAAATGGGAGAGAAAAAGCACAAGAGGAGAGTGTTGATTTTAACTGAGATCTTAGTCTTGTATGTCTAGGTTTTTTTTTATCTCATAGTCCCTCTCCCCACCCAATTCCAGTTAAAAAGTGTTTTTCCTTCTCTCTGGCTGGGTGTAGAGTTATTAGAGATAGGCCAGAGAAAAGAACCTTGAAACTGAGTTCCTGTGGATTTATTTATTATTATTTAAGGTGCTCAGCATTGTACCAGGCAGCAAATACAGACAGCTCCAGATCTGAAGAGCTTAAAATCTAATGATGCTTTACATTTTAGGTGGGTTTGGATTCAGCTTTGGATCTTAATCTACCCTTATGGTTTTGGCTCTATGCTAGAAATGGGGGAAGAACTGTTTTTCAGTTCCAGTTCTGATGCGACTGACATCTCATGGGATTTCAGCCCAAGATGGCAGAAATCTAGTAAGAACAGCTGATTTCCACCCTTCAAGATATCAAAAATCTAAAGGGATTTTGACACAGCGGAGTCCAAACTCTACCCAGGACTGGATCTTAATTTCAAATTGCAGTCTAAATGTAATTCAGATCTGGATCGAAACACCATTGCATTGGCTTGTTTCTAATATTTATATTGCAAGATAGGAATGAACATCTACAATATACTAAAATTCCCACGGATTCACAGGCAACACCACAGAGTCCTATTAGCACTTACGATGCGAAAACTCAAAAAGGTTCCAGAGGTTCAGTTTAGATAAGCATCCACAGATTCTCTGAACCATCCGAACCACATGCGTCTAGCTGGGCTGGAAATCTCATGAGAACAGGGTTTGTTTGTTTATTTTTTTAAAAATACGATTACAGTACTAGCTCTTTTTGCCTCAGCCTGAGGTGAGAATACCATAGGGAACTGCCTTCCCTTGGTATTTTGGCCGTTTCACCTGCTGGTGCCCGCTAGGAAAAGGAAGCACAAAATGAAAAGGAGGAGAAATAATAAAATAACACAAGAGTTGAGCAAAGTCTTACAAAATAAAATTCAAACCCAGTTCATTTCGTGTTTTAGGAGAAGCTGAAGCTCAGCTGGCTTTTTATCTGAATTAGTCAGATTTCCCTAATTAGTCCTAAAAATATCACCATAGAATAACAATGCTGTCAGTGGAACAAATCCTGGAGTCCTCACGCAAGTCTTTGGTAATAAAGACTTCATCCCCTACAGCAGCTCGTCCCCATTCAGGAAAGCACTGAAGCACGTGCTTCACTTTAGGCACATTGACGTCAATGGGTTTAAGCCTGTGCTTAAAGTGAAGCACGTGCTTAAATGTTTTTTTTGCTGAATAGAGATGGCCATAAGCATGTGCTGAAATGTTTGGCTGAACTGGAGCTTTGGTTCCATACTATGAAAAAGAGATGCTCAGTTTATCAAAATCACAGTGCCAAATTCTCTAATGGTGCAAATGTGCGTTAACAGAGCTGAGCCAGTTGACACCAGCAAAGCATATAGTCCACACACAGTGAAAACCTCACTAATTTGCACTGATGACCGGCACAGCTGTTGGAAATAGCTGAATTTTGTGAATTAGCAAGTAAAAGAATGAGCACAATAAAAAAAAAAGCCAGGGTAAGACATCACAAAACATACTCTTCTCATTTTTGTCAACTGTGGTTCAGTTTTGATTATTTCAGATGATATTCCATAGTCTATTAGTATTTTAAATGATAATACTGATAGTTCTCCATAGTATCCTGCATTATTTTAAATCTTGAGATCATAGTAATATGAGATCTCACAACTGCAGCTGTTATTAAATCTTTGCAGAGGGATAGGCAGAGACCAGCAATGTTTGTGTGAAGATTATAAAGTGTACATTTAAGAGAATTTCAGACTAGTGAAGCACATTTTTTTTTTTTTTAATTCCCTACCTTTCTCACTAACTTCTCAGATTGTTAAAAATTGAATGATTGGAAGAATTTAATTTGCTGTTTGCCTTTTAGGTGGGTTGCTTACTTTGTGTTTCACTCAGTGTGGATAATGAGTAGCACCCTCATCAGTTTAATTACCTCGGTAGTTTCATCTTCTGGTTTTCATGCACTTAAACCTAGTCTAGCTTGGAGAATTTTACAAAAAAATTCCTATTTGTGTCACCAGTAAATCATTAATCAGAGGTGGTGCTAGCCCCATTGTTGGCCCTAAGTAGGAATATCTCCCCCACACACAACACAACACATACTAAAAAAAGTGATTGGCGGGGAGGCCCTAATTAATTGCTTAGTCTGGTTATGCCTAGCACCAACTCTGTCAGAAATAGCGGTGGTCAGAACCCTAGCACGAAAACACCAGAAGCCCCCTGAAGCCTTGCTGACAGCAGGACTCCCACTGGGGATTTTTTGTTCCTGGAGGCACAGCCTAAAAGTGTTGGGTTGTAAACAGTGCAAGGAATTCAAACAAAACAAAACAAAACCCAGCAACCCAAAACCCCATTTTCATTAAAATGTCTATTTCATTTCTGTGCACCCTTTTCTGTTGTGATTGCTATTATTGCAGCATGTTGAAGTCCCAACCGATCCCACAGCCCAACTAACTGAGTGCCAAAGTTATAGCAGTACAACGCCCCTAGCAGAGATGCAGTTATACCTGTATCAAGGTGCTTATGCTGGTATAGCTAGTCCCATATGGGAGAGGGAATTAACCACAAGACACCTTAATACTGATATACCTGTGTCTACACTGGAGGACTGATACAGCTATTTCACTGAAAAAAAAATCACCTCCCCAAACACTTATATTTGTACAAAATGTGTGTATAAACCAGGCCTTAGTCTGACTTGGATGACACAAACCAAAGCCCCTCACCCAATAAACTCAGCATCAAGGCCATAACTTCTGTCTGAGCTTTTAGAAAGACATCTTGATTTAAAGACCTCAAGGGATGGTGAATCCATCATGTCCCTACATCAGATTGGGGATTGGGCCCACTACCTTTCATCCCCATTCTACTGAGAAGTGAGCTGACTGATATATCACGCCCTGCGTTGCTCCAGCGGAGTTTAAGGCTCCTGGCGCAATGCAGAAGTTTGAAAGCACACAAACCTCTGCTGATCCAGAGATAAATGGAGGAAAGGGGATTAGAGCTACTTAGTGGAGGAGAGGGAAGATTCAGGAAGGGATGATTATTTTAAAGATAAGACTATTTAAAGATAATGATTGCATAAATTTAATTAATGCATTTTCATGCTGCAAATGGCCGTTTTGTAATTAATGTATCTGGCCTCGCTAAGCATGGGAGATCACATCTTCCAATTCCCCCTCCCTTCCGATTCCCTCCTCTGCCTCCCGTTTAATGAAAGACAGAAAGCAGATGACAGAAACAATTTGTCAGCCAGTGCGGGTGTCAGATGCCTAATTGGCCGCGCTGAGTTAGTGGAAAGTAAGGGAGGGGGGTTGTTTCTTCTTGACGACTCTTATGCTTTGGGGTGGGTGCGTGTGTTGGCGGAGGAGAGGGGAGAGTGTTCCTCATTAATTGACGGAGATTAGGACACAGATTGGCTGTGGCAGGGACTGGGCAGTGACAAGCAGGGGACAGGAAAGGCTGATTAACACCCGTGCAAACAAGCTGCCATATCTCACAATACGTTAAGTCCCAGCAACATTGATGTTGATCATCCGTTCTCTTTCTGGTTCCCTCTCACCCACCTGAGCTCTTGTGCCCCTCGTTGCTGCTGTGTGGGGCTGGATGAGGTGGAGGTTGGTGAATGGATAGGGGCTGCGCTGTAGCCAGTGGAGAGTGAGCCAGATTCTGACATCTTATTCAGGGCCAGTCTGCACCCTCTGGGGCTGGGAGTGGCGGCGGCCCTGGCTGTGTAGCAGAGGGGTCAGCTGCCTCTACAGACCACCCCATCCTGCTCTGGATCCCATGGAGGGAGACTTGATTGTGCAGGAGAAAACAGCTGAGGACACGCCAAAGGGCAGAGGTATTGGCCATGTCCCACAGGAATCTGAGGGGAAATCACGATGGCAGCTGTCCTCACTACCCCGAGGGTCACCCCGATTTCTGACCAGCCCCCCCACACAATTCTTGATCCTCCACTTTGCTATGTTTCATTCCCAAATGTTCTTCAAGACCCTTCAATGGAGGCACATCGGGGTTCTCTTACTTGCCTTTTAAACACATTGCAGCCGTACTGTCAACCCCAAGCACTCAACAACCATGTCAGCCCCGTCCCCTGCCCAAATCATGAGACTGGCTTTAAAAATCCTGAGGTTTCTTTTTAAAATAAAAACCCTTGGGATTAATTTTATTTGCTTCCTGGTTTCTGAGCCTCGAGGGTGTCACTAGCCATAAAGCCTTCAGCCGACCACATTAACCCTCACCCTGCTATTACATGGTGAGGAAAGCCATCTCCTGTAGTCTGCCACATTCAAACCAACTGCTTTGAGTGCTTGAAATCTTTCTGAATTACGCCAGAGATTTTTCCAAAGACTCTGAGGGTCTCTAAATCAGATAAATTCATGGAGGATAGGTCCATCAATGGCTATTAGCCAGATGGCAGGGATTGCTGTTTGCCAGAAGCTGGGAATGGGCGACGGGATGGCTCACTTGATGATTACCTCTTCTGTTCATTCCCTCTGAAGCACCTGGCATTGGCCACTCTCGGAAGACAGGCTACTGGGCTAGATGGACCATTGGTCTGACCCAGTATGTCTGTTCTTATACTCTTCTGTATGTTCTAGATGAGTAAGTCCCTCTGGAATTCAATGGGATCTGAGCATCAGAATCCCTTAGACACCATGAAAACTCCACTGACTTCCTTCCAGTCCAAGAATGCCCTTGCATAACAAAGTGCAGTGCACATACACAAACACCACTGCTGTCAGCATGGATAGAAGTCAGAGCTGCAGCACCAAGTACAACTGCCCCTACCACTTGAGGTAAAGATTAACAATTCTGGCTGTAAATGGCCGGTCGTTTTCCTCACCGGAGGCTAGCCTCTGAAATCGATTTACTGACAGAAAAGGGTTTTACTCTGGCCAGTCCACTGGGCACTGCAGCATTTAGGGGACTGATTGCATAACCCACCCAGAATACTAACTCCTAATCTCACAGCTTAGCCTGCATCACAACCAGAACACGTCACAATTCTGCAGTACTTTTCCAGTGGTCCCCATCACCGTGGTATCTGAGCACTTCACAAACTTTAATGGATTTATCCTCACAGCACCCTGTGAAGTAGGGACGTACTAACATGCCCACTTTACAGATGAGGCACAGAGGACTTACCTAAGGTCACACAGGAAATTTGTGGTGCAGCAGGGACTTGATCCTAAGCCCTATCTTAGTGATCTAACCACTGGACCATCCTGCCATTCACCTTTTAAAGAGCATTAAAAAAGCAATGAGGTGAGCCTCACAACAAGCTGTCATATAATAATAAATAAACAAACAAGTAAACAAATAATAATAAATATACTCTTATATAGAGTTTAATAAAGGCTGAGACAGTTTTATTAACTGCCTTTGATAGATGGACAAACTAAAGAACAGAAAGTGGATGGCCATGAGGAAGAATACACCAGGAATAGAAGAGTCCAAGTTTCTGGTTCCCATTCCCTTGCTCTTATCACAGTTAAACATGCACTCAGTGAAAACTAACATGTTACTAAGGTCCAATTTTATATTAAGCGTCCATTTATACATGGTTTATAAGGGGTTAATATGTGATGAATAGATGTTATAAACAGAGATGGTCAACGTTTTCTTTTATATGAAAAAAGGACTTTAAAATGATTTTTTGTGATATATTTTAGTTTCCTTTGAAAGGTTCCATCTTTTTAATGAAACAAAATGAAATGACTGTCGGATTAATTGGTGGGGATTTTTAAAAAGGGAAAAGAGAAGAGAAAAGCAGAGAAAATTAAAATAACAAAGGGAAACGTTTTTGGTTTCTGAAAGCTGAAAGAAAATTACAATTTTCAATTTGAAATGAAACAAAAGCTTTTGATTGGAAACCAAATGAAAAATTTTGTTTCACTAAAGGACAAAAATTGGAAAATTCCTGAAAAACTTCAAATGAAATGAAACTTTTTCATTTTTCTCAAAATTTGTAATGGAAAATAGCTACTTCTTTCAAACCCAGAACAAAAAGATGGTCTCTATTTCAAGGAGTTTACAATCTAAGTTCATCAGCAGAAGGTGTTCTAAGGTTATAAGTCATGGTTATAAACAACCTACTGCTCTAAATCATCTGCTCAACGTTCATTAAAGGAGTGGATCTGAAAATGGATTTTTTCACTGTAAAAAATTTCAGTTTTTAAAAAAGAAATTAAAAATGTGCCACAGAAATCAGACAGTTTCAATACAAATTTTCATTTAATTGAAAACCACCTTTTCTGTTGAAAAAGTTTAGATGGAAATTTTTCAGCTGTCCCTATTTATTAACTCTTTACAAACAATTTATAAATGGAGACTCAATATAAAGTGTGACTGTTATGAATAAGTAGGCTTGGCAGAATTCAATTTTTATTTTATAATTTCAGCAAACAATATCAATGCTTATTTTTAAGCATTTTAATTTATCAATTTTAAATTTCATAGTTGTGCAAAATTATGGGTATTAAGAATTTTTTATTTTTGTTGATTTAAATTTCCATAAAATATGGGGAGATCAGACAATGGGGTGGGGGAATCAGATAATTATTTAATGACAGTAGATGTTGGGATTCAACAAGTTAAAGCTTTATAACCATTAGAACACAAATTTTCAACATCACATGTCAAAATATACGAAGTAAATATCTTTAAATCAATAACTCTAATAATGTTTCAGGCAGCATTTCTCTTACTTTGCCTATCTATAAATTTTGATTATTATTGATGGAAATATATTTTCGACAGTTGGTATGTATACAGTGAAATTGACACTTACCAACATTTAGGGATACAAATCTAATCCTTTAAAGAGGACCGATAACACTTGAAAAACACTTTCAACTTGTCAATTTCACTTTCTGTCTCTTCAATCATGTGGTTTAGTAAGTACCCTTTTCAGATGTTCCTGGGTTTGAGAGACATTGCTCATTCTAGTCCCAAAATCCCCAACATTCCACCCAAATTTGTGGGGTCACTTCAGTTTACTATTGAAAATTATTTCTAGGAGAAATAATCAAACCTCTGAAGCTACAGAAAGAGTTATTTACTCTAGAAGAATGAATCCTACAGCATTTGAAGTTTTCTGGATGAATCTTTTTTTGTGTGCGTGTCCCTTATTTTGGGTCTTCACTATTGTCTCCACCACTTCCATCAAATGAAGGCCCTGGGAGCACAGCTCCAAGAGAACCCAGTCACCTTGGAGGGAAGGGGGCACTAGTGGAAATCTCATTTGAATCCTTCCACTGCTCTCTCTTGGTGTCTGTGGGAAGACCAGCAGCCCAGGAGCCAGCAGGCTGATAGTCTCTGTTACTGTTCCCAAACTGAACGGCCGATGGGAATAAAGTAAGAATCAGTTGAAAATGTATATCTGGAATTTCCATGGTGGGAGTGATTGCCCTTGCCTGTCACGTGTGCCTGAGACACGTAGATCTGGGGAATTTGCCTGTTCCAGTGAAAACCCTCCTCCCCTGCCCTGAGAGTTCAAACCCAGAGGAAACAGAACAGGGGAAAACCCATCAAGTTCCTGTGTCCATCCCTCTGCCAGGGCAAAATAGTCAGAGATAGGAAATCAAACGGATGCTACACTCAGGGCCCAATCCTGCCTTCCTTGCGCACTACTGAGTTCAGTGCAGGTTCAGGGCCAATAAAGCAGAAGAAACCCTCCAAGCCAAGAGTTAAGTTGGGCCCAAATTTTCAAAAGTGGCCTCTGATTTGGAGATCCTCAATTTGTCAACTCCCAGCCCTGAGACGCTGGGAGCTGCTGGTACTTAGGGCCACTGAAAATCAGCCCCACGGTGCCTGAGATAAAAAACGGTTGCACCCAGAATTAGTGGCCGCTTTTAAAAATTTGGGCCCAATTATATAGTTCTATAATAAACACCGATCAAATGCTTCATACATAGACTAAATAAGAATGCAGCAGAACTCTTCCAACACAGATGCTTCAGCAGTGGTATATGCATAAAACACTTCCTTTCCATCTAGCTTATAAACCGTCCCAAAAAGCTATGGGTCAGGCCTGGCTGCAGCTGAATCATGCCAGGGAGGGATATGGCTTGTGTATATAAAATAAATAAGCAGTTGATGACAAGCACTACATTGGCTGAGAACGAAGAAGCCTGTATCTGTCACGTCACTGCTAAGTAAGTTTTAGTGCACAATTGATAGTTATTAGATGGTATACAATAACTGTCTCATTAAATCAGGGTTTGAGTGTGGGTTGGAAGTCTTAATTTTAGGTGCCACTGGTTGCAAGTTATTGAAATCAGACGGACTGGGCTGGGAGGAGGGGAAGGAAATAGGGCATATGGAGGGGTAGGATAGCTACAGGTTATAACCCACACTTCTGAGGATTTTCTTATTTCCATGCCGCCATGGAGCCTGGTGAAAATATTCATTCTCCAACTGCAGTTGCTTTCTGTCTCTTTCTGACCCCTCTCCGCACGCACTTTACATTGCTATCTAATAAATGGCTGGGCACCTTTCTCTGTGTTTTAAATGCAGCGTCGAAAGCAAAGGTTAATGCTGGAGATTGCATTCCAATTGAAAACGCGGCAAGCGGTAAATTTGGTTTGTTTATAGTGGAAATGCTTGAACTGCTGTGGACGGGTGGCGGGGGGCAAGAGCATGGGAGAAAGGGGGCATGGCGCTCTCCAGGCCCGGTGTCTCTCCTGGACAAAATTTAATTCCAAAGTTTAATGAGTTGCGAAGGGCGCTGAATTAGAAAGGCCGACCTGCGTGCTGTCAAAACCGAAGCGCTGTGTTAGCGGCTGCTGCAGCAGAAAAAAAAAAGGGGGGGGCGGGGGGGAGGGAGAGAAAGAAACCAACAACTCTGAAAACGTCAGGGAACAGAGCAAGTGAAAAATGTCAGGGCAAATTGCTCTTGACAGTGTTAATATCTGCACCTCATAGCAATAATTACATGTAAATAAATAGTGAAATAGCTCTCAGCTGGAGTCTGCACTCCCAGTGCAGATGCCGCTAACAGCCAGCTGGGGACCTTTCGCTCTTTGGCTGCTTTTTTTTTTTCTTCTCTTCTTCCCTCCCCCAATCTCATCCATGCTGGAGCTGAGAGTGCAACTGCCTTCAGCCGAAGGATTCTCTTTGCTGCCTCTTTCTCTCCTGCACTAAATTGACCTCATCTTTGTGCTGTCCTCTGCCAGTCTAGAGATGCTTGTTGGTCACCGGGGGGATGGGGGTTACGGTGTTGTTTTCAGTGTTACCGAGTCACAGAGTCCAAGGCCAGCAGAAGGGACCAGCAGATCATCTAGTCCAGTGGTTCTTAACCTTTCCAAACTACTGTATCCCTGAAGCCTGAGTCCCACCCCCACGGGGCTGAGGCATGTAACTTAGTTTCATGGCGCCCCTGTGGCTCCAGGCAATTACCTTTCTTGCCACCCCCAATACCAGCTCTGCACTTGCGACCCCTCTAAAACTCCAGGTTAAGAAACACTGATCTAGTCTGACCTCCTGTATATCACAGGCCACCAACCTCATCCAGCACCCACACATGAAACCCAAACTGAAATGAGACAAAAGTATTACAGCCCATAGGATGCTAAACTATAACATGCCACAGGCAGAGAACAGGAGGGACCGAGATGCACCACTATCAGAGACTGGCAAGTGACCGCACCCATGTGCTGCGGAGGAAAGCGAAAACACTCCAAGGTCGCTGCCAATTTGACCTGCATGCAAATTCCTTCCTGACCCCACCTATGGTGATCGGTTAGATCCTGAGCATGTGAGCAAGAACCAGCCAGCCAAGCATCTGAATGCTCAGTGCAACCTCACAGCCCTCATCCTCCCTGTCCAGTGTCCCGCCCTGGTCACCCCTTCCTTCAATACAAGCTAAGAGAGGGAAGCCCACCTGTGAATGGACCCGAGGGGCAGTTAACTCACTGCCTGGATCTTCCCTTCAGCATTGTGGGACTCTGCAAATTCTAAAGATGCTCCTGATTTCTTCCTGTTGCTGGGTAGAGATGGGAGGTATCTTCACCAAGGATTGGGATTATACCCTTCCTACTACTGAAGTTGCCCATCTTTCAAAAGGGTGCAGGAAAGTGTCCATCTGTGAGGGAGAAGATGCCGCAGCAGGGGATGACTGGGAGAGGGAATTCTCCAGGCTGGTTGTCTAAGCCAACAAAGGCAGGGTTTTTTTCCTGGCTTCCACTGTTCTCAGTAGCGTCATAGTGACTGAGAAACCACACTGCCCGATAAGCCACATTGCCTGTTGCTGCTCTGAGTCAGACTGAGTTTAGGGCTAAACATAGGCAAAACACAGCTCTGCGCAATTCCTTCCACTGGCACCGCTCGGTCTAATGCCAGGTTGGGAGGCAGAAATGCCCGTGGGCAAGGGGGGGACAATTGACATCATACCAGCAGCCTCACAGTTGGTGGATGGCTGGAATCTCTCAGCATCACTCCTTCCCCCTGTTCTGCAGATTTCGGGGAATCCCTTCTCTTTTCAAACCAGTTCCTGCGGCACCCCTCAGCCCTGTACCCTCAGCAGGTCCCGGGACACACAGCTTCCTTCCCGTCCAGACAGGAAGCCTGGGAATTCCAAAGCTACAGCACCGAGTACTCTGCATCAGCCTTAACAAGGAGAATTCAGCTTGCAAGTGGGAGACTAAAATAAAACTAGAGGAATTTCATCTCCTCCCTTAAGCAAGTGGAAGTGGTGGGGGCAGCATCTCCAAGACGTGGGTGCAAGCCTTTCATTTTCCCACTTTACGCCCAACCCACCGTCACCTGTGAAATCCATCATTTCAACAGCAGATGGCTGGACCTGACTGCCCTCGCTGTGTCCCGTAAGTGCTGCATTCTAGAGGCATAGGGGTCACAGCAGAAAGGTACAGAGGTCTCCATGCCCAGAAAGCAACCAGCTCTCCATCGCCAACAAAGGCATCATCTCTGAGACATGGTCTCTCTTGAGTGGCCCATATGAACTGACAGAGATTATATGTTAGGGGTCAGCCCTAAAGGGATGTTGGATGGTGCAGTGGTTCACACACTCGCCTGGGACACAGAAAACCTGGTTTCGACTCCTTGGGTGCAGGACTGCCTGTGTGACCTTGGGCAAGTGTTTCTGTGTAGCAGAATAGGGACACTGAACATTTCTATGTCACCAGGGCTGTTGTGAGGGGACATACATGAAGGATGGTGAGGTGCTCAGATAATGCAGTGATGAGGCCATGTCAGTGCCTTAGACAGAGAGGCATGCTCCAGTTTAGCTTCAACCTACTCCCACTTAGCCACTTTAGCACCATATCCCCTAGGCCAGGGGAGGCAAATATCATACCACTGAGGGCCCGACTGGCAGGTGTCCAGGAGTCCAAGAGCTGCTTGGAACATGCCACAAAGAAATAAACAGGCTTGACCATGATATTTGCTTGTATCTTGCTGGGTGAATAGAATTTGCATGTGGACTGGCACAACCGACGATATGGCCTGCAATTGATATTATTAGCCTGCACAAGGAGCTGTTTAGGTCACCCTCCCCCATATTTAAATTAACAGGGTCTTTCTGAACTACGTCTCCTCCTTCAAATCCAGGAAATGGTCCACACAGCAAAGCATGGCTGCACATGCAGAGATTCCTCACCCTGGCCCTGGAGCAGGGAAAACACAAGCCCTAACCCTTCAGCGAAATGAGCAACACCAGTGGCTGCTGAGTGACGCGCTTATCCTTGCTGGGCTGAGCCACCAGAAGAAGACATGATCTCGCCCACTAGGCCAGTGTATGACACAGACACAGCTCATTAGCTACTTCCTAATCACCATCGCCTCTGGGCTAAACCAGTAGGCTGGGGCGAATAAAAAACCGCAAACCTCTGTGGCAGACAGAAGGAGAGGTTCCTATTGAACTACTGCCTTATGTGAAGGGAAAAGCTGTGAGGCCTTTCCTTTTGGCTAATGAAATTCACAACAACTTCCCACACTGCACCGAGCAGCAAACACAGCTCCATTATTTGGAAAACAAATATGTTCTTTAGAGCTTCCTGGTTGTCAAACACGTTTTTGTTTAGCTCAACAACTAATCCACTTATCAGAGGATAAAGCTGCCAGTGAATCACCAGAATGATAAAAGCATGCACAAAATTAGCAAAAATTTGCCTGTGGCTCCTGCACATTTAACAAACACCAGCTCAGAGAAAAATGATGCCTATTTTTTTTTATAACTGAGATCCCCAGGAGAGATTCTGTCAGATAGTGGCTTTTTATTTTGCTTGCAGATTTTCTCTCTTTCTCTCCATATAACCCAAACATTGACGCTGGAAGATGATGGGAGATATTATCAGATCCACAGTGAAACTGACAGCATTTGAATAAGCAAGAAAATGCAACCAGGGCAAAATTTTAATAAGGGGAAAAAAACCCCCCAAAAAAAGCTCTCACACAAACCAGAAAGAACTAAATGCACTGGGGTGTTGCCTGAGATGCTCAGCTTGCTGGATGTGTCCCTATTTGTGAGGTCACCACACATGCAGGGGTCAGGATATGTCCTTGTCTGTTACCTTTCATCTGAGGATCTCAGAATGTTTTATAAACAGTCATGATTTCAACCTTGCACTGCTCTTGTGAGATAGCTCAGTACTGTTACCCCCATTTTACAGATGGGGAAACTGAGGCACGGATATTTTAAGTGGCTTGCCCAAGGTCATGCAGCCAAGTCAGTGGCGGAGGAGACAGCGCTCATGGCTCTCAGTTCTACGCTACAACCACTAAACTGTATTTCCTCTTTAACTAATCTTGAGTCCATCTACTTAAACCCCCAAAAGGATCTTGCTTCTTTCTAGTGGGTGAATTGGGGTGGGATGCTCTCTGACGCTTATCCAGCTCTGCAAATAGGTTGGCTGGAAATCCTCTGAGAAAAGACTTTTTCATGAGATTTCCAGCATTTCTGGTCCCAGCTAGAAACCCATAGAGAGGGAAAACTCCTCAGAAAGGAGCCCAGGCTACCATGGAGTCCGGATCCAGATCTAGACACCCCAAATGCTGGGAGTGTTAAGAACATAAGAGCTGCCATAGGGGTCAGACCAATGGGCCATCTAGCCCAGTATCCTGTCTCTGCCAATGGTCCAAACCAGAGCTTCAGGGGGAAGGTACAGAAGAGGACAATTATGGAATGATCCACCCCCCCCCCCAGTCTTCCACTCCCAGCCTCTGGTAGTCAGAGGTTTAGAGTTGCCCTGAGCACAGAGTAACCTCCCTGTGGCTAATAGCCATAGATAGACCTGTCCTCCATGAACTTATCCAGTTCTTTTCTGAACCTAGTGCGTTCAGATTTGTGGTTTTGGGTTAGGTTTATTTGCAGAGACAGCTTCTGACCCTGCGACTGGCTATTCATGGATGAGGCCTGTGTCTCTAAGGAGCCCCACTGGTGTCAATGGGACCATGCACTGGCATTAGCATCCCTCAGAAGGGATCCATGATCCATTAGCAGGATCAGGGCCATAGGCCTGGATCTGGAGTCTGGATCTGGTTTTTCTGTCTAACTTTCTCCACATTCATGGGGACTCAGATCACTAAAAGAACCTCTCCACACATTTCAGAATTTGAAAAAAGTTCAGTTGCCGTATAGTTGTAGAAATGGGAAAAGGCTCGAGTTGGGGGGGGTCGAGTGGTGGTGGGGGGAAGGCAAAGCGTACTCAGCAATCCATTCTGTGACTGTTTGGTCCAGGCCAGGGCTTAGGATGGTCCTGTGAGGTGATAACAGGCAGCACAGATTGTGTTAGTTTGGGAGTCAGAGAGAACCAAGGAGTCTGTCTGTGTCCTGCAACCTCATTAAAAAAATCCCCATCACAATCGTTCTATCACAGTCCAGTTTCTTCTCGATCACAAGAGACATGACATGGGGACGGTTATTCTTGCCAGGCTGGTTCTCACCCATCGCTAACAGGCAACCAAGAGAATCCCTCTTCGAACCCTAGCATCAGAGGACAGAAGAAAGGACTCACCAGCAAAGTACGACCCTGTCTTAAAGGTCAATGAATTCATCAGAAGCTTTTTGAACACCTCTCTGTGTCCCATTACTGCAAAGCAATGGTGGTTTACAATGATTCTTTATCGACTGCCAACCGGGGGCCCAGAGGACCATGCACACATAGGAGAAGACACGGTCCCTGTCTTAAGGAGCTTATAAGCCACTGCAGATTCCCATCTCAGAAAAACTTAGCACAGGCTCCTACCAGCCCAAGCAGACAGGATGATTTCTTGATAAAACTGCTGCCCATAGATGATGAGAATCTGGGTTCAAGCCTCAACTGGATGCCTGCACAGCCAGTGGATGGGGAGACTTGATAAAGCCACACCAGTGTCTGGGTGACTAATAAGATAATGGTGTTCCTTTGTCATCTGTTCCACCCCTCACTGATGGGGACGGGTGGGAGGGGCAGACAGGTCAGAGTGGAGACATCTTCACAGGGATGACCTTTGGGGCTTTAAATCCCAGTTTGGACCCATCTCTTTATTGAAATGTAGCCTGAATGGAAGGAGCTCTGTAGGGGAGAATCTGACACTATTTCATTAGTCCAGTGCATTAAGTAGGTGCCATTCCAGGAAGTCAGCTGGATAAAGTCCAGTGCATTCAAATACCACGTCTTTTCTTTCTTTCTTTTTTTTTTTTTTTTTGCCGTGGCTAGGACAGGGCTGGAGCACATGACGATGGGAACATTTAGGGGAGCTGAGAATTAATCAAGAGGCACACACCTGTCAGGCTGGAATCTGGAACTAAAGAGAAACACTTGCTAGTGGGTGACCTTTCGCCCCCCAGACAAGCCTGCAGCTCTTGAGCTGTTTTAGAAGCTATCTGGCCGTGGCTGCGGCTCTGAGACCCCGGATGAAATACAGCGAGAAGGGAAAGCAAGGAAACAGCAGGGAGAGGGGCTGAAACCACTTTCTAAGCAGCAGGATAGGGGGAAAGAGGCCGGGGGCTGGGGAGGTACGAGGGCAGTTCCTCAGGGAGGGCTGGGAGAACCTAGTCTGGAAACTGACCTAATGACATAGAGATGTTGGGGAAAACCACAGCAGACATTTGGTCAGCCAGCCGGGTAAAAGCAAGATGGAGCTGAAGGCTGTAGGTAACGCTGGTTGGGTTTTCAAAAGCACCTACGTGATTTAGGATCCCAAGTCCCATTGACTTTTTATAGTTGTCCTAGGTCACTTAGATCGAAACTCCGCAGCGCCTGAGGTTCAAATGGCAACTGCAAAGGTCATGCTAACCGTGCCCGCCAGCAAGGCCGACCCTGAGGCACTCTAAGGTCTAAATGCCAAGATTAGATGTGGGACACTGGCCCTTTAAAAAGTACGGGATCTATTCTCATTGGGTGTGAATTGCCATAGCCGCGCTGTGGTGCTGACCCCGACTCCGGGCACCCTGGGGACTAGGATGTCACAACGCCCGGGATCGTCAGGTTTTTCAGCTTGGGATTCTTTCAAAGGCTGCCTGAGAGCCTATGAGGGAGGGATGGACAAACGTGTCAGGAGAGGCCAGCACTCATCGACTTCCCCAACAATCAAGGTAGCATACAGGTGCCCACCCATGGAACTAGATCCAGCCAGCAGTACCGTGCATAGAGGCCTGAGTTCCCCAAAAGCTGGTGTCTTTCCCCTACCTGCACCTGGGCGGGAACTCACTGTCTCTTTAAATGAATCAAGAGGTTGTGGGGCTCAGCTTGGCACATGCTGTAAAACTGGGTGGGGGGAAATCAAGTGACCTGATTCTGACTTATTAATGATGGTTTATTATTTGATTATGGGGCACCTGCCACCCCAGACCCGACCGCCTTGCAAACAGATGAAACAAGCTTTGCAAACCTCCGACCCCAGCACGATAAGTGTTTGCTGCTATCACACACAGGAAATCTGAGACATGCAGAGATTAAGGGCATCAGACAAAGATTTCAGATGTGTCTGGTGATTTAGGACCCCAAATCCCATTGACTTTCAACTGGGCTTAGGCTCCTGAGTCAGTTAGATTTTCAGAGGTGCTTAGCAGCCAAGTCTCCCCCAGGCGTCAGTGGGAGTTTGAGTGGTCTCCGTGACTTGCTGAAGGTTGCAGAGACCAGAGTCCAGATCTCCTCATTTCAAGGCTCAGATCCTGAGCTGGTGTAAATGGGTGTAACTCCATGAACTTCAATGGAGCCAGGCCAATTTACACACGCTGGGGCTCTGGCCCTGCAGTACCCAGTGCTTTGTCCATTGGAAACCTTTCAAACTTGGCTATGAACCTGGATTGACTACTATTTGGAGGTTGGATGAATATATGTTCCCATTATTATGCTGCTTCTGGGTCCCATCTGGAAGTGGATGTGACAACATCCCATAATAGAAGCTGAGATGTCCAGCCCAGTTTTGCTAATCCAAGAGATTCAGGGGTTTCGAATAAGCCTCTGGACTCCTGGGTAACTCATCCAAAATCAATCTCTCCATTTTCTGAGGTTCAATCTGGCTTCGAAGGAAGTTGAGGGCATCAAAGACCTACATTCCTTAGGAAACTAAATCCCATTGACTTCCAATGAGATTTAGGTTTCTAAAGTGCTTATGTCATTTTTTAAATGGACTAGATTTTTAAAAGCTAGTGGGATTTTCAACAGCAGCTAGGTAACTAGGCCCAGATTTTTAAGGGATTTAGGGGTTGCTGCACTCAATGCTGCAATGCCTAACTGATTTAGGAGCCTAAATCTAATTTTCAAAAGAGATTTAGGCACTTACTTGTCTAAATGTCACTGACAGTCAATGGCTTCCTGTGTCCCTCTGTGCCTAGTAACCTGACTTCTCAAATGCTCATGGAAAGTGGGTACAAAAGACGTGTGAAGTGGGATGGAGCAAATTTCTTTAAAAACATGATTGTTTGCAGCACTTTTTTTTTTTTTTTTGGCCATATTCACCCAGCTCTAAATAGAACCCAGGTGTCCTGGCTCCTGACCACTTGACCACAGCTGCCCATTGTTGTATTTGTTTCAAGTGAACCAACCCATTCAGGGTAATCTCCTCTACTTGCGAGAGCTTTATAGACACCCTGTGCTGGCTGGCTAGACAGATTTCATTAGCTCTCACTTTTTGCCTATGGCAGTTGCAGGTAAGCTGTGGAGTGGATTTCTTTGTGCCCACCTGGACCAGATCCTGCCACTTCCCCTGGCAAACGCACCAGTTTCGATCAGGGTGTGAAGTTCCTCAGTCAAAGATGCCATCTAATCCTCCTTAGCACAAGCAGTGGCGTGAAAGCGCTATTATCGGCACGCAACGCCGAGAGAGTCATTATAGCCAATGGCCCTGCACTCCCGACTGAGCCGCTGAATCCGTCATTGGCTTTTAGGGTCAGGGAGACCCCATGTGGCTCCTAATTCGGGCCTGGAGTTGTGCTCAGCTGCGCACTTTCATCACTAATTAAAGGTTTGCCATCATCTTCAAGCAGCTGTTAGAGTCCTACAGGTCCATCCCCAAGCACCACTTGGCTGATCCGTAGCAGCATATTGGGAAGTTCCTTGGATGGGCTGCCTCAAACAGGAGCCCCTTCTCATCCCCCCAACACACAAGCTTACTGCTTCCCATCAGAAAGAGTTTGTAAATTCAGGTATTGCTGGCTGACTCTCACTTCTTTTCCCTCCTTTCCCCCCTTCCCGCAATTTAGCCAAAGAAATCTTTCTTTCTTTCTTTCTTTCCTTTTTCTCATTCTTCCCCCTCCCCCCCCCTTTTTTTTTTTGAACGAAAAATGTTATTTTGTGCCTACTGAGCCTCTCTAGCTGGGCTCGGCGTCCGTATCAGCTGGAGGAGCTTAGAGCCTCGTCTCCTCGGATTTAGACTGAAATTTTGATTTTCTGCCGCTCTCAGATAATGTGGAAATCCTGTTCCCCGATATTTACTGTTTATCAGCCAAGTGCAGTGCGGTTCTGGGGGGGAAGGGAAGCTTTCTCTCCCTTTCTGCCGCGCTACCTCCGTGCCCCCTCTCGTGTCCCCTTGCTTCCCTTCTCTCCAGTCACCCCTGCTATTCCCGCATATTAATGGAGTTTGACTTCAGAGCCGCCAGGACAACAATAGCCTAATTATTTCAACCAGAGAAAAAAAGGAGACACTCTTTCCAGAGGCTCCACACCTCCCTCAGTGAGCTCTGATTTCCAGCGCCCATTGTCACCTGCCTCAGCAAACCAGAAGACCACCATCCCTTGCTGTCTAGGCTACCTTCCCATGGCCACGGAGGATGCTCAAAGGAGCACGGCCTCTTCGGGCCCATGGGCCGTGAGATCTCCTCTCTGTTTCGTGGGGTTTACTGCCTGGCTCGCGCAGCCCCAGCTGCAGCGTGGGCCAGCGTAAACCAGCATAATCTGCCCAGGCCAAATAAACAAAGGATTGCCTCTTCTCCCTCCGCCACCCATTATCCTCTCCCCATTTTGTAGCCACAGTAAATTTCTCCTCTGTCCAAGTCAGAGCTGACCGACCTCCAGCCTGGCAACGTCCCATTGTGAAGGTCCAGCTCAGTTCCATCGCACATGGGCCATACCATCTCCTAAAGCCCATTGCTCTGAGTTGCAGGATTGTCGTCACTGGCAGTGAAATTGGATCTGCTCCCACATGCGGGCCTGATCCTGAGAGGAACCGAGCACCTGCCACTCCCATCAGCAGCTTTGGCTGCTTGCTGCTTTGCGAGGCCAGGCCCTGCCTTTGCGTTGGCGCTTGCCTGCACCCTGAATCTGATCAAATTCCCTCCCACGTACCCTGCGGCTTCCTCAACCACGCACAGAGATGGTGGCGTGGCCTCGAAATGCAGATGAGCATCAGCTATGAGCTGAGCTGAGTCCTGCCAAACTCATTGCACTGAGCAGCCTGGAGGAGAGGGAAAAAAGGCTCTTTGGCCTCCTGGGTGAGAAGCATCAACTGTGCCTACAAACACCCGGGACGCCTCAGCAGCAGGGGAACGGCTCTGAGGGCCACTTAGTGCCTGGCAGGGCATCATGCCCTGCTAATAATGTGCAGGCCTGTTGCTTATCCCTAAAAGGATTGGTTATTGTCAGATAATGTAAAGGTTTCCCCCCCTTCCCTTTGAATGCAGGCATTTCCCTGTGGTGAGGATTGAGCAGAATAACCCACTGATGTTATTGCCACCTGCAAATTCGCGGGGCTTTTTTCAGCAGCACGTAATTAAACTCAGCACTGGGGTAACCAACAGCATCCAGAGCAGTGTATTAGAAAGGAAGGGAAGAAAATGGGGGGGGGGGGGGAGGAGGGAGGGAGACGGGAAACATGATAAACCCCAGCCAGGCTCTCTCTGTATCGCTGTTCTCTGTGCAGCTTGGCTACTGCCTGGCTCTTCTGGTTTAAAGTGACTCCGCTTCTTATGGAAACGGAGAAGAGGTATTAAAAAAAAAAAAAAAACCCCACAAGACACAGAGAGCTTCCTTATCTCAGGGAGACAGTTGTCAGGAATCACTTTGACTGAGTCGTTTTGTCTCCATGCTTTTTTTGCTGTCAAGCAGGCCTCAGGACATGGATCAAAGGAGAGGCGCCGAGCGCTCGCTGAAACTTCTGATCCCTTCTCGGTACAGACGCTGGAGTGGCAGACAGCTCTCCTCGACATCAAATGGAAGCGGAGGAGAGGGAGGAAAGAGAGAAGGGAGAGGGAGAATAAAAGCGGGGAGAGAGAGAAGGGCAGAAAGAGGGGCAGGCGGAAAGGAAGGAGAGGAGAAGGGCCGTGTGGGGTTCTCAGTGCTGCAGCAGATCCCCCGGGTGGGGAAGCATCGGCCTGCAACGTCCCCCGGCTGAGCGGCTGGGCTTCCACTCTCTCCATCTCCCCCAACACTGTCTCACTGGGGGCCGGGGCACGTCCGCATGGTTCCTCTGGGAAGCGCTATTGAAAGCCGCCTTGGCAGCCCAGGCCCTTGCAGTGTTAAAGAGGCAGGAGGGGCTTTTTTAACGGAGCTGGAACAAGCCTGACGGTTGGCAGGGAGAGGGGGCAAGCAGAGCTCCTGCCACCTTTGTGGGGCCGATTTCCAGCCAGTGCGGAGGGGGAGCTGTTAGTTCTCGGGGACACGCTGCTTGAGGAGGACTGACAGTGGGAGATAGAGGGTTGTGCTCCCCCCCTCGCGCCCTTTTCCCTGCTCTGAACTGCACCAAGGGGCTGCCACCCTGCCCGGATGGGGGCATATGGTCCATAAGGACCATCTTTTTGTTCTGGGGTTGTACAGCGCCTAGCACAATGGGGCCCTGGTCCGTGACTTGGGCTCTGAGGTGCTACGGGAATACCAAGAATAAATAATAATAGCCATAAAGACGTTTCCGCTTGAGAATCTGGAGGCGAGATTCCCAACCCGACGAGACCTGAACCCTTCTGAGCTTTGCTTCCATTGCTGCATTGCACCAGCTTTCTTATCACTGCACGGGCGTTATCCCAGGCGGTCCTAGAAACACCAGACGCAGGGGGAGCAGGGAGGAGGGTTGCGGACGCCGCTCTGCCTAGGTCACCCCTGGCCACTGAAACGGACTCTGTGGGGAGGGGCGAGCCCCACTCAGGGGAGCCAGCTGTCCACAATCAGGGTGCCAGGATGTCTCAGGAGGGGATTGCCACCGACAGCCAAAGGGGGACCACCTTCTTCACAGCAAACAACAGCTAATCCCTTTGGGCTCCAAGCTGTTCTCTATTTGTTCTCTGGTCTGGGCTTGCCCAGTCTTTCTGGAGCAAACTTTGGCTATGGCCACTCCATGCCAGGAATCAGCCCCTGGCGTCAACCTTGTTTATTTCCTTTCAAATTCCCAGGAGTATCCTGTGAATTTTCCATAGCTGCTGCCGAGTGAGATTAGATCCTCCCTCCACCACTCCTTCCCCACATGGCTTCTGATCCCCTTTCAGGTACTTATTCCCTGCAATAAGATCCCCCTCATCTCCCAACTGGATAGGCTTAAGGACTAACTCCAGCTTATCACGGGAGCTAAGACCAGCCACACCTTTGATCAATTTACTAGTTGCCCACCCCAGGCCCTGCTAGAATTTCTGATCTTCAGCCCCCGCTGTAAATGGATCTCCCGCATGCCGTTCGGGGGAGGAGGGGAGGGGTGGGAGAAAGCATCTTTTAGGAGGCGGCCCCGCCGCCCGCATGCTGCTTCCCGTAGGGCCATCTCTGTGCCAATGTCTACGCAAGGTGGCAAGGTACCGCCCAACCCCCTACCTCCCAATGTACTACAGGGCCAGAAAAGGCTGGTAAAACTGGCCCACAGTGCAGCACCACCTTGCGTAGATCCTGTCTTGTGCGTGTTACAGAGCGGAGGGCACAACACCCCCATCTAATGCTCAAAGAGCTGCCCCGGCACAGCCTCCCTCTAACACGCTCACCCACTGCCCCTCCCATAACGCTCAAAGGGCTGGCGCAACCCTGCCCTTTTATCCCCCCACCCCCAGGGGATGCAGGGCAGGCAACACCCACGCCCCTCTGTAACACTACAAAGGCTGATGACACCCTCAGCCCCTCTGCCCTAGCATCCCCCCACCTGCCCTGCCTCTGCAACTCACTAAACCATCATCCCAAGAGGAGGCGCCCAACAACTAAGAGAGCAGGAAGTTTGAGTGCACGTGGGGTGGGGGGACCTTTCCTGGGAGCTGTTTGCAACCTCTGCTCAAAGACTTTGCATCCCTGGGGCTGGTAATTCCCAGGACTACGCAGCTGCAGGCTGGCAAGGGCTGGGAGGAAGGGGAAGCTGGGACTCACATCAATGACAGATGGACAAAGGATGGACAGTTGTGATGTTCCCAAATGCAGTATGTGTGTGTGGGGGGGGAGGAGGGGCTGGTGCTGCAGCAGAGGGATCCTCTTCCATTATCACCCCTCCCCAAATGCCCTGATTAACTCCGCCAAGGCTGGGCCTTGGTGACACAGCACCCCACTGTGGAAAGCGAAGCTCCGAACCCATTGCACAGCGCGGTTTGTTGCCTGCCTGGGGACAGGAAAGCAGCAGAGCCAGCGCTTTATGAGGCGGGGGAGGTTTGGGGTTGGAGGGAAAGCTACTGACTCACTAACACTTGCAATAAACGGCATAAGCTGCGCCCACCTCTCCTGCCCAACAGGATCACCTCCGGGCCCGGTCTCTTGCCAAAGCAAGAAGGCTGCACCATAGGATTTAGGGCCTGATCCCGAAAGGCGCTGAGCATCTGCAGCACCCACTGAAATTAATGCCCAGTGCAAACACATCTGTGTGTAATCACTCAGCGTCAGGCCCTGTGTGTGCAAATGTAAGGGGCAGAGCTGGGCTTAGGACTGAATCCCCTGGAGGCAAGCTGCCAAGAGATCCTCTCTGTTTTCTCAAGGACTATTGAGAAAGTAGGCAAGCTGCAGCCAGCTTTAAATGTGCACACACGAACGCACGTGTATATGCATGCGTGCCCCCATGTGTGCATACCCTTGCACATGTGCATATGGATGCATGCGTTTGCAACTGAATACATGGACACACCCATGCTCCTCCACACACACACACGTGCACACACACAACAAACACATGGATGCACGCACATATACATGAGCACACTTGCACTACAGCATTTATATTCTAATTATTTATCTCATTGCATTCTTTCTGTTTAAGCTTCTCAGTCTAGGAGTCCTCCTTCCTGGGCAACCTTCTTCGACACTGTGGCCACTGATTCCTTTCACAGCTCAGCACCAGCTCCCAAGTCTCTGGGTTATTGCAGCCCTGCTGTAAAACACTCGCCTCTGAATTCCAAAGGTCGCTTGGCAATGCCTGTCACCCGTCTGAATTCTGTATTAATTGCTAATCTCTCATTTTCTCTCCCTCTATCTGCCCTGCCTGCCTTGTCTCGAGTTCCCTTAATAATCATAAAGAAGGGCAAATCCGGCATTTGAATTCTCCAAGTCCATGTCTACCAGCCAAGTCAGGGGCTCAATCACTCTTAACCACCCCCGTGCAGAGAAGAGACAAAACCCAGAGGACCTGATGAAAAGCTCTGTGCAGCTCGAAAGCTTGTCTCTCTCACCAACAGAAGTTGGTCCAATAATAGATATTCCCTCACCCGCCTTGTCTCTCTGTAACCCAGAGGAGACAGACTTCGAACAAGACAACCTGCAGGGAAAAAAACACAGCTCATGCCTAGATTTAGGCAACTCCAGACCATATAAATGCAATTCTAGCTTTACATATGTGATCATTACTATCTTGGCCCGGCTTCATGTCATACCCAAGATCTACTAGAGGGAGTTATAGTTGAAATGTACTGGGCAGGTCATAGATCTGTATGAGTCAGACATTTGGATATTAAGAACTAGGCTGAGGTATATGATTAAAAGGATCTACAGGAACTAGGAGTAATCATGGGTCGTATGAAGACTGTAATGGGGCCTTTTTCTCTTCTCCCCTTCATCTCTTTTTTCTTCTTCCGTTGTTCCCCTTCCTTTATTTCCTCCCTCTTTCTCTTCTCCTTTTCTCTCTCTCTCTCCTTTTCTTTTGCCTTTTTCTTGCTACTTAGATTTACGTGTGACATGGAAATGATGGGCCTGATCCTGTGCCCATCAAAGTCAATGGCAAAGCACCCATTGCATTCAATGCCTGAGGATCAAGCCTATTTTCTCTGAAACAGTTTGGCGTTCCTAATGCTTGTGTGTCTCAATAGTACCTCAAAACTCTCTCTCTCACTCTGTGTACACATGCACCCCTGTGTGTGTGTGTGTGTGTGTGTGTATACCTGTTCCTCATTTACACTAAGGCATCTTTACTCTGCCAGCGTAACATAACAGAGAATCAGGACATATATATGTATGTGCATAAGTTATATCTATATAATGTTATAGGTCACATTATTCTGAATATATTTAAAGTAATATTTTAGGGTGAGCTTATCAAAGCTATCTACAGGATTTGGGCACGCTGTTTCCAGGTGTTTTTTTTGCATCTAAATCCTTTAGGCAGCTTTTGAAATCTTGGCTGTAGTTTCACACCTAATAATTCTTGGGTATGATAGGAGATGCAGGGCCAGCCTCTGCAAATGCTTTCGCATGCTTCTACTCACACGGTGTCACTTTACTCTTGTTTGGAAGCTTTTTGCAGAATCGGGGCCGCCGTTTGCATGGGTCACATACATAATATATACAGGGGCACTGGAACAATTTTTATAGTGAGAGTGCTGACAGCCATTGAACCAAACTGTAAACCCTGTCTATGATGGAAACCACCTCAAGCCAGGGGTGCGACAGCACCCCTCACACCCCTAGCTCCAGCACCTATGACTATATAGAGAGGCAATAACACTGAATGGATCTATGGGGAATATATCTGGTTTGATCATATGGGAAACATTGAAAGAAAACATGTAAGAGTTGCAACAGCATCTCAGACTCCCCCCACATATGACTCCTTCCCCCACTCCTTTGCCCCTATAAACAAAGTAATTAGAAAGCAGTCAAATAAATATGTGTCTATTTTCACATGAGAAAAATGTTCCGTTCTCCCCTTTTCTCATTGCCTGCAGCTGAGGCGTCTAATTGACAAGAGCAGATGGCTTTGTTTGGTAAAAAACTTTAGTAGAGGGGGGGAAAAAGGCTTTGCAGGGCCACGTAGGTTAAAAATGTACAGAGACAGAGCAGCATTTGATACTGAGCAATGGAAAACGCCAAAGAGATCAGTAAAGCCAGCCTCTCCAAGGGGGCGAAAAGAGGGTTTCAGTTCCCCCCAATCAAAAGGACATTGATTTGATCACACTCACACACTCCACAACATGCAGGGTCCTGATGGGACGTGCACATGCTCCCAGCTCCCACATAAAAAAACCCACAGGACTGGCAGCCGCTTTTGAAGGGGTCTGGTGGATGGTGCCAGGCATGTGATGGCCTGTGCATCAGAGAATCCTCAGCTAGTCCAGGAGAATAATGTTCCCCCAGAGACACAGGAGATAAATACCAGGCATAATAGCTGAGCGGGGGGGCGGGGGCTGCAGCATGAATTCAAAGCTGGATAATGGACAGGAGGGAAGGGAAAGTAGGGGAAAGGAAGAATGGGACAGCGGGTTAAAAGAAAGAAAAGACAGAAAAGGGATGTAGAAGAAACCAGGAGAAAAGTGGGAAAGAAAGAAAAAAGCCTGTGTGGGATGGCACCGAAGAGCATCAGAGGTTAAAGACTATTAAAAGAACATGTTTCTACACTAAGATAAGCCAGAGAAATGAATCCTTATCCTTCCAAAACCAACCCTTTAAAATTCGAGTGAGAGAAGGGTCTCCTTTCAGGGAAACGGGAAATCCTTAATGCTTCCTCCCTCAGCAACTGTAATGCCAGGATGTTCCCAATCTGCTTTGAGGGATGGAAAGATTAAGAATAATAAAAAAATTGCAATAAAATATGTGTGAACGAGGGGGTAATTGTGGACAAATGCAGCATTCAAATTCATTTTTCAGCTCTTTTACACACCATTTCAATCTTATTTTCTGCTTGTTAATGAGATCTTGTTGGTTGGGGTGGGCAAGGCTGCCCAGTAGCGCTTGGGTAATTGCACATAATTTTCTCTCTACTAGTGATTTGCATCAGATTTTTTTTCTAATTCTTTGCTATTTAACCCCCCACCATCCAAATCTTGCCCCCTCCCCTCTTCTCCTCCCCCAGCCCAGCAAGACTAATTTTAAATGCTTATTATAGGCACAGTGTCTCCGACAAAAAGAAAGAAAGAAAGAAAAGGAACCAGACAGAAAGGTTTCATGTCACTGAACGAGCGAGGACTGTCTCTCCGGAGCCAGTCGCTGTGCTGCTAACTCCCCTCGCCAGCCGGCACCATGTCCCTCCCAACCGCCAGGCTTCCCAAAAAGGACTCAGTCAGCTAAACCCATCCTTCCACCAGCATCAGCCCACTTATGGACTGGATGCTTTTGGTCCATGCCTGAGCTGGATTCTGCACCATGGAAACCAATAGAAATGGCATGGTGGACTGCCGTGGGAGCAGGATTGGGCCCTAGATTGGCTCCTCGGGTGATGTAGACAAGAGATCATGATGCCCAGACCTCAAATGCCCCCAAGGATGATGGAGGGCAGGTGGGGGTCAGAGGATCTCAGTCACCTGTCCACTGCCCCCTTCCCTCTCCGCCCACCCACTCCTTGTGCTGGCGGGAGGCTCTGCAGGAGATGGTTATTCTAGCAAACAGGGAGCCTTGACAAAGGCAGGGAATGGAAGAGAAAGTCCTTCCCGTCTGGCTTCTGCTTCTCTTCTCCTTTTCAGGACAGGATGCTGAGTCCATCCTTCAGCAGGCAGTGCAGCGCAGTGGGTGGTGGCGAGGGGCTCGAGGGTGTCTCTCCACCCCCACCCCCCATTCTATGTATTGAAAATGACGGTGCATCTGGGGGAAAACATGCTTAAAAAATGGAGGCTGCTTCTAGAGGGAGGTGGCCACAGGCAGCAGCAGGCAACCCATAGGGGTATGGGTCAGGAGGGCAGAAACCAGAGCCCGGCTTGCTGCCTTCCTAAACGGTGTCAGGGAGATCTCAGGGAGCAGCGCCAGTCCACAGACCGGTCATGGAGAAACCCTGAATTAGGTGTCAGGCCGTCGGACAGATTCAGGCAGGGTACCAGGAGGGGTGTGCGTTTGGGGCTGGGGACAGCACCATGGACTCAGCTGTTTGCAAGGCCTCCCCGTGCTGCTGGGAATGGAGGGCCACGGTAAGTTGGCAGACCTGCTCGGGTTCCCTCCCGGCCTGTACGTGCCATGCTGTGCCCCTTCGAGCTTTCAGCCTGTGGGCTGTCACAGGAGAACCCTTGCACCGGGAGGCCAAAAGAAGGGTCAGCTTCACGAACAGGAAAACAACGTGAAGGAAATACAACTGGCAGGTTGAATTAGCTACATGGCCTGGCGTGATCAGCAAAGGTCACCTTCAGGAACCATGCACTCAAATGCAACGTGGAAAGCCAGACACCTGAGGTGAAATAAGGAGCAGAAGCAGCCCATGCATGAGGGCGACCCTGCCCCCTGCTCGCCCCCTCAGAAAGGGAAGGTGCATGAACCTCAAAATCACTGACAAATGCAACTTCGGTGCGTGAGATCTGGGGCTCAAACCTCTCTCCAGAAACGCCATTAAGGCAGCGCTACACTTCTGCTATGCTGGCCACGGGTGGATCTCAAAGCACATCGGAGATGTTAAGCCCCTCAGAGATTGCTTCCTGGCGTTATCCTCATTTTACTGATGGGGAAACCGAGGCACAAAGTGCTGATGTCACTTTCCCAAGAAATGGTGGCAGAGCCAGGGGGAAACCCGAGTCCCAAGCTTAGCCACGTGAGCACTCTGTGCTGAAGTCAGTGGAGTTCAGTGGCGTACCGAGGGTCTCCAACGCCCGAGGACCAAGCACCCCCCAGGTCTCATGTGCCGCCCCCCCTGCAGGATAGAAAGGTTCCCATCGCCTCCCCCCAGAAGCCCTGGGAAGGGGGGGTCTGTACCTGGGGGTGTGTGTGAGGCCTGGGGGGTGTAAATGCAGGCGTGGCTCCACCCCCCCCCTTCCCCACACTTACTCACTGCGGGGTGCCCACCTCCTGCTCCAGCCCCACAGCTCGGCGCCAGCTTGGACAGGGGTGGCCTCACCCCTGACCTTGGGGGGGGGGTTGAGCTGGCCCTTCACAACACGTGGGGGAGAGGCGCCCCCTCAGAGCCTCCTGTGTCCCCCACCTCCTGTGTGTCATGAAGGGCCAGCCCGGCGGCCCTCCGCAGACCGGTGCCCGGGGCCTGGCCCCCCATACCTCCCTCGGTACACCACTGGTGGAATTGCGCTGGGGATGAATGTGACACACAGAGTGAAAGCCACCCAAAGCCCTGAGAAAACAAAACCAACAAACACAAGGGGGGCGGTGTCTGAGATTCCCCACTACTCCTGATATTTCTGGAGTCGTCTTGATCTCTGCAGGTGGACTTGATGGGTTTGCAGAACACTTCGAAGGACTCAGAAAGAACATTTAGGGCCTCCACAATATCATTACAGGACATGTAAGTTGCCAAGTGCTCAAATGAAACCAATCTAAAGTATCCCCTCGCTCCATATTACACTGGTGAGCACCACTACAAAGAGATAGGTAGGTAGATAGATAGAGCAATTGTCTTGTAAAGGAAAATTAGAGGAGAGGGGTTTTGCTGCGGAAACAATACAAACATTTTAGTTTCATATTTCTGTGAAACAATTAAACATGTCCATTTAGCTGAGTGTCGAATACTTCATATAGCCTTATTCCCTAGATAACCAAGAGATGCTGGCCAAGATCATCACCAAGCTAGGTTGGCCATCTCCCCTGTTTCCCCAGCCTGGCCCCTTTAGCTAGACCAATACAATGACAGATCATTTTCTACCTGCATCATCCAGAGCTAGTTGCGTTGTATCAGAGACAGATAGATGGGAAAGGAAAATGCCCCACTATCCTTACAGACACGATTCCCTAGGAGCTAACAAGCCATCTTGATTATCATTCTTATTGTTCATTCATTGTGGACATAGCAAATAGATATACACTGATCAGAAACATTTGCAATAAATCCAGAATCTCTTATATTTTAATAGCTGCTTCCATCCTAAAAGATCCCAAGTTGCTACACAGGGATGTCTTCACACATCATTGCATAGCACCTACATCTGGGGTGGAAGCCCACCAATGACAGGTTAGAAGGGACATCTAATTAAAACTACAGGGGTATGTAATCAGACAGAATGTAATTACTCGAGTTGCAGTTCAGCTAGTATGCAACATGGCCAAAGCACCACGGGGACTCTTCCATGGTCATGAGTGGTTGGATACTCAGTTTTATGTCTTGTCAAGAAGGCGGAAACATTGTGCTTAGTCATGGACTTCCCTAGGAGCTCTGTCAACCAAGCACTGATCAGACCTCAAATGTAATTGTAATGAACTAGCTAGTGTATATGTGCACTGCTTTCCTGTACTGGGTAGATTCAGAGTTGTGTGTCATAGGCCTTGTACTGGTGACCACTAATGGAGATTCTCAAGTGGCAGAGGTCTGGGTTTCGGAGCAGAAGGATCTGAGTTCTATCCTGAACATTTCAAAATTCTCCATGATGGAAAATTTGGAAAAAAAATATTGTTTTGGATCAATTGAAATATTTTCATTTAGATTTTGGCTTTTTATAAATACATTCTAATATATAATATAATTTAAAAAATGTGAAATGAAAGATTGTTTCAAAACAAAACACCAAGACATTCTGAACAAAAAAAATCAAAACATTTAGTTCCAAAAATGTTGAAAAAGGGGGAAGTTTGCTGATCTGTGTAACACAGAAGGTCAGACTAGATCATCACAGTGGTTCCTTCTGACTTTGGAATCTTGGACTCTAGGAACTGGGACATTTTAGCATTGTTGGAACTTTGTTGTTGTTGCTGTTTTTCTCTTAAATTAAATTTCAGTGAAATCAACAAAATTTTGACAGAGCTGCATTATCCAATGGAAAAGGGTTCAGTCAAAGTTTTTCCAACCAGCCCTATTAATTATGCATTGTGTTAAAAGCTTTTTCCTGTATCAGTTTTAATCGTGTTGCACTGTTTCACTGAACAACCCCTTATTCTTGTACTATATTTACTTTCTCTAGACCAGTAACTGTTTTATAGACCTCTATTATGTCCCTTTTTATTGGCCTCTTCTCTAAACTAAACAGTTCCAGCCTTTTCATTTCAAATGCCTACCAAAAATCTCCCAGTAGTTTCAATTACATTATTCTGCACTTCCTGTCTTAAACAATGTGGCTGAACCCCCTTTTACTGTATGACACGGTACTATGTTAAAACACACTTGGGAGCTTTTAGTGTTCCTCAGCAGGGTCTACACGGACTAGTTAATATGCAACACATTGGTGCATTTTAGACATCACACCTGTAGTGTGTGTTACTCCACTGTGTAGACAAGCTCTTAAATAGCCACATTTTAGCTCCCAGGTCACTGTATTTTAATGGCGGGCAAAAGCAAGACCGCAAAGCGCTTTGGGATCCTTCAGGATAATAGATGCTGCAGGAGTACAAGTCATTATTGTTACCCATTAACATATGATAATTACATATGAACTTATTACAGCGAAAAGTAAATGTGCATTTGGAAGCCAAAGTATGACCAGCAAGAGAAGGAGAGAATTAAATGGTCCACGTGACAAGGCTGAGGGTATGTTGGATTGACAGAAAATTAGAGTTAATATCCCAGGTGATCCAATGTTAGAGGTTGGAGACACTATGAGGGCCAAATTCTCAGCTGGTGTAAATCCTTACAACTCCATTGACGTCAATGGAGCTCACCAGCTGTGGCTCCAGCCCTATGAATTTTTGAACCTTACCACACACTTACTTCCTGCCTTCTGCTGTCTGGGTCCCACAAGCCTGCTGCTGATGCAGCACTTAGTGGCTACACATTGCCCAGGGCTGCTTCTCCATTAGCCACTGCCCTTGAAAGCTGTGTGTGCACACTAACATCCAGGGAGAACCCATGACCGCTGCTTTTAGGAAGGCGGCTTAGTCTAGACTCTCGTGGTCCTAACTGGTTGTCAGGAATCCTACATTGTAGACTGAGCTCAGGCAGGGAGTTTGAAATTGCTGGTGTTGCACCAGGTGTGTGTTTGGCCTGGGAAGTTCAGTACAGATGTGCGCTGTTCTTTTATCTGAACAAATATATGGGGACGGTGTGTTTTCTCTTGTGCGGTTCATGAGGCTCTTCTTATTTATGATGGGGATGGGGTCATAAACAAAACCAATTACATCACGATTAGTTCCTGGTAGAGACTGAACCAAAAGCCCAGGTCCAGACATCCCTAACTTTAAAGGAAGTTCAGACCCTGGTCAGCATGGGAACGTCAGCGCCGGGCCCCCCTCCGTAATGGGTTGGAACAACCTCCCCTGTCTTGTTCCAGCCAACCCTTAACTCAGCGGCTCAAACGAGACTCCCGATATTTGGGAACAGACTGTGACATCTCAAACCCAGGGTCTGAGCCTCGTTACGGGATGCAGATGCTCAGATGCTACGGCAATGAGCTCAAGATGGATGGATGGACAGATAGACAGACAGACAGATCTGGGCTCCCCGAAGCATGCGACAATGACTCTTTCAGTAACAGTGACAGACAGCAATAGCCTAGAACCTGCCCTTTCCCATCGGAGCTGAGCTGGCCCCAGGCTCCTGGCTTGGAGAAGAAGAACGGAAGAGCACCGTGTACCTGTGGAGAGAGGCCGTTGCTGACGGGGTTCATGTGATTGGCGGGAGCTGCCGGGTTCATGAAACTGTCCGAGTAGCTGGAGAAACTGTGTCGGGCCCCATAGGCAGAACTGGTATCAGCGGCGGCGGCAGCTGCCAGCCCTCCCTGGTGCATGGTGGATGGCGGCAGGGGCTGGGGTCTGTGCACGGTGCTGCCCCCGTCTGTGAAGAAAGCATGCACAGGGAAACATTACTGAGAGCTGACCACAGGCCCCATCTGTATCCCCAGCCAGTGGGGCTCAGGATAACAGCCAGGAGAGAGGGAGCTGGCACAAACTAAAGAGGCATTTCAGTATTGTTTCCTCTGTTCCTTATTTTACCCCAAACTGTGACTGAACGTAATGTTCACTGACCAATGAGGATCTGAGAATCCTGGCCAGCACCCGACGTTATGCCAGCGTTCCCTCACCCAGCTCCGGCGATGCACCTCTGTCCTGTCCCACAGCTCCCTCTGCCTTCAGCACTGCCTTTCTACCTCTGCCAAAGCACCTGAGTCCCGCCCGGCACCTCTGCTAATCCAGTCCTTGGCTCCCCACCCAGCTCTGCCGATGCACCTCTGTCCTGCCCCGCCACCAACCCTGCTGTCCCAGGCCTGGGTCACACATGAGCACAAATGGGGAAATTATCTGGCAGGTTTTGAACTTCTCAGAATGCTGTGTGTGCGTCTGAGATGCAACCAGTATAAACTCATTCCCTGCAGTTATGCCAAGCTGGAGCTCTGTTCTCCACCAGGCCCCCTGGCTCCTGATCTCAGGACTGCTCTCTTTTTTACAGTACCAGCCTCCCTCCTGCAGGTAGGTCTCTAGGCCAGATGATTATAGATTTTTCTCCATTTGGATTTCTCAGTCTCCCTAGTTCTGCAGATCGAGTCGCCTGAATAAGCTCCAATAGGAAGATAGTGATGGGAACCCAGAATGTAGGGAGGTCTGGGGGAGGGGATGGAATAACAGATGAGACCAGACCAAGAAATAACTAACCCGTTTACTCTGGTAGTTGGTGCTCACCTTGGGAAATGGTCGTGGTTGGGTAGGTGGAATCTGGCAGCTGATAGGGGGGGAGAGTCGGCATTCCAGTCGGCGGAAAGCCCCCTGGCAACAGGTGATTAAAAGCTGCCAGCTGATTGGCTCCTGCTTGCTTGCGCCACCTGGCTCTTCGGTTACTGAACCACACCTATGATTGCAGAGAGGAAAGAGAAAGGGTGAATTGCACCGAGTTCCATCCTTTGCAGAGACTGGCGTGTTTCACCTTGATTTCCCACGCATTTCCCGGTCAGTATCGATCATAAAACCAGAGGAAGCATAGTGGGAGAGAGAGAGAGAGAGAGAATGGTCCAGTGGCTAATGCTTCCTGTGTGATCTTGGGCAAGTCTGTCTGTGCCTCAGTTCCCCATCTCTAAAATGGGGATAATAGCAGAAGGGTGAGGTGAGAATAAGTACCTTAAACATTGTGACGTGCTCAGATACTATGGTGGGGGGGCCCATACAAGTATCAACGTGAGCGAAAGAATAATTACTAAGCCTGTGTGTTCCAAGAGGCCCCTATAAAGTAGCCGCCCTGCTGCCATCTGCCTCATTATCTGGCACCTATGATTATGCTGTAGGATTAAGTTACCATCATGGCAACATGGCTGCGCTGGAAGAGAGGATAAATAGATGGACTAGCGTCACAGCTCCTATGTTTGACAAGCTAAAAAGACAAAACCAGACCAGAAGGAATACAGAGTTCTCCTAGCTTCTCTGAACTGCAACACATCAGCATGGTCAGCGTCCCAGCACACGGACTCACTGCGACATGCGCTGCAGCCAGTCTAAGTCACTGTGCATTAAAACAAGGCCAGTATTTTTGCATGTGCAAACCTGGGCTTCCAGCGCCCTATCGTCCTGTTTTACCTGTGAGACTCAAGAGAGATTTTCTAAATGCATACATCTGCCCTAAGGTGTTTTATCACACGCAATCTCCCTCCACGACAGTGTGAAGGGCTGCCCGAGCCGTTTCTAGGGGTTGGTTTATTTTATTTAATCGGCAAGGCTCTGAGGACCGATCCCTGTTTGGGGTTGAGAAGTATGTGGATAAGCTTTCAAGCCAGATGAGAATGCAGCTGCTGGACTCTGTGAGGCCTAAAGGGCTAGAAAACATGATTAAATTTCACAGCAACGAGAAAAAATGGAGCAAAAATCAAGAGTGAAAAGCATTCAGGGGGAAAAAAATCTCCTCCATCAGGCTTTCAGGCTGCTCAGTGACAGATTAGGAGCTGGGGTGATGAGGGGAGGGGAGATAGTTCCCAAGAGCACCCTCTGTTTTGGTGAACCAAAGCAAACCTCTCTTTTGTGCCTGTAGTGAAGACTCTGGGTCTGATTCTCCTTTAACGTAGGGCCCGAGTTAGCCCTTTGAAATCAACCGGGGGGGTTTTCCATGAGTTTTGGAACAAGCCCCTGATGAGTACAGTTCCTCATGGGCTACTTTGTGTCACCTCCGATCAGTTGAATTCCTGGGGGGAGGCGGGAAACAAGTTGTCTTTATGCTTTTCCCGTTTTAAGCGTTGCTGGATATCTCCAAGTGCCTGCGCTCTGCTAATGACTGGGGTGTATGCCAGGCCACAGTGGCTTCGGGAGGTTATGGTGACCGTGCAAGATTTTCAACGAAGGCAAGCATATGGACTCATATCTGGGGAGCAAGGCTGAGGCCCAAGGGCAGGGGAGAATTGCTGGCTGCAAAAGGAAGGATATGGGCTTGTTGCAGGAATCCCTGTGGAGATTCCCTGTCCTGTTATGCAGGAGGTCAGTCTAGATGGTCATAATGGACTTTCTGGCTTTAAAATCTATGACTCTGTGAAGGGATGGGGAGGTCCAATGGATGTACAATCAATATGAGCAGTCAAGACAAAGGGAAAAAACTCAGGGGTGTATATGTTTGTAACACGCTGGCAAGCTGTCTATCACATACTCTAGTGGATAACAGCCTACTATTGCTATCCTCTAACAAATCCTGTCGCTCAAGTGGTGTGGCACTGAAGGTTTCAGATTCAAGCCCTGCTGCTGACATATATGGAGGAAAGGTCAGTACAGGTGCACCCTGGATCATCACTGTGAAAAAGAAGGTGTGCCGATCCTCCATCGCCCTGTTCTTCACGCAGTCTTTTGCATCCGTGTAAAGTGGGTGTGCCAAATTATAAATATTTTGCACTTCTGTACACAGCTGGAGGGAAAGCAGTTCCCTGTCCCGCAAACATTTCTGAGATGAAGAAGAGCTGAACAGTCAAAATGTCAAACATTTTCACAAATTGTAAATCCCACACACACTTTGGGTTGGGCCAATCCAAACATTTCATTTCAATCATTTGGAAAGATTTCATTTCAGTTTTGACCGTTTTGTATTTTTGAAACAAAAAGCCATTTTGAGCTAGAAAACTGGAATTTTTCATTTTGAAAATGTCAGACTGCTTTGACGAATTTTAAACTTTATTTTCCAATTTTTTTTTTAGTAAAATAATTCAGAGAAACCCACCCCTTTCGCGCCCACAGCTTCAGTTTTGACCAACTGTCATTTACCAATGAAAATACGTTTTGTCAGAAAATACCCAACCCGCCCTACTCCCAGAGCACCTTTCATCTGAGGATCTCAAAGCACTTTACAAACAATTCAGCTACAACTAACGCTAAGGGCGTATCTCCATGGGGAAGTGTTACCAGTTATACTACAGTCATACTGGTATAAATCTCCATGTTGACACACTTATTCTGGAATAAGAGTGACTTTTTCCAGTTTAGCATAAATGCCTTCCAAAGAGACAAACTAAACTGAAAAAAGGCACTTTTATTCTGGAATAAGAGTGCCCACATGGGAGTTACACTGGTATAACTATAGCTGTTTAAATTCACGCCTTAGTTGATACTGGTATAACTTACCTGTGTAGACAAGCCCCAAGTGACCAACTAAGATTCAGTGTGGTCTAATGGCTAAGGCATTGGACTAGAGCCAGGCAATCTGGGTCTGCTATTCACCTACTGCATGGCACTGGGTAAATGATGTGCCTCCTCCCACCCGTTGTCTGCCTTGTTTAATTAGAGCACAGGTTCTCTATGGCAAAGATTGTCTTTTACTATGTCTGTTCTGTGAGTAGCGGGGAGGCCTGGCTCTCCCTTTGTGGCCGCTAAGTGCTATTGAAATACAAATAATAATAACCCACACTCTGTCATTTATCAAAAGAATTTAATTTCTTTTTCTCTTTGTGGGACATTCATGCGAGCTCGTGATTTTTTGGGCAGTTATTTGTTATTTTAAAATAATCAATGAATTCCCCCCCCCCCCCCCCCATCTCATTTACGGCATGGCTTGCGCTGCTTTGTTGTGATCGGTTATATAAATCAGGTTGTATTTTTTCTGCTTCTTGACTGGATGAGCGTAACTCCGACAGCCAAGGATGCTTGCAGAAAGTGAACTTTAAGTTTGCTTTCTTTGGATGTTGGAGCGTGGAAGATTAACATTAATTTTTGGTGCATATTCACGCTAGTGAGACTTGACTGCAAAGCAGACACAAATGGGGTGCAAACATGGATGAAATTAATTGATTGAGCAACATAGGAATTGCAATAGTGGAACATGGGTCCATCTAGTACAGTATGCTAATTCCAGCAGTGGCCAGCACCAACCTCAGAGGAAGAATCTTTGCAATTGTAGTTAGGAGATAATCTTCTCCCAGTGCAAATTTCTTCCTATATTTAGAGACTGCCTTATGCCCTGAAGCTTGAGGTTTTATAGCTCCTCTAAAGGTCTTGTTTTAAAAAAATATTTACTATTCTAAATCTGGTTATTCTTGTTAGCCATACACATATCTCATTCTTTTCTGAATCCTGCTTCTGAGTGAAATCTTGTGGCAATGAGTTCCACAGTCAGTTGTGCATTGAGTGTTTAATTCATGGGCAAATTTCTGCATTACTTACAACTCCACTATGATATTGTTATTATACCCATATTATAGATCGGTAAACTGAGACACAGAGCTATTATGTGATTTATCCAGTGCAACGCAGTAAGTCAGTGATGGAGCTGAAAACACAACCCAGGAATCTTGACTTCCAATTCCTTGCTTTAATCACAATAATCCACTCTACTTAGATTCCCCATGTACAGTTTTTTGCATCCATTCCCAAGCATGACCTGGTAAATCAAGGACCAAGTTGAGGGTCATGGAGATGAGTTTATAACAAGATTCATAACACTTTGTAAGCTCTTTGGAGCAGGGATTGTCCTTTTTTTCTGTGTTTGTACAGCACCTAGCACAGTGGGGTCCTGGCCCATGACTATGGTAATGCAAATAATAAATAATACTAATAATTTAACATTTAATTTTCCACTGGTCGTACCAAGTAGATGCTCCTATTCTTTTCCCTGGTTGTACTCTCCTCTCCCTCCCTCCCCCCACAAAATCCTAATCATTCATGCTAACAGGGCATCTTTCCTCTGCTTTTGACATCACCTGCTCCTACTGCAACAGTTGATGATGAGCCAAGAAAATTCAGAGTAATTGGTTAGCTGTGTTAGGGGGCAGACAAAGAAGAAGACAAGGTCCCTGACTGGAAGTGCTTCAGTTCAAACCCAGAGCTGGAGCCGGTGAAGAGATGAAGATGATGCAGGAGGAAAGCTGTCTTGGTAAAAATCTAGTCAATCGCTCAAGAACTCAGAATCAGAAGAGAAAGCGAGTTTGCACTCCAAGGGAGCAAAAAGCCACTTCATTGAATTCTGACACTTTTCTGAAGTTGGACAGGGTGGGAAAGTTCCTTTTTATCACTAAGAGCCAGATGCCGGCAAATCCACTCTGGATTAGGAGTTTTAGGAGAAACACATGGAGTGGGATGCGTAAGCAACCTACCCACAAATACTCCGGTTCCCCCTCGGGTGATTTTGTCTGGGGGACTGGCTAACATATGATCAAAATGCAATTTTGGAGAGATTTGCATTGTATTATGTTACATCACGTAAGGTTATTGTCTTCACTCTCATACGCACATGCGTGTGCACACACACACAAGATCAAAATTGAAACACAAGACTCCCTGCTGCAGCAGTGTCGGCGAGTCAACCAGAGAGCTTACAACTGTGCAAATATTGTGAGGGCTTGGGAATCCCATTCAAGTCCTCCCCACCCCCAACCCTTCAAGGCTCTGTTGGCCTAATACTGTACAATCATTGGAAATTCAACCCCTGACGTCAATGCTAGAAGGATCAGGTCTTACCTAAGCGCGCACCTGCTTATGTTTCTACTCTTACTGCTCCTTCCCCCGCTCTCATCTTTGCACATTTCATTCATCTCACCCACCCACACTTGGAAGAATCACTAACCTCCTATCTTGTCACCAAAGACCCTTCCTTTTCTCCCTAAGATCCCTCCTTAGAATCATAGAAGATTAGGGTTGGAAGGGACCTCAGGAGATCATCTAGTCCAACCCTTAGAAGCCTTAAAAACCTCCTCTTCCTCCAGTCCATCCCACACTGATCTGCTCCCCAGTGTTGTCTCTCAACACCCTCTTGCACCCCGTGTTTTGTTTCTGCTGATTTCTGAACAGACCTTGTCTTCTTGATATGGAGACCTGACATAGCCCTTTGCAGTGCAATACAATTGATCAGGGTGGCCAAAGGTTATTTTTTGTTTACTCTGTCTGCTGCATTGTACAGATGCATTTCACATTTCAAACTAGCAAGTGCACGTAGTTGGAGAGGAAGGACAGTCTTGTAGCTAAGGTACTAGACGAGCACTCAAGAGATCAGCTCCGTCCTAGGCTCCCTGTGTGACCTGGGGGAAATCACTTAGCATCTGATCTGCAGTCAGTGGGAGTCTTTAAAATGAGGGTAATATGACTTCCTTTGCCCTGCTCTTTGTTTCATTTATTTAGACTGTAAGCTCTTTGGGGCAGGGGCTGTCTCTTACTGTGTGTATGTACAGCACCTAGCACAATGAGATCCCAGTAGCTGGGGTCTTTAGGCCCTGATGGAAACCAAATAATAAATAGTAATTATAACAAGAAACACATGCGCACCAAAGAAGCTTCACAACTGCACACTGGTGATTCCTAGCTGAGGCTGGCTAGTGAATGATATTAAAGTCTTTAAAACAAAAACAAACAAACAAAACAGCTGAAACCATCCACAAAGGAATTTGTAGGGTTTATCTTCCTTTGCAGAGGAAAGGACATTTCATGGCTGAAACAGGTTGATTCTGCCCTTTATTTATAAGCCACGGAAAAAAAAAAGAAGATACATTCCAGCTAATGACGTTAGCAACTCTTTCCCTCCCCCTCTTAAAGGTGGCTCAAGGCTTTATGCTTAAAAATCATTTTATTGGTAGTTAAAATATACAGGCTGAAGCATCTAACACTTCAAAGGGAACCTGCTTTCACTTCACAACAGTTGAGGTTTTATCAGCCACTAAAGATTCTCCTGCCAGAAGATCCTGTTACCACCATGTTAAGCCCAGGGTGAAGGCCATAGCTGCTAAAATCAGACCATGGTTGGGGGAAAAGAGGAAGCAGTCTTGAAGCTGTCGGTCTGCCTGCTGTGGCATTGTTCCCATCCATAGGTCATCGGGATGGGCTTGGACAGAACTGCTTAACTAGTATCTTCCTTTAGGACAAGCTGTCTGGCACTTAGAAAAGGGGCTGCGCAATGTGCCTGGAAGCAGATGGACATGCATGTCCAGAGTCTGCCTCTTTTATAAAGAGGTAAAAGGTCCCTTGGGTTCATTCATCCATCCACTGCCGGAGGATCCCACACAGTGAATTCCCTTATTTCACTGAAGATGCATAGGACCTGGGAGCAAAATTGAGATCACTGCAGGCAGTATTTTGCATCCGATAAAGACATTTAGGATCTCTACCCTAACACAATGTCATCAGTGTGATATAGAGAAGTGAAAGGTTACAAGGAGTTGATTACTGTTCCAATATCCCTGCATGACGTTTCTTACTCCAAAAATGTATTTAATTTTGGGCAGGGCCTGAGCAGGGTGTTGTCACTTTTCATTTTACAGACAACGCTGATAGGGACTTTGCCTCTTGTATTATTCCGCATTGCCTCTCTTGGATTTATAGTCAGAAAAGCGAGTGGAAATACAGCAGCTCCAACTGGAAAGAAGATTCTTTTAACTGTCTGCAGTACAGGCATCACAAGGAAACCGAGAATCAACCCAACTTCTTTCTTCCTCTTGTATCCCTAACGATACTAGAGATTCCACAACTGCGACTTGGTGGCCAATTTCACTGAATGTGCATGGGACAGATTAGAACCCAGCTTGCTCTCCCATAGCTGCGCTATCTTTGCAGGGATCACCGGTAAGGAAAATAGGCTTGTTTCAATAAAGATAGTTGGTGTGACTTGCAGAGAGCAGATATGTGGAACGAGGAGGTGCCATTTTTACACCGTCCCTTTCTGGTCTAGCAAGCACAAAGAAAACCCACCTCACTGCTCCCCTTCCCGTTTGCCCTCATGGCAGTGATCTTCACGGCCTGTCAGGGAGAACAAGGAGACAGAGTCCCAATGACTCTACGTGAATCACGCCATGGAGCATGTGCTTACACAGGAGCAGGTGGCATGGCATTCCACCCCAGAATGCCCAGCCAATCGCTGTGCGGGAAACTCACAGCTGTGCAGAAAGTCCATGCACAAAGCCTGTGCACCAGGAAGCCTTTACGCCATTCACATCCAACACCTATGGGCCTAATATTTGTGAGGCACTTTGTGAATTACGGTGCTGGGGCCCACATAGCTAGATAGACACAGGGGACCTGCGAAGTGGAAAGTAACTTGAAAAAAAGTTATTATTTGTGTTCCCGTAGCGTCTAGAGGCTGCAGCCAGGATCAGGGCCCCGCTGCACTGGGCAGGTATGTATATATAGTCAGAGACAGTTCCTGCTCTAGGGATATTTCGTTCTAATTAAACAAAGGGTGGGAGAAACAAAGTGTTCTCCTTCTCCTCCCCACTATACAGATGGGGAAATGAGGTACAGAGAAACTAAGAAGCCTCCCCCAGTCATTCAGGGAGGCTGTTGCAGAACCAGGAATTGAATCCAGATTTCCTGCATCCCAGTCCAGCTCCCTACTCCAAAACCACTCACCCCCCATCTTAGCAGTTCGGACAGATTTGGTTTGAGTTTTGGACAAAGGTTAGAGCTGGTTCTTATTTAAACTCATCCCACGCACCCGATCCTGCCAATGCTTGCACTAGATGTTCTAGCCACTTGTTCCCACCCGGTTACAGCAACACTGCAGAGACAGCTGCCTGCCGGGGAGGCTGGACTGAATTATCCCAACAGACATAGAGATCTGGGTCAGCTCCCACAATTTGTCAGACAAGGAGAAGGAAGGGAGGTCAGGAAGAGCCCCTCGTGGGAAAGAAAGGCCGCTGTGTTCCTCCTCAGCATAATGAGGACTTGATGTTGGAGGAAGATGGATAGGAGGAATGAGCGGATAAATGAAAACAGGGATGGAACAGTCAACTCCAGCGCTCATCCTCAGGCAGAAGGGAAAAGGTGCAACATGCGTTTGCTTCCACATGTTCATAGAGTTGCAGGAATCAGGGATGGGAAAGACCTAGTTAGCCATCTCTGGCTGAATCACACGAAGAGTCCACTGAAGTCAACGTGGTGACTTGCAGGCATAACTAGGGGGGGCCAACCCCCCAGGAGTGTCCTGGAGTCTCCGGGAATGAAAGATTAATCTTTACTTAAAGATTATGTCATGCGATGAAACTGCCAGGAATACGTCCACCCCAGGCTCAATAATTGCTCATGTGACTAAGGTTTTGCATGGTCGCGTCCTTAACTCCTAGGGACCAGGGCAGGATTGTATCCTATGGGGCATTTTTGTGTGTATGCTTTGTCCAGTCTAGCTGTAACTGTCCCAAAGGATGGGACTCCCATCACCATCTAGTCAGCTGAGAGGGTTTGAGGGTAGGTTTCCAGAATGGTGGGGACCTGGGGGTGGAAAAGGGCTTTTATAGAGCTGGCTGAGCTGAGTTATTATTCCTGTCTAAATGTTTGCTTTTTAAGGTGGGTGAGAGGAGTACTGTATTGGGAATGTAACTGTCAGGTCTCCTAGAGCCTTTGTATAATTGTCTTTAGTATTATTTACAATCTAATGAACTAACAAATAAATAAATCACCATGGGCCCTTTCCCTGATCACCCATCTAGAGCACTAATTTTGAACTCATACGTCTGAGGAAGGCTTGTCTAGTGGTTAGAGCACTAATTTGGGATCCTGGTTCAAGTCCCTGCTCTGACACAGGCCTTGGGCAAGTCACTTGATCTCTCTGTGCCTCAGTTCCCCATCTGTAAAATGGGGATAAGGCACTGTACTACCTCACAAGGGAGTTGTGGGCATACATGCAGTAAAGCTAGTGAGGTGCACAGATGACGGTGCTGGGGCCATATAACTACCTAGGACAGCTAAATAAAGCTACCCATATGCTTCCTCGGTCAGAAGATGAGAAACGCAGGGAAGACAACAGAGAGGTACAGGCACCAGTCACATTATCATCATCATCACATATTAGATTTTGACAATTCTCTACAGATTTAACAAGTGGTTTATAAATATGTTTAGATATTAAGCATCTACGTTTTAAACAAAGGATTGTATCTACCTGTACAGGTGTTGCTACAGAGCAAAAACTGTGCACGGGCTAGCCTCTGTGAACTAGACTGAATCCAGGAGTAACAATACCAGTAAATACAGCACAGTGCGGGCTTCAGTGCAGGAAGTACATGCCCGCCATAGACCCTGGGTATATACTTGTCTCACTAGCCATTCTGAAGCCATTGTTCCCTGCTACTGTTCCCTGTGCTAGCTGGATTCAAGTTAGCTTGAATGGGCTAGCTATGTCTGTGCAGCACCTAGCACAATAGGGTCCTACCACTTCTGGGCGCCTACACAAGATAAATATGAAATATTCCTATTAGAGCTGATTGAAAGATTCTTTACAAACAAAAGTATGCAGTTAATTTAGCCTATTTTTCTCTCTGAACATCCTAGCATCTTAGCTATTTGTATCTACTGAATGGGTTGGACTGAATAGTATGGACTGTTTGTCGACTGTTTACTTCAGCTAATCATTGTTTCGGATCTTTCACTGGATGCCTGAAATGGTCTTTAAACAAGAGGATAATGAATAGCAAAGAATGAACAACAGATAATAAATACTCTTGTCCATTCATAAATACACTCATTCACATGTAAGTACAAATGCTAATACAACGAATAACCAATTTCCCAAGCACTTATGCAGCCAAAGATTCATCCATCTGCTTATATGGTCCCAATCACCAGTATCTGAGCTTCTTACACTCACTGATGGATTTTATCATCAACACACCTGTGTGGTAGAAAAATATCCCTTCCATTTTAACAGAGGGGAACTGAGGCACAGGAGAAATTAAAAAAATGTGCCTAAGGCAATACAGAGATCTTCCGTCTGAGCCAGGAATTGAACCCTTGGCACTGGAATCCTAGGTCTGAGCACTGCATATTGGTGCATCTTTCCTATGCATCTGATGAAGGATGTTACTAATATTTGTATCTAGCAAATAAAAATGACTATAACAATGGTTGGAATGAACAGCTATTTGGAATATGAATGAATGTCTGCAAACACTGTTTTTGCAGGGTCTTCCAGCTCTAGAATGTATATACAGAACTGCTTAAGGATCATTTCAGAGGTCAAAAGAAATGCTGTTAAATAAATAAAATGAAGAATAAAATCACTATTTTCAGTTATCTATTTATCTCCCGTGCAAACTGTATGTCCTGGGGATAAATGGGGAAGCTGAAAGACACTAGAATAAATTCACTGATGGCATAAAGCAGTTGCATGGCAGCATGGTTGTTTTTTTTTAAAGTGCTTGATCTCCGCCTGAATGCCTGGCCCAATCTTAACAGTGCTACTGTTGCATTTAAGCCTTCCAAAACAGGCTTTGATGTTCACACCTTACCAAGGTGAATACAGTGTTGGAGAGTAGATTTCCCACTGCTATTGTTTGGCTGGAGATAGGCTTTAACAACAGAACAGCAGCACATTGATTTATATTGTGGAGATTTCCTTTGCAACAGGGAAAGCTATGAATCTTTTAGAAAAATAGCTTAGGTGCTGTGGAAAATAGATAAAAGATTAAAATACCTTGGCAAACGCCAGGCTCGATTCTAATAAACATTTTTCATTTTTAACCACAATAAAGTCTACTAAATTGGTGCCCTAATAAATAGTAGGCCTGCTTAATTTGGGCAATTGCCAGGGGAAACAGATTGAATGCCATTCATTTCACTGGCTCTAGGCGATGGATAAATGGCCCACTTATTTGCTTTAAAATGGCACACGGGGTAGTGGCTGAGTTGGAACCAGAGGTTCAGTTTAGAGAAAGTGTATCTCCAAAGCTCACCTGAACCTTTCTGGTCTGATAGTTGGGCTGGAAATCGTGGGATTAAAGTGCTATCTCTTGAGGCCTCTACAATGTCCTTTTTCTTAATACAAAGAGCCAATACCTCAGCTGGGTGTAAATTGGCATAACTTCCCTTACTTTAATGGAAGCAAGGCAGTTTATATCAGCTGAGGATCAGGCCTGATGCTCATCCACCACCCGTTCATCTGGGCATCTATACCATGCTCATGACTGTGGCATCTGAATTCCTCGTAAGAAAATAAAATAAGTAGCACGTTGTTCAGTGGTTTCTTCTCATGCCCCGATGACCATGAAGTTGGTAGCTCTGGGTTCTGACTCAAACCAAAAAATGCAGAAGGGTCTGTGAGACTGAAACAAGCAACCTGAAAGTTTAAACAAACTTTCCTGAACCTCAAAAAAGTTGCCAGGTGGAATTTGAGGTAAAAGCCTGTTCCAGTGCTTATTTCATCTGAACTGGTTCTGCACGCTTACGCTCAGTAGTTAACAAGTGTGAAATGGATCACCCCTTGCTGCTGTAAATTACCTCCTATGTTCATTTCATATGGATCCCCCCGCACTATGAAAACTTCTTATTCAGTTCTGGCTCGCGCTGATTTCAGTAGGGGTTTTGCCTAACCTAGGACTGCAGGATAGGGCCTGTGATGGGCTTTAAAAAGAGGAACCTGCCGTGCACAAGTGGGGAAGCCATGAGAAAGGAGTGACTAGAGTGGCTCCTGAAACTGCAGGAGGAACTTTCATGCCAGAAACTTCCCATTTGCCCTGTGGAGGCCAGCAAACCCCAGGGGTAACCCCGATAGGGAGGGGCTGATTGGGCTACCCAGCCATGAGGTCTCCAATAAAGCTGCTACCAAGCACCTCTGAAGTAAGGCGGCGCCTCGGACATTTTCTTGCCCTGTTGTTGACCCTAGATAAGGGCTTGGTTTCTGTAGAGCTGAACTTTTGCTTTCCCTCCACCCAGAAGCAAAGTCAACAGGTTTACAAAGATAGGGCCACTACCAGGACTAAGAGTCTGCGGCCTATGCTGTGGTGGAAACTTGGGTATGACAAGGGACCCCAGCCCAGCTAGGGAGACACCCTAGAGAGACTTTTTCTACAGGGCCCGCTACGTTTTTTTGGAATGGTTAATACACTTCATGAAATCGGAGTGACTCTCTCCAGTAAAATGCCCTTAACTGGCATGTTTCTGTTTCCATTTGGGGCCGCACCAGTTGCGAGGACTCGACAGTGTATTCCAAAGAGCATGTGCGCAATTCAAAGCCCATCCGCGGGTCTGTGCACAGCCGGGCGGGACAACCTCGCAATTCTTAGACATGATCTTTAACTTTGCAGAATCCAGGTGGAGAAGAATTGCCTCTGTGGTTTGGGTGCCGTGGAGAGCAGAAGCATTTAGCGATAGAGTCAACCTGGAGAGCTGGAGTGTTTTGCTACGTGGTTTATTAAGTGGCTAAGGGACAGATGTGGGGCTTATTTGGAGGGCATGGTTTGGGGCAGGGGAGTTGTGGGCTTTCCTTTTATTTTACCCATATCCATTTCTATTTCAACTCCGTCTGGGGAGGTGGGAATGAACCGCAACAATCCGGTGAGTAATGCAGAGCAGTCCTTACTGCTTTTAGCTCGTGGAAGGCTCTTTTCAACTTGGCTGGGTTAGTGTTCTAACCTCACCCCGACCTCTCCCGGGCAGCTGACTGTTGACTGGCATGCCTGTCTATCTATTTCTTTGTCAGCCTCTCGCAGTGCATGGGCGCACACAGGAAACGCCACTGAATGCCTGCCATAGTGCCAGGGGCTACGCTCTCTGAGTGCCCCCCCCCGCATGTGTGTGAGAGCCATTTAGCGGGCAGCGTGCCACAGAGAATGAGCACGCCAACCTGGCCTCTGCCAGCAAGCGTCCCTGATCCTGAGCACAGTCTCTCACTGCCCCCCGGCCGCTGCCAAAGACACAGGGCAGCTGTTGTGTCATAACCTCATCGCGGCCCCCATGCAAGAAATGCAAACTAGTCGAACCCTGTGGAAGAAAGAAAACATTCTCCACTGGCCTTTGAGAGTGAAGGGATTGCATTAACAGAGGCCGTTTGGAAAAGACTGAAAGAGCTTTGCAATCCAATAGTCAGGCAGGTTGAATTAGATTCAAGCAGCCTCAGATTAACACCCAGATCTGGGGAAGATATTGACCGTCCCCATACAACGCCTCCAAGTGCAGAAGGGCCTCAGACTGACCACTAGCGAGCTCTGCGAGACAAAGGGGGTGAGGGAATATCTTTTATTGGACCAGCTTCTGTTGGTGAGAGAGATGAGCTTTCGAGCTGATGCGGAGCTTTTCTTCAGGTCTGGGAAACTCGCAGCACCTTGCATTTAGCAATGACTCTCTGAGTTAAAACAACCAGAGTCCTGTAGCACTTTAAAGACGAACACATTTAGTTTCTGCAGGCGTAAGCTTTCGTGGGCTGCGACCCACTTCGTCAGATGTCTCTGAGTTCGTTTCCCAGACCTGAAGAAGAGCTCTGCATAAACTCGAAAACTTATTTCTCTCACCATAGAAGTTGGGCCACTAAAAGATATGACCTCCCCCCACCTTGTCTCTCGAATACCCTGGGACTGAGATGATACAACAACACTGCATACAACAGACTCTGCCACAGAGAGACATACAAGCCCCTGACCACAGTGGTTCTTGTCGGACAGACCATTTGGCTCCCCAGCACCCTGACACATCACAGGCTGCTGGCATCCTCTTTTACCTGCTGGGAACTGGACCTCAGCTTAGAGGTCTTTCTATAGCTGGAACGGGAGGGGACCTGGATTCTATGGTCCAGAACCTTAGCTGCTGGAAATTATTATTGTTCCACTGAAGTCAGTGGACACCATTGCAATCAATGAGCTATACCGATTTGAATCACCTTGAGGCACTTGCCCTGCGCTCCTGCATTACTGAATTATGCAGAACATCATCCTGTAGTAAAACTAGTCAACATCTTTTAACCAAAAACAACATTTCCAAGAAAAATGTTGTTTGGAAAATGTTCAATGGAACCGGTGTGATTTCTTTGAATTGTTTTGTTTTTCCAGAATTATCAGAGTATTTCAAACGTTTTTGGCGTTTCTTTTTCAATGGGGCGGAAAAAACCTCCGCTTTCTCTCACTGTCCAACATTTTTCTTACTGAAAAAAGGTGGAATTTTTTAAAGCAAGACAAAGCGAGAGACTACATCCATTTCGTCTCACTTTTCTTTTTTAACGTTCTCCTGGTTAAAAAAGCCAAAAATGTTGTAAAAAATGAGAGTGCATGCGAGAGGGCTTTTCCAAAAAACGGTAAATGAAGAAATCTGAGTTTTGAAACTTTTTCACTGAAAAATGAAAATTTTTGTGAAAAATTTCAAACCAAATTAAATGACAAATTTTTTTTTTTTTGCAACACCCCATTGGCGTTGTTGACCAACTCTAGTGCATAGGTCACTTTATGGCTATTGGTTCAGTACAATATGAAACCACACATAAAATACATGCTTTTACGTGAGCATCCTAGCTGAGTGCAATCTAGGATTATAAACTGCATGGAATACTGAGCTGATCTGAGCTCTCTTTCTATACAGGGCACCCATTTTCTACTGTACAGACCAAATGCAACTGCATCATCCATTAAAAAAAATAAATCCGTAGATTTCCCGCATCGCCCCCTAGTTTTATGTTGTAAGAGAATTAAAGATCTCTTGGGGCATGAAAATTCCTGGGAATTAATAACAGTCATCAGCACCTCTGGGCATCAGCTCCTTCTACTTCCTCTTTCATTCCCAGGAAGTGCCCACTGCTTCAGTTGTTGGGACTAGGATTGATTTACTCACTACGCCCAGCTGGTTGCGGTATGTCAATCTGATTCACTCACAAGCAATGGTGAGTAACAAAGGTTGCTGTGTGTTTTTTAGAATGCTTCCAGCAGGGTTCTGGGAAGGCCTGGTGTGATGATAGTTTGGGACCTCGGGAAACTTAATTGACTTGTTTTAATGGCAGGAGAAATGGAGCCCAGTTGTTTACACTGGGCCCTTTGCATCATTGCCCACTTTTGAAAACGTTTTAATTGCACAAATCTCCAAGTCAACTGAGAGGCCGACGGCCACTGATTCCCCACTTGCTGGAAGGATTTTTGGTACTTTCTGGTGAATTTTAGCTTATTTTCTCTGTCATTTTCTTCAGTTATCAACTAAGAAATCAAGAGTAGCACTTAGACACCACAATGATGTGCGCTTTAGAAATACTGTTAGCTAGATCAGCAAGCAGCAGCATATCAGGGAGGAACCATGGTTCAATGGATTGGGCACAGGACAGAAACTCAGGACAGCTGGGTTCTGTTCTGGGCCCTGCCATGCGTTTCCTGTGTCGCCCTGGGCAAGTCGCTACAAGAGCCGGTCTATTTTTCATGCACTAGGCTGGATCAGAGCTAGCACGGTCTATCTTCTTGAGCATGGAATTACATCCCCATCTTGAAGTGCAGACGTGCTCCAATGAGCAACCCGCACGGCAGTGGCCCCATCTGAATGCCTGACATCTTGCTACAATGATCTTAACTGGAATGGAGATTGAATGCAAACACTTGGTAGGAAGGGTCCCACTTGACACCCAGGGGTTTGCTTGTTTGGGGTGGAAATGGAGCAAACGAGACAAGAGTTACCCAGAAAAAGGAAACCCCCAATGTGTAGAGTTGCTGTAGGAACGCAAATAAGGACATTGTCCTGTTCCCATTCAAGTCAATGGGGATTTTGCTGTTGGTTTCACCGGCAGTAGGAACAGGCCCTAAGAATCTGAGTCAAAGCCCACGGAAGTCAATGGCAGCCCTTCCACTGACTTAACACACCTCTGAATGACTTGTATCTTTGACACTGTTGGTCCCTACGTGCGGGACCCTTGTGGCCTGATTGCATGGATGTTACTATGGCCCTATCGAAAATATTGCTCGCTCTTCAATGATCTTCTTAGCAGATGAGAAATAGGATCTCACCACGGGCCCCGCCTCCCCCGCCCCTCCTTCTTCAGCTTGTAAATTTTATTAGCTGTCAACGTGTCAAACTTCCACTTAGCTGGACAGCTGCATGACCGGCCAAGCTCCAAAGCCCTGTCAGTAAGTTTAACAGACCTACAGGCTTTTCAGGTGGAGGGGAGTGTGTGAGGAAGGGCTCAAGGATCAGAGACAAGGAAGGGAGCTCAAGGAAGGGAGACAGATGAGGGACTGTGTTTGTTCTTTGTTTGTACAGCACCTAGCACAATGCAATCTTGGCCCAGGGCTGGGGCCCCTAGGTGCCACCGTGATACAAACAACAATAATAAGCAGATCCAAAGGATATGCGTTAGCTCCGCCACAAGGCATTGTGCTTGGTGCTGGAATGATTGGGTGAAATTCCACAGCCTTTCTTATGCAGGAGACCAGACTAGCAGCTTTGGGAGGTAAGTGGCCCAACGCATAAGGCACTAGACAGGACTCGGGAGACCTTGGGTCAGCCATGTGACATGGGGCAAATCACTTCACCTCTCCGTACCTCTGTTTTTCCTCCCGCCCTTTGTCTGTTTTGCCTTGTAAGCTCCTAGGGGCACGGACTGTCTCTTACTCTGAGTGTGTGCACACAGCGTCCAGCACAATGAGGCCCCAATCTTGGCTGAGGCCTCTAGGCGTTACTGTAATTACTCATAAACCTCCATTTCTGGCCATCGAATCTGGGAAGAGAGGGGGGGAAAGGGCTGCCGGACTCTTCCGGTTGTGTGTGTGTTTTCCACCAGAACTTGATTGACTACTGTTGGTGGGTCCTGAGAGCCAGTGAAAGATCCGCTCTGATATCCAGAAAATTTTACAAGGGGCGGCAGGCTTAAAAGCGGTGGGAAGAAGCCGAGCCTGCCAGGATATCGGAATGAAAAAGCCATCAGGAATGTGCCTCGGAGAACAGCTGCTGCTAGAACTCTGGCAGGAGCCTCCCCGCCAAGCTGCCTGGGAGCCAGGAGCGGGATTCAGAGATCACAGCTTGAGACGAGGGAAGGGGCTTATTTATTTTTTTGGCTTTGCTTCCCTCCACCCCCTTGTCGCTCTGAGGTCGGAACTCCTCGGAAGGAAGGAACCTGCCACTGGTTCACAGAGCAGCTATTCCAGCTGTGTGGGTGCCTGGATTAGAAGGCTTGGCAGGGGCTGTGGGGAGGATTTTGAGCTCTTTGGCACCACAATACACTGAATGCAGATACAGTTTTCACCCCCCAAAATCCATGCTTAGAGGTCTTTGCCCAAGTGGAATTCCCCCTCTGAGCACCATTCTCTGTGTGGGTTTGGGCCACATGAGCCTTCTTACTTCTCCTTGTTTCTCCACTGGGGTCTTTGCATGTCCGCATCGAGCAAAGTAAATCGGGATGGGGCATGCAAACCCCCTGGGCACAAGTCTCTGTCGTCCATACCGCCCGCACCTGAGCTGGGTAAAGCAGAGCCCGCTGCAGGAGCAGGAGTGGAGAATTTTCTGGAGGGCAGAAGAAGGTCTTGTGGCACAAAGACAACCCCTTCCCTGCTCCTGTATCGTGAAGATGCCTTCTCCTTGCTGGCAAGCAGCTTTCACGGATACTTTTCCCAGCCCACCCCTGACCCAGGGACATGTCTCCATCTCTGCCCCGTGCTTCCTGGCCACTCAGACCACAGCACCCTGGGATCCCAGCAGGGTGCTTTCGCTGGCCTTGCCCAGAAGGAAATAAAGTGGCATTTCAGTGACACAGCTTCTGCGTTTCTGCTCTAGACCAGTTAACTCAGACGGGCTTTCACCACCAAGGTGCTGTAAACCGAGAGGATAAGCAACCCAGTGGAATGCAGAGAGAAAAATAAATTCTTGGAGCAGCGCAGGGCCTGATCCAATGCTCACTGGAGGCAATGGGGTTTTTTCCTGGGTTTCAGTGGGAGTTGGATTGGGCTCATCATGCACAAATGACATTATTATTGCTAAAATCTCAGGAAGACCCTCTTGGCTAAGTTCAAATCTAGTATCGGTCTAATGGCCACGACATGCCCTCTCTGGGGGCACCACAGCCTATATCTGCGGGGAGAAGGATTCCCTCAGACACAGGGCATCTTTTCTAGCTCAAGGGATGATGGGTCAGATCTTCCCTCCACAGGAAAATAATAATGATCCCTAGCTCTTACACAGAGATTTTCATCGGTAGATCTCAAAGCGTTTTACAAAGGAGGTCAATAACATCAACCCCGTTAAATAAAAGGGGAAACTGAAGCACAGAGAGAGACTGGGGGGCTCAAGGAGACACGCTGCAGGCACCGAACCTGCGCTATCCTCAGGTGCTAGGAGTTTGAGCTTTCAAAGAAGGTGCCTTGTGCAGGAAAAGCCAGTGGGAGGCAAAAAAAAAACACCCCCCAGGAAACACTCTGAGCTGTCATGTGGCCAGCTGTAGCATTACCAGAATATCATCTCTTTTGACGAGAGGGGTAGCAGGGACAAGACCACGGACCAGATGGATGTCCTAGATGTGTGAGGCAATGCCCTCCCCTGGCCAATTTGGGGAGGATGCAGCCCTTTGGCTGGGCTGGCCTGTGAGTGATTAGGCTCAGGCCTATTATTATTCTCCCAGACAGAAAAATGCCTGTTTTGCTTCCAAACGACCATTTAACTGAAGAACTATTCCCCTGTCATGAGACCGGGTTGCTTTTTCCCTCTCTCCCGCGTCTGCAATTCAACTCCAGGCTCGGCATACAGAGACCCCGATGCTTAGCCTGAAATCTAATAGCGCTGCCCACACTGACTGCTGGTGTCTCCATTTCACTTCTTTAACCCAGCACAAGCCTCAGCCCCCTCCCTTCTCTTTCCCCAGGGGACTCTATTATATCTACTGATCTGTTCACACTCCTTATCCCTCTGCATGTTTGCACACACTGCTGACCCAGCCTTTATCTGGAAGACATAAGGGTCTGTGTGTGGAGTTCCCACAAGGGCTATTAATTGTGTCGATGTCATAGCTCCCCCACTTCCTCCTCCTCTCCTCTCCCCTTCCCTCCCCCCACTTCACGAACTCTCAGGAGATTTGCAAAAAGGAGGAAAAAAAATGCACATGCAGAATTTGCAACCTTTGCAAAATATGATCCAAAGCCCTGGGCGGGGAGAGGGGAGGCTGGGGTATGGTAGAAACGGCCCCCGCCACTCCTAAGTAAATGGTAGATAGCCACAGGAAAGCAGTAAGCACAGATCTGAGTGCCCTGCCAGCTTTGGGAAAGTTCGGATCGTGAGCTCAGTCTGGACTGAAATTTTGCAGCTATAATGGGTCAAACCAAAATCCTAGCTTGCACATCCTTGGATTCTGGGGAAACTTCGAATCTGGATCCAAACTGTGCATCTCAGGCTCGCATCACCTGGTCTAACAGAAATGGTACATCCACCGTGTCACCCTCCAACTCCTGGCTCCTCCTCATTATGGATAAATGATAGGGCTGCTTCTCCTCGGTAAATGGACTTAGAGAGTCCCTGGGCTGCTGTCTTAACTGTCAGCTATGTCCTGACTCTCATCTTTACCTGTACTCGGGCCTCAGTGAGTTTGGTCCTCTGGGCTAGCTCCTCTCGCGTGTAGATGTCTGGGTAGTGGGTTCTCTCAAAGGCTTTCTCTAGTTCCTCCAGCTGCTCGGCGGTGAAGGTGGTTCGGCTACGGCGCTGCTTGCGCTTCAAGGGTAGGTCTGGTTCAGACTCAACATCCGAGCCTTCATCCAGCCTGTTACCTGACGAGGGAAAGAGAGAAGGATTGAGGTGTAAATGGTGGAAAAGCCGAATGGGAAGCAGGTGCAGAACCACGAATTGAACAGCAACAGGGAGGGAAGGGGAATCCAGTACAGTCATAGAGTTTAAGGCCAGAAGAGACCAGATAATTTAGTCTGACCTCCTATAGATAACAGCCCACTAACACCACCCAGCCACCTGCACAACCAGAATTAGGCCAATTCGTCAGTGATGGTGTCCACCAATCCAAATTCTACTTCTGGACAGAACCAGTCGGGACGTTCTGCCAAAAAATACTCATTTGTCAAAACCGAAACGGTTTGTGGGAAAGGATCAGTTTTGATGAAGCTTCTATTTTAAAATTGTTCGGGGGAAATAAAAGGTTCAAAATGGTAGAAATGTCCAATTTTGATATTTTTGAAACTAAACATTTCATTTTTCAGTCCAAAACCATTTTTCGATGTTCATTTCCCTTTTTTTAAAAAAAAGGTTCCAAAAAAAAAAAAAAAAAAAAAAGGGGGGGGTCACCACTGAAAGGAAACGTCTAAAAATGACCAAACCACTTCAGCTGACACAGTTTGATTATGATGACATTTTTGGGATCATCAGTTGGTCAAAACTGAGGAACTCTTTGTCCTGATTCAGGACATGGAAACAAATGAGAAACCTCAGAAACTCCCCTGGAACATGAAAAGTGTTTCCAGCCGAGCTCTCTTTCTGGCCTGCCCAGTGGATACCGTGCTGCTGGCTTGATGCTGATGGACACGGCACCTCTCCTCAGTGACTGAGGAAAAGTACATCCTCTACAGATGCCCAGAGCTGGGCAGGGGCTATAAGTGGAGGGCAAAGGACCTAGAACCAATAGGAGGCCACAAAGGGGACGTCTACACTCTAATTAGACACCTGTGGCTGACCCGTGCCAGCTGGCTCAGGCGAAGGCGCTGTTTAACTGTGGTGTAGATGTTTGGGCTCAGGCTGGAGCCCGGGTTCTAGGACCCTGCGTGGTGGACGGTTCCAGAGCTCAGGTTGCTGCCCGAGTCCACACGTCTACTCAGCAATTAAACAGCCCTCTCTGCATCTACTCTCTCTTCATTATTAGCTCCCATACCCCACCTGCTACAGTCTTTTATCTGGGAGGGAAAGAAAGAAAGAAAGAAAGAAAGAAAATCATGCTTCAGTGTTTGTTTGAGTTGTACTAACCTCCACCTGCTGCTAGTGTAAAGTCTTTGCTGTGGATAGGACATACCAGCAAACAATGAAACCAAATAGACCATACCAGGTCTAAAAGACTTTGTCTCAAAGTTAGTGGGCCTGATTCTCACATATATAAGTGCAAATCAGGAGTAACTCAACTGATGTCCACAGAGTTACACCAGTGTAAAAAGGAGGCCCAGTGAACCTTACTGGGAGGAGATGGGAGGAAGGTGCTAGGCTGCGTTTCTAGGACGCACACTTCGCAAAACTGTTGTCTCAACAGATGCTGGGTGACCTGTCGCAGGTTAAGTGCCACCTGTGGTGCAAATGCTGATGCAGAGAATGCTTCATCTACGCCAGTGCCTAGACACACGTGTCTCTGTGTGGGAAAGTGAGAAACACTTCCACCTCTCGTGGTACAGGCCCTTGGTCAGCGTGGAAGCAGGAGGGAGAACATGATGTGTAAAGCCTTAGATTTCCTCAGCGAAATCAGAACTCAGATCTCCCTGTCTGTCTCTTTTTCTGTCTCTCATTAATACAGTCAATTGCACTGAAATGCATACTGGTTAACTACTGGGAGCCTGATTCTGATCTCCCTCATGCCAATATAACTCCACTGACTTCAGTGGTGTGACTCCCCATTTACACTGCTGTATTGAGAGCAGAACAGGACCAAAATCTGTTTCAGTGCACAATTCACACAGCCCCAGTCTGCTCCTATTAGGCCAACCCTTTACCAGCTCTGATTAAATGCATAAGTAACAGATGCAGGGCCAAATCCATCTTTGGCATAATCCATATAAAGTCAATGGAGCTTCACCAGGGATGAATTTGTCCCCTCCTCGCCACTGGGCTCTTATGTGGTGATCAGAACTTTCCACCAAAACCTCCTTTTTTCCTTCCAGGGCTGGGAATCCCAGCTGGGGCATTCTCAACAGCTGTTGAACAGCGCAGGCGGCCTGTGGAACATGAGGAAAATGTCCCATTGGGGGCCAATTATTTATAATGAGCCGGTCAAACATGCCATTGGATTCAGCGTGCTGCAATGCTGCATGCTTTCATTTCTTGGTGCTGTGTGAGGAGCACGCAGTGTCTGAATTGAGCTGTTAGATGCAGGCGCGATGGGCCACGTCTGTTTGAGTTAACCTGGACCAGGCATTCCTTGGGCTCTGCTGTAGTTGTTGGGACCACGTGTTCTCAGAGCTATGGGAATCACTGTGTCAGGGGCTCCCACTGCTTCTAACCCGATATTTCCAGCTGTGGGATACCAATATAGAGTGTCCTCATATTTTCGATATCTCAGATGTGTTATTCTCATTGGATCAAATCATGGTTCCAATGAAATCAATAACCATACTGCTGGTGATCACAGTGAGACCAGCAACGGGCCAATATATTTTAGAGGCCTTTAGCATCCTGACTGTAGCACAAATCTGATACATGATCAGCTTAATTGCTTCTTGCATTTTCAGGAAAATCTCTAGATTCTTAAATGGTGCAACATGCACAGCTGGGTCCCAGACAATTCCTGCCAGATATAGGCACATCTGGGTTCTGGATCCAATAACATATTATTAATTTCATGAGTATAAATATAATTGTATATTTCACAAGCAACTGTTGGTTTCATTAGTCGGCATTCTCGATAGAAATAATTTTCAGTGATAAAAGTGGGGGCAGAGGTAAGTTTGGGTCTCAAATGAAGGTTGGTAATAAGGCTGGTAATGAGAGGGCACTTGAGAGTGTTTTGTCCACAGCATACAAACAGAGGAGTTAGATAAAAACATAAAACACTCTTGCTTGAAGGCTGCAGAGTGACACTACTTTTATTCTTGGACTCCAGAAAGACACACAGTGACCCAAAACAGAGAGAGACAAAGCTGGCTGCTCACTAAGGCAATAAGACACAATTCACCGCACTTTACTTTATGCTGGCTCCTTCCAGACTTACTCTGCTCAACACTTTCCTAAGAGCCCCATAGCTTACAAAAAGGATGAGGAAGCTTCCCCACGTCCTGCTCTCAAAGAGATAGCTTGCAATCACAGCACAGTTCTCAATATACCACAGATATTAATTAGATTAAACATTAAATTAATCAGATTAAATGTTATTTCACTCTTCACCAGACTATATTGTTGTATATAGTCAAATACACACACATAGTAGCAATGTTCAGGCTGTTGTGTACGTAACAGCTACCCAGTGCTGCTCTTTTCATTGTGCACTAATTATACGGGGTTTCAGATTTACTGTGTTCTAGGGGTGGGATGGACTTGCTGGCTATTAGAAAACATGCAGGCAATTTAACCACCTGAGAGGACTTCCAGAATCCCTATATACTTAAATCTTCAACTCTTTGGGACAAGGACTGTCTTTTCTTTGTATGTGTTTGGAGGGCACCTAGCACAGTGGAGCCCTAACCCCTGATTGGGGTCCCTAGGTGCTACTGTAGAACAAATAAAATAATATCCCCCCCCAAAAAATGCCTATAGACATTTCATCAAACCCACCTGGCTACATGGGAAGACATTCTAGAACCCTTGCAGCACTGTGATTACTGTGATCACTGATTCCTGCCCCTAAGAATTGCACACACCCAATTATTTACCGTCTCCCCCACCCCTTACACCGGGGCTGTTACTGCTTGTCTTTCAGAATCTAAGTGCTTCAAACCAGAGACTGTAACTGACTACATGTTTGTACAGTGCCTAGTGCAATGAAGCCCCTGATCTGGATATATAATATGCAATATAAATGTTACCTTAAAGAATAATATTTTCATCCAGTTCACCTGCCTACCTGGGAGTGGTGCTAGAATATCTGTGGACAATGCATCCAACCCATCTGGCTACGTGGAGTTACTGCTAGAATACCTGCCACTAATCCATACAGCAGTGCTGCAACACAAAATATTACCGCCCCTGGTGTCGGAGCAGGGAGAAGTACACTGAGGGTGCTTCCCAAACCTGAAATAAGCTTCACCTCTCCCCCTCTTTCCCCCTTTGCTTCTTGTGCATATTTTCCGTGATAGCCTGTCATGGGAAAGAGCCAAACTTCCTTAAGCATTTGCAAATTGGCAGGTTAAAAAAATACCTCCCAGGGAGCCTGGGAGGGAATAGCCAGTTGTCATGACCCCCCAACTCATCATACTCACACTGTCCCTTGTGACTTGCTGGCCATCTACCTGGCTGGAGTGCCAGGTGGGAAAGAGCCAAGCCATCATTATAAAGTAACTGCAATGATACACTGGCCTTCCATTGCACTTTCCCAGCTGATCGCCTTCATAAAGCGTCAGCTGAGAATTATCCTCATTTTTCAAATGGGGCATGGAGAGTAGAAGTCACTTGCCTGAGATCACACAGCAGAGCTGGGAATAGAACTCGAAACTCCTGATGCCAAGTCCTGTGCTTTAGCCACAAGACCATACGGAACAGGCAAGGGAGCAAGAAAAATCCCAGGGCACGTCTGGAACCAGCTGGTCTTAGCAGGATGCAGCTGCCACTGTCAGGCACAGATTTATTAAATAATGCGGGCAGCCTTCTGGCTAAGATTGAATGTAGTATCAGCTTATTATCCAATGCATCCTCTATTATCAGGGGGATGATCTCCCGTAACTACATAAAGATGGACTCAGTGCTCTAACAGGTCTTTTCCAAGCAAGTGGGATCCTATAGGGGGAACCCACTGCTATTATTCTCAGCTAAGTTCATGAACAAAAGATTAACAAAGCTGCAGGAATAACTACTCCCTGCATATAACACACAAATAATTGCCTCCCCCTAACCACTTGGAGACTTCGTCCAAAACTTGAACCAACTATTTTTCCAGTTTGAAAAATATTTGGATGCCTTCCCTGCCTCCTTATTGTTCTTCTCTGGGTGGCTCTGAACAACTGGGCTCCAGCCAGGACAGGAAGCAGAAGAAGCGAAATAGTGCAAGATGGGCTGTTTTGGAGGTATTTTGATCCTGGCTGGAAAAAGAAACCGTGCAAAATACCCAGCCTGATTATTATAGAATCATAGAAATGCAGGGTTAGAAGGGAACTCCAGATGTCATCTAGGCCATTTCCCTGTGCTGAGGCAGGACCCAAATATACCTAGAGCACCTCAGACAGGGTGTGTCCAACCTGTTCTTAAATACCTCCAAGGACACAGAACCCGAGAGACTCGATAGTTTTGAAAAGCATCGGGCCACAGATTTTGTATCAGTATAACTATGTCAATTACAGTGGTGAGTTCTTTACCATAATATTTGTATGAGCACAATTCCTAGTGTCGATACAGTTACACTGTGATAAAGGTGCCTTATACTGTTCTAATTTACTCCCCTTTCCTTATAGGAATACGCCGTATGGGAATAAGCCCTTTTATACAGGTATAATGCAACTGCACCCACACTAGAGCTGTTGTACTGCTTTAACACTACCAGTATAGTTACAGGGGTACAACTTTTGCATGTAGACAAGGCCTCAGAAATATAAAAAGTCCATGAGCCTGATTCTTCCCTCCTTACATACTGTGTAGTCACTTACCCCTGAGGAAAGGAGTGTGAAGTGGGTGTATAATGGTGGCTCTGGTGTGAGAGGGTGGCAAATCCCACTTAGACTGTAAACTCTTTGGGGTGGGGGGCCGTCTCTTTGTTATATGTTTGTACAGCCCCGAGCACAACAGAGCTCAGGCCTCTAGATGCTACTGCAATACAAATAACAGTGAAAATACTGGTGATTGGGGAGTGTTTTACGTCCCCTCTGCACAAGCAAATGGCCACTCTAAACGCAAGGCAGTGGAAAAATCAGGCAGCACCTCTTGCGTGGTTTACTCATCACCACTTGTCATGAGGGAAAGGGAAAGGTTAGCTCACTTACTGCCAACACCTGAAGGATGCCTACGGATTGCCAGTGAAAAGAATACAACAGAGAAGAAGGGAGAAAAAGCCATGGGGGAAAATAGCACAGAGAGGGAAGAGGGATAATTGTGCTGACTCCCCACGCTGTATACTCTATGTAGGGCGCACACTAATTCCAGTCTAATTTCTGAGGGGCGACTCTATCTCCAATACACAGCACAGCTGCCCTGTAGCTAGAAAAACATTTTTCTTTTCTTGAATTGAGTCACCCTTGCAAACAGCGAACACACGCAGGTTTAAATCACAGGGCAAAGTGACGCCAACTTAAACCCTGGCCAGGTTTGCAACACCCCCCACGTATTTAGATTCTAAGCCCTTTGGGGGAAGGACCGTCTTTTACTCTGTGTACAGTGCCCAGCACAACAGGGGCCCGATCTCGGTTGGAGCCCCCAGGCACTACTGTGATGCAAACTCATGTATAAAGATAGCAGTGGGCCAGAACCTCAGCGGGGGTCAATCAGAGCCAGCTCCACTGACGTCAGCGGGTCAGATTCTCAGCTGGTGTCAATCAGCACCGATCCGCTGACAGCAATGGAGCGGGGCCTGTTTGCAGAAGCTAACCATCGGGCTCAGGAAACCCTCGCCGCTAGCAGAGGTGAGCCCAAACTGCAAGATCCCAACGTCCAGCCTTGCTGTAGCATCAACTTTGTACGTCCCTTAACCCGCCCCCATCACATCCTCCGGCCCCCCCTCCCCCCCGGGAATGGAGAGAAGAAGGCGAGGACGGGGGTAACTGGAGATCTGCATGATCCAGCTCTCGCCCCATATTTGAACCGAGGATGAGGAGGGGGCCTAGGAAGATACAAGATGGCTCCTCCCCGATGAAGGTTATGTGGTCAAAGCAGCACAGGCAGGTGTGTTGGGGGGAGGAGGGGCTGGGAGGCGGGAGAGGGCTGGAGGGGAGGGGGGAGCTGGTTTTACAGTCCAGTCTAGCATGAGAAAATGTGTAAATTACGGCCCGCGAAGGGGGCGCATTCCTAGGTAACGATGCCAGCTGAGGGTGGGGCGTGTAATTAGGAGGAGCTGAGTAGAAGGAGTTTGAAAGGGGTGGGAGTGGAATGGAAATGGGGGGGGGGGAGCAGAGGAAGAAGAAAACCCCTCAATAATTAAGGGACATACTTCTCCTTTCTCTCCCTGCCCCCTCCCTTTCCCTCCATTCCTTCTGGGAGCCTCTTAGCCTTGCAGTTAAATTAATCAACAGGATTAGGTGGAATCGGCCGCAGCGAGCCGCTCCAGGCTCAGACTGAGCCCTTGATGCTCTACAAGGGCTCGCTGCCTCGTCTTGAAGCACCTTGGTGCTTTCTGGAAGGATTCGCAGACAGGACTGGACATGAAGACGCATTCATTATAGCGGAGACCAGATTTTGGTGGAGGGGGGAAGAGAGAAAAAGCGGGTTGTGTGTTTTCTCCTTCAATATTCCTCTTCTCCGTCTGCCCCCCGCCTCTCTCCTTTCACTCCATTTCCTCTCTCTTGCTCCCGCCTGCACCAGCCTCAAAAGTGACCAAGGGGAAGAGAGAGGGAAAGGTTCTGTGGGTCGCTGCGAATCTGCCGGGGCCAGTCAGCGGATGGCAAGACACGGCACAAAAGGGGCTGCATGTCCAAGTCGCGCCGAAGTTGCTGCAGCAGTTTGGGGCATCCCGAGAAGACTGCACCGAAGGGGCCCCGGCGCGGCCTCCTCACTAGGAAGCCTCGAATCAACAGCACAAAAGGGGCCCGATCATACACGCACAGGGCCGCCCTGTGACCCCCTTTCTCATGCTGAGCGGTGCCTTACACCATGAGTAGCCCTGCTGAAATCAAAGGGGCTACGCGGGGGATGAGGTCCTACTCAGGGTGAGCAAGGGCATCTCAATCCAGCCCGACATTAGGAAGATTCCCCATATGTATATACAGGCCATATTCCTGCTCTCCATCTGAGCCCTCCTCTCATGGACCAGAGCCTAGGCCTTTGGCTCCAGTACTACCTTGCTTTCTCTTTCACCTGCCTCTGGAAACAGACTGTTGCTGGCACTCGGATACCATGCAATGGGTGGCAGTACAAAACCCTAACGTACAGACCCTCCAGAGATTTCACACGCTGATTTGCATTGACATCAGGCTTTCTTTCCTGCCCAGGATACTTATTTTTATGCAGGCAAATGAGTCTGTCAGGGATAAGAATGGCCCTCGGTTCAGTCCATATCTGCTTAGTTTACTGACCCAGACAAGTTTTGATGCTACAGCCGATACTGCTGCAGGAGAGCAAGGATGTTTCTATTCTGCCTGCTGCATCAGGAGCAGAATTGCTGGCCAGAATGCAGAATCAGTATTGAGAGGGTTGGAGGAGGAGACAGAAAGAACAGGGCTTGATTTCAGGTGCAGGAGGGGAGAGCAGTGCCAGGGTGCAGTGAGTCGGCCATAAAACCCCTGTTTTGATTCACAACACGACCTCAGCTGGACACGGGAGCAACTCAGGGGATAACTAAGGAAGAAGATGCATGTGTTAATTTGTAGAGAGCACACTTTTCTGACCACAGCCGATGGTTCTCTAAGCAAGAGCCGAGCAGCCCTGGAAATAGAGCGTCTGCCTCTCTCTCTGGAGTACGAACAGGCAGAAAACAAACAAAATCCATCAAAATGCAAACAAGACCATCTAAAGAGTGCATTAAGGAGAGAAGCGGCAGCGGCGGCATCGCAGGCACAAAAGCATTATATTTCCATGAGATTTTTTTTTTAAAAATGTGAAAACAAAACTACTTTCCCCAACCGCCGCCATTTCTCTTCTTTGAGACCAATGAAGTGTTGAACCCAAAGATGAGGGGGTGGGTTTCTAACTAAATGAGATTTCGGCAGAATAACACCCCACCCCGAACCTATTTAGCTGCAGGTGTGATCAAAAGAGAGCCCGAGAGATATTCCAACTCCAGATGCATCTTCTCTTCCTACCCCCCACCCCACCACCACAAAGAAACAATAACCAGCACATGCAATCTTGCTTGGATTCTTCATTCTCCCCAACCTGTAAACTCCTGCCTCCCCTATCTCCCCACCCCGCCTCAGCTATATCATAGTTTAACATAGTTTAGGGGCTGGGGTGTGAAGCAATAGCAGAAAAACTGAATCGCATAATAGTTGATATGCGTTTTAATCAAGTAATTCGGTCCAAGCCGAATGATGGTGCGTATTGGTGGGGTGCCCTTGAATACCAAACAGACTGAGGAGCAGGGCTAGGAAAATGAAAAAGTCATTTATGGCTCAGCTGGGGATTGCGGTGTTCAGCAAAGCATTAGTACGGGGCCTTCAGAGACGAGGGATTTTTTTTTTTTTTTTATTCAGGCACTGAACTGGTCAGCTGTAACCAAACCACAGCTCAAGGCAATGTCCATTATGGACTTTACAACTTGGCAATAACACGAACAATGAGGCTGATGCTCCAGAAGGATGGGGAGGGGGCCAGGCATTTTCCCTCGCTGCATCCAGGTCTCCTCTGAAGGCGCAAGATCGTATTGGGGTGTGAGAGAAGGGAGAAGCTACGGAGAAGGGCAAACTGGAGATTAAATAGCCTGAAAAAGAAGTGAATGGAAAATGAAGTGTCATTCTGAGCTCCCTGCTTATATTTGGGTCAGAAGGGTTTGATCAGGCAGCAAACCTAAATGCAGCGGGAGCCGTGCAATACACAGAGATTTTGGTCTGCAGCAAAGGATCTGAATCTCTTTTCCAGTTCTGGGTCCCATGGATTCACACGGCAGTTTAAAATGGAAATGATGACCCTGACGATTCAAAGTGAAAGTGGGACTGGAACCCCATGCTGGGCCTGGTTCAGGCTAAACACATGGCAAAACTGCCCCAGTTCCACCAGAACTCAGGCTCCACCTCACAAACGGGCGGTGGGCTGATAACAAAGGTGGGATTGGGGTGCATTTCATCACAACTGTCAATGATTGAAAGGAAGGAGGGGACCGTGGCTAAGGCCCTCGCTTGGGACTTGGCAGATGGCAGGGCTATTGCCTGCTCTGCCACAGACACCTGAGTGGCCTTAGGCAAGTCCCTTAGTCACTCTGTACTCTGGTTCCCCATCACCAATAGGGACAAATCCAGACCTCAGAGGAGTGAAGATAAATACATTAAAAAGATTGTGGGGCAGTCAGATGCTATGGCACCAGCGGTCAAATAAGCACCTAACATAAATACATGCAGCACAGTTTCAGTCCTATTTTCAGCCTAAACTAAACAGCAGCCATCTGTGCTCGTCTCTTTTATGCTGAGACCCAAAAGACAATAGGAGCCTCTCTCCAGTCCAAGGTTTAGCCATCCATCTATCCATCCATCCCCCCGTCTGTCTATCACCATACGGTCTCCTCTATCTATCCATCCCTCTAGCCTGGTTCAATTGCCTTGAACATTATACGAGCTATAGTAGAGTGAGGTCTCCAAACCACTTGCACATTCATCTGTTACAGAACTGACAGTGATTCATTCAGAAACCTTTACCAGTTAAATGTTGGCTGCTCAGCGAAGAGTGTCTGGGATGCAGGGCAATGAGGAAGGGTGCGGCTTAACGCTTCACCTGGACGTTGCTCGAGCCGCCTCTCCTGCTGGCAGACATCGGTGCAACTCCTGGGATGGCCACGGACCTGCACCCCTACGTCTCAGAAGATGAAAGAAGTCAAAGACATCAGGGACCCACTGAGTCCCACTGGAACGCTGTGCTTCGCGGGGCAGCTGCAATGCCCCCTTAGAAAACCCATGGTCATGACGACAGATTCTGTTACGTGTGAGTGGTGAACAAAACCAAAGCATCCAGAGCATTTGGTGGGAGATGGCAGAAGTGTGTGTGTGTGTGTGTGGGGGGGCGGGGGTCAGAGAGAGAGAGAGGGAGACTATGCCTCCGACAGCCTTTGTTAATTCCCTGCACTAGGCTGAGCATAAACAGATGGAATATCCATCAACTCCAGTCTCTTTTCTTTTCTTTCAACTTTTTTCTAGTTCTCGCCTCCCTCCCCCCTTTCTTCTGGCTTTTGTTCGGCCTTTTAAAGCACCCCGAGGTAAAGGGGCCCTTCCCGACTCCTCAGCACATCTGTGAAGTCCATAAAAGGCCCTTTTCGTTTCAATATTCATAGCTGCATGCTTGTGGCAGGCACAGGAACCAGCTGAGGGCTGCATGAGAGGGGCCGTGGGGCTCGCCTGCTCCTCCGCCTGGTGCCTCTCCAGCTGCGGCATTTTGGTTCAACAGGGCTCCCAAAACCGGGCAGCAAAGGTAGTTCGGCTCGGATGCCGGGGGAGGATGGAGACCAGGGTGTGGGAGGGCATTGGCTATTTAATCTGGGGGTTCCTCTCATGCTCTCGTCCTTGGCCAGCTTCATCTCTTTAGTTCCCTTTAATAATTTTTCATACGCATAGGCCAAGCCGCTGGGCCAGATCCTCAGGTGGTGTCAATCAGGGCAGCTCCACTGCAATCAATAGAGCTGTGCCAACTCAGACCAGCTGAAGGTCTGGTCCTCTGATGCCACCTCGAAGGATCGCAAAAGAGAATTGGTCCAGATACAGAGCTCTCCAGCAACCAGGCAAGGGGATCTGGGTAGGACACAGCAGAGAGGGCATTGCCGTGACTTGGATGTACGTGGGCAGACTCAGGAACAGCCATCTGGCCAGCGAGGCAGGACAACTGGTCCTCGGTACCAGCAGAAAATCCCGACCCATGTGTGGTTACGTTGTTACAGCAGGTGATCGAGAGCAGGGTAACATAGCAGCAGAAGTATTTTATTTTGTCCTACCAGTTTCCCACTGTGTGTTTTGGTTTGACAGCGATCCCTGTGTGCAGGTGCCATCGCTGGCGTGCGCAGTGCACTACTGAGAGTGCACCCCCACAGCCCTGGCCCCCAGGAGCTTACAGCTGTTACCTCCTTCAACTGATCTTAGAGGCTCACCCTTGCGATACCTTCATCCCAAGCCTGCTCCGGTCTGGGCCCATTGCCCTGCATAAGTTAGAGTAACCCGAAGGGCACTCTAAGTTATGCCATTGTTCCAAGGGGCTGAAATATCAACTGGAGATTGGAGGGGGAAGTAGGGAGGTCACAGCCATGCACAATTTGCTCTGGCTACACCTTCTGTGCTCTGTTCACACCCCCTTCCATCAGCAGCAGGGCTGAGTGGCACAGGAGTCTCTACAGCCCAGATTCTCAAAGGTAGTTAGGCTCTTAAATTCTGCAAGCCGAAATATTTTTGAGGATCTGGGCTGATGACTAGGGGATCCCTCTCTATAGGGTAGTGATCCTCCTGCAGCCCCATGTCCCCCATTCCAGAGAGAGTACAGTGCGAAGTGGCCACATCACATCCCACATTCTGGCCCAGTGGTGTCTAACTGCAGCACTAGTCATTATGTGGGGTCAGATCCTGGCCCCTGTGAAATCAATGTGTGTTTTGTAATTGAGTTGACTGGGACTAGATCTGGCTGAGAAACAAGATGCATTTCTTGCAAAAATTGTCAGACCAAAAAACTGTCCCAGTTTTGCCTTGAAAAATGTTAAGATTCATATTTTTTGGCCAGCTCTAAATGGAACCAAGGTTTGGTTTATTAATCGTTATTATTTGTGGTGGGGAAGTGCCTGGGATCAGGACCTCACGGTGCTGCGCTCTGCACAAACGCAACGTGCTTAATCCCAGCCGCGCTTGGGACAGAAGATTACGTAACAACTGCGCCTCGAATGTCATCCCACTGAAGATGCTGGAGTTGCACAAGGGACCAGATTGTTCCTATGAATAAGCTACAGCATATGTCGGGCCGGGGATTGGCCAGCACATATACCCATTTAAAAATGGCCTCCTATGGCTCCACCCCGAGGTTAGGGTCCTCGAGGGTGATCTTTTCTGTTCCTTCCAGTTCCAGCTGGGGTCTGTGCAGATGAGTTTCTGCTCGTTATTCAAGTGCTGGAAAGAGGTGGGTGATTTTCTTTTAGGGTTTTTTGGAAGATTTCAACATTAAGAAAGGATGAAATAATTTTCCAAAGCCTTTACTCCTTTACGGCTTGCAATAATTCAGAGACTCACAGACTTTAAGGTCAGAAGGGACCATCGTCATCATCTAATCTATTCAAAAGCAATTATTAGGGCTCATTGTGAGGTGTCTTAGGTGCCCACACCGGGGACTATGACATAGGGCACCCTCTGAACTCCCTGCCTGGGCTATCTGCATCACCAGTCTGTGCATATTGGCGAGCCACTCTTCTCTTTTCCACACAGGTGAGCAGGGAGAGGGAGTGGGCGGAGCCTTGGCTCCACTTCCCCAAAGCACATGCCAGCACAGGTGGGCTGGAGAGGTGGCAGAAGTAAACTGGTAGTCGGATGGTTCAGCTTACTTCTCCTGGAGCAAGAAGGAGCAGGGACTGAATTGTGACTCTGGGTCACAATCTGAGCCCGGGGTGGTTCCTGGTGCAGTGCAACTGTGTACCGGCCCTTCTCTGGGCTCGTGGTGGTATCTCCACCACCCAGCTCTTGGACAGGTGCAGTTATGACCCTGCAGGATGTAAGGACAGAGAATTGTTCTTTATAAACCTCTTATACTTTTCGCCTTCATTTCTGCAAGTGGGCCCCTTGCATTGGTGTTCTGTATTAGTTTATAGGGCACCTGTCCCATGCAGGGTCCTATGTGCTGAGCTAGCAGGTTCCCTCTGCCTGATCTTGACTAGAAAGAGCCAGGCACAGCTCAGGGCCAAATACAACCACACTGAAATCAATGGGAAGATTCTCAATGGATTGGGCCCGACCCATACTAGGCAGTGAAGCAGATAGCGTAAAGCTGCCTATACCTGCGGAGGGAGGATTCACAGAGCACAGCACTCCATGGTCCAAAACTCAGGGCCCAAGTCCCAGTAGCACCAGCAATCTGGGTTAAATCCACCAGTGGCAGAAAACCAAAAGGTTAAAGACTGTTTACCCTGATGGAGCAGTTGCTGTTCTGTCTGACTCAGAACACACGGTGCAGTCTCTGGTAGGTGATCTAAAACCAGGGCTAGTTGCTTCTGTTGTATAGTATTCCACAACATGACCCACACTTGCCAAATACAGGGGAGAAGGCAAAAGGTCTGAGGGCACAAACAGGCTGTGAACTAGTTATCCTATAGGAAAAAATCTAGCCACACCATTGTGATGTTGCATTGTAATCACGCAGTGTTGTATTGTGACATCATGATTAGAAATGGGCCCAAACCCAAACTCTTTTATTACCGCTTTACCCTGAACTTTGGTATGTTAGAAAGATAGATCTGAACTAGGTGGTTTGGATTTTTCTCTAATAGTGACGCAAATATCACCGTCATAATTCAAAAATATTTATCTAGTGCCATAAATTTACCCCTACACTTTGCAGAATACAGAGAAGTTGTGGCCTCAGCCTTGGAGAGCTAAAATATAATACACACAAGACATCAGGCCTGCCTCCAAACACACACGCAAAGCTCACACATGCAAAAATCCCACATTTGTGTGTTGCCATTGCCCTGGCATGCACACATATTCATCTGAACATGCAAATGCACAAGCGGTTGTGTTGCAAAAAATTGGGAGGTTTTGCACACACACAGAATTGGGCAAAGGGCTTTTCCAGAGGCCTGTTTGAAAAAGTAGCTCTGGGATTTCATGGGTCTGGAGGTATCTTTGCCGCCTTAGAAGTTCCCTACGGCAAACGCAGGAGGAAATGCACCGGGCGATAATCTCCAAAGACCCCTCCTGCTTCTCGGGACTCTATTCCTGGTTCCTGCCACTGACCTGCAGTGTGACCTTGGACAAGTCCCTTACACCGAGGTTTTCAAACGTAGGTGCTTGGAGTTAGGCCCCTACACCCATTTCTAGGCATGTGAATATAAGCGACCTGGTTTTCAGAGGCGTGATTGCCCACAAACCATGCTGACTTCAGTGCGAGCTGCGGTTGCTCAGCACCTTTGAAAAGCAAGTTGCTCTTAGTTAGGGGCTTCAGTATGAACCTAGGCGCCTCGCTGCAGGTGCTCTGGTTTTAAAAGCTTGGCTTAAAGTCGTCTCTCTGTGCCTTAGTCTCCCCTTGTATAAAAGAGGGGTAATAATATGTCCCAGCCTCACAGGGCCTGTTCGGATCTTAACTGAACAATGTGTGCAAAAGCACTTGGGATACATTTAGACTGCAGGCATCTGGAAGCCCCACCCAAGACCGGGATCTTCCGTGTGCTGGGCAGTGCTACAGACAGAGGCTAAGGGACTGTCCCTGTCCCAAAGAGCTTAGAGACAAGACAGCCCGAGAGTGGGAGGGGAAGAAGAAGAGGTCCAGCTGGGGGCAGTGACTTGCCCCAAGGCACACAGCAGGAAATAGACCTCACATCTCCTGGGCCCCAGTCCAGTGCCCTGCCCACTCGACCACACACTGCCTCATGAATGGTGGTGATGATCATGCAAACGACAGGAGCGATTGAAGTGCAAAGCGCTATCACAGGCTCTCCTCACCCTTCACGCCATCCAAGGTAATATCAGAGGAAACCGTTTAGAGGGGCCTCGGTTTGCATCAGTCGTGAGGAGTCCCTATGTCCTGCCCCAGAGGGATATATTGGGAAAATCCCCCCGCCCCCCCACTCCTTCCTAATTACCCAGCCAGCGGCTGGCAAGGCCCCTTCATGGGAGGGATTTCTTCTCCCATCTTGCCTGCCTTAAAAGCGCCCTCTTCAGGAGAAAAGACTCTGCTCTCACCAGATATTTTGGTCCGCCCTCCCCTATCCCGGTGGGGCCTTTTGCCTCTGGAGGCCCTGCCCAGCCGCTCGCAGACAGAGCTCCAGGCGGAGGGCGTACAGAACCCTTTGCTCCAGGGAGCGGCCCAACGGACACTGGCGCCGTCCAGTGGGAAGCCGCAGCGCGGTCACCCCGGCACGCTGTGTCCTTTCGCTACGTCAGGCAACGGGCTGGTGCTGCAGGGATGAGAGGCGAACAGCCCGGCCTCCAGCCAGGCGGCACGTGACTGGCACTGGGCAAGCTCCTTCACGTAGCCCTGCCAATGCACCTCCGCGCTGACTCCAGCCACGCTGCTACTCCAGCCCTGAGCCCCTCACCCTCTCCTGACAATGCACGTCCCTCCCGATTGGCAGCACCCCCGCCACGGCCGTCTTGAATTGCTCCTCCCGCCCCCGATCTGCCGACATCCCCATCCCAAACTGCCCCTATCCCTGCTCTCCTCTGCTGATTTGCCTCAGTCTGGACTTACAGCGTCCCCTGCTATGCCAGTCTGGGGCCCCCCAAAAGCTCTCCCAATACACCTCAGTCCTGACTTTCAGCTGTCCTACTCTGCCCATCCCGGGCTCCCCAAACAGCTCTGTCATCGCATCTTCATCCTGAGCTGCAACACCCTCTTCCTGGTCAGTCCTGAATCCTCTCTACAGCTCTACCAGTGCCCTTCACTCCTGTCCTGCAGCTGCTCTGCTGTTCCAGCCCTGGGCCTCTCTGGCCAGATGCATCAGACTAAAGACCTTTCCGTATAAAATTCCTGCAGCAAAGGCGCACACATTTAAACCTCATCAACCTTTTCCCTTCCTAAAGAACCAGCCAGCAAACACGAGATGCCGGAGACCAATTAACCACATGTTAAAAACAGGTTCCTCCTGCTGCCTGCAGGCCCTGGTTCATTTCTCCGGGCATCATCTGAAGTTTTTTTCCATCTGAAGTTTTTTCTTTGGTTCACCTGGTTTGTCCTTTCTGTGTCCATGGCTCCATTGTGCTGGACAGCAAAGAAAAGCAGCTCAAGTTGATGAAGCGATGGAGGACAAACACGTCTGCCTGTTTTTCTTTCTCCGCCTTCCATCTCCTTTGTCCATGTGTATCTATCCCGCTTTCTCTGCACCTTTTATCTCTCTGCTCCCTCCACTTTCTCTTACCTTTCCTCTCTCCCTCACTCTCTCTGCGATATGGTTCGCCCCCTCCCCTTTCTGCCTCTGCTCCCCTCTGTATCTATCCTTCCCCCCCCTCCTTTGAGCTTCACATTAATTTTAGTTCATTGGAAAAAGCAACAGCTACGTGAGTGTAGAAAAAGGGGCCACTAGCCAGACACCAGGCAGAGGGTGCCCTCAGGAATCCCTCATCACGCTGGCCGACTGCACCTCGGCTGCCGTTACAAACGCCTTGAGAAGCAGGCCTGTGACATGCGCCTGCAATTGAACCCCTCTGCCTGTCTCTGCCACTCTCCTCTCAGCCAAGCCGGGAGAAGAAAGAGAAGAAAGGAAAGGAACAGGAGGAGAGAATGGAAGTGACAGAAAGAAAGATTGAATGAAGGAGTGAAAAGAAAGCAAGATATCCCTGCGTTGCTGGGCCCTTTATCAGCCCTGTCATCTGGTGCAGAGCCCCGATGGCATTGTCTCACCTTGGACAAAACAAAAAGGCGTTTTTGTGCAGATTCCTTTAGAGCTGCCAGAGCCGGCACCTTAGGGGGCCGTTAGGGACTGAATGTGCGGCTGACAGCCTTCGCAGCCCGATGTGATATCAATAAACTCCGACACGTCAACTCTTCAGCACAGCTCATGTGGAAGGTGCGGCTTGAATATTAAAACCCTGCGCGGCATGGAAAGGAGCGTGGGGAGGAGCGGGGGCGGGCGGGGGGGGGAGAGGAGAGGCGGACGAAGTTCAAGAGGGTGCTTAGCAGAGCTTCGGGGGGGGCAAGACGACCCCAAAATGCATTACCTGCTGGCCAGCTAAATGGGTCGATGGGTGTTTGCTTTTATCCTCAGCCACTGGGCCCCCGGACAGCAGGCGCAAAGGAGCTGCCAGACTGGATGAGACTGGGCTCCATCGAGCCCGGGATCCTGTCTCTGACAGTCGCCAGAACCAGATTCTTCTGAGGATGGTGCAGGAACCCTGCAGTGACATGACAGGTCTGCCCAGGGGAGGGAGCCATGGAGCTTAGGGGGTTCCCGGCATCTTCAGTACAAAGGTCAGGATAGCAGATCCCTCTATGGATCCCAGAGCTGGGTTCTCCACCGAGGTCTGAAGAAGGCAGAAGCTTCCAGCCAACCCAAACCAGCAGGAATCTACCTGGTGCAGAAGTGTGTCCATTTACACAATACTACGCACCACCTCGTGCTAGATGTTCATATTTGTGTTCAAGGGACAGGTGCTTTGTCCCCACAAGGAGCACAAGGGCCACCTCTCCCCTAAATTATTATTTATTTTATGGTAGTGCCTTGAGACCCTACAGCGCTAGGCACTGTACACATGCAGAGCAAGAGATAGTCCCTGCGCCAAAGAGCTTTCAGTCTAAGTAGACGAGACAGGCAAAGGGTAAGAGAAAGGAAGAGCTGTGATCCCTATTTTGCTGATGGGGAACTGAGGCAGAGAGATGACTCAGCGCTCTTGGTGTCACTCCCAGCAGATTTTGTCATGTTAAAATCACTCCATTAGACTCTGGAGTCGACATGCCCAACTGAGATGACTAGGGGCAAGTCACACGAGGCAGAACCATTGTGTCAGGCTGTCTGGAGACTCCAGCAGACCTCAGTGCATCCGTTTGCGCTCAGCTCATTTTTGGAAGGTTTACCTTTGTGACTGTAAGAATTGTTGCCTTGAACTGAAAGCTTAGATCCTGGATTGCAAGATGGGGCCCCCTGGGGAAAAGGGACAGGCTCGGTGACCCACCCTAATCGAACTGCTCCTGACTCCTAAGCCAAGCCAGTGCCTGACCTACTGGACCATTCTTCATAGATGTTAAGACCATAAGGAATCATCTAGTCTGACTTCACGCACAACCGAGACCCAGAGCACCTTACCTAGTGAGTCCTGAGTCAAGCCCATAACTTCTGGTTGAGTGAGATCACACCTTTAGAAAGGCATCCAATCTTGATTTCAAGACTTCAGGTGGCAAGGAAGCAAGCACACACATAGGAAAGTTGTTCCAATGGGGTTCCAATTACCCTCACTCTTAAAAATCTGCAACTTTTACTGCACTATTTCCCTGTAGGCTTCGAAAACCTGCAGTGCACAAGATGTAGGGCTGCCCAAGTTTGCTGGAACCTGTCAGCAGCAGTAACAATGCGAGACAAACACCCCTCCCCAACTCTGGAGGTAGCATTAGAATTTCATCTAACAAAGACGGAACCTCGTCAAAGGTTTGGGCTGAGGAATGATCAAAAACGTAAGTTTGGAGGTTTACCTGGAATTTCTGGATGCTCACCAGTCACTTTGGAGAGCAGAAGAAAGCATCTTCTATCAGCAGCTCTTTTCAGCATCTTAATTTAAATGACAAACAGCCTTCCCCATTAACCCAAATAAATGAACCACTCAGAGAAATGATTTGAAGTGCAGTAGCAAACCTAGACAAATAGCCTTAGCTCAGGTCTGGACCACACCCTCTGGGTTTTCATTTTAACCCTAGGAGCTCTGTAGATTCAGAGAGAAACCCCACTGTGATAGTCAGTCCTCAGGATGCGACGCAACGGTGTGAGCTGAGCCCCGTTCAGGGAATGGCAGGGCTGCCGGGGGGTCCCATGGACCCTGTTCAGAATGGCGTTCGTCTTCTCATTTAGAACACTGCCACGGGGCCCGGCACCAGATATTTCCAACTGGCTTTAGTGACACAGTGGGTACTGGGGGAGACTCGTCAGCTCACTGTGATGGTGACGCTCTTCAGTTCAATGCTGCTGGCACCGTCACCCTTAGAAATTCCACTGGACTACAGGATAGTTTTTCCACTCCCTTTTCATCCATATCTCATCTGTCTGTATTGTCCCCACAGGGACAGTTGACACAGAGACAGAACCCCAGGGATTGCAACAAACCCTGCTTTTCCTGGTGGACGCCACTACTGAGGCTCTGTAGGTATGTCTACACTGCACACTGAGCCCAGGGTCTGACTCAGGTTTGAGCCCAAGTCCCTCCTCCGTCCACAAACAAATCAGTCTGAGTTGGGGCAGCAAGCACTCAGGACCTGGGTCTAGGACCCTGCCGTGGAGGGGGTGGGTGTCAGAGCCCAAGTCCTGCTATGACTCAGGTCCAAGCCCTGTCATTTTACAGTGCGGATGAAGCTCAGGGTGCAGATCCACATCAGGAGGGCTGCAAGTGCCGCATGGACGTATTAGAGCCGTTGTGAGACCCGGGTCCAAGAACTGTAAACCCAGCCTTACAATGCAGTGTGGGTGCTCAAGCCCGGGCTTGGAAAAGCCAAGTCCACAAGCCCAGGTCCCACAGACCCAGGTTTACAATGCAACGTAGACATGCCTTAAAAGACACAGTCCACTGCACTGTCTACCTCTGTGATCTACAACACCAATGTTCACAGGGGAGATTTCCAAAGGTACAAAGTGCAGTAAGCACCCAGCTTCCATGGGAAGTCAACTGGAGTTGGGGGACTCCCTCTCATTTGAACCTATGAAAGTCAACCCCTATAAACTATTAATTATTATTACTATTATTAATAAACATTTACACTGCAGTCATTCCCAGAGGGCTCTACTGTGCTAGAAAGATGCTGGAGAAACAGATTAGATGACATAGGACCTGCTCCCAGCAACCTACAATCTAGATTCTAAGATCCCGATTCTTCAAGCAGCTGCACATTGTCAGACCCCTATCCCCACGCAGAGCGCCTTTCGCGGTCAGAGCCAAAGACTTTCACCACTGTCTAATTTAATGAGTTCATAAACATTGCCCCAAGCAGATCTTAGCTAGTGTGTTTGAGCGTGACTGCTCTTTGCTCTTGATTGGATGAAATCAGACCTGCTCGAATGTTTATCAGTTACGGGCATGTAGGTCTGTATGAAACCATAATGTTTTTTCCCCCCTCAAAAAATGTTCACCGTATTATTTTGATTGATTGCATTCCTGGAAAATGTCAAGATTTCTTTCACAAAAATCAGTCTTTGCTTCCAGAAAATTAAAACGGATGTAGGTTTTGGGGCAAAAATTAACCTTCCTCTGAGAAAATTTCAAAAATTAAGAATTTTTAAGCTCAGAAATAGTGATATTCGGACTGAAAACTGCCTCTCTTTTTCTTATTAATCTGAAGCATTCATATTTGCAAGCAAATAGCTACAAAATGTCACTGGATTTTTGCTAAATCTGGCCTTTTCTTTTTCAAAATCTCAACCAATTCAAAATGCCTCAGACGTCAAGGATTTCTGAGTGTGACTATTTCACACAGTTGCACAATGTCTTCCTCTGCTGGCTGGAGGATTGAGACAATACCATTTAGCATTACTGTTGCAGAAAGCTAATGCGTACAGCTCTGATTTGGAACAGAGCAAGATGTATCTGTTTGTCCATACTTATTTGCTGTCCATGCTAGCAAAAGGACCAGGATAAGCATGGATTATGCAAGGCAAGGTAAAGATCACAGTTTATATGCTGGCATCGTAATTAGTAAAGGATATTCCTGTATATTCCATGCAATCATTCTTGCACTTATGCTTGCATAGATGATCTCTCGGGGGCTGCTCAACCTCCATCGGAAACCGAGAGAGACCGCTTGAAGCACTGAAACGTAGTCTAATTGAGTTTCCATTCAGGCTAGTGACACATCTTGGGATCCTGTCCCTGACCTTTTCCTTACAAGCATGAGATAATGCCGGGAGGGAGGTGAGACATCAAGCCATGCTGAAACTCTGGTGGTACATGAGGGAGAGGATGGGAAGGGAAATGGAAGGAGGGACACAGGAAAAGGGGGAATTGAAGAAAGGGCTTGTACTCAGTGCTTAATTTGTGTCTGGTCTTGCCAGGGCTGAGCCCCGGCACCTCTACACTTGGCAGTTCATAGCCCCCGGCACCTGTGGGTGTGACACGTCAGTGATGAAAGTAAAAAAACTGATGGAGCCCCAGCGCCTCTTTCATTACAAATTAAGCACTGCTTGTACTGGTTTCTGAGTGGGGCTTTTCTTCTTGCTGTCTGAGCTCTTAAACACCTCTCAGTGCCAGGTGAGGTGGCATTTACACCACTTCCTTGGTGTCCCGTCATGGCATAGAGACGACTGGTTCTGCACGACAGCGGCTCGTGGGCTGGACCTGCCAGGGCATCTCTTGAGAGTCAATAAAAGCAAAGGTAGGACTGGTCACCGGGAAGCTGTGAAGCCTCAGTCTGAAGCAATGTGCCCAGGTGGGCTGTCAGGCCAGGGAAGGGTGAAGACCGCAGTGGAGAAATGAGATGGTGACTGATGAGTGAATCGTTCAGTGGAGGGGGGAAGGGCTAGGAAGGGTGAGTTTGTTCTTTCACCAGCCGATCTGCCAGCGGCTGGAGGGGAAGAAAGGAGAGGAGAGCGGGGCAATAGAAGGCATGTGGTGTGCTTGCATGGCCGGGCTTGAATCTCAAGGTAAAAACAAGAGGGAAGGATGAAGAAAGGCATTCAGGGCCAGATCCTCAGCTGGTGCAAACAGACATTGCTCCATTGGTCAATGGACCAAATCCTCAGGTGGTGTAAATCAGCATCACTCCATTGAAGTCAAGGGGCCAGATCCCTAGCAGGTGCAAATTTAAGTCCATGGAGTGACATGGAGTTACACCATCAGAGGTATAAATTGGCTTCTGTGCATGGACCACATGCCTGGGGCAAACTGCCTCCCATGGCTCCCTTTCTCTCCCCCTCCCTCCTTCTCCTGAGAGCTAGGTAACCAAGTGATGGAGCTCGACAAGAAACGAGGCCCAGCGGAGTGTTCCCCAACCCCTCGGCTTCCTCTGAAACGAACTCAAGGACAACTCAGCTGGGCCGTTTCTATTATTTTTGTTGGAGAGACTCTCCCGCCCCAGCCCCTCCTTCCCTCCCTCCCTCTGGATCTGCTGCTAATAAGACTCATGTAAGTTTGTTGTAGACCTGCCAAATATTCAGACAGGAGCAGGAGCAGGAGCTGGCTTGTGTGGGGTTTGTTTTTCCTGGAAGAGAATCCTTGGAAAAGGGATGAATACCTCAGTTCTAGCTGTAGTCACTTGAAAATGCTGTAGTAACAAGGAAGCCGGAGCCTTTGCACCCTTGTTACAGGATCCTGTAGTGCTATTTTAATATGCAGGGAGGGAGACAAAGACTGAGAAGGCTACACTTGCATTTGTCTGGAGGAACCCTCGATACTATCCTTTATTGGCTTAGGAATCTGCTCGGACAGCCTGTGTTTATTCCATGCGCACACACAATATTGTCCTGCCAGGTGGATGGGTGTGCATTTGTACTCACTCCTGCCCCCTTTTGGCAGAACGCCACAGCCCAAACTTCTATGGAGACCACATGGCGGTACTTTGGTCCAAGGGCCATGGAAGGGGCAAGTGCTGGGGAAGCAGAAGCAACAGAGTGGGTGCCCTGAGCTTTGTCGCTGGCCTAGAGAAGGACGGTTCTACCCCCCGGCAGCGCCTGTGTATGACTAATTATTTCTAGCTTTGTGCCTCATGTTGCTTCCGCCACTGAAATCAACAGCAAGTCTCCCGTTGACTTCAGGGAAGCAGGACCAGAGAATCTGTATTTGGTCTTGTCCTGAAGCCGTACCTAGCAAGACTAATGGAACATAATCAGTGAGCGGCCCGTGAACCTGGGCCGCAGCATGGGGCAGGCGGAAATATAGGGACAACGGAAAGACAGATGGAGCCAAAACTAGAAAGACACTTAGCTACTATGACGTCTTTTAGAAACGATTTGAATGGGAAATCATCAGCATCTGACATTTCTATTGTGGCAGTGCCAAGTGGCCAGAAAGGCTGAGGACCCACCCTGCTAGGTTTTGCACAGATGGATAGTAAATATACATAGTAAATGGCAGTCCCTGCCCCACACAGCTCAGATGCAAAGTTAAGAGAAAAGTTTGTGCTCCAGTGAGCACAGGTGATGTGGGAGAGAAAGTCAGGACTCCTAGGTTCCATTCCTGACACTTTACACCGACGGCTAACATGAACTTGCTAAGTAACTTTCCTGGTGTGGAGAACGGGGCTAATACTTTGTCTCATAGGCGCGACTTTCATTTAACAAAGTTTTCATTTTAAAAAATAACGATCCTTTGTTTTCAGATTGGTGAGCGCCCTTAGTTATTCATCACTTAGTGAATCATGTAGGGAGGCTGAGCAAGATAAGGTTGCATAATGCTAGGTGCTGCACAAATGTTTGGGTTGACATCCTGGGGCCACTGAAGTCAGATTTCATTCATGGTTCCTGCTCCAAAGACCTTACCAATTGCATGTTTCATTTACAGTGCTGCAAAACTTTCCTTTGCAGAGTGCCGTTCTTAAAAATAGCTGGTTATAATCTCCATCCATCCATCCATCTATGTTGAAATCCAAGGTCTTTTTGGGTATGAATATGAAAAAAATTATTTTTATTTTGCTTAGGAAAATCAGATACATTTACTATATATTTACTAACTCTAGTAAAGTTGTTATTTCACAAAATAACTGTCCTCATAGCAGAGGTTCATTGCAACCAGAATGGCAATTGACAATGGATTGTCATATAATTAGTTATCAGTGAGACCTGATCCACGGGGATGGAACCCTGCATGTGCACAGAGTCCCGTTGACTTCAGTGGGACTCCAGCTACAAGGATCAACTTGCAAGATTGAGGCCTGAGAGGGCACCGTGAATTTACACACAAAAGGCCGAATTCGGATCTCACTGCGCCTCCATTATAATCAGTGTAGTTACCCAGGATTTACTTTGAATCTTTAACTGAGACCAGAATTTGGCCCGTAGAGTAAGACATGTTCCCTGAGTTGCTGATCTTACAATCTAAAGACTCAATCCTGCTAGCATGCAGAAGTGTTTGCAGGATTGGGCCTTATGACACACAAAGCAAACTATAGATAAAATAAGGCACAACCATTCAAGTAAAGAAGGGAGTGGAGGGGACGCTGCAGTGAAGAACACGGTAGGAAGGACTCCTGGAAGAAAGCGTGATCATACTTGCTGAGGAGGTCAGGGAGAATGTTCCAAATGTAGGGGCCAGCATGAAGGATGGGAGAAGAGACGAAAGAAACAGTAAGGAGAGAATATTGGGTGCAGTGAAAGTAGCAAAAGAGAAGGGCAGATGGGAATGGGAATGTGGAGCTAGGGGTAGATCATATCACACCTTGGAGGGGAAGACCAGGAGCTTGAATTTGATGCTGCCAGAGGCAGGGAATCCAGTGAAGGGATCTGAAGTAAGGGGTCATGGAAGAAGAAGATCATTTCAGCAGCAAGGTTCTGGATAGGCTGAAGGCTGGGGAGGGAGAAGGTTAGCACAATTTGGGTAACAATATAGACCTAGTAGGTGATCTAATTCGTATCTCAGTCACCTCCAGATTGTTCCTTGCAGAGAGCTGTCAATAGGAAGTTGTGTTTAGGAAAGGATAGTCCAGTGTACATCCTAGCACTTCGTCCAGTCTTAACACGCCCCAAGAGATGGATCACGGAAGCACTTTGGGTTTTCTAAGTTCACAAACAGCCAACCCCTAAAGTCCTTGCTCCGTCCTTCTTAGTTCTCCTGATTCAGACAAAACTCTCATTGAAGCCCAGTGGGCCGAAGCCCAAGGCATTTACTCAAAGCTATTCTGATCTCACTGGGATGTAAATCTGCCGTAACTCCATAGTTTTCAGTGGGAGTTTGCCTGAGTAAAAAACTCAGCAAAATCTGAGTAAGGACCTCAGAATTTGGCCCTGAAACAGGCATTTCACACTGGGCTACAGTGTACTATCTAGAGAGGAAGGAAGGCCCAGTGGTTAGGACACTAGTCTGGGACTTGGAAGAACGCGGTTCCCTTCCCTGCTCCACCACTGTCTCCCTGTACAGTCACTTAGCCTCTGTGTGCCTCAGTTCCCAGTCTGTAAAATGAGGATCATAAGCTGTTGTGAGGGGTGTTGTGAGGATAAATACATTAAAGCACGTGAAGTGCTCAGATACTAGTAAGTATCACAGATAGATGATTTATAGTGAGTGCTTTGCTCCACAGATCATTCCACGGACATTGTAGGACTCCTCTGTGTAAGTGCATCAGGATCTGGTCCATTGAGTTATTTGTTGGACAACTCTTTACTCACCCTTTATCAAGGCAAAACTCCCACCCATGCACTAGACGCTCAGCTGGTGTAAATCAACAGCATTCCATTGAAATGGGCAGAGCTCTGCTGATTTATGCCAGATGAAGATCTGGCCCAAAGACTTGTAAGGACTGAATGAAGACATCAGGAGTTTGCCCCTGCGGGCAGGACCTATTGTATATTTCTTCCAGTTTAAACATTAAAAAAAAAAAACCCCACCAAATCAAAGCAACCCAACACACAACTTCTCTCTTGACGGTGGGAGAAGAAAAACGCAGATAAAACACAACACCGGCAGCGCAGTCCTTTCTTCCCCCCCCTCAGGTCTGATTCAATCACATCTTTCAAAAGAAACTCCTGTCGCCACAAACTGCCTTTTCATGCCAGATTCCTCGAGCTCCCTCTCTCTGCCCCATCCCAACAACTTCCAAGAGCACCGATTAATCTACATGCGACACCCTGCCCCCTCTCCCAGCTGGCTCCAGCCACCCCTGTTCCCAAGCAAAAGGCAGCTTCACCCAGGAAGGTGGTGGAAAAAATGTGGACAAATTTCTGATTTGCAACACTCTGGGAAGGGGTTTATTGCCATTGTTTGAGTGCAAATGTATAAATAAAGCAAAACGAAGATTCCAGGGTGAGTCCGATGAAAAGCAGAAAACAAGAAATTTTATGGCCATAAGTGGCGTGGGCTAATGGTGATTTTTGAAGCACTGGACCATGGTAGTTACTTAGCTAAATGATTGCTGTGAAACCGGGCAAGAGGCTTATTTCTTAATTACTGTTACATATTATGTCAAGCTGACACTCCGAGGCCTGCTCGTGCAGCGACAAAGTTAGCCAAAAAAAAAAAAGAAGAAGAAAGAAGAAGAAGTAGAGAGCCTGTTTTGAAAGCACGTTACTTGGGGGTCATGGAGATTGGACGACGCTGGGAAGGGGGGGGAGTTAAGCCCCCAAATGGGCTTATTAGGATATCTAAGCCAACAACTAGCTCCAAGCAAGGAACCCAGTATAAAAACTGAACTAACGCTATCCAAGCACGCTGAGAAGACAGCCCCGTGCTTTGGCGAACTTTGTGCTGACTACTGTGTAAAGCAGACTGTGAAGAGGATAATGTGTGTGTTTCTTCTCCCCGCCCCGTGGGAAATTTAGCATATCTGACCCAACCCATACCCAGATTCAAGCTCTGTTAGCTGCGTCTTATATGACGGAACACCGAGGGCCCTGCGTACCTCTAGATCCAAGGATAGTGACAACAGTGCATAAGCCTCTGGGAATCTGGCTCCCTTTCAGCTGGCTCATTTCACAGCTACTGTATCACCCACTACCACTCTGCTTTCCTCTTCCGTGCTCTGAGCGAGGCTAGGGCAGCTACTGCAGTTTGTGAGTGGAGCAAAAATATACCGGAAGGATTGGAAACAGTGAAGAGGACTGGATCCACACAGGACACATGAAAGGGGGTTGTGCTGGGGTAAGGTGGCTCCCCTCCACACAATCATTTCTAATAGATTTACAGCCAAAATCTGCCGTCATCTACTTGGTCCCAAGTCAGTGGAGCTCCCGCCAGCTGAGTGACTGGGAGCCGAATTTGGCCTTTATAGTTAACACAAAGGACCACAGGAGGGCCGGATTACGAAGTGAGGTAAATCAGCATGTCTCCGTTTCACTCAACAGAGCTACTCCAATTTACACCAGCTGAGGATCTGGTCCAATCTATGCACACAGCTCTCCAGAACATAACGTCCTCCAGCCAGACAAACATCCAACCCCATTTGCTTTGTGTCAAAAGATTTGGATTCAGTTTCTCGGAGCCTACTTCTCTCCAGCTCTGCACGGCGTGCAGTCATTGACCAGCCCTGCCATTTGGATTTAGTATCACTCGTATCGCTGCTGTAACAGACTGGATAAGGTGCACCTTTCCTCTGATTTCCTACCCCCAGATTTTTCATTCCACTCTTTTAATTGATTATAGATAAATATATCATTTGTGAGCATGTGTACTGAGGGTATAGATGCATATAATTTCTATGTAGCTATTGTACACACTTACATCTCTGGCAGGGAGGCCAAAGTTCTGTCCTTTGCTACTTTACTATTTCTATTGCGTCAGCACCCAGGAGCCCCAATCATGGACCATTGTGCTAAGTGCTGTACAAACATAGGACAAAAAGGCAGTCCCTGCCCCAAAGAGATTACAATCTAAGCTCTGGTGGTTGTATGGGTGTAGGTGAGGACAGAATTTTGCCAGTGTATTTGGTTCAATGTCAGTAACTGCAGCAGGGCACTTTTCATTTTGAGGACTAGCACCGAAGGAAACCCTGTTTGAAAGAAAAGCACCTACATAGCAAACTATTAATCATGGAGTGCTTTTGCCTCACTAGCTCCCCTATCACTCTCTCTTGTGTGCTCCCTGGGGTAAGAGAAGTAAGCAGTAGCAGCAATAATAAATGCTCTCACCATGATATCATTTCCCCTCATTCCAGACAAGTTTGCTCTTAAACAGAGAGCCCAGCTGCAATGCTTTGAAATAACTGGCACCTTTCTGTCTGCTTCACCACTGGCTAAGGATGGATACGAACAAATCCTTCTGAATGTTGGGCAGGGTGGGAGAGAACTCTGGAACTGGATCTACATTTCCTGAACCATCCATGTCTTTATCATGAGCCAAATCAAAGACCATGGAGTTGTGCACATTTGTGACATTCAAAATCCAGATCAGAATTTTGCAGCTCAATTTCACTCTCAGAGAGTGGATTGCACCTGCATAAAATCTCATTGTACAGGAACAATTAAGGCAAATTCATATTCACCATTTCTTTGCCACCCATATTTGCCTAATAATAATAAAGTTTGTCTTCAGGTTTTTTACTTACGTTTCGTATAACAGAAAATTATTCTCCTTTAAAAAAAAAGTTACGGCAAACTTTATTTATCGGACTTGAGGAATTTCATCCCCTTAGAATTAGATTCTGTTCTCAAAACTCCTCTGCACAAATGTAATTATTTGTAAATTGCAGGGCTCACTTCATGACTAGCTGGCTGAGCTCCTGAAAAGGCATCGGTTGCCCATTGATGTTGGAGAACAAGTAAGGGCACTCTTTCAAAACTTAGGGGAAACACACACACACATACACACACACAAAGTCAGGCTCCTTTTTTTAATTCCTTCTTCTTTCCCTTTCAGCTTTTTGGAATCATTTGCTTTTGTGAGCCCTGGATTTGCTCCAGTATATTTGAGGTAGGAAACATGCAGAGGTTTGATTCTTTATTGACTCCATCAGGTTCAGGTTACATGTTGGAGTATAAAATTATAAACAAATGGACTGCATTTACATTTCTGAAGCATTTCCAGCCCCCCCACTCCTCCGCCTCACTTAAAGGTACATCATCTTAAGTAGTGCCTGATGGGAAAAGGGAGCCAGGTGGCTTATCCAATAATCCTTTATACCCTCTTCTTAAAAATGCCCTGCCTTCTCCCCCAGATTCCTGGCTTGAGTCCAAACTGGAGTCTCACATGCAATGAGTTGGTCAGTCTCAGCTGAGCCCTTAGGAATCAATCTTTCCCCAAATCCATAGGTTTAAGTCATTATAATTTAGAAGTCTCAGTACTGTGAGAGAGGTTGGGCTGAGCAAGCCAGACATTTCCTCTCTTCATGGAATACAGAACCTCGAAGAGACAGGACGGGAATGTTTGCAGTAATCCTCCTTGCAGCTCTACCAGTTTCCAGGAGCGCTGAACACATGGGGCCAGATACTGAGCGAGGGTAAGGCAGTATAGCTCCCCTGACTTCCACGGAGCTATGCTGGTTTATGTCAGCTGGAGAACTGACCCATCTGGTTATTTTCTCATAGAAAAGCCAAACTCGCTATTGGAAACCAAGAATAATTTGTTCTATCATCATTTTTGTGCGTGTAAAGTCATGACACGGAAATTGTGACGTCTCACAGCTCTAAGCGAGGCTCAAGGGCCCAGATCCTCAAAGAAATCAATGGAAGTTAGGAGCCTACAGACATTTTAGGGTCTGGACCAAGGTCCCTGGAGAGAAGACAAAAGGGCATCAGTTCTTGCTCCATCCCTTTTTGTCCCAACACATTTAAAATAGACAATCCTGTCCAACCCAAGGCAAAGATCACACACTTGGGTTCCAAGAATAGGTGGGTAGCGAGAAGGAATTCTGCAAAGCCAACAAGGTCGAGCAGGAGTCACTACCAGTCAGAATTTACCCACAATATGAGGATTGATCCTTATTACTTAGAAGTACAACAAATGGCAATAATAATGTTTAACCTTAACCATGGTGCAGCTCTGGCCTCACCCCATAATTAATACTTACAGCCACCTTGGCAAACACTTTACAAACTTAAAGGATATACAAATTATCCAGAGACATTGCTATACCCATGACTGAAATGCAACCATCTCTGGGATGAAATGCAACCACTGTGTAACCACTAACAGTGGCTTCTCCGGAGGAAGTGAAGCAAAAAGTATCTAATTGTAAACTCCCTACTCTTCCAAATAAAACCATGGGATGTATAATGACCATGGGCTTCTGGGATGTCTTGTTTTGTGCCTCATCCAAAATACAGCAACTCTAGCAAAGACCCAGCTAGGACCATGGTTGCATGTGAATCCTTTGCTGATTCAGGGGGAAGAGTGACACCAATTGAATCACCATCACCACCTCTAGAAGTACCTACATGTTCTTTAGAGATCCTCCATCCACAAGCTGATCAAGACCAGTGCTGAGATGTTTTATTCTTTGTACAATAGAGTCTCCAACCAAGATTGCTGCCCCATTGTGCGAGGCATTGAACAAATACATAGTAAGAGACAGACAGTCCCTGATCCAAAGAGCTTATTAATTAGACACGACAGAGGTAAAACAACTTGCCCATGGTCTCACAACAGAGCCAAGATTAAAACTCATCTCTCCAGACTCCCACTCCAGTTCCTATCCATTGGACCATTTGCCTTTAGAAAGGAGATGGGATCATTGCTCAAGGTATCATGATCACAGGTGAATTGAACTAGTGCGAAAACCCTCACTTTTGCTTTCCGATACTAATAACCACAGCTGGTGTAAATTAGCATAGCTCCCTTCAGTCTATGAAGCTATGCTAATTTACATCAGCCAATGATCTGGCCCTTAAGCCTTGGAATGTATAAAGAACCTGTACGACAAGGGACCCAAAAGTGTAGCCATAAAATCTAGGCACTATCACCTCAATAACTGAACTAATCATCACTCTTTTCACATCTTTAAGGGACATTCTGGCGGAAACACCTTGTTTAATATCGCTTCTGTGTACACCATGCCAGCTGGGACTGCTCATGTGCAAAAAGTTAAGCGTAGGCATAATTAATTGCAAGTTTGGGACCTGAGACGTTAAGGACCCAATTTCCAAGGAGGCCTCAAATTATGGAAAGGCCGTTATAAATGACTACATTTTCACATCTCCCTCCCACCCCGCAACTCAAACGTGGACCTATCAATCATATTTGCATGCACAAAACTGAGTTTTGAGGGAACAAAAATGAGGCCTGCCATTGTGAAAGGGGTACAAATGGCTAAATTCTTCTCGCTGATCCAGAAGATGAATCTCTTGAGATACATTCTACTTTCCCTGCACGTGCAGCATTGCCCTGCTGAGGGCACTATGCATTCCAGAAGAGAGCTGCTCTAGGTGTCAGAATGAACAATATTCGACAGTGAAGTTTGGCAGCCAGTCGAATAATTTTTCAAGCATCAAAGTGCCAGTTCTAGAGGTATTAAAAAATAGGCTAGACAAAGCCTCTAGGGAGAGCGGATCCCAAGAGATATGGACCTGATGATCTGAGATTCCCTTCTCTCTCTAGATTACGGCCTCGCTCCTCAGATGATGTAAATCAACATAGATCTCCTTTGCTAGGCCAACTTATAATAGTTGAGGATCTAGCCCTATGATTGGGATTGGTCCAGCCAAGGAGAATGATTGCTTTATAATCTTGGCATCTAACTGATCTGTGGGTAGGAAGGACATCTATCAGATAGGGCATTGGATTGGGGTGGGGGGGATTCAGGAGACCTGGATTCAATTCCCAGCTCAGACACAGACTCCCTTTGTGACCTTGGATGAGTCACTTAATTTAACCTGTGACATAGTGCCCCATTTGTAAAATGGGGATAATGCTTCCCTACCTCACAGAGGTGCAGTGAAGCTAAAATCCTTTAGTGATCATGAGGTGTTCAGATGCTACAGAGACATGGGCCGTATAAGCACCTAAATTAGCTAGCTGATCATGTTTCTTAGTGCCCTTCTAGGTGGGTTTCACTCTGCGACAAAACGTGGCCCCAGAGTGGAAGGCGCTTTTATTCACCACTCGCTTGCAAAGAACAGAACAACGTTCGGAACAGATACAAGAGCTGGCGGGAGCCTTGAAACATTTCGGTGTTTAACTGTGATGTCGCCTGTAGCTCTGAACGGCACTTTTAAAGCATCAAAGCTCAGATTCGTTATATCGAACCTGGAAAGCTTCAAAAAGTTTGTGCAAATTAAAATTTAAAAAAAAATAAAAAAATTAAGATACTCAAAGCTCTGAAGTGGTATTTTTTTAAGATGGGAATGTGCATTGATTTCAATAGTTAATGAGAATAATACTCCCTTCCCTTCCCCTCCCCCTCTCTCACACACATCACCCCCAACAGAGATTTTAATGGCAGAAGGGGTGGGGGGCAAACAAGACATAAATTGTCTTGGTAAACAAGTAAATAGTGTCATTTAACTCTTCCCCCTATGGCTCTTTTCTGGAGTCCTGAATGAGTTTATGGCAGGTCTCTGCCAAAGGACCCCCTCCCTGGAAACAGAGGTGAAACCTCAAAAGCCTTTGTCTCTTTAGTTAATTAATTGAGGTAATATTGAGTTGAGCTTTGCTTCTAAGTTTGAGGAACCCAGCTGGGGGCAGCAGCCTCTTGTTTGATGCCATGAATACAGTGGAATGAGCTCCAGGCCCTGCATTAAAATCCAGAATCATTTAAAACATTCCTGGGGGAGAAGGGGGAAGAAAGCAAACCCAATGTATGCAGCTTTACAGCCGGTCATGCTGCCCCCAAATAGCTAAAGGGGCTCCCCCTTTGCTTTAGACAGCAAGCCAATACCCCTGTTGCCTGGGCAACGGCCAGGCCCATCCCACATGGCTCGGATTTTAAAGCTCAGATGAGATAAATAGGAGGCAGCTATTTCATTTTCAAAATATGGACCATCCTTTGAGCAAAGTGTAATCATGAAACTTAACCTGCTAAGGAGTCTCATTGCAGAGCTGGGTTAATAACATGCTCTGTGGCAACAAGGGAACACTGGATGACAACGGGAGGCCCCAGTTCAGCAGGCGTGCTTCGTGGGCAGGTTTACTCCCGTGAGGAGACGTTCCAGTGAAACGGATGGAATAACTCGTGTGAATAAAGTTATCACTAAATACAGACACTTGCAGGATTGGGCCTAAAAGGGGCTTGATGTCCCTCTATCGACAGTTCTATTTCTTTAGCTCAAAAAAAATAAATAAATAAAAATAAAAATAAAAAGCCCAAATCCTGAGGTCCTTATTCAGTCCTTCCTTGGGCAAAATTCCCATTGACATCCGTGGAGTTTTGTCCAAGCAAAGAGGCTAAGTAGAGAGGCCGCGTGATCTAGTGCAAAGAGCCTGGCTGGTGCTCAGGAGATGTGGGGGTCTATTTCTGCTCCAGCTTTGCTACTGGCTTGCTATATGACTTGAGCAAGTCACCGTGCCTCAGTTTCCCCTCCCACCCTTTGGCTGTCTTGTTTATTTAGAGTGTAAGCTCTCTGGGGGCAGAGATTGTCTCTTACTGTGTATATGTGCAGTGCCAGGGTTCCCATCATGGCTGGAACTGATCGGCACTATCATAACACAAATAATAAACAATATTTATCACTACCTCTGGGAGCCTAGTTCTGATCCAGCCCCCGTTCTGGAGCCTGTTCCCACATTTTAATATGGTTTTGTCTATTTGTTTTAAATCCAAACAAGTTACACAGAGCAGGATTTGGAGCATGCAGACTGCGTGATCTTCATGGATTTGAACCTATTCTCCCTCCCATATACTGAGTATTATCCTCCATCACTGAGTTAAGTCTAAACTTAGTTTGATTTCTTTTCAAGGCAAGGATCTAGCTTTTTATTTGTCTGCACAACGCCAGGCACAATAATGGTACTGTATAAATAACAGTGATCAGAAAGAGCTAGAAACACCTGCTGGTGTCAAGCTGGCAACAAGTGATAATCTTGTGAGAAGTTAATTAGGATGCTTGGGAGTCTGCAGATTGGCCTGGGTACTCATACGTGAATAGGAGAAGTTGAGGATTTCTGTTCATATTTTTCAGTTGTTTTTTTTTTAATACCTCAGGGAGTGACTTCTGGGGCTGAAATTTCACAAGACTGGTTTTTTCTTGTGGCATTTTTAGTTCCTTATCTTATTTTGGCCCTAGAAATGAGTCGTTCAGGCAAGTGAGCCCTATGAAAAACCTACATACAAGTACCAATAGATCTGCAGATCTTCAAAGTAGATCCTGAGACTCTGGTCCCACAAACACTTATGTGCAATGCTCAGCTCTGCATGTTAGTAGTTACAGTGAGGTCAATGGGTTCACATGTGTAAAGTCAAGCATGTGTGTAGGTGTTTGCAAGATCAGGGTCATAATATCTACTAGCCTGAGTCCAAAACCTGCTTGATTACTCACACAAGCCATTCCTACTGACTTCAGGCAATCAGCATCGGGCACATGCGTAGGTTGGTTTTCAAGCAGCTGAGCTCATTTGAAGCACCAGGTGATAATTGTTGGTGGGGGGTGTGCCTGTGTGCGTGTGTTTTTAACCTGTTGCAAACTCAGGGGTGGAAACCTTTGAGCTCCTAAGTGCTGCTGACACTAATAGTCTGGTTTCAGAGCTGTTGAGCATCCACAAATCCCAGTGAAGTCAGAGGTGAGCGAGGGGGAGGGAATCAGACCACAAAGCTACCAAGACTGTATCTCCTGCAACTTCCAAAGAACTTCACCCTAAGCAGAGGTTTACTATCACTGCAGTTGCAAATTGGGCTTCCTCGATTCATTTCAAACCTCAGCTGGAAGCATTTCTTTTCTCCTTTGTCTATATACCTATTAAAGTCTCTCACTTTCTCTTTATATAGCACCGTTCACCGGAGTTTCTAGGAACAAGTCCCTCTGTTTATGGGTTATTTTAAACTCTTACCTATTCCCTCTGTAAAGCATTTGGGGATACAATTTGTACAAAGTACAATACTATATAAAACAAAGGCCTGCTCCTGCCAGGTGTGGGAAGCGAGGCACCGAGGAATCTCAGCTCCATAATAACTTCACTCGGAGAGAAAGGCATTCAGCACTTTCCAGGATCAGGCCTCTATCTTGTGTTGAACTAATTCAGGACCTTTATTCTACCTTCTAAATAGGTTCCATGTCTATATAAACATGACATAAGACGTTGTGTGTCCTGTTCTGATGGGCCTCCAGGGCCCGTGTGCTGTTCTGGGTTAGTTAATTTGAGCTGGCATCTCTGAACTGGGAAACTCCTCTGGTTTTTCACTCAGGAGTTCTTTTCTTCCCCATCCCTGCTTTTTTATAGTCTTGATTTGCCCTTGTGATTTAGTCTCTGCTCAGGGCATCTCTCTAGGGGTACTTGTCCCTTTTGAAAGTTTTAAGTACAGGTTACAAGGGTCAGAAGTCACAGAACCCCCTTGAGGGAAGTTTAACTTTAGTCAGCCATGAAATAGCAACTGTTCCATGGGGAGGAGAAGGGGGATGTGTGAATTTTTTTTTTCTTTATTATCATTGGTTGACCTTCCAACCTGGCACTCAGAGCTGTCTCTCGTTAGGATTGTGTAAACAGGCATATGGCCTAGCAATCACCACCGTGCAACTGTAGCCATCCATCATGTGAATTATCACTCCGAAACCTTCTCTCCTCCACACCCACTCAGGCAGCTACTGGCTGAGATGTACCCACTGGACCAGACTCTCCTCTCAGTCACATCATTGAAAATGGGGGGAGTTGCTCCAGATGTACACTGGTGGAACTGAGAGCAAAATCTAGCCTACCATCAACATCTGCAATATGGGGGGGCGGGAGAGGAGATGGGAAGGGAGAGAGAATGGAACACCTCTAGCTGACAAAGAAAACTTGGAAGAACTTAAAAAAATAACCAGAGCTGTGCATTCACACGGGGAATCCAGATCAAGACAAAAATGGTGGCATTCTGGTAAACTGAAATGTCTATATCTGGGTTTACGTTTTTCATGGTCTCTTGGTTGTTATGTCTCAAGAAGTTAGTGCGAGCTAAGGCCCAGATCTTCAAAAGGTATCTAGGCTCCTAACTTCTTTATTTAAATACCTTTTGAAGATCTGAGCCTCAGGTAATATGAGAGCTGCTTTCTCTTAGTCTTTCCACCATCCAGGAACTGCGATACCCTAGGATCATAGACACTGAAATGCCATAAAATGTAAATATAAATTAACACACTAGACCCCCTGCACACACTTTTAAAAATTAACCTTCTCTAGACCAGCAGGGGAGATGGGAGAGGAGGGGGTGGTTGTGGAAAAAAAGGCAAAAAATACACCCACACAGCTCAGTCTGATTTCCAAAGAAGAAACCAGGTTATGACCTGTGTAGAAAGCGACAACACTAATAATAATATTTTATTAAAAACCTGTTCATCTCCTCCTCTGAGCTTTCCAGTTCATCCCTGAGCCCTATTGGCAGTGTAGATCATGAGTCACTGGCCAAGTTAATGACACACAAAAAGCAGAGGAGGCAGAAAAAAGCAGACCCTGGATAAAATCCTAGCCACAGTGAAGCTAAGAGTGTCACACTGACTTCAGTAGGGTCAGGATTTTACCCCCTATCTTTGGCTTGCTTAGAGGGGGGGCTGTGAAATTTGGATCTCGCACAGCACCGAGCACATTGTTGTTACTTAACAAGGTGAGAAGCATAAAAATGTGCTTGGATTCGGGGGCATATGCTGAAGGCAGCTTCTCCCACAACTCCTTTGGTTTCAAAGCCCCTCTACTCATCCTCCTCCTGACTCTGATTAAATATTTTTCTTTCCCTTTTGTTTGTTTCATCTCACATCCTTCTCTGATGGGGATCAATTAAAACTTCTCCCCCCCCAAATAACCAATGGACAGAATCTTGCCTAGCACGGGAAGATGAGGGACAAAACATTGTCTTTTAGAGTCATCCGCTCGGCTGTTGACCAGTCCCCCACTGGACCTGTACTGACAACGCCTCGAAAAAGGAAGTTAAAAAATAATTAATCGAAGCCCCTTAGTTCAATTTCTCTGCAGCAACTCAAGCGACCAGGAGTAAACCCTGTAAATGGCAATTTTAACAACAAACAACAAAGTTGGTGCTGGCTGGAGATTGCTTTAGCCCACAGACTTGGTAGAGGTTTGGGGGTCTGCTCTGCAGCATATGGTGCAAAGAAGCATTGCCTGGGGTTGGGGGGAAAAAAAACGGACATACAAAATCCTAAAGAGCTATTTATTCCTCCCCCTGCAGATGTACATTAATGCAAGAGAAGTAGGGGGAACAGATCTTTTGGTTGGAAAAAGAGAAACAGCTCTCCTTCCTTTTAACATGCTGTTGTCTGGCTAGATCTTGTCACTCGAAAGGAGCCCATTGAAAGGTATTCATGCATCTGCCTTAAAGGGACAATGAACCCTAGTTTATAAACTGGCTGTCCAGTTGCCTGCAGCCTTTAGTCCTTTTGTTTTCGCTTCTCTTAATAAACTTTTTGGGGGAGTTCATCAATACGCTTGAATAGCTGATGTTCTCATTCTCAGAGAGGGGGATAACAGAAGGGCTCGGCTTTTTTTTTTTTTTTTTTTTTTTTTTTAAAGGGATGGGTGGATGGGGGGAGGGGTTCTAGGAAGGCAACCAAGACTTGAAAAGCATCAGAAACCCTGATTTTTATTTTTTTTTTAAATCCCAAATCAGCCCAAAACAAAACTCCTATTCAGAGAGACACTGGGGAGGGGGAACAGGCGCCGTTTGTTTGGTGTTTCGCTCTGGAAGGTAACGTTTAGCCAGCCGACGATTCCAGAGATGATTTCAAACTAATTTTAAAGTTCTCAAAATATTGGGGGGAGAGGTGGGGGCTGGGAAAGAATTTCTGAGACCAGGCTCATTGCCACGGGGTTGGAGCCAGTCCTATCTCCCCCCCCCCCCCCCTTCTTCAAGAGATTGCAGCAGCAGCACACACACAGAGCAAACGTCTATGGGAGTATCGCCAAACGAGATGCGTTTCCTCACCTCCTCTTAGGTCGTGGTTTTCCCCCCTCACTCAACTACAGAAATTTCAGCCTCTAGGCTGATTCCAGCCTGGAGCTCGCCACAGGCCAGACACTGCCCAGGCCACGAGCCACAATTAAAGACCAGTCTCTGAGTACTGCCGCCCCTGGGAAACTCCCCGGGCAAGTCACCCCATTGCATCGCTTGGGACCTGCGCTCTGACTTCCTTTCTGCAATGGGCCCGTGCTCCGCGCTGCACGTTCCCCAAGCGGGTGCCTCCCCACCCCCCAACTTTGGCGAAGCAGCGAACTGGTTTCCCCGACTGAAAAGAGCCGAAATCCTCGCTTCTCTGGGCTTTCTCCTGCCTGGATCAGTTTCCAGAGGTCCCCCGTGGCCCCAGTTCAGCGTTTTAAAGCCCTAATGAGTGTTGACAAGTTTAATGAGTTTGTTTTAAAGAGGAAAAAACTGGTCAAGTCGAGATTTCCGAGTCAAACCCATTAGGAGATCCCATCCGAGCCCCGGCTGACAGCTCCGCGGCCCTCACACTTTACCGGGCGTTGGATCAGCCAGGGCTCGCCTGACTTCCCTTCTGCGACCCCCCCAGCAAAGCCAGGTTTGGGCTGGGGTTGGAGGGATCCCCGGCGCCCCTTCCAGCCGGGATCTCTGCTCCAGTAAACAGACCCTGGGTGCAAGCGGCGCGGCGCGGCGCGGCTCGGCTCGGCTCCGCAGTGGGTTGCAAAACCCGGCGGGCGCTAGTCTGCCTCTTGGCTTGCCCCACGGGGGTGGTGATCCGTGCTAGAAATAGCCCGGACCCGAGCCACTCGGTGGCCGGCTCGGCCTGTGGGTTTGGAGGTTAGGGCGGGGAGCGATGGGCGGCGCAGGCCAGCGCAGAGGGGAAAATTGCGCCGGGAAGTTTTCTCCAGGGCCCGATCCGGGAAAGCCGAGTTAATCCCAGGACGTGACAGGGCTCCCGTGGGGGGTCGGGGGGGCGTTTTGCCGCTGGTTTGCAAGGAGGAGCAGCAGCATCGGGCCCTCTGGCGCTGCCGTGGGGCACAAGACCAGCGCACGCCGCTCGCCCCTGCGCCGGTGGCAAAAGAAAACCTGCCTGGGATCGGGCCCCTTCTGCAGAGACAGACTCTTGTCCTGTCTCCCAGCCGCCCCGGGGGAGGGGGAGGGGATTTTGGAGGTGCAACGTTTGCATTTAGGAAGAGGGGCTGTCGGAAAATGGCGGGGGGGGGGGGGCGAAGCAGATTCCCGGCTCTCCACTGTCCCCCAGTCCCAGTCGGTTTTTTGTGGGGGGCCGCTGCCTGCGACCCCCGGCCCTTTCCTACCAGTGACAACTATTCGTGGCGAGCTTTGCTCACTGGTTGGGTCCCCCTCCCCCAGCAAACTGCTCCCCGGAGTTGGGGGCTAATCTCCCCGGAGGCGGAGGAGGACCAGCGAGCCATGGACTCCGTTTGCATCTCCCTTGGGAATTTCATTCAATGCCCCAGAGTTTTTTCTTTCTCTTTTTTTTTTTCTTCCTCCCTCCCGGCCCCCTCCATATAAGTAAACAGCCCTCTGAAGCCGAGGCTGAAGGTCATGTTAAGTCATGCAGTCTGACTTCGTGAACTTTGAGCTGGACTGATTAGAAAAAGGGTTCTCCTTTTTCAATTTCTCCACTTCCTAGGGCTAGCCATTGTTCCCGCTCCAAACAGCTGCTGGTGCTAATCTTTCGGTTCCTCGCAATCAGGGAGGAAGAAATAGGCACACCCTAGAGTGCGCCCCTATTAGCCGGAGCCGGGGAGTAAAGAGACCAGTAGGAGCCGAGGATGTGGGGGGAATGAAACAAAACCAACTTATTGAACTCAGTTTGACTCTGAGCCTGGCGGGTACTTCTCTGTCCCAGCTCCTGGCAGGTAGAAAGCCAGAGAAATTAGACTCACAGGTACCCCCATCACTTAAGGGCAGACCTGATTTTAAAAAGGTTAAACTCCCTCTCGACCTACTGGAAGCCTGGCCGGATTGGGGGCGGAGGCGTGTGTGGAAGAGAATGCCAGCTCCGTGCAAACTGGAATTAAACCCGATTTAATATAGTCCAGCCACAGTTTAAAAGACACCTGGGGAGAGAGGGAGAGAGATGCCAACTGACTGCAGCTGATGCTTGGCTCGTGTTGATTTGTAAGTGACTTTCTGGAAAGGTGAAAGTGACGCAAGGAATCAAGGCGTTAATTGAAAGCCAATCTAGCATTGCCCGTTTAAACCCGATCTAGGGAGACGCCCGCATACATGCACGTGGAGATGCACCTCCCGACACATCTGCTCAGAAATTATTAGTGATTGGAGGTGTCCAACCGGAGGTGTTTTAAAGGGACCTGGTTTTAGTGGCTGCCCTGCACCTTTCCGGGATTTAAAAAAAAAAAAAAAAAGGATCCTAAACTGGACTCCCCAAAATCAGGAGCCACCTTTGAAAACTCTTGGCTACCTCTGTTGTTTGCGAGCAGTAGCTATCCTCTCTGGTCCATATCAGTGTGCTGCCGTAGCTCTGAAGGGGAAGGGGGGACCCACTGGCCCTTGATTTTCTTTTACAAATTCGATCTGGCCTGCAGGCCTGTTACCAGCACCGCAGAGCCTTTATTGGTTTACTTAGGTGTTAATCCCTCCACAATCAAGTTGTCTGACCATGCAGCCCTGCCTCTATTCTTGTGTACATCTAATTACGGCTCTGAAACGCTACTTCCCTTCTACTCCCCTTCAAACACACTTTCATTTCACCCAGTCTGAGCAGGTACAACCGCACCCCCTCCCTCCTCTGCTAAGTTCTCCCAAGGAAGCAATTGAAGATAATTAAAGCAGCCCCAGCTCAGAAGCAGCTCAGGTCACCTTCGCTATGTCCAGGTGGCTAGACAGGAGGGGTGGCGAGGCGGACAGCTGCGCGGCTGCTCCAGAAATGAACCGTGTTCGTAGTCAAAGACAAACATCCGCTTCCGAAGTAGCCCAGCGGTCTGTTTGGAAACCCTCCTTCCAGTTAACGATGCCTCGCTGCCCTTCACAGACCCGCCCAGCGTTGGCTCGACTCCCCTTCCACAGCAAGAACTGGAGGCAACCAATTCTGGGGCTGGTGGGAAGAGACCCAGGCCATGTTGCCTGGACTGCAACGACCTTTTGCAGGCCTGGTCTTATTTGTGCGGCTGGGGAGGGGGAGACGCCCCTCCTGGCTGCATTTCACTTTCCTTCAGATCCTACCTAGAAGTAAAGGGCAAGGGAGAGGCTTGCACTTACTTAATCGGGTCTCGAAGCAGGTCCCGGCTAGAGACCTGTGAAAGGAACCGCTCTCCGCCATGGTACAGGCATGATAGAACTTCACTTAATTCAATGAAGCCTCCGAACTCCAGGAAACCGACCAGGGTCCACGCAACCGAGTCAGCAGCTAATGCTAACAAAGGCGCCTTTATTTACAGGGGGTGGCAAAAAGCCCATGGTGTACAACCCATGTGTCATCCGTGCCACAGACCCCTGACTCTTCGGTGAACAGTTCGGACACCCGTGGGAGCTCTGGGACCGCAGCTTGGCGGAGAGAGTCTCTCTGCCCTGGGGCGATTCTTCTAAATCCATGTCTAAAACAATCAGTTTAGGGGTTTTTTAATTAAGCTTTAAAGCGGGGGTTAAAAATAGCTGGGGTCCTAGTTAGGCGCCAATATCCAAATGAATCAGCGTGGCCAGTCGATTCCCTGCAGGGGGAAATGTTTTTATGTAGATTGAGATTCACAAAGTTACTTTCTTGCGTTCATAGAAGATGAGGGTTGGAAGGGAGCTCAGGAGGACATCTAGTCCCACCCCCTGCTCAAAGCAGGACTAACCTCAGCAAAATCATCCCAGCCAGGGTTTTGTCAGCTTTAGCAACAGCTGCTTTCCCCATGCCCAGTGTTGTGCCGTCCCTGGGTATTCCAGATCCAGAATCGTTTCCATGTCTCTCGCAAGAGCTGTGACTGAAAAGAAGTTGAAGATGGAGAAGACCTTGTTGCATCATCCAGTCAATAGACTGGTTAATGCCGGATTGCTCCCTGCCAGTCCCCACTGCCTTTGCTGTTATTTGTAGCCTCATAGCACGCAGAAGCCCCGGGGTGCTAGGCGCTGCACATAAGTGAAACTTGATTCCTGCCCCCAGGAGTGTACAGGCTCACTCAGACCACAACAGGTTCAAAGACCATTTCTGTGTAAGATGGATACTAATTCCTTATTCTAAGGATGCTAAGGGCTCTGCACTTGCAGAAAGGAAAAAATATTAAACGCCTGGCCAAACTTGAAACGGATGCATTGAGCTTGAAAGAGGCGCCTAGAGACCAGGGTGAGGGGGACACTCTTATCAATGTCCAGAAAGATGCATCTCAGAGCGTCTAAAATACTCCAGTCCCCTCCTTCCAGATCAGATGTAAGGTGCCCTCCTTTCTCCCACCTTTGGCTTCTGGATATAAAGGAGGAACTTCCTAGCAAATGCAGATCTTCTATAGTACACAGCAGGGTGAGGTAAGGATAACCCCTCGCGCCCCGCTTTCCATTTCCATGCTTTTGTAGACTTAGAACAGAGCCTCCGGGTTATTCTGCAGTGTCTCCGCGTTAAAACTCCTGTGATTACAGCAAAAGCGAGGCACGCCGTGCTCCCGTCTGCAATGATAAACTGGACCAGTTCCTTCGCACACAGGAACCTGTCCGAGTGCAGCTGCTTTCATTGAGGTGCTTGCACCAAAGGGAGCTCTTAAAGAGACCACTGGGTTGGGTTGATTGAAGAGTAATTAGAAGCAGTGGGGCTCCTTCAGTGCCGCTTTGGACTATCCCTACCCAGAGGATTTCTCCCTTGGTGACGCAGATAAATGACAGATATGGTCGAACTAACTTTTGTCCCGGATGGGCTGGGCTGGGCTGGGCACCCCCGGAGCCCGTACTGCAAATCCCAGCAGCGAATCAGGCACTCATGCAAAACACAGCGAGTTAACCTGCCAAGGAAGGGCGCGGGGCCCCGTCCCACTG